>NC_069077.1:78013791-79296791 GCF_025698485.1 Gossypium arboreum | reverse complement strand
TTTTCACCACATTTCATTCACCATAAGTGTAGGTCCAAACCACAATATCACCACAAAACCATCCCGTTGAACAATTCGGATCAATCCTCGATATTTAATGGTTTCAGCACATAGCTCCACCATCATACTTCGTTTAGTTCGGCTCTCTTGTACACATGGTGAACACTTAGTGCCACTCATGCACTCCAACCGATTTGTCTCGTAGCTCTCTTGTCTACATGGTGTCCTTCACTTGGAATCACGCATGCACCTAGCTACATTTATCTTTCACGTAGCTCTCTTGTCTACATGGTGTCCTTCACTTGGAATCACGCATGCGACCTAGCTACATTTATCTTTCACGTAGCTCTCTTGTCTACATGGGATACATCTCGTATCACACATGTGACCTAGCTACTACAGGGTGTCTCGTAGCTTTCTTGTACACATGATGTGCACTCAGCATCATACATGTGACCTAGCTACGCTCCCTCTATTTCATTCGATCTCTCCGAATGTTCAACCGCGATCTCTCTCTATATTTATTTCCATTCTTCCAATAGTCGATTTATATTTTAACATCAGCTAGTATATTTATATAATAGGCTGAAATATAAGAATGTACATGAAATTATTGTAATATTTACATACAAACTTACCTTGGTGCAAAATGTGGAAATTTTGCAATTTAGTCCAAAACTTTTTCCTTCCCCCGTTCGAGATCAATTCCGCGTCTTTCTTTATCTATAATAACACATTTAGCTCATTTAATACTCATACTATTTATTTCAATCCAAAATCACATCATGGAAAAATTACATTTTACCCCTAACTTTTCAAAATTACAATTTTGCCCCTAGGCTCGGAATTTAATTTCAGCCCTTATTCTTATATTTTATGATATGCTGAACATTTTCTCTTCTACAACAACATCAAATTCTCACTCTATCATATAGTTATGAACAATAGGTATTTTTACCGATTATCTGCTTTTACTCGTTTTCACTTAAAACCGAGTAGCACAAGTTATTTAACATAATTTAAAACCTCATATTCTATCATAAAACATCAAAATACACAAATTTCACCTATGGGTATTTTTCCAAATGTGAACCCTAGGTTAAATTATTACTAGCATAAGCTTAATCGAGCTTCCGGATTCCAAAACGTAAAGAACATTAAAAGCGGGCTTGGAATCACTTACTATGGAGCTTGAAAGTTGAAGAAACTCTAGCTATGGAGAGAGGGAGAATTCGGCAGCAACTAAGGAGGATGATGACCAATTTTGTGTTATTTTTCCCATTTTATTTCATTTAATATCCAAATGACCAAAATGCCCTCCTTACTAAACTTTCAAAATTCCTTCCATGTCCTAATTTTGTCCATGAACTTAAAATTGGTCAAATTGCTATTTAAGACCTCCTAATTAATATTCCAAAACAATTTCATACTAAAAACTTCTGGGATGGAAATTTTGCAACTTATTCGATTTAGTCCCTACTTTCAATTTAAGCACTTTAGGCATAGAATTTCATCACGAAATTTTCACACAATCATGCAATCATATCATAAACCCCAAAATAATTATAAAACAATTATTTCTATCTCGGATTTGTGGTCACGAAACCACTATTCCGATTAGGCCCTAATTCGGGTTGTCACAATTCTCCCCCCCTTTTGAGATTTTCGTCCCCGAAAATCTTACCGGTAAAGAGGTTTGGGTACTGTTTCCTCATAGCTTCCTCAGGTTCCCACGTAGCCTCTTCTATCCCATGTCTGTGCCACAATACTTTCACTAAAGCTATACTTTTATTTCTTAACTGTTTAACCTCTCGAGCCAAAATCTTTATTGGTTCCTCCTCATAGGTCATATCCGATCGAATCTCAATTTCTGTTGGAGAAATCACATGTGAAGGATCAGAACGATAACGTCGCAACATTGATACATGAAACACGTTATGAATTCTTTCTAACTCTACCGGTAAGGCCAACCGATATGCCACTGGTCCAATTCTCTCAGTAATCTCGTACGGCCCAATAAAACGCGGACTCAACTTGCCTTTCCGACTAAATCTCAGAATCTTTTTCCATGGTGACACCTTCAAGAACACTTTATCACCCACCTGAAATTCAATCTCTTTTCTTTTTAAATCTGCATATGACTTTTGTCGATCTGAAGCAGCTTTTAAGCAATCCCGAATTACTTTTATTTTCTCTTGGTTTCTTTAACTAGATCAACTCCATGAATCTGTTTCTCACTAAGCTCGGTCCAATATAAAGGAGTCCGACACTTACGACCATACAAGGCTTAAATGCGGTGCCATTTGTATACTTGATTGATAAGCTGTTATTGTAGGCAAACTCAATCAAAGATAGATATTTCTCCCAACTACCTCCAAATTCTAAAACACAACATCTAAGCATATCTTGAGTACCGGATTACTCTTTCGTTTGACCATCTGTTTGTGGATGAAATGCGGTACTAAAGTTCAATTTTGTACCCAAAGCTTCTTGTAACTTTTTCCAAAATCTCGAGGTAAATCTTGGATCTCTATCGATATTATAGACATAGGTACTTCGTGCAACTTCACAATTTCAGCAACATATAATTCGGCTAATTTATCAAGTGAGTAATCGGATGCGTCTTGGTATAAAGTGGGCTGACTTTGTTAATCTATCAACCACTACCCAAACAACATCCTTCTTTTAGGAGTTAAAGGCAAACCGGTTACAAAATCCATGGTAATCTTGTCCCATTTCCACTCGGGCACCATTCTTGGTTGAAGTAATCCTGAAGGCACTTGATGTTCAAACTTTTACTTGTTGATGATCAAACACTTGGTTACAAATTGAAATGTCCTTTTCATACCGCCACCAATCTGACTTCTTTAAATCATTATACATTTTTGTGCTACCAGGATGAACGATAAAATGACCATTGTGCGCCTCATGTAATATTTTCGAATCAATTTATCGTTTTTCGCACACATATCACGTCTCGAAACATCAAACAATCATCTGGTCCAACTCGAAAATCTGAGTCGTAACCTAATTCACATTGAGTTCTCTTGATCCGCAACTCACTATCATTCTTTTGAGCATCACAAATTAACTGGAGAAATAACGGTTTAGCTCTCATTTCTGCTAAGATTGACTCATCATCAGACAATGCTAACCCCGTGTTCATGGCTCTCAAAGTAAAAAGAAATTTTCTGCTCAAGGCGTCAGCAACTACATTTGCTTTTCCTGGATGATAATCAATCACTAGATCATAATCCTTTAATAATTCAAGCCATCTTATTGTCGCAGATTCAGATCCTTTTGATTCATCAAGTACTTCAAACTTTTGTGATCGGTAAAATTCGGCATTTTCACCGTACAAATAATGTCGCCAAATCTTCAAGGCAAAAACAACAATGCCGGTTCCAAATCATGTGTAGGATAGTTCTTCTCATGCGGTTTTAACTGTCTCAAGCATAAGCTACCACTTTACCCTCTTGCCTCAACACACATCCAAGGCACATCAATGATGCATCACTATAAATTACGAACTCCTTTCCTGACTCGGGCTGTACTAAAATTGGTGCTTCAGTCAATCGTGCTTTCAATTTTTCAAAACTTTGTTGACATTTATCAGTCCATTCAAACTTAACATTCTTTTGCAACAACTTAGTCATAGGAGAGGCAATCATCGAAAATCCTTCAACAAAACGTCTATAATACCCGGCTAAGCCTAAAAGCTTCTAACCTCGGATACATTCTTGGCGGTTTCCAATCAACGATCGCAGAAATCTTGCTTGGATCCACCGAATACCATCACCGAGACTATATGCCTAAAAATCCGACTTCACGAAGCCAGAACTCACTTTTACTAAACTTGGCAAACAGTTTCTTTTCTCTCAAGATTTGCAATATAGTTCTCAAGTGTTCGGCATGTTCAGACTCATCTCGAGAATAAATTAAAATGTCATCTATAAACACTACTACAAACTTATCCAAATATGGCCGGAAGATCCGATTCATTAAGTCCATAAATATAGCTGGAGCATTTGTTAAGCCGAAAGGCATCACAAGAAACTCATAATGTCCATACCTTGTCCTAAAGGCAGTTTTCGGCACATCTGACTCCTTAACTCTCAAATTGGTAGTAACTGGACCTCAAATCAATCTTTGAAAACACTGTGGCCCCTTTATCCGATCGAATAAATCATCAATCCTCAACAGCGGTACTTGTTCTTTATAGTCACCTTATTAAGCTGACGGTAATCAATGCAAAGTCTCATTGAACCATCCTTCTTCTTTACGAATAATACAGGAGCACCCCAGGGAGAGAAACTCGGTCTCACAAATCCCTTGTCTGTTAACTCCTGCAACTGAGCCTTCAATTCTTTTAATTTAGTCGGAGCCATTCTATATGGAGCAATCGAGATCGGTGCAGTACCCGGCAACAAATCAATGGCAAAATCTATCTCTCTGTTCGGAGGCAACCCAGGCAATTCCTCTGGAAATACATCTGGAAACTCACAGACTATCGATCGATTCAAATTTCATTGAGGCAACTCAATATTCATTACATAAGCGGATAAGCTTCACACCCTTTTCTCATGTATTTACATGCGGACATGTGCGAAATCACCATAGGCAATTTATTTGATTCATCTGTTTCAACCCACGAATTTCTCCATTTTCACATTTCAACTCTAGTGTCTTTTGTTTACAATCTACCTTAGCATCATACAATGTTAACGGTCCATTCCCAAGATAACGTCAAACTCACCAAATGGTAACATGACATCAAGTTGGCGGAAAAGCAGTGACCTTGAATCATTAATGGGCAATTCTTGCAAACCTTGTCAACTAGCACATATTGGCCTAAGGGTTCGACACTTTAATCGTAAACTCAATAAATTCAACAGCAATTTTTATTGGATACTAAATTCATGCAAATATAGGAATGAGTGGACCCGGATCAATCAATGCAATAACAATAGTATCATAGAGAAAATGTACCGATAATAACATCGGAGATGATGCATCTTCCCGGCACGTATAGCATAAGCTCTAGCAGTGCTCTAGCTTCGATCTTGCCGTTAAATCTTTCATCACAGCTTTACTACTAGTCCCACCTCCAGATTTCTCGGTGGTCTACCTCTACTAGCGGTGGTATTACATCTAGCACTCTGAAATCTTTCTTCTTTAACTTTCTCCGGACAATCTCTAATAAAATGCTCATGAGAACCACTTTGAAACAAGCTCGCTCGGTCCCCAACACTCACCATAATGTTGCTCGCCACATTCTTGACACTCGGGCTTTCTAGGTCGCACATTACCCACACTTGCCATCAAGTAGCTTGAGCTTTAGACCCGAATATGCTTTACCACGATCTCTGTGTGAATCCCCAATTGAAACTGTCATTCGAGGGTTTGTCTCTTTGGACCTCTTTGGTTGAGATTGAAATGGCTTGCTTATTTGTCTTTTTCGACATCTCGAGCCTCAATAGCGACTTTTCTTCTTTCTTTGTTCAATTCTTGACTTTAAGAGCTCGATCAACCAATACTACAAATTCTTTCAACTCCAAAATTCCTACAAGCACTTTAATGTCCTCATTCAGCCCATCTTCAAATCTTCTACACATAATGGCCTCGGTGGACACACATTCACGGGCATACTTGTTGAGTCTTACAAATTCGCGTTCATACTCGCTGAGACATTTTCCCTCGCTTCAATTCAAGGAACTCCTTCCGTTTTGATCAATAAATCGCTGACTTATGTATGTCTTTCTAAATTCTTCTGGAAGAAATCCCAAGTAACTTTTCTTTTGGCACCACTGCAACCAAAGTCTTCCACCGGTGGTAAGTAGAATCTCTCAAAAGTGATCTGACACTTTAAGCATTCCTCGGTGTACATGAGAGCTCATCAAATACGGGTAGAATTTTCAAGCCGAATTCCGCTTTCTCGGGATCATCATCGACCTTTTCTCTAAACTCTTGACCCTTGTTTTGAATCTTGTCAACCGGAGGCTTGTTCATTCTTACCAAATCTATACCTTGAGCACTCTGAGGAATCGTCCCGAGGTATAGGAGGGGTGGAGGAGGTTGAGCATTTGGATTTGCTCGAATAAATTCAGTATACCAATTGTTCATCATTTGGAGAAAGGCATCCCGAGCCTCATCTCCTTGTCTCAATGTCTCAGTCTACTTTTCCAGTAGCGGTCCCTTGTGCGGGAGCCGGCGCATTACTAGCAAACATCATCACCGCAGATTCCTTCAGGATCCATTACTATATTAAAACAAGACACGCTTTAGAATAATCGAGTCACCACACTATCACAATATTTTTATGGCATGTATAGCTAGACCTTTACACACACTTTATTAGTCCGAGAACCGACTAAACCATAGCTCGATACCACTAAATGTAACACCCTTACCCGTTATCGTCGTAGGAACAGATATAAGGTATTACCGAACATAACACATACCATTAAACATAATCGAGATGTAAATATGTCATCCAATTTGATAGTGCATCGTATAACATATGTCTTGAACAATATTAGCCCACTTTAATGGCTTGTACAAAGTATCACGGTCGAAATCTTGTAACTAATATTTTAACCTAGACAAATATGACACGTAACAAAATAATTAAGCCTACTATACATGCCATAATTCAAAACGTTTAGTTCAAATACCCTAAAGTATGATAGTGCGGATAGATCTTCACGATCCTTAACTCCCGAGCAAGCCAAGAACACTATAAGACAAAAGAGAGAAACAAAGTAAGCTTATAGCTTAGTAAGTAAGTATGTAAATACTAATTAAAGAATCTAACATGTTTACACAACAATTCAAGTTTATCTACTTTAACTTCACTATTCATTCCACTTTGATTTAGCTGTCTCTACTGCATCATATTCACTAAATAAATCATAACTCGGGTTACAAAACTCGAAATTCAAATCCGTAAAATTTCCCTGAATCTAGACTCATAAAGCTTTTTCTAATTTTTTCTATAATTTTGGTTCAGCCGATTAGTACAGTTTATTAGTTAAAGTTTCCCTGTTACACAGCTCGACTGATCTGACCTCTGTTCACTACGAATTGAATATCTCTCAGTACACAATTCAAACAACCCTGAGGTCTGTTTCATTTAAAACTAGTCTCAATAAGGAATTTAGGCATGTAAACTATATTTCTTAATTTTCCTTGTACAGTTTTTAATGATTTTTCAAAGTTGGAACAGGGGATCACGTATTCATCCTGAGCAAGTCACATACAATTATAAATATCTCAAAATATAGAACTCCTTTGCTTGCTCTGTTTCTTTTATATGAAAGTAGACTCATTAAACTTTAATTTCACATCTCATTCAACCTCTAATTATATTCCTCCTATTTTGGTGATTTTCAAAATCACGTCACTGCTACCATCTAAAAACAGTTTTAATGCTAATTTCACTCTTTCACACATTCTTTATGCTAACCTCATTTTATCTTATATATGTATATACCACAAATCATTTTCACCACATTTCATTCACCATAAGTGTAGGTCCAAACCACAATATCACCACAAAACCATCCCGTTGAACAATTCGGATCAATCCTCGATATTTAATGGTTTCAGCACATAGCTCCACCATCATACTTCGTTTAGTTCGGCTCTCTTGTACACATGGTGAACACTTAGTGCCACTCATGCGACCCAACCGATTTGTCTCGTAGCTCTCTTGTCTACATGGTGTCCTTCACTTGGAATCACGCATGCGACCTAGCTACATTTATCTTTCACGTAGCTCTCTTGTCTACATGGTGTCCTTCACTTGGAATCACGCATGCGACCTAGCTACATTTATCTTTCACGTAGCTCTCTTGTCTACATGGGATACATCTCGTATCACACATGTGACCTAGCTACTACAGGTGTCTCGTAGCTTTCTTGTACACATGATGTGCACTCAGCATCATACATGTGACCTAGCTACGCTCCTCTATTTCATTCGATCTCTCAGAATGTTCAACCGCGATCTCTCTCTATATTTATTTCCATTCTTCCAATAGTCGATTTATATTTTAACATCAGCTAGTATATTTATATAATAGGCTGAAATATAAGAATGTACATGAAATTATTGTAATATTTACATACAAACTTACCTTGGTGCAAAATGTGGAAATTTTGCAATTTAGTCCAAAACTTTTCCTTCCAGATTCGAGATCAATTCTGCGTCTTTCTTTATCTATAATAACACATTTAGCTCATTTAATACTCATACTATTTATTTCAATCCAAAATCACATCATGGAAAAATTACATTTTACCCCTAACTTTTCAAAATTACAATTTTGCCCCTAGGCTCGGAATTTAATTTCAGCCCTTATTCTTATATTTTATGATATGCTGAACATTTTCTCTTCTACAACAACATCAAATTCTCACTCTATCATATAGTTATGAACAATAGGTATTTTTACCGATTATCTTGCTTTTACTCGTTTTCACTTAAAACCGAGTAGCACAAGTTATTTAACATAATTTAAAACCTCATATTCTATCATAAAACATCAAAATACACAAATTTCACCTATGGGTATTTTTCCAAATGTGAACCCTAGGTTAAATTATTACTAGCATAAGCTTAATCGAGCTTAAGGATTCCAAAAGCGTAAAGAACATTAAAACGGGCTTGGAATCACTTACTATGGAGCTTGAAAGTTGAAGAAACTCTAGCTATGGAGAGAGGGAGAATTCGGCAGCAACTAAGGAGGATGATGACCAATTTTGTGTTATTTTTCCCATTTTATTTCATTTAATATCCAAATGACCAAAATGCCTCTCCTTACTAAACTTTCAAAAATTCCTTCCATGTCCTAATTTTGTCCATGAACTTAAAATTGGTCAAATTGCTATTTAAGACCTCCTAATTAATATTCCAAAACAATTTCATACTAAAAACTTCTGGGATGGAAATTTTGCAACTTATTCGATTTAGTCCCTACTTTCAATTTAAGCACTTTAGGCATACAATTTCATCACGAAATTTTCACACAATCATGCAATCATATCATAAACCCCAAAATAATTATAAAACAATTATTTCTATCTCGGATTTGTGGTCACGAAACCACTATTCCGATTAGGCCCTAATTCGGGTTGTCACACCATATCTAGGATATGACATTGTATGAGATATATGTGATTTTCGAGTATCCTTAACGATTCCAAAAGGTTCAATGGGAAAAAGTCAAGTTGAGGAAGAATGTGTGAATGAGTTAAGTGACTCAGGCACGTATGAGATTCATACAAGAAATGAAAATGGAAGTATTTGATGAATTCATTTATGGTATTGAATATGTACACATTAAGAAAGGTTTATGAGCTTTTATATGCTTATACATAGTTTGCCTATTGATGAAAATGATGTTGATTCATGTGGTAATTTTATTTGTATATGGCTTACTAAGCTTTTAAAGCTTACTTTGTGTGTTCTTTCCGTGTTTTATAGATACTCGAAGCTAGCTCGGACTCAGGGATCATCAGGAACACCGTCACACTATCGATCAACTTGTTGGTAGTTTTGATGCTTTGTAAATATGGTATATGGCATGTATAGGCTAGTGATATGATGATGTGTTTTGAGATATGATATTAGCCATGAGATTTGGCTCATAAATGATGTAAATGTTGGTGTGTATTTGGCCATTTGGGTTGGCTTATTTTATGAGTTTGGTAAGTGAAATATGACGTATATAAATGACCTTGTGTTTTATAATGTTTGTTATGGATGTTGTGATGATTAATTGGTATGATTTGAGGCTTAAAATAGATGATAAGATGATGAGAAAAATGCATAGAGAATATAGGTGAAATTGTTAGTAATGACATATTGTTTTTATATATTTTGGATTATGATTTGAGTAGTGAAATGGATGGATTTTAAATGGCATGATTTGTGCATGAAATAGTATGTTTTGGTTGCCTATAAATGCATTGAGATGGTATTAAATGATGATATTTAGGTATACTTGAGGAGGATAAGAAATGTGGCTTAAACCAAGCCTAATTTCGACCCACACGGTTAGCACATGGGCATGTTACTCGACCCTGTATCTACTGCAACTTAGTTAAACAAGTCAGTGAGTTACACGGCTTAGACACACGAGCATGTCTACTGGCCGTGTGTGACACACTGGCTGGCACATGGGCGTGAGGCTGGCTGTGTAACCCAAGTCAGTATACCCTCCAAATTTCACACGGCCATGACACAAAAGCGTGTCTCCGGTCGTGTGATGCAAGTCAGTATGTGCCCTATTTCCACACGGCTTGTGACACGGGCGTGTCTTGTAACTACCTGATTTTAGCTAAATCAGAATAGTGGTTTTGGAACCACAAATCTAAGGTCGTAAAATTATTTTAATATTATTTTTTTGTATTTACAGCATGTGAATTTGATGGTACTAAATTTTCGTGAATTAATTTTATCGATTGAGTGTTTAATTTGATAAAAGGACCTAATCGCGTAAAATGTAAAAGTTGCTTATTAATTGTTAAAGGTATAAAATTGCTATGGTTTTTTAAATGTAAAGCCCTTATTTTGTAATTAGACCATAATTTTAGTAAATGGACATGGATAGACATATGTTAGTGGATTTTAAAAGTATTTATAAAGGTTAATATAGTAATATGTGAATTAATGTTAATAAAATAAAACAAAACATAAAAAAATCAAGCATCTTCATCTTTATGGCCGAATGTGAGAAAGAAAGAGGCCATTGTTGAAACTTTTAAGTTCAGAACCTAGGGAGCTTGATTTAGGTATGTTTATTGCTTGGTTTTTGATAATTTTACGTTTTTGAGATCGTTGCTTCGTATATTAGGTAGCCCATTCTTTAATTTTCAGATTTGATGATGAATTTGTGAAATGCCATTGATGAACATTCAAGCTTTTTATTGTTTGATGATGAAAAATAAATAATTGGTGTTAGATTTTCATAGTTTATTAAGTGATATTTGATAAAAATGCTTATTAAGGATTAAATTGCGAAATTTGTAAATTCAGGGGCTAAAAGATGGAATAAATGGAATTAATGGGCTGCTAAGGACCTAGGGAAGATTTGGCCAAGTATTAGTCTATTGAAATTTTGTGTGTTTTGAGTTGTTTTGAAATAGGGACTAAATTAAGAAAATGTGAAATATTAGGGGCTAAAGTGTAAAATGCCCATTTATGTGTTTTTGGATGAAATTAAATGTACATGTAATTAAATAAGTTAAATTTGAATTTATTTAGATTAAGAAAGGATGAAATCGGATTTGGATCGGAGGAAGTCGAAAGTTGTTGAATAGTCGTTCCGATCTGTTCGTTTCTATACAAGGTAAGTTCATATGCAAATAAATGTTTTTTCAAATTTAATTGTATATTTATATATGTTGCTAAACTGAATTGAGCATTGGAGGACTTGTTTCGAGCATGAATTGATTGAGTTACGAAGTTGAAAGCCCCGTATGAACCTTAGGAATAGCATAAGGTACTGATGTCATGACATTAGGACTTCCGAGGTGTGATTTTGTGTAAGACCATGTCTGGGACATTTGCATCGATATCAGATTACGTGTAAGACCCTGTCTGGGACAGAGGCATCGATATGTGATAACATGTAAGGCCATATCTAGGATATGACATTGTATGTGATATATGTGTTTCTGAGTGACGATTCCGAATGGTTCAACAGGCAATGTCAAAACGAAACCCAAATGTGAATTTGAGCTAAATGATTTAGGTACATATGAAGTTTATATGTTCATTGAAAAAATAAGGTAAGTGAAGTTACTTAATGTAGTAATATGGATTATATGAGAAAAGTGATTGTATATGTATATTAGATTAGTTAAATATGGCCTATTCGAATTGATTTATTAATGTTCTTGAGATGATTTATTTGCTTATGGCTGACTAAGCTTTTGAAGCTTACCTAGTGTGGTCTTTCATTGTTTTATTGATATACTAAAGTTAACTCAAGCTCGGGGATCGTCAAGGACCGTCATCACACTATCGAACGTTATTCGATGCTTTTGAAGTTTGTAATTATGGTGTATGGCATGTATAATCTAGTTTCGATATTTTTAGTTTTGAATTGTGTATAAATAGCCATGCAAAAATGGATTGATAATGATGTCAATGCTTGTGAATAATCGGTCTTGTTAATTAGCTCATTTTGGGAAGTTTGTTTGATGGCAAAGTTTGTATTTGTGGTTAATTATTCGGTTAGATGTTAATGTTGGTATGTGTTCATATTTTCTATGTAATGACTATGCTATACCATGTGAATTTGGCTATTTGATGATGAAAATTAGTTTGGAATGATGAAAATTTCTTTGGTCATTTTGTGAAATAAATTATGATATGTGATGTATATTTATATTCAGCTAATGATAGGTAAAATAAATACATAGCCTACGACATGATTGTTTGTGGTTCAGTATTTAAAGGTCAAGATGTCGGTTTAATGCATGATCATGAAATGTGTTATATATGTTGTTGTATATTCGGCTATGGTATTTGACTCATTTTGATAAGTATGAGATTTTGGTATATGGTATGTATATATATATAGTTCTAATGTGACATGTTGATGTTTGTATTAGGTTATGAAACAGTATAATTAGCTTAATATTGAATGGTGGAATTGGTATGAATTTTGAGGCTAATTTGCTAGCCAGATAAATGAGAAATGAATTGATTGTGTATATGTAATTTTGGCATAATGATGATTGTGTATATGGAAAAAGGCTTGTTTAGCCTACTATTCCTCAAGTTATAGATTTGACACGGTTAAACAAGCCGCTAGTGGATAAGATTTAGAAACATGGGTTTGAAGAGTTTCGGGCTACTGTTGATGATGATGTGGAGAGAGCTGAGTTCTGGCTTGAAAATATAATTAGAGTATTCAATGAATTATCTTGCACTCCTGATGAGTGTATCAAATGTGTTGTATCTTTGTTAAGAGATAATGTGTACCATTGGTGGAAAACGTTGATATCTATGGTTCCCAGAGAATGAGTTACTTGGAAGTTGTTCCAATCTGAATTTTGAAAGAAGTACATCAGTCAAAGATTCCTTGATCAAAAGCATAAAGAATTTCGGGAGTTAAAACAAGGTCGGATGACTGCCACTGAGTATGAAAGAGAATTCGTACGGTTAAGCAAGTATGCTCGAAAATATGTTTCCAGTGAAGAAATCATGTGCTAACGACTTGTAGATGGACTGAATGAAGATATAAAATTACTAGTCAGAATTCTAGAGTTGAAAGAATTTGTCATTCTAATTGAGAGGGCTTGTAAAGCCGAGGATCCTAGTAAAGAAAAGAGTAAGGCAGATTTAGAAGCTAAAGACTCAAGAAAAAGATTAATGAGTAAGTCGTATCAATCTTCATCGAAGAAATTTTGAGACTCGTTTAATTGTACTAATGCTTCGGTGGGACATTCAAACAAAGATCGTGAAAAGAAACATTCGAGCTTTAAAACTCTGACAATCTTGATAACTAATGTCAGGAGTGCAAAACCAAATCGACTCGAATGTAGACAGTGTGGAAAATGACATTTCAGTGATTGTAGATTAAATGATCGGGCTTTTTTTAAATGTGGATCGTTAGATCATTTCATCAGAGATTGCCCAGGGTTAGCTGAAAAAGATAATGCTCAGATTATGAGGCCGAGTAATACTACAGTGAGAGGGAGACCACCTAGAAATGTTGGAAATGTGAGTGGTGGTAGAGGTGCGACACGAGACACTGCTGCGAGATCTAATGCTAGAGCACCTGCTAGAGCTTATGCTATTCGCGCTCCTGAAGAAATGTCATCTCCAGATGTTATCACCGGCACTTTCACTTTCTGTGATACTAATGTGATTGCATTGATAGATCTAGGATCAACTCATTCTTATATATGTATGAATTTAATATCGAGTAAGACTTTGCCTTTAGAGTCTACTGAATTTGTGATTAGAGTATCGATTACCTTAGGCAAATGTGTTTTGGTTGACAAAGTCTACAAGAATTGTCCGTTAATGCATCGATATTTCTATTTTTTGGCTAATTTGATGTTGTTGCCATTCGATGAATTTGATGTGATTTTGGGTATGGATTGGTTAACGATGCATAGTGCTATAGCAGATTGTAGACGAAAGACATTTGAACTGAAATGCCAGAATAATGAGATTATTAGAATTGAACCTGATGATCTAAATAGGTTGCCAATTGTGATCTCGTCTATATTAGCTTAGACATTTGTGAGAAAAGGGTGTGAAGCTTATCTTGCTTATGTACTTGATACAAAAGTGACATAAATAAAGATTGAATCTGTACCAGTTGTGTGCGAGTATCCAGACGTATTTCCCGAAGAGTTACCAGATTTACCACCTATCAGAGAAGTTGAATTTGGTATTGAATTAATACTGGGTACAACACCGATATCGATAGCACCGTACAGAATGGCACCAACAGAATTAAACGAATTGAAAGCTCAGTTGCAAGAATTGACAGATTAAGGTTTTGCTAGACTGATATTTTCGCCTTGGGGTTCTCCCATGTTGTTTGTGAAAAAGAAAGATGGCACGATGAGAATGTGTATTGACTACAGATAGCTGAATAAAGTGACTATAAAGAACAAATACCCTCTACCGCGTATTGATGATTTGTTTGATCAGTTAAAAAGGGCAATAATATTTTTGAAAATCAATTTGAGATTGGGTTATTACCAGTTGCTAGTTTAACGACTTTGATGTGCCAAAAACTGCATTTAGAACAAGGTATGGACACTAGGAATTTCTTGTTATGCCTTTCAGACTAACGAATGCACCTGCTATTTTTATGGACTTGATGAACAAGATTTTCAGGCCATACACACACCGATTTTTAGTTGTGTTTATTGATGATATCTTGATTTACTCTCGTGATGAATCTAAACATACTGAGCATTTGAGAATTGTGTTACAAAATTTGAGAGATAAGCAGTTGTTTGCAAAATTCAGCAAATGTGAGTTTTGGTTACGAGAGGTTGGTTTTCTGTGACATATAGTTTCTGTTGTGAGGGTTCGAGTTGACTCGAGCCAAATTTCTACAATTATAGATTGGAAGCCTCCGAGAAATGTATCCGAAGCCCATAGTTTTCTGGGACTAGCCGGCTATTATAGACGATTTGTGAAAGGCTTTTCAATGGTTGCAACTCTGGTGACAACATTGCTTCAAAAAGATGTTAAGTTCGAATGGTCAGATATGCCAGAAAAGTTTCTAACAGTTAAAAGCTTTATTGACTGAAGCTCCAGTGTTAGCTCAGCCTGAGTCGGATATAGAATTCATAATATTCAGTGATACGTCATTAAATGGCCTAGGTTGTATTTTGATGCAAGAAGACAAAGTTGTAGCTTATGCCTCGAGACAGTTGAAGCCGCATGAAAAGAATTATCCAACACATGATTTAGAATTGGTTGCGATTGTGTTCGCATTGAAAATTTGGCTCCATTATTTGTTTGGTGAGAAATTCCATATTTATACCGATCACAAAAGCTTGAAATATTTGATGACTTAGAGAGATTTAAATTTGCGACAGCGGAGATGGTTAGAATTGTTAAAAGACTATGACTTAGTAATTGACTATCATCCTGGGAAAACGAATGTAGTTGCTGATGCTTCGAGCCGAAAGTCCTTATTTGCTTTACATGCTTTGAACACACATTTGGCTTTGTCTGACGATGGCTCGTTAGTAGCCGAGTTGAAAGTGAGACCGTTGTCTATACAACAGATTTATGAGGCTCAAAAGTTTAATAATGAGTTGTAAGCAAAATGAGTTTAGTGTGAGTCAATTTTTGATTTAGAATTTCAAGTTGATTCCGATGATTGTTTGAGATTCAGAGATTGAATATGTGTTCTGAGAAATTTAGATTTGATTCAGATGATTTTGAACGAAGCACATAGTAATTGTTTATTAGTACACCCGGGAAGTATGAAAATGTATAATGATTTGAAACAGTTTTATTGGTGGCATGGCATGAAACAAGATATCTCAGAATTTGTTCTGAAATGTTTGATTTGTTAGCAAGTCAAAGCTGAGCATCAAGTGCCGTCAGGTTTATTACAGCCTATCACGATTCTTGAGTGGAAATGAGACAGAGTAACTATGGATTTTGTTTCG
This sequence comes from Gossypium arboreum, assembly GCF_025698485.1. Taxonomy (NCBI): domain Eukaryota; kingdom Viridiplantae; phylum Streptophyta; class Magnoliopsida; order Malvales; family Malvaceae; genus Gossypium; species Gossypium arboreum. The sequence goes on along the minus strand of NC_069077.1, from coordinate 79,280,624 downwards.
GGTTTGCCCTTAACTCCTAGAAAGAAAGATGCAATCTGGGTTGTTGTTGACAGATTAACGGAATCTGCAAATTTCATTCCAGTGTGTACAGACTATTCATTCGATAGATTCGCTGAGTTATATATTTCTGAAGTTGTGAAATTGCATGGAGTACCTACTTCTGTTGTTTCAAATAGAGATCCAAGATTCACTTCACGATTTTGGAAGAAACTGCAAGAAGTATTGGGTACAAAGTTACATTTCAATACCACATTGCACTTGTAGACAGATGGTCTATAACAGCCCGATTTAGACCCTAATCGGAACGATGGTTTTGGGACCACATATCCAAGTCTGAAAAATATCTTTAAATTATTTTCTGTGTTTATTTTGTGCGAATTTTTATCTGTGAAATTTTCGTGATTTAATTTTGTCGTTTGGGTGTCCGATTTAATAAAAGGACTTAATCGCTTAAATTGAAAATTAGCTAGTTTTAATTGTATGGACTGTTTTGGTAATGGCTTCTTAAATGGAAGCACTCATGATGCAAAAAGTCCAAATTTTTTTCTATATATATTAGTGGACGGCATTAGCTAAGTTGAATATATTTTCTTATTTAATATGTACAATATACATATGTTATAATAATAAAATGTATATAATTATATGTATATAATATAAGTTATGAGTTGGAAACCATGTGCATGTGACATGGACGAATATGTCATTGGCTTATAAGCTTTAGTTGTTAATTTTTAAAAGAGTAATTTAGGAAGCCAACCTTTAATTTATATAATATATATAAGCCTAAGTGCTCTTATAATATCACCATAGCCGATTATAAACAAAAGAAGAAGAAAGGAGAAGAAACTAGGTTCGGCCATCTCCTAAGTTCAAATTCAAGGTTCGTTTTTAGTTAGTTTTTGATAGTTTTTACGTTTTTGAGATCGTTGCTTCGAGTACTACAAAACCCATGCTTAAATTTTTAATTTTGATGAATATTTTGAGTTATGCCATTGATGAGAGCTTGTGATTTTTATTGTTTGATGGTGAAATATGAAAGATAGGTGTTGGGTCAATATATTTTGTATTGGAATTTTTGATGATTTTGAGAAATTAGGACTTAATTGCAAAAATAATAGTTGGAGGGACTAAGATGTGAATAAATGAAATTTATGATTGTATGAACTTAATAAAGATTCGGCTTGAGCATAGTAAAGTCAAATTTTGAATATTTTATGTTTTGTGTAAATTGGACTAAATTGTAAAAAGTGTAAAATGTCAGGGGAAAAATGGTAATTTGCCCTTTTGTGCGTGGTTGGATTAAATTGAGTGAAAATATATTTGAATGAGCTTAATTTGAATATGTTTAGATCAAGAAATAAAGAAATCGGGTTTGGATTAGGGAAATCAAAAGTTATCGACTAGTCGTCCCGTTCCATTTTTCATCGACCAAGGTAAGTTCGTAAGCAAATTGACGTACTTAATTTTTAGTTAAATGCAAAGTATCTGTGCTGGATGGAAAAATATGATTTTATATAATTTATAGCCGAATGTGACAAAGTGTGATTACAAAGTGTTATGAATTTGTTTCGACGGAATAAACCTATTAAGGTGACGACACTAAATGTGCAATACATCACAAGACTGTGGCACTAAGTGTGCAAGATGTTAATGTAATGACACTAAGTGCGCGATACGTTACAAGGAATTGGCACTGAGTGTGCGAGTTTATAGATCCCTTAGAAGAACCGAAATATAATTGTGGTGTATACTTGGCCTTTGCTAAAAATATGCATATGATATCATAGTGTGATTCATAAGTATAAATATATGTGTTTTTATAATGGTATTTGACCTTGAAATTGAAGGATATATTTTATTTACATGTGTATGTGTTCGGCCACATACTATAAATATTTGTGTAATTATTATTCATTAACTTATGGACTTATGCATATATGAGTATAGGTACTAGTCATGATAAAGATAATTTTGTTTGGAAATTGAGCAGTATATGTTAGAAGAACCATGTGAGTACTCAGCCCAGGTGAGTAATCGTGAAACATATCTGGATATATGTTAAGTGCAATTATGTGGTATAAATATTTGATACATGAATGTGCGTAAACAAATGGCTAAAGGTTCAACTTTAGGTATTTGATAACATGGCTTTAATAGTATATAGTACTTTGGTATAGACATATGTATATTCGGTTGCATAATTAACATGTATATGAAATATTGTTTGGGTACAATAGCTTAGCATATGAGTGCGTATGGACTAAATTTCTTTATGTCCAACCAATTTTGAAAAGTTGGCTAATAATGTGCTAAGGTAATTATGAGGGCATTCGGTAATGTAGATACCATTGAATAAGACTTAATTATATGTAGGTGTGATTGTGTAAAACCAGCCACATAGCTAATATAAAGATATGAAATTATATAGTGACACATGAGCTTATGAATTTTATGGGTTTGTGAATTGGGTTTATAATGATTATTCGATTTTGGAAATTATACGACAATATGATAATATGGTTATGTGGGCATTTGACCAAAGTGGCATTTACAAATGAATATATATATATATATATATATATGTATACTTAGAATATGAGTTTATGCGTGTTTGGCTCTACATGTGTTATGATAATATAACTCTGGTTTGGTTTAGTCAAGTTGATAATATTATCTTATGTGTTTCTCTGCTTATGACTTACTAAGCTAAGGTAGCTTACTGTGTATAATTGTCTCTGTTTTATAGATCTTGAATTCAATCTACGAGCTCGGGGATCATCAGAGAAGCTTATCACACTATCGACCGCTTTCGGTATTTTATAAGTTACATTTTGGAACTATGGCATGTATAAGCTAGAATATGTTATGTTTGATTTTGGATTTGTAAATCATATAGCCATGCGAAAATGGCTTGAACAAATCGTTATGTTCGGTTTTAAGGTTTGAATATGATGTGAACATGTTTAGTTGTGGTCTTAGTTGAATTAAATTAAGGTATGGGAATGAGTATAAAGTATGCGGTAAGGTTGACTTAAGGTTTGATAATTTAGTCGTGGCACACATTTAAATGTATTTATGTGTAGCTTGTTTTGTTTAATTGTTGCTATGAATTTAGATAATAAGGTAAGTTGGTCTGGTTACTTTATAAAGGTAAGATTTAAAAAGGTTTGAATTAAATAAATGTTGGAAGATACTTTTGATTTGCCTTTAGTATGTAAACATATAAGATTGGGATGTATTTAGTTAATATCTTAATTGAGAACATATGATGTGATGAATTTACGTTTAATTAAAAAAAGTATTTCACTAACTTGTTTAACCATTTTGGGATTAATTTTTGTTGTGCTTATTAATGCATTACATGTTGTAAGTAATACCTCGAAAAATTTTACGGTATGTGTATTTTGTGATTTTAATGAAGCCGAATGTTGCTTAGTATTAAAGTCACTTACGTCATATATATAATTATATGTATATGAAGGGTAATTTAACTTGCAGTTAAGTGTAAATTTATTTGATATTCGTACTGGAATGGTCTTAGCCAATTTGGTCATATGTGTATGAACCTTTGATTTATGAGATATGAGTTTTATTAGTAATATGACTTATGATATATGTTTAATGATTAATTAGTGATATGTTTTAATTAAATGGTTATTACATACGCACTGATGAGACTCGATCGAATGTTGTGTCATGTCCGGTAATACCTCTTAACCTTGGTTCGGTTACTGACATGGGTTAGGGGTGTTACACGGTCAATCTGAGTGAGTTATTTAGATACTTGAGGATATGTTGCGTTTTTGCATTTGTGACAGCCCTAAAGTGACCCTAGTCGGAAAGCGGTTTCGGGACCGCTAAACCGAGTCACCAAATTATTTGAATATGATATCTATTGTCTAAAATATGTGATTATGAATGTGTGAAGGTTTTAAGCTTCGATTTAGTAAATTGCATGTGAAATTAGTCGATAGGACTTATGTGTGACACTTTTGAAATGTGATAGGTAAATCTATAAGGATCTATTAGTGCATGTAATCAAAGGGGTGGACTTGCATGTCAATTTCCCCCTTTTTAATTGCTAGTGGCCGGCCATGACAAAGGGTGATGGGCAAAACATGTCATAAAACATGTTGTGACAATGGTGTATGTTAGGAAAAAATAAAATAAGGAGTATGGGTAATAAAGAAATGGGAAAAAAAAAAAGAATGGTGTGAGTGTTCCCCCCCCCCAATGCCGTGAGTTGAGGGAAAGAAGAAAAAAAAAGTGTCCATCATTTTTCACTTCTTTTGGCTGAAAGTTCTAAGGAAGAAAGAAAACAAGTTGTGTTCTTTGGTTCTTCTTGGCCGATTTGAGAGGGGGAAGAAAGGAGTGAAGCAATCGGTCATCTTAGGTCGATATTAAGGTAAGGAAGTTGATAGTAGTTCTTGAAATCCTAGTTGATTTTGAGTGAGATATCAAGTTATTGTTGGTAACCCATGTTGAAATTGTGATTTTGGAATAAGTAAGGTTTTCGGCTATGGAGATTAATAAGGGTGATGGTTGTGTTTCATGCTAAATCTTGATGATTATGAGTTCCTTTCTTGGGTCTACCTTAGATCCATGAAGTATATTTTTATTTGGTGTTGTTGGAAGTATCGGCCATGGTATATCCATAAGCATGATTTATGCTTATTGCATGATAGGTAAGATTTGTGTTTTGGATATATGTTTATATTTGGTTATAATCAACTTGTGATTGGCTCTTGCACATATATATATATATATATGTTTGCACATGATGTATTGGTATGACATATATACTATCTCAAGGTATATATTTACATATGATGATGTTTGGTTATGAAGTAAATGATTGATGCGTATTGAGTTACAATATGTAATCGTTAGTTAGTAAAATGTATGCCATTTATGTGTGATATTAAGTATATAATTGGCCTCAACATGGAAATGCATATTCGCCACATGAGGTGGATTGGTGTGCATGCATTCGGTTAGAGGCAAGCATATTGATGCCTATTCTTGGCTTAGATAATCGGCTAAAAGAGAGTGTGGACTATTGTGTTGAGTTAGATTCATGATTTCGTACATATGTGACTTTAATGTCTAATGAATATATATGGGCTAAGTACCTTGAGTTCCTCTTTTTGATACTCAAATGATTAAATCAATTTGTTTGTCAATTTAAGCTCAAGAGCAAAGGGGAACTAAATCCGATAAAGGGAAGGAAAAAGTGGTCGAATAGCCATCGAAATCGTTCGACAACATCCGAGGTAAGTTTTCGAGTAATGGAACTTAGATTATGATTTGATTAGATCATGTTTTAAGCAAATCAAAATCATGCTCTTTGTGTGTGGCTATTGAGCCGAAATTGCAAGTGTGAAAAGTGCCTTGTGTTTGAGTTTTGCTAATGAAAATGAAATACGAATGTGTCATGATTTATTGATAAATGTGCATGGTTATTCGAATGATGTCCGGGCTAAGTCCCGAAGGCTTTGTGCTAAGTGACTATATCCGGACTAAGATTCGAAGGCATTTTACTAAATCCGGACTAAGATCCGAAGGCATTTGTGCGAGTTACTAAATCCGGGTTAAGTCCCGAAGGCATCTGGCGAGTTACTATAACCGGGCTATGTCTCGAAGGCATTTGAACGAGTAGCTATATCCGGTTAAACTCCGAAGGTACGTGATTCGGGAATGAATGAACTTGCTGTAAAAAAATTTCAGTTAATACGCTTGTGAAATCCCAACAATGAGGTATGTTTCGTATGTGCTTTGGAATAGTTGAGCCCTTACAAATAAGTATTCGCTCAGTTGATAAATGAGCTACCGGCCTTTGGCTAAGTTGATCTTTGTGTATGAATATAAGGGTTGGTAATGTAAAGTAAGTATGATATGGAGAATTTGTGCATATGAAATTATCTGTTTAGCTACATGAATGCTATACTTTGGTTGTGTTTAAATTCATGGCTCAAACTTACTAAGCATTAAATGCTTACTCCGTTTTCTTTGATTTTCTGTTTTATAGATTTTGGTTCTTCAGCTATCGGACTCGGGATTTTGAAGTCGAAGTCGCCCACACTATCAAAGCTCCTTCTTGGTATACTATTTTGGTTGAACTTTGAAATGGCATGTATAGGACTACCCTTTTGTTGTAGGTCATGTACCTTTCGATTTTGTGTAAATTTGGATAGCCATGCGAAAATGGCTTAAGTATACTTTGGGCATGGTATTATAATCATTGTATGTTGTTCATTAAGAGGTATGGAAATGTTTGGAAACGATTAGCCATTGGGATGGTTAATCATGATCATATTTTGTGTTATTTATGTTTAAGGGCTAGTTGAATAATGGAAACTATGAAATAGGTAAAGCCTACCTTAAAGACAGATGCTGACAGCTGCAGTGATGTGGATGTGAAAAATCACTAAAAATAGTAGGAATGGAATTAAATAGTGAATAAATTATGTAAACGAACCTTGACTAGTCTATTTTCATAGGAGAGTAACGAAACGATTATATGAACAGTATGTTAAGAGATATTTAAGTTTTTGTGAGACAGGGCCAGTACGGTTTCTGGAGTCCCTGTTCCGACTTTGGAAATTCATTATAAATTTACCAGAGATAATTAGAAGTCATGCCATATATGTACAGATTCCTTTTCGAGTCTAGTTTCCGTAGAAACAAACGGCATCAGTATTGAAGCCCTGTACAGGGAGATATCAAAATCGTAATGCAGGAAGGTCAGTGTAGTCACACCCTGTAACAGGGGAGACTTTAACTAATAAACTGTACTAATTGGCCCGACCAAAAATTCTAGAAAAAAATTTGTAGATGCATATATGAGTCTAGTTTCAGGGAAAAATCACGAAACTGATTTTCGAGTTGTGGAATTCAAGATATGATTTTTAAGGTGACAGTGACACAGTTAGCCGGCTGTCTGGAAATTTTTAAAATGAACTGTGCAAGTAAGTGGATTAAGCCCGTTAACCCCTCGTGTCCGACTCCGGCGACGGTCTCGGGTACGGGGTGTTACAGTTTTATTGGTATCAGAGCTACGGTTTAGTCGATTCTAGGACTACCGTAATGCGTTTGGGATTAGCTATATATGCCATTTTATGTGATTATTTGATAGTGTGGTGATTTCTGACATTTGCAAATGTGTTTATTTATAGTAATGGATCCCGATCCCGTGGCGGTAGTGATGATCTTGAGAGTGTAGCGCCTGCTCCCGCACAAGGGACAGCGCCGGCGGACTCTCAACCTAATGCTAGTAATCCGAATGATGAAGCTAGACAAGCTTTCTATAGCGTGATGAATGATTGGTTCAACCAATACATTCGAACTAATACGACTGTTCCACAACCTCCATTCCCGACAAATATCACCCCCGCACCTATGATACCTCCGGTAGCTGACCAAATAAGGTCAAATAAGCCCCCAGTTGACAGAATCCGAAAACATGGGGCTACTGAATTTAAAGCTACAGACAGCGATGATGCCGAGCAAGCTGAATTTTGGTTGGACAACACTATCCGGGTACTCGATGAGCTATCTTGCACACCCGATGAGTGCCTAAAGTGTACTATCTCCTTGCTACGTGATTACGCCTACTATTGGTGGAATCGTTGACTTCTTGTGCCTAGAGAGCAAGTAACTTGGGAGTTTTTCCAAACCGAGTTTGGAAAAAGTATATCAGTCGAGATTTATGGATCAAAAACGGAAGGAATTTCTTGAACTTAAACAAGGTTCCATGTCGGTTACCGACTATGAACGAAAATTTGTGAGGCTTAGCCGGTACGCACGAGAATGCATTTCCTCAGAAGCCGTAATGTGTAAGCGTTTGAGGATGGACTAAATGATGATATAAAGCTGTATGTTGGCATCTTGGAAATCCGAGAATTTGTGGTACTTGTTGAGCGAGCTTGCAAGGCCGAGGAGCTCAGTATGGAGAAAAGAAAAGCTGAGGTGGGAGCAAGGGAGTTTCGTAAGAGGTCTTCGAGGAAGCCCTTCCACATCATCGAAGAAATTTAGAGATGGCTTGGGCGGTCTAGGGACACCGGGCTTTTCTAGACGAGATCGCGATTGACCCCTGTGAGCACACGAGTCACTTGATCGCCGATGTTGGAAATGACTGTCGAGACAAAGAGGAATGCCGATATTGTGGTAAATGGCATTCGGGAGTTGTAGGTTCCATGACCGCTCTGTTACAAGTCTTGGTCACCGACCACTTTATCAAAGATTGCCCGAGATTATGCGAGCAGAATGTAAATCGAGTGGGAAGCCGGTGCTACCAACGCTCGGGGTAGACCATCTAGGAATACGGGCAATGCTAGCGGCGGTCGAGAGGATCTAGAGATGCTACCACCGGATCGAGGCTCGTGCTCCTACTAGGGCTTATGCCATACTGCGCACGCGAGGATGCTTCCTCGCCGGATGTTATTACCGATACTTTCACTCTCTTTGATACTAATGTGATTGCTTTGATTGACCACGGTTCTACTCATTCTTATATATGCGAAACCTTAGCATCCGATAAGACTCTACCTATTGAGTCTCTTGAGTTAAATTCGGTGTCAAATCCCTTGGGTCGTTCGTGCTTGTTGACAAAGTGTGTCGAAATGCCTCCTAGTAATTCGAGGTTCTGTTTTCGGCGGACTTGATGCTTTTGCCGTTCGATGAATTTGATGTTATTCTTGGTTTGGATTGGTTGACCGTGCATGATGCGGTTGTGAATTGCAAAAGCAAGACTATTGATTTGAGGTGCGCAAATAACGAGATAATCCGAGTTGAGTCTACGGACTTAAAGGGGTTGCCAGTTGTAATATCAACAATGTTGGCCCAGAAATATGTAAGAAAGGGGTGCGAAGCATACCTTGCGTATGTACTTGATGACAAGGAATTGGAAAAGAAACCCGAATCTGTCTGCGGTGGTTTGTGAATACCGGATGTTTTTCCGAAGAATTACCGGGTTTACCACTGTTCGGGAAGTAGAGTTTGGTATTGAGCTTGTACAGGACTACGCCAATTTCGATAGCTCCGTATCGTATGGCACCAACCGAGTTAAAAGAATTGAAAGCTTCGGTTGCAAGAGTTGACGGATAGAGGTTTCGCTCGACCAAGTTTCTCACCTTGGGGTGCACCAGTATTGTTTGTGAAAAGAAGGACGGAACCATGAGGTTGTGCATTGACTATCGTCGGTGAATAAAGTGACGATAAAGAATAAATATCCGTTACGTGTATTGATGACTTGTTTGATCAACTAAAGGAGCCTCGGTGTTTTCAAAGATAGATTTGAGATCGGTATTACCGATTCTAATTCGAGATTCGGATATACCCAAAACTGCTTTCGAGCGAGATCTGACCACTCTGAGTTCTTAGTGATGCCGTTTGGGCTCACTAATGCCCTGCGGTATTTATAGATTTGATGAATCGGATCTTTAGGCAGTATTTGGACGGTTCGTAGTTGTGTTCATTGACGACATCTTGGTCTATTCAAGAGACGAGACCGAACATCTTTGAACACACGAGATTAGTGTTGCAAATTTTACGGGATAAGCGATTATATACTAAGTTCGATAAGTGTGAGTTCGGTTAGAGAGGTTAGCTTCTTGGGTCACGTGGTATCCGCATCGGGTATTCGAGTTGACCGAGCAAAATTCAACCATACTTAGCTGGAAGCCTCAGAAATATTCTTGAGGTTCGAGCTTTTGGGACTTGCGGTTACTACCGACGGTTTGTAAAGGTTTCTCGATGATAGCCACACCCATGATGAAGCTACTTCAAAAAGATGTTAAGTTCGAATGGACGGAAAAATGTCGAAAAGTTTTGATCAACTGAAAACTTATTTGTGGAAGCTCAATTTTAGTGCGGCCGAATCGGGCAAAGAGTTTGTCATCTATAGTGACACCTCCCTACTTGGGTTAGGTTGCGTATTGATGCAAGCGGTCGAGTTGTGGCCTATCGTCGAGACAATTAAAGCCACATGAGAAAAATTATCCGACCCATGATCTCGAATTAGCTGCCATCGTATTCGCCTTGAAAATATGGCGACATTACTTATTTGGTGAGAAGTGCCATGTATTTTCGGATCACAAAAGTCTCAAATATTTGATGACTCAAAGAGACTTGAATCTGTGACAAAGGCGTTGGCTTGAGTTGTTGAAAGATTATGAGCTGGTCATTGATTATCACCGGGAAAGGCTAATGTGGTTGCGAACGCCTTAAGCCGGAAATCACCTGTTTGCTTTACGAGCAATGAATGTACACTTATGCATTCTACCCGACAATGTGTTAGTAGCCGAATTAAAGGCCAAACCATTATTGATTCATCAAATTCGTGAAGCTCAGAAAGTCGACGATGAGTTGGTTGCAAGACGGGCTGAATGTGTTCCGAATGTGGAATCGGAGTTTCAAATTGATGATGGCGATTGTTTGAGGTACAGAAATCGGTTGTGTGTTCCAAGAAATTCAGATCTCATTTCGATGATTCTGAACGAAGCTCATTGTAGCCGAATGTCAATTCACCCGGGGAGTATAAAAATGTACCATGACCTAAGACGTCAGTTTTGGTGGCATGGTATGAAACGAGACATTTTCGATTTTGTTTCGAAGTGTTTAATATGTCAGCAAGTGAAGGCGGAACATCAAGTGCCTACGGGTTTGCTCCAACCGATCATGATACCTGAATGGAAATGGGATCGAGTAACGATGGATTTTGTATCTGGGCTGCCAGTGTCGGCAAGTAAGAAAGATGCGATTTGGGTCGTTGTTGATAGATTGACTAAGTCAGCTCACTTTATCCCCATACGCACGGATTTTTCAATGGATAAATTAGCTGAATTGTATGTTTCTCAGATTGTGAGATTACACGGGGTACCTATTTCTATCGTGTCGGATAGAGATCCGAGATTCACCTCACGATTTTGGAAGAAATTGCAAGAAGCTTTGGGTACCAAGCTGCATTTTAGCACCGCTTTTCATCCACAAACAGATGGTCAATCCGGCGGATAATTCGGATACTTGAGGATATGTTGAGATGTTGCATCCTCGAGTTTAGTGGTTCATGGGAGCGGTATTTACCTTTGATTGAATTAAACACAACAATAGTTTTCAGTCAAGTATTAAGATGGCACCTTACGAGGCTTTATGCGATTCGAAAATGCCGTGCGCTATTGTTTTGGACCGAGCTCGGTGAAAGTAAAATTTTGAGTGGATTTGATTAAATATCTTTGAGCGAAAGTAAGAATAATTTGTGAAAGTCTGAAGGCGACATCGGATCGTCGAAGTCGTGCGCGGATTTAAAACGAAGAGATATTGAGTATCGGTGGGAGACAAAGTGTTTCTTAAGGTGTCGCTTGGAAAAGATACTCGATTTGGCCGTAAGGGCAAATTGAGTCCAGATCGTTGGGTAGTATGAGATCTTTGAGCGAGTTGGCCCGATTGCATATAGGTTGCTTTTACCCCCGAACTCGAAAGGATCCATAACGTTTTCATGTTTCGATGCTTGACGTTCTGATCCGATCCTTCACACGTAATAAACCCTCCGAGGTCGAAATTCAAGCCGATATGAGTTATGAAGAAGAACCGATTCGTATCCTAGCTCGTGAGGTGAAGGAGTTGCGAAACAAAAGGGTTCCGTTAGTAAAAGTGTTATGGCTCAAACACGGGATGGAAGAAGCTACTTGAGAACCCGAGAACTCTATGAAAGAGCGATACCCAAACCTATTTACCGGTAAGATTTTCGGGAACGAAAATTTCTTAAGTGGGGGAGAGTTGTGACAGCCCTAAAGTGACCCTAGTCGGAAAGCAGTTTCGGGACCGCTAAACCGAGTCACCAAATTATTTGAATATGATATCTATTGTCTAAAATATGTGATTATGAATGTGTGAAGGTTTTAAGCATCGATTTAGTAAATTGCATGTGAAATTAGTCGATAGGACTTATGTGTGACACTTTTGAAATGTGATAGGTAAATCAATAAGGATCTATTAGTGCATGTAATCAAAGGGATGGACTTGTATGTCAATTTCCCCCTTTTTAATTGCTAGTGGCCGGCCATGACAAAGGGTGATGGGCAAAACTTGTCATAAAACATGTTGTGACAATGGTGTATGTTAGGAAAAAATAAAATAAGGAGTATGGGTAATAAAGAAATGGGAAAAAAAAAGAATGGTGTGAGTGTTTCCCCCATTGCCGTGAGTTGAGGAAAGAAGAAAAAAAAGTGTCCATCATTTTCACTTCTTTTGGCTGAAAATTCTAAGGAAGAAAGAAAACAAGTTGTGTTCTTTGGTTCTTCTTGGCCGATTTGAGAGGGGGAAGAAAGGAGTGAAGCAATCGGTCATCTTAGGTCGATATTAAGGTAAGGAAGTTGATAGTAGTTCTTGAAATCCTAGTTGATTTTGAGTGAGATATCAAGTTATTGTTGGTAACCCATGTTGAAATTGTGATTTTGGAATAAGTAAGGTTTTCGGCTATGGAGATTAATAAGGGTGATGGTTGTGTTTCATGCTAAATCTTGATGATTATGAGTTCCTTTCTTGGGTCTACCTTAGATCCATGAAGTATATTTTTATTTGGTGTTGTTGGAAGTATCGGCCATGGTATATCCATAAGCATGATTTATGCTTATTGCATGATAGGTAAGATTTGTGTTTTGGATATATGTTTATATTTGGTTATAATCAACTTGTGATTCGGCTCTTGCACATATATATATATATATGTTTGCACATGATGTATTGGTATGACATATATACTATCTCAAGGTATATATTTACATATGATGATGTTTCGGTTATGAAGTAAATGATTGATGCGTATTGAGTTACAATATGTAATCGTTAGTTAGTAAAATGTATGCCATTTATGTGTGATATTAAGTATATAATTGGCCTCAACATGGACATGCATATTCAGCCACATGAGGTGGATTGGTGTGCATGCATTCGGTTAGAGGCAAGCATATTGATGCCTATTCTTGGCTTAGATAATCGGCTAAAAGAGAGTGTGGACTATTGTGTTGAGTTAGATTCATGATTTCGTACATATGTGACTTTAATGTCTAATGAATATATATGGGCTAAGTACCTTGAGTTCCTCTTTTTGATACTCAAATGATTAAATCAATTTGTTTGTCAATTTAAGCTCAAGAGCAAAGGGGAACTAAATCCAATAAAGGCAAGGAAAAAGTGGTCGAATAGCCATCGAAATCGTTCGACAACATCCGAGGTAAGTTTTCGAGTAATGGAACTTAGATTATGATTTGATTAGATCATGTTTTAAGCAAATCAAAATCATGCTCTTTGTGTGTGGCTATTGAGCCGAAATTGCAAGTGTGAAAAGTGCCTTGTGTTTGAGTTTTGCTAATGAAAATGAAATACGAATGTGTCATGATTTATTGATAAATGTGCATGGTTATTGAATGATGTCCGGGCTAAGTCTCGAAGGCTTTGTGCTAAGTGACTATATCCAGACTAAGATCCGAAGGCATTCGTGCGAGTTACTAAATCTGGACTAAGATCCGAAGGCATTTGTGCGAGTTACTAAATCCGGGTTAAGTCCCGAAGGCATCTGTGCGAGTTACTATAACCGGGCTATGTCCTGAAGGCATTTGAACGAGTAGCTATATCTGGTTAAACTCCGAAGGTACGTGATTCGGGAATGAATGAACTTGCTGTAAAAAAATTTCAGTTAATACGCTTGTGAAATCCCAACAATGAGGTATGTTTCGTATGTGCTTTGAAATAGTTGAGCCCTTACAAATAAGTATTCGCTCAGTTGATAAATGAGCTACCGGCCTTTGGCTAAGTTGATCTTTGTGTATGAATATAAGGGTTGGTAATGTGAAGTAAGTATGATATTGAGAATTTGTGCATATGAAATTATCTGTTTAGCTACATGAATGCTATACTTTGGTTGTGTTTAAATTCATGGCTCAAACTTACTAAGCATTAAATGCTTACTCCGTTTTCTTTGATTTTTGTTTTATAGATTTTGGTTCTTCAGCTATCGAGTCGGGATTTTGAAGTCAAAGTCGCCCACACTATCAAAGCTCCTTCTTGGTATACTATTTTGGTTGAACTTTGAAATGGCATGTATAGGACTACCCTTTTGTTGTAGGTCATGTACCTTTCAGTTTTGTGTAAATTTGGATAGCCATGCGAAAATGGCTTAAGTATACTTTGGGCATGGTATTATAATCATTGTATGTTGTTCATTAAGAGGTATGGAAATGTTTGGAAACGATTAGCCATTGGGATGGTTAATCATGATCATATTTTGTGCTATTTATGTTTAAGGGCTAGTTGAATCATGGAAACTATGAAATAGGTAAAGCCTACCTTAAAGACAGATGCTGACAGCTGCAGTGACGTGGATGTGAAAAATCACTAAAAATAGTAGGAATGGAATTAAATAGTGAATAAATTATGTAAACGAACCTTGACTAGTCTATTTTCATAGGAGAGTAACGAAAATATCATATGAACAGTATGTTAAGAGATATTTAAGTTTTCGTGAGACAGGGCCAGAACGGTTTCTGGAGTCCCTGTTCCGACTTTGGAAATTCATTATAAATTTACCAGAGATAATTAGAAGTCATGACATATATGTACAGATTCCTTTTCGAGTCTAGTTTCCGTAGAAACAAACGGCATCAGTATTGAAGCCCTGTACAGGGAGATATCAAAATCGTAATGCAGGAAGGTTAGTGTAGTCGCACCCTGTAACAGGGGAGACTTTAACTAATAAACTGTACTAATTGACCTGACCAAAAATTCTAGAAAAAAATTTGTAGATGCATATATGAGTCTAGTTTCAGGGAAAAATCACGAAACTGATTTTTGAGTTGTGGAATTCAAGATATGATTTTTAAGGTGACAGTGACACAGTTAGCCAGCTGTCTGGAAATTTTTAAAATGAACTGTGCAAGTAAGTGGATTAAGCGCGTTAACCCCTCGTGTCCGACTCCGGCGACGGTCTCGGGTGCGGGGTGTTACAGCATTCTTGAGTTTGGGGGTAGCTGGGAGAAATATTTACTGCTGGTTGAATTTGCTTACAATAATAGCTTTCAATCAAGTATAAAGATGGCACCACACGAAGCTCCATACAGTCGTAAATGTCGAACACCATTGTAATAGACTGAGCTAAGCGAGAATAAGATTCATGGGATTGATCTAATCAGATAGACTGAAGAAAAAGTGAAAATAATTTGCGATAGTTTGAAAGCAGCTTTAGATCGACAGAAATCGTACGTAGATTTGAAAAGGAAAGATATTGAGTTTCAGATCGGGGATAGAGTATTTTTGAAAGTGTCACCGTGAAAAAGATATTTCAGTTTGGTTGAAAAGGGAAATTAAGTCCGCAATTTATTGGACCGTATGAGATTATCGAGCGAGTCGGGCCAGTTACTTATTGGTTACCTTTACCATCTGAATTAGAGAAGATACATAATGTGTTTCATGTATCGATGCTACGAAGATATCAATCTGACCCTTCACATGTTATTTCCCCGAATGGAGTTGAAATTTAGCCAGATTTATCGTACAGAGAAGAACAGATTCGAATCTTAGCTCGTGAGATCAAAGAGCTGAGAAATAAGAGAATTGCATTAGTGAAAGTATTATGGCATCAACACGGGGTTGAAAAAGCTACGTGGGAACCCGAGGATGCTATAAGAAATCAATACCCTAACCTATGCACTAGTAAGATTTTCGAGGATAAAAATCCCTAAGGGGGAAGAGTTGTAACAGCCCGCTTTTAGCTAAATTGAAATAGTGGTTTCGAAACCACAAATTTGAGGTCAGAAAATTATTTTAATATTATTTTTGGTGTTTATAGCATGTGAATATATATGTGTGAAAGTTTTTTGAAATAATTTTAGCGTTTGAATGCTTAATTTGATAAAAGATCTAAATCGCGTAATATGCAAAAGTTGCATTCTATTTGTTAAAAGTGTTTAATTGCTATGATTCATTAAACCAAAGGTCCTTATGATGATATTAGACCATAGATAGTGGAATTTTACATAAAAGGGCATGTATTTGATGTTTTAAATGTTATTTAACTAAGGTTAATTTGGTAATTAAATAAAACAATGTATATTAAATAAAAAAAAGATGAAAACATGTTCATTTTTGTTTTTTTCAACCGAAAATAGAAAAAAAAACCTAAAATTGGGGAGCCTTAAGTTTCAGCACCTTTGAAGATTGATTAAGGTATGGTTTTAGCTCGATTTTTGATGATTTTTATGTTTTTTAGATCGTTGCTTTGTATTGTAGCTAGCCCATGCCTTAATTTTTGAATTTGTTTATGATTTTGTGAAGTTCCATTGATGATTATTTGAGCTTTTGGATGTTTGATGTTGAAATATGAAAACTTGATGATAAATTTTAATGTTTTGAAAAGTAAGTTTTGACAAAAATGTCAAATAGGGATTATATTGTGAAATGTGAAATAAATGAAATATGTGGGCTACTAGGGACACTAGTGAAATTCGGCTATGGTGAAATTGGATTAAATTCCTTGAATTTGTATTTTTGTGAAATAAGGACTAATTTGTAAAAATATGGAACTATACGGGGTAAAGTGTAAAAATGCCCAAATATGTGTTTGTAGACTAAACTGAATGATTTGATGAATAAATGAGTTAATTTTGAATGTATATAGATCAAAAACAAATGAAATCGGATTTAGATTGGGGAAAATCAAAGGTTATTGAATAGTCGATCCAGTCTATTTATTCCAAATACGAGGTAAGTTCATATGCAAATAAATGTCATTAAATTGAATTATATATGTTTAATTGTCATTGAACTGCTATGAATGTTGAATGATCAAATACGCACAAGAATCGATAGGGTTACAATATCCAAAAGTCCTGTACAAACCTTAGGAGTAGTATAGGATACGAATGTCATGACATTAGGATTAACAAGATGTGATTATGTGTAAGACCATGTCTGGGACATCGGCATCATTATGAGATTACGTGTAAGACCATGTCTGGGAAATTTGCATCTTTATTTGATTTCGTGTAGGACCATAGCTGGGCTATCGACATCGATATTTGATATCATGTAAGACAATATCTAGGATATGGCATTGTATGAGATATATGTGATTTCCGAATATCCTTAACGATTCCAAAAGGTTCAATGGGCAAAAGTCAAGTCGAGGAAGTATGTGTGAATGAGTTAAGTGACTTAAGTATTATGAGATTCATACAAGTATTGAAAAAGGAAGTATTTAATAAATTCATTTATGGTATTGGATATGTATACATTGAGAAAGGTTTGTGAGCTTTTATGTACTTATACATAGTTTTCCTATTGATGAAAATGAGGTTGATTCATGTGGTAATTTTATTTATATATGGCTTACTAAGCTTTTAAAGCTTACTTTGTGTGTTCTTTCCTTGTTTTATAGATAATCGAAGCTAGCTCAGACTCGGGGATCATCAAGAACACCGTCACACTATCGATTAACTTGTTGATACTTTTGATGCTTTGTAAATATGGTATATGGCATGTATAGGCTAGTGAAATGATGATGTGATATGATATTAGCCATGAGATTTGACTCATAAATGATGTAAATGTTGGTGTGTATTTGACCATTTGGGTTGGCTTATTTTATGAGTTTGGTAAGTCAAATGTGATGTATATAAATGGCCTTGTGTTTTGACATGTTTGTTATGGATGTTGTAATGATTAATTGGTATGATTTGAGGCTTTAAATAGATGATAAGATGATGAGAAAAATGCATAGTGAAGATAGGTGAAATTGTTGGTAATGACAAATTGTTTTAGTATGTTTTGGATTATGATTTGAGCAGTGAAATGGATGGATTTTAAATGGCATGATTTGTGTGTGAAATAACATGTTTTGGTTGCCTATAAATGCAGTGAGATGGTATTAAATGATAAGGTTTAGGTATACTTGAGAAGGATAAGAAATGTGGCTTAAACCAAGCCTAATTTCGCCCAACACGGTTGGGCACACGGGCGTGTGACTCGACCGTGTGTCTACTGTAACTTAATTAAGCAAGTCAGTGAGTTACATGGATTAGACACACGGGTGTGTCTATTGGACATGTGTGACACACGAGCTGGCACATGGGCGTGAGGCCGGTCGTGTGATGCAAGTCAATATACCCTCTAGATTTCACACGGCCATGGCACACGGGCGTGTCTCTGGCCATGTGATGCAAGTCAGTATGTATGCCCTGTTTCCACACTCTTGTGACACGGGTGTGTTTTGTGACCGTCTGAGCCACACGGCCTGTTCTCACTGGTGTGTGATCCCTATATTCATGAAAATTTATAAGTTTCCCAAAATTTTCAAATATTATCGATTTAATCCCAAACCTATTTCAAGCATGTTTTAAGGTCTCATTGTAATGCCCCAAATTTTGGGCCAAGAAGTATTAGATCTTAAGCATGGGAATAGGTAGAAGGCTGCGCATAAATGTTTAGTTGTGCAAGAAAGTGACAGAAATGCATGTCTGCTTCAGTGGTTAAGTTTCTGGGGAGTGTTTGAGAAGTCTTGGGTTCAAGCCTTGGCTTGTGCAAAAGTTTTATTTTTATGTGAATAAACACTGTCTCTAGGCAGTAGCTTTTAAATAAATGTGGGTATTTTATGACAAAAAGGGCCTACTGATTTAGGGGTAAGTGGTGTGTCATTGTCACTGAAGGTCTGGAGTTTGAGTCTTGCTATGCCCAAGAAGGGTTTTATTTTGCTGCTAGTGTAGTGAGAGTGTTTTAGCTTGGCCGAAACTCTAAAGAGTTTCAAGAGGCTCCAAATTGGATGGTTGAGAGGTTGGAGGAGAGATTTGAGGAGTGGATCAAAGGATTGGTGGACGGTTTGAGTGATTGGGGAGGAAAAATCAGGATTTGGATAGGAATGGGAGAGTTAGTGCCGATTGTGAACTCTTGCTTCTCAAGAATTCGGTAGGCATTTTTCTTCTCTCTATTTTCAGTCTTGTGACGGTTTTTGTTCTCTTCTTCACTTCTTGGTAGCCGAATTTTACTGGGAAATCATTCGGGTACTTTTCATTTTGTCCATTTCGATTTTGCTCTTTATTTTCAGTGTCCTACCGACTGATTTCACTCTTCTCCCTCTACTCCTTTAGCAATCATTTTCCCTTGTTTCCTTTTGTCTGGCCAAATACTTCCCTTCCTTTCTCTCAAAGTCTTCTGACTTTTGTTGGCTGATTCTCCTCTTCTTCTTCCCTCTCTCTCAATCAGTTGTGCTTGGCCAAATACTACCATTTTTTTACCTTTACTATGCCGACTCTTCCCTTATTTCTCTCTGTCAATTTTGGTGGTAATTACAAGTACTTGGTTTGTGTTTCGGTAAGATTAGCTTTCAGTTTTGGTTCAAACTGTTCTTTCAAACAGTCGTTAACAGGAGGTTGGCTGAATTTTAGGTAGTAACCGATGGCCTAGTTGATCTTTCTTTTTCGACTGATAAGGTGGAAAGGGCCTCGGTTTTTCAATCAAGGTAACTGGTTGTTGATTGGATGATCTAAGTGTAATAGTATCGTGTTATCTTGATGTTGGTTGATTAAGTGTTTACCTATTTTTAGTTGGTGCATAGGGACTCTTCGAAGGAGGGGGAAAATATCCTTAGTTGGCGTTAGGGTGGATGGAATTCAGTTCGTGGCTTGATCGACAATTTTTTGTTGTATGGTTAACGATTGGAGTAGTAATGTGTATTCAATTGAGTACTGGGCTAAGTAAGTAATTAAGGATTATTGTTTAAGTGTAGGGTTCAAAGGTCCGAGCAGTCTCTTCTCTCGGCAAATAGAAGCAAGGTGTGTAAAAACACTGCCCTAATTGTAAATCGGCAAAAGCCAAAATAAGTGACCGTTGACGCTACACGAGTGTTTGTTGGCTCGTGTGGTAGCCCGTATGCCTAAATTTGGGCATCAGATCTTTGAGACCGGCCATGAGCGATTTCATGGGCCGAGGTCATATTGGGCCATGTTGAGCCGAAATAGATCGTGTGGGCCACACAGGTATGTGGGCCCTACACAGCTAAACCACATGGACATGTGGAAGTTATTGGGCCAGGCTATGTAATCCACACAGCCAAGGCCATTTTTTGGTTGTGTGGGCCACACAAATGCGTGGGCCCACATGGGCCCGCATTATGGGCCTTGGGCCCATTTTCACCTTTTGACTGATAAGGTTGTACGGGTCACTTGAGACGACTGTGGACCTACTGTTGGGTCGGTAAGTTTACCTAGACCCCCTATATATGATAAAATGACTATTTTGCCCTTATATTGTAAGATGATTGTTTTGCCCTTATGTGATGTATATATATATATTTACATGTATGACTGTATTTTAGCATGCTAATTAAACTGTAATGGATACATGTATGATTCTATGATATGACATGACATGATTGTATGATGCATTGTATGGGGATGGGTTTATTATGATTGGAGGAACTGTACTGTACTGGTAGCTCTGCTGCAAATACTGTTTAGTGCCGCAACTGGTACTACTAGGAGTGTAGGGATGGGTGGGTTGATTATATCCCCACATGAAGTGTAGGGTTGGACGGAGTTAGAGTGTAGAGGCTAGATGGGTAGGACTTATATATTGTTTAAACTGTTACTGCACTAATTATTGCTACTGTAATAGGCCAAGGCCCAAACATATGACTGTTTCTGTATTGAGATGGGCTAAAGCCCAAACTGATATTGTCACTGCTACTAAAAAGGGGTTAGGCCTAGACTGTGCTTATTTTCTGACTGTTTGCTTATATGAGATTACACACTGAGTTTTCGTAAACTCACCCTCCTATTTTAATTGAAAAAGTAATCCCCAAACATAGGTGGATCGGTGCTGCGGAGGACTCGACGGTGGCCACACAACTCATTTCGTTCTACTTTAGTAATTAATTATAAATTTGGTCTTATTTTTGGGTATTTACTGTAATAATGGCCTCTTAAATTTCATGGATAATTTTAGATTTTTATTGCTTGGGTTTATATCTCCTAGCAGTAGGGACAATCGAGTTTTCAAAAATCAAACTATTTTAACAAATTGCACACGAATACGTAAACTATTTTAAAAGCTTCCGCGAAGAGACATTTTGAAAATTAATAATGTTCTAAAAGTAAACAACTTTTTAATAATGATTCACATTTTGAAAATAAACATCACATCTTAGAGACAATGAAAAGTGATAAAAAGAGGACTAATAGAAAAGAGGGTTTTACTTTAATGATGACTTGTTTTATGAAAAACACTTCAATGTGACATCACCAGATTCGGCCATAACATCTAGGCCGGGTTTGGGGTGTTACACTCATAGAGCCCTATAAGGGACAATATAATTATGTTTGATTGATATTTAAGTGATAATGGATTTATATTTGAGAAATGTATGTCTATGTTGTGATTTTATCGGTAATGCCTCGTAACCCTATTTCGACGACATATATGGGTTATGGGTGTTACACAGTGTCTCTTAAAAAACATATATAGCACTTTAAACATTCAGACAGTGTGTAGGAAAGTGCATCAAACACTCAGATCATATTTTCAAGCCAAAACTTGGCTCTCTTAGGATCATCATCAACATTAGCCCTAATCACTTCAGCACCATGCTTAAGAATTTTATCAACGGGCGACTTATTCAATCGTATTGGATCAATAACTTGAGGAACTACAAGGATTGATTGAGGATTTGGTGAGGTTGGAGGTTTTTGAGCAGCCAGATTTGTCCCGACATATTGAGTGAACCACTCATTCATCATCTGGAAAAAATGCTTCTTTAGCCTCACCTTAGTGACTACACAACACGGGTCTAGATTTGGAAGGCGCTGTCCCTTGAACGGGAACTGGCGCATTACTTTCAACATCATCTGCTACAGCTCGTTCGGGATCCATTACTATACAAAAACATAATTTATAATGTCAGTATTCATCACACTATCACAGGTTAAATATGGCATGTATAGCTAAACTCTCACATATGCTACGTTAGTCCTAGAATCGACTAAACCGTAGCTCTGATACCAATTAATGTAACACCCCTTATTTGCATTCAATGTCAAAATAGGGTTTTGGAGCATTATTGAACTTACAATACATATAAACATACTTTTCTCATAGATTCATTCATTTTATACAATCATCATTCAAATTCAATCTATTTATCCCTTATATGTGTAACATCCCAATTTTAGCTAAATCAGAATAGTGGTTTTGAATCACAAATCTGAAGTCGAAATACTTTTTAATATTATTTTTGGTGTTTACAGTATGTGATTACATACGTGTGAAAGTTTCGTGTGAAAAATTTATCGTTTAAGTGGTTAATTTGATAAAAGGACTAAATCGCGTAAAATGAAAAAGTCGCATTCTATATGATAAAGGTGTCTATTTGCCATGACTTATTAAATTAAAGGTCCTTATGTTGTAATTAGACCATTTATAGTGCAAATGGTCATAAATGAGAATATATTAAATGAATTTATAAAGGTTTCATTAAGGTTAAAATTGTAAAATGGCATATAAATGATAATTAAATAAAAAAAAGTTAAAAATAAGACATATTATCATCATCCAGCAAGAATTAAGAGGTGAAAAACACCATGTCTAGGGCTTTAAGGTTCGACCATTGCTCTTGCTAATTATAAATTCGATTTTGATCGATTTTTTATGATTTCTACATTTTTATGATCGTTGCTTCGTGTTTGAGCTACCCCATGCTTCAATTTTTGAAAGTGTTGATGATTTTGAAAGTTTCCATTGATGAATGCTTAAGTTCTTGAATGTTTTATGATGGAAAATGAGTATTTGTTGATAGATTATTATGTTTTGTAAGGTGATTTTTAGTGAAAATGCATAAAAGGGGTTAATTTGAGAAAATGTGAAATTGTGGGGTTAAATGTGTGAATAAATGATAAATATGGGCTAGTATGTATACTATGAAAATTCAGCTAGCATAGAATTAGCAAGAAATTGTGTAATTTGTGATTTTGTGAAATAGGGACTAAATTGAATTAATGTGGAACTTTAGGGGCTAAAGTACAAAGATGCCCAAATGTGTTCTGAACTAACTTGAAAGATTATGTGATTAAAATTAATTGAATTTGTTATAATATACATCAAGAAAAGAGGAACCCAGACTTAGATCGAGGCAAGAACAAAGTACTTGACTAATCAACTAGTTTTGTCATTTTTAAGTCTGAGGTAAGTTCGTACGTGATAAACGTTGTTACAATTATTTTTTAATGCTTTAATACTGCATAAATTGTATAAATGCAGCTACGATTGAGTACGTTAACAAAGCGACTATGTTTGGCACCTAGAGTGCGTATCAAGATAGATTCGGCTATATAAAGCACTTAGTGTGTGAATTAGAATAGCGTCAGCTATATGTGGCACTAAGTGTGCGATACCGAATGAGTTTTTGTTTAATAAGATGACACTAAGTGTGCGTTATCGATATAGCTTCGGCTAATCATTTATGCACTAAGTGTATGAGTTCTTTAAGTATCAAAAGATTTCTAGAAGGTTTAACGTATTGAACAATAAGGTGAAAATGAAATAAATAAATACGAGAAAGTATAGGTATGTACAAAACCTATGTGGTAGCTGGTACTATGTGAATGAAGCTTGATGGATTTGTGTATACATGATAAATGGTCATGGATTAAAATTGAATGATGATATGAGACTTACTAAATGTTTATTAATTATTGATTTGTATATTATGAACTATTGAGTATATTTGGTATGAACTTACTAAGCTATGAAGCTTACTGTGTGCTATTTGTCTTTATTTTATAGAGTATCAAAGCTAGCTCAGACATCGAGGATCATCGGGAACCATCATCACACTATTAATCAACTTGTTGGTACTTTTGAAGCTTTGTATATATGATATATGGCATGTATAGGCTAGTGAGTTAATGATATATTTTGAGATTTGATATAGCCATGAGATTTGACTTGCTTTAGATGAAAATGTTGGCATGTATTTGGTCATTTAAGTTGGACTAAGTAATGTGCTTGGTAAGTGATATATGTAATGTAAATAATTCCTTATGTATTGGCTTGTTTTAGGTATGTTTGTCTTGGTTGTTGATATGACTAAATGGTGTGTTTTGTTATTTGAAGTAGACGATAATATAATAAATTAATGTATATGGAACTTAGGCAAGTTGTGATGATTTTGGCATAATGATTTGGTAGGTTTTAAATGTGGAATTGAGTAGTTGAAATGGTTGATGATTGATGGTATGATATGTGTGTGAATTGGTATGTTTTGGCTGCCTATAAGTGTATGAAAATGGTTCTAAATTGGCTTTTCAAATGGCCTATTTTTGTCCACGGGTAGAGACACGGGCGTGTGTCTCAGCCGTGTGTGACATACAGTCATGTTACACGGCTGTGTGTTCGATGGGGTACCCTTCAAATTATGTCAGTATACCCTATAGTTTTGACACGGCCTAGACACACGGGTGTGTCTACTGGCCATGTGTAGTACACGGGCTGGCACATTGGCGTGTGGTCGGCCGTGTGACCCAAGTCAGTAACCTCCCTAGTTCTCCAACAGCCATGGCACACGGGCGTGTCCTCAGCTGTGTGGTACAAGTCAGTACGTATGCCCTGTTTTCACACAGCCTATGACACGGGCTTGTCTGGTGGTCGTGTGAGGCGCACAGCCTATTCACATGAGCCTATGACCCTAAAATCAAAATTTTTTTTTTAAGTTTCTTAAAATTTATAAATGTTATCGGTTTAGTCTCAAACCATTTTTAAGCATGTTTTAAGGTTTTGTAGGACCTTATAAGGGACAATGTGATTGAGATGAAAGAATTTTGATTATGATTGCATAAATATATGTAAATAATGTGTATTATCTGATAATGCATCATAACCCTATTTCGATGACAGATATGTGTTAGGGGTGTTACATTTGATTGGTATCAGTGCTACGGTTTAGTCAATTCTAGGACTAACGTAGCGTGTGAGAGTCTAGTTATACATGCCATATTTATAAATTGTGATAGTGTAATGATTCCAGACAGTTAAAATTTATTTTATATAGCCAATGGATGCTGATCGAGCCATAGCTGATGATGTGGAAAGTAATGCACCCACTCTCGCTCAAGGGGCAGCGCCGACCGATTTTTAGTAGCCAAGGAGGAGAGGCTAAGCAATCCTTCTTCCAAATGATGAGTGAGTGGTTCACGGAGTTCGTTCGAACGAATTCGGCTATGCCACAAGTGATTGATCTGATTCGATTGAGTAAGCCTCCAGTGGATAAGATACGTAAACACGAGGTTGAGGAGTTTAGGGCTACCGTGGATGATGATGCTGAGAGAGCTAAATTCTGGCTTGAGAACACAATTAGAGTATTCGAAGAATTGTCTTGTACTCCCGTAGAATGTATCAAATGTGTTGTATCGTTGTTGAGGGATAATGCTTACCATTGGTGGAAAACGTTGACATCAGTAGTTCTTAGAGAAAGGGTTAACTGGGAGTTCTTTCAAGTCGAATTACAAAAGAAATACATAAGTCAACGATTTCTTAATCAAAAACATAAAGAGTTTCTAGAGTTGAAGCAGGGTCGAATGACTGTGATAGAATATGAAAAAGAATTCGAACGTTTGAGCAAATATGCTCGAGAATATGTGTCTACGGAAGAGATCATGTGTAAATGATTTGTTAAGGGGTTGAAGAAGATATAAAGCTATTAGTCGAGATACTTGAATTGAAAGAATTTGTAGTATTGGTTGAAAGGGCTTGTAAAGCCGAGGATCTCATCAAAGAAATGAGAAAGGATGATTCAAAGGCAAGAGATTCGAGGAAGAGATCAATAAGTAAATCTTATCATTCCTCGTCGAAGAAATCTAGGACTATTTTAATCGATCGACAATTTCAGTGGGATATCAGGATAGAGATCGTGGAAAGCAATACACCAACCCTAAAGCTCAAGCCACATCGTATCGAGTGTTGGTAATGTAAAAGATGTTAAACCCAAGTGTCAACAGTGTGGAAGACGACATTTTGGAGAGTTGTGGTTCATGAGATTACTTTATTAAAGATTACCCAGAGTTAGGTAAAAAAGATAATGCTCAGAACACGAGATTGAGTAACACTGTAGCTAAAGGTAGACCACCCAGAAACACAAGAAATGTGTGTGGTGGTAGAGGTGTGACACGAGACACTACTGTGAGATCTGATGCTAGAGCATCTGCACGAGCCTACGCTATTCGCGCTCGTGAAGAAGTGTCATCTCCAGATGTTATCATCGGTACTTTTACTCTCTATGATACTAAAGTTATTGCATTGATAGATCCAGGATCTACTCATTTGTAAATATGTGTGAATTTAGTATCTAGTAAGACTTTGCCTGTAGAGTCTACTGAATTTGTAATTAGAGTATCGAACCCCTTAGGTAAGTGCGTGTTGGTTGATAAAGTGTGCAAGAACTGTCCATTGATGATTCGAGATATTTGTTTCCTTCTAATCTAATATTGTTACCATTTGACGAATTCAATATAATTCTGGGTATGGATTGGTTAATGCTGCATGATGTTATTGTGAATTGCAAACGAAAGACAATTGATTTGAGATGTCAGAATAATGAGATTATTCAAATTGAATCAGATGATCTGAATGGTTTTCCAACAGTGATTTCATCAATGTTAGCTCAGAAATATGTGAGAAAAGGTTGCAAAGCTTATTTAGTTTATGTGCTTGATACGAAAGTGTCTGAAAAGAAGATTGAATCAGTGCCAGTTGTGTGTGATTACCCAGTTGTGTTTCCTGAAGTGTTATCGGGTTTACCAAGAATTCGAGAGGTTGAGTTTGGCATTGAGTTAATGTCGGGTACAGTGCCAATATCAATAGCTCTGTACAGAATGGCACCAACAAAGTTAAAAGAATTAAAAGCTCAGTTGCAAGAATTAACCGTTAGAGGATTTGCACGACCGAGTTTCTCGCCTTGAGGTGCTCCCGTATTGTTCATGAAAAAGAAAGATGGCACGATGAGAATGTGTATAGACTAGAAACAACTTAACAAAGTGACGACCAAGAATAAATATCCTCTACCCAGAATAAATGATTTGTTTGATCAGTTAAAAGGGGCTACAGTGTTTTCAAAGATAGATTTGAGATCGGGTTATTATCAGTTGCGAGTTAGAGACTCTGATGTGCCAAAGACCACTTTTGGAACGAGGAATGGTCATTATGAATTTCTGGTTATGCCTTTTGGATTAACGAATGCACCTGCTATCTTTATGGACCTAATGAACTGTATTTTCAGACCGTATTTAGATCGATTTGTTGTTGTGTTCATAGATGATATTTTGATATATTCACGAGATGAAATTGAGCATGCCGTGTAACGCCCCAAAAATATAGGGTCTGTAATTTTGTGTGATTTGGCATAAATTCCATGTTTACTTTAATGGCTAGGTGATTTGGGTGTGTTTGGGAGTGTTTGGGAAGTCCTGGGTTCAAGCTCCGACTTTTGTAGAATTTTTGATTTTGCTCTTAAAAGAATCTGGATACTGGCACATGGGCTTTATAAATAATTGTGTTTGTTTTATGTCAAAAAAAGCCTTGTGGCTTAGTGGAAAGAAGCGTGTGGAGCATATGAGAGGGCATGGGTTCGAATTCCAGATATTACAAAAGGGATTTTATTTTATGCCTTTAGGGCTTAAGAGTTGGAGTTTGATTCAAACTCTGCAGAGGTGGTTGGAGACTTGGTCAAAAAAGATTTGGATGAAGGCTCGTAGGGATTTGAAGGAGGAAAAGGTGAAGAGATAAGGAGGAGAAAATCGTGGAGTTTGGGTGGGAAGGTGTTGGCCGAATTTGAGACTCTTTGGGGTGTGAATTCGGCATTTTGGGGGAACACTTTGGGAAATTTCTCTTTTCCTTTGGTGGTATTGAATAGGTATAGGAACAATAGGGCTTTTCATTTTTGTCTTCGGTAACTTTCCTTTTGAGTTTTTGTTGTTTCCTCTTTTTGTTTTTGGTACGTTTTTGACCATTCGGGTCTTTCTTCTCTCAACTTCACTTCCCGAATAGTTTGCCGAATACAAGTTAGAGTGTGCCAAACTTTCTTTTGAACCTTTTTCCCTTTCTTCTTCAATTTCCTCTCTGCCGAATTGGCATTCTTCTTCTCCTTTTTTCTATAGCAAATACCTTAGTCCTTCAATCCGTCTCTTGGGGCTTGACCGAATATACTATCTCGAGATCAACTCTGCTTCTGTCTCTCCCTCTCTTCCTACGTAATAGCCAAATACCTTGTGTTCTCCTCACACCTTCTAAAACTCCGACAAGCCAACCACAACATTGGTCGTCTCATACTCTCATTTTATCACTCCATTTCGGTTGCAAATCTACCATTACTTTTCTCGTGGTTACCAAGTCGAATATCGGTGGTAAGAAATTAAGTTGTATTTTTGTTGCTTTGCAGTTTTCCTTTCTAGGATTATCGTTACTTCTATCTAATGATCTTCCTTCATTTTACTCTCTTAGATCGAACGCTATACTCCGCTCACGTATGCCGCCCCTAAAAGTTAGTATTCGGTTCTGGTGGACACGGTAAGTTGTCCTCTGTCTTGCTCAAGTTGTTGTTGATGGGTGTAAACCACATCCTTAATCAACCCTTTAATGAGATCTATCGTTATGCAGTTAGGGATCAATCAAAAATTGTGGGAGTCTAGCCAAGCGATTTAAGGTTTAAGGCTACACTCCTATTTATCAAATTTAATGGTATGGACAATATAGAGATTCAGGGTTGTGAATCTTATTATTAACTATTTAAGGGCTAATTGAATATTTGGATTAAATCTAGGTTGGTGCTTTTTGGATTTTCGCAAGGGGGTCGCTTGAAGGTGTGTAACCGTACACCCAATTTGGCTACTGTCAAAACGTTGGATAAAGGTGTGTATTCACAGCACTATGTTATTGTGAATCAGTAAAAGTTGAAAAGCTGAAACTATGGCATTTGAGGCCTCACAAGCGTACGAACGCTCATGTGGTAAACCGAGCCCACAAATCATGGACGACAGGCTATAGAGGCTGCCACAAACATTCTCGTGGGCTTGGGCCATTATGGGCATCATAGGGCCGAGATGGGCCGTGTGGGTCCAATAGGCTAGGGGGCCCTACACGGATAAAATTTAAAGTGACAAAAAATGGAGTGGGTTATAGTGATCGCATAGTCGCGATTGAATTTGGGCTAAATGGGCCAAACGAGCGTGTGTGCCCACCTGGGCCAAGTAATGGGCCTTGGGCCCATTTACACTGTTTTGGCCAAATGGGTTATCTGAGTCATTCGAGACAACTGTAGACCTTTTGAAGGGTCGCTACCTGTACCGAGACCCCAAAATTAGTTAAATGATTGAAATACCCCTAAGGGGTAAAATTACTGTTTTACCCCTAGCTGACGAAATGACCATTATACCCCTAGTGGTAGGTTAATTGATGTGTGTATGACATTATATGACTGGTTTTGAGTATGGCATACTGCATACACGTAATACTTATGACATGACATACTACATGGGGTTGGGTTTCTGATTTGGAGGAAGTACTGTATTAGCGGCTTTGCCACGTAATTACTGTCTCGTGGCTTTGCCACGTTCTTCGTTATTAGCGACTTTCTTTGCATTCATCGATAGCGACTTCACCTGCGATATTGGTGTGTTGGTTGGGTGGGTCGATTTAATCCCCACATGGTGTGTTGGTTGGATTGGGGTGGGTTACATGGCTGCACTGTTCTGATACTAAATTGGCCTTAGACCCACGCTGTTACTACATAGGGCTAAGGCCCAGACTGTACTGATAGTGAATAGGGCTCAGGCCCAGACTGTTACTGCATGCACAGTTTACTGTTTAGCTGATAGAGGGTTACACACTGAGTTTTCGTAAACTCACCCTTTTCTTTCTATTTGTATAGGTAATCCCCAGCCTTAGATGATTTGGTGTTGCGATGGACTTGGAGGTGGCCACACGACTGCTGTGTCTTGCACTTGACTTTATTTAATTTACGTTTCACTTTTGGTTTTGAATTTTGTAATAAGGTTGTTTGTGGGTTTTAAGTTTTAATTGGGTTTTTGATTTCTTATTTTAAATTGTTAGTCTAGGATAACACGAGTTTTCAAAATCGTGACGGTTTTCTAAAGAACATGAGCTTTCAACAAC
Organism: Gossypium arboreum; assembly: GCF_025698485.1. Lineage (NCBI taxonomy): Eukaryota > Viridiplantae > Streptophyta > Magnoliopsida > Malvales > Malvaceae > Gossypium > Gossypium arboreum. The sequence goes on along the minus strand of NC_069077.1, from coordinate 79,250,423 downwards.
AAAGTTTTCAAAATGCTTCTGCGATATAAGTTGAATAAATGTACCAAAGTCCAATAATTTGGTAAATGATTTGATGAGAACTGTTGTTAAATAATAATAAAAGGATTTAAATTTAGTAACGAATTTCTACCAAAAAGATAAATTTTAGAAAGACACTTCGATGTAACATGCCAGATTCGGCCATAACGTCTAGGCCAGGTTTGGGGTGTTACATGCCGAGCATTTGAGAATTGTATTGCAAACTCTTTGTGATAAATAGTTATATGCAAAGTTCAGTAAATGTGAATTCTGGTTGCACGAGGTTAGTTTTATGGGGCATATTGTGTCAACATCGGGTATTTGAGTTGATCTGAGCAAAATCTCTGCAATAATAGATTGGAAGCCTCTGAGAAATGTATCTGAAATCCACAATTTTCTAGGACTGGCTGGTTATTACCGACGGTTTGTAAAAGGCTTTTCGATGATTGCAACTCCGTTGACAAGATTGCGTCAGAAAGATGTAAAGTTTGAGTGGTCAGATAAATGTCAAAAAAGTTTTGATCAGCTGAAAGTTCTTTTGACTGAAGCTCCAGTGTTAGTACAGCCAGAATCGGGTAAAGAATTTGTAATTTATAGTGATGCATCGTTGAATGGTCTAGGTTGTGTTTTCATGCAGGAAGGGAAAGTTTTAGCTTATACATCGAGATAGTTGAAGCTGCATGAAAAGAATTATTCGACGCACGATTTAGAGTTAGTAGCCATTGTGTTTGCGTTAAAGATTTGGCGTCATTATCTATGTGGTGAGAAATGTCATGTTTACTCAGATTATAAAATTTTGAAATGTTTGATGACTCAGAAAGATTTGAACTTGCGACAGCGGAGATGGCTAGAATTACTAAAAGACTACGAGTTAGTGATCGATTATCATCCGGGAAAGGCTAATGTTGATGCTGATGCATTAAGCCAAAAATCTTTATATGTTCTAAGTGCAATGCATACTCAGTTGGCCCTATCTAACGACGGCTAAATTGTAGCTGAGTTGAAAGCAAGACCGTTGTTTGTACAATAGATTTATGAAGCTTAGAAGACTGATAATGAAATGTTAGCTAAAAGAGCTCAATGTGATTCTAACTTTGATTCAGAGTTTCAAGTTGATTTTGATGATTGTTTGAGATTCAGAGGTCGAATATGTGTTCCGAACAATTCAGAGTTAATTCAGATGATTTTGAATGAAGCACATAGTAGTCGCTTGTCTGTGCATCCGGGAAGCATGAAAATGTATAACGATTTGAAACAGCTCTATTGGTGGCATGGTATGAAACGTGACATTTTAGAATTTGTTTCGAAATGTTTGATTTGTCAACAAGTTAAAGCTGAGCATCAGGTATCGTCTGGTTTATTGCAGCTGATTATGATTCTTGAGTGGAAATGGGATAGAGTAACTATGGATTTTGTTTCGAGTTTGCCCTTATCTCCGAGTAAGAAAGATGAAATCTGGATTGTTGTTGACTGGTTGACAAAATTAGCTTATTTCATTCCTGTGCGTACAGATTATTCGCTTGACAAGCTTGTTGAGTTGTATATCTCCGAGGTTGTGAGATTACACAGAGTACCTATTTCTATTGTTTCGAATGGATATCCGAGGTTCACATCGAGATTCTAGAAGAAACTACAAGATATGTTGGGTACAAAACTACATTTTAGTACCACATTTCATCCGCAGATAGATGGTCAATCTGAACGAGTTATTTAGATACTCAAGGATATGTTGAGATGTTGTATTCTTGAGTTTGAAGGTACGTGGGAAATGTATTTTTCGTTGATTGAATTTGCGTATAACAATAGTTTTCAATTGAGTATTAAAATGGCACCATACAAAGCTCAATACGGTCGAAAATGTTGAACACCGTTGTATTGGACTGAGCTAAGCAAGAATAAGATTCACGGGGTTAATTTGATTAGAGAAATTGAAGAGAAAGTGAAAGTAATTCGTATTAGTTTGAAAGCAGCATCAGATCAACAGAAATAATATGTAGATTTGAAACGGAAAGATATTGAGTTTAAGATCGGTGATAGAGTGTTTTTGAAAGTATCTCCGTGGAAAAAAAATACTTTGATTTGGTTGTAAAGGCAAATTGAGTCTGAGATTCATCGGGCCGTATGAAATTATCGAGTGAGTTGGACTAGTTGCTTATTGGTTAACATTGCCATCTAAGTTAGAAAATATTCACAATGTATTTCATGTATCGATGTTACGAAGGTACATATATGATCCTTCACATATTATTTCCCCGACTAAAGTTGAGATTTAGTCAGATTTATCGTAAGGTGAAGAATTGATCCGACTTGTAGCTCGAGAGATCAAAGAGCTAAGAAATAAAAGAATAGCATTAGTAAAAGTGTTATGGCATCAACACAGGGTAGAAAAAGCCATGTGGGAACCCGAGGATCCTATGAGAAAGCAATATCCAAACCTATTTGCTGGTAAGATTTTTGAGGACGAAAATCCCTAAGGGGTAGAGTTGTAATAGCCCAGTTTTAGCTAAATTGGAATAGTGGTTTCAGAAACACAAATCAGAAGTCAGAAATTCTTTTAATATTATTTTTAATGTTTACAGTATGTGATTACATATGTGTGAAAGTTTCATGTGAAAATTTTACCGTTTAAGTGGTTAATTTGAGAAAATGACTAAATCGCGTAAAATGCAAAAGTTGTATTCTATATGATAAAGGTGTCTATTTGTCATGGCTTATTAAATGAAAGGTCCTTATGTTGTAATTAGACCATTGATAGTGGAAATGGTCATAAATGGGCATATATTAGATGAATTTATAAAGGTTTCATTAAGGTTAAAATTGTAAAATGACATATAAATGATAATTAAATAAAACAAAGTTAAAAATAAGACATATTATCATCATCTAGCCAAAATTAAAAGGTAAAAAACACCATTGCTAGGGCTTGAGGGTTCGGCCATTGCTCTTGCTAATTGCAAGTTCATTTTTGATCAGTTTTTTATGATTTCTATGTTTTTGTGATCGTTGCTTCGTGTTCTAGCTAGCCCATGCTTCAATTTTTGAAAGTTTCCATTGATTAATGCTTGAGTTCTTGAATGTTTGATGATGGAAAATGAGTACTTGTTGACAGATTATTATGTTTTGTAAAGTGATTTTTAGTGAAATTGCATAAAAGGGGTTAATTTGAGAAAATGTAAAATTGTGGGGTTAAATGTGTGAATAAATGATAAATATGGGCTAATATTTATACTATGAAAATTCGGCTAGCATGGAATTAGCAAGAAATTGTGTAATTTGTGATTTTGTGAAGTAGGGACTAAATTGAATAAATGTGGAACTTTAGGGCCTAAAGTGTAAAAATGCCCAAATGTGTATTGTGGACTAAATTGAAAGATTATGTGATTAAATGAGTTGAATTTGTTATAATATAGATCAAGAAAAGAGGAACCCGGACTTAGATCGAGGCAAGAACAAAGTACTCGACTAATCGACTAGTTTGGTCGTTTTTACGTCTGAGGTAAGCTCATACGTGATAAACGTTGTTACAATTATGTTTTTAATGCTTTAATACTGCATAAATTGTATAAATGCGACTACGATTGAGTACAACAACAAAGCGACTATGTTTGGTAGTTAGTGTGTGTTTTGAGATAGCTTCGGCTATATAAAGCACTTAGTGTGTGAATTAGAATAGCTTCAGCTATATGTGGCACTAAGTGTGCGATACTGAATGAGTTTCGGTTTCATGTGATGGCACTAAGTGTGCATTATCGATATAGCTTCGGCTATATGTGGCACTAAGTGTGCGATACCGAATGAGTTTCGGTTTAATGCGATGGCACTAAGTGTGCGTTATCGATATAGCTTCAGCAAATCATTTATGCACTAAGTGTGCGAGTTCTTTGAGTATCGAAAGATTTCCAGAAGGTTTAACGTATTGAACAATGAGGTGAAAATGAAATAAATAAATACAGGAAAGTATAGGTACGTATGAAACCTATGTGGTAGTTGATACTATGTGTATGAAGCTTGATGGATTTGTGTATACATGATAAATGGTCATGGATTAGAATTGAATGATGATATGAGACTTACAAAATGTTTATTAATTGATGATTTGATTATTATAAGCTGTTGAGTTATTTGGTATGAACTTGCTAAGCTATGAAGCTTACTGTGTGTTATTATCGAACTGTTGAGTATCAAAGCTAGCTCGGACATCGGGGATCATCGAGAACCATCATCACACTATCGATCAACTCGTTGGTACTTTGAAAGCTTTGTATATGTGATATATGGCATGTATAGGCTAGTGAGTTAATGATATATTTTGAGATTTGATATAGCTATGAGATTTGGCTTGCATTAGTCGAAAATGTTGGCATGTATTTCGTCATTTAAGTTGGCCTAAGTGATGTGCTTGGTAAGTGATATATGTGATGTAAATAATGCCTTATGTATTGGCTTGTTTTGGGTATGTTTGTCTTGATTGTTGATATGTCCAAATGGTGTGTTTTTTGATATGAAATAGATGATAATATGATAAATTAGTGTATATGAAACTTATGCAAGTTGTGATGATTTTGGCATAATAATTTGGTAGGTTTTGAATGTGGAATTGAGTAGTTGAAATGGTTGATGATAGATGGTATGATATGTGTGTGAATTGATATGTTTTGGCTGCCTATAAGTGTATGGAAATGGTTCTAAATTGGTTGCTATGTGTACATGAGTATAGGGTGGCAAATTGGCTTTTCAAATGGCCTATTTTATCCACACAGGCAGAGACACGGGTGTGTGTCCTAGCCATGTATGACATACGATCATGTTACACGGCCGTGTGTCCCGTGGGGTACCCTTCGAATTAAAGTCAGTATACCTTACAGTTTTGACATGGCCTTAGACACGTGTCTACTGGTCGTATGTGGTACACAGGCTGGCACATGGGGTGTGGTCGGCTGTGTGACCCAAGTCTGTAAGATCCCTAGTTCTCCCATGGCCATGGCACACAGGCATGTCCTCGGCCATGTGGTACAAGTCAGTATGTATGCCCTGTTTTCATACGGCCTGTTCAAACGGGCGTGTGACCCTGAAATCAAAGAAAATTTTCTAAGTTTCCAAAAATTTGTAAATGTTTTTGGTTTAGTCCCAAACCATTTTTAAGCATGTTTTAAGGTTTTGTAGGACCTTATAAGGGACAATGAGATTGAGATGGATGAATTTTGATTATGATTGCATAAATGTATGTAAATGATGTGTATTATCCAGTAATGCCTCGTGACCCTATTTTGGCGACAGATACGAGTTAGGGGTGTTACAATACGAGCCTACAATGCCTTAAACATGCTTTGGGAATGGTTCAAAACTAAATCGATAACTTATGAAACTTTTATGAAGCTTTGAAAAATTTCTCAAAACAGGGGACACACGCTGTGTGGCCAGGCCGTGTGTTTCACATGGCCACCAGACACACCAGTGTCACAGCCCGTGTGGACATTCGAAGTGGGAGCACATGGCTGTGCCCCAGCCCGTGTTCGACCTCATGTAACTCTCTGACTTGGGTTATACAACCAACACAAATGCCCGTGTGGATAGCCCATGTGCCCTAAAAATGGCCATACATGCCCGTGTACTAGGCCTTGTCCAACCTGGAGGGTATACTGACTTACACCACACGGCCAAGTCACACGCCCATGTGTGAGGCCGTGTGGAGCATACTGACTTGTTTTCAAAATCAACACCAGGGGACACACGACCATTTAACATGATCATGTGTCACACACGGCTGAGACGCACGACCGTGTCTTTGCCCTGTGGACAAAAATAGGTCATTTACCAAGCCATTTTGCCACCCATTTTGCACATACCTATACAAGATCAATTGGTACCATTTTAAGACACAAATATGAAGCCAACAATGATCAACCAATACACAATCATACTATATTCGTTTCAACCAATTCCATACTCAATTTCATGCCATTTACCTATTCAAATACCTATCAATTCAACTTGCCTTACTATACACAATTCATATATATATATTTCATTTAGTTAAATCATTCCAAACATGCATTATTAATTCAACCTCATTTACTCAATATAGGTCAATTACCTAACTCAAAACAAAGCCATTTACACATCTTTATACATTAACAAATTCATTATCACAAGCCAACTCAAATGGCCTAATTACATGTTCATCAAACATACCAAAATGGCACAAGCGTATACATGCCATATACCATATTTACACAACTCAAAAGTACCAAATATATGTCCAATAGTGCGATGAAGTCTCAACGATCCACAAATCTGTGCTAGCTTCGTAAAACTATAAAACATAAAAAATTAAACAACGTAAGCTATAAAGCTTAGTAAGTTCGTATATAAATATGAAATAATCACAATATTCATTAACATTTCAAAATGGATAACATAATTAACATTTAAAGCATCAAAAAATGAGCTAACATAAAGTTTATCCATATCATAACTCATAAGTTCTCAACTTCTTCTAACTCGTTACTTGAATTAGTTTTCCGTACATACCTGTACCAATACTTATCTATTTCTCAATAATTATCTTATCAAACCACTCTGACTTATAAATGCTTACGATACAAATACTTCGATTTTTCGATGCCATAGTCCGACTATGGTCTTACACAAACATTGCCAAGGCCCTGCCGTGGTCTTACATTCACATGCCATAACCTAGTTATGATCTTATTATCCGATTTGCCATAACCTAGCTATAGTCTTATTTAGCATCTCGTTTACTTTAACCGTACATTAAATTTAATATCTCCACATTTATCTATTATAATAAATACTATCTCAATTTCATCCATCAAATAAATAGATAAACATTTAAGTTCAATTATACGAACTTACCTCTATACAAAAATAACAGAACAGACTGACTATTCAATTACTTTGTTTTTTCCCCGATCTATGTCTAAATTCCTCTTTTCTTTATCTATAAATAATCAAAATTATCTTATTTAATCAATTATTCATTCAATTTAGTCCAAAACATACTTTAAGGCATTTTTACACTTTTTCCCCACGTATTTCACATTTATCACAATTTAGTCATTATTTCATAAAATAAAAAATTAATGAAAATTCATAACAAACCAATGCTATCCGAATTACCATAATGCCCCCAGCAGCCCATAATTTTCATTTATTTCACATTTTAACTACTAACTTTACACTTTTCTAAATTTAATCCCTATTTTACATTTTTACTAAAAATCACTTAACAAAACTTGTATATCCATCAACAAGCATTCATAATCTATCAAGAAACTTCAAAGTGTACATGTATTCATCAATGGCATCATTCAAAATCTTTAACAGTCTTGCAAAATAATCCTTGGGCTAGCTGGACCTAGCTGCAACGATCTCAAAAATATAAAAAATATTAAAAATCGAGATCAAAACACTTACCAATTAACCTTGCAAGTGCCGAACCCTAAAACTCAATCAAAGGCTTTCTTCTTTATCAACATTCAGCCAAAAGAGAGAAAAGATGGACAATAATTCACTTTGTTTTTATTAATATAACATTTATTAACTATTTTACCATTTTAACCTTAAAATTAATATAAAATTTCATTTATGCCAAACCATTAACATCCAATAACCAACTAAGGGTATATTTACCACTTAAGGACCTAAACTTCAAAGTTCTATAGCTATTTGACATCATTAGCTAATAGAACAACAATTTTGCAATTTACGCAATTTAGTCCTTTTTACCGAATTAACCATTCAAACAGTAAAATTAGCTCACGAAATTTTCACATATATCAAATAACACGTTTTAAATACCGAAAATAATATTAAAATAATTTTTTGACATCATATTTGCGGTTTCAAAATCACTGTTCCGATTTGGCTAAAATCGGGCTGTTACATGAATTATGTATGTTGAATGAATACATGTTGTGGAAAGCATATATGCTTCGAAACTTGATTGTTGTTGAGACCATATATGTTTTGATGTTATTATGGAATACATGACTAACAAGGGCAATGAGAATGTGTGTAGGGCTTGAGATCAACGGAATGATTATGCCTTACATAGTTACCTCAAAATAGAATGAATGGTAAGTTAAGTACCATGTTATACGAACTTACTAAGCATTTTATGTTTACTTAGTTTTATTTCCCTATTTTATAGTAAATTGGCAGCTCGTTGGATTGGAAGCTTGACGAAGATTGCTCACACTATCCATCGGCCCATGTCGGTACAATATGGTAAATAAATTATGGTTGTAATGGCGGATATGATATATTGGCCATATGGGCATGTAAATGTAAATGATGCTTGTAATCTAGTCATTGGAATGGCTAGTAATGGTTTGTTTCAATATACTCATAATGTCAAACTATGTTAGCTACATATATGTTGAGTAGTTAATCAAATCATGTTTAATACATGGATTGAACTTAGGTATGATTGTACACATGTATGCATGAAATGATATGCCATGATGAATAATGGAATTTGCTAAATTTGAATGCTTGAATTGGTTGGGTTATGGATGTGAGTTTAAGTGTAGGTCATTGGTGTGAATTTGAGGGGAGAAATGAAGCTAGAAATGACTATATTTTGTCTACACAAGCGTGTGTCTAGACCGTGTTTGACATGCGACTGGGTACATGGGCGTGTAGTTAGGCCATGTGTCCCCTGCACCTTAATTTCGAGAAAATAGAATGCTCAGAATTGAGCACATGAGTAGAGACACGAGCGTGTGTCTTAGCCATGTGTGCTACATAGCCTAGAACACGGGCGTGTGTCTTGGCAGTGTGAAAACTGCACCTAATTTGAAATGAATTAATTAACCGTACGGCCTAGCACACGAGCGTGTGGCACGACTGTGTGCACAAGTCAGAGAGTTACACGAGGTCAAACACGACCTCCAGGACGGGAGTGTACTAGGGTCACACGGGGCATGTCCCTTGGACCACATGGGCGTGTGAGCCCTACACCTTGGAACAATTTTGAAATGTTGCAAAAAATTCTTAGAGGTTTGATTAAGTCCTGACTCGATTCTAATGCTCATATTGGACCTCGAGGGTCCATTTAATGGATGCTATGAATGATTTCAGAATTTGAACAGTAACTTGCTTGAAATATCTGCAAATGTTCTGAAACTTCCGGTAATGCTTGTGTTATAATGTTTTCAGACAAAAAGGTGAACTGGGTCTCGGAACCTCACCTGCCAACCCAACACGCAAAACGTTTTCAAGCTAAAAGTCTACTACTATTTTCAAATACTAATTTAAGACATATTTCAAGAATTTTGATTATTCACTGAGTTCTCAATGAACTCACCCACTCTTCTCTTACTCCTTCTCAGGTAAGTAGGTCGCGAATGGCATAGGCGAGGTTGATGATTGGGCAAGGACATAACTGATAAGATATCGGTGAACCTAGGTTAACAGCTATAGGATTTTTGTTATGGGTTTAGAGATGCTTCTGATTTTGTGAATATGACCATGTTATTTAAAGAATGGTTATTTTATTCTGTTTAGTTTTCTAGTTTATTGCTAACCATGTTTTAAGTACTTAATAAATCATAAATAAAGCTGATGTTATTCATGCATGAGAGTACTATGTTTAATTCATACCTTGTATGTTGCGTGCTATAATTACATGCGTACCCCTGTTTTTATAGAACCCTGCATACGCATGATAAATTCCTACATGCATATTCATTTACTTTGTGAAGCTTGTTACTTGGTAAAACTAGGATGTATGAACATTTAAAATGTTTAGAGAGTTATAACGCCTTAAAAGTCTATTTTTCATCATGCGAACTATAGGATTTGTGACCACAAGTTTTCATACGAACATAGGTTATTATGTGATCCATGTTTGAATGCTTCGTGTGGTGATTAAGTGCTGTGTAAACTCATTGAAATAACTACATATTCGACAATACTATTTCGCATGATTATATTCTTCAGATATTTTGTGTATGAGAACCATTATATATTGAGTACGTGTAATTTCTACTGCTTTGTTAAAGATTAACACTATGTCCGCGTGTTGTGTATAAGTGGTTTGTTGGAGGTTAGGTTAGGAGTTAACAAAGAGTCACTTCGGTGGCTAATGTAGCTCACCGAATCCGGGTCAAAACTTCTAGGTCGGGTTTGGGGTGTTACAGTTACCTAAAACATATAGACCACACAACCATGCCATATGCCTATGTATAACACACGGTCGTGTGTCAAGCCGTGTATTAAGTCGTGTTTACTAGGAGAAACCTTTTAAAACAAACTTTTTAACCCAAATTCACTTATGCCACAAGCAACTCCTTATACCAATTCTCAACCAATTTAAAAGCATCAAAATTATACCAAAAACATCACTTATAACAACCAACCTAAGTGCTTAACTAATATGCCACAATTGGCAACTCAATTCAACAATTCAAAATCTATCAATACACTAAATTAAAACCATTCCAATATGCCTTCCAAGGCACCTCAATACAATTAACATGACATACAAAATTTAACCATTTGTAACACTTTATAATGATTCAATATCAACCATATAAGCATGCTCAAAGCTTTACCAAATTCCTTTAAACTTAACATATGCATACCGTTCATTTTACTAAGCCTATTTCGAAACATATTACCTAATGACCATATAAGCATTATAGCATACCTACCAAAACAAATCAACAAGGTTATCAACTACAAAAATCATTACCAACATTTAAACATATACATATTCACATAACATTCAACATGCCAAATTCATCCAAAGCATAACATATACAACCATATAACTCTTTTAGGTACATGCCATGGCCAAACCAAAAACATCACCAACACTTGAGTCTGGGATTGCCATTAGATGCTGAAGTTAGCGATCAAATCAAAAGTACCAAACCTGCGCACTAAAAATAAAATTGAACGTTGAGTATAACTCAATGGAATTTCTATAATCCAAACATTAAAATACAATATAAGTAATTCAAAAGCAGTTAAAGATTAATGATGTTATTCAATTTTTCATTTCAACTTTCACCATTTCTTGATTAGCTTATCCAAATCTAACAAAAATCACTATTATAAGGTATAATACTTCCCTTGCATATTCCATTTGAAAGCTCAAGCATTAAGTTTTACATTTCATCACCATTTTTCCATCTTATGAACACAAAAAACATATTCACCATCATTTCTACTCAATTCATAGATCATTATTTTGGTTCTCATTTTTATTTTCCTATTAACCTGACTCAGACTCGGATGGAAACGCGGATCTAACCAACACACCAATTTGACACCCAGTGCCTATCGGGTAAATCCAAAAATAATAAGTTGCGCCTTACGCTGGCCGGTAAAACCAAAAAATAGATGTGCCCAACATTGGTCAGTATAACTGAGAAATGGGATGCCCAGCACTCCGCGCCACATTGTCGCATAATATCTGAACTCTTCCTATCCAATAGCATGCAATTATACCTGACCTTGCCTGAACAGTTAATAGGGTAACAATTTCTCACATTCATTTTTAACCAATTCTCAATTTCAATATCATAATCTCAATTAACCAATCAATAATTCCCATATATATAATAGTATAGCTCAACACAACATTAGTACAATTCCACATTTCAAATAATATTTAATATTTCCAAATCTATTTAGTTTAGGCCTTAACACAAACAACTAATTCATAGCAAATCATTTCAACTCATTGAATCAATTGTAACTTACCTTATGAACTTACCATACAATACAATGCAAAAATGCAACAACTGAGATAGTTCGAATTATAAAAACACAAACCGTAAACTCCGAGCTATTCGTCGATGACTTTTTCTTTTCCTTTCTTTTTCGAGGGATCCGAGTCGACGTAGCTACGGATTAAGACAAACATACCAAATTATCAATACACAACTAGATTCACATTCAGTTGCTAATTTATTGAACTCTTTTATTTTATTAAATTTAGTCCCTAAAATCGAGATTTTCACAACTTTCAAATTTAGGCTCCAATATTCATGTCGATTTCACTCTAGGCCTAATTGAACATCTTATTTCTCAATTCAATCACAGATTTCAAAAGTTTTGCATTTTAGTCCCTATTGCAGAAAATCATCAATTGACTTTACAATTTAGTCCTTTTTCAACTCTAAGCTTAAAATCTATCAAATTAACTCCCTAGAAATTCAAATATTCATCAATGGAAACATCCTCAATATTTAACTGTACCGAAAAACATGACATGGGTCAACTAGCTTAAGTTACCGAGATTCTAAAAAAATAAAAATTACATGAAAATAGACTAAATTGACTAACCAATTGAAGCTTGGAATGTTTGAACCCTAATACTAAATGTTTTTCTTCTTCTCCCTTAATGGTTTCGGCTTGCATGAAGAAAGAATGAAGATTTTTTATTTTTATTTTTTTCCCACTAACTAAGTTTTATTTAATAGAACTCCATAAATATTTAATAAAAATATTAACAAGTCCAGTTTACGAAAATGGGGTTTTGAAACCACACCTTTCGACACCACTGACTTTCGAGTCGTTACTGTGACATCCCTAAAGTGACCCTAGTCAGAAAGCGATTTCGGGACCGCTAAACCGAGTCACTAAATTATTTGAGTATGATAATTACTGTCTAAATATGTGAAAATGCATGTGTGAATTTTTTTAATTCTTTGATTTAGTTAATTTGAAGGTGAATTGAAAGAAAAAGGACTCATGTGAAAGGATTTAATTATATGTGGCTAATTTTAAGAGGTTAATAAAGGAATGAAGTAAAATAAATGGAGTTGCATGTCAAATAATCCATTTGACAAGGTTAGTGGCCGGCCATGACAAAATTATGGGCAAGGGAACATGTTTCCAACATGTTATGCTAGTGGTGTATGTAGGAAGCCATAAAATAATAGCTAGCATTAAAGAAATGAACAAAAAAATGAGCATGGATGCCCCCCCCATTGTGCCATAACTAGAGAGAAAAAACAAAAAAAAAAGAAGGAAAATGCTCATTCTATTCTCCATTGCCGTGGCTTGAAGGAGGAAGAAGAAGGGAATTCTTTTGTGCATGATTTGGCTTGGTTGATGCTTAGGAAGAGGTAAGCACTTTGAAACCCTTGGAAATTTAGATGTAAATGAGGTGATTAGTTCAAGTTCTATTCATTCCATGTATTAAATTTGGTTGTTTGGAGGTTTGGTATTTGGCCAAGTAGTTGAAGCTCTTGGTACATATATTTTTCATGAAAGTTGAAATTGGTTTGTTCATAAGGGAGGGTGCGAATGTGGCCAATGAAAGGCCTTGATGAACTATATATGTGGCTTGGGTTTATGATATTCGGTTAAGGGATATTGTGCTAGCAAGGTTGGTTTTATATATACATGTAAGTTACTTTGTATATGATGTTTAGAAAAAAAAATAGTGAAGGGCAAAGTTAATGATGTTGGATAAATTTTTAGTAGAGTTGTGCTTAGGCATTCGGTCATTGATGAGCATTGTGGTAACCTAGCTGTAGTTGCAACTCCTAATTTTGAGATGGAATTCGTACACATACGTTAAGTAAATGGTTAGGGCCGAATGGGGACTATGTGTTTGAAAGAATAAAATCGATACTATAATTGATAGTATAAGTATTCGGCCATTCAATCAAGGGTATAGGTGATGTTAGATCAATTTTAGCACATTCGGCTATTTAGGTATACCCAATCATGATATTGCCTTTGATTGTATAAAATCAACTAAAATGGGTGGTTAGTGAGGGTGGCTATTTAATATACGAATATGTATATGTGTATGTGTGATTGGATTATTGATAGAATAGTAAATTGCATAAGGCTATTGGTAGAATAGCCAAGAACATAAGGTAGCAAGATAAAAATTTTACCATGTCGTTCGTATGTTATATGATCATTAGAACGTGGATACCAACATATGTACCAAAGCGATTGAATGAGTTAATTTGTTTGTTTAAGCTCAAGATCCTAAAGGAGAGGCGTCCAACAAGGGAAATCGAAGGTCAACGAGTAGCCGACTTAGAATTATTTGCCCAACACAAGGTAAGTCATTAAGCACATATGTTTGATATTGCTTAAATGATTGTAAAATCTATGCAATTGTGTTTAATGGGATGCTATATATATATAAATGAAATTGTATGTGTATGGAGTGATGACAATTGTTGAATGTAAAAGAAATAGTGAAATGTGTAGAAAGTTTGCTTTCGGCACTAAGTGTCTTGGGCAATACGTGTGTACAAGATGGCGAGATTGGCACTAAGTGTGCGTGCTGGAAATATATGGCACTAAGTGTGCATGCTGGAAATATATGGCACTAAGTGTGCGAGCTCGAAGGTATGGCACTATGTGTGCGGGCTTAAATCGCATGGCACTAAGTGTGCGAAATCGAGTATTAAGCCTTGTGTGTGCGTACTCTATATATATATATATATAAATATCTCCGATCGAACAATTATATGGAGGGTGTGTCTCCATCGAGTTGAGTATGGACAGCGGATCGGGTAAGTACCTTGAGCTCATGACAAATAGGTAATATGTTCATGCTCGGGGTTGAGCTTGGTAAGCTTTAAATCTATGTGATGATTGCAATTGTATGATTGTGGTGAAAATGAGTTGGTGTGTAAAATGCCTCAAATATCTTATTGTATAGAATATGAAATGTGGATGTATGACTTGGTATGAGATTGAACCGAAAGGTCCAAGGAACTATGATATAGTTCGATATGGATGGAGTACTTAGCCTCGTTCATTATTTCATGTTGTAATAATTTTGTTAATGGATGGTTGTGGAATGCTTATGGCTTACTGAGTTATAAACTCACTCGGTGTTTTCTTGTCACCCATTTTAGGTCTCTTGGACTCGTCTCTTGTGTACTCGGAACCGTCGTCGAAGTCATCACACCGGCGAACAATCTTTTGGTATTGTCTCCTTAGTCCATCTAGGAGAACATTTGGCATGTATAGGCTATTTTGTTTTGTTGAATTTTGGGTTGTAAACTTTAAGCCATGCGAAAATGGCCTATGTGGTCGGTTGAGTGTGATTCTAAAACCTATAGTCACAAGTCTTAGAAACCTTAATTTTGATAAGGTGGCCATACCTTGTATTATGTATGATGAATTATAGTTGGCCATGGAAGAATTATGAAATAGTCATTGTTTGCTTTAGTAACAGATGCTGCCAGCAGCAGTGAGGTGAGATTGCAAAATCACTAAAAATAGTAGAAGTAGAATTAAATAGTGAATAAATTATGAAATTGAACCTTGATGAATCTACTTTCATATGGAAGAAACAAAACGGTCATATGATTCAGATTTTAAGAGATATTCAGGTTTTCGTGAAACAGGGCCAGAACGGTTTCTGGATCCCCTGCTCCGAATTTGAAAATTTACCATAAATTATCCAGAAACAATTAGAAGTCATGCCTTATATGCATAGATTCCCCTTTGAGTCTAGTTTCATTAGAAACAAACAGTATGAGCATTGGAGCTCTGTACGAGATGATATCCAGGTCGTAATGCGAAAAGGTCAGTGTAGTTGAACCCTGAAACAGGGGTGATTTTAACTAATAAACTGTACCAATTGGCCCGACCAAAAATTCTAGAAAAAAATGTGTAGATGGAATTATGAGTATAGTTTCAGGGAAAATTTATGGAACTGGTTTTCGAGTTCGGGAACTCGAGATATGATTTTTAAGGTAACATTGACGCAGTTAGCTAGCCTGCCTGGAACAGAAATTCATAATTTCCAAGAGAGAAATAAGGGAAGTAAGCCGGTAACACCTCGTGGTCAAATCCGGTGACGGTCACGGGTTTGGGGTGTTACATTTATTGGTATCGAGCCAGGTTTAGTCGGTTCTAGGACTACCATAAGCGTGTAAGTTTAGCTATACATGCCAAATTGTTAGTGCTAAAAAAATGTGATGACTTCTGACGGTTGAAATTTTTGTTTTGATTAGCAAATGGAACCCGGGGTAGAGAGACCCTTCGCGGATGACGTTGAAAGTGTAGCGGCTGCTCCCGCGTAAGGGACACCGCCTGTTGAGCCTCAGTCATCCACGAATAATCAAAATGGAGGCGAAACAAGCCTTCTTCACCATGATGAATGAGTGGGTCGCACAATATGCCCGAACCAATCCGGTTGTCCAACCATTCCCGAATTTAAATACTCGCCCCAAGAGCACGCAATGCCTCCGATTCTTGATCTGTGAGGCTAAGCAAACCACCTGTAGACCTGATTAGGAAGCACGGGGCTGAGGAGTTCAAGGCTATAGTTACTGATGATGCCGAAAAGGCCGAGTTCGCTTGATAACACCATTAGAGTGTTTGATGAACTGTCATGCACACCGATGAATGTCTTAAGTGTGCTATATCCTTGTTGCGAGACTCACCTACTATTGGTGGAGGACCTTAATTTCCATAGTCCCAAAGGAACAAGTTACTTGGGATTTCTTCCAAACGAATTTCGGAAGAAATATATTAGTCAACGGTTCATCGATCAAAAGCGTAAGGAATTCTTGGAGCTCAAGCAAGGCCGTATGACAAGATGTCGAATCTGAACATGAGTTCGTAAGACTTAGTCGGTATGCTCTCGGAGTGTGTGGCTGATGAGGTTGCTATGTGCAAAAGATTTGAAGAAGGATTGAATGAAGATTTAAAGCTACTAGTGGGTATTTTGGAGATAAGGGAGTTCGTAACTTTGGTCGAACGAGCACGCAAGCGGAAGAACTTGGAAAGGAGAAGAAGAAGGCTGAATTTGAAGCAAGAGATTATCGTAAAAGATCGGTGAGTAAAGCTCCGTTCTCGGCTGTAAAGAAGTTCGGGAGGACACTAATAAGTCGAGGCGTGCGGGAATTTCCATCGAGCAGACCATTGACGGACTCCCGAGCTACTTGGTAGCTAGTGTGGGCAATAATCGTCAAGAGAAACCTGAATGCCCCCAATGTGGAAGACGACACCTAGGTGAATGTTGGGGTAAGTCATTAATAGGGCTGTTATGAATGCGGTTCGAAGGACCACTTCATTAGAGATTGCACGAAGCTAGATGAGAAGAATAAGATGCAAGGTGCAAGACCTAGTGGAACGACGGCTAGAGGTAGGCCCCCGAGAATTTTTGGAGGTAGCGGTGGTAATTAGAGAGGAGCCTCTGATACGGCTGTTCGATCCGAGACCCGTGCTCCTGCTAGAGCATATGCCATCCGCGCACGAGAGGAGGCATCCTCCCCTGACGTTATCACTGGTACTTTTACTCTCTTTGATACTAGTGTGATTGCATTGATTGACCCGGTTCTACTCATTCATATGTATGTGAAACCTTAGCATCCAGTAAGACTCTACTGTTGAGTCTCTTGAGTTTGTAATTCGAGTGTCAAACCCTTTGGGTCAATACGTACTCGTTGATAAAGTGTGCAAGAGATGCCCCCTAATAATTCGAGAATCTGTTTTTTGGCCGATCTGATGCTTCTACCATTTGATGAATTCAATGTTATTCTTGGTATGGATTGGTGACCATACATGATGCGATGGTGGACCGCAAAAGGAAAACCATTGATTTGAGGAGTGCAAATAACGAGGTAGTCCGAGTCGAGTCTACTGATTTAAAAGGAGTGCCAGCGATAATATCTTCTATGACCGCTCGGAGATATGTGAAAAAGGGGTGTGAAACATACCTTGCGTGTGTGCTTGAAAGTAAAGAGACGGAAAGGAGTAGTTGAGGCTAGTGTTGCAAATCTTACGAGATAAGCGATTATACGCAAAGTTCAATAAATGTGAATTTTGGTTGAGAGAGGTTAGCTTTTGGGGCACGTTGTGTCCGTGATCGGTGTCGTGGTGGACCCGAACAAAATTTCGACCATAGTCGATTGGAAACCTCCGAGGAATGTTACGAAGTTAGGAGCTTTTTGGGGCTTGCGGATACTATCGACGATTTGTGAAAGGTTTTTCGATGATAGCTGCACCGATGACGAAACTACTCCAAAAGATGTTAAGTTCGAGTGGTCGAACTATTTGTCAAGAAAGTTTCGATCGACAAAAAAACCTATTTAACCGAGGCCCCAGTGCTAGTACAGCCGGAGTTCGGCAAAGAGTTTGTCATTTATAGTAACGCATCCTTGCTTGGGTTAGGTTGTGTGTTGATGCAAGAAGGTCGAGTTGTGGCTTATGCGTCGAGACAACTAAAGCCGCATGAGAGAAACTATCCGATCCATGACCTTGAACTAGCAGCCATAGTGTTCGCCTTGAAGATATGGCGGCATTACTTGTTTGGAGAAAGGTGTCATATTTATTCGGACCACAAGAGTCTAAAATATTTGATGACTCAGAGAGATTTAAACCTACGACAAAGACGTTGGCTTGAGTTGTTGAAAGACTATGAACTCATCATTGACTATCACCCGGGAAAGGCCAACGTGGTGGCCGATGCTTTAAGTCGTAAAGCACTGTTTGCTTTGAGAGTGATGGATGCTCACCTATCCGTTTCACCCGATGATGTGCTAGTAGTCGAATTAGAGGCCAAACCGTTATTGATTCATCAAGTACTTGAATCTCAGAAGGTCGACGCCGAATTGGTCGCTAAGCGAGCCGAATGTGTTTCGAATGAGGAATCGAAATTTCAGATTGACGACCATAATTGCTTGACGTTTAAGGGTCGATTATGTATTCCAAGGAATTCGGGACTTGTTTCAATGATTTTGAACGAGGCTCACAGTAGTCGAATGTCAGTCCACCCGGGTAGTACTAAAATGTACAATGATCTGAAATGCCAATTTTGGTGGCCCGGTATGAAACGAGACATTTCAGAATTTGTTTCAAAATGTTTAATATGTCAACAAGTGAAAGCGCAACATCAAGTGCCATCGGGATTACTTCAGCCAATCATGATACCCGAATGGAAATGGGATCGAGTAACAGTGGACTTTGTGTCTAGGTTACCGTTGACTCAGAATAAGAAAGACTCGGTCTGGGTCATTGTTGATAGACTGACCAAGTCTGCTCATTTTATCCCTGTCCGCACGGATTCTTCGCTTGACAAATTGGCAGAATTATACGTCTCCCAAATTGTTCGATTGCATGGGGTACCTATTTCTATCGTGTCGGATAGAGACCCAAGATTTACATCTCGATTTTGGAAGAAATTGCAAGAGGCTTTGGGTACCAAAGCGCATTTTAGCATCGCTTTTCATCCCCAAACCGATGGTCAATCCGAACGGATAATTCAAATACTCGAGGATATGTTGAGATGTTGCATCCTTGAGTTTAGTGGGTCATGGGAAGCGGTATTTACCCTTGATTGAATTCGCCTACAACAATAGTTTTCAATCAAGCATTAAGATGGCGCCTTACGAGGCTTTATACTGTCGTAAATGCCGTACCCCATTATTTTGGACTGAACTT
Source organism: Gossypium arboreum (assembly GCF_025698485.1). Taxonomy (NCBI): domain Eukaryota; kingdom Viridiplantae; phylum Streptophyta; class Magnoliopsida; order Malvales; family Malvaceae; genus Gossypium; species Gossypium arboreum. The sequence goes on along the minus strand of NC_069077.1, from coordinate 79,230,995 downwards.
AGTGAAAGTAAAATCTTCAGGGTTGATTTGATTAAGGATGCCGAGTAGAAAGTTCGAGTAATTCGTGAAAGTTTGAAAGCTACTTCGGATCGCCAAAAGTCGTATGCAGATTTGAGAAGAAAAGACATTGAATATCAGGTGGGAGACAAGGTATTTCTCAAAGTCTCACCCTGGAAGAAGGTGTTTAGATTTGGTCGTAAGGGCAAATTGGGTCCAAGGTTCATCGGGCCGTATGAAGTATCCGAACGAGTCGGACCAGTCGCATACCGATTAATCCTGCCCCCTGAGCTCGAAAAGATTCACAACGTTTTCCATGTCTCGATGCTTCGACGATATAGATTCGACCCCTCGCACGTAATCGCTCCATCTGAGATTGAGATTCAGCCTAATTTGAGCTATGAAGAGGAGGCAGTTCGCATTCTGATGCATGAAGTAAAAGAGTTGCGAAATAAGAAAATCCCACTAGTGAAGGTGTTGTGGCATAAACACGGAATTGAAGAAGCCACTTGGGAACCCGAGAACTTTATGAAAGAGCGATACCCAAACCTATTTACCGGTAAGATTTTCGGGACGAAAATTTCTTAAGTGGGGAGAGTTGTGACATCCCTAAAGTGACCCTAGTCGGAAGCGGTTTGGGACCGCTAAACCGAAGTCACTAAATTATTTGAGTATGATAGTTCTTGTCTAAATATGTGAAAATGCATGTGTGAATTTTTTAATTCTTTGATTTAGTTAATTTGAAGGTGAATTGAAAGAAAAGGACTCATGTGAAAGGATTTAATTATATGTGGCTAATTTTAAGAGGTTAATAAAGGAATGAAGTAAAATAAATGGAGTTGCATGTCAAATAACCCATTTGACAAGGTTAGTGGCCGCCATGAAAAATTATGGGCAAGGAACATGTTTCCAACATGTTATGCTAGTGGTGTATGTAGGAAGCCATAAAATAATAGCTAGCATTAAAGAAATGAACAAAAAATGAGCATGGATGCCCCCATTGTGCCGTAACTAGAGAGAAAAAACAAAAAAAAGAAGGAAAATGCTCATTCTATTCTCCATTCTTTGTGGCTTGAAGGAGGAAGAAGAAGGGAATTCTTTTGTGCATGATTTGGCTTGGTTGATGCTTAGGAAGAGGTAAGCACTTTGAAACCCTTGGAAATTTAGATGTAAATGAGGTGATTAGTTCAAGTTCTATTCATTCCATGGATTAAATTTGGTTGTTTGGAGGTTTGGTATTTGGCCAAGTAGTTGAAGCTCTTGGTACATATATTTTTCATGAAAGTTGAAATTGGTTTGTTCATAAGGGAGGGTGCGAATGTGGCCAATGAAAGGCCTTGATGAACTATATATGTGGCTTGGGTTTATGATATTCGGTTAAGGGATATTGTGCTAGCAAGGTTGGTTTTATATATACATGTAAGTTACTTTGTATATGATGTTTAGAAAAAAAATAGTGAAGGGCAAAGTTAATGATGTTGGATAAATTTTAGTAGAGTTGTGCTTAGGCATTCGGTCATTGATGAGCATTGTGGTAACCTAGTCTGTAGTTGCAACTCCTAATTTTGAGATGGAATTCATACACATACGTTAAGTAAATGGTTAGGGCGAATGGGGACTATGTGTTTGAAAGAATAAAATCGATACTATAATTGATAGTATAAGTATTCGCCATTCAATCAAGGGTATAGGTGATGTTAGATCAATTTTAGCACATTCGCTATTTAGGTATACCCAATCATGATATTGCCTTTGATTGTATAAAATCAACTAAAATGGGTGGTTAGTGAGGGTGGCTATTTAATATACGAATATGTATATGTGTATGTGTGATTGGATTATTGATAGAATAGTAAATTGCATAAGGCTATTGGCGAATAGCCAAGAACATAAGGTAGCAAGATAAAAATTTTACCATGTCGTTCGTATGTTATATGATCATTAGAACGTGGATACCAACATATGTACCAAAGCGATTGAATGAGTTAATTTGTTTGTTTAAGCTCAAGATCCTAAAGGAGAGGCGTCCAACAAGGGAAATCGAAGGTCAACGAGTAGCCGACTTAGAATTATTTGCCCAACACAAGGTAAGTCATTAAACACATATGTTTGATATTGCTTAAATGATTGTAAAATCTATGCAATTGTGTTTAATGGGATGCTATATATATATAAATGAAATTGTATGTGTATGGAGTGATGACAATTGTTGAATGTAAAAGAAATAGTGAAATGTGTAGAAAGTTTGCTTTCGGCACTAAGTGTGCGGGCAATACGTGTGTACGGTGATTGAGATTGGCACTAAGTGTGCGTGGTTGGAAATATATGGCACTAAGTGTGCATGCTGGAAATATATGGCACTAAGTGTGCGAGCTCGAAGGGTATGGCACTATGTGTGCGGGCTTAAATCGCATGGCACTAAGTGTGCGAAATCGAGTATTAAGCATCGTATGTGCGTACTCTATATATATATATATATAAATATCTCCGATCGAACAATTATATGGAGGGTGTGTCTCCATCGAGTTGAGTATGGACAATGGATCGGGTAAGTACCTTGAGCTCATGACGAATAGGTAATATGTTCATGCTCGGGGTTGAGCTTGGTAAGCTTTAAATCTATGTGATGATTGCAATTGTATGATTGTGGTGAAAATGAGTTGGTGTGTAAAATGCCTCAAATATCTTATTGTATAGAATATGAAATGTGGATGTATGACTTGGTATGAGATTGAACCGAAGGTCCAAGGAACTATGATATAGTTCGATATGGATGGAGTACTTAGCCTCGTTCATTATTTCATGTTGTAATAATTTTGTTAATGGATGGTTGTGGAATGCTTATGGCTTATTGAGTTATAAACTCACTCGGTGTTTTCTTGTCACCCATTTTAGGTCTCTTGGACTCGTCTCTTGTGTACTCGGAACCGTCGTCGAAGTCATCACACCAGCGAACAATCTTTTGGTATTGTCTCCTTAGTCGATCTAGGAGAACATTTGGCATGTATAGGCTATTTTGTTTTGTTGAATTTTGGGTTGTAAACTTTAAGCCATGCGAAAATGGCCTATGTGGTCGGTTGAGTGTGATTCTAAAACCTATAGTCACAAGTCTTAGAAACCTTAATTTTGATTTTTAAGGTAACAGTGACGCAGTTAGCTAGCCTGCCTGGAACAGAAATTCATAATTTCCAAGAGAGAAATAAGGGAAGTAAGCCCGGTAACACCTCGTGGTCAAATCCGGTGACGGTCACGGGTTTGGGGTGTTATAGTTACAATTCTCGTTCTAAAGAAATTGTGTCCCTAAAATTTACTGAAAAAATGTGAGGATATTGAGATCTCATCGTCTCCTTTGGTTTCCAAATCACTTCTTTTACACTATGGCTACACCACACGACTTTCACAAGTGAACGCGTTTATTTCTTAACTCTTTCACCTCATAAGCTAGAATTTCGATGGGTTCTTCCTCATATGACAAGTCGGGTTAATTTCAATTTCTTCTATCGAAATAACATGAGATAGATCCGGTCAATATCCACTAAGCATCGACACGTGTAAAACATCATGTATTTTATGTAACTCTGCCAATAATGCCAACCGATACGCAACTGGTCCAACCCTTTTGATGATTTCATATGGTCCGATAAATCGAGGACTCAACTTTCCTTTTTGATCGAATCGTAATACTTTATTCCACAGAGAAAATTTTAAGAATATTTTATCACCGACAACAAACTCAATAATTCGATGTTTCAAATCTGCATACGATTTTTGTCTATTAAAAGTTGTTTTCAATCTATCTCTGATCACTTTAACTATATATTTCATTTCTTGGATCAATTCCGGCCTAACAACTTTTCTTTCACACAAATCTGACTACCAAATAGGTGTTCAACACCTTCTACCATATAATGCTTCATATGAAACCATTTGAATGCTCGATTGTAAACTATTATTATACAAAAATTCAACTAAAGGTAAATAACGTTCTTAGCTTGATTCAAAATCAATTAAACAAGCTTGAAGGATACTTCTAATATCAGAATGACTTGTTTTGACTGTTCGTCCCTCTCTGGTGAAATGCAATGTTGAAATTTAATTTCATACTTAAAAGATGCATACATCTGTTTCTAAAATCTTGAGGTGAATTAGGGGTCCCGGTAAAAAATAATTAACATTGGCATGCCAGACAATTTGATTATTTCTTGAATGTATACCTCAGCTAGCTTCGAGAGTGACCAATCAGTTCTAACTGCAAGAAAATGAGCTTATTTTGTAAATCGATCAACTATCACCCAAATGAAATTTCTTTTGCTGAGAGACAATGATAACCCTATCACAAAATCCATCATTATGCGATCTCATTTGCATTTAGGAATCGAGTTATGCTGAAGAATTATGGTCGGAACCCGATATTCTACTTTAACTCACTGACAAGTCAAAAAGTTGGCAACAAACTTGACTATCTCTCTTTTCATATCGGGCCACCAATACAGTTCCCATAAATTATGATACATTTTCATTCCACCAGGGTGTATAGCAAAAAGGCTATCATGGGCTTCGCGAAGTATTAACTCTTTTAAATCGACAACATATGGAACACAAATTCAATTATGAAACCTTAAAGAACCATGCTTATCAATATTGAAGTTTTCTACCGTACCACACTAAACCATGTCCATTTTCCCAAACAGCTTGGTAAAGACAAGTTGCACCTCTCTGATTTGCTCAAACAACACTGGTTTGATTTTCAATTTGGCCATCAAGGTAACATCATTGTTAATACTAAGTTGAGAAAACATCATCCACAACTCAACTGTTGTCTTTCTACTCAATACATCAACTATGATGTTAGCTTTACCAAGGAGGTAATCAATAACGCAATTGTAATCTTTCAACAGCTCGATCCAACAATGCTATCTAAAATTGAACTCCTTTTGGGATAGCTAGTATTTGAAACTTCTATGATCTGTAAAAATATTTTCACGCCCAAAAAATCTCGAACTTTCTTTTTTTCGATTTTGATAAAAGATGTGCTTAATATTCCTAGTCAAATGTTATTTATGTGATAATAGGCCTTGGTTAAGTTTTGAGTTCAAAATTTAGGGTGAAGGAAATTATAGTTTAATAATTAAAAGAACCTTGATGGCAAGTAGTTTGGGTTTTAAATAAATGAAGGAGAAATTGGACACAAGGAGCCTTGTGTTGGAGTGGCAAGTAGCGTCACAAGCATGGCAAGGAGGTTTAGGATTAGAATCCCTCCTTGCTCAAAAGAAGGATTTATTTTTGCTCAATAAATGGCCAGTAGTGGCGTTGGATGTGAACTCTAAAGGGAGTGATCAAAGGAGAAATTTTAGGAGGGGATTAAGGAGTTATCAGGGAGAAAAAGTAGGAGATGAGGGGTGTAGAGAGGTAGAGCCGAATTGGGAAGTTGGGGATAGGAAATTTGGCTATAGTATATATAGGTGCCAATTTTGGGAATTCTGGGGTAATTTCGAAATTACTTCTCTTCCTTTAGCCGAATTCCCCATTTTTTTTTGTGTTGCCGAAACACTTTTCTCTCTAAGTGCTCAGAAGCCGAATTTCTTGTTCCCTGCGTTCCAATTTTTCATTCTTTCTCTTCTCAAATTCTCTTTTGATTCACCTTTGGTTTTAGCTAATTCCTTCTTCTTTTCTTCTTATTTGTGCCGAATAACCCCTTTCACCATACAAATCTCAAAAGCCGAAACACTTTTCTTGAAGATCTTCTGTGCTGCCGCTACTCCCTCTACTTCGACCGATTCTTATGTAAGTGTTTTGCTCTTTTAGTCGGTTTTCCTAATACCAATTTCTTCTCTCCCTCACTGTTTCTAAATCAGTTTTGGTAAGGGATTAGTATCAAATCAAATTTTGGATCTCTAACGAATTGCTCCTTAAGCGTTTTGGGGTTTTGGGTAAGTATTCCTCTTTTATTGGTTAAGGTTGGCCGAATGGTCATGGATGATTTAAGAGTGACCTAAGATGATTGCAAGTGACTTGTTGTTTAGTTCTTAATAATTAAGATTGATGCAGATTTAAGAAATACTCGGGATTAGTGATTAAGGAAGGGCTGTTAAAGCTTGCCATTCAAGGTAAGGCAAAGGTTAGATTTTCTATTTTTGGTGATCGTATTTGATAAGTGTGTGATTAATCGTTGAGTGATATCATTTGTAGATTCGTGGCTCAAGAGATCATAGCACGTTTAGTACTAGATGTGTACATAAACTGCACACACATAGTAGATCAGCAAATCCTGAAATGCCGAAAAGCTGAAATACCGAAAAGCCGAAATGCCGAAAAGCCGAAAAGTCGGAAGTTTGGCTACAATAGTCTTACGAGTGTGCGAACACTCATAAGGGGCGAAACCAATAGGTTATCAGAGGCCCCATGGGCAATTCCATGGACTTCGACCGTATATTGGTCAACCGGGCCAGAATAGGCTAAATGGGCCCGATAATAGGCGAAATTGGCAATTTGATACTAAGTGATGGAAAAGTCATACGATTGCATGACTATGAATGTGATTGGGCCTAATGGGCCATATGAATGTGATTTAGGCCTAATGGGCCATATGAAAGAGATTGGGCCTAGTGGCCCATATGCATGTATATAGACTTGTCTGAGCTTTGTGAGGGGTTTTTTGGCCTAGTATAGGATGAATGCTTAAACAGACATAAAACTTAATTATTTAATTAATTGCAACCGTGTCATAAGGTTAAGGTGTGGCAATGGGTATATAAATGTCTAGAATTGGATCTAGGGAGAGCTTGGTACTTAAGCGGTCTTGATGACTCACCTCCTCTTCTCTGGAATCCTACCCGGTGCATAGTATCTGTTCACTTTAGCCAACGAGGACTTGTTAACAGGCCAAGGTAAGTATTAGACCCATAATAAAGACAAGTTACGAAAATGCCCCTAAGGGCAGAAATGACTAAAATACCCCAATGTGTGGAATGTAAGATTTATGGATGTTACATGTATACCTGCTGCATTCATATGATATTTTGTTTAGGTTGCATATGGGTTGGGAATTATGGAACGGAGGAAGTATATGAGGATCGCATGGTTTCTTGATGACCGTGGATCCACCGATGGCTTTTTAAGCCTAATTTATGATTAGCAGCTTACAACGTTAGGTAGTTCAGCAACCGAGCTACATCAGGAGTTTAGGGATAGGTGGGTCGATTAAATCCTCACAAGAGTGTAGGGTTGGACGGGATACGGAGTGCAGGGTTGGATTGGTATTTGTTCATTGCATAAACTGATTCTGATTGAGACATGGGCTCAGGTCCAACTGAGGCTACCATGGGCTAAGGCCCAAGTGCCACCGTTATTGTAGTGGGCTTAGGCCCAAATTGATGTGATGCATGCTTTACGATTGATAAGGGTTGTACACACTGAGTTTTCATAAACTCACCCCTACTTTTATTTTTCTCAGGTGATCCTTAGTAGGTGGTTCGACGGTTGGAGGGGCTCCAAAGTGGCTAGCTAGCAAGACGACTTGGGCTTGTATTCTTAAGCATATAGTTTCTAGTATTTTAGGTTATTTCAGTCCAGATCGTAATAAGGCCTTTCCTCTAGTTATTATTTCAAATTAGGATTGTAGTAGCCCAAATTTGCCCGGGCCTTAAAACCAAAAGCAAAAAATAAATAAATGAATGTTTATTTATTACAGTCTATTTACAATACAAAGCCCAAAATTCATTTACATTTACAGCCCATTACAAGTTTACATTTGACCCAAATGCTTAAACCCTATGCCCGGTTACAACCCAAACAACCCGGTTACACCCAACCCCCAAATGGACTGCCCAAGTAGACCCAAAGCAACAAAGCCCAGGAAGGCCCAAAACCTAAATTGAATAAGGAAACCCTAGGGTTTCCAGAAACACTAGTGCTGCAAGCATTCCAAACGACGCGACTGTTCGTCTCGCATAACCCACTATCAGTGCCGAGATTCCAGGCCATGATTCCAAGCTTTGAATCACGCCGTGATCAACGCTACCAGTAGATCTACGTCATCAGTATGATCGTCGCCAGATTTTCCTAATCATCTGTAAAAAAGGGAAAGAAATGACAGAGACGAAACAAATATGGCAAGGAAATAAAATAAAGATGTAAATATATTAAAAACAGTGGCTATAAAGCCCGAGTGCTATCGTTGTAATGGATACGAATAGTTGATATAGATAAAAACAAGAGAAACATTGGCATATTATCAAAGAATACAGAGGTGAATATTTCATTTTTTTTTTTACAAAATATATGTTGGTAACATGAAAAGGGAAAAGAGGAACAAACCGTTTCTAAATTTGCATTGAAATGGGAAGTTTTCTAACTTTCGACCGCCACACGTGGTGTCGTTCGCGGTGGCACGTGGACGTGTGGGCACTTGAGAACGGGGGCTCGACAGAGCTCCGAGGTCGGCCCCAAATAGTCTTTCAGAGGATTTCTTTCTTTTTTTTTTCAAAACCGGGCTTCAAATGAATTTTAAGTTAAAATTTGGGCTTATATAGCCTTATTAGAACGACGTCGTTTAGCTTAAAACAACAAGCTCTAAAATGGCGTCGTATCAATACTGAGGATCTGCGCGTTGACCCGTGACCCAGGAAGGATCCGCGTGTTTTTGGAAAATGGGCTAATTGCCCAATTAGTCCTTCCGCATTTTTAATCTTTATAATTTCATTTTATTTTATTTTTAATTCGGCCCTAATCTTTTATAGTTGTTTCAATTTAGTCCCAATGGTCATTAACTTCATTCTAAGGAATGACGTTGTTTCCTGGGATAAGGGCTAATTGCCCAATGAGTCCCTTTGGTTTAAATGCGTTTTTCAATTAGGCCCAATTTTTTATTTTATTTTGTAATTAATCCTAAATTCTTTAATTAAATTCAATTTTAATCCTTTTTATATATTTAATTTATTTTAAATACCTTATATATTATTTATTTTTATAAACATTACTTACATATTATTTTTATTATCCATCATGTTATTTTTATTATTCAATATTTTACTTATAAATTATATTTTATTATATATTTTATTATATATATTATTTTTATTTTTTATAAATTATGTATTATTATTCATTAATTGTGTAAATTTTATTTAAAAAAGATTATTATTAAATAATAGTATATATTATCCTTATTTATATGATAGTATTTTTATTTCATTATATTTTATTTATATTTTATTCCATATCATATTATATATTATTCCTTATAGTATTTTTCCTGTTATTATACATTACATTATATACATGTTATTATATTTTTACTTATCATATGGTTTATATTATTATATATTTTGTTTACAAATTATATTATATACTATATATTTTACCATATATTATACCTTGCATTACCTTTATTTCATTATAAACAATATACTACTTTATCACTAATTACATAGATTTTTATTTTATTATTAAATAAATATGTGTAATATTAATATTTAGTACATTATTTTGTTAATATATTAAGTTATTATACCCTATAATATGGTTTATATATATATTAATCATTTAAAAAAAGAGTTTTCCTTTATTATTTTCATATTGTTCTAAAATTTATGAATATCTTTATTTTTTTATTATTTAATTTATATGTCTATAATTTGCTTATTTACTTTTTGTTATTGTTTAGCGTGTTAAAATTTTTATAGAATATTTGTTATTGTTTTTACATATTTGCATGAGAATTAATCATTTATGTTGATTTAAGGTACATTTGCATGAGGTTGTTATATATATTATACAATTTATATCATTGAATTCATTATGCTCTACGTTGTATTTCACATGTAATGACAAAGTGCATGTATATATATGTTATCTATGACCATACATAAAATGATAATGTATATTGTAATTTATACCATTATTTATCATCCTTTATATTATATATGCATAAAACGTTAAAATAGGTATTATGTAGGTTAATATTGATCCTTTGAAATATGTTAAATGCATCATCACTTTAAAGAATTTTTATATTTCATTTGATCCAAAAAGACTTTTTTTTTAAAAGAAAAAAAGGATAAGGCAATATTTTTTGGTAATTAGGAATTCGGGAAATAGTGCCCTAATATGCTGGGTTGCAATTTCCCGTTTGTCTAAATGCCTAAAATACCCTTCTAAACAATTTTATAAATTACGAGGTGACTTCAGTTGCAAGAGTTTTAGAATATTGTGTCCTATCATGCTGGATGTGATATTCGTATTCTTTTGGAACAAAGAAATCTCAGTTTTCAACTCAAACTATTTTGATTTCAAAAGGGATCATATTTTTAAATATTTTCAAAATTCTAGCATTAAAGACAGAAGGTTATTTGATTTGGTACCAATTTTTTGGGCATTACGAGGGTGCTAATCCTTCTTCGTACGTAACCGACTCCCGAACCCATTTTCTTGATTTCATAGACCAAAACAAATGATTTCAAACAAAAAGTGGTTTGAAGGTGGTTCAATCACACTTAAAGATTGGTGGTGACTCCTGTTTTCATTTTCTAAAGTCGAACTCCGTTTTTTCAAATCCCGTTAAAAAATGGTTTCGACAAGGATTATTATTTTTATGCTTTACATTTATTAGAAGTTGAACAAGGTTTTCCTAAACCATAACTGTTTTTAAATACTACGTTTCCGTAACTCAATTTTTAAATGGCAAATTTTCATAGATCATCTGTGTTAAATAAAGCTTTCGCAACTGAAAAGAGATTTTACAAAGTAATTAAGGTTTTTATTTTAAAGAAGGATTTTCAATGAAAACAAGGTTTTCGATAAAACACTTCAATGTGACACGCTGGATTTGGCCATAACGTCCAGGCCGAGTTTGGGGTGTTACAAATATGGCACTTCTCAACATACATATAGTGCCTCCAAATCTTTAGAGAAAAAACAACAGGATCTACCTTTAAATTGTATGTCGGATAGTTGCTTTCATGCATTTTTAGCTTACGAGACACAGTCGCAATTTATTTTCCGTCTTGCATCAAAACATGTCCTAGACCACTCAAGGAAGTGTAGTTATAAACCATAAAATCTTTCCTCGATTCATGTAAAGTTAAAATTGACACTTCAGTTAAAATCAACTTCAACTTTTCGAAACTCTTGTGACACTGTTCATTCCAGTCAAATTGTAAATTCTTTTGTAGTAGTTTTGTCATCAGCATAGCTATCTTCAAAAATTGATTTACAAATCTTTGATACTAACCAACCGAACCAAGGAAACTATAGAGTACTGACACATTTCTCAGTACTTTCCACTGTAAGATAGCCAAAATCTTTTTTAGATCAACTTGAATCCTATATATGGAAATGACGTGTCCCAAAAGTACAACTTCGAATAACCAAAACACACATTTACTAAGCTTCACGTACAGTTGTTTCTCTTGCAAGACTTGCACAATAGTTCTAAGATGTTATTCGTATTCAACTTCTAATTTCGAATAAAGGATGTCATCGATGAATACTACCACAAACTAATCCAAATAGGGCTGGAAAATGCAGTTCATAAGATCCCTGAATGCCGTTGGAGCACTTGTCAGGCCAAAAGGCATTAACTAAAATTCATAATGGCCATAATGTGTATGAAGTGCCATTTTCAGGATGTCACTATCTTTTACTTTCAACTGATAGTAACTCAATCGTAAATCAATCCTAGAAAAGATTGAAGCTCCTTTCAACTGATCGAATAATTCATTGATATGAGGTAGGGGATACCAATTCTTAATCGTCAGCTTATTTTGTTGTTGATAGTTTATAAAAATTAGCATTTAACCATCTTTCTTTTTAATGATAAAAATTAGAGCTCCCTAGGGTGATATACTAGGGCTTATAAAGCTGCGATCCAGTAAATCCTACAATTAAACTTTCAATTCCTTTAGGTTTATCAATGTAATATGATAAGGGGAACTTGATACTAGTGTCGTGCCAGGAAACACTAAGATTGCAAATTCCAGTTCCAATGGTAATCCTCACAATTCCTTGGGAAATACATTAAGAAATTCATACAAAATCTGAATCTTGCTAATTGGTTATCATCAGTGTCCGAATTGATAACATAAGCTTGAAAAGCTTCACCAGCTTGATTCAAAAGTTTATTGGCTTGAACAAATGAAATGATTCGAGTTATTACACTCGTTGTCACGCTATTAACTTCCACAATCTCACCATTCGAGCCCTGAATAAATAAAAAATTCGTTGTCATGCCATTAACTTCCACAATCTCACCATTTGGGCTTGAATAAAATTTTTTTTCTTATGACAATCTAGAATCACTCTATGGTCAGTTAACCAATCCATATCCAAAATCAAATCAAAATCCCCAAAAGGCATAATAAAAAAATCTATCAAAAATGCTAAGCTTTGAATTTCCAACTGGTAACGTTTACATACTTGATAAACTAATATTGTGTAACCTAAAAGACTCGATAAAGACATGGTTACTTTTGACATTTTAGGTTTTAAACTCCCAGATTTAACTAGACCCACATTAATATACAAATGAGAGGAACCAGAGTCAATCAAAGCATAAATAGGTGTAGAGAATAGTAAAAATATACCTATTATGATATCAGTAGCATCACCTTCTTCTTGAGTTTGAACCACATAAGCTCGCGTCAGAGCTCTAGCACTGATTTTTGTGACATTAATTCTTTTCCCTTTCGTGAATAACCTCTAGATACTGAACCACCACGACTTGTAACACCCCGTACCCGAGACCGTTGCCGGAGTCGAACACGAGGTGCTAACGGACATCACAGTCACTCTAAAAATCATATCTCGAGTTCCGAAACTTGAAATCCAATTCCGTAAATTTTTGCTGAAACTAGACTCATACATATATTTACTAATTTTTTTCTAGAATCTTTTGGTCGTGCCAATTAGTACAGTTTATTAGCTAAAGTCTCCCCTGTTTCAGGGTTCGACTACTCTGACCTTCATGCATTACGACTTATATATCTCCCTGTACAGGGCTTCAATACTTATGCCATTTATTTCTAATGAAACTAGACTCAAAAAGGAGTCTGTACATATAAAGCATGACTTCTAATTATCTCTGGTTAATTTATGGTGAATTTCCAAAGTCAGAACAGGGGATCCAGAAATTGCTCTGGCCCTGTTTCACGAAAACTTAAACATCTCATAAAATACGGCTCATATGGTCGTTTCGTTTCTTTCATATGAAAATAGACTCATCAAGATTCGATTACATAATTTATTCATTATTTAATTCCATTTCTACTATTTTTTTTGTGATTTTTCAAATTCACATCACTGCTACTGTCAGCATCTATTTTAAGGTAAATTTTACCTATTTCATAGTTTTCCATGAATCAACTAGTAATTTGACATACATTAGTTCCAAGTATAATCACGATTAGCCATGACATACGTAGCACCAATAGGACCATGATTGGCCATTCCAATGGCTAATCATTACCAAACATTTCCACACCACTTAATAACCATATCATAAGACCATATATACAAAATGATCATAATGTTATACTCAAAATATACAAGCCATTTTCGCATGGCTATACGAATATACATTGCCAAAAGATACTTAATTAACAACAAGGGTCAGCCCTATACATGCCATTATCAAGTTCAACTGAAGAGTACCAAAAAGTGGCTTAGATAGTGTGGATGACTTCGACTTTGACACTTCCGAGTCCGATAGCTGACGAACAAAATCTATAACACAAGGAAACAAGGTAACGGAGTAAGCAAAATGATGCTTAGTAAGTCTTAAGTAATTTTAAACAGGTAAAATTTGACATATAAGTCAACATCAAAATATTAAACTCGAATCAGCTGCATACCTTTTTGCCTGAAATTACGTATATATATATATACACTAACATACAAAGAGATCACAACCTGAACCTCGATCATAAACATGAATTATAGAAATAATTTAATCGTATACCTTCATATAAATAAAGACATCGTCCGAAGTAGTTATTTTCATATTCATAGATGCGATATTCATCCATACGTATATCTATACATATATATGCACATTCCATTCCTTATATATGAAACTTCAATCTAAAAGTGGGTTTGCTTAAGTGTACGAAATGCGTACCTGTTTTTTCATACTGTATAGTACATTCAATTCATAACCTTACTCAATTATCGACATTAAGCTCGCTAGGTTAGAACCCGAATCCAACCACTAGCATAAAGCCTTCAAGACTTTAAATTCAGATATATGTCCAAAGACGTAGCTGTGGACCTAAAGTCCGGATATAATTCTCAGATATAGCTCATGGACATGAAGTCCGGATATAATTCTCGCATATAGCCTGCGGACCTGAAGTCCGGATATAATTCTCGCATATATATATATTCACATGGTAACACATTTCACATAGCCTATCACATTGGTAATTCAATTGCTCCATTCGTATATAAGGGCAAAATATACACCATCATTTTCATTTTGTTTTGAAGATCATACAAACAAATCACATCTACCTTTCATCAATCCAATTTAACCCGAATTAACCATTCAACTAAATGTCATATAATTAAATTATTTACCACACATCTTAGATCAAATAGGACTAAAAGATAATGTTCATCTAGCATATACATATCAAGGCATCGTAAATCTTATACTAAAGGCGATTACTCAAAACTTAACTTATATCCTTCTGAACAAGTCTCGGTTTGGCTATTCCGTGACTTTAGCTTTTCCTCTATCCGATGTTGCCCCTCTATGCTCTTGAGCTATGTTAAACAAGTTTAGTCATATTAAACCTTTTCATCAACTCATTATTCATGACATAAAAATCATTAAGAGCCGAATAGGTGGCCACTTAATAAGCTTGAATTCATAGGAACTAAATGCCAAAAGAAAATGTCTATGAAACATTTACTCAAAATCTTCTATCTTTAGTTCAACTTCTTAGCTCCTAATCGGTACACTAAGACCATATTAATTCATTTCTCATATTATTAACATAAGCATAGCAAAGCAATTCTCTATAAACAATTTTTATCAATTCATCCATTCACTAGAGACATAGCCGAATGTTCACTAAGAAATTTAAGCACACAAAGTATGGCTTCTTCAATTGACTTACCATTTTTAATTATCCAATTTATTTAAACATTCAATAACAAACTCCTCTATTATCAAACACACATTCGGCAAGAACATTGGTAACTTATACTACATCAATTCTAAGCATATAATATTCAAACACAACCAAATTCACATTCGGCCCTAGTTCATAACAAGATAGCCGATTCTTTTCCCTTAGTATCTAATGCTCACCTATGATCTTTTTTTATAGTTCAAACACTCATCTATCATCATTCATCTAACTTTAACATGAAACAACAAAATTCACCATTATTAACTACCATAGCCAAAAGCCCTATTCATTCCAAAAAAATCAAAATTTCAACATGGGTTACAAAAATAACTTGATATCTCACTCAACATTAACCAAAATTTCAAGAACTAATATAAACTTCTTACCTTAATATTAACCTAAGATGACCGAATGCTTTCCTCCCTTCTTCCTCTTTACATTCGGCCAAGAAGAACCAAATTTTAACTTTGTTTTTTTTTTTCACCCTTATTATTACTTTTATTTATTTCCTTTCTTTTACATAAAATAATAACCATTTAATTAAGATTTAATACATATTTTAATATATGTCATCATCATGGCCGGCCACTATTTATAAAAAGGAGTATTTGACATGCAAAACCATTGTTTTCAATACATGCTTTAATAAATCCTTATAGATTAACCTATCACATTTCAAAAGTGTCACACATAAGTCCTATTAACTAAATTCACATGCAATCGACTAAATCGAAGTTTAAAACTTTCACACATTCATATTCACATATAATAAACATAAAATATAACGGCTAAATATTTTTATGACTCGGTTTTGTGGTCCCGAGACCACTTCCCGACTATGGTCAAATTAGGGTTGTCACACGACTAATACCACGACTACTAACTGAAGGTGCAAATCTCTGAGTAATAACAGGTGCAACATTTTCATCTCTCGGACATTCATAAGAAAAGTGTTCTAGTGATCCAAATCAGGAAAAAAGCATTTGATAATTTCCAACATTTCACCTAATGTTTCTTTCCACAATGCTCACAACTTAGTACTTTAGGAGTTCTAGCTGGGCCTTTTACACTACCAAATGAAATTTTTGGTTGAGGATCTCACATTCTGTTCGGTGCAGCCGATCTTACAGGCGCTCTCCAAGACTCATGAAATTCTCTAGTTCATTTAAACATTGAATGAGAACTAGGAGTTTTGAATCCTTTTCCCATAACACGAAGAGGTTTATCTTTCTTATATTCAATCTCATAGCTTGTTCAACCATCTTTGCTCACTCTGAAAAATTTGTAAATTCTTTTATCTTTAGCGCCAGTAACTGAGTTCATCATGCAACCCATGAAGAAAACGTTTACAACTTGCCTCTTCGGTCAGTATAAGCTCTAAATCATATTTGCTAAGTCGCATATATTTTCACTCGTAATCTACCACAAATGGTTCACCTTGTTTCAGTACAAGAAATTCTTTTTTTCAGTCCTCTAACTACAGTTCCCCGACATACTTTTTCTAGAATTTCGATTGGAAGAATTCCCAGTCAATAGAATCAGTAGGAATGTGGCGCGTAACACCGTATACCACCAAGTATAAGCTTCATCTTGTAACAACGAAACAACACAAATAACACTCTAGCTGTTGAAGTACTCGAGTTGTTGATTCTAGCCACATCTCAGTCATTGAAAAACCAACCCTTTAAATTTCACAAATTTAGTAGTACCGTACCTCCAAAACTCTTTAATCGGAGCCCGTCAAACAGCAGGAAGGGTACTTCCCCAAGAGTTGTAACAGCCCGATTTAGACCCTATTCAAAACGGTGGTTTCAAGACCACGAATCTGAGTCAGAAAAATATTTAAAAATTATTTTTTGTGTTTACTATGTGTGAATTTATTTTTGTGAAATTTTCGTGTTTTAATTTTTTCGTTTGAGTGCCGATTTAATAAAAAGGGCTTAATCGCATAAAATGAAAATTTGATGGTTAAATGTGAAAGGGATGAATTATTGTTGTCTTTTTAATTTGAGGTATTTATAATGCAATATTATCACTGTTTAAGTGATGGACAGTTATAACCATGACTTATAATGGTTTGAAATTTTAGTTTAAATGTTAAATATGAAAAATAATAAATATGTTATTATAATAAAACATATAATAAAATGCCATGCATTTACCTTTTATTTTATTCATGATAGAATGTTAAAATAAAATAGAAAGAATAACGCTTTCAAGTTTCAGCCATTGTTGAAGTTTTGATTAACGTATGTAACTAGCTCGGTTTTTGATAATTTTTACGTTTTTGAGATCGTTGCAGTGTAATGTACAAAGCCCACGCTTGAATTTCTAATTTTGATGAATATTTTGAGTTATGCAATTGATGAATAATTGAGCTTTGTGATGTTAGTTGATGAATTATGAAAGACATGTTTTGGATTAATATGTTTTGTATTGGAATTTTAGATGATTTTGAGTAATTAGGACTAAATTGAAAAAATAATAAATTGAGGGACTAAAATGTGAAATAAATGAAATGTATGGACTTGTATGAGCATAAGGAAGATTCAGCCTAAGCATGGTGTGTGCAAATTTTGCATGTTTTGTGTTTTGTGCAATTTGGATTAAATTGTAAAAAGTGTAAAATGTCAGGGGTAAAATGGTAATTTTCTCATTTATACGTTTTTGGACTCAATTGAATAGAATTATGTTTGAATGAGTTTAATTTGAATATGTTTAGATCAAGAACTAAAGAAATTGGATTTGGATCGGGGGAAAACCAAAGTTGCCGAATAGCCATTCCGTTCTGATTACTGTTGTTCGAGGTAAGTTTATAGGCAAATAGATGCTGTAAATTTCAATATATGTATATTATAAATGTTGAATTGAATTGTTATAATTGTTTGAGAATGTGCTGAAATGATATATGTTTGAGAACAATGGTTACGCGTTCGATTCAAATGAGTTACGACATCCAAAAGCTCGTATAAGCCTTAGGAATAGATAGGATATACAAGTCATGACATAGGATTCCGATATGTGATGTGCGAGTAAGACCATGGCATCGATATATGTGTGAAAGTAAGACGATGTTTAATATGTTGGCATCAATCTGCGATCCTAATATATGTGTGCGAGTAAGATCATGTTTAATACGTTGGCATCGATATGTGATTCTGATATATGTGTGCGAGTAAGACCACGTTTAATACTTTGGAATTGATATGTGATTCTGATATATGTGCACGAGCAAGACCATGTCTAGTACGTTGGCATCGGTATGTGATTACATGTAAGACCACGTTTGGGACGTTGGCATTGTACGATATGTGTGATTATCCGAGTATCCTATTCAATTCCAAATGGTTCAACGGGCAATGATAAGTTGTGATCGAATGTATAAATCAAGATAAAGTGATCTGGTATGAGATTGTTGATTACTTATTTGGAAATAAGGTAAGTTAGTTATTTGATATGTGATGCAAATTATACATGATGCTAATGTAAATATATGTGTATTTGTGAAGTATATTAGGCTACATGTTATGTATAACTATGTGATATTAAAGTTTGATTCAAAAGTATATGCTTATGAGTGTATATATATTCGTTATATAATGGTACCGTGGTTTTAAAATTGAATATTTCTTTGATAATAGATATATGTATATTCGGCCAAAGTAAAATTTATATATGAAAGTATATTTGAGATGTTTATAGACATTCAAAGCCTAATGTGGGACACTCGAGTAGAGAATGTGTTAGATCACATTCGAGCTTCAGAGCTCCAACTACTTCAATCTCTAGTGTTGAAAAAGTCTAATCTGATCGACCTGAGTGCAAACGTTGTGGTAAAATACATCCGGGTATTTGTAGATTGAATAATCAAGCTTGCTTCAAATGTGGGTCCTTAGATCACTTTATCCTAGATTGTCCCGAGTCGGTTGAGCAAGAGATTGTGCAAAATTCGAGATCGAGTAACACTTCAGCCAAGGGTAGATCTCCTAGAAATACGGGAAAAGTGAGTAGTAGTCAAAGAGGAACTAAAGACACAACAGTTCGATCTGAGGCTCATGCACCTGCCAGAGCTTATGCTATTCACGCTCGCAAGGAGGCTTCAACCCCATATGTTATTACTAGTATATTCATTCTCTATGATACTAGTGTAATTGCATTGATTGATCCTGGTTTGACTCATTCTTATGTATGTGAGACCTTAGTATCCAGTAAGACTTTGCTTGTAGAGTCTACTAAGTTTGTGATTAGAATATTGAACCCCTTGGGGCGATGTGTTCTAGTTGACAATATGTGTAAAAATTTTCCTTTGATGATTCGAGATTCTTGTTTTTTGGCTGATTTGATGTTGTTACCATTTGATGAGTTCGATATAATTCTAGATATGGACTGATTGACTTTTCATGATATTGTAGTAAACTGCAAAAGAAAGACTATTGATTTATGGTACCAGAATGATGAGATTATTCGGATTGAATGTAATGATCTGAATGGTTTGCCGGCAATGATATCTTCGATGTTAGCTCAGAAGTATGTGAGAAAGGGTTGTAAAGCTTACTTTTTGTATATGCTTGATAGTAAAGTGACCAAAAGAAAGATTGAATCAGTACCAGTTGTGTGCAAGTATCCGAATGTGTTTCCTAAAGAATTGTCGGGTTTGCCACCCATTTGAGAAGTAGAGTTTGGTATTGAGCTAGTACCAGCGACGACTCCAATATTGATAGCTCCGTACAGAATGGCACCTACTAAATTAAAGGAATTGAAAGCTCAGCTGCAAGAGTTGATAGATAGAGGTTTTGCACGACCGAGTTTCTCTCCCTAGGGTGCACCAGTTTTATTTGTGAAAAAGAAAGACGGAACTATGAGTTTTTGGTTATGCCTTTCGGACTCACTAATGCACCTGCTGTTTTTATGGATTTGATGAACCGAATCTTCAGACAGTATTTGGATCGATTTGTGGTTGTGTTCATTGATGACATTTTGATCTATTCCTGTGATGAAACTGAGCATGCTGAACATCTGAGACTTATGTTACAAAGTTCAGTAAATGTGACTTCTGGTTATGTGAAGTTAGTTTTCTAGGACATGTTGTATCAGCATCGGGTATTCGGGTTGATCCGAGTAAAATTTCAGCTACACTTGATTGGAAACCTCCGAAAAATGTTTCTAAAGTCTGAAGTTTTCTGGGACTTGTTGGTTACTATAGGCGATTCGAGAAAGGTTTCTCTATGATTGCAACCCCGATGATAAAGCTATTATAGAAAAATGTTAAGTTCGAGTGGTTAGAAAAGTGCCAGAAAAGTTTTGATCAGCTGAAAGCCCTTTTGACCGAAGCTCTAGTGCTAGTTTAGCCAAAATTGGGTAAAGAATTTGTTATCTATAGTGATGCATCTTTAAATGGTTTGGGCTGTGTGTTAATGCAGGAAGGCAAAATCATAGCTTATGCCTCAAGACAGTTAAAGTCGCGTGAAAAGAACTATCCGACACACAATTTAGAATTGGCAGCTACTGTGTTTGCATTGAAGATATGACATCACTATCTATTGGTGAAAATGCCATGTTTATTCTGATCACAAAAGCCTCAAATATTTTATGACTCAGAAAGATCCAAATTTGAGATAGCGTTGATGGTTAGAGCTGTTAAAAGACTACGAGCTTGTGATTGACTACCTAATGTTGTTGCTGATGCTCTAGGTCGAAAATCATTGTTTGATCTAATTGCAATGAATGTGCATATGGCTATGTCTGATAATGGTTCGATTAAAGCTGAGTTAAAAGCAAGACTGTTATATATTAAACAGATTTGTGATGCTCAGAAAGTTGATAATGATTTGTTAGCAATGTAAAAGCCCAAAATTGGGTCTAGTTGGAACAGAGGTTTCGGGACCACAAAATATGAGATAGAAATAATTATTTTATGATTATTTTGAGGTCTATGATATGATTGCATGATTGTGTGAAAAATTCATGAAGAAACTCTATGCATAAAGTGCTCAATTTGAAGTTAGGGGCTAAATTGAATAAGTTGCAAAACTTGCATTCTAGAAGTTTCTAGTATGAAATTGCTTTGAAATATTAATTAGGAGGTCTTAAATAGAAATTTTACCAATTTCTAAGTGATGGACAAAAATTGGACATGGATGGAATTTTTGAAAGTTTAGTAAGGAAGGGCATTTTGGTCATTTGGTAATTAAAAGAAATAAAAAGGGAAAATAAAGCCAAAATTGACTCATCTTTTTCATAGAGGCTGAAATTAGCATGGGGGAAGCCATGGCTAGGGTTTCAAGCTTTCCAAGCTCAATAGTAAGTCCGTTCTAACCCCGTTTTTCAAGTTCTTTACGTTTTTTGAATCCCGGTAATTTGATTAAGCTTATTCTAGAAATAATTTAAGGTAGGGTTCATATTTGGAAAAATACCCATAGGTGAAATGTGTTTATTTTGCTGTTTTATGATAGATTATGAGGTTTTAAATTATGTTAGACAACTTGTGCTGCTCGGTTTTGATTGAAAACGAGTAAAACGGCTTAATCGGTAAAAATACCTAATAGTCATAAGTATAAGTTAGAGTGAGAATTTGATGTTGCCATAGAAGGGAAAAGTGATCAGCATGTCATAAAACATAAGAATAAGGGATGAAGTTTAATTCCCGAGTCTAGGGGCAAAAGTGTAAATATGCAAAAGTTTAGGGGCAAAATTGTAATTTTACCAAAGTTTGAGTTAAGGACTTTTTTGAATAGTAAATTAATTAATTAACTAAAATATGATGTTTTAGATCCCAAAAAATGAGATTTGAACCTAGAATGAGAGAAAAATCGAAAATTGGGAAAGTTGGTAAAATGATCGTTTTAGTATCAAGGTAAGTTCATATGTATAATAAGCATTAATTTATGCATTTTTCAATGTAAAATTGATATATTTATTATAATTTTCGAGGTGTTGAAAGTATGTAAGTTGGTATGATAATAATAGAGCAATAATGCTGTAATTTATATTTGAAAGTTAAATTTAGTGAATTAATTGAATTATGTTAAATTAAATGATTATGGTGCCAAGTTTATGAATTGATTTAAAAATATGCCTACGGTACATGAAGTGCATTGAATTATCATACATAAATGTGATTTCTATGATTATGGATATTATGGGAATTTGTAAGTTCATATGATTTTTAATAAGGCAATGTGTAATTTAATGTTATTGCCTTGATACTAAATGAGATGTAAGTTTATATGTAAGTAATACATCAATATTACTTGTATTATGATATTTTATAATAATATTGGAAATATGTTTGTGGATAATTACTTGATTGGTGAAATTGTTGGAAAAGAGAGAGAAATCCCGATTGAACCTTCAGAAAGATTGGATGATACAGATAGTGTGTAGCTAGGTCACATGTATGGTGCTGAGTGCACATCATGTGTACAAGAGAGCTACAAGACATTATGATGTAGCTAGGTCGTATGGGTGATACTATGTGTACACCATGTAGACAAGAGAGCTACGAGATATATGTAGCTGGGTCACATGCGTGGTTTCAGGTGAAAGACACCATGTAGACAAGAGAGCTACGAGATAAATTGGCTAGGTCACATGGGTGGTACTGAGTGTTCACCATGTGTACAAGAGAGCCGAACTATATGATGGGTGGAGCTATGTGCTGAAACCACCAAGTATCGAGGATTGATCTGAAGTGTTCAGCGGGAGACTCTCTATGTATTTCTTTGTGAGTTTTGTGATGAATAAGTGCAGGAACTTGGTTATGTGAATGATGTGTGCATTAAGTGACCAGGATGTGGTAAGGTTATAAACAAGTAAGTTATACATGAGGATGATTTTATGGTGACCTTGTGATCATGGGCCTATACTTGTGATGTATGAAATGTGGTGAAAATAATTTGTGATATGTATGTTAAAATGAGGTTATTACAAAGAAAGTGTGAAAGAGTGAATTAGCAATAAAACTGTTTTGGACAAGAGCGAGGACGTGATTTTGAAAAATCACAAAAAATAGTAGAAATTGAATCAGAGACTGAATGAGATATCAAATTAAATCTTAATGAGTCTATTTTCATATAAAAGAAACAAAGCAAGAAAAGGAGCTCTATTTTTGATATATTTATGTTTTTGTGAGATTGGTTCAGAATGATTACGTGATCCCCTGTTCCGACTTTGGAAATTCACAAAAATTTGGATAAAACTAATTATAGGCTTAAACTTATATTTTAAAATCCCTAATGAGTTTATTTTCAATATAAATCAACAAGAACATTATCCGATATCTGTATTGTGAGATAATTAATTTTTAGTGAAGAGAGGTCGAACTATTAGAATGTAAAATAGAGGAAATTTTAATGAATACACTGTACTAATTGGCTAAACCAAAATTATGAAAATTTTATGGTGGAAAGATATGTGAGTCTAGTTTCAGGGAAATTTATGGATCTTAATTTGGAGCTCTGTAGCTCAAATTATAAATAACTAAGTGACTATGACGCGTGTGGACAGTTTGATGTGAGCATTTATTAGTAAATTCTAAAATCGTACTTACAAGAATGCTATATACATTAAGGATGTGGAATGGAGAGGAGGAGGAGAAAATAAATATATGTGGAATACATGGAAACTATGGTATATGAAATATTGATATAATGAAATAAATGATATGTGTTTATAAGAAAACAGAAAGAGAATGATATGTATCACGACTTGTATATATATATGGCTAGTCTCAATGTAATGCTTGTTGGGTATGGAGTTGAATTGAAATGTTTTAGAAAAACATGTTATTTTGCGCATCTGAATTGTGGTATTTTATAAAGATATGATCTAGTTTTAAATATGAATGCTTGATGATTAAGCTGAAGATATTTGGTAAGATGATAATCTTGGTATAAATGTATAAGTGGTACTATAATAAACAAGGTAAAATGAGTATGAGAGACACATGTATGATGACATACAAATGCTATGTTTGTGGTTTAATTGAGAATATTTAATCATTAAATGAATACCATGTTATATGCTTTTGATTTTGTATAAGTGTGTAAGAGATTAAGGTTGACCAAAGCTTGGAAAATAGCCTAGGTATATTCCACACAGGTAGAGACACGACCATGTGTCTCAGCCGTGTATGGAACACGACTTTGGGACACAGGCGTGTGGAGCCTTAAAGCATGAAATTTCCAAGATTTTTGTAAGTTCTCGGTTTAGTCCCGAACCCTTTCTAAAGTATGTTTTGGGCTTCGTAGACTCAAATAAGGGACTATGTGTAAGTGAATGAATGTTTTGAAATATGAATGAAATTTTATGGCCGTATTTTAGTTTAATGTTTGTATGTTTGTCCAAGAACGCCAGTACCTTATCCCGGCCTCTGCACGGGTAAGGGTGTTACATTTAGTGGTATCGAGTAGGTTTAGTCGATTCTCGGACTAACATAGCAAGTGTGAGAGTTTAGTTATACATGCCACAAATATGTGATTGTGTGATGTCTCCCGACACTAATGAGGACCATTTTATTTAAAATGAAGTATTCACCAACCAAGCTACATCGACCATTTAATAGTAATATTGAAGTATTTGAATAAAGTGTAGCTATGATGTGTTAAACTAATAAGAATTCGTGATATATATATGTGATAATATGAGAGATGAAAGTTTATATAGTGATATATTTATTCATATTTGTTTGGCCTACATATGTTGTTGCATGCTTGACTAAATTAATTAGTAAATGTGATGACTAAAGTTATTCAAAATTCATAGAATGTATGAGTGAGTGCACTTGTTTGAAATGAGATAATTGGAAATTTTATGTAAGACAGATATGAATAATAAATTGTTTGAAGTGGATAGTATGATTATAATGACATATGTGGATAATGAAAAAAATGTGTCATATAGATATATGTCAGAATCGAGTTAGATACTGTACGACCTCACCCCCTTACCGATGAGGTGTATATAATGAAAATTCATGAGAATCATGTTGACTAAGTTCCTAAGTATGGAATCAAAGAGTTCAATGATTAAATAATTATAGATATGAACAGAGACTGAGAATGGTTGACAAGTGAAGGACAGAGTTAGAGAAATATCAGAGTTGATTGAGTTATATTGGAATTCAAATTGATGACAAAGTGTTTCTGAAAGTATCATCTTGAAAACCATTAGTTAGTAATTCTGGAAATTATGAGAAAGATACTAAACTTCACTCCGGTAAGATTTTCGAGGACGAAAATCTCTAGAGGGGGGGAGAGTTGTAATAGCCCAAAATTGGGTCTAGTTGGAACAGAGGTTCCGGGACCATAAAATTTGAGATAGAAATAATTATTTTATGATTATTTTGAGGTCTATGATATGATTGCATGATTGTGTGAAAATTTCGTGAAGAAATTCTATGCATAAAGTGCTCAATTTGAAGTTAGGGACTAAATTGAATAAGTTGCAAAACTTGCATTCTAGCAGTTCCTAGTATGAAATTGCTTTGAAATATTAGTTAGGAGGTCTTAAATAGAAATTTGACCAATTTCTAAGTGATGGACAAAAATTGGACATGGATGGAATTTTTGAAAGTTTAGTAAGGAAGGGCATTTTGGTCATTTGGTAATTAAAAGAAATAAAAAGGGAAAATAAAGCCAAAATTGACTCATCTTTTTCATGGAGGCCGAAATTAGCATGGGGAAGCCATGGCTAGGGTTTTGAAGCTTTCCAAGCTTAATAGTAAGTCCGTTCTAACCCCATTTTTCAAGTTCTTTACGTTTTTGGAATCCCGGTAATTTGATTTAGCTTATTCTAGCAATAATTTAAGGTAGGGTTCATATTTGGAAAAATACCCATAGGTGAAATGTGTTTATTTTGCTGTTTTATGATAGATTATGAGGTTTTAAATTATGTTAGACAACTTGTGCTACTCGGTTTTGAGTGAAAACGAGTAAAATGGCTTAATCGGTAAAAATACCTAATAGTCAAAGTATAAGTTAGAGTGAGAATTTGATGTTGCCATAGAAGGGAAAAGTGATCATCATGTCATAAAACATAAGAATAAGGGATGAAGTTTAATTCCCGAGTCTAGGGGCAAAAGTGTAAATATGCAAAAGTTTAGGGGCAAAATTGTAATTTTACCAAAGTTTGAGTTAAGGACTTTTTTGAATAGTAAATTAATTAATTAACTAAAATATGATGTTTTAGATCCCAGAAAATTAGATTTGAACCTAGAATGAGAGAAAAATAAAAAATTGGGAAAGTTGGTAAAATGATCGTTTTAGTATCGAGGTAAGTTCATATGTATAATAAGCATTAATTTATGCATTTTTCAATGTAAAATTGATATATTTATTATAATTTTCGAGGTGTTGAAAGTATGTAAGTTGGTATGATAATAATAGAGCAATAATGCTGTAATTTATATTTGAAAGTTAAATTTAGTGAATTAATTGAATTATGTTAAATTAAATGATTATGGTGCCAAGTTTATGAATTGATTTAAAAATATGTCTACGGTACATGAAGTGCATTGAATTATCATACATAAATGTGATTTCTATGATTATGGATATTATGGGAATTTGTAAGTTCATATGATTTTTAATAAGGCAATGTGTAATTTAATGTTATTGCCTTGATACTAAATGAGATGTAAGTTTTATGTAAGTAATACATCAATATTACTTGTATTATGATATTTTATAATAATATTGGAAATATGTTTGTGGATAATTACTTGATTGGTGAAATTGTTGGAAAAGAGAGAGAAATCCGATTGAACCTTCGGAAAGATTGGATGATACAGATAGTGTGTAGCTAGGTCACATGTATGGTGCTGAGTGCACATCATGTGTACAAGAGAGCTACAAGACATTATGATGTAGCTAGGTCGTATGGGTGATACTATGTGTACACCATGTAGACAAGAGAGCTACGGGATATATGTAGCTAGGTCACATGCGTGGTTCCAGGTGAAGGACACCATGTAGACAAGAGAGCTACGAGATAAATTGGCTAGGTCACATGGGTGGTACTGAGTGTTCACCATGTGTACAAGAGAGCCGAACTATATGATGGGTGGAGCTATGTGCTGAAACCACCAATTATCGAGGATTGATCTGAAGTGTTCAACGAGAGACTCTCTATGTATTGCTTTGTGAGTTTTGTGATGAATAAGTGCATGAACTTGGTTATGTGAATGATGTGTTCAGTAAGTGACCAGGATGTGGTAAGGTTATAAACAAGTAAGTTATACATGAGGATGATTTTATGGTGACCTTGTGATCATGGGCCTATACTTGTGATGTATGAAATGTGGTGAAAATAATTTGTGATATGTATGTTAAAATGAGGTTAATACAAAGAAAGTGTGAAAGAGTGAATTAGCAATAAAACTGTTTGGACAGTAGCAGTGACGTGATTTTGAAAAATCACAAAAAATAGTAGAAATTGAATCAGAGACTGAATGAGATATCAAATTAAATCTTAATGAGTCTATTTTCATATAAAAGAAACAAAGCAAGAAAAGGAGCTCTATTTTTTATATATTTATGTTTTTGTGAGATTGGTTCAGAATGATTACGTGATCCCCTGTTCCGACTTTGGAAATTCACAAAAATTTGGATAAAACTAATTATAGGCTTAAACTTATATTTTAAAATCCCTAATGAGTTATTTTCAATATAAATCAACAAGAACATTATCCGATATCTGTATTGTGAGATAATTAATTTTTAGTGAAGAGAGGTCAGAACTATTAGAATGTAAAATAGAGGAAATTTTAATGAATACACTGTACTAATTGGCTAAACCAAAAATTATGAAAATTTTATGGTGGAAAGATATGTGAGTCTAGTTTCAGGGGAAATTTATGGATCTTAATTTGGAGCTCTGTAGCTCAAATTATAAATAACTAAGTGACTATGACGCGTGTGGACAGTTTGATGTGAGCATTTATTAGTAAATTCTAAAATCGTACTTACAAGAATGCTATATACATTAAGGATGTGGAATGGAGAGGAGGAGGAGAAAAATAAATATTTGTGGAATACATGGAAACTATGGTATATGAAATATTGATATAATGAAATAAATGATATGTGTTTATAAGAAAACAGAAAGAGAATGATATGTATCACGACTTGTATATATATATGACTAGTCTCAATGTAATGCTTGTTGTGTATGGAGTTGAATTGAAATGTTTCAGGAAAACATGTTATTTTGCACATCTGAATTGTGGTATTTTATAAAGATATGATCTAGTTTTAAATATGAATGCTTGATGATTAAGCTGAAGATATTTGGTAAGATGATAATCTTGGTATAAATGTATAAGTGGTACTATAATAAACAAGGTAAAATGAGTATGAGAGACACATGTATGATGACATACAAATGCTATGTTTGTGGTTTAATTGAGAATATTTAATCATTAAATGAATACTGTAACATCCTGATTTTCGGGTTTTTCGCGATTCTTGATATTTTAAGTAAATTTCTAAAATTTGGTATGTGATTATAGAATTCATAATTTAGGTATGTTAATGGGCTTATGGAAGGCCCATGAGTTGGCCAAAACCCGAAAGAATTTTTAAATTTTGGACTTAGGAGTTAGGGGTTCTGGCTAGGTGCCCTTATATTAAGTTGTGGGTAAAATGTATCACACAAAGAGCTTTGGTAAAGTGGCAAGGGTGACGCCACTAAGCTCCTAAAAGGTGGCGTGTGGAGCATAAGGAAGTCCCGGTTCGATTCCCTGTGTTGGCAAATAAGAGGATTTATTTTTATGTGCAGGAAGGGTAAGTGTTGGAACCTAAGTGGATTCTGTAAGAGGAGAGTTGGATCAAGTCAGAGGCATAAATTAAGGAGGGATAAGGGGAGAGATTTTAGGGATGTGATATGGAGATAGAGTTGGCCGAATAAGGGAGTTTGGAGAGGGGATTTTCGGCAGAGGGGTATTAGGTTAGTAATTTCGGCATTAGGGTAGTAGTTGTGCCGATTTTGCTCTTTGGTGTGTAGCTTTTTCTCTCTTTCTTTTCCAGCCGAATCTACCTCCCTTCTACTCAATTATCTTCCTTTTTCTTTCTTTCAAATCAGCCCACTATTTCCTTTCATTCACCATTGTTTTCCTTTATCTCAATTTTTTGCCGAAGTGCCGCAAAAAGCCGAATCAGTGAAGATAGTGGGTGCCGATTCTTTGTGACCAGCAACCTTTTTCTTCCTTCTCAATAGTTGGCGTTCGATTCCCTTACCTTTTGGACATCCGGATTCAAGAGGAGAAAGACTGTGGTAAGTGTTCAAACTCTAAACGATTCCTAGTGTAGCTTTGGTCAAAAGTCAAACTCCAAGTTTAGGAGATGGTAGAATATGGGCATAGACTCTACGGGGTCTTCTTTTAATATTTTTGGTTTATTTATTGAAGGAGCAGCAAAGTGTAGTGTCGATTTGGAGTAGCTTGGATCGCCGGAGTAGCTAGGCCTAGTCATCAATCGCGACAAAGGTAAGGTGCCTAAGGCCATTATGGATGGTGGCCGAATGTGTAAGTGTTAATATTGGAAAGTTCTTATTTTGGTTCAATTATTGCGAGCTGATCTAGTTAACAATTGATTATAGGAGAAATCGCATAGGAGATCTCGTCAAGGAATATCGCAAATCAGGTGTGTAAACGAACCCTTTCATAGCTTAAAGCGATAAAATGCCGAAAAGCCGAAATGCCGGAATTCTGGCATTTCGAGGACTTGTGAGCAAGCGAACGCCCACTAGTTGGTTAGAATCGATGAGATGATGATCGAGAACGATGGAAATGGTAAGAATGTGATTTTTGGCGTTCTTGGTAAGTTGGGCCTCGAAGGGCCGAAGTGGGGCCCATTGGGCTTTCGGGCCCATTTGGGTAAAAATTGGTAGAAAACGGAAATATGTTATATGGCATGATAAGACTGTTAAAACCGTTATGGAATATAGGCTAAATGGGCCTAGATGACGAAATTGGCTAAGTAGGGCCCATTAGGGGTTTTAGGCCCAATAACTCGATTTCGCTAAAAATGGGCCAGAATCACTGTTTGCACCCATGAATTGTTAGTAATCATTAATGAACATGGAAACCCTAATTTTTGGTAAAATTATGAGATTACCCTTATACCATGAAAATGACCGTTTTGCCCCTAGGTAAAAATGACTATTATACCCCTAGGGTTTATGTATGATTTTAATACATGGGATTTTGATAAATATGGTATGTATGATATGCACATGAAATGTATGATATGCACATGATATGTATGATATGCACATGAGGTAATCATAAATGCATTGGGTTGGGTTTTTATATGGATGGAGGAAGTGAAAAAGGGCTTATGCCCCAGTTATCGAAAGGGCTTATGCCCCAGTTATAAAAGGGCTTATGCCCCAGTTATTGAAAGGGCTTTGGCCCCAGTTATTAAAAGAGGCTAGGCCTCCAGTTATATGATAAAGCAACTATCTTTGCCAAAGGGAGAGTTTGGCGGGTGGGTCGAGTTAATCCCCACATGGTGTGTTGGTTGGTACGGGTGGAGAGTAGCGGATGGTGGGTTGAGTAGTCTCCCCAAATGGGTTGCATTCTTCATTGAAATCATATGTGACATTGAAATGGGCCTAAGGGCCATACCGTTTACAGTAAAGGCTTCGGCCCAGTAATATGAAATATGAAAAGGCTTCGGCCCAGTATTATGAAATATGAAACATGAAAAGGCTTCGGCCCAGTATTATGAAATATGAAATATGAAAAGGGCTACTACCAAAGGCATGATTGAGATTGATTTGGGCTTAGACCCAATAGGTCGTTATTGTTTTGGGCTCGAAAGGGGCTTGTTGCACATCGAGTTTCCAAACTCACCCCTTCCTTAACCTTGCGGTGAGCCTTGATGTGGGGACTTCAATGAGAGGATTCAGAGTGGCCACGGTGATCATCTTTGGGCTTTTAAACAAGTATTGGTTTTCATTTAAATTACTTTAATTATTATTTACTTTTGGGTTGTAATAAGGCCAATTTTAACTTTCCTTTCATTTTTTTCTGGATTATTTTAATTTTAATAACTTTAAAAAATTGGTTAATAATTATTCAAATGGGCTAGACTTAGGACGTGTTTTCAAAATGATATTTGTTTTAAAATATCTCAACATCACGATTAATCGATTTATCAAAGACGTCCACTTAAACAAATTTAAACTCGATATAACAAAGTGTGGCTATGGTTGTGGGCATGTCTAGGATTGGTTCCAATCAAAGAGCTTGGTACTTAAGCGACCTTCATGGCTCACTTCCTCATCTCGGATACCTACCGGTGCCCACTTCCATACACTTTGTTAACTCAATAAAATATATGGTTTTTAAAACATTAAAACGAAACGTGGGTTTTCAACTCCAATGTGGCACGTCAGATTCGGCCATAACGTCTGGGCCGGGTTTGGGGTGTTACATTTAGTGGTATCAGAGCCTAGGTTGCAACAACTCGGCTGTGGATCGAGTCCAAAAATGTTTTCGAAAACTTAGGCCTAAGAAGGGTATTTTTTTTTAAAATAGTTTTTGAAAAGTTCATTTTAAATATGGTTGCGGAGAAATATAGGTAAAAAGGGTACCAATTTTTCTGTTTTAAATCAAGAGTTCAAAATAAAGGGAGTTTTCAAATCAAAGTTTTCGAATTACTATTTTCGATAATCTAAAACATGTTTTTTAAATGGATTGGAGAAAGAAGTGGCGATCGAATCCCGGCACCAAGTCTGTAAGTATATTTTCCTTACAATATATGATATTGATATTATGAATAGTGCTGAGACCCTACTATGAGACTTTAGCTAGGGTAGAGCTGTAAACGGTAGGAATGAGACTGTAGCTAGGCTACGATGATACGAAAAATCCTTGAACTGCTATATCTACATAAGACATTTTCTTAATAAACAGTGGAACGTTATACTAATTTCATAAAATTCATAAATCAGATAATTTGATATGAGTACTAGAGGAGCTCGTGGACGAGGCCGCGGACGTGGTCGCGGAAGGGTGCAAGCTGAATCTTCATCCTCGGGGCATAGGCCACCGAGAGCCACCGTGCCGCAAGCAACGGAGACTGGGTCTTATGATCGGGCTGCGGGGGATGACGCTTTATCCCAAGCCATGTTAAGGGTTTTAGAAAGAGTGGCTGGAGCTAGTACTGGGACGGTGAATAAGGGGTCTATATCGGAGCGACTCCGGGCCAACGGAGCGGAGGTATTTAGGGGTGTATCTGGAGTGGCCCCGAATGTGGCAGAATATTGGCTGGAGGCAACAGAACGGATCATGGACGACCTAGACTGCTCAGTGGAGCAAAAGCTGAGGGGAGCTGTGTCGCTGCTACGTGACGAGGCATATCGATGGTGGATCACCGTAAGGAGAGTACCCCAATTGAGCAAGTAACACGGGAATTGTTCAAAAGCGCCTTTAAAGGGAGGTATGTTGGAGCAAGCTATGTGGATGCTCGTCGAAGGAATTCTTGAATCGACTCAAGGTGATAAGATCAGTAGCAGTATGAGGCGAAATTTTGAGGCCGAGTCGATATGCTAGTGGTATAGTGGCAACCGAATATGAGCGCAGGTCCGCTTTGAGGATGGTCTCCACGATGAGCTTAGGATATTGATAGCTCCACAGAGGGAGCGTGGTTTTGCTGCGTTGGTAGAAAAGGCTAAGATAGCCGAGGAGGTGAAGCCGAGTGAGCGGCAGAATCGTGAGAAGGATCGACCAGATTCAAGAGGGATTTTGCACCTCAAGTGCCACGAATCAAGTGTTAAAAGAGCAAGGATGGAGGAACCGGTTCGAACAGCCCAAAGAATACTTATAGACCGCAGCTTGCAGGACTGTGGTAGGGTGCATATGGGGAGGCCGAAACGAACTGGAGCATGTTTTCGATGTGGGTCAAAAGAGCATAAGTTCAGAGAGTGTCCTCGGAGGATAGCTCAGGAGCTAGCAGCAGAGCAAAGGGATGTCCAACCACGGCGAGGAGGACCACCACCACAGAGGGGTCGTGGGCAAGGTAGAGGTGGCAATGGTAATGGACGAGGACGTGGGGCCCCTGGCAGAGGTGCTGGTCATGCTGAAGCTCGACAATCGGCATTAGTTTATGCTGCACGACGTCGTGAGGAGGGTGACACCCTGATGTTATAACTGGTACGTTCTTCATTCATAGCATGCCTTACACTGCTTTGATTGATGTGGGTTCCACCCACTCGTATGTTTCTTGTGATGTATCGGGGGCTTTGGATGTGCTTCCTGAGAAGATTGGGGTATCAGTAATAAGTCCATTAGGACATTCGGTTAAGGTAGATAAAATTTTTAGGGCAGTACCGTTAGGGACACAAGATAAAATCTTTGAAGGAGATTTGATGGAGCTGCCATTTTGGGATTTTGATCTTATTCTGGGAATGGATTGGTTAATTAAGCACAAGGCGACGTTGGATTGTGCGGCAAAGAGGATGGTACTAAGAACTACTGAAGATGAGGAGATAATGGTCATAGGGGAACGAAGGGATTATTTATCCAATGTTGTTTCGGCGTTAAGAGCCGAGAAGTTGATCCGGAAAGGTTGTGAAGCGTACTTGGCCTTTGTGAGTCAAACGGGACTTGAGGAGATAACGGTGGAATCGGTTAGGACTATTAGGGAATTTCAGGATGTATTCCCAAATGAACTTCCTGGATTAGCCCCGAATAGAGAAGTCGAGTTTGGAATCGACTTACTACCTGGAACAGCTCCTGTGTCTATTGCGCCTTATCGGATGGCACCAAAGGAGTTGGTAGAATTGAAAGCTCAGATTCAAGAGCTATTGGATAGAGGGTTTATAAGACCAAGTGTTTCCCGTAAGTGCATCCATGCATCTGTTCAGTAAAGAAGAAGGATGGGACTATGCGAATGTGCATTGATTATCGGCAGATTGAATAAGTCGACTATCAAGAACAAGTATCCGTTACCAAGAATTGATGATCCGTTCGACCAATTAAAAGGAGCCTCGGTGTTTTCTAAGATCGACCTTTCGACGGATATCATCAATTAAGAGTTAAAGAGGGGATATTTATAAGACGGCGTTCAGACTCGATACGGACATTACGAAGTTTCGTAATGCCATTTGGGTTGACTAATGCACCCGGCATTCATGGATTTAATGAATCGGGTATTCCAGCCATACTTGGATCGGTTCGTAGTCGCTTTTATTGATGATATCTTGGTGTATTCGGAAACGAAGAGAAACATGATGAGCATCTTCGTGTAGTCTTGCAAGTGTTAAGGAGAAGCAACTTTATGCAAAGTTTAGTAAGTGCGAGTTTTGGTGAAGGAAGTTACCTTCTTGGGGCATGTTGTGTCCGCCGAGGGGATCAAGGTGGACCTCGAAGATTGAAGCAATTTTGGAATGGAAGCCACCGGTTGGTAACGGAGATTCAAGTTTTCTGGGTTGGCGAGGTTATTATCGGAGATTCGTGGAAGGATTTTCGTGTTGGCAAAGACCGTTAATCTAAACTTATAAGGAAGGAGCACCTTTTGTTTGGTCGATAAGCGAAGAGGCTTTTGAGAAGTTGAAGAAGGTTTTGACTAAGCGCCAGCTTTGATTCACCAGAGTCGGTAAGGATTTCACGGTGTACAGCGATGCGTCACATGTAGGTTTGGGCTGCGTGTTGATGCAAGAGGGTAAAGTGGTCGCTTATGCTTCAAGACAGCTTAAGCCACATGAGGTGAACTTCCCTACTCATGACTTGGAATTGGCAGCAGTAATCTTTGCACTTAAGATATGGAGGCATTACCTGTATGGGGAGAAATGCATCATCTATACGGATCACAAGAGTCTTAAGTACTTGCTGACTCAAAAGGAGCTGAATCTTAGGCAGTGAAGGTGGATAGAGTTGTTAAAGGACTATGACTGTTCGATCGAGTATCATCCAGGTAAGGCGAATGTCGTGGCTGATGCGCTAAGTCGAAGGGCGATGGCAGAATTAAAGGTGATGTTTGCTCGTCTAAGTTTGTATGACGACGGAAGTTTATTGGCGGAGTTACAGGTAAGACCGACTTGGGTAGAACAGATTAAGAAGCAACAGTTGGAGGACGAGTCGTTGATTGCTCGGTTTCGGCAAGTTGAGAAGGGGGAGAATCCTGACTTTGGGTTAAATAGTGAGGGAGTTCTTTGTTTTCGAGGAAGAATTTGTATGCCGAAAGACTCCAACTTGAGATTGATGATTTTGAAAGAGGCACATAATGGACCTTGTGCTATGCATCCAGGAGGGAGTAAGTTGTATCGAGACTTGCGAGAGCAATATTGGTGGCCTGGGCTTAAGCGAGAAGTGACCGAATTTGTTGGGAGATGTTTGACATGTCAACAAGTGAAGGCCGAGCATCAACTACCTTCGGGATTGTTACAGTCGGTAAAGATACCACTTTGGAAGTGGGAAAGGGTAACTATGGACTTTGTAAGTGGGTTGCCGTTGACACCTTCTAAGAAGGATTCGGTTTGGGTGATTGTGGATAGACTCACAAAATCTGCTCATTTCATACCTGTCCGAACCGATTACTCACTTGAAGTTGGCCGATTGTATGTGGCGGAAATAGTACGGTTGCATGGTGTGCCAAGATCGATAATTTCGCATCGAGACCCAAGGTTTACATCTCGGTTTTGGCGAAGTTGCATGAGGCATTGGGAACGCGATTGATTTCAATCGGCTTTTCACCCTCATCGGATGGGCATCGAGAGGGTTATTCAGATTTTAGAGGATATGTTGAGGGTTGTGCTATTGAGTTTAAAGGCATTTGGGAGGACCATTTGCCCTTAGCGGAGTTCGCAGATATAACAACAGTTACCAAGCAAGTATTCAGATGGCTCCATATGAGGCACTATATGGGCGAAGGTGTCGCTCGCCTACTTGTTGGGCAGAATTGGGGGAAAGGCAAATACTTGGACCAGAGTTGGTGGCAGATACTGAAGACAAGATTAAGGTAATCAGAAAGAGGTTAAAAGAGGCGGCGGATCGACAAAAGTCTTATGCCGATCTGAAGCGTAAGGATATTGAATATGCGGTAGGAGACATGGTCTTTTTGAAAGTTTCGCCTTGGAAAAAGATCTTGAGATTTGGTAAGAAGGGCAAGTTGAGCCCACGGTTTATTGGGCCTTACCGAGTCATTAAGCGGATAGGGCCGGTGGCTTATCAGCTAGAGTTACCTCCAGAATTGGATCGCATTCACGATGTCTTCCATGTGTCCATGCTAAGGCGATATCGTTCCGACCCAACTCATATCGTGCCAGTTGCAGAAATTGAGGTACAGTCGGATTTGACCTTTGAAGAGGAACCTGTGCAGATATTTGATCGTGATGTCAAGGTGTTGAGAAGGAGGTCAGTCCCGTTGGTGAAGGTACTTTGGAGGAACCATGGTAAGGAAGAAGCTACTTAGGAGACCGAAGAGGCAATGCGCCAAGATACCTCAACTGTTTGGACCGAGTAAATTTCGAGGTGAAATTTCTTTAAGGAGGGTAGAGTTGTAACATCCTGATTTTCGGGTTTTTCGCGATTCTTGATATTTTAAGTAAATTTCTAAAATTTGGTATGTGATTATAGAATTCATAATTTGGGTATGTTAATGGGCTTATGGAAGGCCCATGAGTTGGCCAAAACCCGGAAGAATTTTTAAATTTTGGACTTAGGAGTTAGGGGTTCTGGCTAGGTGCCCTTATATTAAGTTGTGGGTAAAATGTATCACACAAAGAACTTTGGTAAAGTGGCAAGGGTGACGCCACTAAGCTCCTAAAAAGGTGGCGTGTGGAGCATAAGGGAAGTCCTGGGTTCGATTCCCTGTGTTGGCAAATAAGAGGATTTATTTTTATGTGCGGGAAGGGTAAGTGTTGGAACCTAAGTGGATTACAGAAGAGGAGAGTTGGATCAAGTCAAAGGCATAAATTAAGGAGGGATAAGGGAGAGATTTTAGGGATGTGATATGGAGATAGAGTTGGCCGAATAAGGGAGTTTGGAGAGGGGATTTTCGGCAGAGGGGTATTAGGTTAGTAATTTCGGCATTAGGGTAGTAGTTGTGCCGATTTTGCTCTTTGGTGTGTAGCTTTTTCTCTTTCTTTCCAGTTAATCTACCTCCCTTCTACTCAATTATCTTCCTTTTCTTTCTTTCAAATCAGCCCACTATTTCCTTTCATTCACCATTGTTTTCCTTTATCTCTATTTTTGTCAAGTGCCTTAAAAAGTCGAATCAGTGAAGATAGGGGGTGCCGATTCTTTGTGACCAGCAACCTTTTTCTTCCTTCTCAATAGTTGGCGTTCGATTCCCTTACCTTTTGGACATCCGGATTCAAGAGGAGAAAGACTGTGGTAAGTGTTCAAACTCTAAACGATTCCTAGTGTAGCTTTGGTCAAAAGCCGAAACTCCAAGTTTAGGGAGATGGCCGAATATGGGCATAGACTCTACGGGGTCTTCTTTTAATATTTTTGGTTTATTTATTGAAGGAGCAGCAAAATGTAGTGTCGATTTGGAGTAGCTTGGATCGCCGGAGTAGCTAGGCCTAGTCATCAATCGCGGCAAAGGTAAGGTGCCTAAGGCCATTATGGATGGTGGCCGAATGTGTAAGTGTTAATATTGGAAAGTTCTTATTTTGGTTCAATTATTGCGAGCTGATCTAGTTAACAATTGATTATAGGAGAAATCGCATAGGAGATCTCGTCAAGGAATATCGCAAATCAGGTGTGTAAACGAACCCTTTCATAGCTTAAAGCGATAAAATGCCGAAAAGCCGAAATGCCGGAATTCTGGCATTTCGAGGACTTGTGAGCAAGCGAACGCCCACTAGTTGGTTAGAATCGATGAGATGATGATCGAGAACGATGGAAATGGTAAGAATGTGATTTTTGGCGTTCTTGGTAAGTTGGGCCTCGAAGGGCCGAAGTGGGGCCCATTGGGCTTTCGGGCCCATTTGGGTAAAATTGGTAGAAAACGGAAATATGTTATATGGCATGATAAGACCGTTAAAACCGTTATGGAATATAGGCTAAATGGGCCTAGATGACGAAATTGGCTAAGTAGGCCCATTAGGGTTTTAGGCCCAATAACTCGATTTCGCTAAAATGGGCCGTAATCACTGTTTGCACCCATGAATTGTTAGTAATCGTTAATGAACATGGAAACCCTAATTTTGGTAAAATTATGAGATTACCCTTATACCATGAAAATGACCGCTTTGCCCCTAGGTAAAATGACTATTATACCCCTAGGGTTTATGTATGATTTTAATACATGGGATTTTGATAAATATGGTATGTATGATATGCACATGATATGTATGATATGCACATGAGGTAATCATAAATGCATTGGGTTGGGTTTTATATGGATGGAGGAAGTGAAAAGGGCTTATGCCCGCTTATCGAAAGGGCTTATGCCCCAGCTTATAAAAGGGCTTATGCCCTGCTTATTGAAAGGGCTTTGGCCCTGATTATTAAAAGAGGCTAGGCCTCCGGTTATATGATAAAGCGACTATCTTTGCCAAGTGGAGAGTTTGGCGGGGTGGGTCGAGTTAATCCCCACATGGTGTGTTGGTTGGTACGGGTGGAGAGTAGCGGATGGTGGGTTGAGTAGTCTCCCCAAATGGGTTGCATTCTTCATTGAAATCATATGTGACATTGAAATGGGCCTAAGGGCCATACTGATTTAAAGAAAGGCTTGCCCAAGAATATGAAATATGAAAAGGCTTGACCAAAGATATGAAATATGAAACATGAAAAGGCTTCGGCCCAGTATTATGAAATATGAAATATGAAAAGGGCTACGGCCCAGTGCATGATTGAGATTGGATTTGGGCTTAGACCCAATAGGTCGTTATTGTTTTGGGCTCTGAAAGGGGCTTGTTGCACACTGAGTTTCCAAACTCACCCCCCTTCCTTAACCTTGCAGGTGAGCCTTGATGTGGGGACTTGGGCCGGAGAGGATTCAGAGTGGCCACGGTGATCATCTTTGGGCTTTTAAACAAGTATTGGTTTTCATTTAAATTACTTTAATTATTATTTACTTTTGGGTTGTAATAAGGCCAATTTTAACTTTCCTTTCATTTTTTTGGGATTATTTTAATTTTAATAACTTTAAAAAAATTGGTTAATAATTATTCAAATGGGCTAGACTTAGGACGTGTTTTCAAAACGATATTTGTTTTTAAAATATCTCAACATCACGATTAATCGATTTATCAAAGACGTCCGCTTAAACAAATTTAAACTCGATATAACAAAGTGTGGCTATGGTTGTGGTCATGTCTAGGATTGGTTCCAATCAAAGAGCTTGGTACTTAGGCAGCCTTCATGGCTCACCTCCTCTGTCTCGGATACCTACCGGTGCCCACTTCCATACACTTTGTTAACTCAATAAAATATATGGTTTTAAAACATTAAAACGAAACGTGGGTTTTCAACTCCAATGTGGCACGTCAGATTCGGCCATAACGTCTGGGCCGGGTTTGGGGTGTTACAAATACCATGTTATATGCTTTTGATTTTGTATAAGTGTGTAAGAGATTAAGGTTGACCAAAGCTTGGAAAATAGCCTAGGTATATTCCACACAGGTAGAGACACGACCATGTGTCTCAGCCGTGTATAGAACACGACTTTGGGACACGGGCGTGTGGAGCCTTAAAGCATGAAATTTCCAAGATTTTTGTAAGTTCTCGGTTTAGTCCCGAACCCTTTCTAAAGTATGTTTTGGGCTTCGTAGACTCAAATAAGGGACTATGTGTAAGTGAATGAACGTTTTGAAATATGAATGAAATTTTATGGCCCGTATTTTTGTTTAATGTTTGTATGTTTGTCCAGTAACTCCTCGTACCTTATCCCGGCCTCGGGTACGGGTAAGGGGTGTTACATTTAGTGGTATCAGAGTAGGTTTAGTCGATTCTCGGACTAACATAGCAAGTGTGAGAGTTTAGTTATACATGCCACAAATATGTGATTGTGTGATGTCTCCCGACACTAATGAGGACCATTTTATTTAAAATGAAGTATTCACCAACCAAGCTACATCTGACCATTTAATAGTAATATTGAAGTATTTGAATAAAGTGTAGCTATGATGTGTTAAACGAATAAGAATTCGTGATATATATATGTGATAATATGAGAGATGAAAGTTTATATAGTGATATATTTATTCATATTTGTTTGGCCTACATATGTTGTTGCATGCTTGACTAAATTAATTAGTAAATGTGATGACTAAAGTTATTCAAAATTCATAGAATGTATGAGTGAGTGCACTTGTTTGAAATGAGATAATTGGAAATTTTATGTAAGAGATATGAATAATAAATTTTTGAAGT
Organism: Gossypium arboreum; assembly: GCF_025698485.1. Taxonomy (NCBI): domain Eukaryota; kingdom Viridiplantae; phylum Streptophyta; class Magnoliopsida; order Malvales; family Malvaceae; genus Gossypium; species Gossypium arboreum. Next base: position 79,190,540 of record NC_069077.1, on the reverse strand, counting down.
GGATAGTATGATTATAATGACATATGTGGATAATGAAAAAATGTGTCATATAGATATATGTCAGAATCGAGTTAGATACTGTACGACCTCACCCCCTTACCGATGAGGTGTATATAATGAAAATTCATGAGAATCATGTTGACTAAGTTCCTAAGTATGGAATCAAAGAGTTCAATGATTAAATAATTATAGATATGAACAGAGACTAAGAATGGTTGACAAGTGAAGGACAGAGTTAGAGAAATATCAGAGTTGATTGAGTTATATTGGAATTCAAATTGATGACAAAGTGTTTCTGAAAGTATCATCTTGAAAACCATTAGTTAGTAATGCTGGAAATTATGAGAAAGATACTAAACTTCACTCCGGTAAGATTTTCGAGGACGAAAATCTCTAGAGGGGGGGAGAGTTGTAATAGCCCAAAATTGGGTCTAGTTGGAACAGAGGTTCCGGGACCACAAAATTTGAGATAGAAATAATTATTTTATGATTATTTTGAGGTCTATGATATGATTGCATGATTGTGTGAAAATTTCGTGAAGAAATTCTATGCATAAAGTGCTCAATTTGAAGTTAGGGACTAAATTGAATAAGTTGCAAAACTTGCATTCTAGAAGTTCCTAGTATGAAATTGCTTTGAAATATTAGTTAGGAGGTCTTAAATAGAAATTTGACCAATTTCTAAGTGATGGACAAAAATTGGACATGGATGGAATTTTTGAAAGTTTAGTAAGGAAGGGCATTTTGGTCATTTGGTAATTAAAAGAAATAAAAAGGGAAAATAAAGCCAAAATTGACTCATCTTTTTCATGGAGGCCGAAATTAGCATGGGGAAGCCATGGCTAGGGTTTTGAAGCTTTCCAAGCTTAATAGTAAGTCCGTTCTAACCCCATTTTTCAAGTTCTTTACGTTTTTGGAATCCCGGTAATTTGGTTTAGCTTATTCTAGCAATAATTTAAGGTAGGGTTCATATTTGGAAAAATACCCATAGGTGAAATGTGTTTATTTTTCTGTTTTATGATAGAATATGAGTTTTTAAATTATGTTAGACAACTTGTGCTACTCGGTTTTGAGTGAAAACGAGTAAAATGGCTTAATCGGTAAAAATACCTAATAGTCATAAGTATAAGTTAGAGTGAGAATTTGATGTTGCCATAGAAGGGAAAAGTGATCAGCATGTCCTAAAACATAAGAATAAGGGATGAAGGTAAAAGTGTAAATATGCAAAAGTTTAGGGGCAAAATTGTAATTTTGCCAAAGTTTGAGTTAAGGACTGTTTTGAATAGTAAATTAATTAATTAAGTAAAATATAATGTTTTAGATCCCAAAAAATGAGATTTGAACCTAGAATGAGAGAAAAATCAAAAATTGGGAAAGTTGGTAAAATGATCGTTTTAGTATCAAGGTAAGTTCATATGTATAATAAGCATTAATTTATGCATGTTTCAATGTAAAATTGATATATTTATTATAATTTCGAGGTGTTGAAAGTATGTAAGTTGGTATGATAATAATAGAGCAATGATGCTGTAATTTATATTTGAAAGTTAAATTTAGTGAATTAATTGAATTATGTTAAATTAAATGATTATGGTGCCAAGTTTATGAATTGATTTAAAATATGTCTATGGTACATGAAGTGCATTGAATTATCATACATAAATGTGATTTCTATGATTATGGATATTATGGGAAATTGTAAGTTCATATGATTTTAATAAGGCAATGTGTAATTTAATGTTATTGCCTTGATATTAAATGAGATGTAAGTTTATATGTAAGTAATACATCAATATTACTTGTATTATGATATTTTATAATAATATTGGAAATATGTTTGTGGATAATTACTTGATTGGTGAAATTGTTGGAAAAGAGAGAGAAATCCTAGTTGAACCTTCGGAAAGATTGGATGATACAGATAGTGTGTAGCTAGGTCACATGTATGGTGTTGAGTGCACATCATGTGTACAAGAGAGCTACAAGACATTATGATGTAGCTAGGTCGCATGGGTGATACTATGTGTACACCATGTAGACAAGAGAGCTACGGGATATATGTAGCTAGGTCGCATGCGTGGTTCCAGGTGAAGGACACCATGTAGAGAAGAGAGCTACGAGATAAATTGGCTAGGTCACATGGGTGGTACTGAGTGTTCACCATGTGTACAAGAGAGCCGTACTATATGATGGGTGGAGCTATGTGCTGAAACCACCAAGTATCGAGGATTGATCCGAAGTGTTCAATGGGAGACTCTCTATGTATTGCTTTGTGAGTTTTGTGATGAATAAGTGCAGGAACTTGGTTATGTGAATGATGTGTTCATTAAGTGACCAGGATGTGGTAAGGTTATAAACAAGTAAGTTATACATGAGGATGATTTTATGGTGACCTTGTGATCATGGGCCTATACTTGTGATGTATGAAATGTGGTGAAAATGATTTGTGATATGTATGTTAAAATGAGGTTAATACAAAGAAAGTGTGAAAGAGTGAATTAGCAATAAAACTGTTTTGGACAGTAGCAGTGACATGATTTTGAAAAATCACAAAAAATAGTAGAAATTGAATCAGAGACTGAATGAGATATCAAATTAAATATTAATGAGTCTATTTTCATATAAAAGAAACAGAGAAAGAAAATAAGTTCTATATTTTTAGATATTTATGTTTTTTGAGACTGGTTCAGAATGATTACGTGATCCCCTGTTCTGAATTTGGAAAATCACAAAAATTTGGATAAAAATAATTAGAGGCTTAAAATTATATTTTTAAAATCCCTAATGAGTCTATTTTCAATATAAATCAACAAGAACATTATCCAATTTTTGTATTGTGAGACAATTAAATTTTAGTGAAGAGAGGTCAGAACTGTCAGAATGTAAAATAGAGGAAATTTTAATGAATAAACTGTACTAATTGGATAAACCAAAAATTATGAAAATTTTATGGTGGAAAGATATGTGAGTCTTGTGACAGCCCTAATTTGACCCCAGTCGGAAAGTGGTTTCGGGACCACAAAATCGAGTCATAAAAATAATTAAACGTTATATTCTATACTTATTATATGTGAACGTGTATGTGTGAAAGTATCGTGTCTTAACTTTGTCATTTGAATGTGGAAATAGCTAAAAAGGACTTGTGTGTTAAAACTTAAAAATGTGATAGGAAGAATTTAGAGGGCCGAATAATGCATGGTATATAACAAGGAGGACTTGCATGTCAAATGGACCACTATTAAATAAGTGGACGACAATGATGAAAGTTGACAGGAAAAATATGTATTTTGTATTGTAAAATAATAACCTAATGAATGTTATATGATTCCATGTTAGTAATATAATATTTAATGATATTATAAGAGGAATCATAGAATGGAATAAAAGAAAAATGGAGAGAAGAGAGCTTTATCTTCTTCTTTGTTTTTGTTGTTCATTCGAATGGAGGGAGAGACCATGACACCGGCTGCATGTAGGGAAAAACCATTGTTTTGGCTTGTTTAGAAGCTAAATTCTTCAAGCAATTATTAGTTCTTCAAGCAATTCGCTAAAGGAGAGGGAGACGACGGTAGTAAGAAGGGGAAAAAGCTTGCTTTAAGATACGTACGGTTGGGAGAGAATTTGGGTAAGTCCTTGAGATTAATTTTTTTTTGTTTTATAATTTCATGCGCTAAAGTCCCGCAGGCTTTGTGCTAATAATATAATTTCGGGTTTTATACCTAGTAGGCCAAGTGCCGATGAATTTGATAAAAGTATACAATTACAAGATCCTACACTAAGTTGACAAATTGAAAGTGCATTACATATTAAGTTGGCCAGGTATGTATCATGTACTCGTATGCGATTTTGATTTGAATTAAATTATAAATATATAAAGTGATGCATCTGTGAATAAGTGTTATGACTATAAATGTGATTGTGATATATTCGGTAAATGTGTGAAGTGATTCTATGTTTATATTCAAATATAAACACTTGGTCCTTGTGGAAAGGTTTGTGGAAGTATATGATTTTATTTTTAGGTGATTACGATCTTGGAAAATTAAATGTGAATATGATATTGTATTTCATTTGTTTTAATTGAACTAAAGCTGATAGTGAAGCATTTTAATGCCTATGTTATATGAGTTCGATCTTGAATGACATGATATACATGTTTAGATAATTTGAATGCAAGGAATGTGTGAAAGAGCAAATTTGTAATAAATCTGCTTGGGACAGCAACTGTAGCTTGATTTTGGAAAATCACCATAAATTATGAAAATTGAATTAGAAGCTCAATAAATTATTAAATTAAATCTTAATGAGTCTAGTTTCTTATAAAAGAAACCGTGTAAGCAAAAGAAATTTTGATAATGAGATATTTGAAGTGGAGTGAGACAGAGTCAAAATGACTTTGAAATCCCCTGTTCTGTCTTTAGAAAATCATTGTAAATTGTAAAATGATGATTATAAGATAAAATTTATATTCTTAGACTCCTTAATGAGTCTAGTTTCAAATGAAGTAAATGATAACATGTTTTGAATTTTATATGATGATAAAATTGATTTGTAGTGAAGAGTGGTCAGAATAGTCAAACAGTGAAACAGGGGAAACTTCAATAAAAATCTGGTATTGATTGGTCAAACCAAAAATTCTGAAAATTTTATGGATGGAAGATATATAAGTCTATTTTCAGGAAAAATTAACAGTACTTTATTTGGAGTTTCTTATCTCCAGTTATAAATAATTTAGTGACTATTGCTCAGGAAAATAGCTTGTAGTGAATCTGTGATTTTGTTGCAAACATGGTTAAAACTAGTTAATGAGATACTTTTCGAGTTCTTATGATCTTATTTGTGATTTCAATATTTGGTTTTAATTGAGTTCAGATTCAAGTGAGGTGAATTTGCTAAATATGCATTATGTTCATGGATACTTGGCCGAAATGGCAATTACCTAGGAATGATTTCTTGAAAATTTGAAATAATCGATCTATAAGTAAATTAATTGTTTGCATTGCTTAAAACTTACTAAGCATTGAAGCTTACTCCGTGTTCTCTTTTCCATTCCTTATAGGTTTATCCTTTAGTTCGAGTTGGAAGAGCGGAGATATCATCACACTATCGAGTCATTATGTGAGTTGAGAAGATGGTATATCATCATGATTTAGGGCATGTATAGGATAGACTATAGGTAGAATGATATTTTGACTTTGTATACATTATAGCCATGCGAAGATGGCTCGCTTATTTTGTTTAGAGAAGCCTTATAATTGAACTAATGTGTTGAAATGTTTTAGTTAAAACTTGATAGTAGTTAATTTGTTATTAGATATTCGGTTATGTTTTGATAATTAGTCATTTTGGAAATTTATAAGAGCTCTTATGAAAAATCAATGAGACAGATTGCATTGTTGATAATTTATGTCTGGTAAATATCTTTGACCTTATAGAAGTTTTGTTCAGTCAAGTAATACCTCATAACCTTATTCCGGCAATGGATACGGGTTAGGAGTGTTACAAGTCTAGTTTCAGGGGAAATTACGGATCTTAATTTGTAGCTCTGTAGCTCGAATTATAAATAAGTAAGTGACTATGACTCGTGTGGGCTGTTTGATGTGAGCATTTATTAGTAAATTGGGAAATCGTACTTACAAGAATGCTATATACATTAAGGATGTGGAATGGAGAGGAGGAGGAGGAAAATAAATATATGTGGAATACATGGAAACTATGGTATATGAAATATTGATATAATGAAATAAATGATATGTGTTTATAAGAAAACAGAAAGAGAATGATATGTATCATGACTTGTATATATATATATGACTAGTCTCAATGTAATGCTTGTTGGGTATGGAGTTGAATTGAAATGTTTCAGGAAAACATGTTATTTTGCGCATCTGAATTGTGGTATTTTATAAAGATATGATCTAGTTTTAAATATGAATGCTTGATGATTAAGCTAAAGATATTTGGTAAGATGATAATCTTGGTATAAATGTATAAGTGGTACTATAATAAACAAGGTAAAATGAGTATGAGATACACATGTATGATGACATACAAATGCTATGTTTGTGGTTTAATTGAGAATATTTAATCATTAAATGAATACCATGTTATATGCTTTTGATTTTGTATAAGTGTGTAAGAGATTAAGGTTGACCAAAGCTTGGAAAATAGCCTAGGTATATTCCACATAGGTAGAGACACGACCATGTGTCTCAACCGTGTATGGAACACGACTTTGGGACACGGGCGTGTGGAGCCTTAAAGCATGAAATTTCCAAGATTTTTGTAAGTTCTCGGTTTAGTCTCGAACCCTTTCTAAAGTATGTTTTGGGCTTTGTAGACTCAAATAAGGGACTGTGTAAGTGAATGAACGTTTTGAAATATGAATGAAATTTTATGGCCCGTATTTTAGTTTAATGTTTGTATGTTTGTCCAGTAACGCCTCGTACCTTATCTCGGCCTCGGGTACGGGTAAGGGGTGTTATAAGCAAAGTGGGGCCAATGTGATTCGAATGTTGATTCAGAGTTCCAAGTTGATGCTGAGGGTTGCCTGAGTATAGAAACCGAATATGTGTTCCGAGAAATCCCGAGTTGATTTAGATTATTTTGAATGAAGTTCATCATAGTCAATTATCTGTTCACCCAGGTAGTACGAAGATGTATAATGATCTGAAACAGCTTTACTGGTGGCATGGTATGAAATGAGACATTTCTGAGTTTGTTTCAAAATGTTTAGTCTGTTACCAAGTAAAAATCGTGTAACACCCCAAATCCGGCCTAGATGTTATGGCCGAATCTGGCGATGTCACATAGGAGTGATTTTCGTAAAGCTTCATATCGAAAGAAAAACCCTTTTTACATATTTACCTTTGTTATGTATTCTTAATGATATTTTTTAAAACATGTCGTTCATAAAATGTTACTCATGTTAAAACATCTTTAATTTTAAAAACGTTGTCTCTTGCAGAAGTTTTTAAACAATTATGTATTCTTGGTATTTTTGGAAACATTAGTCTTTTGAAACAATGCGTCTTATCTTACTGCTAGCAGTTATGAATCAAAATAATTAAAATCCCAAATTAAATATTAAAAATTTATAGAGGCCTTATTACAGTAAAAATACCCCAAAATCAAACTTTTTATAATTTAAAATCAAATAAGAAAGTACGTGCGGTTGTGTGACCACCTTTGAGTCCCTCGCAGTACTGATCCGCCTAAGCCTAGGGATTACCTGTACAGATAAACAGATGGGTGAGTTTACGAAAACTCAGTGTGTAATTCAATATAAGCAAATAGTCAGAAAACAAACATAGTCTGGGCCAAAGCCCTTTTTAGTAACAGTGACAATACCAGTTTGGGCTTTAGCTCATCTCATTATAGAAACAGTCATGTTTTTGGGCCTTGGCCCATTACAGTAACAATAAACAGTGCAGTAACAGTTTAAATAGTACACAAATCCTACCCATCCTGCCTTTCACTCCATCTCCGTCCAACCCTACACTCCATGTGGGGATATAATCAACCCACCCATCCCTACACTCCAAAATTTGCACCGGTTGCAGCACCATAAAGTAATATGCGGCTGGGCTACCAGTAATTTAGGCTCGAAGCCTTTCAGTACACTTCCTCCGATCAGTATAAGCCCATCCCCGTGCAATGCATCATACAGTCATGTCATGTCATATCATAGAATCATACATGTATCCATTACAGTTTAAATAACATGCTAAAATAAGGTCATACATGCACATATATATACATCACATAGGGCAAAACAGTCATCTTACCATATAAGGGAAAAATAGTCATCTTACCACATAAGGGCAAAGCTGTCATTTTATCAATTAGGAGTCCAGGCACTTACCAACCCAATAGTAGGTCCACAGTCGTCTCGGGCGACCTGTGATGTAATGACCCGAATTTACTGATGCCGAAAAAGTGTCTTTTCGGGTCTTTATTTTTGAAAAGTGGATCCGTAAATATTTATTTAAAAATATTTACGAAGTTAAGTGAATAGTCAATTAAAGTTTAATTAAGAGAATTTAGCTTAATTAAGAATAATTAAGTATGAGGATTAAATTGAATAAAGAATAAAAGTTTAATTAATGAATAAAGAAAAATGAAGGGACTAAATAGGCAAATAAGCCAAAAGGGGTGACAAATGTATGGTTAAAATAAGTTAAATGTGTACAAATATAAATGGTACACATGTATTATACATGTGTAATTACTTAATATATAAGTAAAATAATAATAATTAAAGTATATTATATTAATATAATATTATAAAGTAATTAAAATAAAAGGAATAAAGAAATGAAATAAAGAAAAAGGAAAGAAAGAAGGGCATGGTTAGCAGGGAAGAAGGGAAAACTAGGGATTTGGAGCTTGAGGTTTAAATAGGTATGTCAATTTAACCATTTTCACTTAATTTTGATGTTTTAGAAGTTTTAGAACAAAGTTTTGATGAAATTAAGTTGATATTTTAAAGGTTATTAGATTTCTAGATATTATTCATGTTGAATAAAATGATGAATTATGAGTTTTATTGATAGGAATTTAAGTTAGAAGTGGGGAAATGATTAAGTTATAAAGAGAAAGTTAAGTTTTGACATAGTAAAGACTAAGTTGAAAGAAATTCAGAATTTAAGTTTTATGTTGAATATGAAAAGCTGGAATTTACTTTAAGCTAATTAACTTTGAAGAAAACTTAAGTTACATGGAATTTAAGTTGGAACTTAAGCTAATTCAGAATTTAATTTTATGGTGGAACTTAAGCTAATTCAGAACTTAAGCTGGAACTTTGAAATTTATGGAATTAGCTTAAGTTATGAAAAACTTAAGTTACATTTATAAAGATGAAAACTTAAGTTAATTTTGAAGAAAAAGAATGGTTATGGTGGAAGGACTAAATTGGAATTTATGGAAAAGTTACATGGAAATCTTAAGAATGTGATATTAATGACTTTGAATGAATGTAAATTTTTCCGTAGCTAACGTACCGCCGAAAATGTCATCGAAGAAGGGGAAAGAGAAAGTGGACGAGGATATCGAGTAAACTCGAGAATTACGGTTTGTATTTCTATAAACCGAATCTAATAATTATTTGTTAATAGGGGTAATGAAAAGTATTAAAGACTGTCTGCTACTGAATAATTGACTGTTACAAAATAAAGGACTGATACTGAATAAATGGATATTCTTGATTAACCGATTATTCTTGTTGGTGATGGTCTTGAATGATAAAGATCAATTGGTTGTTACCAAAGAATATTGATATTATTGAAATGAGATAGTATGAATATTGAATGAAAGGTGAATAATATTATTATTCAAATGAATTGTAAATAAAAGTCTTGAAAAACTAATTATTCTTGAATAATGGACTGCTCTTGAATGTCCGAATGATCTTGAACAAAGTTATTCTTGAATAAATATGAAAAATTGACGGATAATGAACAAACAATAAAATTGTATACATTTCATCGAAAGTGATTAACAAGATCTTAGCATTATATTTCAAAAACAAATGATTGAACTATTAGGAGTAATAGATTGAATTCTCAAGGTTCGTTGATATATGATTTATTATTGACTTAAGTATCGGTTTATAGAAATACCACTGAGTTCATACTCAGCGTCATCGTTTGTTTTCGTAAATGCTTGAGTTAGGTTAAAGACAGATCATCGAATCAGCATCATAAGCCAATCTTGAACTAAAAAAGGTAAAGCATGTTAATTATCAGTAATAGCATGTACCTAGGATGTCTTAAATGTGTTATATTGGATTGTGATTGTAATAATGAAATAAGTAAATTAATAATTGATAATGATACATGATAAGTGTTTAAAATTAAGTATTGGATAGTATATAAAATGCGTTTGGAGTCGTTTAGTATTGGTATTTGTATTGGTTGTGGATTGAAATTTGCAGGATTGGTAAATTATAAAATATAAGGTTCATTTCGAGTCCACATGGTTTGTCACACGGGGGTGTGCCTTGGTTGCGACGGCTGTGTCTTAAAGTCAGTTTAGTACACGGGCAGGCCACACAGACGTGTGTCATGGCCGTGTTTAAAAGTCAATGTTGCACACGGGTTGAGGACACGGGCGTGTCCCATGCCGCCCGGGCATGTTAAATTAGCCACACGGGTGTGTGGTACTGTTCAAAAGAAGTAAATTTAAAATTTCACAAAAAAATTACTAAGCCTTAGGATCGAACCCCAGTTGTTTTAATTACACTTGTAAAGTACTGTGGACACATAAAAATTATATTTAGATGGATATATTGCATTTATACTTGTTTATGTGCAAATGTACTATAATGACTGGTAATACTCTGTAATCCTGTTCCGGTAATGAGACGGGGTTAAGGGTGTTACACGTGAAACCTCAACAGTCAAACTGTGAAAATGGGCCTACGGCCCACATTGCAGGCCCATGTGGGCCCACATGCCTGTGTAACCCACCTAGCTTAGAAATGGCTTTGGCCGTGTGGATTACACAGCCTGGCCCAATATTCACCACACGTTAGGCCGGGATAAGGTACGAGGCATTGCCGGACAAACATACAAACATTAAACTAAAATACGGGCCATAAAATTTCATTCATATTTCAAAACGTTGATTCACTTACACATAGTCCCTTATTTGAGTCTACGAAGCCCAAAACATACTTTAGAAAGGGTTCGGGACTAAATTGAGAACTTACAAAAATCTTGGAAATTTCATGCTTTAAGGATCCACACGCCCATGTCCCAAAGTCAGAATTCCATACATTTGAGACACATGGTCGTGTCTCTGCCTGTGTGGAATATACCTAGGCTATTTTCCAAGCTTTGGTCAACCTTAATCTCTTACACACTTATACAAAATCAAAAGCATATAACATAGTATCTATTTAATGATTAAATATTCTCAATTAAACCACAAACATAGGATTTGTATGTCATCATACATGTGTCTCTCATACTCATTTTACCTTGTTTATTATAGTACCACTTATACATTTATACCAAGATTATCATCTTACCAAATATCTTCAGCTTAATCATCAAGCATTCATATTTAAAACTAGATCATATCTTTATAAAATACCACAATTCAGATGCACAAAATAACATGTTTGCCTGAAACATTTCAATTCAACTTTATACCCAACAAGCATTACATTGAGACTAGTCATATATATATACATGTCATGATACATATCATTCTCTTTCTGTTTTCTTATAAACACATATCATTTATTTCATTATATCAATATTTCATATACCATAGTTTCCATGTATTCCACATATATTTATTTTCCTCCTCCTCCTCTCCATTCCACATCCTTAATGTATATAGCATTCTTGTAAGTACGACTTCAGAATTTACTAATAAATGCTCACATCAAACTGTCCACACGAGTCATAGTCACTCTCCAAATTAAGATCCGTAAATTTCCCCTGAAACTAGACTCACATATCTTTCCAACATACAATTTCATAATTTTTGGTTTAGCCAATTAGTACAGTTTATTCATTAAAATCTCCCCTATTTCACTTTTTGTGATTCTGACCTCTCTTCACTAAAAATTAATTATCTCACAAGATGAACTCGAATAATGTTCTTGTTGATTTATCTTGAAAGTAGACCCATTAGGGATTTTAAAAATATAAGTTGAAGCCTCTAATTTTTTTATCCAAATTTTTGTGATTTTCCAAATTCAGAACAGGGGATCACGTAATCATTCTAAACCAGTCTCACAAAAACATAAATATCTCAAAATATAGAACTCATTTTCTTGCTCTATTTCTTTTATATGAAAACAGACTCATTAAGCTTTAATTTGATATCTCATTTAGTCTCTGATTTAATTTCTACTATTTTTGGTGATTTTTCAAAATCACGTCACTGCTACTGTCCAAAACAGTTTTATTGCTAATTCACTCTTTCACACTTTCTTTGTATTAACCTCATTTTAACATACATATCACAAATCATTTTCACCACATTTCATACATCACAAGTATAGGCCCATGATCACAAGGTCACCATAAAATAATCCTCATGTATAACTTACTTGTTTATAACCTTACCACATCCTGGTCACTTAATGAACACATCATTCACATAACCAAGTTCCTGCACTTATTCATCACAAAACTCACAAAGCAATACATAGAGAGTCTCCCGTTGAACACTTTAGATCAATCCTCGATACTTGGTGGTTTCAGCACATAGCTCCACCTATCATATAGTTCGACTCTCTTGTACACATGGTGAACACTCAGTACCACCCATGTGACCTAGCCAATTTATCTCGTAGCTCTCTTGTCTACATGGTATCCTTCACCTAGAACCACGCATGCGACCTAGCTACATATATCCCGTAGCTCTCTTGTCTACATGGTGTACACATAGTATCACCCATGCAACCTAGCTACATCATAATGTCTTGTAGCTCTCTTGTACACATGATGTGCACTCAGCACCATACATGTGACCTAGCTACGTTCCATCTATATTATTCAATCTTTCCGAATGTTCAACCGAGATTTCTCTCTCTTTTCCAACAATTTCACCAATCAAGTAATTATCCACAAACATATTTCCAATATTATTATAAAATATCATAATACAAGTAATATTGATGTATTACTTATATATAAACTTACATCTAATTTAATATCAAGGCAATAACATTAAATTACACAACTTACAATTTCCCATAATATCCATAATCATAGAAATCACATTTATGTATGATAATTCAATGCACTTCATGTACCATAGACTTATTTTAAATCAATTCATAAACTTGGCACCATAATCATTTAATTTAACATAATTCAATTAATTCACTAAATTTAACTTTCAAATATAAATTACAAGATTATTGCTCTATTATTATCATACCAACTTACATACTATTATTATCATACCAACTTACATACTTTCAACACCTCGAAATTATAATAAATATATCAATTTTACATTGAAACATGCATAAATTAATGCTTATTATACATATGAACTTACCTCGATACTAAAACGGCCATTTTACCAACTTTCCCAGTTTTCGATTTTTCTCTCAATCTAGGTTCAAATATCGTTTTTCGGGATCCAAAACATCATATTTTACTTATTTAATTAATGTACTATTCAAAAAAGTCCTTAACTCAAACTTTGGCAACATTACAATTTTCCCCCTAAACTTTTGCATATTTACACTTTTGTCCCTAGGCTCGGGAATTAAAATTCATCCCTTATTCTAATGTTTTATGACATGCTGATCACTTTTCCCTTCTATGGAAACATTAAATTCTCACTCTAACATATACTTATGACTATTAGGTATTTTTACCGGTTAAGTCCTTTTACTCGTTTTCACTCAAAATCGAGTAGCACAAGTTGTCTAACATAATTTAAAACCTCATATTCTATCATAAAATAGCAAAATAAACACATTTCACCTATGGGTATTTTTCCAAATATGAACCCTACCTTAAATTATTGCTAGAATAAGCTTAATCAAATTACCGGGATTCCAAAAACGTAAAGAACTTGAAAAACGGGGTTAGAACGGACTTACTATTAAGCTTGGAAAGCTTCAAAACCCTAGCCATGGCTTCCCCCATGCTAATTTCGGCCTCTATGAAAAAGATGAGTCAATTTTGGCTTTATTTTCCCTTTTTATTTCTTTTAATTACCAAATGACCAAAATGCCCTTCCTTACTAAACTTTCAAAAATTCCATCCATGTCCAATTTTTGTCCATCACATAGAAATTGGTAAAATTTCTATCTAAGATCTCTTAATTAATATTTCAAAGCAATTTCATACTAGAAACTTCTAAAATGCAAGTTTTGCAACTTATTCAATTTAGTCCCTAACTTCAAATTGAGCACTTTATGCATAAAATTTCTTCACAAAATTTTCACACAATCATGTAATCATATCATAGACCTCAAAATAATCATAAAATAATTATATCTATCTCAGATTTTGTGGTCATGAAACCTCTATTCCAACTAGACCCAATTTTGGGCTATTACAGGTTTACCTGTGTGGGGCCTACATGCTCGTGGGGCCCACACGGCCCATTTCAGCCCACCATGGCCCAATTCGGCCTTAGAGCATAAAATTGCTCATGGCCGACCTTAACAATCTTACGCCCACGTTTAGGCGTTTGGATTACCACATAAGCGAGCGCATGCTCATGTAGTGTCAACGGTCACCTATATCGACTTTTGCTAATTTACGATTATGGCACTGTTGTTTAACACCTGTTAAGATTCTAGGTACACAACTCCTCTTGAGATGAACTACACCTAAAACAAATGACAAATCCATGCCCAATGTTAGTCATGCTCAGAACCAACTGTATCAAAAACAATCGCCAAACAATGGCTTTTAGTATTACTTACTTCCACTGCTTCAACTAATGTAGCCTATCACTCCTTAGGTAAACCAAGATCAGCATGATTTGGCACTGTCAAAATAACATTTGACCTAACAAAGGATTAGAACCTTAACAGATTAAAAAATAACAACATGACTCACAACGCTTGAGACATAACTTCTGCCCCTACCAAAATACTTACCCACTGACAGCAACTCGCGCTAGATAAAACCCACTGCTTAAGAGAAGAAAAGTCGACAAAAGAGGAAGCATGGAAAAAATAAATATCTGACCAATGGAACAGAGAAACACCAAATCCCATCCCCCTTTTGAGAGAAACTGAAAGCAGAAAAGGGGAAAGGAAGAAAATATTCGGCTTTAACACTGTAAGGGGGACCACAATAAAAGTCGAAGGAATAGAGAGAGGAGAGAAAAGAAATATTTAGCCAAGGTAATAAGATGCAAAAGAAAGGAAGTTGTTTAGTCCCAAAATAAAAGAGAGAGGAGCAAAGAGAGCATTCGGCTAAGGAGAGAAGTGAAAACCCGAAAGATTAAGCAAGGATGAAAGCTACTGCCAAAAACTCCCTAGCACTATCAACCTCCAAAGAAAAAGGTAAGAACCAAGATAGGCCAACACGAAAAGATCCCGAATTTTCAATAGCAATATTTGACCACCCAAAACAAAGAATGAAAGGAACTCCAAAGCAATTGATAGAAATTAAAAATGAGGAAATGGAGCAACCAAAGCTGAATTCTTGTGTGCCCACAGTCCAATTTTGGCACAATAGTCCCTCTCACCTCAATTTGCCCTGATTTCCTCCTCAAATCCCTCAAACAGATCAGACCTCCCTCAACCACTCAATTCGATTTCCCTTCAACCACCTCAATATTTCGATCCACTAAGGATGTTTCTATAGCACTTTGCAGCAAAATAAAACACTCCATTGCCCCCACCAGGATCAAACCTCAGTCCTCTGGCGTAGGTAACACGCCACCTACCCTCTAGACTAGCAGGCTCTTTATGTCATGTTTCACCCATTTTTATTTAAAAGCCTACTGCCTAGAGACAAAACTTAAACCTTTTAAAAACAAAACTTTTTACACATGCCCAAGCTTGAACCTAATACTTCTCAAACTCTTCCGAGGACATTTAACCATTGAAGCAGGCATGCATTTGTGTCACTTTCATGCACAATTAAAAATTTATGTGCAGCCTCTTAACTGTTCCCAAGCTCAAGACTTAATACTTTCAGGCCCAAAATTCGGGGCGTTACAAGCCGAGCATCAGGTACCTTCTGGATTGCTTCATCCGATCATGGTACTTGAGTGGAAATGGGATAGAGTCACGATGGATTTTGTATCTGGTTTACCATTGACACCGAGCAAGAAAGATACAATCTAGGTTATTATGGATAGATTGACTAAATCGACTCATTTTGTTCCGGTTCACACAGATTACTCGCTTGATAAGCTAGCTGAATTATATGTTTCTCAAATTGTGAGATTGCATGAAGTACCTATTTCTATTGTTTTGAATAGAGATTCGAGGTTTACATCGCGGTTTTGGAAGAAACTACAAGATGCTCTAGGTACGAAAGTACATTTCAACACTGCTTTCCATCCGCAAACAGATGGTCAGTCCGAACGAATCATTCAGATAGTTGAGGATATGCTGAGATGTTGCATTCTCGAGTTCGAAGGTACATGGGAATGATGCTTACCTCTGATTGAACTTGTGTACAATAATAGCTTTCAATCGAGTATCAAAATGGCACCGTACAAGGCTTTGTACAGTTATAAATGTCATACACCATTGTATTGGACCGAGCTCAGTGAAAATAAGTTACACGGGGTCGATTTGATCAGAGAGACTTAGCAGAAAGTAAAAGTGATCTGCGAAAGTATGAAAATAGCGTTAGATCATCAAAAATCATATGCGGACTTGAAACAAAAAGATATAGAATTTTAGATAGGGGACGAAGTCTTTTTGAAAGTCTCACTGTGGAAGAAGATACTCAGATTCAGTTGTAAAGGCAAATTAAGTCCAAGATTTATTGGCCCGTACGAGATTATAGAGTGTATCGGGTCGATTGCTTAGACTATTGTTGTCACCTGAGTTAGAAAAGATCTATAATGTATTCCATGTTTCGATATTTCCTAGATATCGATCTGATCCTTCACATGTGATTAATCCGTTAGAAATTGAGATTAAGTCTGATATGACATATGAGCAAGAACCGATTCGTATTCTGGCTCGTGAAGTTAAAGAATTACAAAATAAGAAAATTCTGTTAGTGAAAGTACTGTGGCATAGACACGAACTTGAAAAGGCAACGTGGGAGCCAGAAGATGCAATGAAAGAACTGATACGAACTCGGATATGGATGTCACGAGTTGTGTTGTTGCCCCATTGTTTAAATTGGGTAAGATTGTCAATTTGAAAAAAAAATAGGCTTAAGATAGTTGAAGGATAAATTAAAAGGAAAGGTTGCAAAAAGGTTAAATAAACAATGATAGATGGTAGGCTAAAGCTTAAGAGTGAACCAACACAATAGATTCGTGTTGACCCAAAACTTAGAAAGCAATTAGGCTGAAAAGGGTGATGGAAAAATGGTAAGGATCGTTTGATAGTAAACCTCGACTTGCTATCAAAAAAGATAGAAACCTCGGTATGGTGAACACCATACTTGGATACAAGTGATAAGTTCGAAAAATAAACATAATTGATGCCACAAGGATTGCTTGATAAGCCAACTCAGTCTTTGGAGAACAATGGGAGTTGAACACTCACAAAGTAATAAGATATTATCAAATTCATAAAAAAAAACTCCTTTTACAAAGGTTGATTTCTCCTATTTATAGTGCTAGAACAAGCTAGACAAATAATCACAAGAATTCAACTTAATGTGCTAATTAAAAACTAAAATAAAGTTCAAGTCTTTTGACATTCTTGAACCAAATAACTCCACTCTTGAATTCTCACCAATTTAGCTGAATGAATGACCGTAAATGCTTGAAAAATGACTCTTGAATTGTCCCTTAGCTAGCCAAATAGACACCAACTCCTTAAAGGCATTTTGAATGCTTTGAGTTAATTTTGAAGTAGTAAAAACGGCTGGTAGATGAAGAGGTTGTTGCTGAAATAAAATGACAGTATAATGCTTCTTAAAGCTCCTTAAATGATGTATAAAACCTCATTTGTAACAGCCCCCTTGCATGTAACTGAAAATGACTTGAAAAGCCACTTATTGAATGTGTAACAGCCTTGAATTGTAACAGTTATGAGCTGAAGAGTTACCTGCATTTAAACACATTAAATTGAACTTATTAAACACATTTAAGCACTTATTGAACATGAACTCATTAAAACTTAAACTTAGATGAATGGACTAAAACCTATGCAACAATTATTCCAGCAACTAGTTAAATTATTAGAAGCATAATTAATTAAACTTAAACCATGCATCAATATATAATCCTAGTAATTAGATTAATTAAGAGCAACACTTATTAAATGAAGTTTAACAAAACTCTAGTAATTAAAATAAACTAAGATGAGTTGAATAAAGTCCAACAGTTCATTTATTAAAATTATATGAGTTTAATAAAATTCAAGTTCAACTCGCAATAAATTGCAAGTGACGCCAATTGAGCTATTCCATGCATGGCTATTGGATTCGGCTTCGGTGCTCTCCCCAAGCTCGATCCACATAGCTTGCTAATGCTTCTTGAAATTTCTTAGCTCGTGATCAAGTTTTAGTTCCTCATGGCAGCTCAATGGATTTGGTAGTGATTTCCCAAGCTATGGTCGCATCATTCCCCCCCTCTTCAAGGCGATTTTTCCCCAAATGATCACCTACATCAAAAAGGGATAAATCGGCAACATTAAAAGTCGCACTAACCCGATACTCACCAGGTAGATCCAATTTATATGTATTATCATTAATTCTTTCCAAGACTTGAAAAGGTTCATTTCCTCATGGAAAAATCTTGGATCATCGTTGAATAAGAAATCTCTCTTTACGCATGTGAATCCAAACAAAATCATCAGGTTCAAATATCACTCGTTTACGGCCCTTGTTAAATTGGCGAACATATTGCTCCGTTCTTCACTCGATATTATCTTTAACTCGCTGATGCAATTTTTTAACAAAATCTGCCTTTTTCTTTCCATCTACATGCACCAACTTATTAGAAGGTAAAGGTAGCAAATCCAATGGAGTTAAGGGATTAAATCCATACACTACCTCAAATGGCGAATACTTAGTAGCTGAATGTACAGATCGATTGTATGCAAACTCAATGAGGGGTAAACAGTCCTCCCAAGTCTTCAAATTCTTTCGTATAATTGCTCGAAGTAGTGTTGGTAAAACTCGATTAACAACCTCTGTTTGGCTGTCGGTTTGTGGATGACTAGTTGTTGAAAACAGCAACTTAGTTCCAAGTTTTCCCCATAAGATCCTCCAAAAATGACTTAAAAACTTAGTGTCTCGATTCGAAACGATTGTCCTCGGAACTCCATGTTAATGCACGATCTCCCTAAAAAACAAGTCAGCAACATTGAGAACATCGTTATTTTTGTTAGATGCAATAAAATGTGCCATTTTAGAAAATCTATCAACTGCAACGAAAATAGAATCTTTTCCATTCTTTGTTCTAGGAAGGCCTAAAAAAAATTCATCGAAATATCCATCCATGGTACTTCCGGAATTGGTAATGGTTTATAAAACCCATGCGGCTGAATTCTTGATTTCGCCTTCTTGCAAGCAATACAGTGATTACATACTTTAGCCATATCTAATTTCATTTTTGGCCAATAGAAATGTTCTTGAAGAACGGCTAAAGTTTTAGTTATGCCAAAATGACCCATTAAACCTCCACTATGTGCTTCATGAACCAGCACATTTCTTATTGATCCTTGGGGTATGCACAATTTATTTTCCCAAAATAGGAATCCATCTTGCCGATAGTACCTATCATACTCACCTTGCACACACAACTTATAAATCTCTCCAAAATTAGAATCGTCAGTATATAATTCTTTTAAATAAACAAAACCGAGTAATTTAATAACTAAACAATTTAAAAGAGCTTACCTTCGCGAAAGAGCATCCGCAACGATATTTTCCTTACCTTGTTTGTATTTGATAACATATGGAAAGGATTCTAAGAACTCGACCCATTTTGCGTGACATTTGTTTAACTTGGTTTGTCCTCTCAAATGCTTCAAAGCCTCATGATCCGTATGTATAACGAATTCTTTAGGCCAAAGATAATGCTGCTATGTTTCTAATGCACATATCAATGCGTACATTTTCTTGTCATAGGTAGGATAGTTGAGCGTAGCTCTGTTTAGTTTCTCGCTGAAATAAGCCACCAGTCATTCATTTTGCATTAAAACCGCACCTATACCTTTTCTAGACGCATCACATTCCACCTCAAAAATTTTGTTAAAATCCTGCAAACATAAAAGTGGAGCATTAGTTAAACACTCTTTTATTTTAACAAAAGAGGATTCTTGTTCATCAGACCAAAGAAAAGGTGTATTATTTTTTACAATACCAGTCAATGGGGCAGCAAGTATGCTAAAGTTTGGTACAAATCTCCTATAGAAACTTGCAAGGCCATGAATGCTTCGAACTTGGCTAATATTGGTCGGACGTGGCCATTCTCGTATTGCCTTGATCTTTTCTTGATTCACTTCAAGACCACTTTCACTTACAACAAAACCTAGAAAAACAACTTTGTTAGTACAAAAGTTACATTTCTTAAGGTTTGCATATAACACTTCTTTTCTTAAAACTTCCAACATAGATCGTAGATGTTTTATATGATCAGATAAAGATTTACTATAAACCAAAATATCGTCAAAATGAACTATACAAAAACAACCATTGAAAAACCTCAAAACATTGTTCATCAACCTCATGAAAGTACTCGGAGCATTAGTGAGGCCGAATGGTATCACTAGCCACTCATACAAATTGTATTTGGTTTTGAACGCGGTCTTCCACTTATCCCCCTCCTGCATGCGAATCTGATGATAGCCACTTTTCAAATCGATCTTAGAAAACAATTTTGCACCACTAAGCTCATCTAACATATCATCAAGTCTAGGGATTAGATGATGGTATTTGACAGTAATTTTGTTGATAGCTCGACAATCTATGCACATTCTCCATGAACCATCTTTTTTAGGCACCAATAGAACGGGCACCAGGCATAGACTTAAACTCTCCCGTATGTATCCTTTCTTTATTAAATCAACAACTTGTAATTGTAACTCTTTACTTTCTTTGGGGTTACTTCGATAAGCTGGTCGATTTGGAATTGTAGCTCTGGGAATAAAATCAATTTGATGTTCAATACCTCGAATTGGAGGCAGTCCACTAGGAACTTCTTCTGGGAAAATATCTTCTAATTCCTGTAACAAAGAAACGACAGAAAAATGTAAAGAGTTATCAAGTTCGTTAGTATCGAATAAACACTCCTTATACATAAGTACAAACACGGGCTGGCGCATCAATAGGGACTTTTGAATGTCTTTTTCCCTTGCAAATATGCTTATTTTTCCACTCTCATTTTCTTTTTGGCTCTCTTCTTCCTCTAGTATTTTTACCTCCTCTCTCACACTTTTTCCTTTCTTTTTTTCAATTTTTTTGTCCTTTTTTTTTCACTCTTTTTTTCTTGTACTTTTTCTTTCAATCTCAATTGATCTTCATACGCTTGTTTTGGGGTCAACGGGGCTAAAGTAACATTTTCACATTGATGCTTGAACGTGTACTGATTTGTGTAACCATCATGAATCACACACCTATCAAACTTCCATAGACGCCCTAAAAGTAGATGTCCGTGTGCATGGGAACTACATCGCACACCATTTCATCTTGATACTTCCCGATGGAAAATGCTACCACAGCTTGCTTTGTGACTTTAAGCTGTCCTCATCATTTAACCATTGCAACTTGTATGGAGTTGGGTGTTTGGTTGTGGCCAAACCAAGCTTTTCCACCAGCATGTTGCTAGCTACATTAGTACAACTTCCGCCATCAGTAATTAAACTACATGCCTTTCCTTGGATGTGGCATCAGGTGTGAAAAATGTTCTCCCTTTGTTGATCATATTCAACACTTTGAACACTAAGGCTTCATTTCACCACAAGAATTTATCCTTTAACTGGTAGTTCTACTTCTTCTCCTTCATCATTGGATGGTACTTCAGACTCATTTTCATTCTCCTCCTCAGACTCAATTTCACTGTCGGCCCTTACCACCATGATACGTCGATTTCGACATTTGCTTGCTATGTGCCCTCAACCTTGACACTTGAAGCATTTTATGTCTCTCGTGCAATTTGGCACTTGCTCATTTTTGTTTTGACTTGACTTACCAATGGGCTGATTGGATTTAGTTGCTATAATCGTCTCCTTTATTCAAACAGGGGATTTGTTCACTCCTTGGCTCCACTTGTTGGTGGAAGGATTGGCATAGGATCGGCTTACTCCTTTTCACTTGAGTTGCTTTTTGACCTTTATCACCATATGGACCATGTCCATCACTTCAACATAGTGTTGTAGTTTAACTATGTTGGCAATGTCACAGTTTAAACCCATAAAGAATCTTGCCATTGTTGCTTCTCGATCCTCCTTGATGTCAGCTCGAATTATTGCTATCTCCGTGTCTTTATAATAATCTTCAACGCTTCTATTACCTTGAGTAAGGTTTTGGAGTCGTTGATATAAATCTCGATGGTAGTATGAAGGGATGAATCTTTTCCGCATGATTGATTTTATTTCAGCCCAAGTAGAAATAGGTCTTTCACCATTTCTCCTTTTACTTGTTATAAGCTAGTCCCACCACACAATTGCATAGTTAGAAAACTCTATAGTTACGAGCTTTACCCTTTTACTTTCTGAATAGTCGTGGTAGTAAAAAACAAACTCGATCTTCTTTTCCCACTCCAAATAAGCTTCAGGATCATTCTTACCTTGGAATGGTGGAATTGTCATCTTGATATTTTTAAGATTGTTATCTGGATGGTCACGATCTCTAGGACCTTGATGTTGTTGACGGCCTCGTTGTCATACACTTCGAACAGATGAATTATCACTTGCTTGCTCACTCTCTTCTACGCCCTCGTCTTGCACCTTCCGGAGTTGCCTCGCATTGTTCACGTATCTCAACTTGAAATAATCGATCTTCAATTGGTTCGAGTTTATGATTGAATAACCACTCCATCTTTGCATAAGTGCTTGTAGTGTCAAATTAGGAACCCCTCCACCCACAACATTGCGAACGGGTCCCAATCCTTCTCCGGCCATTTGATTTCTTTCAGGACTTCTAGACATGGAATTTTTATCACACAGCAAACCTCACACTTCTCTCACAAAGAAAATTCACACAATTTTAGCTTTTGTTCTCTCGAATAGTCTCACCGCGCTCTAGCCTTTTTTCGCTCAAGTTCACCTCTCGAAGTTCTCCACGGACTACTTAGACAAATCAGGTCCCGTTTGTGTCAGTTTGAAAAAATAATGTGGAATTGGATGATGGGTTAATATTGGCACAAATAGGTGGGCTAGAACTAAAAAGAAAAGGGTGACAGTGTGGCGGTTTGGTTTTAGAAAGAAATAATGAATTTGTTGGGCAGAAAATACTTTTGGAACACAACTTTTCACTTCTTGCTTTTTTTTTTTCAGGAAAATGTATATTTCAACTTTTGCACTTTTGGAATGTATACTTCTTCTTTTTTTTTTTGTTAAATTGCAATCCCAGGAATACCAAAAATGATGATTCTCACCTTAATTTAACTTGGCTCTAATACCAAATAATACGAACTCAGATATGGATGTCACGAGCCGTGTTGTTGCCCGATTGTTTAAATTGGGTAAGATTGACAATTTGAAAAAAAAATAGGCTTAAGATAGTTGAAGGATAAATTAAAAAGAAAGGTTGCAAAAAGGTTAAATAAACAATGATAGATGGTAGGCTAAAGCTTAAGAGTGAACCAACACAACAGATTCGTGTTGACCCAAAACTTAGAAAGCAATTAGGCTGAGAGTGATGGAAAAATGGTAAGGATCATTTGATAGTAAACCTCGACCCGCTATTTACAAATATAGGAACCTCGGTATGGTGAAGGCCATACTTGGATACAATTGATAAGTTCAAAAAATAAACAGAATTAACGCCACAAAGGTTGCTTGATAAGCCAACTCAGTCTTTGGAGAACAATGGGAGTTGAACACTCACAAAGTAATAAGATATTATCAAATTCATCAAAAAAAGTCCATTTACAAAGGCTAATTTCTCCTATTTATAGTGCTAGAATAGGTTAGATGAATAGTCACATGAATTCAACTTAATGTGCTAACTAAAAACTGAAATAAAGTTCAAGTCTTTTGACATTCTTGAACCAAATAACTCCACTCTTGAATTCTCTTCAGTTCAAGTCTTTAGCTAATCGAATAGACACCAGCTCCTTAAAGGCATTTTGAATGCTTTGAGTTAATTTTTGAAGTAGCAAAAATGGTTGGTAGATGAAAAGGTTACTGCTGAAATAAAAGGATGGTATAATGCTCTTTAAAGCTCCTTAAATGATGTATAAAACCTCATTTGTAACAGCCCCCTTGCTTGTAACCGAAAATGACTTGAAAAGCCACTTATTGAATGTGTAACAACCTTGAATTGTAATAGTTATGAGCTGAAGAGTTACTTGCATTTAAACACATCAAATTGAACTTATTAAACACATTTAAGCACTTAATAAACATGCACTCATTAAAACTTAACTTAGATAAATGGACTAAAACCTATGCAACAATTATTCCAGCAACTAGTTAAATTAATAGAAGCATAATAATTAAACTTAAACCATGCATCAATAAATAATCCTAGTAACTAGATTAATTAAGAGCAACACTTATTAAATGAAGTTCAACAAAAACTCTAGTAATTAAAATAAACTAAGATGAGTTGAATAAAGTCCAGCAACTCATTTATTAAAATTAGATGAGTATATTAAAATTCAAGTTCAACTTGCAATAAATTGCAAGTGACACTAATTGAGCTATTCCATGCATGGCTATTGGATCTGGCTTCGTGCTCTCCCCAAGCTTGATCCACATAGCTTGCTAACGCTTCTTGAAATTTCTTAGCTCGTGATCGAGTTATAGGTCCTCGTGGAAGCTTAATGGATTCATTAGTAATTTCTTGAGCTATGGTCGTACCAAGAATGTTATCTGAACCTATTCACCGGTAAGATTTTTGGGGACGAAAATCCCTAAGAGGGGAGAGTTGTAATAGCCCAATTTAGACCCTATTCAGAACGGTGATTTCGGGACCACGAATTTGAGTCAAAAAAAATATTTAAAAATTATTTTCTGTTTTTACTATGTGTGAATTTATATCAGTGAAATTTTCGTGTTTTAATTTTATCGTTTGAGTGTCGATTTAATAAAGAGGGCTTAATCGCGTTGAAAGAAAATTTAATGGTTAAATGTGAAAGGGCTGAATTATTGTTGTCTTTTTAATTTGAGGTATTCATAATGCAATATTACCATTTTTTAAGTGATGGACGGTTATAACCATGACTTATAATGATTTAAAATTTTAGTTTAAAGGTTAAATATGTAAAATAACAAATATGTTATTATAATAAAACATATAATAAAATGTCATGCATTTACCTTTTATTTTATTCATGACCGAATGTTAAAAGAAAATAGAAAGAATAAAGTTTTCAAGTTTTGGCTATTGTTGAAGTTTTGATTAAGGTATGTAACTAGCTCGGTTTTTTTATAATTTTTACGTTTTTGAGATCGTTGCAATGTAATGTACAAAGCCCACGCTTGAATTTTTTATTTTGATGAATATTTTAAGTTATGAAATTGATGAATAATTGAGCTTTGTGATGTTAGTTGATGAATTATGAAAGATATGTTTTGGATTAATATGTTTTGTATTGGAATTTTTGATGATTTTGAGTAATTAGGACAAAATTGCAAAAATAATAAATTGAGGGACTAAAATGTGAAATAAATGGAATGTATCGACTTGTATGAGCATAAGGAAGATTCGGCCTAAGCATGGTGTGTGCAAATTTTGCATGTTTTGTGTTTTGTGCAATTTGGACTAAATTGTAAAAAGTGTAAAATGTCAGGGGTAAAATGGTAATTTTTCCATTTATGTGTTTTTGGACTCAATTTAATAGAATTATGTTTGAATGAGTTTAATTTGAATATGTTTAGATCAGGAACTAAAGAAATCAGATTTGGATCGGGGGAAAACCAAAGTTGTCGAATAGTCGTTCCGTTCTGATTACTGTTGTCCGAGGTAAGTTTTATATGCAAATAGATGTTGTAAATTTCAATATATGTATATTATAAATGTTGAATTGAATTGTTATAATTGTTTGAGAATGTGTCGAAATGATATATGTTTGAGAGAAATGGTTACGCGTTTGATCCAATCGAGTTACGACATCTGAAAGCTCGTGTGAGCCTTAGGAATTGATAGGATATACATGTCATGACATAGGATTCCGATATGTGATGTGCGAGTAAGACCATGGCATCAATATATGTGTGGGATTAAGACCACGTTTAATACGTTGGCATCAATATGTGATTCCGATATATGTGTGCAAGTAAGACCACTTTAATACGTTGGCATCGATATGTGATTCCAATATATGTGTGCGAGTAAGACCACGTTTAATACGTTGGCATCGATATGTGATTCCGATATATGTGTGCGAGTAAGACCACGTCTAGTACGTTGGCATTGATATGTAATTACATGTAAGACCACGTCTGGGACTATGATATCCCGAATTAGGGCCTAATCGGAATAGTGGTTTCGGGACCAAAAATCTGAGATAGAAATAATTATTTTATGATTATTTTGAGGCCTATGATATGATTGCATGATTGTGTGAAAATTTCATGAAGAAATTCTATGCATAAAGTGCTTAATTTGAAGTTAGGGACTAAATTGAATAAGTTACAAAATTTGTATTCTAGAAGTTTATAGTATGAAATTGCTTTGAAATATTAATTAGGAGGTCTTAAATAGCAATTTGACCAATTTCTAAGTTTATGGACAAAAATTGGACATGGATGGAATTTTTGAAAGTTTAATAAGGAAGACCACTTTTCCTATAAGATTTTCGGGGACGAAAATCCCTAAAAGGGGGAGAGTTGTGATATCCCGAATTAGGGCCTAATGGGAATAGTGATTTCAGGACCAAAAATCTGAGATAGAAATAATTATTTTATGATTATTTTGAGGTCTATGATATGATTGCATGATTGTGTGAAAATTTCGTGAAGAAATTCTATGCATAAAGTGCTCAATTTGAAGTTAGGGACTAAATTGAATAAGTTACAAAATTTGCATTCTAGAAGTTTCTAGTATGAAATTGATTTGAAATATTAATTATGAGGTCCTAAATAGCAATTTGACTAATTTCTAAGTTTATGGACAAAAACTGGACATGGATGAAATTTTGAAAGTTTAATAAGGAAGGGCATTTTGGTCATTTTGATATTAAATGAAATAAAATGGGAAAAATAACACAAAAATGATCATCTTCTCCATAAGTTGCTGTCAAATTTTGCTCTCCATCATAGCTAGGGTTTCAACACTTTTAAGCCTTGATTGTAAGTGATTTCTATGCCCGTTTTTAATGTTCTTTACATTTTTGAAATCCTCGTAGCTCAATTACCTGTTTCTACCAATATCTTGAGCTAGGATTTATATTTTAAAATTTACCCATGAATGATATGCATGAATTTTTATGTTTTATGGTAGAATATGAAGCTTGAGATTGTGTTAAACAACTTTTGCTAAGTGATTTTACGTAGAAACGACTAAAATGACATAATCGGTAAAAATACCTAATGTTCATCAGTACATGTTAGAGTGAGAATTGGATGTTACGGTAGACGGGAAAAATCATCAGCATGTCATAAAACATAAGAAAATAGGATGAAGTTTAATTTACGAGATTTGGGGCAAAAGTGTAAATATGTGAAAGTTTAGGGGCAAAATTGTAATTTTTCCAAAATATGATTTTGGGTTGATTTGAATAATATGAGTCCTAATTAGGCTATATTTGAAATGATAGAGCAAGGAAAATCAAAATTCGGGCTAAAATCGGCAAAATACCAAGTTGTGGACAAAATGGTAAAAATGACCATTTTCGCATACGAGGTAAGTTCATATGTAAATATTGTAATATAACCGGTATTTTAAATCATTTAATGCTACTTATACAATATTATGATTGTTATCATGCAATTCTATGCTTTGTGATCATTGTTGGACAACATGTAAAAATTTTATGAATTATGTGAAAAATGTGAAAGACTACCAAAGTATCGTCATTGGTATTCCAAGGAGAATGGTAAAGAAGTACGAACGAGGAAAGTCCCGTTGAACTTTAAGAATAAATTCGGATATTTGGGCATCCGAACTTGTTGAGTTGAGTCTGAGTTCACTTATGGATGAGAACGTCCGAACTCGTTGAGTTGAGTCCGAGTTCGTGAGATGTAACTAGACATCCGAGCTCATTGAGTCGAGTCTGAGTTCACTTATGGATGCGAACGCCTGAGCTTGTTGAGTTGAGTTCGAGTTCACTTATGGGTGGGTTACATGGTAGCTTGGCTACATATGCGGCACTTATGTGCAAACTTTCCATGTATCCGAGTTATATTCCGATGTGTTCAACGGGTAAAATTCTAGTGAAATGGAAGAATACTCAAGATGCAAGTGACGTATTGGTAAGTGTTGTGGAATGGGCACTTTGGACAGGTATGTACTTAACCCCACAGGTTGAGACTTGATACGACAACAATAATGTAGTAAGATGATGAATAATGAATAGAAATGTGATATATGTTATGGTGATATTATGCTAATGTTGGTTGGTATAATTTCTTTATTAAGTTATTTGTTATTTTCATGTGAACTTACTAAGCATTTATGCTTACTCCTTCCCTTCCATTCCTTGTAGTTTTGACAAGCCGGTTTGGAAATCAGGATGGTCGGAGGCATGCTCACACTATCAACGGACCATCTCGGTATGGTGGCTTGCATATTTTGGGAATATGGCATGTATAGCATTATAATCCTTTTGTGTATATAATCTTATGATATAGCTCATGGATGGCATGGAAATGTTTGAGAATGATTAGCTATTGGAGTGGCTAATCGAGATTATATTTGATAACACGTATGCTTTAGTGGCTAATCGAGATTATATTTGATAACACATATGCTTTATGTGCTAACTAATCTATGGAAGTCCATAAAATGGTGAAATTGGCTATAAAACAGAATCACACAGCAGCAGTGATGTGAGTTTGAAAAATCACTAAAAATATTAGAGATAAAATTAGAATATTAATAAAATATGGAATTGAAGCTTACTTAATCTATTTTCACGTGAAAGATTCAAAATAGGTAACAGAGTTGTATTTTATGAGATATTTACATTTTGGTGAAACAGGGTCAGAGAAATTTATGGATTCCCTATTCTGACTTTAGAAATTCACCATAATTTGTGTAAAAATAATTAGGACTCACAATTTATATGTATGGATTCCTTATTGAGTCTATTTTTAAGTGAAATAAATGGTATAGTCATTGGATTTCTGTACAGAAAGAAATTTGATTCTTAGTGCATAGGGTTCAGAGTAGCCGAACCCTGAAACAGGGAAGAATTTAAATAATAACTATACTAATTGGCCTAACCAAAAATTCTAGAAACATATTACTAGATATATATATGAGTCTAGTTTCAGGAAAAACTTACGGATCTTAATTTCGAGTTTTGAAACTCGAGATATGAATTTTTAAGCGACTGTAACTCAGTTAGCCAACTTGTCTGGAAATTTTAAAAATAAATTGTTTGAGCTGTTTAATTAATGAATTAAGTCCGTTAACACCTCGTGCTCGACTCCAGCGATAGTCTCAGGTATGGGGGCATTACATTTGGTGGTAACAGAGCTATGGTTTATTCGGTTCTCGGACTAACCTAGCATGTGTAAGAGTCTAGCTATACATGCCATGGATCCGTGATAGTGTGATGCCTCCCGACGCGTATGAGCACCGTCTTGTTTAGACAGAGGTACTCTCCAACCAAGCTGCACTGAACATGTTCAATGTGATGTGAAGGTGTTTGAATAAAATTACGATTATGATGAGTCTCGATTCAGAAAAGCATGAATAAAAGTTTATGATATATATATATATGTGATAACACGTGAGATGAAAGTTCATGTTGTGATAAATATCCATACTTGCTTAATGCTCATATGATGTAGTGCACTTGGCTTACTTGATAAGATGAACAGGATAATGAGAAATTCGTAGAGGTATGAGTAAAGGTTCCTAATATCATGATATGAATGAAAATGTCATTGCCTTGATTGAACGTTGAATGTTGATGAATGTCAATGATATTTTTTATGAGATAAATGATTATAATGAAATGAATTTATCTATGTTAAATTGTTTGGACTGAATTACATGATTGTAATGATATGTATATGATAATGCACGAAATGAAAGTTGCGATTGTGATGCAAATATCTATGTTTGTTAGCCCTTATATGATGTCATGAGTATGATTTGTTTGAGTAAATGAATGGATAAGTCAAGCTATCCAGAAAACATAGGATGCATGGATAAGTATACTTGTCTAAATGGGATAACTAGAAAATTTTTGTAAACCAACATGAATGATGCATTGCCTGAATGAATGATATGATTTTGATGATGTTGTTATGATGATGGAAATTGTGTCATATGTATATGTATGAGAAAGTCGAGTCAGAGGCCATGCAACCCCTCCCTTTACCGAAGTGGAGCTTATAATGGAATTTCATGAGATTTGTACTGGATAAGTTTTCGGTTGAGAAACCAAAGAGTTCAGTGATAGAATAATCATAAACATGATTAGAGACTGAGAATGAGTTGGTAAATAAAGTTAGAGTTAGAAAAGTATTAGGTTGATATAAAGATTATTGGAGCTATGCACTGTCCCAGTTAAAGAATGAATTTACTTTGGTAAATTGAATTACTTAGATACAAGGTCGAGAAAAGTGTAAATCAAAATTTATTCAGAACTGGTCTTCTTTAGTGAAAGGTCTAACATGAAATTTGTGATGGCAGAACTAGTTGTGGGAAATGATATTTGAAATGTGTAATATCTGAGTGTGACAGTTACGGTTGGACAGATTTAATAGTTTCTTCTGAGATGTTCTATGTATTTATCCGTTCTCAGAAAAATTTTCTATGGCTGTTGATCTTTTTGAAGAAATTCTTGTTATACGGGAATGTTTTCTAATCCTGGTGTTAGATGGATGCATTGGTAGTCTGACTGGTTTATAATTTGTATTACTGTATTTCCTTGGTCATTTTATTACATTTCGTTTGATAAGAATTGATGAGAGGATATGTATGATATTATGATACTGTTTCTTCTACTTAATGCTCCATTTGATATATATGTATGGGAAGATACATTATTCTCGTTATATTTGATTCCACTGGGATTAAATGATGTTTTCTCCTAGACTTCTTTTCTCTGAGGAATTTTCGAGATCTTCTATATTTTCCTATGAGTTAGGTTTTTTATTTTCTAGCATAGTATCGTATCTTAGATTTCTTTATTCTGGGTTTCTCAATCTTGGATTTCTTTATTCGGTTTTCTTATTATCTTTATTCCATAATTTGTCAATTATGACTTATGTTCGAAGTACGCTCTTCAGCTCGTGATAATCATGACAAGCATGATTATACTTTTGATTTGATCTTGGTAATGTAGTGATTTTAATATTGGAATTTCTCAAATTTCTGTGTAAGGATTTGACAACAGTGAAGGCATAAGTGATAAAAGTGCAAGTTTCAATCGGTATGGTGGATTACTTCTTTCAAGTAAGTCAATTGTAATTAATGACTTCAATTGAGATATTTTGGTTACTTGAGCTAATGAAATTGAGATCGTTTTGATTAGCGTAAGAAATGAATAGTAAAGGGCTGCATGATGAATTGTTTAGTAACTAGAAGAAAGGATTACTTGAAATGCCATTCAACGGTGTTTAGATCGGCTCGGGTGTTTAATCTGTGTGAATTATTTATTTGAAAGATTTTATATGACAATTATGTCAGGATCATTTTTTTAAGTCTGATAATAGAATTTCATTTCTTTACGAGTAAAAGGCAAATAGTTTGAACGAGAAGTGTATATCTCTTAAAAAATTTTGATATGAGTTGAAGCTACTAAGAATGATAAAGTTTTCATCTTACGAAAGATAAAAAGTATATTACATATTAGCAAGGTTTAGACAGATGAAAATATTGCTAACCAAAGCATCTGAACTGGACTAGTCTGCATTGAGTAAAGATTTCCTAATTTTCAGTAATGCACTGTTGTATGAATGGTGATGTGTTTCATGAAAATAAGGTAATGTGATAGTTTGGAGCATTTGATGTCACGGAAAATTTGAGTTGTTGATGGGGTTAAAGCTGAGCATCAGGATCTACTAGAATTATCTTTGACAGTATTGATATTAGGATGAGAATGAGAAGGATTATTTTCGAGGCTATATCAGAATTATTTCCGTACCAGAAAGAGGAAAATGTGATAGTGAGTAGTAAACTAAAAGAGTACAATGAGGATCAACTTCTGATGTTGAATTTCAGATTGGATCTGATTCATGGTATTATTATTCCGAGGCTTATACAGAAAGAATTGTATGAAGCTTACAGTGAAAATTTGCCTATTCATTCAGAAAGTAATGACATGTACTGTAATTTGATTTAGATGTTATTAGATTGTGATTTATCGATGATAAAAAATTGTATGATTATTTTGGAAGAGTACAGGTCCCTTTGATTGTTGGATTTCTTGGAATTCTAGTCTCCATTAACCAAATTGAGATCTGGGTTTTATGTCAAGATAACAAGGGAAACTGAGAAGGGTTGAAAATTTAAGAACAATTTAGAGATGAGTCCGTAGGCTTTCAGAATATATGAGAAATTAAAGAGATATATTAGAGGCACCGCCTGAGTGAAAGTTCTTTGGCACCGAATATGAAATTGAGGAAGCTAAATGAAGACCACTTTTCCTATAAGATTTTCGGGGACGAAAATCCCTAAAAGGGGGAGAGTTGTGATATCCCGAATTAGGGCCTAATGGGAATAGTGATTTCAGGACCAAAAATCTGAGATAGAAATAATTATTTTATGATTATTTTGAGGTCTATGATATGATTGCATGATTGTGTGAAAATTTCGTGAAGAAATTCTATGCATAAAGTGCTTAATTTGAAGTTAGGGACTAAATTGAATAAGTTACAAAATTTGCATTCTAGAAGTTTCTAGTATGAAATTGATTTGAAATATTAATTATGAGGTCCTAAATAGCAATTTGACTAATTTCTAAGTTTATGGACAAAAACTGGACATGGATGGAATTTTGAAAGTTTAATAAGGAAGGGCATTTTGGTCATTTTGATATTAAATGAAATAAAATGGGAAAAATAACACAAAAATGATCATCTTCTCCATAAGTTGCTGTCAAATTTTGCTCTCCACCATAGCTAGGGTTTCAACACTTTTAAGCCTTGATTGTAAGTGATTTCTATGCCCGTTTTTAATGTTCTTTACATTTTTGAAATCCTCGTAGCTCAGTTACCTGTTTCTACCAATATCTTGAGCTAGGATTTATATTTTAAAATTTACCCATGAATGATATGCATGAATTTTTATGTTTTATGGTAGAATATGAAGCTTGAGATTGTGTTAAACAACTTTTGCTAAGTGATTTTACGTAGAAACGACTAAAATGACATAATCGGTAAAAATACCTAATGTTCATCAGTACATGTTAGAGTGAGAATTGGATGTTGCTGTAGATGGGAAAAATCATCAGCATGTCATAAAACATAAGAAAATAGGATGAAGTTTAATTTACGAGATTTGGGGCAAAAGTGTAAATATGTGAAAGTTTAGAGGCAAAATTGTAATTTTTCCAAAATATGATTTTGGGTTGATTTGAAAAATATGAGTCCTAATTAGGCTATATTTGAAATGATAGAGCAAGGAAAATCAAAATTCGGGCTAAAATCGGCAAAATACCAAGTTGTGGACAAAATGGTAAAAATGACCATTTTCGCATACGAGGTAAGTTCATACATAAATATTGTAATATAACCATTATTTTAAATCATTTAATGCTATTTATACGATATTATGATTGTTATCATGCAATTCTATGCTTTGTGATCATTGTTGGACAGCATGAAAAAATTTAATGAATTATGTGAAAAATGTGAAAGACTATCGAAGTATCGTCATTGGTATTCCAAGGAGAATGGTAAAGAAGTACGAACGAGGAAAGTCCCGTTGAACTTTAGGAATAGATTCGGATATTTGGGCATCCGAACTCGTTGAGTTGAGTCCGAGTTCACTTATGGATGCAAACGTCTGAACTCGTTGAGTTGAGTCCGAGTTCGTGAGATGTAACTATACATCCGAGCTCATTGAGCTGAGTCCGAGTTCACTTATGGATGCGAACGCCTGAGCTCGTTGAGTTGAGTTCGAGTTCGCTTATGGGCGGGTTACATGGTAGCTTGGCTACATATGCGGCACTTATGTGCAAACTTTCCATGTATCCGAGTTATATTCTGATGTGTTCAACGGGTAAAATTCTAGTGAAATGGAAGAATACTCAAGATGCAAGTGACGTATTGGTAAGTGTTGTGGAATGGGCACTTTGGATAGGTATGTACTTAATCCCACGGGTTGAGACTTGATACGACAACAATAATGTAGTAAGACGATGAATGATGAATAGAAATGTGATATATGTTTTGGTGATATTATGCTAATGTTGGTTGGTATAATTGCTTTGTTAAGTTATTTGTTATTTGCATGTGAACTTACTAAGCATTTATGCTTACTCCTTCCCTTCCATTCCTTGTAGTTTTGACAAGCTGGTTTGGAGATCAGGACGGTTGGAGGCACGCTCACACTATCAACGGACCATCTCGGTATGGTGGCTTGCATATTTTGGGAATATGGCATGTATAGCATTATAATCCTTTTGTATATATAATCTTATGATATAGCTCATGGATGGCATGGAAATGTTTGAGAATGATTAGCTATTGGATTGGCTAATCGAGATTATATTTGATAACACGTATGCTTTATGTGCTAACTAATCTATGGAAGTCCATAAAATGGTGAGATTGGCTATAAAAGAGAATCACACAGCAGCAGTGACGTGAGTTTGAAAAGTCACTAAAAGTATTAGAGATAGAATTAGATGATGAATAAAATATGGAATTGAATCTTAATTAATCTATTTTCACGTGGACGAAACAAAATAGGTAAAAGAGTTGTATTTTATGAGATATTTACGTTTTGGTGAAATAGGGTCAGAGAAATTTCTGGATTCCCTATTCTGATTTTAGAAATTCACCATAATTTGTGTAAAAATAATTAGGACTCACAATTTATATGTATGGATTCCTTATTACATCTAGTTTTAACTGAAACAAATGGTATAGTAATTGGATTTCTGTACAGAAATAAATTTGATTCGTAGTGAACAGGGGTCAGAGTAGCCGAACCCTGAAATAAGGGAGATTTTAACTAATTAACTGTACTAATTCGTCTGACCAAAAATTCTATCAAAAAATCAGTAGATAGATATATGAGTCTAGTTTTAGCAAAAATTTACAGATCTTAATTTTGAGTTTTGGAACTCGAGATGTGAATTTTTAAGCAACTGTGACGCAGTTAGCCAGCTTGTCTGGAAATTTTAAAACTAAATTGTTTGAGCTGTTTAATTAATGAATTAAGTCCGTTAACACCTCGTGCTCGAATCTGGCAATGGTCTCGGGTATAGGGGCTTTACAGGGACGTTGGCATTGTACAATATGTGTGATTATCCGAGTATCCTATTCAATTCTGAATGGTTCAGCGGGCAATGATAAGTTGTGATCGAATGTATAAATTAAGATAAAGTGATCAGGTATGAGATAGTTGATTACTTATTCGGAAATAAGGTAAGTTAGTTATTTGATATGTGATGCAAATTATACATGATGCTAATGTAAATATATGTGTATTTGTGAAGTATATTCGGCCACATGTTATGTATAAGTATGTGATATTAAAGTTTGATTCAAACGTATATGCTTATGAGTGTATATATATTCGGTTATATAATGGTACCGTGGTTTTGAAATTGAATATTACTTTGATAATAGATATATGTATATTAGGCCGAGGTAAAATTTATTTATGAAAGTATTTGTTGTAGATGAAATTGTAAGCTTGAAATTAAATGTGATTATGATAACATAAATTGAATTGGTTAAATTGAGTTGATATTGTCATTGAGTTATTTATTTGCTTATGACTTACTAAGCTATGATAGCTTACTGTGTGTGTATGTTTTCCTTTTTATAGATTTTGGAGTAAAGTTACGAGCTTGGGGATCGTCAACGAAGTTTATCACACTATCGACTGTGTTCGGTACCTTATTAGTTTGAATTTGAACCTATAGTATGTATAGGCTAGATTATATTTGGATATGTTTAATATTGGTATGTGTATATAAATATAAGCCATGAGAAAATGGCTTGTTTATTTTGTTAAGTAAGGTATCAAGGTTTGAACAAATTATGGTTATGTTTGGTTGTGGTTTTGATGTTTTGGCCATTATATATTTATTTGTGAATCATGGTTGATATATTTGCTAATGGTGATGAAGTTATGTTAAAGTATATGTGCATGGTATATTTAGTATGATGTGAAATTGTGGTTGGATATTTTCGTTGAGTGATATGCATGATATATAAGTGGGATGTATTTTGTAAATGGCTATGATTTGAAGTATTGGTATTCAGTTATGTGATGAAGTAAATATGGATAATATTTATATGTTTTTGATCATTGGTTGTAAATGAGACTTTAAGTACAATGAATAGCTTGTGAAATGATCATGTTTTGATTCGGCAAATGAGGTGAATTAGCTTTTGGTTAATATTAGATAATTGGGGTACCATGTATTTGTAATTTGAATGTGGGTTGTTTTGGCTTATAAGATTAATTCATTATAAAAATATGTTTTTATGTATTCGGTTATGTATTGATTTAATAACTATACATTGGTTGAGATATATTTGTAATATGTTTGACATGACATAAATTTTGGCTATATGTATATTTATGTACTTAGTCGAATATGTGATCTGTAACACCCCGAACCCGAGACCATCGCCGGTGTCGGACACGAGGGGTTAGCAAGCCAAGTTCACTTGTTTTGCCCATCCATTGGACATTTCCAGTCAGGCTGGAAAAACTGCGTCACTGTCGCCTTAAAAATCATATCTCGAGTTTCAAAACTCGGAAACTGGTTTCGTAAATTTTCCCTGAATTTAGACTCATATATCCATCCATGGATTTATTTCTAGAATTTTGGTCGGGCCAATTGGTACAGTTTATTAGTTAAAGTCACCCATGTTACAGGGATCGACTGCTCTGACCTTCGCGCGGTATAACTTGAATATCTCTCTGTAGAGGGCTTTAATGCTGGTGCCGTTTGTTTCTAATGAAACTAGACTCAAAATGGAATCTTTACATATAAGGTATGTCTCCTAATTATTTCTGGATAATTTATAGTAAATTTTTAAAGTTGCGACAGGGAACCCAGAAACCGTTCTGGCCCTGTCTCACAATAGCTTTAATATCTCTTAACATGTAACTCCTATGACCATTTCGTTTCTTCCATATGAAAATAGACTCATCAATGTTCATTTACATAGCTGATTCACTATTTAATACCATTCCTACAAATTTTGGTGATTTTTCACATTCACGTTACTGCAGCTGGCAGCATCTGTTTTAAGGTAGGTCTTACCTATTTTGTAGTCTCCATGAACCAACTAGTCTTGCCTTACATAGGTCCACATATGATCATTTTAACCATGCCAATGGCTGATCATGTGACCAACATTCCCATTTCCAATTCATAGTCACATCATGACACCATATATATATATACAAACCGCAAATAGTTTAAGTTGATACTTCACTATCCCAACTCTTATGTTCATACACAAATAACGGCTTCATTAAGGCCGATAACTCGTTCCATCATAGGAGCGGATATTCACACGCTCTTACTCCTAGCGCGCAAAGCACACACCGCACTTACCTTGTCATTGGGAAATTTCACAAGTGCATTAGCTGAAATTTTCCAGCAAGCTTATAATTTTCAAATCACATACCTTCGGAGTTTAACCGGATGTCGCTACTCGATCAATCGCCTTGGGACATAGCCCGGTTATGGTAACCCGCACCAAGGCCTCACGGACTTAACCGGATATCACGATTTGCACAAATGCCTTCGGTCTTAGCCGGATAGAATGACTCGCACGAATGCCTTCGGTCTTAGCCGGATGTAGCCACTAGCACAATTGCCTTGGTCTTAACCGGTTATAATTTCCAGCATAATTGTCTTGAGGCTTAGCCCGGATATCAATCAATTTCTCATGCACACATACATCAATAATCATTGGACATACATATTTATTTTCGTTACTAAGGCTCAAACACAATTATAATCACTAACATAATCGCCTTCGGGACTTAGCCCGGGTATCATTCATATACTCATACACACATAAATCAATAATCAATACATCCATATTTCATTCCACATAATTCAAGTAAGGTCACTTCTTGAGGACTTACCTCGGATGTTGTCGAACGGCTTTTACGGCAATTCGATTACTTTTTCCTTCCCCTTGTCCAATTGTGGCCCTCTTAGCTCTTGAGCTAATTCAAACAAATTCAATTTATCAAAACCTCATTGTGCTAGCTTATGGCGAATATGACAAGGAATTTAAATGGTCATATGGCCACCCTTTAGCTTGAATACACAATGGTCATGCACATTTTATACTACATCAAGCAATTCAATACAATTTATTCGAGCATCAAGGAAAAGCTAAGGCCTTCAATAGGCTACCCAAGGCCGAATATACTTGTCCATGTTGAGGCCAATTATGCACTTAATACCACACAAAACAGCATGCATTTTACTAGTTAATGCTTTGCATATTGTAGCTCAAAACTTACAATATAGCATCAAGCACTCATATGTGTGCTAGGCGAATGTGCTTACAATTTCACAATTATTCTTCAACATCTTCTTCTTTAAACAAACTTATTCATCACTTCCTTCATAACCAAAACATCATGTGCAAACATATATATACATATATGAGCATGGCAATTTCAAGGTGTCCATAGCCATCCAAAACACAAATTTTAACTAACATGCAAGAAGCATGAACCATGCTCATGAATGCATCATGGCGAATATGACAATCATGCTCCTTTTCAACTTCAATCATGATAAAACAAAAGAAAGCTCAAAATCTTACTCAAGAGTAGACAATCCATCATTGCATGCATCATCATCAAGCTTCACACTTAGCATGCAATGGCTTTATCACCATAACAACTTTGGCCAAATACCATTTCCATGGCTTAACAAAGATTTGAGCCATGGCTAACATGCACATCAAGTTAGCAACCAAAACATGCATGAAACTCCCAACACAACCTCATACATACCTAAATCTTGATGCAAACTTAGCCAAATCTCCTTCTAGATCTCTTCCAAACCAAGCATGAAGCAAAAATCCTCCTTCTTCCTTAGTTTTGGCTCAAAGAAAGGATGAACAAAATTTTTTCTTTCCTTCTCTACAACTCACGGCAATGGGGGATTACCACACTCACACACATTTTTTTTCATTTTTTATCACCCATACACCTTTGTTTATTATTTCACCCTAATGCACCAACAAAACATGTTTCATGACATGTTTAGCCCATCCTCCTTGTCATGGCGGCCACCACCTATAAAGGGGAATTTGACATGCAAGTCCATTATTTTGCATGCATGCTTTAATTAGTCATCACACATTTCCTATCATACTTTCAAAGTTCATTACTAAGTCCTTTCTTGTGGAATTCACCCTTATAACACTAAATCAATCATCATAAAATGTCATACATGAGCACACACATATTATAGGCATCAAAATAAATTTTTAATTATTTTTATGCCTCGGTTTTGTGGTTCGTGAGACCACCTTCCGACTAGGGTCAATTTTGGGCTGTCACAACTCTCCCCCACTTAAGAAATTTTCGTCCCCGAAAATCTTACAGGTAAATAGGTTTGGATATCGCTCTTTCATAGAGTTCTCGGTCTCCCAAGTAGCTTCTTCTATCCCGTGCTTGAGCCATAACACTTTTACTAGCGGAACCCGCTTGTTTCACAACTCTTTCACTTCTCGTGATAGGATACGAATCGGTTCTTCCTCATAACTCATATTAGCTTGAATTTCAATTTCTGATGGACTAATCACGTGCGATGGATCAGATCTATAGCGTCGAAGCATCGAAACGTGAAAGACATCGTGAACCTTTTCGAGTTCAGGGGGCAAAATCAAACGATATGCCACTGGATCGACTCGCTCGGATATCTCATATGGCCCAACGAACCTCGGGCTCAACTTGCCCTTACGGCCGAATCTGAGTATCTTTTCCAAGGCGATACCTTGAGAAACACTTTATCACCCACCTGATACTCGATATCCTTACGCTTCAGTCCGCGTACGACTTCTGACAATCGGAGGCTATCTTCGACTTTCACGGATTACTTTCACTTTCGCTCAAGATCCCTAATCAAATCCACCCCGAAAATCTTGCTTTCACCGAGCTCAGTCCAAAACAATGGTGTACGGCATTTACGACCGTACAAGGCCTCGTAGGGTGCCATCTTAATACTTGATTGAAAGCTGTTGTTGTAAGCGAATTCAATCAACGGCAAATACCGTTCCCATGAACCACTAAACTCGAGGACGTAACATCTTAACATATCCTCAAGTATCTGAATTATCCGCCTCGGATTGACCATTGGTTTGGGGGTGAAAGGCGGTCTGAAATGCAACTTGGTACCCAAAGCTTCTTGCAACTTTTTCCAAAATCGCGAGGTAAATCTCGGATCTCTATCCGACACGATGGAAATAGGCACCCCGTGTAATCTCACAATCTGAGAAACGTACAATTCATCTAATTTGTCCATTGAAAAATCCGTACGTATGGGGACAAAGTGGGCCAACTTAGTCAATCGATCTACCACGACCCAAACCGCATCCTTCTTACTTGCTGACAATGGCAGTCCGGATACAAAGTCCATTGTGACTCGATCCCATTTCCACTCGGGTATCGTGATTGGTGAAGTAATCTCAAGGCACCGATGTTCCGCTTTCACTTGTTGACATATTAAACATCTCAAAACAAAGTCGGAGATGTCTCGCTTCATACCATGCCACCAAAATCGACGTTTCAAATCATTGTACATCTTCGTACTCCCGGTGGATTGCCATTCGGCTACAATGGGCTTCATTCAGAATTATCGAAATGAGTTCAATTCTTTGGAACACACAGACGACTTTTGAACCTCAAACAATCGTCATCATCGATTTGAAACTCGAATCCTTGTTCGAACACACTCGGCCCGTTTTGCGCCAACTCGTCGTCGACTTTCTCGAGCTTCTTGAATTTGATGTATCAATAGTGGTTTGGCTTTCAATTCAGCTACTAACACACTATCGGATCAAGCAGACAAGTGCACGTTCATCGTCGTAAGCGAATAATGATTTACGACTCAAGGCATCCGCAACCACATTCGCCTTTCCGGGTGATAGTCAATGACCAGCTCGTAATCCTTTAACAGCTCGAGCCAACGTCTTTGTCGCAGATTTAAGTCTCTTTGGATCATCAAATATTTGAGACTTTTGTGATCCGAGTATACATGGCACCTTTCACCAAATAAGTAATGTCGCCAAATGTTTAAAGGCGAATACGATGGTGGCCAATTCGAGATCATGAGTCGGATAATTTTTCTCATGTGGCTTTAATTGCCTCGACGATAGGCCACAACTCGACCTTCTTGCATTAATACGCAACCTAACCCAAGTAGAGAGGCGTCGCTATAGATGACAAACTCTTTTTGCGGACTCGGGTTGCACTAGAATTGGGGCTTCATCAAATAAGTTTTCATTGATCGAAACTTTTTGGCATTTCTCCGTCCATTCGAACTTAACATCCTTTTGGAGTAGCTTCTTCATCGGCGTGGCTATCGTTGAGAAGCCTTTTACAAATCGTCGGTAATAACCAGCAAGCCCCAAAAAGCTCGAACCTCAGTAATATTTCTCGGAGGCTTCCAATTAAGTATGGCTGAAATTTTATTCGGGTCGACTCGAATACCCGATGCAGATACCACATGACCCAAGAAGCTAACTCTCTTAACCGAACTCACACTTCTTGAACTTAGCATATAATTGCTTATCCCGTAAAATTTGCAGCACTAACCGCAGGTGTTCAGCATGTTCGGTCTCATTTCTTGAATAGACCAAGATGTCATCAATGAACACGACTACGAATCGATCCAAATATGGTCTAAAGATCCGATTCATTAAATCCATAAATACCGCAGGGGCATTAGTGAGCCCAAACGGCATCACTAGGAACTCATAGTGACTATATCTCGCTCAAGGCGTCTTGGGTACGTCCAATCTCGGATTCGTAATTGATAATAGCACGATCTCAAATCTATTTTCGAGAACACCGAGGCTCCCTTTAGTTGATCGAACAAGTCATCGATACGTGGCAACGGATATTTGTTCTTTATTGTCGCTTTATTGTCGACGATAATCGATGCACAACCGCATGGTTCCATCCTTCTTTTCACAAACAACACCGGCGCACCCAAGGCGAAAAACTCAGGCGAGCAAAACCTCTATCCACCAATTCTTGCAATCGAGCTTCCAACTCCTTTAATTCCGTTGGTGCCATACGATACGGAGCTATCGAAATTGAGTGGTACCAGTACCAATTCGATGCCAAATTCTATTTCCCAAACGGTGGTAAACCCGCAATTCTTCGAGGAAAACATCCGGTATTCACAAACCACGCACGATTCGGGTTTCTTTTCGATTCCTTGTCATCGAAAGCACGACGCAAGGTACGCCGCACTCTTTTCTTACATATTTTCGGGCCAACATTGCTGATATTACGGTGGCAACCCTTTAAGTCCGTAGACTTAACCCGAATTATCTCGTTATTCGCGCACCTCAAATCGATAGTCTTGCTTTTGCAATTTACGACCGCATCGTGCATGGTCAACCCATCGAAACCAAGAATAACCTCGAATTCATCGAGCGGCAAAAGCATCAAGTCTGCGGAAACAAGAACCTCGAACACTAGGGACTTTTCTTGCACACTTTGTTGACAAGCACGTAATGACCCAAGGGTTTGACACCGAATTACAAACTCAAGAGACTCAATAGGCAAAGTCTTACTGGATGCTAAGGTTTCACATATATAAGATTGAGTAGAACCAGGGTCAATCAAAGCAATCACATTAGTATTGAAAAGAGTGAAAGCACCGGTAATGACATCTGGAGAGGCAGCATCCTCGCGTGCGCGTATGGCATAAGTCCTCGCAGGAGCACGAGCCTCAGATCTGATGGTAGCATCTCTAGATCCTCTCGACCGCCATCGACATTGCCCATATTTCTAGGTGGCCTACCTCGGCGATGGTAGCACCCGAGTTTCCACTCGACTCACATTCATTCAAGCATCCTCGGGCAATCCTTCCTAAAGTGGTCGGCCGATCCACACTTATAGCAGGAGCGATCACGAAACCAACAGCTCCCCGAATGCCATTTGCCACAATGTTGACACTCCGCCCTCTCTCGGCGATCATTTCCACCACCGGCGATCGAAGTGACTCGTGTGGTCACGATGGGTCGATCGCGTCCTCGTCTAGAAAAGCCCAAAGCGCCTCTAGACCGGTTCACATCATCTCGAAATCTCTTGATTGCTGT
This sequence comes from Gossypium arboreum, assembly GCF_025698485.1. Lineage (NCBI taxonomy): Eukaryota > Viridiplantae > Streptophyta > Magnoliopsida > Malvales > Malvaceae > Gossypium > Gossypium arboreum. The sequence continues at coordinate 79,147,162 of NC_069077.1, read as the reverse complement.
TGAAGAGACTTTCCGAGGACCTCTTCGAATTCTCCGGTTCCCACATCAGCTTTTTGTTTCTCCTTTCTAAGCTCTTCGACTTTACAAGCTCGCTCAACAAGTACTACGATCTCGTATTTCGAGAATGCCAACGAACATTCTTATATCATCATTCAGCCCATCCTCGAAGCGTTTACACATAATAGCTTTGGACGAAATGCATTCTCGGCGCGATCGGCTAAGCCTCACAAATTTTCGTTCATAGTCGGTAACCGACATAGAACCTTGCTTAAGATCAAGAAATCCCTTCGCTTTTGGTCGATGAATCTCGATCGATATACTTTTTTTTTTCAGAACTTGGTTTGAAAGAATTCCCAAGTCACTTGCTCTCTAGGTACCACACAGTCGAGTACTCCACCAATAGTAGGGGAATCACGTAGCAAGGAGATGGTACACTTTAAGCACTCATCGGTGTACAAGATAGCTCATCGAGCACCGGATAGTGTTGTCCAACCAAAATTCAGCTCGTTCGCATCATCATCATCCGTAGCTTTAAATTCAGTGGCCCCATGTTTTGAATCCTATCGATTGGGGCTTACTTGACCTTATTTGGTCGATTCACGGAGGTATTGTAGGTGTGGGGGTTGCATTTGTCGGGAATGGAGGTTGTGGGACAGCCGTGTTAGTTCGAATGTATTGGTTAAACCATTCGTTCATCACACTATAAAAGGCTTGCCTAGCCTCATCATTCGGATTGCTGGCCATAGGTTGAGAGTCCGCCGGTGCTGTCCCTTGTGCGGGAGCAGGCGCCACACTCTCCACATCATCAGCTATTGCTCGGTTGGGATCGGGATCCATTGCTATAAACAAACTCAAAGTCAAATTGTCAGAAATCACCACACTATCGATTCATCATTTAATGGCATGTATAGCTAGACCCCAAACACCTCACGGTAGTCCTAGAATCGACTAAACCGTGGCTCTGATACCAATAAAATTGTAACACCCCGAACCCGAGACCATCGCCGGTGTCGGACACGAGGGGTTAGCAAGCCAAGTTCACTTGTTTTGCCCATCCATTGGACATTTCCAGTCAGGCTGGAAAAACTGCGTCACTGTCGCCTTAAAAATCATATCTTGAGTTTCAAAACTCGGAAACTGGTTTCGTAAATTTTCCCTGAATTTAGACTCATATATCCATCCATGGATTTATTTCTAGAATTTTTGGTCGGGCCAATTGGTACAGTTTATTAGTTAAAGTCACCCATGTTACAGGGATCGACTGCTCTGACCTTCGCGCGGTATAACTTGAATATCTCTCTGTAAAGGGCTTTAATGCTGGTGCCGTTTGTTTCTAATGAAACTAGACTCAAAATGGAATCTTTACATATAAGGTATGTCTCCTAATTATTTCTGGATAATTTATAGTAAATTTTTAAAGTTGCGACAGGAACCCAGAAACCGTTCTGGCCCTGTCTCACAATAGCTTTAATATCTCTTAACATGTAACTCCTATGACCATTTCGTTTCTTCCATATGAAAATAGACTCATCAATGTTCATTTACATAGCTGATTCACTATTTAATACCATTCCTACAAATTTTGGTGATTTTTACATTCACGTTACTGCAGCTGGCAGCATCTGTTTTAAGGTAGGTCTTACCTATTTTGTAGTCTCCATGAACCAACTAGTCTTGCCTTACATAGGTCCACATATGATCATTTTAACCATGCCAATGGCTGATCATGTGACCAACATTCCCATTTCCAATTCATAGTCACATCATGACACCATATATATATATACAAACCGCAAATAGTTTAAGTTGATACTTCACTATCCCAACTCTTATGTTCATACACAAATAACGGCTTCATTAAGGCCGATAACTCGTTCCATCATAGGAGCGGATATTCACACGCTCTTACTCCTAGCGCAAAGCACACACCGCACTTACCTTGTCATTGGGAAATTTAACAAGTGCATTAGCTGAAATTTTCCAGCAAGCTTATAATTTTCAAATCACATACCTTGAGTTTAACCGGATGTCGCTACTCGATCAATCGCCTTGGGACATAGCCGGTTATGGTAACCCGCACCAAGGCCTACGGGACTTAACCCGGATATCACGATTTGCACAAATGCCTTGGTCTTAGCCGGATAGAATGACTTCGCACGAATGCCTTGGTCTTAGCCGGATGTAGCCACTAGCACAATTGCCTTACGGTCTTAACCCGGTTATAATTTCCAGCATAATTGTCTTGAGGCTTAGCCGGATATCAATCAATTTCTCATGCACACATACATCAATAATCATTGGACATACATATTTATTTTCGTTACTAAGGCTCAAACACAATTATAATCACTAACATAATCGCCTTGGGACTTAGCCGGGTATCATTCATATACTCATACACACATAAATCAATAATCAATACATCCATATTTCATTCCACATAATTCAAGTAAGGTCACTTCTTGAGGACTTACCTCGGATGTTGTCGAACGGCTTTTACGGCAATTCGATTACTTTTTCCTTCCCCTTGTCCAATTGTGGCCCTCTTAGCTCTTGAGCTAATTCAAACAAATTCAATTTATCAAAACCTCATTGTGCTAGCTTATGGCGAATATGACAAGGAATTTAAATGGTCATATGGCCACCCTTTAGCTTGAATACACAATGGTCATGCACATTTTATACTACATCAAGCAATTCAATACAATTTATTCGAGCATCAAGGAAAAGCTAAGGCCTTCAATAGGCTACCCAAGGCCGAATATACTTGTCCATGTTGAGGCCAATTATGCACTTAATACCACACAAAAACAGCATGCATTTTACTAGTTAATGCTTTGCATATTGTAGCTCAAAACTTACAATATAGCATCAAGCACTCATATGTGTGCTAGGCGAATGTGCTTACAATTTCACAATTATTCTTCAACATCTTCTTCTTTAAACAAACTTATTCATCACTTCCTTCATAACCAAAACATCATGTGCAAACATATATATACATATATGAGCATGGCGAATTTCAAGGTGTCCATAGCCATCCAAAACACAAATTTTAACTAACATGCAAGAAGCATGAACCATGCTCATGAATGCATCATGGCGAATATGACAATCATGCTCCTTTTCAACTTCAATCATGATAAAACAAAAGAAAGCTCAAAATCTTACTCAAGAGTAGACAATCCATCATTGCATGCATCATCATCAAGCTTCACACTTAGCATGCAATGGCTTTATCACCATAACAACTTTGGCCAAATACCATTTCCATGGCTTAACAAAGATTTGAGCCATGGCTAACATGCACATCAAGTTAGCAACCAAAACATGCATGAAACTCCTAACACAACCTCATACATACCTTAATCTTGATGCAAACTTAGCCAAATCTCCTTCTAGATCTCTTCCAAACCAAGCATGAAGCAAAAATCCTCCTTCTTCCTTAGTTTTGGCTCAAAGAAAGGATGAACAAAATTTTTTCTTTCCTTCTCTACAACTCACGGCAATGGGGGGATTACCACACTCACACACATTTTTTTTCATTTTTTATCACCCATACACCTTTGTTTATTATTTCACCCTAATGCACCAACAAAACATGTTTCATGACATGTTTAGCCCATCCTCCTTGTCATGGCCGCCACCACCTATAAAGGGGAATTTGACATGCAAGTCCATTATTTTGCATGCATGCTTTAATTAGTCATCACACATTTCCTATCATACTTTCAAAGTTCATTACTAAGTCCTTTCTTGTGGAATTCACCCTTATAACACTAAATCAATCATCATAAAATGTCATACATGAGCACACACATATTATAGGCATCAAAATAAATTTTTAATTATTTTTATGCCTCGGTTTTGTGGTCCTGAGACCTCCTTCCGACTAGGGTCAATTTTGGGCTGTCACATGATCATTGAATTAGTCTTGAATATGACCTTTGTTACTTTGCATGATGAGTAATATTAGCTTGTTAAAATTCAGTTTTGGTATGTTAAAGTGTTAGACAAATAGTTGCTATGTATTATGCATAAATATATATTATTGATGCATTGATGTGAAAGGTAAAATATGTTTGATTTATTGTTTAGTTCTTTGAAATGTTTCATGTGTGTAAAGTAATAGAGTATAATGGAAGTGGACATTAAATAAAGCATAAGTATTTAGCATGTTTAATATTCAGCTAAAGCTTTAGAAATTGACCATATGAATAGTAACTTATGCTTTTAATGAACAAGATGGTTTGATTCAAGTTTAGTATGTGGCTTTGTTATTGTGCTTTAATTATTAAGTAAATGTTATATGACATTTTGTGTGTATTAATGGAATATCAAATAAGTAAGCTTGGTTTAGTCAAAACTTATAATAAGGTTGCAGGCATATTTGGTCTTGAATAATGAGTAATGAGTTGTTTAATTCATATGCTTATATTCTGCCAGTTGATAATGATTTATGGTTGAATGTTTATTGATTTACGTGTAACCTGTAATGTTTTGATTTGGTTTAGTATACGTTCATATGTGGTGAATTTAAATGATTAATTCCTATGTGTATCCATGAATGTCCGGAAGTTGTGTCTCATTCGGTAATACCTCGTAACACCATTCCGGTGATGAATACGGGTTAGGGGTGTTACAAGGGTAGCTCTCGCCAGTCTCTAAAGAACATCAGCTATAGCATGATGTATGCTTGTATCGCCTTGTTCCTTATTACCATCTCTATAAACCCTAGGTTGTTTAGCACTAGCTGTCTAAACTAGATGCTACAAATTCAACCCTATTTATATTCTCATGGGTGTGACCACTACTATGAATATCTTGATCAACTTAACTTCTTGATTCTCTTGACACCTTTTAACTATAAAAGAGAAAGATTAATAATCAACACCCAAATCTCAACTCAAACTCGACTCAACTATGGCATGTACCTCTAGACTCGATTCTAAGCTCAATTTAGTCTGAGAATCGACTAAACTATAGCTATGATACCACTAAATGTAACACCTCTTACCTGGTTCGGTCGTCAAACCTGAGTAATAGGATGCTACAAACAAACACAGAGCAATTACATACCATTCATAGTTCAAAATATCAATAAAATATTATTTCATCACAGATAATCATGTACAACATGCAATTCAATCAATTTTAGGTTTAAATCGAGCTTATGAAAGCTTTAAATTAACCCAGCATCAATCAGGGATCAAACTAAAAAAAATAAAAAATAGAAAAAAATCTATAAACAAGGGTCACGAGGTCGTGTCCCCTGGCCATGTCAAATATTGGGGCCGTATGGAGCTAGAGTCACACAGCCATGCCATCAAGCCATGTAACAAGTCGTGGTTGTGTGCATAAATTGTTACTCAAAAGATACAGACCACACGACTGTACCATATACCCGTGTATGACACATGGTCAAGGGATGCAACAAACACGGAGTCAAGCATAAGATTGTCACATCTTACCATCCACTAATAAATGGGCAAGCTGAGTTGGCAAATAAAGAGATAAAAAATGTACTTGAGAAGGTAGTCCATCCAAACCAGCGAAATTATTATAAGAGATTGGATGATGTTTTATGGGCTTACCGAACAAAATTCAAAACACCTTTAGGGATGTCTCCCTATCAGTTAGTTTTTAGGAAAGCCTATCACTTGCCTTTGGAGCTAGAACATAAAGCTTATTAGGCTCTCAAGCAGCTTAATTTGGATCTCAAGTTTGCTGGAGATAAACAAATGCTTCAGCTTAATGAATTAGAAGAATTTTGAATGTTTTCTTGTGAGAATGCCAAGTTGTTTAAAGAGAAGCCAAAAAGATGGCATGACAAGCACATCTGATTCCATAAAGTCGAGACAAGTCAACAAGTCATGCTGTTCAATTCTAGATTAAAGTTTTTTCTCAGTAAGTTAAAATCTCATTTGTAACACCCTTGTACCTGTCACTAGACTAGGGTTAAAGGCATTACCAGACATATCAAAACATTTAGCATTCATTTCACATACATCATAGCATCATAGGTCAAACATCAATACCAAGTCCCTTACATAGGTCAACGAGACCTTAAACATGCTTTAGAAAAGGGTTGGGACTAAACCGAACACATACAAAATTTTTTGAATCTTAAACATATTTTCAAGGTTATAAATGTCACACACCTGTGTGAATAGGCCGTGTGCCTCACATGGCATTAGACACAACCATGTGTCTAGGCCGTGGCAAAACAGGGCATACATATTGACTTGTCTACACAACCACAAGACATGCTCGTGTGCCTTGGTCGTGGTCGAAACTGACTTAGGTCACACGATTGACCACACGCCCGTGTGTCTAGCCTGTGTACCCTTCGAAATAGCCATACACGCCCATGTACCAAGGCTTTTGTGCCTCACATGGCCACTGGACACGCCCGTGTTCTAGGCCGTGCTCGAGACTAACTTGAATAGCTAAATTACAACAGACACACGGTCAAGAATCACGCCTTGTGCTCAACCGTGTGAGGTTAAATTAGGCTTGGTTTAAGCCACATTTCCCACTTAACTCAAGCACTCCAAAACCACAACATTTTAGCATTCTTTGTATACATTCATAGGCAACCAAATCAACTAATTTGTATATATTACATGCCATTCAATACCATCCAATTCACTACTCAATTCCACAACCTAGATATACCAAATTCATTATAACTCACATAAGTTTCAAAAGTATAATTTCATCATCTTATCACCTATTTCATACCACAAATTTACCATTTCAGTATTTCATAACCAAACCATCATATAAACAATACATACATCATATAACTTGTTTAGAAAACATACCATTTAGGCTAATTTAAGAGACCATGCATATCAACAACTACAAGCCAAAACTCATGGCTAATATTTTCAACACAAAACATACCACAATGACACTAGCCTATACATGCCATATACCATATATACAACTCTCAAAATGGTACCAAAATAGATGTCCGATAATGTGAATGACTCACTGACGATCCTCGGATCCGAGCTAGCTTTATAACGCTGTAAAACAGATAACATTTCACACAGTAAGCTTTGAAGCTTAGTAAGCTCATAATAAATATAATCAACAATTTATATAATACAAAACATCATCTAAAAAACACTTAGTAGTTCTCAAATCATTCATCCCTTCTATTTCATCACAACTAATGTGTTTATACTAATTCATCAAGTTTTGTACACACAGTATCATCTACCACATAGGTTTCATACATACTTGAACTTTCCCGTATTTATTCATTTTCATTCTCACATCTTGTTCGATTATATTAAAATTTTCCAAAGTCTTTCCACGTTTTAAGAATTTGCACACTTAGTGCTTTAATGGTTAACCGAAGCTAGAATGATCTGCAGACTTAATGCCATCTCAAATAACCGAAGCTATTTTAGTTTCGCACACTTAGTGCCTTATATAGGCGAAGCTATTCCATTTCACACACTTAGTGCTATTTATAACCAAACTATTTCAAATCGCACACTTAGTGTCGAACATAGTCGATTTATCATCTTACTCAAACCATAGTCAAATATATATATACAATTTTTGCATTTCCAAAGCATTAAAACATACTTGTAACATCATTTATCATGTATGAACTTACCTCGTACTCAAAATTGACGATTCAGATCGTTTACTCGTTAATCTTCGATTTTCCTCGATCTAAATCTGAATTCCTCTTTTCTTGATCTATATGTATTCAAAATTGTCCCTTTTATTCAAAGAATCATTCAAATCAATCCACAAACACACATTTAGGGTATTTTACAATTTAGCCCTCACATTTTCACATTTTGACACTTTAGTCCCTAATTCACAAAATTCACAAAATTTCCTCATACACATGTTTGGCCGAATTTTCATAGTGTTCATATAAGTCCACATATTTCATTTATTTCATATTTTAGTCCCTCAATTTCTCATTTTTAAAAATTAGCCCAATTTACTCAAATTCATCAAAAATTCAAAGACAAAACTTAGTAATCTAACACCAAGCTTTCATAAACTATCATCAAACTTCAAAAAACTCATAGTTTCATCAATGGCATAACTCAAAATCATCAAAAATTTCAAAAAATTGAGGCATGGGTTTGACAGATTATAAACAACGATCACAAAAACATAGAAATGGTTGAAAATCGATCAAAAACGCATACCTAATTGATGCTTGCTAGTGTCGAATGTTCAAACCCCAATTTCTTTCTTCAATTTTCGGTAAGGATGATGATAATAACACCAAATTCATGTTTTTGTTTTATTAATTACTTAATAATACATCATTTACCATTTTAACCTTTTTATTTTCATTATAATTCCATTATCTCATGTCCATCTATGTCATTTAATCATAAGCATGGTCTATTTGCATCATAAGGACCTCTCACTTTAAGAGACATAGCAATTAAGCACTTTAACAAATAGAACACATCTTTTACATTTTATGCGATTAAGTCTTTTTTCAAAATTAAGGACACAATCGATCAATTTTTTATACGAAACTTTCACACATGCTTAACCACGTACTGTAAACACAGAAAATAATATTTAAATATTTTTCTAACTCAATTTTTAGGTTCCAAAACCACAATTTTGACTAGGGTCTAAACCAAACTGTTACATCATTGGTTTGGTCCATTCATTATTTTCCAAGTCTTTCCATATGGAGTACTCGAATTACATTATGGTAAGGGAGGTAAGTTCAAAGTCAATGACCAACGCCTTAAACATTACTAGGGTGATAAAGTTGAGTGGAATAAAACTCGCTCACTTTATTAGATCCGTAATTTTTCATTTTTTATCTAGAATAATTTCCTTAGACAATATTTTCTAGATCAGCATATTAAAAGAAATTTTGTGTAGGAGGTGGATTTTAAGTGGGACCACTTGTAACCTCTCTAATCTTTCTTCAGAATTGATTTTGATATAATTTTTTGGGAAAATATTCTCTAAGTGGCTAAATAGTTTTTTTTAATAATGTAACACCTTAAAATAGGGCCTATGAGTTTTAGGGGTATTTTAGGAATTTTAGCCTTAAGTGTTTGGAATTTTGTGACATGATTTATCGGTAATGTTTTCAACTATGGTTTTTAGAAAATTAAATCAATTTCTGACAATGAGTTTTAAAGATCATTAATTTTGAAATATGGATTGATTTGTAAAAGGGTCAACATTTAAAATTCAACCATTTATTTCCCCACCCACAGTAAAATCACTTAAAAACTTTCCCTCTTTATTTGTCTTTGCCGTCTAAAGCTTCTTCAAATCCTCTCAGTCAATTTTCTTTGTTAAACCCCTACCCTATTGATTTCTATCATTCCCCAGGTCAAATACCTTCATAAATCTTCAAGAAAACACTCAAAACTCCATAGACTTCATCACCTTCTTCGTGTGTGGATTTTCTAGGTTTTCGAAAAAAGTCCATTCTTCTTTCAACTAAGGTAACCATTCATCTTTCTATTAATTTTAAATGTTATTAAGTCTTTAAAACTATGTTTTTATCCATTAAATCGCATGTTTTGAATAAAAAAAAATTTGGGTCGTTAATGGTGGATTTTGAGATATTGAGTAAAAACATGGTTTCAAAGTATTTTTCAATTAGTTTTGACATGATTCGAAAGTTTCTAAACTTAATTTAAAGTTTCATTAAAGAATTCTAACGTTTTAATGAATTTTCAAAAAATAGCCAAAAACATGTCGAAAAGGTCGATAGTATGAATTGAGTATTTTATTCTAGTTTAAAGGTTGGTAATTAGTCGTAGGTGAATAATAGATGAATGAAACTCGTTTTAGGAAAAAATATTAAGTATATATCCAGATATTTGGATTTTAAGTTGGTTATGTTAAAGGTTTCGGCTATATGAGAACATAGCTCAGGCTTAAGTTTCTTATTGCTTGTGGTGAGTCCTTAGCTGATTTTTGAATATATTGTTGTATGAATTATTGTGTTGAATCTTCAAATTCATTAGAACATTCTACGAGTAGAGGTAAAGGCAAGGAAAAGCTAGTTTTAGCTTTCGGCTTTTCGGCGAAAGTGTATTGCTGAGTGTTTGGAATAATTGCTTATGGACATGATTCAATGCGTTATTTGGGCATTCAATAGTAGCCTAAACCCCTACTATAAATTGCAAGAGTAAGCTTTCTCATACATATGCTATCTTGTGAATAATGTGCTTTATGTGTTTGTGAATAGTGAATTGAGATGAGATGCTATAACATGTGACACGTGGTTATGATAACTGTTGTGAAAATGCAAATGTGTACAAGTTATGTATATGTTAAATTTCAATGAAAGTGTTTTACTAAAGATGAAAATATGCAGTGATAGTGCACGGATAATTGATAAGTGACATGTATTTGATTTCAAATATTTTGGTATTGTGATCTTGAAACCATTGGATACAGTTGGTATGACATAGGATTGTGACTATTCACCTATACATACAGTGATACATATAGTGATTTTGGGCGTTGAGGCCTTGGGACATGTTGGAGGGATAAGGGAATGTGATTAAGCTCCATTCAACGGGACATGTGAGGGAAAATAAGGAGACTGTTAGCTTTATGCTTCACTTTTTGGATATGTTTAACACTATGAGTCTATGTTTGGTTTGTTGGAGATTTGTGTATCTGATAATGATAGAGCTCACTTTTATGTTTCATAACTTAAGCTTCAAATTATCTTAAATTATGAATATGTTTGTATTGTGATATGTGTTTATATGACATGTGACTATTATGCAATTTATATATAAACAAGTTTTTTAGTATTGCAATTTATGCAGGAATGTTATGTGATTATATGAGTATTGCAATATGTGAAAGTCAATTAATACATCTCTTAAACAACCCCTAAACACCTACTTATGGGTTCAATCCAATCGTCATAATTACAACTATTTTTTGAATCCAAACTAGTTAGATTTCTCACACTGAATCATATACGCGAACATCTTTCGACTATATTGCTGATTTAGGGTGTTTAAGTCGGAACTTAACACGATTAATTACTGAAAAATCAGTCGCTAATCTATGACTAAAAATTCCTTATTTGATCAATTAACAAATTTTCCTAATATCCAAACCGAATCTATTCACTAGTTACAATTACCGACACTTACGCTTCCCAAATTGTCAAGTTTGAAGTGCCAATTGATCAAGATCAATTTTTCCTAATTAACTCATGTTTAAATTTTATTAGAAGGGGTTCAAGAACTTAAAATCATGCTAGAAAAATATGGGAAAAAATTAAAAAAAATAGCCCCCTTTCTTGCCCATAGGTACGCGCACCACCACTCGCGGTGGCCAAATTGGGGCTTATTTAAAACCACTTTTAGAATCAATTAAAAAGCTATAAAAATACCCATTAAATCTTTAAAAATCCTAAAAATTCAAGATCTATAAATTTTAGTTTTTATTTAACAAGATTTTACAAGAAATTGAGAGAAAAATAGATCTTACACATGTTAGATGCTATAGGTGGCAATGGCACTTCTTGGCAATGATAGAATCGATCTTGGAGGTTCAAGGTTTCAACTTTGGGGCTGAGTAAATTAGGAGAAAACGACAGCAAGGTGATGGAGGAGATGATGGAAAATATTACGGCAAAAAGAAAAGAAAAAGATGACAAAACTAGGTGTTATGGATGACAACAACAATGGAGGAAGAAAGAAAAATTGAAAATCAAGAAAAAAGATGAGAGTAGAGAGACTGCTAGGGTAAGGAAAAAAGGAATAAAGGCTGGTCATTTGTGTAAAAATAATATTTATTCCTAGGTTAATAAGGCATAGATGACACACTCTAAACAAACAAGGCACTTTTGCAAAAAAATTAATTATTTTGAAAGGGAAAGGATTCGAACTTGGGACCTCATTTAATTCCATGCTTTCACATTTAAAAACTAACCACTTAGCTAACTCCTTATTTTTTATATAATTCTACATTCTTATTAAGCTAAAATTTTGGATGTTACACAACAAGTAGGTGTTCTAGACCTTCTACCATATAAAGGCTCAAAATGAGACATATTTAAACTGACATGGTAGCTATTAATGGTAGCTATTATTTTAGGCTAATGCAATTAGAGGAACATGCATTTCCTAATTTATTCCAAAATTGATCATACAAAAACACATCATATTTTCTGAAACTTGAATTACTCTTTCAGATTGGCCATTCGTCTGAGGGTGAAACAAAAATGATTGTTATAATTGTTGCCAAAATCTGGAGGTAAATCTTGGATCCCTATCAGAAATAATAGACGAGGGCACTCCATGGAGACAAACCACTTCAACAATATATAGTTCAGCCAACTTTTCTAAAGAGTGTGTGGTATTCACATGAAAAAAGTGTGCTGAGTTTGTGAGCCTATCTACCACCACCCAGATAGAGTTCTTCTTGGAGGGACTAAAAAGCAACCCATATACAAAGTTCATGGTGATTCTTTCCCATTTCCATTCAAGAATTTCTAGGAGATACAAATTTCTTGATGGAACTTGATGTTCTGCCTTCACGTTTTGGCATGTTAGACATGTGGAAACGTATTTCGAGCTCTCATTCTTCATTCTAGGCCACTAGTAAGATTCCTTCAAGTCTCTATACATCTTGATGCCTCTAGGGCAAAGTGAAAAAAGGCCCTTGGTGAGCTTCTCTTACTAATTCCTTTCTCAATTCATTCCCTATTGGTACAAACATTCGATTTTTTGAATCTAAGTTCGCCCTCCTTACCAATACTGAAATGCTCTACTTTGCCTAAGTGCATCCTTTGTTTGAATCTTTTTTATTGGATATCTTTCTTATGTTCCCCTAAAATTTAAGGGAAGTTGGTTTCACTACCAACTCTGCCAACAAGGCTCTAATCGTTATCCTGCTCAAGGCATCTACCACCATATTTTCTTTTCCTGGGTGGTACTCGATGATCAGGTTGTAGTCTTTCAATAGCTTCAGCTATTTCCTTTGGTGTAGGTTCAATTCTTTCTTGGTCAATAAGTACTTTAGACTTGTATGATCAAAAAAGATACAACACCTTTCCCCATATAAGTAATGTCACTAAAGCTTTAGTGTTAAGACCACAACTGCCAATTCCAGATTATGCGTGGGATAGTTCTTTTCATGCAGTTTCAATTGGTTCAAAGAATACGCGATGACCTTCCCTTTTTGCATAAGGACACAACCTAATCCATTCAATGATTTACCAAGCTCAGGCTACGCCAATACTGGAGTTTCAATCAAAACTACCTTTAGCTTTTCAAAGCTTTGCTGACATTCATTGCTCCACAAAAACTTCTTCTTCTTCAACAGTTTGGTAAGGTGTAATGCTATAATAGAGAAACCTTTCATAAATCTCCTATAATACCCAACCAACCGCAAGAAGCTACATACTTCAGTAACATTCTTAGGCGAGTTCCATTCAAGAAATGCCTTTAACTTGGTGGGGTCTACCATGATACCCTCTGCCAAAATTACATGCCCAAGGAAATGTACCTCTCTTAGCCAAAACTTACATTTGCTACATTTCGCGTACAACTAATGTTCACGCAAGGTTCTTAATACAACTCTTAAATGTTTCTCATGGTCAAGCTCGCTCTTAGATTAGACCAATATGTCATCAATAAAGACTACCACAAATTGATCGAAGTAAGGTTGAAACACTCTGTTCATTAAATCCATGAACACTGCGAGTGCATTGATCAATCCAAATGGCATCACCAAAAACCCATAGTGCCATATCTTGATTGGAATGTTGTTTTAGGTACATCCATTCTTTATCTTTATCTGATAGTATCTATAACCTCCCAAACTTGGCCTAGACATTATGGCTAGCTTGAGAATGCTACATTAGCCACCAAAATGGCTAAGCTAACACACGTTACTTTTGAAGACCTTAAATAAACTCATTTTAAAGAAAACCATAATTTTACTTTGAGTTAACTTAAAAGAATTTCATTCAATAGTTCGTGTATACTTAGGATTCATTTTATTATTGATAGTGTTGTTTTGGAAAAACCGTTTCCTTGTCACTGTTCTCTAAAAAGAACTTGATGTTAAACCAATGCAACAGAAAAACCATTTTTTTCAAGTCATCTTGGAAACTTAGTTGCCTTATCGATTTGTTTTTCAAAAATGGTTCCTTTGCATTGCAGCGAAAACTAGGAAAGAATATCAAATTTTACTTAAGTCTGATATCATGCATTATCCAGTTATTATGCTTGAGTAATCCATGCATGAAAAAATCCCGAAAGAAAAGTTACCAAGCGACATACTAGAAGTCATTAAAAATTACAAACCAAAACCAATAGAGACTGATTAATACTTATTAAGAATAGTCTGAGGTCCAAGGTGGTTCTGCGAATGCCAAGTCCAGTCCTAATTTTGAGGTTTACTAAAAAGTTAAACACTATTAGGGGTGAGCTTATGAAAAGCTCAGTGTGAGTCAAACAATTATTTAAACGGACAAAAACATCAAATATAGTGAAACATATTAGCATTAACAGAAGAAAACAAAACCATCATAGGAATTTCATATCATTACATAGCAATTATCAATATCGATGTCAAATAGTGTATGAGCATGGGTTATCATTCATTCGAGTAACAATCATTAATTTCAATACAACATAATACCACACATATCATTAGTCAAAAACATTCAAATATGTCGTAAGCATGATGCAAAACAAAATGGTTCCTACCCATACCATCTGCTACACACCACGTGTTCCTCAGAACCCGTCATTTGAACTCCAAAACATTATAGGCTTAAGCCCGTTGTGGTTAAAACCACCAATAACAATATGCAAAAAATTCTGCTAGTAAAAATGTAGACAAGCTGCCAGTAAAAATGCGAAAAATTGCCATTCCCCTCGGTACCCCAGGTGTAGTGCACTGACTACGAATAATGCAAACTTAACATGACGCTGGTACTCCACAGAACTCATCCATCAACCACAAAATCCAAACTCATTGCATATGCATTATATCACACAATCTCATACATAATCATATCTCAATACTTTTCACATTCATTTGACATGCTCAGCATGGCCTTAATAACCAAATACTTTCAGTAAATGGAAACAGTGTTCCAATCTTTCAAATTATCATTATGTTGGTATCAATAAATATCGTTCAATTTCACATAATTTAAAGATTTTCATTGGGCATAAATAGCACCCTTTTCAGTACACAATATAACAAATATCTCATGTGTAACACCCCTAACCCATATCCGTTACCGAACTAGGGTTAAAGGCATTATTGGACAAAATCAGAATTGTAACATTCATTTCATAAACATTGAAGCATTAAAGATTAATCAACAATATAGAGTCCCTTATATAGGTCATGAAAACCTTAAATATGTATTAAAAAGAGGTTGGGACTAAACCAAGCACATACAAAATTTCTCTAAAGTTTAAACATTTCTCAAACAAGTACAAGTCATACGCCCGTGTGAATAGGCCGTGTGCCTCACACGGCTTTAGACATGCTCGTGTGTCTAGACCGTGTCAAAACAAGGCATACATACTGACTTGTTCACACGGCCATAAGACATGCTCGTGTACTTTAGCCGTGATCGAATCTAACTTGGGCTACACGGCTCGCCACATGCCCGTGTACCTTGGCCGTTCTCAAGCTTGACTTACAATTCTAGGGTACCCCAAGGGACACACGGCTGTGCAAAATAGCCGTGTGTGACATACGACTGAGACACACACCCGTGTCTCTACCCGTGTGGACAAAAATAGGCCATTTGAATAGCCAATTTTCCACCCCAGGTTGGGTCAACCTACAAACACCAAACCAAACATATTTGCACAATATTATTTGACCAATTCACAACCAAAATATAAACCATTCATGACATATCATTGCCAATCAAATACATACTTATAAGCTTTACCAATCTATATCAAACATAAGTCAAAAGCTTGTCAAAACATTTCTTTCTATACATCATTCAATTCCATGCTAAAACTTGTCAAAACTTAACATCATTTACCATTTCTTTTATCCAACTCAAATATATCAAATATAACATATTGCATCACATATCCTTTACCAAAACCATAACATATCCACAACCATACCAAACCATATCACATGGCTAAATATAAACATTACAAAACCTATCCAAAGTACTTCTAGCCTATACATGCCATACTTTACTATATACATTTTCAAAAGGTACCAAAATGAGATTTGATAGTGTGGTGACAATCCTTGACGATCATCGAGCTCACAGTAGCTTCAATATCTATAAAACAATGCAAACATACACAGAGTAAGCTTTCAAAAGCTTAGTAAGCTCGTACCAAAAATCATCAACAATATATAGAATATAAAACATCAACACATAAGTACTTATAACTTCTCAATTAATCTATCAATTTTAAGCCAACACCATCCATATGTTCTTACCAATTCAATGAACTTTATAAGAATAATACCATCTACCACATAGGTATCATACGTACCTGAGCCTTCCCGAGTTCAATCATTTTCATCCTCACCTCTTGTTCGGATATTTTAAGGCTTTCTAAAGATAACCAATGCTTTAAACATCTGCACACTTAGTGCTTTAAAAATTAGTTTAAGTCGTAATAATTTTGCACATTTAATGCCATCTCAATTAACCGATGCTATTTCAGTAGTGCACACTTAGTGCCTTATATAGCCGAAGCTAATTTAAATTGCACACTTAGTGCCAAATACTATTGATTTATCATCGTATTCATCCAAACCAAATATATCTACAATCTATGTATAATCAAAACAGAAAAATATATTTATAACATCATGTTTTACGTACAAACTTACCTCGTACTCAGAATTGTCGACTTGAATAGTTTACTCTATAATCTTTGACTTCCCTCAGTCTAAATCTGAATTCCTCTTTTCTTGACCTATATGTATTCAAAATTAACCCTTTTATTTACCAAATAATTCAAATCAATCCATAAACATTCATTTAGGGCATTTCACAATTTAACCCTCACATTTTCACCATTTTGACACTTTAGTCCCTAATTCACAAAATCGCAAAATACACAAAGTTTGCTTGTATACTAGCTTAGTCAAATTTTCATAGCTCTCATACAAGTCCACACATTTCATGTATTTCACATTTTAGTCCCTTAAAATGAAATTTTTATAATTTAGCCCAAATTACTCAAATTCATCCAAACTCCAAAGACAAAACATGTAAACCCAACATCAGGCTTTCATATTTCATCATATAACATCACAAAGCTTATGACTTCATCCATGGCACATTTCAAAATCACCAAAAAATTAGAAATTAAGGTATGGGTTCGATAATACATGAAGCAATGATTACAAAAACATAGAAATAATCAAAAATCAAGCAAAACACATACCTAGTTTACCAATTCAAAGTACCGAACCCTAAGTGAGACTTTTCTCTTTTATTTTCTTTTCAATTTCAATGGATGAACACATAAATTAACATGTTTTCTTGTTTTTGTTTTATTAATATTAACATATTAACTAAATGACCATTTTGCCTTTTGCTATAAAATTATTCATTCACCTAACACATGCCCTTTTATGTCCATTCAAACTTCCAATAGTCAAATAGCCACATAGGGACCTCACAATTATAAAACCAAGTCAAATAAGCACTTTTAACATCTAGCACACAACTTTTACATTTTACGCGATTAAGTCCTTTTTCAAAATTAGACACACAAACGATTAAATTTTTAAACAAAACTTTCACACATGCTAATTCACATATTTTAAGGATGGAAAATAATATTAAATCATTTATCTGACTCGAATTTGTGGTCTTGAAACCACTATTCTAACTAAGGTCAAAACCAGACTGTTACATCATGCATTTAAATCATACATAAGCTTAATATTCCAACACATTATATCATTCAATCAAATATTCTCATATCTCATAACTCAAATATGCAATTACAAACTCAATCAAACATTTATAATATCAAACTAGCAATTTTACCAACATGTCAATCTTTTAAGGCTCGAACTCACAAAATCAATAATTTGACTGTTAAACTAATCGGATCAGCAAGCTAATTTATCAAATATAACATGATATTTAACACTTTCAAATAATTTAGCTATTAAGCTAATTTATTTTACACTATCTAGTGAATCTTTCAATTTCTTTAGTAATTCCTTAAACGAGCCTAAACCAAAATTCAATATAAATTCAATGACTTTACCAATAAACCAACCCCAAAACACCCACTTATAAGTCAAACCAATAGTTAATGTTATAACTATTTTATGAATCCAAACTAGTTGGATTCCTCACACTTTAGAAATGGTTTGAGATCTTATTAAAATCTAGAAGAAAAAATAACTTTGAAATAACTTGAAATCCTTAAAATTCCAAATCCAGAAATTTTGGTTTTTAATTGACAAGATTAATAAAAAGAATTGAAGAGAACAGAGATCTTACCCAAGCTAGTTCAGTGAAACGGCAAAGGCACTTTCGTGGCAATGTTTGAGATCGATCTTGGGGTTCAAGATTTTAGATTTGGGGCTAATTTAGATGAGGGTAAATTTAAAAAATAGAGTAATGGAGATGGTGCATAATCTTAATGGAAAAATAATAATAAATATATGATAAAATGGGAAGTGTAATCGAACACAACAATGGGGGAAAGAAAAAACATTGAAGAGAAAAGATAAGAGGAAGAGGGTGAATGACTAGGGTAGGGAAAAATTGAATTAAAGGTTAAAAAATACAAATTTTGTACTTATACTTAGGGTTCAAGGGTATGGATGGCACACACATTAAAAAAACAAGTGATTTTGCAAAATTTAATTATTTCACAAGAGAAAAGATTCAAACGTGATACCTCATTTACTTTCCATACTTTTTCATATTTCTTTTAACCATTAGGATTCCTCCTCATTCTTGAAATGATTGTGCAATATTTATTTTAAAAACAAGGCATGTCACATACTAGGGTTTAAGGCAAAATTTGCAAAGTAATAAATATGGTGAGAGAAGGGATTTGAACTTGGGTTTCAATGAACATTTCACTAACACTTAACCAACAAACCAATACCTCATTTATTTTCTAAAAATGAATAAATAATCTCATAAATTAAGGTATGACCCCCAATTCTACTAACCCCTGATTTTTGGGATGTTATAGTATCTAGACCTTAAATCAATCTTGGAGAACACTGAAGCTCCACTTAATTGATCAAATAAGTCTTTGACTCTGGGAAAGGGTTATGTTTTTTTAATGGTGACCTTATTCAACTGAAGATAGTCTATGCACAGGCACATAGATTCATGCTTCTTCTTAATGAACAGAATTGGCATACCCTAAGGAGATCCATTATGCCTGATCAAGCCTTTACTTAATAGTTCTTGAAATTGTTCTTTTAACTCCTTAAGTTCTACTAGTGTCATCCTATAGGGTGGACATGATATAGGAGTTGTTCTAGGTTCTAATTCTATTGAAAATTATATTTCTTTATCCTTAGGTATAACATGGAGTGTAACACCCTGAACCCAGCCCAGACGTTATGGCTGAATTCGGGTGTCACATCGAAGTGCCATTATGGAAACTTTATAGAGTTAGGATCTTTGCTGTTACCAAATCATCTTGTCAAAATGTTTTACCAGTTTTATTTCCTTTGATATGCTAAACTGTTTATGACTTGCGGAAGCTTTTAAAACCTTGGAGTTGAACACGTGTTTTTGAAAAACAATTATTATTTTGAAAACACGTCTTCTTAAAACTAGCAGTTTTTAAGTGAATATATAAAAGCCGAATTAAAAATTATAACCCATAAATGGCCTTACTACAAAACATGAACCCAAAACGAAACTTTAAGTATAAATAAAACTAAATGTAAATTAATTGCAATCGTGTGGCCACCTCCGTGTCCCTCGCAGCACCAAATCGCCTAAAGCTGGGGATTACCTGCACAGTCAAAGTGAAAGAGTGAGTTTATGAAAACTTAGTGTGCAATCCCCTATCAGTCATTCAATATACAACATACAGTAATAGTTTGGGCCTTAACCCTATTCAGAAATAGTACAGAGTTGGCCGTAGCCCAATACAGTAACAAAACAGTACAATAATGCAACCCATCCCAATCCAGCCAACACACCATTCCATACCACCAATACACCATGTGGGGACAAAGTCGACCAACCCAGCCAACGCACCAATAACACAGCAAAGCTGCAAGTAATATCATCACAGCAAAGCTACCAGTATCAGTATATGTGGCAGAGCCACCAGTAACAGTGCACTTCCTCCTTAACAGAATCCCAACCCCATACAGAATGTCATGTCATAAATCATACATGTATGAAGAATGTCATGCTCAGAAGGAACGGTTATATCATATCACAAATCAGTCATTTATCCTCGAGGGGTAAAATAGTCATTTTACCCTATAGGGGTATTTTAGTCATTTAACTTACTTTGGGGTCTAGGTACTCTTATTGACCCATCAGAAGGACTACAATTGCCTCGAGCGACTCGTGTAACCCTAACGGTCCTAATAGTGTAAATGGGCCCAAGGCCCATTATGCGGCCCAAGTAGGGCCATACGCCCATGTGGCCCATCAGGCCCAGAAATTACCACGGCCATGCGAACTACACAATCCAGTCCAGTAATTGCGACCCACTCGACGACCACATAGGCCATTTTCACATGGCTTAAAGTTTACAACCCACAATTCGACAAAATATAATAGCCTATACATGCCAAATGTTCTTCAACAACAAAAACAATACCACAAGATTTCAGCCGGTGTGATGACTTCAACGACGGTCCCGATCACGCAAACAATACGAGTCCGAGAGACCTAAAATGGGTGACAAGAAAAGCACCGAGTGAGTTTACAACTCAGTAAGTCATAAGCATTCATCAATCAACTGATAAAGTTACTACAACATGAAACAATAAACGAGGCTAGGTACTCATCCATATCGAATCTATACCAAGTCATACATCCACATTTCATATTCTACACAACAAGATATTTGAGGCATTTTCACACACTAACTCATTTCCACCACAATCATACAATTTCAATCATCACATAGATTTAAGGCTTACCAAATTCAACCCCGAGCATGAACATATTTTCTATTCGTCATGAGCTCGAGGTACTTACCCGATCCGCTGTCCGGGATTAGCTCGATAATGTCGCACACTCGATTGCCAATTGTAATGCAAGAGCATATAGTGAATCCGCACACTTAGTGCTATATGTATTCAACTCGCACACTTAGTGCTATATAATCAAACTCGCACACTTAGTGCTGTACAATTTTAAACCCGCACACTTAGTGCCAATCTTGTCACCGTGTCCATTTATACCCGCACACTTAGTGCCGAGACCAATACCTTATGTATTTTGCTGCCTTTATACATTCAACAATGGCATCATTCCATACACACACATTTCCATTTACACACCAACTCATTTAAACACATTTGCATATATATATTGATCATTTAAATCAACACCAAATATACGCTTAATGACTTACCTTGTGTTGGGTAAAAGCAGTCCAAGTCGGCTACTCGATGACCTTCGTCTTTCCCTTGCTTGATTCTCCTTCTTTAACTCCTTGAGCTTAATCAATAAATCAACTAGTTTAACCCTCTTGCTAAACATTCATAATTCAATTACACATGCATATGTATGTTTGTATATTCGCAACCATCCTCACTTATTACCCATTTGGTCAACAATCTAA
Organism: Gossypium arboreum; assembly: GCF_025698485.1. Lineage (NCBI taxonomy): Eukaryota > Viridiplantae > Streptophyta > Magnoliopsida > Malvales > Malvaceae > Gossypium > Gossypium arboreum. The sequence goes on along the minus strand of NC_069077.1, from coordinate 79,125,395 downwards.
GCCAAGATAAGGCTTCAATATGGTTGCCTCTAACCGAATACATGCACACCAATCTACTTCCTTTGGCCGAATATGCATGTCTATGTGGAGGCCAATTTTACACTTAATACTACACAAAAAAACAGCATACATTTTCCTAATTAACGCATTACATATTGTAGTTCTATACACATCTCTCATTTATTTCATAACCGAAACAACATCACAAGCAAATAGACATCTTAAAATAGTATGCATGTCATACCAATTCATCATGTGCAAACATATATTCATGTAGGTGCAATGGCGAATTCTCAAGTGGCTTATATCCAAATATACACACATATCCAAAGCTTAAATCTTACTTACCATGCAACATGCATGAATCATACTTATGGATATAACATGGCGAATACCACAACACCATACCGTTTCAATTTGGTCATGGTTAAACAAAGAACTTAGTATCTCATTCAAAAATGCTAAAAGAAAATCTAAGAATCCCCAATCCACCATCACATGAATCATTATCAAGCTTGATATTTAGCATGCAATGGCATTAACACCATATTCACTTTGGCGAATTTCATTCCCATGACATAACAAAGATTTGAACCATGGGCTAACAAGAACATCAAGCTAGCAACTAAAATATACATGAATCTCATGGCAAAACATCAAACTTACCTTAATCTAGGTACAAGTATGGCCAAACCTCCTCCTAAACCTCTTCCAAACCAACATGAAACAAGAATTCCTTCCTTCTTCCTTAGAATTTTCAGCCCAAAGGAAATGAAAATGATGAACAAAAATTCTTCTTTCTTTCTCCACACTCACGGCAATGGGCATGCATGAGACCATTTTTTCTTTTTTTTTTTTTGTTCCTTTCATTATTAAATTCCCATGCTCACTATTTTATTTTTTCTTACATACACCATTGTCCCAACATGTTTTATGACATGTTTTTACCCATAATCTCTTGTCATGGCCGGCCACTAACTATTAGGGGGAAATTTCACATGCAAGTCCTCCCTTTGACTACATGCACTATTAGGTCCTTATAGATTAGCCTATCACTTTTCAAAAGTGTCACACAAGTCCTACTAACTGAATTCACATGCTATCGGCTAAATCAAGCTTGAAATTTTCACACATTCATAATTACATATTCTAGACAATAAATATTACGTTCAAACATTTCGGTGACTCGGTTTAGCGGTCCCGAAACCACTTCCCGACTAGGGTCAATTTTGGGCTGTCACAACTCTCCCCCACTTAAGAAATTTTCGTCCCCGAAAATCTTACCAGTAAATAGGTTTGGGTAACGCTCTTTCATAGAGTTCTCGGGTTCCCAAGTAGCTTCTTCCATCCCGTGTTTGAGCCATAACACTTTTACTAATGGAACTCTTTTGTTTCGCAACTCCTTCACTTCACGAGCTAGGATACGAATCGGTTCTTCTTCATAACTCATATCGGCTTGAATTTCAACCTCGATGGACTAATTACGTGTGACGGTCGATCTATAACGTCAAGCATCGAAACATGGAAGACGTTGTGAATCCTTTCAAGTTCGGGGGCAAAATCAAACGATACGCGATTGGACCGACTCGTTCAGATATTTCATATGGCCCGATGAACCTCGGGCTCAATTTTCCTTACGGCCAAATCTAAGCACCTTCTTCCAAGGTGAAACTTTGAGAAAGACCTTGTCTCCAACCCGATATTCAATATCTTTTCTTTTCAAATCCGCATACGACTTTTGCCGATCCGAGCAGCTTTCAAACTTTCACGAATTACTCGAACTCTTTGCTCGGCATCCTTAACCAAATCAACCTCAAGAATTTACCTTCACTAAGTTCAGGTCGAATAATGGGGTACGGCATTTACGACCGTATAAAGCCTCGTAAAGCGCCATCTTAATACTTGATTGAAAGCTATTGTTGTGGCGAATTCAATCAAAGGCGATACCGTTCCCATGAACCACTAAACTCAAGGATACAACATCTCAACATATCCTCGAGTATTTGAATTATCCGTTCGATTGACCATCGGTTTGGGGTGAAAAGCGGTCTTTGAAATGCAACTTGGTACCCAAAGCTTCTTGAAATTTCTTCCAAAATCGCGAGGTAAATCTCGGATCTCTATCCGACACAATAGAAATCGGTACCCGTGTAATCTCACAATCGAGAAGCGTACAATTCGGCTAGTTTATCCAATGAAAAATCCGTGCACGCACGGGATAAAGTGAGCCGACTTAGTTAGTCTATCAACAACAACCCAAATCGCATCCTTCTTACTAGCTGACAATGGTAGCACGGACACAAAGTCCATTGTGACTCGATCCCATTTCCACTCGGGTATCGTGATCGGTGAAGCAATCTCAAGGCACTTGATGTTCCGCTTTCACTTGTTGACATATTAAACATCTCGAAACAAAGTCGGAGATGTCCCGTTTCATACCATGCCACCAAAACCGACGTTTCAAATCGTTGTACATCTTCGTACTCCCCGGGTGGATTGCCATTCGGCTACAATGGGCTTCGTTCAAAATTATTGGAATAAGTTCCAAATTCTTTGGGACACACAGACGACTTCTGAACCTCAAACAATCGTCATCATCGATTTGAAATTCCGAGTCCTTGTTCGGAACACACTCATCCCGTTTTGCAACCAGCTCATCGTCGACTTTCTGAGCTTCACGAATTTGACGTATCAATAATGGTTTGGCTTTCAATTCAGCTACTAACACATTGTCGGGTAGGATAGACAAGTGTACATTCATCGCTTCATAAAGCAAATAGTGATTTTCGCTTAAGGCATCCGCAACCACATTAGCCCTTCCCGGGTGATAATCAATGACGAGCTCATAATCTTTTAACAACTCGAGCAACCGCCTTTGTCGCAGATTTAAGTCTCTTTGGGTCATCAAATATTTGAGACTTTTGTGATCCGAATACACATGGCACTTCTCACCAAATAAGTAATGCCGCCATATCTTTAAAGGCGAATACGATGGCGACCAATTCGAGATCATGGGTCGGATAATTTTTCTCATGTGGCTTTAATTGCCTCGGCGCGCAGGCCACAACTCGCCCTTCTTGCATCAATACGCAACCCAACCCAAGTAGGGATGCGTCACTATAAATGACAAACTCTTTGCCCGATTCGGGTTGCACTAGAATTGGGGCTTGATCAAATAAGCTTTCAGTTGATCGAAACTTTTTCGACATTTCTCCGTCCATTCGAACTTAACATCCTTTTGGAGTAAGCCGTCATTGGCGTGGCTATCGTCGAGAAACCTTTACAAATCGTCAAGAATAACCGGCAAGCCCCAAAAGCTCCTAACGGTAACATTCCTTGGTGGTTTCCAATCGACTATGGCGAATTTTGTTTGGGTCCACCACGACACCGATGCGACACCACGTGCCCCAAAAGCTAACCTCTTTCAACCAAAATTCACATTCTTGAACTTTGCGTATAATCGCTTATCTCGTAAGATTTGCAACACTAGCCCTAGGTGTTCAAGATGCTCGGTTTCATCTCTCGAATAGACCAAAATGTCATCGATAAATACAACTACGAACCGATCCAAGTATGGCTGAAAATTCTATTCATTAAATCCATAAACACCGCAGGGCATTAGTGAGCCCAAACAGCATCACCAAGAATTCGTAGTGACCGTACCTCGTTCTAAAAGCGGTTTTGGTATGTCCGATTCTCGGACCCTCAACCGATAGTACCCGACCTCAAATCTATCTTTGAAAACACCGAGGCTCCCTTTAATTGATCAAACAAATCGTCAATTCGTGGCAATGGATATTTATTCTTTATCGTCACTTTATTGAGTTGACGATAGTCGATGCACAACCTCATGGTTCCGTCCTTCTTCTTCACAAACAATACAAAGCGCCCCATGGAGAAAAACTCGGTCGAGCGAAACCTCTATCCGTCAATTCTTACAATTGAACCTTCAATTCCTTTAATTCCGTTAATGCCATACGATACGGGCTATTGAAATCAGCGTAGTACCGGTACAACCGATGCGAATTCCACTTCTCGAACCGGTGGCAATCCGGCAACTCCTCGGGAAAAACATCCGAATACTCACAAACCACTAGTACCGATTCGAGTTTCCTTTCCGTCTCTTTACTTCCAAACACATACGCAAGGTATGTTTCACACCCTTTTCACATACCTCCGGCGGTCATAGAAGATATTATCATTGGCGTTCCTTTTAAATCGAGAGACTCGACTCGGACTACCTCATTATTTGCACTCCTCAAATCAATGGTTTTCCTTTTGCGATCCACCTTTGCATCATGTACTGATCACCAATCCATACCAAGAATAACATCGAATTCATTAAATGGTAGAAGCATCGATCGGTAGGAAAACAGATTCTCGAATTATTAGAGGGCATCTCTTGCACACTTTATCAACGAGCACGTATTGACCCAAAGGGTTTGACACTCGAATTACGAACTCGAGAGACTCAACGGTAGAGTCTTCTTTGGATGCTAAGGTTTCACATACATATGAGTGAGTAGAGCGGGGTCAATCAATGCAATCACAATAGTATCAAAGAGAGTAAAAGTACCGGTGATAACGTCGGGGAGGATGCCTCCTCTCGTCTTGCGGATGGCATATGCTCTAGCAGAGTACGGGTCTCGGATCGGACAGCCAGTATTAGAGGCTCCTCTCGATTACCACCCCTACCTCCAGAGATTCTCGGGGCCTACCTCCACCGTCGTTCCACTAGGTCTTGCACCTTGCGTCTTATTCCTCTCATCTAGCTCCGTGCAATCTCTAATGAAGTGGTCCTTGAACCGCATCCATAATGAGCCCTATTAATGACTTACCCCAACATTCACCTAGGTGTCGTCTTCCACATTGGGGGCATTCAGTCTCTCTTGACGATTATTGCCCACACTAGCTACTGAAGTAGCTCGGAGTCCGTCAATGGTCGGGCTCTAATGGAAATTCCCGCATCGTCCTCGACTTCTGGTGTCCTCACCGAACCTCTTTACACCGAGAACGGAGCTTTACTCGTCGATCTTTTACGGTAATCTCTTGCTTCAAATTCAGCCTTCTTCTTCTCCTTCCCAAGTTCTTCCGCCTTGCGTGCTCGTTCGACTAGTGTCACGAACTCCTTTATCTCCAAAATTCCCACTAGTAACTTTAACTCTTCATTCAATCCTTCTTCAAATCTTTTGCACATCGCAACCTCATCAGCCACACACTCCCGAGCATACCGACTAAGTCTTACGAACTCATGTTCGTATTCGAGATCTGATCATCCCGCCTTGCTTGAGTTCCAAGAATTCCTTACGCTCGATCGATGAACCGTTGACTAATGTATTTCTTTCGAAATTGGATTGGAAGAAATCCCAAGTAACTCGTTCATTTGGGACTATGGAAATTAAAGTCCTCCACCAATAGTAAGTCGAGTCTCTTAACAAGGATATAGCACACTTAAGACATTCATCGGTGTGCATGACAGTTCATCTAACACTCTAATGGTGTTATCGAGCGAACTCGGCCTTTTCGGCATCATCAAGAACTATGGCCTTGAACTCCCCACGCTTCCTAATCAAGTCCACGGTGGTTTACTCAACCTCACAGGATCGAGAATCGGAGGCATTGCGGGCTCTGGGGTGGAGTATTTAAATTCGGGAATGGTTGGACAGCCGGGTTGGTTCGGGCATATTGCGCGACCCACTCACTCATCATGGTGAAGAAGGCTTGTTTCGCCTGTTCATTTTGATTATTCGCGGATGATCGAGGCTCAACGGGCGTGTCCCTTGCGCAGAGCAGCCGCTACACTTTCAACGTCATCCGCCAAGGGTCTCTCTACCCCGGGTTCCATTGCTAATCAAAACAAAAATTCCAACCGTCGAAGTCATCACATTATTAAGCGCTAACAATTTGGCATGTATAGCTAGACTCACACGCGCTATGGTAGTCCTAGAACCGACTAAACCATAGCTCGATACCAATAAAATTGTAACACCCTAACTTCGAGACCGCGCGATTAGCGGACACGAGGTTAACGGCCAAACCCTCTCAAGATACCAACGGTTTGACATTACCGGTCGGTGGAAAAGCTGCGTCACCGTCGCCTTAAAAATCATATCTCGAGTTTCAAAACTTCGAAGCTGGTTTAAATAAATTTTCACAATTTAGACTCATATACCCATCCATGGATTTATTTTTAGAATTTTGGTTGGGCCAATTGGTACAATTTATTAGTTAAAGTCACCCATGTTACGAGGACCGATCGCTTTCGACCTTCGCGCTACAACTTGAATATCTCCTCGTAATATGGGTGACTTTAACTAATAAACTGTACCAATTGGCCCAACCAAAATTCTAAAAATAAATCCATGGATGGGTATATGAGTCTAAATTGTGGAAAATTTATTTAAAAGCTCGAAGTTTTGAAACTCGAGATATGATTTTAAGGCGACGGTGACGCAGCTTTTCCAATTTGACCGTAATGTCAAACCGTTGGTATCTTGAGAGGGTTTGGCCGTTAACCTCGTGTCCCATAACAAGGCCGGTCTCGAAAGTTAGGTGTTACAAAAAGAGCACTTGCCTTAGTCAACGGATGTGGTTTAACCCACCAATAATATTAATCGAAGGTTGGCCACACCCTCTTTTGCCGAAAAGCTGCATCATCGAGGGAATCCATTAACAACAATCGCATAAACCAAAGACTTGAATCGATACCTATTGCCTACATAAAACTCAAAACTAGAGATAGGGCATTCGGCCAACACCCCATTATATTAGCCCACATACTTACCTTAAATTAAGTGATAAGGAAACAGTTTCGACAGCTAAATATCACCAAAAGCTCCTTCATTTCTCGAGGAAATTCAGAGAATCACAAGAATATCCCACATGAAAGAAGAGGACAAGAATCGACTATAAAGAACAAGAGAAGGGAGGACCATTCGGCTTTAAGTAGAGGTAACATAAAAAAGATTAAAGAAACCAGCAAGAATTGAATGTACCTACAATAGTCGTCAGGCCATAATCATGATAAAGAGATGAGGAGGAGAGAATCAGTCATGAACCAATGGCTAAACCGAAATGGATGAACAAGGGGAGGAGAAGAGGCAGTGAGCAATCAATTACCAACAAAAGGGAGTAAAGAGTGAAAGAGGAAAAGAAGCAGAGAAGAGGGAAAAGAGAGGTTCGGCTAGGAGGGAAAACCGAAGGATAGTGTAATGGGGAAGAGCAAAAGTGTATTCCGCCAGAGAAAAAAATGCCAAAAGAGGAAAAATGACCAAAAGAAAAACTGAACAAGGAATACTTCCCTTTAAGGAATTACAGCTAAAATTTTGAGTAACTAGAACCCAATTCGGTACTACCACCTCCACACCCTCTAATTCCTTGATTTTCTCCCAATATCCCTCCCTGATTCTCTCCATAAATCACTCCAACATCCCATTCAAACTCTCATGAACAATTCAACCTGAAAGTCTCAGTCCAACTCCACTACCTACCCAGCTCAACAGAAAAATAAATACTCCACTGTGCAACTCAAGACTCGAACCCAAGTCCCCTAGCAGAAGCAACACGCCACCTTGCCACGAGACCACACCCTCTTTTTGTGTCATGAAAAAAGAACTATTATTTACATGGCCTATATGACAATGTCCAGATTCATTTAAGAGCAACACTAAAAATTTTGCAAAAGCCAAGACTTGGACCCAGGTTTCTCAAACACTCCCAAACACACTGAAATCATTAAGCCAGTAAAGCAAACATGAAATTTGTGTCAGATAATACCAAATCAAAGACTCTAAATTTTTGGGGCGTTACATGGAGTTCGTCAGGGAACACATTTGTAAATTTCTTTACTACCAACACTTTGTTGACTTCTCTTCTATACTTGGGTGTGTGCATGATATACGCCAAGTAGGCATCTGCGCCCTGAACAATCAATTTTCTTGTGATAACTGCAGCTATAATCCTATTTGCCACTTTTGACTTTTTCCCAAATAACAATATTTATTTTCCCTTCAAACTTACTAGACACATGCTTTTAAACCAATAGTCAACCATAACGTTATGCCTAGTCAACCAGTCCAATCCCTATATAGCATCGAACTCATAAAAGCTCAACAGAAGCAAATCTGGAAAAATTATGCACTTGCCCATAGCTAAAAGATAATTTCTCATTAACTTGTTCATTATAGTGTTTTGCCCCAAAGGATTCGTCCAATATATTGATGTCAAAACATTTCACCTTGAGACTTAGACCCTCTATGACTTTTGTACATACATAAGAAAGAGTAGACCCAGGGCCAATCAATGCATAAATTTCATTACCGTGGAAATAAAATTACCAGTGATGGCTTCAGATAGGTCTGCGTCTTCCTGGCTTTATCATCTAGGCCCATGCTGATGTGCCAAAACTCATTGTATCAATTTTTTTCCTTTGTGACCCTTAGATCGAGCTGGACTTAGTCGCCATTTTTGATCTACTTTCTTCTTGGTATTTTGGTGGGCTTATTACTGATTGTTCTGTAGTGTACCTAGACTTGGTTGGTAAATCTTTTATCATGTCGTCTTTAGACCCACAACTGAAACAAGCCCCAAACTTCTTTCTGCACTCACCTCTATGATTCCTACCATAGAATTTATAGTCCCTTTTCTCTATTCGGGAATCGCCACAACTTGCCATAGATGTAGTTGGCCTAAGGGATCCCTTACGCTTGTGTGTGATTCCCCCCTTGAAGTTGGAAAAGGGTGATCCTTTGGCTTTTTAAAGATCGAGGGAGGTGGAGGACTTGAACTTCGTCTCTTCATTCTTTCCTTCTCATAATTCCTACTCTTGTACTTAAGGATTGATTCCGTCTTATAAGTTGTAGCCGTCATTTCAGACAGGGTCTCATACTGAAAGGCTGCCACCAAGGCTTAAGCCGTGTGGTTTTCTCGATTTGGTCTGTTTTGTCCCTTTTTAGCTCGTTTTTGTCTCCTTTTGACCCCTGGTGCTCTCCTGAGTACAAAACATGAAATAACCGGATTAAGAGCACCAAAATCCACAAATCTAATAGTAAACATCCATAAATATGCTACGTATTTGGGGTAAAAACATGTATTATTTGGCGTTTATCAAATACCCCCACACTTAAGCATTTGCTTGTCCTCTAGCAAACTTCTCACTTACTACTAGAATTCATTCTTTTCAATCACATAATCATTACTAATAATGTTACAAACTATTCCACAGAAATTTATACCATGAGAATTTAACTATAGGGGCATTAAAAGCCTCAAACAATCTAAATCGGATATCTCGATAATAAAATTATAGGTAAGCTCCTTCCTTTAAGTAATTAACTTTAGTCCTAAATATACAAGAGATGACATCCTCATTAAAGATTCACTCAAATCACTCAAAGTGTTTAAGGGTCAAGATTAAGCACTCGATTGTCTAACATGAAAAGTTATTACCATAGGCTTGCATGAAAATCAAATCTCCACCACTTGTAAATGATATGACACACTAATCAAAAGGTCTTTGCATCGTTGTAATGGGGTTTAGGTTACAGGTATGGATACTGGTTGAAGAACAGGGGTTAGAATCGAGATAATTTCAATATGTTACCCCACTATCAAAAACTTAATCACTGAATCACAAACAAAAACTTAATCACTGAATCACAAACAAATAGCTAGAACTATTTTACATGAGTTCATGACAACTTTAGCTTGCTGAGAATTACACACACATTTTTTTTAAGAACAAATCAAGTTAATACAATATAGAAATTATACTTCATGATTCAGTAACAAAAAATGTTGAACATAGTGAGGTAACAATATTAAATTTAATCTCGATAAAAGGGTCAAATTAAGTAAGAGGATTTTAACAATAATGGGTTAATGGGTTAATGACGAGGGTTAATCAATGAAAAAAGGGTTAGTAGGACCAATGGGGGTTCACTAAGGGTTTAATTATGTGGGAAGGCTTTTTATGGAGTAAGTGGGTTAAATCCTAAGTTCCTTTATCATCTCAGTATATCAAATCATACGTGTGATCTTGACAGGTATAATCAAAGCAAGTTCTAGAATAACAGTTCAATGTTGACACACTCAAACCACAAAAGAAGTGAGCAAGAAAGAAAGCTATATGCTCAAAAGGCTCAAAAATCTCACCAAAAATTTGGGTTTTTGATGTTATTCCTGTATACTTAAGATTTCAAGATAATACCTCAATTCAGGAAAATAACCTAAAAATTTTAGTTCTCAAATTATCAACTTATCATGCTTGATTCTCTAATGTCCTATAATTAAATAATCATGCATAATTCCCTTGGTCTAATTCATGACATATCAATAATAATTATAGGTCAATCAGAATTCATTCGATCAGGATTATGAGAACATCACTTAAACACAAGACCAAATTCAGGGATTTGAGAATAATGCAAAAAGTTAGATTTCATGTTTACCCCCCATACTTAAGATGTACATTACCCTCAATGTACAAAGATAGACTATTCAACATAAAGAAAATCATAAGAGGGAAAGAGGTGAAACTCCCTGTTAGAAGGATGTGGAGCTTAATTCTAAGGATGGAGTGTTTGGGGAAAATGGTAGCGGCGACTGTTTTTAGCTAGATGAAGAAATTAGGTTGTTGAACATGGCACTCATTAGGTATTGTTCCCTATTTGTTTCCTCATTCCATAAAATATTCCTAGCAGCTTTGCTTGGAAGTCTGTAGAATCATGAGGAGCTTAGTAAGAGTTGGTGTGGAAGAAAGCGTAGTGGAATTACTTGTTAGAAGGACCAGAAAAGGGAAAAAAATAAAATTTACTAATATAGATATGTCTTTATAATAAAAAATAAACATAAAAATCAAAATCAAAATAGAAATAAAAATAAAAAAAGATAAGAGGATTTAATGATCCTCGTCGGTAGGGCCCTCAGGTAGTGGTGCTGGAGTGGCATGTGGAAGTTTTGGCACAACTGCTGCATCATGGCCTGCATATCGTCCATCTGTCGGTTCCGTTGCCAATCTTGCCCGTGGATCATCTCGAACAGTGTAGTGTAGTACTGCTCGAAGTGGGCGAGTCGGTCAGAAAGATATGCCAATGAAGCAGCTGCAGGAACTGGTCGTTCCCTTGGTGGCGCGGTCGAAGGCTCCTCGTGCTGTGGGGGAACATCATCAAGAATGTCCTTAAGATCCTCCTCGTCAATGGCATGCGAGAGATGGTACTGTGGAGGATCGGTCCCACGTTGGTGCTCAATCATCCGTATGTGTAACATAGTCGTGATGCCCTGTAGGGACATCTGACCTATCAGGGTAAGCGCTGATGACTGAGCCGCGGTGTTGAGAACGCCGAAGTGTCTGGCAAGGCACATCACGTAGGGGCCGATGGAGATCACTCCCTTCCTGTGCCGCTCGGTTTGATGGCAAATGGCGAAAACAATGAAATATGCCAAGTCGGTCACGTGTGCATTCGCCATGCATCATAGATAGTAGGTGTCATGGGTGTTGACGACACTTGTGCTCTCTCTCCTCCCAGCCAATGTGTGAGCCAATATGGCATGGAGATAGCGGAGGGAAGGGGGGAGAGTTGAGGCCTTCGAGCAACTGGGGTTGTAGGTGAAAAAAGTGGTGCCAAAGCCTTCCAGCACAAGGAGGGGGAGATGTGGATATTCGTGGGAGTGCATTCATGTCCTCCTCCTCCATAAACTCATCGGTGTAAGGTCCTAGAGCTACTCCAAACTCTGGGACACTTATCACACGAACTAGGCTGCCTAATCAGAAGTGAATAGTGCTTGGGTCATTATTGTTCGTCATCACCACCGTTCCCATGGGTCGGTGGACAGGAGGGTGCGGATGGTATCAGCGAGCTGGACTTGCTCTACGGCAGCCCATTCGATTCAGCGACCTATAGTGATGGGTCGTGCGCGGAGTATCTGAAATAGCTCCTCCTGTGAAGCTTGCAGGAATTTCAAGGAACGGCTGCCGATCTTCGGCTATAGCTCATACCGAGGAAGAACCCGGTTCCCTACGTCTTTTTAAGGAAGGGACCGCGGCCTTCTTGCCCTTTGATGACGACATAATATACCTAAAAGTATATAATTATTGATAGAATCCAAGATACATCAATAGTTAAGCAATAGGCCTAAAAAAAGTATATGCAATTTAGTGTTTTAAATAAGTCAAATATAGAAAATTCTAAAGTAAATTCTTAACTTGTCTAAAACATATTGGTAATAGTAACAATATCTATATAAAGCATGAAAAATACTAATGTAACAACACAAATTGGAAAAAAACAAGGATAAGAAAGTGAACCAATGGCTGTTGTAAGGTAGTGCACGGGTGTGTGATGGCGAGCACGGGCGTGTGACGCGGAGAGAAAACCGTGTGGTAGGAAAATAGAGGGTATAGTGAGGGGAAAATGGGGATTAATGCAAGTGGAGTGACTTTGAGGGTGGTTTGGGGGTTGGGGAAGTGAGAATCTAGGGAATGGTGGCCGGAATAGGGAGTAAAGGTTGGGGGAGGGTGGATTTCGGCTAGGTTTTTGATAGGAGGAAGAAGATGAACAGTGGTTTCTTTATTTAGGGGAGGGGCACACAACTTTGGGCCATGCCAGTGTACTGTGTGGGTAGCCCGTGTTTTTCGAATTTTTTCAAATGTGGTCGTGCCCGGCTACTATCACACCTCATGTGTCTTCAGCGTGTGTGGCAGACGGCCATGTCGTACTGCCGTGCCTAGCATTGTTCGGTTCTCCTACGCCCGTGTGTTATGGTACCACGCCCGTGTATTGTTGTACACGGCTGAACATGCCCGTGTCAAAAAAATAGAATCGAGCCCTGTCCCTGGCACGCCTGTGGTTTTCTATCCCACGCTCGTGTTATTCCTATCAAGTTCACCCACGGCCATGTCACATGGCCGTGGGGATTTATCGCACCTCGTGTTTTGGGGAAATCATGTCCGGCTTCAACACGGTCGTCTTACATGGCCGTGTCTCTTCCCCTGTTTGGCCACGACTTCAGGCACGCCCGTGTGCCTGGTCGTGTGTGCTGAAAAACTTTGCAATTCAAAGATAAAGTTGATGATTTGAAGTGTTAGAAATTAATTAAAAAAAATCAAAATATGTTAGTGCTCGGGTTGCCTCCCGAGAAGAGCTTATTTATAGTTTATACTCGACTTACCTCTCTGTTGATTTATCATGGTGGTTTGAGGAGTTCATACTCTTCGTTCTTGCTGTTAATCTTAAAATAAGGTTTTAATCGGGTGTTGTTTACCTTAAAAGTGCCGAACTTGGGATGACTCACCTCCACCGTACCGAATGGAAAAATACTAAGTACCGTAAGAGGGATTTCCTCATTCAGTGTGGTAGTGATAATGTGAGGATCGATGGCATCTAGTAAGACTTTATCGCCTACCTTAAGTTGATTAAGAGAGGTATCGGGCTTGTTTTGGCGTAGTTTCGGTTTATCATGTGTTCTCGGTTTGTGTTCTCGCCATTCGTCAAGCTCCTCTATCCGTAGCCTTCGTTCTTCATGAACGTCTTTATTCTTTTCATGATAGTAGCGCACTGTCTTTGTTGTCTTGGTTTGAGAAGGTTCCTGCAAGGACGATTGAATATTAGTTTTATCATCGATAGGTTTTATAGCATTATCCTGAGTCTTAGGGGTTTTGACTGAGTCGCGTACTTGGAGCGTTACTCTGTCGTCACCTGCACGAAGTGTTAGCTCCTCTGTGCCTACATTAATAATGGTTCTGCTAGTTTCTAAAAAGGGTCGTCCTAAAATTAAAGGTACCTCGTTATCCTCATCCATATCTAAGACGACAAAGCCTACTAGGTAAATAAGTTTATCAATTTTAACGAGAACATCTTCAATAATACCATTAGGAAATCGAACTGTTTTGTCAGCCAATTGTATGCTCATCCTAGTCTGTTTGGGTTTACCGAGACCTAGTCGTTTAAACATTTTATACGACATAACATTTATACTTGCCCCTAGATCAGCTAAAGCATTATTCACAGATAAACTACCAATTAAGCAAGAAATTGTAAACTCCTTGGATCTTTCAATTTGTTAGGTAGCTTATTCTTCAGAATAGCTGAGTAGACTGCATTGAGTTCCACATGCGATGTAGCGTCTAATTTCCTTTTATTAGCCAGAAGTTCCTTTAAGAATTTTACTGAGTTGGGCATCTGCGAAAGAACTTCAATAAAGGGTAAGTTAATATGTAATCTCTTTAAGAGTTTGACAAACTTACTGAATTGTTCTTCTGTTCTGTCTTTCATCATCACTTTAGGATATGGCACACGAGGTTCATAATTCGTACTTACTTGTTTAGGATCATCATCATTTACCTCTTCTCGACCTTTGTTCATCGCGTAATGAATCCTTCCTTATCTTGGGCACTAATTGCATTGAGGTGTTCCCTCGAATTAGGTTCCGTATTACTTGGTAAGCTACCTTGTGGTCACTCAGAGATTAGTTTGGATAGCTGGCCTATCTAAGTTTCGAGTCCTTGGATCAATGCTTGTTGATTCTTAAGTGTTGTCTCAGTATTTTGGAAATGGGTTTCTGACACCGAGATGAATTTTGAAAGCATCCCTTTAAGGTTCTTCTTCTTCTCTTGTTGATAAGGTGACTGTTGAAAACCCTGAGGATTTTGTGGCTTTTGATTCCCTTGACCTCCCCAGGAAAAATTTGGGTGGTTCCTCCAACCTGCATTATAGGTATTACTGTATGGGTTATTTTAAGATCGAAAGTTATTGTTACCCATATAGTTGACTTGTTCTTCTTCAGTTGTAGGATTGAAGGATTGGTATTCTGTATGCACACCTCCTCCGCTTGAGTCACGGTCATTATTGGATGTACCTGCGTAGAACCAAGAAAACTATCAATCTTTTTATTGAGAAGTTCTGCCTGATTAGAGAGCATGGTGACTGAATTGATGTTATAAACGCCGGTTGTTTTTGTTGGCTTACTCCTCATGACTTGCCACTGATAATTGTTCAGTGACATCTCCTCTATGAATTCGTAGGCATCTTCTGGTGTTTTATTGTTTATGGTTCTACTAACAGCTGCCTCAATCATTTGTCTTGTCGAGGGATTCACACCATTGTAGAACGTTTGAACCTACAGCCATAAAGGTAACCCATGGTGAAGGCACCTTCTCAATAGATCCTTGTATCTCTCCCATGCATCGTAGAGTGTTTCTAAGTCCATTTGCACAAAATAAGAGATATCATTGCGTAATTTAGTTGTTTTAGCTGGCAAAAAATATTTTAGTAAAAATTTCTTGATCATTTGCTCCCAAGTAGTGATAGACCCTCGTGGTAACAAGTTTAACCACTGTTTAGCTTTGTTTCTCAATGAGAAGGGAAATAACCGAAGACAGATGGCATCATCAGAAACGCCATTGATTTTGAATGTATTGCAAAATTCCAGGAAATTTACTAAGTGAGTGTTGGGATCCTCATCCTGCAAACCATCAAACTAAACAAACTACTGTATCATCAGAATAGTGTTAGGTTTTAATTCAAAATTATTCGCAGCAATAGCAGGTCTAACTATACTTGATTTAGTTCCTGTTAAAGAGGGTTTAGCATTGTCATACATAGTACGTGGAGCAGGATTTTGATTAGCTGCAATTGCAGGAGGCAGCTGATTGTCTTGGTTTTCAGCCATCTCGTCGGTTGGAGGTTGAGTATTGTCTTCTTGTTCGTTTTCTGTGTATCGTAAACTACGCCTTATTTCTCTTTGATTTCTTCGAACTGTTCGATCGATTTCTTCGTCAAAAAGTAAGGGTCCTGACGGGTTTCTTCTAGTCATAAACTATAAAAACCTTTCAAGAGAAAGAAAAACTAAATTAATAAATAATAATTAAATTAAACTAAATTGCAAGAAAAATAAATGGCTAAAGTAATAAAAATTTAGTGTTCCTAATATTTCAATTCCTCGGCAACGGCGCCAAAAACTTGATCGCAGTGATTTGTAACAAGTAATAAATTTTTATAATGAAGATCAAGCCTAGACTAACTATTATCACGATGAAAAGGCAAGCGCACCTATCGAACAATAGTATAGTAATGGCAAGACCAGGATGTCGTACCTAAGGGAACCAAAAGTACTAATAATAACTATATTTTTATTATCTAGCCTAAGAATAAAAGGGTTTGTTTATTAAACTAATTATCTAAACTAATTAACTAATTTAATCAAAGCAAAGAGAATGTTTGGAAAAGGACTTGAAGAAAAGCAATTGATAAAGACGACACCCACAGAGGAATCCACCTAGATTTCACTTGTTACCTAACTCTGAACCGGACGATTTATTCACTTGACTTGATCCGTGAGACTACTTAACCTATGTTATTATCCCTACTCAAGACTAATAACATCTAACCCCTAGATTGAATAACCAAGACTTTTCTCTAATTAACACTCTAGGGTTGCATTAGCTCGATCTATGGACATCCATATTAGGTTTCACCCTAATTCGGCAAAATCTTGTAACCCTATTTCTAGGCACCCAATCAACTCCGCTTAATTAAGCCAAATCTACTCTTAGGCAGGGTCTATTCCTCCTCTGCATAAGCACATCAAATCATGAATTAATACCCAGAATATTAACTCAAGCATTAATAACACATAATTAAGAACAAATCAAGTATTTATCATACAGTTCAGATAATAATAACAAGATCCATCATAGGTTTTATCCCCCTTAGGTATCTAAGGGGTTTTAGTTCATAATAAAATAAGAGTACATCTCAAAAGTATAAAAATAACAAAACATAAAAAAAACTCTAAAACCCCTGAAGGAATTCTGAGAGAGATCTTCAGTCTTGGAGTAGCTCCGGCTTTTAAGATGGATCGTCTGGCTTCCTTCAAGTAATTTATGGCGTGTGGTTTTGTGTTCCAGAAAGGTTCTGGAGAGAGAGCCCCTTTCTAGGTCATACTTAAGGGTGTTTATATAGGATTTTGATTGGCTTTCTTGCCCCTTAAGTATCCTTTTTCCGTGTAAAATACAACTCCTTGAAAAAGGGACACGCCTGTGTGCCACGGCCGTGTGACGTGGTTGCCAGGCCATGTTCGATCCGTTAAATTGCCATGGCTGTGTGGGCTCAATGGCCAGGCCGTGTGAGTCGTGTAAACCTTGGTCGACACCCTCGAAAGGCACGGGCGTGTGAGCTGCCCGTGTGTAAAGGCTTAGGTCGTGTGGTCTTCTCGATTTGATCCGTTTTGTCCCTTTTTAGCTCGTTTTTGGCTCCTTTTGACCCTTGGTGCTCTCCTAAGTACAAAACATGAAATAACCGGATTAAGAGCACAAAAATCCACAAATCTAATAGTAAACATCCATAAATATGCTAAGTATTTGGGGTAAAAACATGTATAATTTGGCGTTAATCAATGTGCCTCACACGGTTAGTAGACACGCCCATGTCTTAGGCCGCGTGAAAACAGGGCATACATACTAACTTGCATCCCACAGCAGAGGACACACCCATGTGCCAGGCTGTGTGAAAACTAGAGGGTATTCTACGTGGCCAACCACACGCTTGTGCGTCCAGCCCGTGTTCCTAATGACATGGCCACGCACGCCCATGTGCTAGACCGTGTGCCATTTTGGGGGTATATTGACTTATGTCACATGGCCAATCACACGCCCGTGTGTGAAGCCGTGTGGAGCATACTAACTTCAATTCAATTTCAACACCAGGGGACACACAGCCGTGTAGCATGACCGTGTGTCGGACACGACTGAGACACACGCCCGTGTAGCATGACCATGTGTTGCACACGGTTGAGACACATGCCCGTGTCTCTGCCTGTGTGGACAAAAATAGGCCATTTGCAAAGCCAATTTGCCACCCTTTTTGCGCATACCTACACAAGCTCATATGGTACCATTTTAAGTCACAAAAATGCAGCCAAAGTTCATCAACCATGCCAAATCCCTTTCAACCATGACATATCATTGATAATTAACCAAAATAATTTAACCATCTAGCCATCATAAAAACCATACCAAGCTTACCAAAACATAAGGCAATATAAACCACCTTACATGGCTAAAAACATACCAAAAATTTACATCATTGACAAGCCAACTTTCATGGCTAATTTTCATAACTCAAAACATATCACAATAACACTAGCCTATACATGCCATATACCATATTTACAAAACATCAAAAAAAAAATACCAACAAGTTGATTGCTAGAGTGGTGATGTTCTTGATGATCCCCGAGTCCAAGCTAGCTTCGATTATCTATAAAACAAGGAAAGAACACAAAAAGTAAGCTTTAAAGGTTAGTAAGTCATATAGAAATAAAATTACCACATGAATCAACATTATTTCCATCAATAGGAAAAGCACATATAAGCTCACAAACCTTTCCCAATGTATTCATATTCAATATCATAGATGAATTCATCAAATACTTCCCTTTTCAATACTTCTATGAATCTCACACGTACCTGAGTCATTTAATTCATTCACACACTCTTTCTCGACTTGACATTGCCCATTGAACCTTTTGGACTTGTTAAGGATACTCAGAAATCACATATAGCTCGTACAATGTCATATCCCAGATATGCTCTTACATGTTTCACATATCGATGCCAATAGCCCAGCTATGGTCTTACATGAAATCAAATAACGATGCCAATGTCCTAGACATGGTCTTGCACGTAATCACATAACGATAATCCTAATGTCATGACATTTGTATCCTATACTATTCCTGAGGTTCGTACAGGACTTTCAGATATTGTAACCCTATCGATTCTTGCTCGTATTTGATCATTCAATATTCAATGCAGTTCAATGACAATTAAATATATATAATTCAATTTAAAGACATCTATTTGCATATGAGCTTACTTTGTATTCGGGATAAATAGACTGGATCAACTATTCGATAACCTTTAATTTTCCCCGATCTAAATCTGATTTCTTTCGTTCTTGATCTATATACATTCAAAATTAACTCACTTATTCATCAAATCATTCAATTCAATCCACAAACACATATTTGGGCATTTTTACACTTTAGCCCCTAAAGTTCCACAATTTTACAATTTAGTCCCTATTTCACAAATACACAAAATTCACACAATTCAACAATACTCATGCTTGGTCGAATTTCATATAAGTCCCTAACAGCCCAAAAATTTCATTTATTTCACATTTCATCCACCCAATTTGCACTTTTCACAATTAAATCCTTAAAATGCATTTTTAGCTAAAATCACTTAACAAAACTAGTGTAACTATCAACAAATATTCATTTTTCATCACCAAACATTCAAAAGCTCAGGTATTCATCAATGGAACTTCACAAAATCATTAACAAATTTCAAAATTAAGGTATGGGCTAGCTAAAATACAAAGCAACGATTACAAAAACGTAGAAATCATAAAAAACTAAGCTAAAACCGTACCTTAATTAACCCAAGAATATGCCGAGCCCTAGATGGACATGGAAGCTTTCTTTTTCTCGTAATCTTCAGCTGTAGATGAAGAAATAATGATGACTATAATTTTTGTTTTATTTATTTTAGTTAAATAACCAAATTACCATATTAACCTTAGTATTAAAACATTAAAATCATCATATTAATGTCCATCTTTGTCCACTCATAATTAAAATGGTTTAATTACCATTTAAGGCCATCATAATTAAAATCCAAGGCCAATTGACACCTTTAACAAGTAGAATGCAACTTTTGCATTTTACGCGATTAAGTCTTTTTTCTCTAATTGGGCTATTAAACGATAAAATTAGCTCATGAAATTTTTACACATACATACTATCATGCTGTAAACACCAAAAATAATATTAAAATAATTTTTTAACCTCAAATTTGTGGTTTCAAAATCACTGTTCCAATTTAGCTAAAACTGGGATGTTACAACTCTCCCCCTTAAGGATTTTCGTCCCCGAAAATCTTACCAGTGAATAGATTAGGGTATTGATTTCTCATAGAATCCTCAGGTTCCCATGTAGCTTCTTCAACCCCGTGTCGATACCATAATACTTTCATTAATGCAATTTTCTTATTTCTCAGCTTTTTGATCTCACAAGCTAAAATTCGAATCGGTTCTTCACTGTACAATAAATCTGGCTGAATTTCAACTTCGGTTGGGGAAATAACATGTGAAGGGTTGGATCGATATCGTCGAAGCATCGACACATGAAACATGTTATGTATTTTCTCTAACTCAGATGATAAAGATAGTCGATAAGCAACTGGCCCAATTCACTCAATAATTCCATACGGTCCGATGAATCGCGGACTCAATTTCCCTTTTCGACCAAATCGCAATATCTTTTTCCACAGTGACATTTTCAACAACACTTAATCCCCAATCTGAAACTCAATATCTTTTCGTTTCAAGTCTGCATACAATTTCTGTTGATGCAAAGCTACTTTTAGACTATTGCAAATTACGTACACTTTTCTTCAGTCTCTCTGATCAGATCAACCCCGTGAATCTTACTTTCGCTGAGCTCACTCTAGTACAATGGTGTTCGACATTTACGACTGTATAAAGCTTCATATAGTGCCATTTTAATACTTGATTGGAAACTATTATTGTAATCAAACTTAATCAGTGGTAGATATTTCTCCCAGCTACTTTCGAACTCAAGAATACAACAACACAACATATCCTCAAGTACTTGAATAACTCGCTCGAATTGACCATCTGTTTACGAGTGAGATGCAGTGCTAAAATACAGCTCTGTATCTAAAGCTTCTTGCAATTTCTTCCAAAATTGCCATGTGGACCTCGGATCTCTATCTGAAACAATAGATAAGGCACTCCTTGTAATCGAACAATATCTGAAATATACAACTTAGCCAATTCATCAAGTGAAAAATCTATACGTATAGGAATCATTTGAGCAAATTTCGTTAATCTGTCAACCACAACCCAATTTGCATCTTTCTTTCTCAAAGATAGGGGAAAACCCAAAACAAAATCCACGGTTATTGTAACACCCCTAACCCGTAACCAACATCAAATTAGGGTTACGAGGAATTACCAGACAAACAGAACATTTCGGACCAATTCAGAATCACAGATACTATTTAACATCATTTCATAAACAATCATCTCTAATTATGGTCTACGAGACCTAAAATATACATTTAAAGAAAGGTCGGAACTAAAACAAACTTATTCAGAATTTTCAGAACTTAACCAATTCTTTCAAACTATTAAAGTCACATGCCCGTGTGACTAGGCCGTGTGGTACACACGGGCACTAGACACGCCCATATGAACCAGCCCTTCCAAAAATACGTCCTATACTGACCTTTTCACATAGCCAATAGGCACGCTCGTGTACGATGGCCGTGTGATACTTAGTTAGCTATTGACTTTAACCCATGACCACATGACAAGCCCATGTGTCGAGACAATGTGATTCTTAGAAGGATACTGCTTTTCTTACACAGCCACAAGGCACGCCGTGTACCCTGACTGTATGGCACCAAGCAGGCTTGGTTAAAGCCAATTTGCCACCCCTTTTTAGGTCCAATCCTACAAACAATCATATACAACATTCACACCAAAATTTCCAACCAATTCCATGCTTAAGACTGACCAAAACACATTAGAACTTAGCACATTACAAACATACACCAAAACTATACACAACTCATCATTGTTAGCCAACTCCCATGGCATAATATATACACATCAAAACTTATATACATAGACCTTCTAGCCTACATATGCCATACTTTAAAATATTTACTCTTTCAAAATTACCAAAATGAGATCGATAGTGTGGTGATGATCGTCGACTATCCCTGAGCCTTCAGTAGCTATGACAACTATAAAACAGACAGTAAACACACAGAGTAAGCTATAAAGGGCTTAGTAAGCCAAATAAAATTGGTATAATTACTAAAGCATATATGTACCATTCAAACATCTAGGTTCATAACCATTTCATAGAATAATTCATAAACTTAACCATGCTCCTTTGTTTGCATATATGTCATGCTTCATTTCCATACATATTTCACAGAGATAGAGTTTTTCATATTCAGAAAATTGAGTACGATAAAAACGTACCTGCATAGGTTATACAATTCATATACTCAATCTCAGGTTTCGTACGCTATAATCAGTCGGGTCAGAAATGATATAGATGCTCATAATCAAGTACAATGCCGACGTCCCAGACGTGGTCTTACATGTAATTCAATATCGATGCCTCTGTCCCAGACAGGGTCTTACATGAAATCAGATACGATGCCGATGTCCTAGACATGGTCTTATATGTAAATCTCAATCGAGGCCTATGTCCCAGACACAGTCTTACACGATGTCACAGACAGATGTCAACTTTGCTTAGGAACATACAAAGTTTTTCAGATATTAACATATTATCATACTTTACTCCAAAGATATACATCAGGCACTCAAGGCCATCCAATACAGATTATAGTTTATATGTGCAGAATTTAATTCAATTAACACGTAATTGTAATTTGACTTACCTAGTACGAATTTTAGACGGAACGAGTCAACTATTCAACTATTTTGGACTTCTCTCAATCTAAGACCGATTTTCATTGTTCTTGATCTAATACAATTCAAATTCAACCATTCAATCATTCATTAACTCAAAATAATCCATGAACACATATTTAGGGCACTTTTCATTTTAGCCCTTACATTTTCACACTTTGACAATTTAGTCCATTTTTGACAAAATCACAAATATGCAAAATTCACCAAGACTATAGCTTGGCCAAATATACATAGCTTCCATACAAGTCCAAATAACGTAGTTAATTCATAATTTAGTCCTTCAAAACCCCATTCTCAGTAATTAGTCCAAATGACTCTATTACATCAAAATTCAAAGACAAAACTTATAACCCATCTACCAAGCCTTCATAATTCATCCAAAAACATTTCAAAAGTCATGATATCAACAATAGAATCTCATGAAATCTTTAACTGAAACAGAAATTCAGACATGGGCTTTGAAGAACACAAAGCAATGATCACAGAAACATAAAAATTACTAAAAACCGGGTTAAAATGGACTTTCAATTGCTTCCTCAAAGTGTAGAATTATTTTGAGCATTCAAACCCTATTTCCATGGTAATATTCGGCCAAAAAAAATGATGAACATGCAAAACCATTTCATGCTTTATTTTTATTTAATATATCATTTATACACTTTTTATCTTTTTAGCCTTGTTAATAAAACATTAATTTCCATCCACTAATGTCCATAATTGTCCATACCATATAACAATAATCTAATTGCATCTTAAAGACCTCATATTTAACAAGACAAATCAATTAGGCACTTAAGCAAATAAAAAGCTACTTTTGCATTCATTGTAATTAAGTCATTTTTCATAATTAAGCACAGAAACAAACAAATTAAATCACAAAAATTTCGCAGATATAAATTCACATATCACAGACACAGAAAATAATATTAAAATATTTTTCAGACTTGAATTTGTGGTCGCAAAAGCACTATTCCGACTAGGGTCAAAACCAGACTGTTACAATTCTCCCCCTTAGGGATTTTCGTCCCCGAAAATCTTACCATTAAACAGATTCAGATACTATTGCCTCATTGCATCCTTAGGCTCTCACGTAGCCTTTTCTACTCCGTGTCAATGCCACATCACTTTAACTAGAGAAATTTTCTTATTTTGTAAATCTTTAATCTCGCGAGCTAAAATATCGATCGGCTTTTCTTCGCAAGTCATATTAGATTGAATCTCAATTTTAGAAGGGGATATCACATGAGACAGATCAAATCTGTACCGTTGAAGTATCGATACGTGAAATACATTATATATCTTTTCTAACTCAGATGGTAGCCTCAATCTATAAGCAACCGGTCCAACTCGCTCGATGATTTCATACGGTCTAATGAACCTCAGACTCAACTTCCCCTTTTTACCAAATCAGAATAGTTTCCTCCACGGAGACACTTTCAGAAACTCTTTATCACCGATCTCATATTCGATATCTTTTCGTTTTAAATCTGCTTAAGATTTCTGACGATCATAGGTAGCTTTCAGACTATCTCGAATTACTTTGACCTTCTGTTCAATTTCCTTTATCAAATCAATACCGTAAATTTTATTCTTACTGAGCTCAGACCAATATAACAGACTTCTACACTTTCTACCATATAAGGCTTCGTACGGTGCCATTTTGATGCTCGATTGAAAGCTATTATTATAAGCGAATTCAATCAAGGGTAAGTATTGTTCCCACGCACCTTCAAACTAAATAATGCAACATCTCAACATATCCTCAAGTATTTGAATAATCCGTTCTGATTGTCCATCTGTTTGCGGATGAAAAGCGGTGCTAAAATGCAATTTAGTACCCGTAGCATCTTGCAATTTCTTCCAGAATCGCGATGTAAATCTCATGTCTCTATCAGACACTATTGACAATGGCAAACCATGCAATCTCACAATATTAGAAATATACAACTCAGCTAGCTTATCAAGCGAATAATCGAACCGAATCAGAATAAAATGAGCTGATTTTGTCAAACGATCAACTACAACCCAAATTGCGTCTTTCTTTTTCAGAGACAGAGGCAAACCCGAAACAAAATCCATGGTCACATGATCCCATTTCCACTCCGGAATCATAATTGGTTGTAATAACCCAGATGGAACCTGATGCTCAGCTTTAACTTGCTAACAGATCAAACATCTCGAAACAAAGTCAGAAATATCTCTTTTCATTCCTGGCCACCAATATAGTTGCTTCAAATCGTTATACATTTCCATACTTCCCGAATGTATAGAAAATCTACTACTGTGGGCTTCACTCAAAATCGTTTGAATCAAATCTAGATTTCTTGGAACACAAAGTCTATTTCTGAACCTCAGATAGTCAGTAACATCTATCCAGAATTCAAAATCAAAATCAGAACTACACTGAGTTCGTTTAGCCATAATCTCATTATCAATCTTCTGAGCTTCGATAATCTGTTGTAGAAACAAAGGTCTCAGTTTTAATTCAGCTAAAACTGAAAAATCATCAGATAGAACTAAACGAGCATTCATTGCAAATAACAATTTTCGACTCAAAGCATTAGCAACCACATTTGATTTTCCTAGGTGATAATCAATCACAAGTTCGTAGTCTTTTAATAGTTCTAACCATCTTCTCTGTCGTAAATTCAAATCTTTTTGCGTCATTAAATACTTCAGACTTTTATGATCAAAAAACATGTGACATTTCTCACCAAACAAATAGTGACGCCAGATCTTCAAAGCAAACACAATGGCAGCTAACTCAAGGTCGTGTGTCGGATAGTTCTTCTTATACGGCTTTAATTGTCTCGAAGCATATGCAACAACTTTTCCTTCTTGCATTAAAACACAATTGAGTCCATTCAATGAAGCATCACTATAAACAACAAATTCTTTACCTGACTTAGGTTGTACCAATACCGGAGCTTCAATTAACAGAGCTTTTAACCGATCAAAACTTTTCTGACATTTCTCAGACCATTCAAATTTCATATCTTTTTGAAGAAATTTTGTCAACGGAGTTGCTATCACAGAGAAATCTTTTACAAATCGTTAGTCGTAACCTTCAATTCCCAGAAAACTGTAGACTTCAGATACATTCCTTGGAGGCTTCCAATCTAGAATAGCTAAAATCTTGCTCGGATCAACTCAGATACTGGAAGGTGATACAATATGATGCAGAAAACCAACTTCTTGCAACCAGAATTTATATTTGCTAAACTTTGCATACAACTGTTTATGTCACAGAGTCTATAGCACTATTTTTAGATGTTTAGCATGCTCAGGCTCATCACGTGAATAAATCAATATATCATCAATGAATACAACAACAAATTGATCTAGATACAGTCTAAAAATTCTATTCATCAAATCCATAAAAACAGCAGGTGCATTTGTTAAACCAAAAGGCATGTACCTTGTTCTGAAAGTAGTTTTGAGAATGTCAGAGTCCTTTACTCGCAACTGATAATAACCCGATCTCAGATCTATCTTTGAAAACACAGTAGCACCTTTCAACTGATCAAATAAATCATCAATTCTAGGCAGAGGGTATTTGTTCTTTACAGTCACTTTATTAAGCTGTCTGTAATCAATACACATTCTCATTGTGCCATCTTTCTTTTTCACAAGCAGAAAGGAGCACCCCAATGTGAGAAACTCGGTCTAGCAAATCATTGATCGGTCAATTCTTGCAACTGAGATTTTAATTCCTTTAACTCAGTCGGAGCCATTCTATATGAAGCTATTGAAATCGGAGTAGTACCAGGTACTAATTCAATGTCAAACTCAGCTTCTCGAATAGGAGGCAAACCAGGTAGTTCTTCAGGAAACACATCAGAGAAGTCACAAACAACAGGCACTGATTCAACTTTCTTATCATTCACTTTCGAATCTAACACATAAGCTAAGTAGGCTTCACAACCTTTCTTCACATATTCCATATTTTCATTGCAGATACCATAACTGGTAGTCCATTCAAATCACTAGACTCAATTCGAATTATTTCATCATTCTTACACCTTAAATCAATGACTTTTCGTTTACAATTCACAATAGCATCATGCAGTGTTAACCAATCCATTCCCAAAATTATATCAAATTTGTAAAAAGGAAAAAGCATCAGATCAGCGGGAAAACAAACACCTTGAATCATTAACAGGCAATTCTTACAGACTTTATCAACCAGGACACTTTTTCTTAAGGGGTTCGGTACTCTAATTATGAATTCAGTAGACTCTACAGGTAAAGTCTTACTGTGTACTAAATTCATATAGATATAAGAATGCATTGATCCAGGGTCTATCAATGCAATCACAGAAGTATCATAAAGAGTAAAAATACCAGTAATCACGTCTGGTGACGAAGCTTCCTCACGAGCTCGGATAGTATAGGCTCTGGCAGGTGCTCTGGCCTTAGATCTAACAGCAGTATCCCCAGTAGCTCTTTGACCACCACTTGTATTTCTCAAATTTCTGGAAGGTCTACCTCTAACTGAGGTGTTACTCGGTCTCGGACTCTGTACATTCTCTTACTCAACAGGTTCAGAACAATCTCTTACAAAATGATCCAGAGATCCACATCGAAAATAGGCTTGGTCATTCAATCTACAATTTCCTGGATGTCTTTTACCATAGTGTTTACATTCAGGTTTTTTAGATCGGACATTTCCAGCACTTGCAGCAGAAGTAACAGGAGCTCTGGCATTCGAGTGCAATTTAGCTCGATCTCAGTTCGAATATCTTACATCAGTCTTTGAACAATTTCGATCATCTCAGAATTTCTTTGACTCAGATTGAAATGCTCTACCCGAAGATCTCTTTCTAGCATCTCTAGCTTTAAAATCAGCTTTTCTTTTCTCTTTACTTAATTCTTCAGCTTTACAAGCTCGCTCAACGAGCACTACCATTTCTTTAATGTGACATCCCTAATGTGACCCTAGTCGGAAAGTGGTTTCGGGACCATAAACCCGAGTTATAAAAATAATTAATTGTTATATTTTATGCTTACTATGTGTGTGCATGCATATGTGGAAGTTTCATTCTCTAATTTTACCAATTGTATGAGAAATTATTAAATAGGGATCAAGGTGAAACGTGGTGAAAAATGATAGGCTAAATTGTAATGGCTTATTTGTGCATGTTGACACAAAGGTGGACTTGCATGTCAAAATTGCCCAAATTATTCTATAGTGGCCGGCCAAGATGGATGTGATGGGCAAAGGAAAACATGTTTCCAACATGTTGGGTTAGTGAGGCATGTTGGGAGCAATTAAATAATGTGTTAGCAATAAAGAAAAGGTTGACAAAAAAAAAGAAAAAAGTGGATGGATGCCCCTTGTTGCCGTGAGTAGAGGAAAAGAAAGGAGAAAAATTTGTTCATCTATTCTCAATTCTTTGGCCGAAAATACCAAGGAAAAAGGAAGGATTTTTGCTTCATGCTTGGTTTAGAAGAGAACTAGAAGGAGAATTGGTCATACTTGTGTCAAGATTAAGGTATGTTTGATGATATTCCATGAGATGCATGCATGTTTTAGTTGTTAGTTTAAGTTCTACCTAGCCCATGGTTTGAATTTTTACTATTGATGGAGAGTTAGAATTGGCTAAGGAGCCTAACAAAACATTTTGGTTGATACCTTGATGCTATTATCATGCTAATTATATGGATGGGTTAAGTTGCTTGAGATGTAGAACTTAAGAAAGGTAGTTATATGTGATTTTACATGATGATACAATGGATGTGAAAATATATGCTAGATTAGGAAAAAATTGATTAAGTGTTCATGAGGTGAAATTAGGTGTTTAAAAGATGTTATAGTTGACATTGTATATATATATATATATACATACATTCGCCATATGGGGTATAAATGGGCATAGGTGTTAAATACCTTGTATTGGAAATTTTGATAAATAAGTAGCAATAAATTAAGATGAGATTGAGTAAATTTTCAGCTTAGTTGTGTTAAGTATTCGGCAATAATCATAATAATGTATGTGAATGCCGTATGTTTGTGTTTGATGGAGAGGTAAATTGTTTGATTTAGCTCAAGAGCAAAGGGGAACTAAATCGGACAAAGGAAAGGAGAAAGCAAACGAGTAGCCGAATTGGAACCGTTCTACCCAAAACAAGGTAAGTCATTAAGCACATATGTTTGATATTGCTTAAATGATTGTAAAATCTATGCAATTGTGTTTAATGGGATGATATATATATAAATGAAAATGTATGTGTATGGAGTGATGACATTTGTTGAATGTAAAAGAAATAGTGAAATGTGTAGAAAGTTTGCTTTCGGCACTAAGTGTGCGGGCAATACGTGTGTACGGTGACGAGATTGGCACTAAGTGTGCATGCTGGAAATATACGGCACTGGGTGTGCGAGCTCGAAGGGTATGGCACTATGTGTGCGGGCTTAAATCGCATGGCACTAAGTGTGCGAAATCGAGTATTAAGCACTGTGTGTGCATCTCTCTCTCTCTATATATATATATATCTCCGATCGAACAATTATATGGAGGGTGTGTCTCCATCGAGTTGAGTATGGACAGCGGATCGGGTAAGTACCTTGAGCTCATGACGAATAGGAAATACGTTCATGCTCGGGGTTGAGCTTGGTAAGCTTTAGATCTATGTGATGATTGCAATTGTATGATTGTGGTGTGAATGAGTTGGTGTGTAAAGTGCCTCAAATATCTTATTGTATAGAATATGAAATGTGGATGTATGACTTGGTATGAGATTGAACCGAAAGGTCGAGGAATTATGGTATAGTTTCGATATGGATGAGTACCTAGCCTCGTTTATTGTTTCATGTTGTGATAACTTTATCAATGGATGGTTGTTGAATGCTTATGACTTCTGAGTTATAAACTCACTCGGTGTTTTCTTGTCACCCATTTTAGGTCTCTTGGACTCAGTATTGTTGCGTGCTCGAACCGTCGTTGAAGTCATCACACTGGCTGGAAATCTTTTGGTATTGTCTTCGTAGTTGAGCTAGGAGAACATTTGGCATGTATAGGCTATTTTGTTTTGTTGAATTGTGGGTTGTAAACTTTAAGCCATGCGAAAATGGCCTATGTGGTCGGTTGAGTGTGATTCTAAAACCTATAGTTACGAGCCTTAGAAACCTAAATTTTGATAAGGTGGCCATAGTTTGTATTATGTATGATGTAATAGTTGGCCATAGAAGATTTATGAAATAGTCATTGTTTGCTTTGGTAACAGATGCTGCCAGCAGCAGTGAGGTGAGATGGAAAAATCACTAAAAATAGTATAAGTATAATTAAATAGTGAATAAATTATGAAATTGAACCTCGATGAATATATTTTCATATGGATGAAACGAAACGACCATATGAGCAGTATACTGAGAGATATTAAAGTTCTCGTGAGACAGGGCCAGAACGGTTTCTGGATCCCCTGTCTCGACTTTGAAAATTTACCATAAATTATCCAGAAGGAATTAGAAGTCGTGCCTTATATGTGCAGATTCCTTTTGGAGTCTAGTTTCATTAGAAATAAACGGTATGAGCATTGAAGCTCTGTACGAGAAGATATCCAGGTCGTAATGCACGAAGGTCAGTGTAGTTGACCCCTGTAGCATGGGTGACTTTAACTAATAAACTGTACTAATTGGCTCGACCAAAAATTCTATAAAAGAATGTATAGATTTTATTATGAGTCTAGTTTCAGGGAAAATTTACGGAACTGATTTTCGAATTCTGTAACTCGAGATATGATTTTTAAGGTGACAGTGACGCAGTTAGCTAGCCTGCCTGGAACAGAAATCAAATATTTCAAAGAGAGAAATAAGGGAAGTAAGCCCGGTAACACCACGAGTTCAAATCCGGTGACGGTCACGGGTTTGGGGTGTTACATTTAATCTCCAAAATCCCAACTAACGAACGAATATCTTCATTTAGTCCATCTTTAAACCTTTTGCACATTATTGCTTCATTCGATACATATTCTCGAACGTACTGGCTCAATCTCACAAACTTATGTTCGTATTCAGTGACAAATATACGGCCCTGTTTAAGCTCGAGAAACTCTTTGTGTTTTTGATCGATGAATCTTTGACTGATATATTTCTTCTGGAATTTAGCTTGAAAGAAATCCCACGTAACTCGTTCTCTCGAAACTACAGATATTAAGGTTTTCCACCAATGGTACGCCATATCTCTGAGAAGTGAAACGATACATTTCACACATTCTTCAGGATTCAAAAACATTTCATCAAACACTCGTATTGTATTCTCTAACCAGAATTCGGCTCTTTTAGCATCATCATTTGTTGTAGCTCAGAACTCTTCAACTCCATACTTTCTAATCTTATCAACTGGTGGTCTACTCAACTGTACCGGATTAACCCATGGCATATCAGAAGTTTGAGGAGGATTAACCGGAGGTGGAGGTTGTTGTACAGCCAGATTGGTTCTAATATATTGAGTGAACCAATCATTCATCATCTGATAGAAGGCTTGCTTAGCCTCACCATCAAGGTTACTCGTAGCCGGTCGAGAATTAGCTTGCACCGTCCCTTGGGCGGGAGCAGGCGCATTGCTTTCAACATCGTCAGCTACAGCTCTATGAGGATCCATTGCTATACAAAAGCACATTTTAATGTCAGGATTCATTACACTATGGCAGTTTCATATATATGGCATGTATACCTAGACTCACATATCTATGGTAGTCCTAGAACCGACTAAACTTTAGCTCTGCTACCAACAAAATGTAACACACCTAAGCCGTAACCGACATCAGATTAGGGTTACGAGGCATTACTAGACAGACAGAACATTTCAAACCAATTCAGAATCACAGATACTATTTAACATCATTTCATAAACAATCATCTCTAATTATGGTCTACGAGACCTAAAATATACATTTAAAGAAAGGTCGAAACTAAACCGAACTTATTCAAAATTTTCAGAACTTAACCAATTCTTTCAAACTGTTAAAGTCACACGCCCGTAAGACTAGGTCGTGTGGTACACATGGGCACTAGACACGCCCATGTGAACCAGCCGTGCCAAAAATAGGTCCTATACTGACTTTTTCACACGACCAATAGGCACGCCCATGTACAATGGCCGTGTGATACTTAGCTAGCTATTGACTTTAACCCACAACCATTTGACACGCCCATGTGTCGAGACAGTGTGATTCTTAGTAGAATATTGCTTTTCTTACACGGCCACAAGGCACACCCGTGTACCCTGACTGTGTGGCACCAAGCAGGCTTGGTTAAAGCCAATTTGCCACCCCTTTTTGGGTCCAATCCTACAAACAATCATATACAACATTCACACCAAAATTTCCAACCAATTCCATTCTTAAGAATGACCAAAACACATTAGAACTTAGCACATTACAAACATACACCAAAACTATACACAACTCATCATTGTTAGCCAACTCCCATGGCATAATATATACACATCAAAACTTATATACATAGACCTTCTAGTCTACACATGCCATACTTTAAAATATTTACGCTTTCAAAAGTACCAAAATGAGATCGATAATGTGGTGATGATCATCGACTATCCTTGAGCCTTCAGTAGCTATGACAACTATAAAACAGACAGTAAACACACAGAGTAAGCTATAAAGGGCTTAGTAAGCCAAATAAAATTGGTATAATTACTAAAGCATATATGTACCATTCAAACATCTAGGTTCATAACCATTTCATAGAATAATTCATAAACTTAACCATGCTCCTTTGTTTGCATATATGTCATGCTTCATTTCCATACATATTTCACAGAGACAGAGTTTTTCATATTCAGAAAATTTAGTACGATACAAACGTACCTGCATAGGTTATACAATTAATATACTCAATCTCAGGTTTCGTACGCTATAATCAGTCGGGTCAGAAACGATATAGATGCTCATAATCAAGTACAATGCCGAAGTCCCAGACGTGGTCTTACATGTAATTCAATATCGATGCCTCTATCCCAGACAGGGTCTTACACGAAATCAGATACGATGCCGATGTCCTAGACATGGTCTTATACGTAAATCTCAATCGAGGCCTACGTCCCAGACATAGTCTTACACGATGTCACAGACAGATGTCAACTTTGCTTAGGAACATACAAAGTTTTTCAGATATTAACATATTATCATACTTTACTCCAAAGATATATACATCAGGCACTCAAGGCCATCAAATACAGATTATAGTTTATATGTGCAGAATTTATTTCAATTAACTTGTAATTGTAATTTGACTTACCTAGTACGGATTTTAGATAGCACGAGTCAACTATTCAACTATTTTGGACTTCTCTCAATCTAAGACCGATTTTCTTTGTTCTTGATCTAATACAATTCAAATTCAACCATTCAATCGTTCATTCACTCAAAATAATCCATGAACACATATTTAGGGCACTTTTCATTTTAGCCCTTACATTTTCACACTTTGACAATTTAGTCCATTTTTCACAAAATCACAAATATGCAAAATTCACCAGTACTATAGCTTGGCCAAATATGCATAGCTTCCAAACAAGTCCAAATAACATAAATAATTCATAATTTAGTCCTTCAAAACCCCATTCTTAGAAATTAGTCCAAATGACTTTATTACATCAAAATTCAAAGACAAAACTTATAACCCATCTACCAAGCCTTCATAATTCATCCAAAAACATTTCAAAAGTCATGATATCAACAATGGCATCTCATGAAATCTTTAACTAAAACAGAAATTCTGACATGGGCTTTGAAGAACACGAAGCAATGATCACAGAAACGTAAAAATTACTAAAAACCGGGTCAAAATAGACTTACAATTGCTTCCTCAAAGTGCCGAATTATTTTGAGCATTCAAACCCTATTTCCATGGTAATATTTAGCCAAAAAAAATGATGAACATGCAAAACCATTTCATGTTTTATTTTTATTTAATATATCATTTATACACTTTTAACCATTTTAGCCTTGTTAATAAAACATTAATTTTCATCCACTAATGTCCATAATTGTCCATACCATATAACAATGGTCTAATTGCATCTTAAAGACCTCATATTTAACAAGACAAATCAATTAGGCACTTAAGCAAATAGAAAGCTACTTTTGCATTCACTGCGGTTAAGTTCTTTTTCATAATTAAGCACAGAAATAGACAAATTAAATCACAGAAATTTCGTAGATATAAATTCACATATCGCAGACACAGAAAATAATATTAAAATATTTTTTAGACTCAGATTTGTTGTCCCAAAACCACTATTCCGACTAAGGTCAAAACCAGACTGTTATAGTTACGCTGTCCCATTTCCACTCAGGAATCATGATAGGCTGTAATAAACCTAACAGTACTTGATGCTCAGCTTTGACTTGCTGACAAATCAAACATTTGAAAACAAATTCTGAGATATCACATTTCATATCATGCCACCAATAAAACTGTTTCAAATCATTATACATTTTCGTACTTCCCAGATGTACTGATAAATAGCTATTGTGTGCTTCGTTTAAAATCTTTTGAATAAGCTCAAAATTTCTTGGTACACATATTTTATCATGAAACATCAAATAGCCATCAGGTCCTATTTGAAACTCTGAATTAGTAGTTGACTCACACTGAGCTCGTTTTGCTTGCAACTCATTATCAAATTTTTGAGCTTCACAGATCTGCTGCAGAAATAACAGTCTCACTTTCAACTCAACTACTATCAAACCATCTTCAGAAAAAGTTAATTCTGCGTTCAAAGCTCGTAAAGCAAATAAATACTTTCAACTTAAAGCATCAGCAACTACGTTTGCTTTCCTCGGATGATAGTTAATTACTAATTCATAGTCTTTTAAAAATTCTAACCATCTCCGCTGTTGCAAATTCAAGTCTTTCTGAGTTATCAAATATTTCAAGCTTTTGTGATCAGTATAAATATGGCATTTCTCACCAAACAAGTAATGACGCTAAATTTTCAATGCGAACACTATCACGGCTAATTCAAGGTCATGCGTCAAGTAATTCTTTTCATTCAGCTTCAATTGTCTCAAGGCATAAGCTACAACTTTGCCTTCATGTATCAAAGCATAACCTAGGCCATTTAACGATGCATCACTAAAAACTACAAATTCTTTCAAAGACTCAGGCTGAACTAACACTGGTGCCTCTATCAATAGTGCTTTAAACTGTTCAAAGCTCTGTTGACACTTTTCTAACCATTCAAACATTACATCTTTTTGAAGTAATTGTGTCATAAGAGTCGCAATCATCGAGAAACCTTTCACAAATCGTCTATAATAACCAGCTAGTCCTAGAAAACTACGGACTTCAGATACATTTCTCGGAGGCTTCCAATCTATTATTGCAGAAATGTTTCTTAGATCAACCCGGATACCATCAACTGAAACAATATGTCCCAGAAATCTAACCTCTCGTAGCCAAAACTCACATTTGCTAAACTTTGCAAACAACTACTTATTTCTCAAATTTTGTAACACAATTCTCAAATGCTCGGCATGTTCAGATTCATCATGAGAGTAAATCAAGATATCATCAATAAACACAACTACGAATCGGTCTAAATACTATCTGAAAAGTCGATTCATCAAGTCCATAAAAACAGCAGGTGCATTCATTAGTCCAAAAGGCATAACCAAAAATTCATAATGTCCATACCTTGTTCTAAATTCAGTTTTTGGCACATCAGAATCTTTAAATTGCAATTGGTAATAACCCGATCTCAAATCGATTTTTGAAAACACCGTTGCCCCTTTTAACTGATCAAATAAATCATCAATCCACAGTAGAAGGTATTTGTTCTTTATAGTCACTTTATTCAGCTGTCTGTAGTCAATATACATTCTCATCGTTCCATCTTTCTTTTTCACAAACAACACAGGAGCACCCCAAGACGAAAAACTCAATCTAGCAAAATCTTTATCTGTCAACTCTTGCAACTAAGCTTTCAAGTCTTTTAACTCTTCCGGGGCCATTCAGTACGGAGCTATCGATATCGGCGTTGTACCCAGTACTAATTCAATACCAAATTCAACTTCTCTGATAGGTGATATACCAGGTAACTCTTTGGGAAATACATCTAGATACATAACTAGTACTGACTCATTCTTTGTTTTTGTCACTTTCGTATCAAGTACATAAGCGAGATAAGCTTTACACCCCTTTCTCACAAATCTCTAAGCTAATATAGACGATATCATAATTGGCAAACTATTCAGATCATCAGATTCAATTCTAATAGTCTCATTATTCTGACATTTAGTTCAATTGTCTTTCGTCTACAATCCACTATAGAATTATGCATCGTTAGTCAATCCATACCCAAAATCATATCAAATTCATCGAAGGCAACGACATCAGATTAGCCAGAAAATTGAAATCTCGATGCATTAATGGACAATTCTTACAGACTTTGTCAACCAAAACACATTTCCTAAGGGGTTCGATACTCTAATCACAAATTTAGTAGACTCTACAAGCAAAGTCTTACTGGATACTAAATTCATACATATATAAGAATAAGTTGATCCTAGATCTATCAATTCAATCACATTAGTATCATAGAGAGTGAAAGTATCGGTAATCACGTCTGGTGAAGATGCCTCCTCCCGTGCGCGGATAGCATAAGCTTAGGCAGGTGCTCGTGCTCAAACCTCACGTAGAGTCTTTTGTCACTCTCTAAATACCATTCACATTACCAGTATATTTGGGTGGTCTCTCTCTAACTGCAGTATCACTCAGCCTCATACTCTAAGCGTTACCTTTTTCAGCTAACTCTGGGCAATCTATGATTAAATGGGCGATCCACATTTAAAACAAGCCAAATCATTCAATCTACAATCACAAAAATGCCATTTTCCACACTGTCTACATTCAGGTCGATGTGGTTTTGCACTCTCGACACTAGTTATTGAGATAGCTAGAGCTTTAAAGCTCGAATGTTGCCTTTCACAATCTCTGTCTGAATATCCCACTGATGCATTAGAACGATTAAATGAGTCTCAAAATTTCTCCAATGAAGATTGATACGGCTTACTCATTGATCTTTTTCTTGAGTCTTTAGCTTCTGAATCTACCTTTCTCTTTTCTTTACTATGATCCTCGACTTTACAAGCCCTCTCAACTACAACGACAAATTCTTTCAACTCAAAAATTTTGACTAATAGTTTTATATCTTCATTCAACCCGTCAATGAACCGTTTACACATAATTTCCTCAGTTGACACAAACACTCGAGCATACTTGCTTAACCACATGAATTCCTTTATAACAACCCGATTTAGACCATAGTCAGAATAATGGTTTTAGAATCACAGTTGTCGTAGCTACTGAAGGCTCAGGGATAGTCGAGGATCGTCACCATACTATCGAACTCATTTTGGTACTTTTGAAAGTGTAAATATTTTAAAATATGGCATGTATAGGCTAGAAGGTCTATGTATTAAGTTTTGATTTGTAAATATATATTATACGATGAAAGTTGGCTAGCAAATGGTACATTTGTGTTAAGTTTTGATATGGATTTGAATGGGTTATTGAGTGATGATGATTTAGTTGTAATGAAGCATGTTTTGAGCTTAGAAATGGCTAAAAATTGTTGCATGAATGTTGTTTAACATTGCTAGTAGGAAAGACCCATTTAGGGGTGGCAAGTTGGCTTAACCCAAGCCTGCATTGTGCTACACGGTCAGGGGACACGGCCGTGCCTTGTGGCCATGTAAGAAAATCAGTAACCTCTTAAGATCCACACAGCTATAGCACATGGGCATGTCATATGGTTGTGGGCTCAAGTCAGTAGCTAACTAAGTATCACACGGCCATAGCACACGGGCGTGCCTAATGGTCGTGGGTGAAAGTCAATATGGGTGCCTTGTTTTGGCACGGCTGATTCACATAGTTGTGTCTGATGCCCGTGTAAGGTACATGGCCTGGTCACACAGACGTGTGGCCTCAACAGAATTGAAAGATTTTCTGAGTTCTAAAATTTATGAAGTTCTGACTGTTCCTAAAAGTATATTCTAGGTCTCGTAGACCATCTTAAGAGATGATGGCTTATGAAATGATGTTATATGATATTTGTGATTCTGAATTGGTCTGAAATGTTCTATTTGTCTGGTAATGTCTGTGACAACCCTAATTTGACCATAGTCGGGAAGTGGTCTCGGGACCACAAAACCGAGTCATAAAAATATTTAGCCGTTATATTTTATGTTTATTATATGTGAATATGAATGTGTGAAAGTTTTAACTTCGATTTAGTTGATTGCATGTGAATTTAGTTAATAGGACTTATGTGTGACACTTTTGAAATGTGATAGGTTAATCTATAAGGATCTATTAAAGCATGTATTGAAAACAATGGTTTTGCATGTCAAATACTCCTTTTATAAATAGTGGTAGGCCATGATGATGACATATATTAAAATATGTATTAAATCTTAATTAAATGGTTATTATTTTATGTAAAAGAAAGGAAATAAATAAAAGAAATAATAAGGGTGAAAAAAAAAACAAAGTTAGAATTTGGTTCTTCTTGGCCAAATGTAAAGAGGAAGAAGGGAGGAAAGCATCCGGTCATCTTAGGTTAATATTAAGGTAAGAAGTTTATATTAGTTCTTGAAATTTTGGTTAATCTTGAGTGAGATATCAAGTTATTTTTGTAACCCATGTTGAAATTTTGATTTTTTTGGAATGAATAGGGCTTTCGGCTATGGTAGTTAATAATGGTGAATTTTGTTGTTTCATGTTAAAGTTAGATGAATGATGATAGATGAGTGTTTGAGCTATAAAAAAAGATCATAGGTGAGCATTAGATACTAAGGGAAAACAATCGGCTATCTTGTTATGAACTAGGGCCGAATCTGAAATTGGTTGTGTTTGAATATTATATGCTTAGAATTGATGTAGTATAAGTTACCAATGTTCTTGCCGAATATGTGTTTGATAATAGAGGAGTTTGTTATTGAATGTTTAAATAAATTGGATAATTAAAAATGGTAAGTCAATTGAAGAAGCCATACTTTGTGTGCTTAAATTTCTTAGTGAACATTCGGCTATGTCCCTAGTGAATGGATGAATTGATAAAAATTGTTTATAGAGAATTGCTTTGCTATGCTTATGTTAATAATATGAGAAATGAATTAATATGGTCTTAGTGTACCAATTAGGAGCTAAGAAGTTGAACTAAAGATAGAAGATTTTGAGTAAATGTTTCATAGACATTTTCTTTTGCCATTTAGTTCCTATGAATTCAAGCTTATTAAGTGGCCACCTATTCGGGTCTTAATGATTTTTATGTCATGAATAATGAGTTGATGAAAAGGTTTAATATGACTAAACTTGTTTAACATAGCTCAAGAGCATAGAGGGGCAACATCGGATAGAGGAAAAGCTAAAGTCACGGAATAGCCAAACCGAGACTTGTTCAGAAGGATATAAGGTAAGTTTTGAGTAATCGCCTTTAGTATAAGATTTACGATGCCTTGATATGTATATGCTAGATGAACATTATCTTTTAGTCCTATTTGATCTAAGATGTGTGGTAAATAATTTAATTATATGACATTTAGTTGAATGGTTAATTCGGGTTAAATTGGATTGATGAAAGGTAGATGTGATTTGTTTGTATGATCTTCAAAACGAAATGAAAATGATGGTGTATATTTTTCCCTTATATACGAATGGAGCAATTGAATTACCAATGTGATAGGCTATGCGAAATGTGTTACCATGTGAATATATATACGCGAGAATTATATCCGGACTTCAGGTCCGCAGGCTATAAGTGAGAATTATATCCGGACTTCAGGTCCGCAGGCTATATGCGAGAATTATATCCGGACTTCATGTCCGCAAGCTATATGCGAGAATTATATCCGGACTTTAGGTCCACAGGCTACGTGCTGGACATATATCTGAATTTAAAGTCTTGAAGGCTTTATGCTAGTGACTGGATTCGGGTTCTAACCTAGCAGGCTTAATGTCGATAATTCGAGTAAGGTTATGAATTGAATGTACTATACAGTATGAAAAAACATGTACGCATTTGTACACTTAAGCGAACCCACTTTTAGATTGAAGTTTCATATATAAGGAATGGAATGTGCATATGTATGTATAGATATACGTATGGATGAATATCGCATCTATGAATATGAAAATAACTACTTCGGACGATGTCTTTATTTATATGAAGGTATACGATTAAATTATTTCTATAATTCATGTTTATGATCGAGGTTCAGGTTGTGATCTCTTTGTATGTTAGTGTATATATATATATATATATATATATATATACGTAATTTCGGGCAAAAAGGTATACAGCTGATTCGAGTTTAATATTTTGAATGTTGACTTATATGTCAAATTTTACCTGTTTAAAATTACTTAAGACTTACTAAGCATCATTTTGCTTACTCCGTTACCTTGTTTCCTTGTGTTATAGATTTTGTTCGTCAGCTATCGGACTCGGAAGTGTCAAAGTCGAAGTCATCCACACTATCTAAGCCACTTTTTGGTACTCTTCAGTTGAACTTGTTAATGGCATGTATAGGGCTGACCCTTGTTGTTAATTAAGTATCTTTTGGTAATGTATATTCGTATAACCATGTGAAAATGGCTTGTATATTTTGAGTATAACATTATGATCATTTTGTATATATGGTCTTATGATATGGTTATTAAGTGGTGTGGAAATGTTTGGTAATGATTAGCCATTGGAATGGCCAATCATGGTCCTATTGGTGCTACGTATGTCATGGCTAATCGTGATTACACTTGGAAATAATGTATGTCAAATTACTAGTTGATTCATGGAAAACTATGAAATAGGTAAAATTTACCTTAAAATAGATGCTGACAGCAGCAGTGATGTGAATTTGAAAAATCACAAAAAAATAGTAGAAATGGAATTAAATAATGAATAAATTATGTAATTGAATCTTGATGAGTCTATTTTCATATGAAAGAAACGAAACAAAAATATGAGCCGTATTTTATGAGATGTTTAAGTTTTCGTAAAACAGGGCCAGAGCGATTTCTGGATCCCCTGTTCTGACTTTGGAAATTCACCATAAATTAACCAAAGATAATTAGAAGTCATGCTTTATATGTACAGACTCCTTTTTTAGTCTAGTTTCATTAGAAATAAATGGCATAAGTATTGAAGCCCTGTACAGGGAGATATCTAAGTTGTAATACATGAAGGTCAAAGTAGTCGAACCCTAAAACAGGGGAAATTTTAGCTAATAAACTGTACTAATTGGGCCAACCAAAAAATTCTAGAAAACAATTAGTAAATATATGTATGAGTCTAGTTTCAGGAAAAATTTACGGAATTGGATTTCAATTTTTGGAACTCAAGATATGATTTTTAGAGTGACTGTGATGCAGTTAGCCAGCTCGTCTGGAAATTTTAAAAATGAATTGTATGAGCTGTTTAAGTAAGGAATTAAGTCTGTTAGCACCTCGTGTTCGACTCCGGCAACGGTCTCGGGTACGGGGTGTTACAATGTCCCTTACCTATTCCGATGATGGATACGGGATAAGGGTGTTATAGCTTCAGCTGATCATGATACCTTCGTGGAAATAGGACAGAGTCATGATGGATTTTGTATCCGGTTTACCATTGTCACCGAGCAAGAAAGATGCAATCTGGGTTATTGTGGATAGATTGACTAAGTCGGCTCATTTTGTTCCGATTCGCATGGATTACTCGCTTGATAAGCTAGTTGAATTGTATGTTTCTCAGATTGTGAGATTACATGGAGTACCTATTTC
This sequence comes from Gossypium arboreum, assembly GCF_025698485.1. Classification (NCBI taxonomy): domain Eukaryota; kingdom Viridiplantae; phylum Streptophyta; class Magnoliopsida; order Malvales; family Malvaceae; genus Gossypium; species Gossypium arboreum. The sequence continues at coordinate 79,084,067 of NC_069077.1, read as the reverse complement.
TATTATTTCGGATAGAGATCCGAGGTTTACATCATGCTTCTAGAAGAAACTGTAAGATGCGCTAGGTACGAAACTACACTCTAGTACTGCTTTTCACCCACAAACGGATGGTCAATTTGAGCGGATTATTCAGATTCTCGAGGATATGTTGAGATTTTGTATTCTTGAGTTTGAAGGTACGTGGGAATGATACTTTCCATTGATTGAATTCGCGTCTAATAATAGTTTTCAATCGAGTATCAAAATGGCTCCTTATGAAGCTTTATATGGTCAGAAATATCGTACACCTTTGTATTGGATTGAGCTCAGTGAAAATAATTTACACAGGGTTGATTTGATCAGAAAGACTGAACAGAAAGTGAAAGTGATTCGTAAAAGTCTAAAAACAGTATCAGATCGCCAAAAATCATATGCAGACTTAAAAAAAAAGGATATAGAGTTTTAGATAGGGGACAAAGTCTTCTTAAAAGTCTCACCATGGAAGAAAATACTCAGATTTGGTCATAAAGGAAAATTGAGTTTGAGATTTATTGGGGCCATATGAGAGAATTGAGCGTGTTAGGCCAGTTGCATACAAACTGTTGCTACCACCTGAGTTAGAAAAGATCCATAATGTATTTCATGTATCGCTGTTACGAAGGTACAGATCAGATCCTTCACATGTCATTTCCCCGATAGAGGTTGAAATTCAGCCTGATATGTCTTATGAAAAAGAATTGCTCCATATCTTAGATCACGAGGTTAAAGAATTGAGAAATAAGAAAATTTCATTAGTGAAAGTGTTGTGGCATCAGCACGGGGTTGAAGAAGCCACGTGGTAACTCGAAGATGCTATGAGAAAGCAATATCCAGACCTATTCGCTGGTAAGATTTTTGCGGACGAAAATCCCTAAGGGGGAGAGTTGTAACAACTTGATTTAGACCGTAGTCAGAATAGTGGTTTCGGGACCACAAATTTGACTAAAAATATTTTAATATTAATTTTTGAGCTTATTATGTATGAATTAGTATGTGTGAAAGTTTCATGTGAAAATTTAATCGTTTGTGTTCCGATTTGATAAAAAGGACTTAATCGCGTAAAATGTAAAAGTTGTCTCTTGTTTGTTAAAGTGCTAAATTGACATGGCTTTTTAAGTATGAAGGCGTTACGATGCAATTGGACCATTTAATTACTGCATGGACAAGTGTGGACATGAGTTAGTAGATTTTGAATGAAATTAAAAAGGTTATATTAGTAATTGATAAATAAATGTTGATTTAATAAAACAAATACATAAAATTTGTCCATTATCATCATCCTTGCCAAAATTTTGAAGAAATAATTAGGGTTCTTGAGCTTTGAACATTCGAAAATTACAAGGATCAATTAGGTATGTGTTTTTTATCGGTTTTTGATGATTTTTACGTTTTTGTGATCGTTACAATGAAATGTACAAAGCCCATGCTTGAATTTTTGATTTTGATGAATATTTTGAGTTATTCCATTGATTAATTCATGGGTTTTGTAATGTTAATTGGTAGAATATGAAAGCTTAGTGTTTGATATACATGTTTTGTAAAGTGATTTTGAGTAAAAATGCATATTAGGGATTAAATTGAGAAAAGTGTAAATTGAGGGGAAAATGTGAAATAAATGAAAATTATGGGTTGCTAGGGACCATAGGAAGATTTTTCTAATACATAGTTTTGATGAATTTTGTGTATTTTGTGATTTTATGAAATAGGGAATAAAATGTTAACATGTGAAAATGTGAGGGCTAAATTGTAAAATGCCCTAAATATATTTATATGGATCAAATTGAATGACTTGTTGAATAAAAGGGTTAATTTTGAATACATATAGATCAAGAAAAGAGGAATTCGGACTTAGACTGAGGAAAGTTAAAGGTTATAGAGTAGACAATCCGAATCGACAATACCGAGTACGAGGTAAGTTTGTACGGGATAAATGATGTTACAAATTATATTTTAGTGCTTTGTTAATGCTTAAATTGTATATATTTGACTATGGTATGAGTATGATGATAAATAGACTATGTTCGGCACTAAGTGTGCGAATTGGAATAGATTTGGCTATATGTGGCACTAAGTGTGCGATATTGAGATAGTTTCGGTTTAATATGATGGCACTATGTGTGCGATATTTTATAGCTTCAGCTAGATTATTGGTATTAAGTGTGCGATGTTCTTGTACATGGAAGGATGATCTAACGACTTAGTGTATCGAGCATTGAAGAGATAATGTAATAGTTAAGTACGAGTTTGTGTAGGTATGTAATGAATATTTATGGTTAACGATATGGTGTATGAGATAGATGAACCTATGTGGTTGATAATATTTTGAATGAGTTATGTGCAAGGATATGTGAACTAAGAAAATAGTATGAAATGAGAAATGGTAATGAATGAGGTTAAGTAGTGATATGAATTGAACTATGTGTTAGCTAATATGTCTTATAGCTTTTAAATGTTGAGTTTAATGTATTATACCACGAACTTACTAAGCTCTAATCTTATTGTGTGAAATGTTCTCTGTCTTACTATGTTATGAAGCTATCTTAGATTCGGGAATCATTAGCGACTCACTCACACTATTGGACATCTATTTTGGTACCATTTTTAGAGTTGTATATATGGTATATGGCATGTATAGGCTAGGAGTAATTAGATATGTTTTGTAGTGTATATATATTATGCCATGTGATATGGCTAATTTGTGTTAAAACTTATAGTTGATATTGATATATGTTATGTGATGCAAATGAGCCATTATGATGTGCTTTTGGTTATCTAAAGGAAATGGTCAATTTGACAAGGTTCTTGCATGAGATATGTTGGTATGTTTGGTGTTTATGGAACATATGTTTTGGTATGATTTTGGTTAGATTTGTTATGATTTGGTTGATGAGTTGAGAATGGAATTTTTTGATAATGTAATGGCATGATTAATGCATATTTTGGTAATGGAATTGGCTAAAATTATATTTAAAATATGCTTGGTTTCATGCTTGTAGGTTTGACTCAAGAGGGGTGGTAAATTTGGTTATTAAAAAGGCTTATTTTTGTCCACATAGGCAGAGACATGGGCGTGTGTCTCAGCCATGTGCGGCACATGGTCATGTTGCACGACCGTGTGTCCCCTAGGGTACCCTACATTATTAAGTCAGTCTTGCGTACGGCCAAAGCACACGAGCGTGTGGCTAACCGTGTGGCCCAAGTTAGGCTCGACCATGGCCAAGGCACACGAGCGTGTCTTGTGACCGTGTGTGCAAGTCAGTATGTATGCGCTATATTGACACGGCCTAGACACACGGGCGTGTGACCTATATATCTTCGATACATTGTTAAGCTTTGAAAAATTTTGTATGAGCTCAGTTTAGTCCCGACCTTTTTCTAAAGCATGTTTAAGGTCTGGATGACCTATATAAGGGACTTTATGATAATGTATAACCTTTGATGCTATGATTTTTGTGAAATGAATGTTAATTGTTCTGACTGTCCGATAATGCCTTTAACCCTTTTTTGGAAACGAATACGGTTTAAGGGTGTTACATTTTATTGGTATCAGAACTATGGTTTAATCAGTTCTAGGACTACCATAGCGTATGTGAGTCTAGTTATACATGCAATATATGTGATTTTCAACAGTGTGATGATTCCTGACAGTAAAAATGTGTTTCTCATCTAGAAAATGAATCTCGAACGAGCAATAGCTGACGATGTAGAAAGTAATGCGCCTACTTCCGCTCAAGGGACAGCACCGGCTGAGTCTAGACTGATGTCTAGTGGTCAAGGAGGAGAGGCTAAGCAAGCCTTCTTTCAAATGATGACTGAGTGGTTCACGGAATTCGTACGAATGAATCCGGCTGCTTACCTCCACCCTCACCTGTTCCTCAACAAGTTTCGATTGTGCCACAAGTAATAGATCCAATTCGATCGAATAAGCCACCTGTCGATAAGATTCGTAAACATAGGGCTGAAGAATTTTGGGCTACGGTTGATGATGATGCCGAGAGGGCTGAGTTTTGGCTTGAGAATACTATCCGAGTATTCGATAAACTGTCTTGTACTCTAGATGAATTTATCAAATGTGTGGTATCCTTGCTTAGAGACAGTGCATATCACTGGTGGAAGACATTGATATCTGTGGTTCCTAAGGAACGGGTTACCTGCGAATTCTTTTAGATTGAGTTTCGAAAAAAGTACATAAGCCAGAGATTCCTCGATCAGAAACATAAAGAGTTTCTAGAATTGAAGCAGGGATGAATGATTGTAACAGAATATGAAAGAGAATTTGTACGTTTGAGTAAGTATGCCCGAGAATACGTGTCTACTAAAGACATCATGTGTAAAAGATTTGTTGATGGATTGAATGAAGAGATAAAACTGTTAGTTGGGATACTTGAACTGAAAGAATTCGTAGTATTGGTTGAGAGGGCCTGTAAAGCCGAAGTTCTCAGCAAAGAAAAGAGAAAATCTATTTCAGAGGCAAGAGATTCGAGGAAGAGATCAATGAATAAAACTTATTATTCCTCGTTAAAGAAATATAGAGATTTTAATGATCGATCAATAGCTTCAACGGGACATTAGAATAGAGATCCTGGAAAATAATATACCAATCCTAAAGCTCAAACTCCCTCAGTATCGAGTGTTGGTAGTGCAAAGGATAGAAAGCCTGGGTGTAATCAATGTGGAAAACGTCATTTTAGAGAATGCTGGGAAAAAGTAATAACTGAGTTTGTTACAGTTGTGGTTCACGAGATTACTTTATAAAAGATTGCCCAGAGTTAGCTGAAAAAGATAATGTTCAGAATACGAGGCCGAGTAATACTATAGCTAAAGGTAGACCATCGAGAAAAATGATAAATGTGAGTTGTGGTAGAGGTGTGACGTGAGACACTACAGCTAGACCTGATGCTAGAGCACCTGCCAAAGCCTATTCCATCTGAGCTCGTGAAGAAGCTTCATCTCCAAATGTTATTATGAGTATTTTCACACTTTATGATATTTCTGTGATTGCTTTGATCGATCCTGGATCAACACATTCGTATATATGCATGAACTTAGTGAATAGTAAGACTTTGCTTGTAGAGTCTACTAAATTTGTAATTAGAGTTTCAAACCCCTTAGGCAGATGTGTTTTGGTCGATAAAGTCTGCAAGAATTGTCTATTAATGTTTCGAGACATTTGTTTTCTGACTGATCTGATGTTGTTACCTTTTGATGAATTTGATATAAATCTGGGTATGGATTGGTTAACTTTGAATGATGCTATTGTGACGTGTAAACGAAAAACTATTGATTTGAGATGCAAGAATGATGAAATAGTCCAAATTGAATCTAGTAATTTGAATGGATTGCCTGCTGTGATATCTTCAATGAAAGCTCTGAGTATTGTGAGAAAAAAGCTATGAGTATTGTGAGAAAAGGGTGTGAAGCTTATTTTTCCTATGCGATTGATTCGAAAGTGTCGAAAAAGAAAGTTGAATCAGTGACTGTTGTATGTGAGTTCCTTGATGTGTTTCCTGAAGAACTTCCGAGATTACCTCCGATACGAGAAGTTGAATTTGGTATTGAATTAGTGCCTGGAACTACTCCGATTTCGATAGCTCCGTATATAATGGGTTCAACCAAATTGAAAGAATTAAAGTCTCAATTGCAAGAGTTGATAGATAGAGGATTTGCTAGACCCAGTTTCTCACCTTGGGGTACTCCGGTTCTATTTGTGAAAAAGAAAGACGGTACGATGAGAATGTGCATCGATTATTGTCAGTTGAACAAAGCGACTATTAAGAATAAGTATCCTCTGCCCCATATTGATGATTTGTTTGATCAGTTGAAAGGAGCTACTATATTTTCAAAAATATCGAGCTATTATTAGTTGTGAGTAAAAGATTCAGACATTTCAAAAACTACTTTCTGAACTAGGTACGAACATTATGAGTTTTTGGTTATGCCTTCCGAATTAACTAATACACCTGCTGTGTTTATGGATTTGATGAAAAAAAAATTTAGACCGTATTTAGATCGATTTGTTGTCGTATTCATTGATGACATTTTGATTTATTCACGTGATTAAATGGAACATGCCGAGCATCTGAGAATAGTACAGACTTTGCGAGATAAGTAGTTATATGCGAAGTTTAGGAAATGTGAATTTTGGTTGCAAGAAGTCGATTTTCTGGGACATGTTGTGTCAGCATCTAGTATCCAAGTTGATTCGAGCAAGATTTTAGCTATTTTGGATTGGAAACCTCCAAGAAATGTCTCAGAAGTCCGCAGTTTTTTGGGACTTGCCGGTTATTATAGACGATTCGTAAAAGGCTTTTCGATGATTGTAACTCCGTTAAAGAAATTGCTTCAGAAAGATGTTAAGTTTGAATTGTCCGAAAAGTGTCAGAACAGCTTTGATCAGTTAAAAAATTTGTTTACTGAAGCTCCGGTTTTGGTACAACCCGAATCGAGTAAAGAATTTGTGGTCTATAGTGATGTTTCATTGATCGATCTAGGCTTTGTTTTGATGCAAGAAGGCAAAGTCATTGCATATTCTTTGAGACAGTTAAAGCTGCATGAAAAGAACTATCCAATACACGATCTTGAGTTGGATGGGATTGTGTTTGCTTTGAAAATTTGGCGCCACTATCTATTTGGTGAGAAATGTCATGTGTATTCAAATCATAAGAGTTTGAAATATCTGATGACTCAGAAAGATCTAAATCTGCGACAAAGAAAGTGGTTAGAATTGCTTAAATATTACGAGCTTGTAATTGATTATCATCCGGGAAAAGCGAATATTGTTGCTGATACTTTGAGTCGAAAATCATTGTTCACATTATGTGCTTTGAATGCTCAGTTGTGTATGTCTGATGATGGTTCAATCCTAGCTGAATTGAAAGCGAGACCTTTGTTTTTACAATAGATTATCGAAGCTCAGAAGATTGATAATGAGATTTTAACAAAGCGAGCTCAGTGTGATTTAAATTCTGATTCAGAATTTAGAGTTGATAAAGAGGATTGTCTGAGATTTCGAGGCAAAATTTGTGTTTTGAGAAATCCATAGTTAATTCAAATGATTTTGAATAAAGCTCACAACAGTCGATTATCTGTCCATCTGGGTAGTATGAAAATGTATAATGATTTGAAATAGTATTACTGGTGGTCTGGAATGAAAAGAGATATCTCTGACTATGTTTCGAAATGTTTAGTCTGTCAACAAGTAAAAGCTGAGCATTAGGTACCGTATGGATTGCTTCTGTAACAGTCTGGTTTTGACCCTAGTAGGAACAGTGGTTTCGAGACCACGTAACTGATTCTGAAAAAAAAATTTAATATTAATTTCTGTGTCTGTGATATGAGAATTTACACCGGTGAAGTTTCTGTGATTTAATTTGTCTGTTTCTATGCTTATTTATGTAAAGAGATATCTCTGAATTTGTTTCTAAATGTTTGATCTGTCAGCAGGGTTATTACAACCGATTATGATTCCGGAGTGGAAATGGGATCGAGTGACCATGGACTTTGTGTCGGGTTTGTCCCTGCCTCCGAGAAAGAAAGACACAATTTGGGTTGTAGTTGATCGATTGACGAAATCGGCTTATTTAATTTTGGTTCGATCTGATTATTCGCTTGATAGATTAGCTGAATTATACATTTCTGATATAGTGAGATTGCATGGTGTGCCATTTTCTATAGTATCAGACAGAAATCCGAGATTCACCTCGAGATTTTAAAAGAAATTGCAAGATGCTCTGGGTACTAAATTGCACTTTAGCACTGCTTATCATCTACAAACAGATGGTCAATCTAAACGGATTATTCAGATACTCGAGGATATTTTGAGATGTTGCATTCTTGAGTTTGAAGGTATGTGGGAATAGTATTTACCTTTGATTGAATTCGCTTATAATAACAGTTTTCAGTCGAGCATCAAAATGGCACCATACGAAGCTTTATATGGTCGTAAATACCGTACACCTTTGTATTGGACAGAGCTCAGCGAAAACAAAATTTATGGAGTTTGTAATATCCTGATTTTGGGCCTAGTCGGAATAGCGGTTTCGTGACCACAAAATCCGAGATAGAAATAATTATTTTATGATTATTTTGAGGTCTATGATATGATTGCATGATTGTGTGAAAATTTCGTGAAGAAATTTTATGCATAAAGTGCTTAAATTGAAATTAGGGACTAAATCGAATAATTTGTAAAACTTGCATTCTAGAAGTTTCTAGTATGAAATTGTTTTGAAATATTAATTAGGAGGTCTTAAATAGCAATTTTACCAATTTCTAAGTCTATGGACAAAATTGGACATGGATGGAATTTTGGAAAGTTTAGTAGTAAGGGCATTTTGGTCATTTAGGGTAAAATGAATTAAAATACAAAATTAAAAGCCAATTTTGCTCATCTTCAACCCCATGGCCGAATATAGCAAGGAGAAACCATGGCTAGGGTTTTTCAAGCTTCCAAGCTCGATTGTAAGTCCATTCTAGCCCCGTTTTTCAAGTTCTTTACGTTTTTGGAGTCCCGGTAGCTCGATTAAGCTTATGCTAGCAATAATTCAACCTAGGGTTCATATTTGGAAAATACCCATAGGTGAAATTTGTGTATTTTGGTGTTTTATGATAGAATATGAGGTTTTAAATTATGTTAGACAACTTGTGCTACTCGGTTTTAAGCAAAAACTAGAAAAAAGGGCTTAATCGGTAAAAATACCTAATAGTCATAAGTACATGTTAGAGTGAGAATTTGATGTTGCCATATAAGGGAAAAATGATCAGCATGTCATAAAAAATAAGAAAATAGGCTGAAGTTTAATTTACGAGCTTTGGGGAAAAAGTGTAAATATGCGAAAGTTTAGGGGCAAAACTATAATTTTGCCAAAATATGATTTTGGGTTAATTTGTATAATGTGAGTCCTAATTAGACTATATTTTAAATGATAGAGTAAGGAAAACTAAAATTCGGGCTAAAATGGGGAAAATACCAAGTTGTGGACGAAATGGTAAAAGTAGCCATTTTCGCATACGAGGTAAGTTCATATGTAAATGTTGGTAACATAGTTATTATTTTAAATGTTTTAATGTTATTTAAATGATATGATAATTATTATGAAATATTATACTGTGATAATTGTTTGTTAATATGTCAAATTATGTGATATACTTGGAAAATGTGAAATACTACCGAGTATCGGTAACGGCATTCCGTAGAAGATGGTTGAGACACATGATTGGGAAAAAGGTCCCGTTGAACCTTAGGAATGGATTAGAATACAAGTGACATATCACTAGGATATTTGGGCATCCGAACTCGTTGAGTTGAGTCCGAGTTCACTTATGGATGCGAATGTCCGAACTCGTTGAGTTGAGTCCGAGTTCGAGAGATGTAACTAGGCATCCGAGCTCGTTGAGTTGAGTCCGAGTTCACTTATGGATGCGAACGCCCGAGCTCGTTGAGTTGAGTCCGAGTTCACTTATGGGCGAGTTACATGGTAGCTTGGCTACATATGTGGCACTTATGTGCAAACTTTCCATGTATCTGAATTATATTCCGATGTGTTCAACGGGTAAAATTCTACTCAAATGGAGGAACACTCGAGACGAAAGGGATGTATTGGTAAGCGTTGTGAAATGAATACTTTGAACAGGTATGTACTTAACCCTCGGGCTGAAAACTCGATATAACAACAATATGGTAAGATGATAAATGAAAATGTGATATGAATGTCTTGGTGATGATTATGCAAATGATGTTTTATGTTTGCTTATATGGTTATGTTACTTGCTATTTGCATGTGAACTTATTAAGCATTTATGCTTACTCCCTCCTTTTCATTCCTTGTAGTTTTGACAAGCCAGCTCGAAAATCAGGAACGGTCGGAGGCTCGCTCACACTATCCGTATACCATCTTGGCATAATGACTTGTATATTTTGAGTATGGCATGTATAGCATTATAATCATTTTGTATATATGGTCTTATGATATGGTTATTGAGTGGTATGGAAATGCTTGGTAATGATTAGCCATTGGAATGGCTAATCATGATCATATTTGGTGTTATGTATGCTAACTTGCTAGCTAATCCATGGAAACCATGAAATAGGTAAAATTTACCATAAAATAGATTCAGACAGCAGCAGTGACGTGAGTTTGAAAAATCACTAATAATAGTATAGATACAATTAGATGATGAATAATATATGGAATCGAAGCTTGATGAGTCTATTTTCATATGGATGGAACAAAAAAGGTATATGAGTTATATTTTATGAGATGTTTAAATTTTTGTGAAACAGGGCCAGAGCGATTTCTGGATCCCCTGTTCTGAATTTGGAAATTCACCATAAATTGTTCAAAGATAATTATAAGTCATGATTTATATGTACAGATTCCTTATTGAGTCTAGTTTTATTAGAAACAAACGACATAGTCATTGAAACTCTGTACGAGGAGATATCTGATTCGTAATACACAGAGGTCAGAGCAGTCAAACTCTGAAATAGGGGAGACTTTAACTAATAAACTGTACTAATTTGCTTGACCAAAAATTCTATAAAAAAAGTATTAAATATATATATGAGTCTAGTCTCAGGAAAAATTTACGGAATTGGATTTCGAGTTTCCTAACTCGAGATATGAATTTTTAAGCGACTATGACGCAGATTGTTAGCTTGACTAAAAATTTTAAAAATAAATTGTTTGAGCTGTTTAAGTAATGAATTAAGTCTGTTAACACCTCGTGTTCGACTCCGGCAATGGTCTCAGGTACGGGGCATTACAGAGTTGATTTGATAAAAGAAACAGAACAAAAAGTGAAAGTAATCCGAGATAGTTTGAAAGTTGCCTTTGATCGTTAGAAATCTTATGCAGATTTAAAACGAAAAGATATCGAATTTGAGATTGGTGATAAAGTATTTCTGAAAGTATCTCCGTGGAAGAAACTGTTTCGATTTGGCAAAAAGGGCAAGTTGAGTTTGAGGTTCATCAGACCATATGAAATCGTCAAGCGAGTTGGGCCGGTTGCTTATAGATTGAGGCTACAATCTGAGTTAGAAAAGATTCATAATGTGTTTCACTTATCAATGCTTAGACGATACAGATCTAATCCCTCACATGTAATTTCACCGTCTGATATTGAGATTCAATCTGATATGACTTATGCAGAAATGTCGATTCATATTTTAGCCCCGTGAGGTCAAAGAGTTACGAAATAAGAAAATTCCTTTAGTTAAAGTGATGTGGCATCGTCACGGTGTTGAAGAAGCCACGTGGGAGCCTGAAGATTCAATGAGACAACAATATCCGAATCTGTTTAATGGTAAGATTTTCAGGGACGAAAATTCTCTAAGGGGGGAGAATTGTAACAGTCCGATTTTGACCCTAGTCGGAACAGTGGTTTCGAGACCACGTAACCGATTCTAAAAAAAAAATTTAATATTAATTTCTGTGTCTGCGATATGAGAATTTACACCTGTGAAGTTTCTGTGATTTAATTTGTCTGTTTCTAGGATTAATTATGAAAAAGGATTAAATCATGTAAAGTGTAAAATTTGAGTGCTAGATGTTAAAGCACCTATTTGGCTTGGCTCTTAAAATAAAGGTCCTTGCATGTTAAATGTACCATTTGTTTAAATGGTGGACAATTATGGACATTAGTAGATGAAATTTCACATGTATTAATAAGGGCAAAGTTGGTAATGGCATATAATGTTTAATATAATAAAACATATCATAAAAATGGCCATTATCATATTGTTCTTGCCGAAAATCAAAGAAAAAGAAGAAAGAATAGAGCTTTAAGTTTCGACACTTGTTTTGGTTGATTAAGGTATGTACTTTGGTCCGTTTTTGATAATTTTTACGTTTTTGTGATCAATGCTTTGTGTTCTTCAAAACCCATGTCTGAATTTCTGTTTCTGTTAAAGATTTCATGAAATGCCATTATTGATATCATGAGTTTTGTGATGTTTTTGGATGAATTATAAAGGCTTGGTAGATGATTTATAAGTTTTGTCTTTGAATTTTGATGAAATAGAGCTATTTGGGTTTAGAAGGACTAAATTGTGAATTCAATATGTTATTTGGGCTGGTATGGAAGCCATGTATATTTGGCTAAGCTATAGTCTTGGTGAATTTTGCATATTTGTGATTGTGAAAAATGGACTAAATTGTCAAAGTGTGAAAATGTAAGGGCTAAAATGCAAAGTGCCCTAAATATGTGTTCATGGATTATTTTTGAATGAAATGAATGATTGAATGGTTGAATTTGAATTGTATTAGATCAAGAACAAAGAAAATCAGACTTAGATTAAGGGAGTCCAAAATAGTTGAATAGTCGAGTTGTTTCATCCGAAACCCGTCCAAGGTAAGTCAAATTACAATTATGTGTTAAATTGACTAATTTCCACATATATAAATTGTAATCTATATTGGATGGCCTTGAGAGGCTGATGAACATCTTTTGAGTAAAGTCTGATAATATGTTAGTATTCGAAAAGCTCTGTATACTTCTAAAGGTACGTTGATATCTATGTGAGATATCGTGTAAGACTGTCTGGGACACAGGCCTTGATTGAAATTTATGTATAAGACCATGTCTGGGACATCAGCATCGTATCTAATTTCATGTAAAACCCTGTCTGGGACAGAGGCATCAATATTGAATTACATGTAAGACCACGTCTAGGAAGTCGACATTGTACTTGTTTATGAGTATCGGTATTGTTTCTGAACTGTCTGATGATAGAGTACGAAATATGAGAATAAGTATATGAAATGTATAACCTATATAGGTACATTTGTATATTACTAAATTTCTGAAAATGAAAGACTCTGTCTCTGTGAAATATGTATGGAATTTAGAAATGAAGCATGACATATAACCAAACAAAGGAGCATGGTTAAGCTTTTGAATTATTCTATGAAATGGCTATGAATCTTTATGGTTGAATTGTGCTTATAAGCTTTAGTATTTAAGACTAATTGTATTTTGCTTACTAAGCTCTTTGTAGCTTACTCTGTGTGATTTCTGTCTGTTTTACAGTTATCATAGCTACTGAAGGCTCGGGGGTAGTCGAGGATCGTCACCACACTATCGAACTCATTTTGGTACTTTTGAAAGTGTAAATATTTTAAAATATGGCATGTATAGGCTAGAAGGTCTATGTATTAAGTTTTGATTTGTAAATATATATTATGCCATGAAATTTAGCTAGCAAATGGAACGTTTGTGTTAAGTTTTGATATGGTTTTGAATGGGTTATTGAATGATGATGATTTAGTTGTAATGAAGCATGTTTTGAGCTTGGAAATAGCTGAAAATTGTTGCATGAATGTTGTTTAACATTGCTAGTAGGAAAGACCCATTTAGGGGTGGCAAGTTGGCTTAAACCAAGCCTGCATCGTGCCACACGGTCAAGGGACACGGGCGTGCCTTGTGGCCGTGTAAGAAAATTAGTAACCTCTTAAGATCCACACGGCTATAGCACATAGGCATGTCATATGGCCGTGGGCTCAAGTCAGTAGCTAACTAAGTATCACATGGCCATAGCACACGGGCGTGCCTAATGGCTGTGAGTGAAAGTCAGTATGGGTACCTTGTTTTGGCACGGTTAGTTCACATGGGTGTGTCTGATGCCTTTGTAAGGTCACGGCCTAGTCACACGGGTGTGTGACCTCAACAGAATTGAAAGATTTTCTGAGTTCTAAAATTTATGAATGGGTTTGGTTTAGTTCTGACTGTTCCTAAAAGTATATTCTAGGTCTTGTAGACCATCTTAAGAGATGATGGCTTATGAAATGATGTTATATGATATTTGTGATTCTAAATTGGTCTGAAATGTTCTGTTTGTCTGGTAATGTCCTTTTCCTATTTCGGCGACAGATACAGGATAGGGGTGTTACATTTTATTGGTATCAGAGCTATAGTTTAGTAAGTTCTAAGAGTACCATAGCGTATGTGCGTCTAACTGTACATGCCATATATCTAAATCTGTGATAGTGTGATGACTCCTGACATTGAAATGTGCTTTTATATAGCAAATGGATCCCGATAGAGTTGTAGCTGATGATGTAGAAAGTAATGCGCCTGCTCCCGCACAAGGGACGGTGCAAACTGATTCTAGACCGGCTATGAGTAGCCGTGATGGTAAGGCTAAGCAAGCCTTCTATCAGATGATGAATGAATGGTTCACCCAATCCATTAGAACCAATCCGACTGTACAACAAACTCCACCCCCGGTTAATCTTTCTCAAGTTCCTGTCATGCCCTCTGTGAATCTGGTACAGTTGATGTAACACCCCTTACCCGTATCCAAGGCCGGAACAGAGTACGAGGCATTACTAGACTTAACAATACACATAGACGAAAACCGGGCCATAAAATTTCATTTAATACAAAACTTTTCGAACACATGCATAACAAACAAAGCTAACTATATCATCACATCAAAATATAGGACATGGCACGATTAATTAAACTTATAAACCATAATGGACAAGGACCACATCTCATGATTTTATACGATAACTCAATGCAGACTGATACGTATGATCAAAATCATAATAAAAATACATATCACAAACCAACTTCCTATACATGCCACTCACTTGATATTTCTAATATTTGAATTAATTTTCCCAAAAATGATAGTTTGATAGTGTGATTTTGCCTCCGACGATCTCCAAGCCCGAGCCGACCTGCCAATACTAAAGAAATGGAGAGGATGGGTAAGCTTTACACTTAGTAAGTTCATATGAAAATAATAAGTAATTACTACCATGGTTTTCAAGATAAAACACTATAATTGTACAATTACACATATTCAGGACAGGCTGTTTTCTGGAGTCCTAGTGTTAAAAAAATCATATCTCAAGTTACAAAACTCGAAATCCAATTCCGTAAATTTTCTATGAAACTAGACTCATATGTCTACTTACTAATTGTTTTCTAGAATTTTTGGTCAGGCCATTTAGTACAGTTTATTAGTTAAAGTCTCCCCTGTTTCAGGGTATGACTACTCTGACCTCTGTGCAGTACGAACCGAATTCCTCCCTATACAGAACTCCAACGACCATGCTGTTTGTTTCCCTTAAAATTAGATTCAATAAGGAATCCATGAATGTAAGGTATCACTCTCAATAATTTTTTTACAATTTATGGTGAATTTCTAAAGTCAAAATAGGGAATCTCAAATTCATTCAGACCCTGTTTCACAAGAATTCAAATATCACACAATATAGAATTCTTTTGCTTCCCTTTTTTCTTTCATGTGAAAATAGACTCATTAATCTTTATTTTCATATATCATTTTCATTTTTATTCAACTTCCAAAATTTTTAGTGAATTTTCAAAGTCATGCAACTGCTGCTGTCCAACACTATTTTACCACTAAAATTCATTCGTACATAATTCCACTTAATCCATTTTGTCTTATCGAAATTCACCCAATTATCGAGCACATTGCTCATAATTTTTCATAAACATATGCCTACACTTATTCATCATATAATCATGTTCAATTGTATTTTTACTTAATCGATTTTCCAGTTGAACTCTTCGGAATAATAACTGATACTCAATTGCCTGCACATATTTTCACACTTGTAGCTAAAGCTATCTGGTACGCAAGTAGCCTGCACATAGTACTACACATGCGACCAATTATCCGGTACTCGTAGTAGCCTGCACTTAGTACTACACATACGACCTCACAATAGATCATTCGTATTGTTTTTATTCCGAAGGTTCAATCGGGAAATTCCTCGCTTTTCAACATTTTACTAAATTGTCCGTAATCAATTTAAATTCATAACTTACATCAAATAACCATTTGATAGGCAGCCACATTTCATATGATATCAAAATATAATAACATAAAAAGAATCGATAGATTATTTATGTACGAATTTACTCGAAGTGTCGATCTCACTATCCATAGTACCAATTGTCAATTCATAGTATAATAAGACACAATTCAAATATCAAATCAGCTTTTAAGAATTTACATAACATATATCACATATTTCATATATCACTTGTCATGTATCTTCATTTTCTTGCATTTCATGTATCATTCTTTCATGTCATATTTCCACATCATAAACACCATTCCATCAACTTTTCCAATATATTAAATCATAAAATATAGGCAATAATAGTAAGAAATATAATTCAAACATAACATTGCATTATTATTCTCATATGAACTTACCTCGATCCAGAAACAGCAATTTACCATTTTAGTCCATAACCTTGTATTTTCCCGATTTAAGCCCGAATCTCTATTTCCTTCATCTATAATATCACATTTAGCCTAATAATTAGTCACACTATTCATACGGGTCCAAAAATCATATTTTTAAAAATTTTCATTTTGACCCCTAAACTTTGGCATATTTGCACTTTTGCCCCAAGGTTCCGAAATTAAACGTCATCCTATTTTCTTATGTTTTATGACATGCTGATCATTTTTCCCTTCTATGGCAACATCAAATTCTCACTCTAACATGTACTTATGACTATTAGGTATTTTTACCGATTAAGCCCTTTTGCTTGTTTTCACTTAAAACCGAGTATCACAAGTTGTCTAACATAATTTAAAACCTCATATTCTATCATAAAACACCAAAATACACAAATTTCACCTATGGGTATTTTTCCAAATATGAACCCTAGGTTGAATTATTGCTAGCATAAGCTAAATCAAGTTACATGGACTCCAAAAACGTAAAAATCATTAAAAACGAGGCTAGAACGGACTTACAATCGAGCTTGGAAGCTTGGAAACTGTAGCCATGGAGTCTCCCTTGGTATACACGTCCATGGTGAAGAAGATGAGCAAAATTGGCTTTTAATTTTGTATTTTAATTCATTTTACCCCTAAATGACCAAAATGCCCTTACTACTGAACTTACAAAAATTCCATTCATGTCCAATATTTGTCCATAAACTTTGAAATTGGTCAAATTGCTATTTAAAACCTCCTAATTAATATTTCAAAGCAATTTCATACTAGAAACTTCTAGAATGCAAGTTTTGCAACTTATTCAATTTAGTCCCTAACTTCAAATTAAGCACATTATGCATAGAATTTCTTCACGAAATTTTCACACAATCATGAAATCATATCATAGACCTCAAAATAATCATAAAAAAATTATTTCTATCTCAGATTGTGGTCACGAAACCACTATTCCGATTACGCCCTAATTCGGGATATTACAATTCTCCCCCCTTTAGGGATTTTCGTCCCCGAAAATCTTACCAGAAAAGTGGTCTTCACTTAGATTCCTCAATTTCATATTCAGTGTTGAAGAACTTTCACTCAGGCGGTGCCTCCAATATATCTCTTTCATTTTTCATATATTCTGAAATTCATTATCAGAAGTCGATCCTCACTGTACTCTTTTAGTTTGCTACTCACTATCACATTTTCCTCTTTCCGCTACGGAAATAATTCTGATATAACCTCGAAAATAATCCTTTCTTCTAGTTACAAAACAATTCATCATGCCATCCTTTACTATCCATTCATTACGTTAATCAAAACCGTCTCAATTGCATTAGCTCAAGTACCAAAATATCTCAATTGAAGACATTAACTATAATTGACTTACTTGAGAGAAGTAATCCACCATACCGATTGAAACTCGCACTTTTATCACTTATACCTTTACTGTTGTCAAACCTTACACGAAAATTAGAAAAATCCCAATACTGAAATCACCACATCACCCAAATCAAATCAGAAGTATAGCCATACTTGACATGATTATCACGAGCTGAAGAATGCACTCCGAACATGAGTCATAGTTGACAAATTACGGAATAAAGATAACAAGAAAACCGAATAAAGAAATCCAAGATAGAAAAACCCAGAATAAAGAAATCCAGAATAAAGAAACCCAAGATACGATACTATGCTGGAAAATTGAAAACCAAACTCATAGGAAAATATAGAAGATCCCGATAATTCCTCAGAGAAAAGAAATCCAGTAGAAAACATCATTTAGTCTCACTGGAATCAAATGCAACAAGAACAATGTATCTTCCCATATATATACATATCAAATGGAGCATCAAGTAGAAGAAACAGAATCATAGTATCATACATATTCTCTCATCAATTTTTTTTTATCAGGCAGAATATAATAGAATGCCCGAAGGAATAGAGCAATATAAATTATAAACCAACCAAAGCTACCAATGCTTTCATTTAACATCGGATTAGAAAACATCCCCATATAACAAGAATTTCTTCAAAAGATCAATAACCATAGAAATATTTCGGGAACGGATAAACACATAGAACATCTTAGAAGAAAGCGCTAAAATCATCCAACCGTGAATCGCACACTCGGATATTACACATTTTATATCATTTCCCCAACTATTTCTGCCATCACAAATTTCATATTACTTTTCACTAAAGAAGACTAGTTCTGAATAAATTTTTATTTGCACTTTTCCCAACCTTGTACCTTAGTAATTCGATTTATCAAAATAAATTTCTTCTCTAACTGGAACAGTGCATAACTCTAATAATCCTTATGCCAATCTGATACTTTTCTAGCTTTGACTGTACTTATCAATTCATTCTTCAATCTCTAATCATATTTATAATTATTCTTGTAACACCCCGTACCCGAGACCGTTGCCGGAGTTGGACACGAAGGGTTCACAGACTAAATTCACTGATTGAGCATTTACCGATTAACTTTCACAGTCCATTTTAACATTCCCAGACAAGCTGCCTAACTGCGTCACTGTCACCTTAAAATTATATCTTGAGTTCCAGAACTCGGAAACCAGTTCCGTAAATTTTTCATGAAACTAGACTCATAATTCCATCTACACATTTTTTCTAGAATTTTGGTCAAGCCAATTAGTACAGTTTATTAGTTAAAGTCACCCTGTTTCAGGGTTCACTACACTGACCTTTGCGAATTACGACTTGGATATCTTCCTGTACAGGGCTCCGACACTTATGCCGTTTGTTTCTAAAGAAATTTGACTCACAAGGAATCTGTAAATATAGAGAATAAATTCTAATTCTCTCTGGTTAATTTATAGTGAATTTTCAAAGTCGGAACAGGGGATCCAGAAACCGTTCTGGCCCTGTTTCATGAGAACTTGAATATCTCAACAAAATCCGATTCATATGGCTGTTTCGTTTCTTCCATATGAAAGTAGGTTCATCAAGGTTCAATTACATAATTTATTCACTATTTTATTCCATTCCTACTATTTTTAGTGATTTTCACATCCACATCACTGCTGCTGCCAGCATCTATTTTAAGGGTAAACTTTACCTATTCCATGATCCTCCATGGATCAACTAAGGTTTATCATACATATACCAAAAGTGATCATGCATAACCATTCCCATGGCTAACCGTTACCAACATTTCCATGCCTCTCGACGGGCAACTTACCAAATGATTATAATGCTACGATCAAGGTATACTTAAGCCATTTTCGCATGGCTATCCAAATTTACACAAAACCGAAAGGTACATGACCTACAACAAAAAGGTAGTCCTATACATTGACCAAAATATCCTCTCACTACTAGTCTATTCTATACATGCCATAAGATATTCCAAAACGTAGCAGTACCAAACGGTGGATGGTGATAGTGTGACTAGTTGTTGACGATCCCCGAGCCCAGTAGCTTCGCAATGAGACCTATAAGACAGAGGAAACAGAATAAACGGAGTAAGCATTACAATGCTTAGTAAGTTTTAAGCAAGGTCAACAGATAACAATCAAATTATAACGTAGTTGTTCGTAATTTCATTTCACTCTTCCTTCGGGCATACCATCCCTTTACCGAATAGGCACATCTCATCATATACAATAGGCGATAAACTCTCACATAAAAGTGAGCTCATGTGACATAGATATATCGTATGATTTCACATAACCTCTCACACTAATCCGATGTCACATAATCATAGGAATAGTCCCATAGATTGCTCTCGTATGCATCATATATAAACTCGGAGTACATACTGCTTAACCTTTTGCATTGAATATATTTATAAGCAATTCTTATTACGAAGTCTTACCGGACATAATCTCCACACGTAGTCATCGGGTCTTACCCGACATAATCTCCACACGTAGTCATCGGGTCTCACCCGAATATATTTCAAGTTTCATGTACATTTAATCGCAGGTTACAACATTCTCATTAGCCATTCGGCTTTACCACATATTCATATCTCATACGATTTCACATTCGCCATTCGGCTTTACGACATATACACATCTCATATATATTTCACATTAGCCATTCGGCTTTACCACATATACATATCACACATGTATTTCACATTATCCATTCGGCTTTACCACATATACATATCACACATGTATTTCACATTAGCCATTCGGCTTTACCACATATACATATCACACATGTATTTCACATTAGCCATTTGGCTTTACCACATATATACACTTTCACATTCATCACATCGGCCATTAGGCCTTATCACATATATACACTTTCACATTCATCACATCGGCCATTAGGCCTTATCACATATATACACTTTCACATTCATCACATCGGCCATTAGGCCTTATCACATATATACACTACGAGCTGTTTTTCCTGAGCAATTGTCACTAAATTATTTATAACCGGAGCTACAAGGCTCCGAATCACTTGCCGTTAATTTTCCCTGAATATAGACTCGTACATCTTCCATTGATAAATTTTTCAGAATTTTAGGTTTGGCCAATCAATACCAGATTTTTCTTAAAGTTTCCCCTGTTTCACTGTTTGACTAACCTGACCAGTCTTCACTATGAATCAAAATTCTCATTGTACAGAATTCAAAGTATGTTCCATTTGATTTCATTTGAAACTAGACTCATTAAGGAGTCTAAGCATATAAATTTTATCTTGTAACCATTTTTGTACAAATTATAGTGATTTTCTTAAAACAGAACAGGGATTTCGGAGTCATTCTGACCCTGTCCCACACAACTTTAAATATCTCTTTATAGGAAATTTCTTTGCTTCCACGGTCTCTTTTATAGGAAACTAGACCAACTAAGCTTTGATTACATATTTTATTCAGCCCATAATTCCACACCAAAAATTTATAGTGATTTTCTAAAATCACATTACTGTTGCTGTCCAAGCAAATTATTACAATTTGCTCTTAAATTTCCAAGTCCAAACACATATGAACTTACCATTTGGGTTTAAGACATATCATGACCACATCATATCTTATTAAATCAACTCATTATGTCCTATTATGGTTGAATTTACTCAACGCTTAATCGCTTGAAACTTACCTCGAAGTGGTCGACGACTAGATATCCACGGCTATTCGCTTATTTTCTTTTCTCCTATCCGACTTGATCCTCTTTGCTCTTAAGCTTGATTCAACAATAGATTTTATTAAATAACTTATCAATTCAGCTATTCGATTTAATACATGCATACCATACAATTAAGTACAATTGATGTTATTAACTCGACGTTAAACATCATACATATGCTCTACTTATGTACCGATTGAACATAATACTAGCTTAATACCATGCATAATCGGATTTATTTAACATTTTGACCGAAATCCTCAATTGGCTAACATAGCTTTAATATTTCAATATAACCACGTATACATAAAAGGCAATTTAGAACACTTAACCCTTATACTCAATAATGAAACCAAACCATATACCTAATTATTAAACACATCACCTCCAAATGCATGTATTAACTAACATATATCCAATCCACATGCCAAGTTACCATGAATAAATTAAACTTACATATATGTAACATAGCGAATATTTCCTTAACATAAAGGCACTTAGTGACATTTTAGAAAAAGTAGAATAACCATTCCCATAAGTATATTTTCATGCCAAGACCGTACCTAAATCACCAACATTTTAACTCCCAACTACTTAGACTTAACCTTCAACACTTTAATTTTCCACAACCTACTCTTCAAGGCTTCAAATATAAACTAATTAACATTTATACTCTTATGCGAATACACATATACTTATAATAAGCGCATATGACATCTTCTTCAAGACACATTCGGCCATGGCATACTTTCCTTGTAAAACCCAATTGATCAATCCACCATAACTGAAACTTAACTCATACAAAACCTATCTTCAAACCATAAAATAGGTAGAATTGAAACAAATCATCCAAATGGTGCATAAGTTTTTCCAAGAATGACATTGAACTTACCTTACTTTAGCTATCCACCTTAGCCGAACCTTCTTCCCCAAAGACTTTTCTTCCTCTCCTTTCCCTAGTTACGGCAATGGAGGAGAATACATAGGCTAACCCCTTTTTTTTCCACTAACTAGTATTTTATCAACCTTATTCATTATTTCTTTTGTTTTATATAAAATATTAACATATAATATATTTTGATCCATAACATGGCCGGCCACTATCATGAAAAATGGGGACTTTGACATGCAAGTCCCCATATTTAATCCATGCAACAATTTGGCCATTTTAAAAATTAACCAACACATTTTCAATGTTTCTCACATAAGCCCTTTTGATTAAATTCGCATTCAATTGACAAAATCAAAGCATCAAAATTTCACACACAAATTGTAACATAATATAGACATGAAATATAACAATCAATTACCGGTGTGACTCGGTTTTGTGGTCTCGAAACCACTTCCTGACTAGAGTCAAATTAGGGATGTCACAATTCTAGCACTAAACTCTTTGGTTTCTCAACCGGAAACTTATTCAGTATAAATCTCATGAAATTCCATTGTAAAACACCACTTTGGTAAGGGGAATGGGGTCGTAGGGCCTCTAATTCAACTCTCATATACATATACGTGTAACACAGTTTTCTTCACAGCAATCATATCTCAATCATGTTATTCATTTCGAGTAACTAACATTCATATTGATTTAATGCTCACTTTCTAGTTATCTCATTTAGTCAAGTATAATTATGCATGCATCCTATGTTTTCTGGATAGCTTGACTTATCCATTCATCTACTCGAACAAATCATACTCATGACATTATATAAGGGTTAAACAAACATAGATATTTATATCACAATCACAACTTTCATTTTGTGCATCATCATATACATATAATTACAATCACATAATTCAGTTCAAACAATTTAACATAGATAAATTCATTTCATTATAATCATTTATCTCATAAAAATATCATTGACATTCATCAACATTCAACGTTCAATCAAGGCAATGACATTTTCATTCATATCATGATATTAGGAACTTTTACGAATTTCTATTTATCCCGTTCATCTTATCAAGTAAGCCAAGTGCACTACATCATATGAGCATCAAGCAAGTATGGATATTTATCACAACATGACCTTTCATCTCACGTGTTATCACTTATATATATATATCATAAACTTTTATTCATACTTTTCTAAATTGAGACTCATCATAATCGTAATTTTATTCAAACGCCTTCGCATCACATTGAACATGGTCAGTGCAGCTCGGTTGGAGAGTACCTCTGTCTAAGCAAGACGGTGCTCATATGCGTCGGGAGACATCACACTATCACGGATCAGTGGCATGTATAGCTGGACTTTTACACATGCTAGGTTAGTCCGATAACTGACTAAGTCATAGCTCTGATACCACTAAATGTAACACCCCATACCCATATCCAAGGCCGGAACAGAGTACGAGGCATTACCAGACTTAACAATACACATAGACAAAAACTGGGCCATAAAATTTCATTTAATTCAAAACTTTTCAAACACATGCATAACAAACAAAGCTAACTATATCATCACATCAAAACATAGGACATGGCACGATTAATTAAACTTATAAACCATAATGGATAAGGACCACATCTCATGATTTTATACGATAACTCAATGCAGACTGATACGTATGGTCAAAATCAAAATAAAAATACATATCACAAACCAACTTCCTATACATGCCACTCACTTGATATTTCTAATATTTGAATTAATTTTCCCAAAAATGATAGTTTGATAGTGTGATTTTGCCTCCGACGATCTCCAAGCCCGAGCCGACCTGCCAATACTAAAGAAATGGAGAGGATGGGTAAGCTTTACGCTTAGTAAGTTCATATGAAAATAATAAGCAATTACTACCATGCTTTTCAAGATAAAACACTATAATTGTACAATTACACATATTCAGGACAGGCTGTTTCCTAGAGTCCCGGTGTTAAAAAAAATCATATCTCAAGTTACAAAACTCAAAATCCAATTCCGTAAATTTTCTATGAAACTAGACTCATATGTCTACTTACTAATTTTTTTCTTGAATTTTTGGTTAGGCCATTTAGTACAGTTTATTAGTTAAAGTCTCCCCTGTTTCAGGGTATGACTACTCTGACCCCTGTGCACTACGAACTGAATTTCTTCCTGTATAGAATTCCAACGACCATTTCGTTTGTTTCCCTTACAATTAGATTCAATAAGGAATCCATGCATGTAAGGTATCACTCTCAATAATTTTTTTACAATTTATGGTGAATTTCTAAAGTCAAAATAGGGAATCTCGAATTCATTCAGATCCTGTTTCACAAGAATTAAAATATCACACAATATAGAATTCTTTTGCTTCCCATGTTTCTTTAATGTGAAAATAGACTCATTAAACTTTATTTTCATATATCATTTTAATTTTTATTCAACTTCCATAATTTTTAGTAAATTTTCAAAGTCATGTAACTGCTGCTGTCCAACACTGTTTTACCACTAAAATTAATTCTTACATAATTCCACTTAATCCATTTTGTCTTATCGAAATTCACCCAATTATCGAGCACATTTCTCATAATTTTTCATAAACATATACCTACACTTATTCATCATATAATCCTGTTCAATTTTATTTTTACTTAATCGATTTTCCCGTTGAACTCTTCAGAATAATAACTGATACTCAATTGTTTGCACATATTTTCACACTTGTAGCCAAAGCTATCTGGTACGCATAGTAGCCTGCACATAGTACTACACATGCGACCAATTATCCGGTACACGTAGTAGCCTCGCACTTAGTACTACACATCGACCTAACCATATGATACATGTAGTAGCTGCACTTAGTACTACACACGTGATCACAGCTTTTGCACGCATAGTAGCTCGCACTTAGTACTACACATGCGACCTCACAATAGATCATTCAGTATCGTTTTTATTCAAGGTTCAATCGAGAAATTCCTCACTTTTCAACATTTTACTAAATTGTCCGTAATCAATTTAAATTCATAATTTACATCAAATAACCATTTGATAGGCAGCCACATTTCATATTATATCAAAATATAATAACATAAAAAGAATCGATAGATTATTTATATACGAATTTACTCGAAGTGTCGATCTCACTATCCATAGTACCAATTGTCCATTCATAGTATAATAAGACACAACTCAAATATCAAATCAGCTTTTAAGAATTTACATAACATATATCACATATTTCATATATCACTTGTTATGTATCTTCATTTTCTTGCATTTCATGTAACATTCTTTCATTGTCATATTTCCACATCATAAACACCATTCCATCAACTTTTCCAATATATTAAATCATAAAATATATGCAATAATAGTAAGAAATATAATTCAAACATAACATTGCATTATTATTATCATACAAACTTACCTCGATCCAGAAACAGCAATTTACCATTTTAGTCAAAACCTTGTATTTTCCTGATTTAAGCCCGAATTTCGATTTCCTTCATCTATAATATCACATTTAGCCTAATAATTAGTCACACTATTCATACGGGTCCAAAAATCATATTTTTAAAAATTTTCATTTTGAACCCTAAACTTTTGCATATTTGCACTTTTGCGCCAAGGTTTCGAAATTAAACTTCATCCTATTTTCTTATGTTTTATGACATGCTGATAATTTTTCCCTTCTATGGAAACATCAAATTCTCACTCTAACATGTACTTATGACTATTAGGTATTTTTACCGATTAAGCCCTTTTGCTTGTTTTCACTTAAAACCGAGTAGCACAAGTTGTCTAACATAATTTAAAACCTCATATTCTATCATAAAGCACCAAAATACACAAATTTCACCTATGGGTATTTTTCCAAATATGAACCCTAAGTTGAATTATTGCTAGCATAAGCTAAATCAAGTTACCGGGACTCCAAAAACGTAAAAATCATTAAAAAAGAGGCTAGAACAGACTTACAATCGATCTTGGAAGCTTGGAAACCCTAGCCATGGAGTCTCCCTTGGTATACACATCCATGGTGAAGAAGATGAGCAAAATTGGCTTTTAATTTTGTATTTTAATTCATTTCACCCCTAAATGACCAAAATGCCCTTACTACTAAACTTTCCAAAAATTCCATTCATGTCCAATATTTGTCCATAAACTTTGAAATTGGTCAAATTACTATTTAAGACCTCCTAATTAATATTTTAAAGCAATTTCATACTAGAAACTTGTAGAATGCAAGTTTTGCAAC
This sequence comes from Gossypium arboreum, assembly GCF_025698485.1. Lineage (NCBI taxonomy): Eukaryota > Viridiplantae > Streptophyta > Magnoliopsida > Malvales > Malvaceae > Gossypium > Gossypium arboreum. Next base: position 79,057,550 of record NC_069077.1, on the reverse strand, counting down.
TTATTCAATTTAGTCCCTAACTTCAAATTAAGCACTTTATGCATAGAATTTCTTCACGAAATTTTCACACAATCATGCAATCATATCATAGACCTAAAAATAATCATAAAATAATTATTTCTATCTCAGATTTGTGGTCACGAAACCACTATTCTAATTAGGCCCTAATTTAGGATATTACAGTTGAGTAGACCACCAGTTGATGAAAGAGCCGAATTATGGTTAAAGAATACAATACAAGTGTTTGATGAAATGTCTCTGAATCCTGAGGAATGTGAAAAGTGTGTTGTTTTACTTCTGAGAGATACGACGTATCATTGGTGGAAAACTTTGACGTCTGTGGTTCCGAGTGAACGAGTTACATGGGATTTCTTCCAATCTGAATTTCGAAAGAAATATATCAGTTAGCAATTCATTCATCAGAAACGCAAAGAGTTTCTTGAGCTTAAACAAGGTCGTATGTCTATTACTGAATACGAACGTGAATTTGTGAGATTGAGTCAGTATGCTCGGGAATGTGTATCGAATGAAGCAATAATGTGAAAAAGGTTTAAAGATGGACTAAACAAAGATATCCGTTTGTTAGTTGGGATTTTGGAGATTAAGGAAATGGTAGTGCTAGTTGAGCGAGCTTGTAAAGCTGAAGAATTAAGTAAAGAGAAAAGAAAAGCTGATTTTGAAGCTAGAGATGCTAGAAAGAGATCTTCGAGTAGATCATTTCAATCTGTATCAAAGAAATTCCAAAATGATCTAAGCCATTCAAATACTAATGTGGTACATTCGAACCGAGATTGAGCTAGACCGCAATCGAACATCAAAGCCCCTGGTACTTTTGTTGCAAGTGTCGAGAATGTCCGCTCTGAGAGACCTGAATGTAAACACTGTGGTAAAAGACATCCGGGAAATTGTAGATTGATTGACCGAGCTTATTTTTGATGTGAATATATGGACCATTTTGTAAGAGATTGTTCTGAACCTGCTGAGCAAGAGAATGTATAGAATCTGAGACCGAGCAACACCTCAGCTAGAGGTAGACCTTCTAGAAATTCGGGAAATGTAGGTGGTAGTCAAAGAGGAACGAAAGATACAGCTGTTAGATCTGAGGCTCGTGCACCTGCTAAAGCGTATGCTATCCGAGCTCGAGAGGAAACTTTATCGCCAGATGTGATTACAGGTACATTTACTCTCTATGATACTTCTATGATTGCTTTGATAGATCTTTGACAGATCTTGGATCAACACACTCATATTTATGCATGAACTTAGTGAACAGTAAGACTTTGCCTGTAGAGTCTACTGAATTTGTGATTAGAGTTTCGAACCCCCTAGGCAGATGTGTTCTAGTTGATAAAGTCTGCAAGAATTGCCCGCTAATGATTCAAAATGTCTGTTTTCTTGCGGATCTGATGATTTTTCCTTTTGACAAATTTGATATAATTCTGGGAATAGATTGGTTAACTCTGCATGATGCTATTGTGAATTGTAAATGAAATCTCATTGATTTGAGATGTAAGAATGATGTGATAATTCGAATTGAGTCTAGCAATCTGAATGGATTACCAGCTATGATATCTGCAATGAAAGCACGAAAATTTATGAAGAAAGGCTGTGAAGCCTACTTAGCTTATGTGTTAGACTTGAAAGTGGATGATAGGAAAGTTGAATCAGTGCCCGTTGTTTGCAAATTTTCTGATGTGTTTCCTGAAGAACTGCCGGTTTTGCCTCCAATTCGAGAAGTTGAGTTTGGCATTGAATTAGTACCTGGTACTACTCTGATTTCGATAGCTCCATATAGAATGGCTACGACCGAACTAATAGAATCAAATTCTTAGTTGCAAGAATTGACCGATCGAGGGTTTGCTAGATCGAGTTTCTCACTTTGGGGTGCTCTTGTTCTATTCGTGAAAAAGAAAGATGGTACGATGAGAACGTGTATAGATTATCGACAGTTGAATAAGGTCACCAACAAAAATAAGTATCCCCTGCCCCGAATTGATGATTTGTTTGATCAGTTAAAAGGTGCTACTATGTTTTCAAAGATATATTTGAGATTAGGTTACTATCAGTTGCGAGTAAAGGACTCTGACATTCTGAAAACTACTTTCAGAATGAGGTACAGCCACTATGAATTTTTAGTTATGCCTCTCAGATTTACAATGCGCCTGCTATTTTTATGGATTTAATGAATAGAATTTTCAGATCGTATTTAGATCAATTTGTTGTAGTCTTTATTGATGACATGTTGATTTATTCACGTGATGAATCTGAGCATACCGAACATCTGAAAATAGTGCTACAAACTTTGCGAGATAAATTGTTGTATGCAAAGTTCAGTAAATGTGAATTCTGGTTGCGGGAAGTTGGTTTCTTGGGTCATATTGTATCAGCATCTGGTATCCGAGTTGATCCAAGTAAAATTTTAGCTATTCTGGATTGGAAGCCTGTAACATCCTAAAATAGGGCCTAGTGGGAATAGTGGTTTCGGGACCACAAATTTGACATCATAATATTTATTTTATGATCATTATGAGGCCTAAAATATGATTATATGCATGTGTTAAAGTTTCATGAAGAAATTCTAAGCATAAGGTGTCCAATTAGAAATTAGGGACTAAATTGAATAAATTGAAAAACTTGGATTCTAGAAGCTATTTGTATCAAATTGCCATAGATTATGAATTAGAAGGTCTTGGAGAAAAATTTTCCCAAATTCTAAATTTTTGGACAAAAATGGGCTTGCATGGGTGAAATTTTAAAGAAAGGGCATAACGGCATTTTGGTCATTTGTCATTTTAATTAAATAGAAAGGGAAAAATGGAGCAAAAATATGCTCATCTTCTTCCCATACCTGCCAAAATTTGGGGTTCTCCATAGCTAGGGTTTCAAGCTTTCCAAGCTCAATAGTAAGTGCTCCTAAGCCCCGTTTTTCATGCTCTTCGTATTTTTGAAATCTCGGTAGCTTGCTCTCTCCATTTTTATCCATATTTCATGCTAGGGTTCATGTTTAAAAAATTACCCATGCATGAGTTGCTTGTATTTTGATGGATTATGGAGGAATATGAAAGATGAATGTGTATTAAACATCTTTTCCTAGTTGATTTTCATGAAAAAAACCCTTATAGGGACTATTTTGCAAAAGATGTAAATGTATGGTAGAAATGAGAAAATAATAGATAATGTGGGCTACCATAAGAAGGAAAAGTGTTTGGCTAGGCTTGGGTAAGATAGAAAATGCATGTGTTTCATTATCCGAGCCTAGGGACTAAATCGTAAAAATGTGAAAGGTTAGGGGCAAAACGGTCATTTGGACCAGGGGTAGATATTAAACTTGAAATGCATAATACAATGTATTAATGAGTTAATTTTGTTGATATAGACCCCTAGGAATAAATTTCGGAGGTCGATCGAGGTAAACGCAAGGTTTCAGAATAACCGAAACATAACTCTGAAACTGTTACCAATTAAGTTTGGATTAACTTAAAGTAAACCCCTAATATGTATAATTGTATAATTTATGAATGTATGATGATTGTATTTATTGTTGGCATGAGATATCATAGAAATGCATATTTGATGATAACATGTAAAAATGTCTTGGTTGAAGTTGAAAAAGGGAATTCGATGGACAAACCCTCTTGGACATGTGAACTGAGATCCTCCATGTGTTGCAGTAGGATTTAGCTCGGACGGGTAATCCGTGATCTCAAGTATGAAAAGGATCTAGCCCAGACGGGTGTTCCTTGAATGATCAAGCCTCCCGAAGAATATGTGTGCATTATGGATTTAGCCTGGACGGGTAATCTGATTTGGGTCTGAATTTAGCCTGGACTAGTAATTCAGACCTGAACTCAGAAAAAGTGTTTGTCGCAATAAGGGATTTAACCTGGACTAGTAATCCCGACATCACCTTACGATTTCATGTTATGGGGGATTTAGCCTGGACTCGTAATCCTGCCATGAGGTCCGAGGTTCGCGGGAGTGCATATATGTGAAATGATCATTCGTAAGAATTGACGGATAATAGGTATTCCATTGAGATTTCCTATAAACTCAACGGGATTAATATGATGTATGTCAATAAGATGATGAATGATGAGCTCATCTACATAAAATTACGTGATGCTTTGTTATGTAACTAACTCATTGATTGAGTGCATGTGATAGGGAATCGTTTCAAAATTGATGGTTTCATGATTTAGATATGGATGTATGCTAATTACTCGGTAAGTTTACTCTCCGGTTATTCGAGCTTACTAAGCATGAAAATGCTTACCCCCTCTTTTTTCCCTATTTTACAGCGCTCGAGGACTCATAAGGATTGGAGGACAATTGGAGAGTCAACACACTATCAACTAAACAAGCTTTGGTACAAAGACTCTGTTTATTTTGTTCAATGGCATGTATAGTATTTTTGAGTATTTTGTTATATGTGTCATTTGATTTGCCAAGTAAAGGCATGTAAAAATATGTTTATCTCTTTGTATATGGCCATGAAAACTAGTTTAATTTAAGTAGGCTATGACCTACGATTTTACGCATGGTTTTAATTACAAATGATGGGTTGCTATCAATTGGCAATGAGTCACATAAATGAGCCAATTTTGGATGGATTAATGTAACATGGGAACCCATGACACTAAAGAGGAAATAACCTTTTTGTATGAAACCAATGATATGAGGTTTCCATACAACTAACTTTATCAAGATCATTTACAAATGTATAATCATGTTTTACTTTGAATTTGGTATCTATTAAGAAGAAAAAATAGAAAGGGGTGACTAAAGGATTGGAAAATAGCCTATTAAGGTCCACATGGTTAGACACACGGGTGTGTGTCTAGGTCGTGTGTGACACACGGTCCATCCCCATGGGTGTGTGGTATGGCCGTGTGTCCCCTGCACCTAAAGCTTTAAGTTAAACTAGCACACCGGTAGGACACACGGGTGTGTGTCTTGGCCATGTTAATTTGACAGAATGCTCAACACGGGGTGAGCCCACGGGCTTGTGTCTTGGCCGTGCCTAAAAGTCAGTGTTGCCCAAGGGTTAGAGGCATGGACGTGCCCTAGGCCACACGGGTGTGGCTGACTACACGACCCATCATACACGGGCGTGTGACACTTTTAAGTAAGGAAATTTTTTAAAGTTATTAAATGTTTTCGGTCCTATCCCGAACTATCTCTATGTATATTTAGGGTCTTGAAGATCCATTTAAGGGACAAGATGTGAATGCCTAAAAGTTTCAAATCTGAGCTAAACCTAGTAAGTTGATTCAGTTTGTTTTAAATGTAAAGTTTCGGTAATACCTCTAACCCTATCCTGATAACGGATACGGGTGAGGGGTGTTACAAAGCCCCCGAGGAATGTATTTGAAGTCTACAGTTTTTTAGGACTTTCCGGTTACTACAGACGATTTGTACAAGATTTCTCTATGATAGCAACTCCGTTGACAAGATTGCTTCAGAAAGATGTGAAATTTGAATGGTCTGAGAAATGTCAGAAAAGTTTTGATCGGTTAAAAGCTCTGTTAACTGAAGCTCCAATGTTGGCACAACCTGAGCCAGGTAAAGAATTCGTTGTTTACAGTGATGCTTCGTTGAATGGACTAGGCTGGGTTTTAATGCAAGAAGGAAAAGTTGTTGCTTACGCTTCGAGACAATTAAAGCTGCATGAGAAAAACTATCCGACACACGACTTTAAGTTAGCTGCCATTGTGTTTGCTTTGAAGATCTGGCGTCACTATCTGTTTGGTGAGAACTGTCATGTGTTTTCTGATCATAAAAGTCTAAATTATTTAATGACGCAAAAAGATTTGAATCTGAGGCAGAGAAGATGGTTAGAGATGCTAAAAGACTACGAACTTGTGATTGATTATCACCTGGGAAAAGCAAATGTGGTTGCTGATGCTTTTAGTCAAAAATCATTGTTTGCTTTGAGTGCAATGAATTCTCATTTGGTTCTGTGTAATGATGGTTCAGTTTTAGCTGAATTAAAAATAAGACCCTTGTTCTTACAATAGATTATCGAAGCTCAGAAGATTGATAATGAGATTTTAGCAAAACGAGCTCAATGTGATGTAGAGATTGATTCAGAATTTAGAGTTGATGAAGATAATTGTTTAAGAGTTCGAGATTGGATTTGAATTCCAAGAAATCCAGAGTTAATTCAAATGATTCTGAGTGAAGCCCACAGTAGTCGGTTATTTGTGCATCTGGGTAGAACGAAAATGTATAACGACTTGAAACAACATTACTGGTGGTCCGGAATGAAAAGAGATATCTATGAATTTGTTACTAAATGTTCGATCTGTCAGCAAGTTAAAGCTGAACATCATGTGCCATCTAGGTTATTACAACCGATTATGATTTCAGAGTGGAAATGGGATCGAGTGACCATGGACTTTGTGTTAGGTTTGTGACAGCCCTAATGTGACCCTAGTTGGAAAGTGGTTTCGGGACCACAAAACCGAGTCATAAAAATAATAAACTGTTATTTTCTATGTTTATTGTGCATGAACATACATATGTGAAAATTTCATACTTTAATTTTGTCAATTATATATGAAATTATTAAATAGGACTTGTGTGAGAAAAATGAAAAGTGGTAGGCAAATTTTTAAGATGGTATATAATGAAAGTATTAAAAGGAAGGGTTTTGCATGTGAAATTAACCAATTTGTTATTAGTGGCCGGCCATGTTGTAAGTTAGTATAAAATATATGAATTTTATTTTAGCATTTTCCATTATTAAATGGCTTTAAAATATAGAATAATAATAGTTAAAGGAAGGAAATGGGTGAAAGAGACAAAGTCTTTATTCTTGTTTCTTCTTGGCCGATTCTAAGGGGGAAAAAGGGAGCAACCATTCGGTGATTCTAAGCCAAAAATAAGGTGAGAAATTCATGTTAATTCTTGAAATTTTAGATAAATTTGAACTAGTTACCAAGTTCTTTAGGTAACCCATGTTAGAAATTTTGATTTTGGGATGACTAGAACTTTCGCCATAGTAGTTATTGAGGATTAAGGTTTTTGTTTCATGTTAAATTGGATGAATCTTGGTGTATGGGTGTTTGAACTAAACTAATGATCTAATAGATGCATAGATACAAAGTGAGAAGAATCGGCTATTATGTTTGATACTATTGCCGAATATGAAAATGTTATACTTGAGTAATGTATGTGGTTGGAGTTGATAATATGAAAAGAATGCTTAAATGTGTTATAATTGATTAGGTGTTAAATTAAAAGTCGCTAAAATTTTCATTGTTTTAGCGAATATGTGTTTGTTTAAAGAAGGAATTGTTGAAGAATGTATGTGAACTTGGCAAGTGTATTCACTTAGTACATAAATGATGTGAAAATTTCGAATTTATTTTTGATTATGTGTATGTATGACCAAGTATAATCGGCCACATGAGTAAAATGAGTACTTGATGTTATATTATAATTATTGAACTTAAGTATATGGATGTATGTATATGTGGTCATATAATGGCGTTTTGGTTTGAAAGTTGAATGATGAATTGTTATTTAAATTATATGAACATTCGGAAAAAGTAGCCATGGTGTATAAAATTGTATTATTTATGAAATTTGTAAGTTTAAAATAAATTGTGGAAATGATAAATTATAATAAAATGAGTTTGATATGTAATTGCCGAATGTGAGTAGCAAGTAAACATTATTGGTAAAAATATTGAATACTTCTACTTGTATTCATTAAGCTCAAGGGCAAGGGGGATCAAAGTTGGATCGGGGAAAAGAGAAAGCAATAAAGTAATCAATCCACAACCGTTCCAATATACCGAAGTAAGTCTTTGAGTAACGGAACTTAGTTTATGATTTTATAGGTATCATATAAAAGCATAGTAGATAAGTTATGATCTTATGGTTCTATATAAATTACATAGTGAAACAAATGATTTTTATTTTATATGACTTGGAGCTGAATGGTTAAAGAATTCATGTGGAATAACGAAATGAAATCAGATTACGTGTATGTAGCTATTGAGCCGTAAGAGTAAGGGTTGATAAGCATGTTGAACTTGTTTTCTAGTAATGCTAATGGGTTATGATATATATATGTGCATAGCATTCGTAATGCGGGTTATTATAACCGGTTAAGTCCCGAAGGCATTCATGCGGTTATTATAACCGGTTAAGTCCCAAAGGCATTCGTATGCGGGTTATTATAACCGGTTAAGTCCCGAAGGCATTCGTGCGGGTTATTATAACCGGGTTAAGTCCCGAAGGCATTCGTGCGGGTTATTATAACCGGGTTAAGTCCCGAAGGCATTCGTGCTGGTACATCCGAGGCAAATTCCGAAAGTATTTATGTTTGGAAAGGTGCAATTCTGTCGTAATAATTTCGATTAATGTGCTCATAATCTCTAATATGACCAGGCATGGATCGTATATACATTGGAAAAATTTGGTACAGTATAAGTTGTGATTATGTAATCGAATAATGCTCTCCTGGCCATTCCTTAGGGTTATATGAAGTCTATAGCTCACTCCAGTTACATGAAATTGATTCAAATGAAATTTAGTTAAGTTTGACTTCGAATGTGTAAACATATTGATAGAAGTGTAAATTAAAATGAATATGTGATCTTGTGCATAGACATTTATTTATCCTTATGAATGCTATTTCTTTTGTGTTTTTGTTTCAAATGATTTCCTTACTTATAAGCTTACTAAGCAATCAAACGCTTACTCTGTTGCTTAAATTCTCTCATTATAGATTTTGTTCGTCAGCTATCGGACTCGGAAGTGTCAAAGTCGAAGTCATCCACACTATCTAAGCCCCTTTTTGGTACTCTTTTAGTTGAACTTTGATAATGGCATGTATAGGACTGACCTTTGTTGTTAATTAAGTACCTTTTGGTAATGTATATATTCAGATAGCCATGCGAAAATGGCTTATATATTTTGAGTATAGCATTATAATCATTTTGTATATATGGTCTTATGATATGGTTATTGAGTGGTATGGAAATGCTTGGTAATGATTAGCCATTGGAATGGCTAATCATGATCATATTTGGTGCTATGTATGTCAAATTGCTAGCTAATCCATGGAAACCATGAAATAGGTAAAATTTATCACAAAATAGATTCAGACAGCAGTAGTGATGTGAATTTGAAAAATCACTAAAAATAGTATAAATGGAATTAAACAATGAATAAGTTATGGAATCGAAGCTTGATGAGTCTATTTTCATATGGAAGAAACAAAACAGGTATATGAGCTATATTTTATGAGATGTTTAAATTTTTGTGAAAGAGGGCCAGAGTGATTTCTGGATCCCCTGTTATGACTTTGGAAATTCACCATAAATTTTACAAAGATAATTAAAAGTCATGATTTATATGTACAGATTCATTATTGAGTCTAGTTTTATTAGAGACAAATGGAATAGTCATTGAAGCTCTATACAGGGAGATATCTGATTCGTAATACACAGAGATCAGAGTAGTCGAACCCTAAAATAGGGGAGATTTTAACTAATAAACTGTTCTAATTGGCCCAACCAAAAATTCTAGAAAAAAATTAGTAGATATATGTATGAGTCTAGTTTCAGGAAAAATTTACGGAATTGGATTTTGAGTTTTGGAACTCGAGATATGATTTTTAAAGCGACTATGATGCAGTTAGCCAGCTTGTCTGGAAAATTTTAAAATGAATTGTATGAGCTGTTTAAGTAATGAATTAAGTCCGTTAACACCTCATGTTCGATTTCGGCAACGTTCTCGGGTACGGGGCGTTACATTTTATTGGTATCAGAGCTACGATTTAGTCGATTTTAGGACTACCGTAATAAGTATGGGTCTAGCTATACATGCCATTATGTGTTAATATGATAGTGTGGTGATTTCTAACAGATAAAAATGTGTTTTCGTATAGAAATGGATTCTGATCCTGATCGAGCAGTAGCTGACGATATTGAGAGTGTAACGCCTGCTCCCGCGCACGGGACAGCGCCGATTGACTCTCAATTAAATGCAAGTAATCAAAATGATGAGGCAAAACAAGCCTTCTATGCTATGATGAACAATGGTTTACCCAATATGTTCGAACTAATCCGGCTGTTGCACAACCTCACCCCGACTAATACAAACCTCGCACTGTAATATCTCCCGTAGTTGACCGTTGAGGTTGAACAAGCCCCGGTTGATAGGATTCGGAAGCATGGGGCTACCGAGTTCAAGGCTACCGACAAGTGATGATGCCGAAGCAGTGAGTTTTGGCTTGATAATACCGCTCGTGTGTTCGATGAATTATCGTGCACACGATGAATGTTTAAAATATGCTATATCTCATTACGTGATTACGCCTACTATTGGTGGAATACTTTGGTTTCCGTCGTCGAGAGAACGGGTTACTTGGGAATTCTTTCAAACCGAAGTTCGCAAGAAATATATCACCAAAGATTCATCAATAAGAAACGGAAAGAATTTCTTGAGCTTAAGCAGGGTTCTATGTCAGTTACTGATTATGAGCGAAAGTTTGTCAGACTTAGTAGATACGCTCGGGAATGTGTTTCGTCCGAGGCTATCATGTGTAAACGCTTTGAGGACGGGTTGAACGAAGATATAAAACTGTATGTTGGCATTCTTGAAATTAGAGAATTTGTAGTACTTGTCTAGCGAGCTTGCAAAGCCGAAGAGCTCAGTAAGGAGAAAAGAAAAGTTGAATTGGAAGCAAGAGAGTTTCGTAAGAGATCTTCGGGAAAGCCCTTTCAACAATCATCGAAGAAATTTAGAAATGATCCAGGCCAATCTAAAGACACTTCGGGCTTTTCCAAACGAGATCGTGATCGACCCCCTGTGAGTACGCGACTCACTTCGGTTGCCAGTGTTGGAAATGATCATCGGGACAGGACAGAGTGCCAGTATTGCGGTAAATGGCATTCGAGGAGTTGTAGATTCCATGACCGCTCCTGTTATAAGTGCGGATCAGCTGACCACTTTATCAAAGATTGTCCGAGACTGTCTGAACAGAATGTAAATCAGAGTGGGAAACTGGGTGCTACTACAGCACGAGGTAGGCCACCTAGGAATACGGGGAACGCTAGCAGCGATCAGAAAGGGTCTAAAGATGTTACCACCAGATCTGAGGCTCGTGCTCCTGCTAGAGCTTATGCTATACGTGCACGCAAGGATGCTTCTTCGCCTGATGTTATTACCGGTACTTTCACTCTCTTTGATACTAATGTGATTGCTTTGATTGACCCTGGATCTACCCATTCTTATGTATGTGAGACTTTAGCATCTAGTAAGACTTTATCTGTTGAGTCTACTGAGTTCGTTATTAGAGTGTCGAATCCCTTGGGTCGTTATGTGCTTGTCGACAAGGTGTGTAAGAAATGCCCCTTAATAATCCGAGGCTCCTGTTTTTTGGCCGACTTGATGCTTTTACCGTTTGATGAATTTGATGTTATTCTTGGTTTGGATTGGTTGACCGTACATGATGCGGTTGTGAATTGCAAAAGTAAGACTATTGATTTGAGGTGTGCAAATAATGAGATAATCCGAGTTGAGTCTACTGTTTTGAATGGATTGCCAACAATAATATCCTCGATGTTAGCTCAAAAATATGTGAGAAAGGGGTGTGAAGCATATCTTGCATACGTACTTGATAATAAAGAATCAGAAAAGAAACTTGAATCGGTACTAGTGGTTTGTGAATATCCGGATGTTTTTCCGAAGAATTACCGGGTTACCACTGCTCGGAGGTAGAGTTTGGCATCGAACTTGTACCAGGACTACACCGATTTCGATAGCTCCGTATCATATGGCATCAACGGAATTAAAGGAATTGAAAGCTCGGTTGCAAGAGTTGATGGATAGAGGTTTCGCCGACCGAAGTTTCTCACCTTGGGGTGCACCAAGATTGTTTGTGAAAAGGACGGAACCATGAGGTTGTGCATTGACTATCGTCGGTGAATAAAGTGACAATAAAGAATAAATATCCGTTATCAGCGTATTGATGATTTGTTTGATCAACTAAAGGAGCCTCGGTGTTTTCAAAGATAGATTTGAGATCGGGTTATTATCGATGAGTTCGAAATTCGGATATACCCAAAACGCTTTTAGAACAAGATACAGTCACTATGAGTTCTTAGTGATGCCGTTTGGACTCACTAATGCCCCTGCGGTATTTATGGATTTGATGAATCGGATCTTCAGACAGTATTTGGATCGGTTTGTAGTTGTGTTTATTGATGACATTTTGGTCTATTCGAGAGATGAAACCGAACATGCTGAGCACCTGAGATTAGTGTTGCAGATTAAATGGTATAAGCAGTTATATGCTAAGTTTAGTAAATGTGAGTTCTGGTTGAGAGAAGTTAGCTTTTTGGGTCATGTGGTATCTGCATCGGGTATTCGAGTTGATCCGAGAAAAATTTCAGCCATACTTAACTGGAAGCCTCTGAGAAATGTTACTGAGGTTCGGAGCTTTTTGGGACTTGCCGGTTACTACAGACGATTTGTAAAGGGTTTCTCGATGATAGCCACACCAATGGCGAAACTACTTTAGAAAGATGTTAAGTTTGAATGGACAGAAAAATGTCAGAAAAGTTTCGATCAACTAAAAACTTATTTGATCGAAGCTCGAAGACTAGTGCACCGAATCGTGCAAAGAGTTTGTCATTTACAGTGATGCATCCTTACTTGGGTTGGGTTGTGTATTGATGCAAGAAGGTCGATTTGTAGCTTATGCGTCGAGGCAATTGAAGCCACATGAGAAAAATTATCCAACCCATGATCTCGAATTAGCTTCCATCGTATTCGCTTTGAAAATATGGCGACATTACTTTTTTGGTGAGAAGTGGCATGTATTTTTGGATCACAAAAGTCTCAAATATTTGATGACTCAAAGAGATTTGAATCTGTGACAAAGACGTTGGCTTGAGTTGTTAAAAGATTATGAGCTTGTCATTGACTATCACCCGGGAAAGGCTAATGTGGTTGCGAATGCTTTAAGTCGTAAATCACTTTTTGCTTTACGAACGATGAATGTACACTTTTCTGTTCTATCCGATAATGTGTTAGTAGCAGAATTAAAGGTCAAATCATTATTGATTCATCAAATTCGTGAAGCTCAGAAAGTCAATGATGAATTGGTTGCAAAACGGGCTGAATGTGTTTCGAATATGGAATCAGAGTTTCAAATTGATGATGACAATTGTTTGAGGTTCAGAAGTCATTTGTGTGTTCCAAGAAATTCAGAACTTATTTCGATGATTCTGAACGAAGCTCATTGTAGCCGAATGTTAATTCACCCGGGGAGTACGAAAATGTACAACGATCTGAGACATCAGTTTTGGTGGCATGGTATGAAACGAGACATTTTTGATTTTGTTTCGAAGTGTTTAATATGACAACAAGTGAAAGCGGAACATCAAGTGCCTACAGGTTTACTTCAGCCGATCATGATACCTGAATGGAAATGGGATCGAGTCACGATGGATTTTGTATCTGAGTTGCCATTGTCGGCAAGTAAGAAAGATGCGATTTGAGTTGTTGTTGATAGTGACTAAGTCGACTCATTTTATTCTGTGACGCATTTAATTATTCTTTGGATAAACTAGCTGAATTGTATGTTTCTTAGATTGTAAGATTACACGGGTACCTATTTCTATTGTGTGGGATAGAGATCCGAGGTTCACCTCGCGATTTTGGAAGAAATTGCAAGAAGCTTTGGGTACCAAGTTGCATTTTAGCACCGCTTTTCATCCCCAGACTGATGGTCAATCCGAGCGGATAATTCAGATACTCGAGGATATGTTAAGATGTTGCATTCTTGAGTTTAGTGGTTCATGGGAGCGGTATTTACCTTTGATTGAATTCGCTTACAACAATAATTTTCAGTCAAGCATTAAGATGGCACCTTACGAGGCTTTGTATGGTCTTAAATGCCGTACACCGTTATTTTGGACCAAGCTTAGTGAAAATAAAATCTTCAGAGTTGATTTGATTAAAGATGCTGAGCAGAAAGTAAAAGTAATCCATGAAAGTCTGAAAGCAGCTTCAGATCGTCAGAAGTCGTATGCAGATTTAAAGCGAAAAGACATTGGATATCAGGTTGGAGACAAAGTGTTTCTTAAAGTTTCACCTTGGAAAAAGATACTCAGATTTGGCCGTAAGGGCAAATTGAGTCCGAGGTTCATTGGGCCGTATGAAATATCCGAACGAGTTGGTCCAGTTGCATGTAGATTGATTTTACCCCCTGAACTTGAAAAGATTCACAACGTTTTTCATGTTTCGATGCTTCGACGTTATAGATCTAATCCTTCGCACATAATTAATCTATCAGAGGTTGAAATTCAATCCGATATGAGTTATGAAGAAGAACCGATTCGTATCCTAGCACGTGAAGTGAAAGAATTACGAAACAAAATCGTTCCTTTAGTAAAAGTGTTATGGCTCAAGCACGGGATGGAAGAAGCTACTTGGGAACCCGAGAACTCTATGAAAGAACGATATCCTAACTTGTTCACTAGTAAGATTTTCGGGGACGAAAATTTCTTATGTGGGGGAGAGTTGTGACAGCCCTAATGTGACCCTAGTCGGAAAGTGGTTTCGGGACCACAAAACAGAGTCATAAAAATAATTAACTGTTATTTTCTATGTTTATTGTGCATGAACATACATATGTGAAAATTTCATACTTTAATTTTGTCAATTATATATGAAATTATTAAATAGGACTTGTGTGAGAAAAATGAAAAATGGTAGGCAAATTTTTAAGATGGTATATAATGAAAGTATTAAAAGGAAGGGTTTTGCATGTCAAATTAACCAATTTGTTATTAGTGGCTGGCCATGTTGTAAGTTAGTATAAAATATATGAATTTTATTTTAGCATTTTCCATTATTAAATGGCTTTAAAATATAGAATAATAATAGTTAAAGGAAGGAAATGGGTGAAAGAGACAAAGTCTTTATTCTTGTTTCTTCTTGGCCGATTCTAAGGGGGAAAAAGGGAGCAACCATTCGGTGATTCTAAGCCAAAAATAAGGTGAGAAATTCATGTTAATTCTTGAAATTTTAGATAAATTTGAACTAGTTACCAAGTTCTTTAGGTAACCCATGTTAGAAATTTTGATTTTGGGATGACTAGAACTTTCGGCCATAGTAGTTATTGAGGATTAAGGTTTTTGTTTCATGTTAAATTGGATGAATCTTGGTGTATGGGTGTTTGAACTAAACTAATGATCTAATAGATGCATAGATACAAAGTGAGAAGAATCGGCTATTATGTTTGATACTATTGCCGAATATGAAAATGTTATACTTGAGTAATGTATGTGGTTGGAGTTGATAATATGAAAAGAATGCTTAAATGTGTTATAATTGATTAGGTGTTAAATTAAAAGCTGCTAAAATTTTCATTGTTTTAGCCGAATATGTGTTTGTTTAAAGAAGGAATTGTTGAAGAATGTATGTGAACTTGGCAAGTGTATTCAGCTTAGTACATAAATGATGTGAAAATTCTGGAATTTATTTTTGATTATGTGTATGTATGACCAAGTATAATCGGCCACATGAGTAAAATGAGTACTTGATGTTATATTATAATTATTGAACTTAAGTATATGGATGTATGTATATGTGGTCATATAATGGCGTTTTGGTTTGAAAGTTGAATGATGAATTGTTATTTAAATTATATGAACATTCGGAAAAAGTAGCCATGGTGTATAAAATTGTATTATTTATGAAATTTGTAAGTTTAAAATAAATTGTGGAAATGATAAATTATAATAAAATGAGTTTGATATGTAATTGCCGAATGTGAGTAGCAAGTAAACATTATTGGTAAAAATATTGAATACTTCTACTTGTATTCATTAAGCTCAAGGGCAAGGGGGATCAAAGTTGGATCGGGGAAAAGAGAAAGCAATAGAGTAATCAATCCACAATTGTTCCAATATACCGAAGTAAGTCTTTGAGTAACGGAACTTAGTTTATGATTTTATAGGTATCATATAAAAGCATAGTAGATAAGTTGTGATTTTGTGGTTCTATATAAATTACATAGTGAAACAAATGATTTTTATTTTATATGACTTGGAGCTGAATGGTTAAAGAATTCATGTGGAATAATGAAATGAAATCGTATTACGTGTATGTAGCTATTGAGCCGTAAGAGTAAGGGTTGATAAGCATGTTGAACTTGTTTTCTAGTAATGCTAATGGGTTATGTTATATATATGTGCATAGCATTCGTGCGGGTTATTATAACCGGGTTAAGTCCCGAAGGCATTCATGCGGGTTATTATAACCGGGTTAAGTCCCGAAGGCATTCGTGCGGGTTATTATAACCGGGTTAAGTCCCGAAGGCATTCGTGCGGGTTATTATAACCGGGTTAAGTCCCGAAGGCATTCGTGCTGGTTGTTACATCCGAGCCAAATTCCGAAAGTATTTATGTTTGGAAAGGTGCGATTCTGTCGTAATAATTTCGATTAATGTGCTCATAATCTCTAATATGACCAGGCATGGATCGTATATACATTGGAAAAATTTGGTACAGTATAAGTTGTGATTATGTAATCGAATAATGCTCTCCCGGCCATTCCTTAGGGTTATATGAAGTCTATAGCTCACTCGAGTTACATGAAATTGATTCAAATGAAATTTAGTTAAGTTTGACTTCGAATGTGTAAACATATTGATAGAAGTGTAAATTAAAATGAATATGTGATCTTGTGCATAGACATTTATTTATCCTTATGAATGCTATTTCTTTTGTGTTTTTGTTTCAAATGATTTCCTTACTTATAAGCTTACTAAGCAATCAAACGCTTACTCGTTCTTAAATTCTCGTATTATAGATTTTGTTCGTCACTATCGGACTCGGAAGTGTCAAAGTCGAAGTCATCCACACTATCTAAGCCCCTTTTTGGTACTCTTTTAGTTGAACTTTGATAATGGCATGTATAGGACTGACCTTTGTTGTTAATTAAGTACCTTTTGGTAATGTATATATTCGTATAGCCATGCGAAAATGGCTTATATATTTTGAGTATAGCATTATAATCATTTTGTATATATGGTCTTATGATATGGTTATTGAGTGGTATGGAAATGCTTGGTAATGATTAGCCATTGGAATGGCTAATCATGATCATATTTGGTGCTATGTATGTCAAATTGCTAGCTAATCCATGAAAACCATGAAATAGGTAAAATTTATCACAAAATAGATTCAGACAGCAGTAGTGACGTGAATTTGAAAAATCACTAAAAATAGTATAAATGGAATTAAATAATGAATAAGTTATGGAATCGAAGATTGATGAGTCTATTTTCATATGGAAGAAACAAAACAGGTATACGAGCTATATTTTATGAGATGTTTAAATTTTTGTGAAACAGGGCCAGAGCGATTTCTGGATCCCCTGTTATGACTTTGGAAATTCACCATAAATTTTACAAAGATAATTAAAAGTCATGATTTATATGTACAGATTCATTATTGAGTCTAGTTTTATTAGAGACAAACGGCATAGTCCTTGA
Organism: Gossypium arboreum; assembly: GCF_025698485.1. Classification (NCBI taxonomy): domain Eukaryota; kingdom Viridiplantae; phylum Streptophyta; class Magnoliopsida; order Malvales; family Malvaceae; genus Gossypium; species Gossypium arboreum. The sequence continues at coordinate 79,040,023 of NC_069077.1, read as the reverse complement.
AGCTCTATACAGGGAGATATCTGATTCGTAATACACAGAGATTAGAGTAGTCGAACCCTGGAATAGGGGAGACTTTAACTAATAAACTGTACTAATTGGCCCGACCAAAAATTCTAGAAAAAAATTAGTAGATAGATGTATGAGTCTAGTTTCAGGAAAAATTTACGGAATTGGATTTCGAGTTTTGGAACTCGAGATATGATTTTTAAAGCGACTGTGATGCAGTTAGCCAGCTTGTCTGGAATATTTTAAAATGAATTGTATGAGCTGTTTAAGTAATGAATTAAGTCCGTTAACACCTCGTGTTCGATTCCGGAAACGGTCTCGGGTACGGGGCGTTACAAGGTTTGCCCTTGTCGCCGAGAAAAAAAGACGCAATTTGGGTTGTAGTTGATCAATTGACGAAATCGGCTCATTTAATTCTGGTTCAATCTGATTATTCACTTGATAGATTAGCTAAATTATACATTTCTAATATAGTGAGATTGCATGGTGTGACATTGTCTATAGTATCAGATAGAGATCCGAGATTCACATCAAGATTTTGGAAAAAAATTGCAAGATGCTCTGGGGACTAAATTGCACTTTAGCACTGCTTATCATCTGCAAATAGATGGTCAATCTGAACGGATTATTCAGATACTCGAGGATATGTTGAGATGTTGCATTCTTGAGTTTGAAGGTACGTGGGAACAATATTTACCTTTGATTGAATTCGCTTATAATAACAGTTTTCAGTCAAGCATCAAAATGGCACCATAAGAAGCTTTATATGGTCGTAAATGCCGTACACCTTTGTATTGGACAGAGCTCAGCGAAAATAAAATTTGTGGAGTTGATTTGATAAAAGAAGCAGAACAGAAAGTGAAAGTAATTCGAGATAGTTTGAAAGTTGCCTCTGATAATCAGAAATCTTATGCGGATTTAAAACAAAAAGATATTGAAATTGAGATCAGTGATAAAGTGTTTCTAAAAGTATCTCCGTGGAAGAAACTATTTCAATTTGGGAAAAAGGGCAAGTTGAGTCCGAGGTTCATCGGACCATATGAAATCATCGAGCGAATTGGGTCGGTTGCTTATAGATTGAGGCTGCCATCTGAGTTAGAAAAGATTCATAATGTGTTTCACTTATCGATGCTTAGACGATACAGATCTGATCCCTCACATGTAATTTCACCGACTAATATTGAGATTCAATCTGATATGACTTATGAAGAAAAGTCGATTCGTATTTTAGCCCCGTGAGGTCAAAGAGTTATGAAATAAGAAAATTCCTTTAGTTAAAGTGATTTGGCATCATCACGATGTTGAAGAAGCTACGTGGGAGCCTGAAGATTCAATGAGATAACAATATCCGAATATGTTTAATGGTAAGATTTTCAGGGACGAAAATCCCAAAGGGGGAGAATTATAACAGTTTGGTTTTGACCCTAGTAGGAACAGTGGTTTCGAGACCACTTAACCGATTCTAAAAAAATATTTTAATATTGATTTTTGTGTCTGTGATATGAGAATTTACACTTACGAAGTTTCTGTAATTTAATTTGTCTATTTCTATGCTTAATTATGAAAAAGGATTAAATCGCGTAAAGTGTAAAAGTTGAGTGCTAGATGTTAAAGCACCTATTTGGCTTGCCTATTAAAATAAAGGTCCTTTCATGTTAAATGTACCATTTGTTTAAATGGTGGACAATTATGGACATTAGTAGGTGAAATTTCACATGTATTAATAAAGGCAAAGTTGGTAATGGCATATAATGTGTAATATAATAAAACATATCATAAAAATGGCCATTATCATATTGTTCTTGCCGAAAATCAAAGAAAAAGAAGAGAGAATAGAGCTTTAAGTTTTGGCACTTGTTTTGGTTGATTAAGGTATGTACTTTGGTCCGTTTTTGATAATTTCTACGTTTTTGTGATCGTTGCTTCGTGTTCTTCAAAACTCATGTCTAAATTTCTTTTCTGTTAAAGATTTCATGAAATGCCATTATTGATATCATGAGTTTTGTGATGTTTTTGGATGAATTATAAAGGCTTGGTAGATGATTTATAAGTTTTGTCTTTGAATTTTGATGAAATAGAACTATTTAGGCTAATTTGTGAAAATGAGGTTTTGAAGGACTAAATTGTAAATTAAATATGTTATTTGGGCTAGTATGGAAGCCATGTATATTCAGCTAAGCTATAGTCTTGGTGAATTTTGCATATTTGTGATTTTGTGAAAAATAGACTAAATTGTCAAAGTGTGAAAATGTAAGGGCCAAAATACAAAGTGCCCTAAATATGTGTTCATGGATTATTTTTGAATGAAATGAATGGTTGAATGGTTGAATTTGAATTGTATTAGGTCAAGAATAAAGAAAATCGGACTTAGATCGAGGGAAGTCAAAAATAGTTGAATAGTCGAGTCGTTTCATCCAAAATCTGTCCAAGGTAAGTCAAATTACAATTATGTGTTAAATTGACTAATTTCCACATATATAAATTGTAATCTGTATTGGATGGCCTTGAGAGCCTGATGAACATCTTTTGAGTAAAGTCTGATAATATGTTAGTATCTAAAAAGCTTTATATACTTCTAAAGGTATGTTGACATCTATCTGAGATATCGTGTAAAACTGTGTAGGGACACAGGCCTCGATTGAAATTTACATATAAGACCATGTCTAGGACATTAGCATCGTATCTGATTTCGTGTAAGACCGTGTCTGGGAAAGAGGCATCAATATTGAATTACATGTAAGACCACGTCTAGGACGTCGGCATTGTACATGTTTGTGAGTATCGATATCGTCTCTGAACTGTCTGATGATAGAGTACGAAATATAAGAATGAGTATATGAAATGTATAACCTATACAGGTACGTTTGTATAGTACTAAATTTCTAAATATGAAAGACTCTGTCTCTGTGAAATACGTATGGAATTTGGAAATGAAGCATGATATATAAGCAAACAAAAGAGCATGGTTAAGCTTATGAATTATTCTATGAAATGGCTATGAATCTTTATGGTTGAATTGTACTTATAAGCTTTAGTAGTTAGACCAATTGTATTTGGCTTACTAAGCTCTTTGTAGCTTACTCTATGTGATTTCTGTCTGTTTTACAGTTATCGTAGCCACTGAAGGCTCGGGGATAGTTGAGGATCGTCACTACACTATCGAACTCATTTTGGTACTTTTGAAAGTGTAAATATTTTAAAATATGGCATGTATAGGCTAGAAGGTCTATGTATTAAGTTTTGATTTGTAAATATATATTATGCCAAGAAAGTTGACTAGCAAATGGTACGTTTGTGTTAAGTTTTGATATGGTTTTGAATGGGTTATTGAATGATGATGATTTAGTTGTAATGAAGCATGTTTTGAGCATGGAAATGGCTGAAAATTGTTGCATGAATGATGTTTAACACTGCTAGTAGGAAAGACCCATTTAGGGGTGGCAAGTTGGCTTAAACCAAGCCTGCATCATGCCACACGGTTAAGGGACACGGGCGTGCCTTGTGGCCGTGTAAGAAAATCAATAACCTCTTAAGATCTACACAGTTATAGCACATGGGTGTGTCATATGGCCGTGGGCTCAAGCCAGTAGCTAACTAAGTATCACACGGCCATAGCACACGGGTGTGCCTAATGGTTATGGGTGAAAGTCAGTATGGGTGCCTTGTTTTGGCACGACTGGTTCACATGGGTGTGTCTGATTCCCTTGTATGGTACACGACATGGTCACACAGGCATGTGACCTTAACAAAATTGAAAGATTTTCTAAGTTCTGAAATTTATGAATAGGCTTGGTTTAGTTTTGATTGTTCCTAAAAGTATATTCTATGTCTTGTAGACCATCTTAAGAGAATATGGCTTATGAAATGATGTTTTATGATATTTCTGAATTGGTCTGAAATGTTCTGTTTGTCTGGTAATGTCCCTTACCTATTCTGGCGATGGATACGGGATAAGGGTGTTGCAGCTTCAGCCAATCATGATACCTTCGTGGAAATGGGACAAAGTCACGATGGATTTTGTATCCGATTTACCATTGTCACCGAGCAAGAAAGATGCAATCTGGGTTATTGTGGATAGATTGACTAAATCGGCTCATTTTGTTCCGATTCGAACAGATTACTCGCTTGATAAGCTAGCTGAATTGTATGTTCTCAAATTGTAAGATTACAAGGAGTACCTATTTCTATTGTTTCGGATAGAGATCCGAGGTTTACATGGTGCTTTTGGAAGAAACTGTAAGATGTGCTAGCTACGAAACTACACTTTAGTACTGCTTTTCACCCGTATCTGAGCGGATTATTTAGATTCTCGAGAATATGTTGAGATGTTGTATTCTTGAGTTTGAAGGTACGTGGGAACGATACTTGCCTTTAAATTGAATTCGCGTCCAATAACAGTTTTCAATCGAGTATCAAAATGGCTTCTTTTGAAGCTTTATACGGTCGAAAATGTCGTACACCATTGTATTGGATTGAGCTCAGTGAAAATAAGTTACACGGGGTTGATTTGATTAGAGAGACTGAACAAAAAGTAAAAGTGATTCGTGAAAGTCTGAAAACAGTATCAAATCGTCAGAAATCGTATACAGACTTAAAGCAAAAGGATATAGAGTTTCAAATAGGGGATAAAGTCTTATTGAAAGTCTCGCCATGGAAGAAAATACTCAGATTCGGTCATAAAAGCAAATTGAGTTCGAGATTTTTTGGGCCGTATAAGATAATTGAGCGTGTTGGGCCAGTTGCATATAGACTGTTGCTACCACCTGAGTTAGAAAAGATCCATAATGTATTTCATGTATCGATGTTACGAAGGTACAGATCAGATCCTTCGCATGTCATTTCCCCGACAGAGGTTGAAATTCAGCCTAATATGTCTTATGAAAAAGAAGCGCTCGATATCTTAGGTCACGAGGTTAAAGAATTGAGAAATAAGAAAATTTCATTAGTGAAAGTGTTGTGGCACCGGCACGGGGTTGAAGAAGCCACATGGGAACCCGAAGATGCTATGAGAAAGCAATATCCAAACCTATTCGCTGGTAAGATTTTCGGGGATGAAAATCCCTAAAGGGGGAGAGTTGTAACAGCCTGATTTAGACCCTAGTCAGAATAGTGGTTTCAGGACCACAAATCTGACTAAAAATATTTTAATATTAATTCTTGTGCTTATTATGTGTGAATTAGTATGTGTGAAAGTTTAATATAAAAATTTAATCGTTTGTGTGCCGATTTGATAAAAAGGACTTAATCGCGTAAAATGTAAAAGTTGGTTGCTATTTGTTAAAGTGCTGAATTAACATAGCTTTTTAAGTATAAAGGCCTTATGATGCAATTGGACCATTTAGTTAATGCATGGACAAGTATGGACATGAGTTAGTGGATTTTGAATGAAATTAAAAAGGTTGTATTAGTAACTAATAAATAAATGTTGATTTAATAAAACAAATGCATAAAATTTGTCCATTATCATCATCCTTGCAGAAATTTTGAAGAAAGAATTAGGGTTCTTGAGCTTTGAACATTCGGCACTTACAAGCATTAATTAGGTATATGTTTTTTATCAGTTTTTGATGATTTTTACGTTTTTGTGATCGTTGCAATGAAATGTACAAAGCACATGCTTGAATTTCTGATTTTGATGAATATTTTGAGTTATGCCATTGATGAATTCATGGGTTTTGTAATGTTAATTGGTAGAATATGAAAGCTTAGTGTTTGATATACATGTTTTGTAAAGTGATTTTGAGTAAAAATGCATATTAGGGATTAAATTGAGAAAAGTGTAAATTGAGGGGTTAAAATTTGAAATAAATGAAAATTATGGGTTGCTAAGGACCATAGGAAGATTTGGATAATACATAGTTTTGATGAATTTTGTGTATTTTATGATTTTATGAAATATGAACTAAAATGTTAAAATGTGAAAATGTGAGGGCTAAATTGCAAAATGCCCTAAATATATGTATACGAATCAAATTAAATGACTTGTTGAATAAAAGGGTTAATTTTGAATACATATAGATCAAGAAAAGAGGAATTCGGACTTAAACTGAGGAAAGTCAAAGGTTATAGAGTAGACAATCCGAATTGACAATATCGAGTACGAGGTAAGTTTGTACGGGATAAATGATGTTACAATTTATATTTTAGTGCTTTGATAATGCTTAAATTGTATATATTTGACTATGGTGTGAGTACGATGATAAATAGACTGTGTTCGGCACTAAGTGTGCGAATTGGAATAGCTTTGGCTATATATGGCACTAAGTGTGCGATATTGAGATATTTTCGGTTTAATATGATGGCACTATGTGTACGATATTTTATAGCTTCGGGTAGATTATTGGTATTAAGTGTGCGATGTCCTTGTACGTGGAAGGATGATCTAACGAATTAGTGTATCGAGCATTGAAGAGATAATGTAATAGTTAAGTACGAGTTTGTGCAGGTATGTAATGAATATTTATTGTTAATGATATGGTGTATGAGATAGATAAACCTATGTGGTTGATAATATTGTGAATGAGTTATGTGCAAGGATATGTGAACTAAGAAAATAGTATGAAATGAGAAATGGTAATGAATGAGGTTGAGTAGTGATATGAATTGAACTATGTGTTAGCTAATATGTCTTATAGCTTTTAAATGTTGAGTTAAATGTATTATACCGCGAACTTACTAAGCTTTAAGCTTACTATGTGAAATGTTCTCTATCTTACAGTGTTATAAAGCTAGCAAAGATCCGGGAATCATTAGTGACTCGCTCACACTATCGGACATCTATTTTGGTACCATTTTGAGAGTTGTATATATGGTATATGGCATGTATAGGCTAGGAGTAATTAGATATGTTTTGTAGTGTATATATATTATGCCATGTGATATGGCTAATTTGTGTTAAAACTTATGGTTGACATTGATATATGTTATGTGATGCAAATGAGCCATTATGATGTGTTTTTGGTTATCCAAAGGAAATGGTCAATTTGACAAGGTTCTTGAATGAGATATGTTGGTATGTTTGGTGTTTATGGAACATGTTTTGGTATGATTTTGGTTAGATTTGGTATGATTTGGTTGATGAGTTGAGAATGAAATTTGTTGATAATGTAATGACATGATTAATGCATGTTTTGGTAATGGAATTGGCTAAAATTATGTTTAAAATATGCTTGGTTTGATGCTTGTAGATTTGACCCAAGAGGGGTGGAAAATTTGGTTTTTAAAAAGGCCTATTTTTTCCACATAGGCAGAGACATGGGCGTGTGTCTCAGCCGTGTGCGACGCACGGTCATGTTGCACTGTCGTGTGTCCCCTGGGGTACCCTACATTTTTAAGTCAGTCTTGGGCACAGCCAAAGCACACAGGCGTGTGGTTAACCGTGTGACCCAAGTCAAGCTCGACCACGGCCAAGGCACATGGGGGTGTCTAATGTCGTGTGAGGCACACAGCCTGCTCATATGGGCGTGTAACCTGTATATCTTTCATAAATGGTTAAGTTTTGAAAAATTTTGTATGAGCTCGACTTAGTCCCGACCATTTTCTAAAGCATGTTTAAGGTCTCGATGACCTATATAAGGGACTTTATTATAATGTATAACCTTTGATGCTATGATGTTTGTGAAATGAAAGTTAATTGTTTTGAATGTCCAGTAATGCCTTTAACCCTATTTAGGAAACGGATACGGTTTAAGGGTGTTACATCTCTTTTGTACTCAGTGACAGTCATCCGACCTTGTTTCAACTCTAGAAACTCTTAATGCTTCTGATCAAGGAATCTTTGACTAATTTACTTCTTTTGGAATTCGGATTGGAAAGACTCCTAAGTAACTCGTTCTCTAGGAATGACAAATATTAACGTTTTCCACCAATGGTACGCATTATCTCTTAGCAAAGATACAACACATTTGATACATTCCTCAGGAGTACAAGACAATTCATTAAATACTCTGATTGTATTTTCGAGCCAAAACTCAGCTCTTTCCGCATCATCATCAACAATAGCCCAAAACTCTTTAGCCCCATGTTTTTGAATCTTATCTATTGGTGGCTTGTTTAATTGTATCGGAACTATAATTTGAGGAAAAATAGCGATATCTTGAAAAATAGGTGGGGTGGAGGTTGTTGAGCAGCCAAATTTGTTCGAACGAACTCCGTAAACTAATCACTCATCATCTGGAAAAAGGCTTGTTTAGCCTATCCCTCATGGTTACTAGATACAGGTTTAGAGTCAGATTGCTACCCTTTGAGCAAGATCAGGCGCGTCACTCTCTACATCGCCAGCTACCGCTCTTTTAGGATCTATTACTATACAAAAACACAATTTAAGCTGTCAGGAATCTTCACACTATCGCAGAGTATATATATGGCATGTATAGCTAGACTCTCACACACGCTACGTGTAACATCCCAAAATAGGGCCTAAACGGAATAGTGGTTTTGAAACCATGAATCTGAGATAGAAAAGTTTATTCTGATTAATTTTTATAATTTATCGAGTGATTAGATGCATGTGTTAGAGTATCGATGGAAAATTTTATAGATAGCATGCTTAATTTACCCACTAGGGCTTAATTGCAAAAGTTGATAAATATGAGCTTTAGATGCTAAAGGATTAAATTGAAGAGTATAATTGAAGTAGAGGTCCTTAAATAGTGATTAGACCATTAGGTTTTCAAGGACAAAAATGGACATATATAGATAAAAATAACTAAAGTTTTAATAAAGGGTATTTTAGTCATTCGGTAATTATAAGATTAAAAAAGGGAAAAAGATGGAAAAATGTGCCCATCTTCTTAATTAGGCCAAAATTTTAAGGGTTATTCATAGCTAGGGTTTTGTCAAGCTTCCAAGCTTCATAGTAAGTGATTCCAAGCCCCGTTTTTAATGTTCTTTACGTTTTTGAAGTCTAGGGAACTTGATTTAGCTTATTCTAGCAATAATTAAACCTAGGGTTCATATTTGGAAAAATACCCATAGGTGAAATGCATTTATTTTTATGTTTTATGGTAGAATATGAAGCTTGAAATTATGTTAAATGACTTGAGCTAAGCGATTTTAAGCGAAAACGAGTAAAATGACATAATCGGTAAAAATACCTAATGGTCATAAGTACATGTTAGAGTGAGAATTTGATGTTGTCGTAGGTAAATAAATGATCAGATGTCATAAAACATAAGAATTAGGGATAAAGTTTCATTTTCAAGTCTTGGGGAAAAAGTGTAAATATGCAAAAGTTTAAGGGCAAAACATAATTTTGCCAAAGTTAGAGTTAAGGACTGTTTTGATAAATGTGAATATTAAATAAGTTAAATTTGTTATTATAGATCAAGAAGAACGAAATTTAGGGTTAGACCGACGAAAGAAAAAGGTCGAGGACTAAATCAAAATATTTGATCGTATTTTGTATCGAGGTAAGTTTGCGGTAAATAAATGCAATGTTGTATTATTTATAATCAATGATGCTATTTTTTAGCATCTATATATTTATTTTTTAAATTTATTCTTTGATGATTCAAGCAAGAATTGACGGAGAAATGATACTTAAAAGTCCCGATTGAACCTTAGGAATGTGTAGGATAAAAATGTCATGACATTAGGGTTTAAGGATACCAAGTAAGACCATGCCAAGGCATGGCATTTGTAAATTTTACAAGGCATGGCATTTGTAAATGTAAGTGCATGTCAAGACATGGCATTGATAAACTATGATAAGGCAAAGATCCCATGTAAGACCATGCCAAGGCATGGCAATTGTGAGTTCATACGGCAAGGATACCACGTAAGACCATGTCAAGACATGGAAATGGTAAGTTTAAAAAAGAAAGGTACCCATGTATCCTTAGTATTCCAAATGGTTCAGCGGAAAATTTAAATAGCTTACCAAAGGGAAGTTAAGATAAGCCCATGTTCGAAAGGTTCAGATTATCTTGATAATTCATTTAGAATGTTGTTATTTATTTATATGCAAACTTGCTAAGCTTTATGCTTACTCCCTTTCTTTTCTCTCCTTTTTATAGTATCGCAAAGCCAACTCAAAAAATCGTAAGGACGTCAGAGATCGCCTCACACTACCAACGAGTTATCTCGGTATTTTGTGACTAGAAATACTTTAAGTTATGGCATGTATAGGGACTTGGCTATTTTGTGTGTATGTCCTTATGATATGTTTAAAGAATGGCATGTGAATACTTGGTAATCGTTAGCTCATGATATAGCTAAATAAGAACATGTTTTGGTATTATGTATGCCTAAATGAGGTTTGATGCAAAGAAACTATGAAAGAGTTGGCCATGGAACAGTTAGGAAACAGCAGCAATGACGTGGTTTTGAAAATCACTAAAAATTTTAGAAATGGAATTAAATGGTGAATGAGATATAGAATTAAACTTTATTGAGTATATTTTCATAGGAAAGAAATAGAGCAAGCAAAGGAAGTCTATATTCTGAGATATTTAAATTTTTTTAAGACTGGTTCAGAGTGACTTCGTGATCCCCTGTTCTAACTTTGGAAAATCACTAGAACTTGTACAAAAAGAATTATAAGTCATAGTTTATATTTCTAGATTCCGAGAGTCTATTTTCATTAGAAATAAATGGAAACATTATTCGAATTATTTATAATGAGATAATGGATTTTTAGTGAAGAGAGGTCTGGTCCGCTAACTACAAAATAGGGGAACCTTTAATGAATAAACTGTACTAATTGGCCAAACAAAAATTCTGGAAAAATTATGGTAAGAAGATATATGAGTCTAGTTTCAGGGAATATTTACGGATTTAAATTTCGAGTTTTGTAACTCGAGTTATAATTAATTTAGTGACTATTACGCAGATGGACAGTTTTATTATGAATAGTAAAATAAATTGTTTTGATTTGTGTAAGTAATTGGAAAATTTTTAATGTTCCCGGTTAGGTCCCTAATCGTTCCAATTACAGGTTTTAGGGCCTCGAAGGTCATTTTTAGGGATTTATTGGATGAATGCGAGCGAATTAATTTTAAAAAGAAAAAAATTTTATACCCCGAACAAGTAAGATAAGTCTGGTAACGCCTCCTGCTCGACTCTGATGGCGGTATCAGGTAAGGGGTATTACATATATTGGTATCAGAACAAGAGTTTAGTCAGTTCTTGGAATATTCAGTATGAGTAAGAGTCTAGCTATACATGCCATACTTATATTTTGATAATGTGACGACTCCTGACGATTTTAAAATGTGTTTCTTTAATAGTTATAGATGTCGAACGAGTTGGTGCAGATGATGTAGAAAGTAATGCGCCCACTTCCGCAGAAGAGACGGTGCCACCAGATAGTAGTGAAAGGCCTATTACAGTTAGTCAGAGAGGAGGGGCTCGAGAAGCCTTCTTCAAGCTATGAATGAATGGTTTGCCGAGTTCATTCATACGAATCTAGCCGTTAGACCTCCACCCCCTCATGATCCTCAGACTACCTATGTAGCTTCCCTAGTTACAAATACAGTTAGAAGAGAGAAGCCACCAGTTGATAAAATTAGAAAACAAAGGGCCAAAGAGATTCGGGCTACTAAAGATGACGATGCAGAGAAAGCTGAATTTTGGCTCGAGAATACTATCAGAGTCTTTGACGAGTTATCGTACACACCTGAAGAGTGTATGAAGTGTGTTGTATCACTTTTATGAGACTCGGCCTATCATTGGTGGAAGACACTTATGTCAGTAGTACCGAAAGAGAGGGTTACTTGGGATTCCTTTCAAAAGGAATTTTGTAAGAAATACATTAGTCAGAGGTTCATCGACCAAAAAAGAAAAGAATTCCTTGAACTAAAGTAGGATAAGATGAGAGTGACTGAATATGAACGTGAATTTGTCAGACTCAGTAATTATGCTCGAGAGTGTGTGTCCACTGAAGCTATTATGTGCAAGAGATTTGAAGATGGGCTCAATGATGATATTCGACTGTCAGTTGGTGTTTTAGAAATAATAGAGTTCGTCATTTTAGTTGAAAGAGCTTGTAAGGCAGAGGAGTTGCTGAAAGGAAAGGGTAAAGCTGAAATTGAGATACAAGACACAAAGAAAAGACAGATGAGCAAGTCGTTTCAGTCTACATTCAAGAAGCCTAGAGAGTTATCTACGAGATCTAATTTTTCAATAGGGTATTCTAGCCAAAATAGAGGTAGAAGATTTATGGGTCAAAAAGCTCAGACCACTTCAATTGCGAGTGTTGGCAGTATTCAGCCTAATAGACCCAAGTGTCCTGAATGTGGTCAACGTCATCCAAGTCAATGTTAAGCAACTGAGACTTGTTGTTTCCGATGTGGTGCATCGGATCATTTCATTTGAGAGTGTCCTGAGATGGTTAAAAGAGAAGTAACACTGAGTGTAAGATCAGGTAATGCCCTCGTTAGAGGCAAACCTTAGAGAAGTTCGGGAATAGGGAGAGGTAGAGGTGCACTAGAGATTTAGCAGTGAGACCAGATGTTAGAGCACCTGCAAGGACCTATGCTATCCGTGCTCGTGAAGAGGCATCCTCCCCCGATGTAATTACAGGTACATTTTCTCTTCATGATGTTAATGTTATTACTTTGATTGATCTGAGTTCGACCCATTCCTATGTTTGCATGAAATTGATGCCTAGTATGAACATGTCTATAGCGTCTACGGGATTTGTGATTAAAGTATAGAATCCATTGGGTCAGTATGTATTAGTAGACAAAGTATGTAAAAATTGCCCTTTGATGATTAGAGGTTACTGTTTTTTGGCCGATCTTATGCTATTTCCATTTGATGAGTTTGATGTGATTCTTGGTATGGATTGGTTGACTGCGCATGACGTGATAGTGAATTATGGAAAGAAATTAATTGAGTTGAAATGCGAAAATGGTGAAATTCTTCAGGTTAATTCAGATGAATCAGATAGTTCAATTGCCATGAATTCTGTTATGTCTACTCAAAAATGCTTGAGAAAAGGATTTGAAGCTTATCTTACTTTTGTATTGAATACTAAAGATCTAGAGTTGAAAATTGAATCAGTGCTTGTGGTATGTGAGTTTCCTGATGTGTTTCCGGAAGAATTACCAGGTTTGCCTCCTATCAGAGAAGCTAAGTTTGGTATTGAATTGGTTCGGGTGCAACACCCATTTCTATTGCTCCTTATAGAATGGATCTAATGGAATTGAGAGAATTGAAAGTTCAGTTGCAGGAACTAACAGAGAAAGGCTTTGCAAGACCTAGTTGTTCACCATGGGGTGTACCAATGCTCTTTGTGAAATAGAAAGATGGTTCAATAAGATTGTGCATAGATTATCGGTAGCTTAACAAGGTGACTATTAAGAACAAGTATCCACTGCCTAGAATTGACGATTTTTTTGATCAATTGAAGGGAGCTACTTGTTCTCCAAGATAGATTTGAGATCCTGATATTATCAGTTGCGAGTTAAAGAGTCAGATATGCCGAAGACTGCTTTTCGGACTAGGTATGGCCATTATGAGTTCCTTGTGATGCCATTTGGCTTAACGAATGCTCCTACCATTTTCATGGACTTAATGAATCAAATTTTCAGACCTTACTTGGATAAATTTGTAGTTATGTTCATTGATGATATCTTGATTTATTCTCATGATAAGACTGAGCATTCAGAGCATTTGAGAACAATTTTTCAGACTTTGAGAGATAATCAGCTTTATGCCAAGTTTAGAAAAAGTGAGTTCTGGTTACGGGAAGTTGGTTTTCTTGAACATATAGTCTTAGGTGAAGGTATTAAAGTTGATCCGAGCAAGATTTCAGCCATTATTGATTGAAAGCCTCCTAGAAATGTATTAGAGGTCAGAAGTTTTCTTGGTCTCACTGGTTATTATAGACGATTTGTAGAGAGATTTTCCATGATAGCTACTCCATTGACAAGATTGCTACAGAAAGATGTCAAGTTTGAATGGAATAAAAAGTGCCGGCAAAGTTTTGGCAAGTTAAAGGGATTGTTAACTGAAGCTCTTGTCTTAGTACAACCAGAACCGAGTAAAGAGTTTGTGATTTACAGTGATGAGTCCTTAAATAGACTAGGCTGTGTACTTATGCAGGAAGGAAAGGTAATTGCTTATGCCTCTAGACAGCTAAAGCCACATGAGAAAACTTATATTCAATACATGATTTAGAACTAGCTGCCATTGTATTTGCATTGAAAATCTGGAGACATCACTTGTATAGTGAGAAGTGTCGAATATTTACTGATCATAAAAGTTTGAAATACTTGATGGCTCAGAAAGATTTGAACTTGAGGCATAGTAGATGGCTAGAGTTGATTAAAGATTATGAACTAGTGATCGATTATCACCCGGGTAAGGCAAATGTAGTTGCTAATGCTTTGAGTAGAAAATCTTTATTTGCATTAAGAGCTTTGGACACTAATTTAACCTTATTGAATGATGGTTCTATCTTAACCGAATTAAGAGCTAAGCCAATGTTTCTTGAAGAAATTTGTGAAGTTCAGAAAGATGATAGTGAGTTGCAAGCCAAAAGAGCTCAGTGTGAGTCGGGTATAGAGTCAGATTTTTAGATCAGTTCTGATGGTTGTTTAATGTTCCGAAATTGGATATGTGTACCAAAGAATGATGAGCTTATTCGAAAGATTTTGGAGGATGCACATAGCAGTTCTTTGTCTATTCATCTAGGTAGTACAAAGATGTATAATGATTTGAAGAAAATGTATTGGTGGGTAAGAATGAAGAGAGATATCTTAGAGTTTGTTTCTAGATGCTTGATTTGTCTGTAGGTAAAAGCCGAACATTAGGTACCTTCAGGTATATTGCAGCCTGTGTTAGTTCTTGAGTGGAAATGGGACTGAGTTGCCATGGATTTTGTGACAGGATTTCTGTTGGCACCAAGAAAGAAAGATGCAGTATGGGTTGTGATTGATAAGCTAACGAAGGTGGCTCATTTTATTCCAGTTCATATGGATTATTCACTTAATAAGTTGGCCAAGTTATATATTTTAGAGATAGTCAGACTACGCGGAGTACCGTTATCGATTATTTTAGATAGAGACCCGAGATTCACTTCGCGATTTTGGAAGAAGTTATAGGAAGCTTTGGGCACAAAGTTGAGTTTTAGTACAGCTTTCCATCCTCAAACTGATGATCAGTCAGAGAGAGTTATTCAGATACTTGAGGATATGCTCAGATGTTGTGTCTTAGAATTTCAAGGTATTTGGGAGAAATATTTGCCGTTGGTAGAGTTTGCTTATAATAATAGTTACCAGTGAGTTTGAAAATGACACATTATGAAGCTTTGTATGGACCTAAATGTCGCACACCTTTGTATTGGATAGAGCTTAAAGAAAATCAGATTTACGAGGTTGATTTAGTTAAAGAAACTGAAGAGAAAGTGAAAGTTATCAGAGATTGCTTGAAAGCAGCTTCAGATAGATAAAAGTCTTATGCAGACTTGAAAAGAAAAGAGATTGAGTATCAAGTTAGTGACAAAGTGTTATTGAAAGTATCCCTGTGGAAGAAAGTCTTTAGATTTGGCAAGAAAGGAAAACTAAGTCCACGTTTTATTGGACCGTTTGAGGTGTTTGAAAGAGTTGGACCATTAGCATATCGGTTAGCTTTGCCGCTAGAGTTAGAAAAGATTCATGATGTGTTCCATGTGTCCATGTTACGTCGTTACCGCTCTGATCCTTCACATGTGATTTCACAGACAGAGGTTGAGATTCAGCAAGATATGACTTATAGTGAAGAACAGGTAAAGATTTTAGCTCGAAAGGTCAAGCAACTAAGGGAAAAAGTATTGCACTTGTGAAAGTATTATGGAATAGGCATGGGGTAGACGAGGCTACATGGGAGCCTGAAGAGGTTATGCAAAAACAGTATCCAAATCATTTCACAGGTAAGATTTTTAGGGACGAAAATCCTAAAGGGGGGAGAAATGTAACATCCCAAAATAGGGCCTAAATAGAATAGTGGTTGTGAAACCACAAATTTGAGATAGAAAGGTTTATTCTAATTAATTTTTATAATTTACTGAGTGATTAGATGCATGTGTTAGAGTGTCGATGGAAAATTTTATAGATAGCATGCTTAATTTACCTACTAGGGCTTAATTGCAAAAGTTGATAAATATGAGTTTTAGATGCTAAAGGATTAAATTGAAGAGTTTAATTGAAGTAGAGGTCCTTAAATGGTCATTAGACCATGGACAAAAATAGACATACATAGATAAAAATAACTAATGTTTTAATGAAGGGTATTTTAGTCATTTGGTAATTAAAAGATTAAAAAAGGGAAAAGGATGGAAAAATGTGCCCATCTTCTTTATTAGGCCGAAATTTTAAGGGTTCTTCATAGCTAGGGTTTTGTCAAGCTTCCAAGCTACATAGTAAGTGATTCCAAGCCCCGCTTTCAATGTTCTTTACGTTTTTGAAGTCTAGGGAACTTGATTTAGCTTATTCTAGCAATAATTAAACTAAGGGTTCATATTTGGAAAAATACCCATAGGTGAAATATGTTTATTTTGATGTTTTATGGTAGATTATGAAGCTTGAAATTATGTTAAACGACTTGAGCTAAGCGATTTTAGGCGAAAACGAGTAAAACGACATAACCGGTAAAAATACCTAATGATCATAAGTACATGTTAGAGTGGGAATTTAATGTTGCCGTAGGTAAATAAATGATCATCATGTCATAAAACATAAGAATTAGGGATAAAGTTTCATTTCCGAGTCTTGGGGCAAAACTGTAAATATGCAAAAGTTTAGGGGCAAAATCATAATTTTGCCAATGTTAAAGTTAAGGACTATTTTGATAAATGTGAATATTAACTAAGTTAAATTTTCTATTATAGATCAAGAAGAACGAAATTCAGGGTTAGACCGAGGAAAGAAAAAGGCTGAGGACTAAATCAAAATATTTGAACGTAATTTGTATCGTGGTAAGTTTGCCGTAAATAAATGCAATGTTTTATTATTTATAATTAATGATGTTATTTTTCAGCATCTATGTATTTATATTGTAAATTTATTCTTTGATGATGTAAGCAAGAATTGACAGAGAAATTATACTTAAAAGTCCTGATTGAACCTCAAGAATGTGTAGGATAAAAATGTCATGACATTAGGGTTTAAGGATACCAAGTAAGACCATGCCAAGGCATGGCATTGGTAAGTTTTACAAGGCAAGGAAATCATGTAAGAGCATGTCAAGACATGGCATTGATAAACTATGATAAGGCAAAGATCCCATGTAAGACCATGCCAAGGTATAGCAATGGTGAGTTCATAAGGCAAGGATACCACGTAAGACCATGTCAAGACATGGCAATGGTAAGTTTAAAAAATAAAGGTACCCATGTATCCTTAGTATTCCAATTGGTTCAACGGAAAATTTAAAGAGTGTACCAATGGGAAGGTAAGATAAGTCCATGTTCGAAAGGTTTAGATTATCTTGATAATTCATTTAGAATGTTGTTATTTATTTATATGCATACTTACTAAGCTTTATGCTTACTCCCTTTCTTTTCTCTCTTTTTTATAGTATCGCAAAGCCAACTCAGAAAATCGTAAGGATGTCGAAGATTGCCTCACACTATCAACGAATTATCTCGGTATTTTGTGACTAGAATGTGACTAGAAATACTTTAAGTTATGGTATATATAAGGACTTGGCTATTTTGTGTGTATGTCTTATGATATGATTAAAGAATGCAATGTGAATACTTGGTAATTTTTAGCTTATGATATAGCTAAATAAGAACATGTTTTAGTATTATGTATGCCTAAATGAGGTTTGATGCAAAGAAACTATGAAAGAGTAAGAGTTGGCTGTGGAACAATTAGGAAATAGCAACAGTGACGTGGTTTTGAAAAATCACTAAAAATTTTAGAAATGGAATTAAATGGTTAATGAGATATATAATTAAAGTTTATTGAGTTTATTTTTATAGGAAAAGAAATGGACCAAGTAAAAGAAGTCTATATTCTGAGATATTTAAATTTTTGTAAAACTAGTTCAGAGTGACTTTGTGATCCCCTGTTCCAACTTTGTAAAATCACTATAAATTGTATAAAAATAATTATAAGTCATAGTTTATATTTATATATTCCTTGGTGAGTTTTTTTCATTAGAAACAAACAGAAACATTATCCGAATTCTGTATAGTGAGATAATTGATTTTTAGTGAAGAGAGGTTAGGTCAGCTAAACTACGAAATAGGAGAAACTTTACGGATTTAAATTTCGACTTTAGTAACTCGAGTTATAATTAATTTAGTGACTGTTACGTAGATGGACGGTTTTATTATGAATAGTGAAATAAATTGTTTTGATTTGTGTAAATAATTGGAATATTTTTAATGTTCCCGGTTTGGTCCCAAACCGTTCCAATTGCATGTTTTAGGGCCTCGAAGGCCCTTTTTAGGATTTATTGGATGAATGCGAGTGAATTAATTTTAAAAAAAATTTTATGCCCTGAACAAGTAAGATAAGTCTAGTAACGTCTCGTGTTCAACTTCGGTGACGTCTCGGGTAAGGGGTGTTACACTACTTAGTTCTAGATTTGACTAAATCATAGCTCTGATACCAATTAAATGTAACACCCCTAACCCGTACCTATCATCGAAATAGGGTTACGAGGTATTGCCTGTCAATACCCAACTTATAGTATTCAATCTCATACATCATTCAATACAATCACATTTTCCCTTATAAGGGCTTAGGAGGCCCGTGTCTTAGCCCGTGTGAAAACAGGGCATACATACTAATTTGCATCACATAGCCGAGGACATGCCCATGTGCCAGGCCGTTTGAAAACTGGAGGTTATTCTGACTTGGGTCACACGGCCAACCACACGCCTGTGTGTCCAACCCATGTGCCCTATGAAATGGCCTCACGCGCCCATATGCTAGACTGTGTGCCATTTAAAGGGTATACTGACTTATGTCACATGGCCAATCACATGCTCATGTGGAGCAAACTAACTTCAATTCAATTTCAACACCAGAGGACACACGGCTGTGTAGCATGACCGTGTGTAACACACGCCTGTGTCTCTGCCCGTGTAGACAAAAATAGGCCATTTGCAAAGCCAATTTGCCACCCTTTTTGCACATACCTACACAAGCTCTTATGGTACCATTTTAAGTCACAAAAGTGCAGCCAAAGTTCATCAACCAGTACACAATTATGCCAAATCCCTTTCAACCATGACATATCATTGATAATTAACCAAAATAATTTAATCATCTAGCCATCATAAAAACCATACCAAGCTTACCAAAACATAAGGCAATATAAACCACCTTACATGGCTAAAAACATACCAAACATTTACATCATTAAAAAGCCAACTCTCATGGCTAATTTTCATAACTCAAAACATATCACAATAACTATAACACCCCTTACCCATACCCGAGGCCGGGATAGGGTACGAGGCATTACTGGACATAAACATACACATACATGTAAAACCGGGCCATAAAATTTCAACATTTTCAAAAACATTCAAACACATACATATTGTCCCTTATACAGGCCTACGAGGCCCAAAACATACATCGGGGGTGGTTAGGGACTAAATCGAGAACTTTCAAAAATTTTACAACACTTAAGGAATTTTCCATGTTTAGAAAGTCACATGCCCGTGTGGCTTGGGACACGCCCGTGCCCTCAGCCCGTGTAACTCTCTGTTTATGAAGTCAATAATGAAATGGGGTCACACGGTCATGTAACGCACTGTACCCGAGACCGTTGCCGGAGTCGAACACGAGGTGTTAACGGACTTAATTCATTTACTTACACAGTTCATTTCGAAATTTCCAGGCAAGCTGGCTAACTGCATCACAGCCACTTTAAAACTCATATCTCGAGTTCCAAAACTCGAAAACCAATTCCGTAAATTTTTCCTGAAACTAAACTCATATATCCATCTACAAATTTTTTTCTAGAATTTTTGGTCAGGTCAATTAGTACAGTTTATTAGTTAAAGTCTCCCCTGTTTCAGGGTTCGACTACTCTGACCTTCATGCATTACGACTTAGATATCTCCCTGTACAGAGCTTCAATAATTATGACGTTTGTTTCTAATGAAACTAGACTCAAAAAGGAATCTGTACATATAAAGAATAACTTCTAATTGTCTCTGGTTAATTTACGGAAAATTTTTAAAATCAAAACAGGGAATCCAGAAAACGCTCTGGCCCTGTTTCATGAAAAGTTAGACATCTCATAAAATACGGCTCATATGGTTGTTTCGTTTCTTTCATATGAAAATAGACTCATCAAGATTAGATTACATAATTTATTCACTATTTAATTTCATTCCTACTATTTTTAGTGATTTTTCAAATTCACATCACTGCTGCTGTCAGCATCTATTTTAAGGTAAATTTTACCTATTTCATAATTTTCCATGAATCAATTAGTAAATTGACATACTTCATTTTCAAGTATAATCACGATTAGCCATGACGTACGTAGCACCAATAGGACCATGATTGGCCATTCCAATGGCTAATCATTATCAAACGTTTCCACACCACTTAATAACCATATCATAAGACCATATATACAAAATGACCATAATGTTATACTCAAAATATACAAGCCATTTTCGCATGGCTATACGAATATACATTACCAAAAGATACTTAATTAACAACAAGGGTCAGCCCTATACATGCCATTATCAAAGTTCAACTAAAGATATACCAAAAGGGCTTAGATAGTGTGGACGACTTCGACTTTGACACTCCCGAGTCCGATAGCTGACGAACAAAATCTATAAAACAGAGAATTAAAGCAACAGAATAAGCATTTTGATGCTTAGTAAGTTTTAAGTAATGAAATTATTTACAACTAAGGTATAGCGTTCGTATGACTAAATGAACAATTGCATATACGCATATTCCCAAAATCATGTTTACTTCACGCTTCAACCATTATATTCATACACTCAGGATCAAACCTGACTAAAGCCCGGAAGCTTGTTAATCAATTGAGCGAATACTATTTAAAAGGAATCAACCTTTCCAATGCATATACGAAACATACCTGGATTTATGAGCGTATTAATTGAAGTTATTACAGCAAGATCGCTCATTTTTAAACCCAAGTACCTTCGGGATTTAGCGGATATAGCAACTCGCACAAATGCCTTGGGACTTAGCAGGATATAATCACTAGCACAAATGCCTTGAGACTTAGCCGGATATAGCCACTAGCACAAATGCCTTGGGACTTAGCCGGATATAGTAACTAGCACAAATGCCTTTGGGACTTAGCCGGATATAGTAACTAGCACAAATGCCTTGGGACTTAGCAGGATATAGTCACTAGCACAAATGCCTTCGGATCTTAGTCCGGTTATCATCCGAATAATCATGCACATATATCAATAAATCATAACACATTTATATTTCATTTTCATTACTAGAACTCAAACACAAGACACTTATCAACCTTTACCATTTTCGGCTCAATAGCCACATACAAAGAGCATGATTTTGGTTGGCTTTGTAACATGATCTCTATACACATTCGGCTACCAGTCATAAGTATAACTAATTACCTCGATAAATAATTCAAGTAGAATCATTATATCACAGTTTATTTATTATGCTTATATGTCATGACTTAATCAAATCATAAACTAAGTTCCATTACTCAAAGACTTATCTCGGATGTTGTCGAACGACTTCAACGGCTATTCGATTACTTTTTCCTTTCCCCTATCCAACTTTGATCCTCTAAGCTCTTGAGCTAAATCAAACAATTTACCTCTCAATCAAACACAATCATATGACATTCATATACATTTTAGAACCAATTCATTTGAATCAATTTACCACTTAAGTCTATCACCATTTCGCTTTCAAATTTGTGTACTTGGTAAGTCACATTAAACTACTACAAATATAACTTTAATACATATTTATTTTCAAGGTCTCAATGACACAAGGTGTATACATAAGGCACTAACATACATATAAGTATATATATATATATATATATGTGGTGTTCATATTTTAGTCGATTACTTAAGTTATGCACAACCACGTATTTATATACACTCTCATATTCATTATTATGAATATTGCCGAATACATAACACAACTAAGCTAAAAATTGACCCAATATCATCTTAATTAACTTCTACTTATACATCAAAATTTCCAATACAAAGTATTTAGCACCTATGCACTTAAACCGGATTAGCAAACACCCATAGACCATGACCGAATGCCATTTAAACACAAGTTAACAAGATCTCATGATTTCAAATCAAACTCTTAATAAGAATGCACAATATCCCTTAGATGATTAAACATCTAATTTAGACAATTTTAGAACATCTAAACGGCACTTGTTCAAAACATTAAACAACTACATGTTCGGCTATTACCATAGGTGCATTAGAAATTTATACTATCAATAAGCTCAACTTCTTGCAACAACAATTTCTTCCTCAAAGTTTAAAGGCTAAAATCAAATTATCTCCTCACTAACCATAACCGAATGTGCCATACATCCATCAAGATTCAAGATTTTTGGCATGGGCTAAGTAAGAAACAAGATGATTAACCAAAATCAAGCTTGAATTTCAAAACAAATCTAACACCTTTCACTAACCTTGCTTCTCCTTCCATGACCGAAAGTCTCCCCCCCTTCTCTTCTTTTCAATTCGGCAAGGAAGAACAAAGATGAACTTTGTTTTCTTCACCCCCCAATTTTTATTACTTTATTACTAACCCTTTTATTTTATTATTTTTAACACAAAATATTTATAATATGTTTTAACCCATAGCATGGCCGGCCACTATCTAAAATTTGGGTAATTTGACATGCAAGTACAAGCATTTTCTAACATGCATTAATAGGCCACTTTGACATTTGCCTAGCACAATCCTAAATTTTCTCACACAAGTCATATTTGATAAATTTCACATACTATATACAAAATTTAAGCATGAAATTTTCACACGTGCATGTTCATATATAATAAGCATTAAATATGACTGTTAATTATTTTCTTATGGCTCGATTTTGTGGTCCCGAAACCACTTCCCGACTAGGGTCAATTTAGGGCTGTCATAACTCTCCCCCACTTAAGAAATTTTTTGTCCCCGAAAATCTTACCGGTAAATAGGTTTGGGTATCGTTCTTTCATAGAGTTCTCGTTTTCCCAAGTAGCTTCTTCGATCCCGTGTTTGAGCCATAACACCTTTACTAACGGAACCCTTTTGTTTCGCAACTCCTTCACTTCACGAGCTAGGATACGAATAGGTTCTTCTTCATAACTCATATCGGATTGAATTTCAACCTCGGAGGGATTAATTATGTGCGAAGGATCAGATCTGTAACGTCGAAGCATCGAAACATGAAAAACGTTGTGAATCTTCTCGAGATCAGGGGGTAAAATCAATCTATATGCCACTGGACCAACTCGTTCGGATATTTCATACAGCCCTATGAACCTCAAACAATCGTCATCATCAATTTGAAACTTTGATTCCCTATTCGAAACACATTCATCCCGTTTTGCGACCAATTCATCATCGACTTTCTGAGCTTCACGAATTTGATGAATCAACAATGGTTTGGCCTTTAATTCTGCTACTAACACATTATCGGATAGAACAGACAAGTGTACATTCATCGTTGTAAAGCAAACAGTGATTTACGACTTAAGGCATCCGCAACCACATTAGCCTTTCTCGGGTGTTAGTCAATGACAAGCTCATAATCTTTTAACAACTCGAGCCAACGTCTTTGTCGCAAATTCAAATCTCTTTGAGTCATCAAATATTTGAGACTTTTGTGATCCGAAAATACATGGCAGTTCTCACCAAATAAGTAATGTCTCCATATTTTCAAAGCGAATACGATGGCAGCTAAATCGAGATCATGGGTTGGATAATTTTTTTCATGTGGCTTCAATTTCCTCGACGCATAAGCTACAACTCGACCTTCTTGCATCAATACACAACCCAACCCAAGTAAGGATGCATCACTGTAAATGACAAACTCTTTGCCTAATTCGGGCTGCACTAGTACTGGAGTTTCAGTCAAATAAGTCTCTAGTTGATCGAAACTTTTCTGACATTTTTCTGTCCATTCAAACTTAACATCTTTCTGAAGCAGTTTCGTCATTAGTGTGGCTATCATCGAGAAACCCTTTACAAACCGTTTGTAGTAACCGGCAAGTCCCAGAAAGCTCCGAACCTCAGTAATATTTCTCGGAGGCTTCCAGTTAAGTATGGCTGAAATTTTGCTCGGATCAACTCGAATACCTGATGCAGATACCACATGACCCAAGAAGCTAACCTCTCTTAACCGAACTCACACTTCATGAACTTAGCATATAACCGCTTATCCGTAAAATCTGCAACACTAATCCCAAGTGTTCAGCATGATCGGTTTCATTTCTCGAATAGACCAAAATATCATCGATAAACACAACTACAAACCGATCCAAAAACGGTCTGAAGATCCGATTCATCAAATCCATAAATACCGTAGGGGCATTAGTGAGCCCAAACGGCATCACTAAGAACTCGTAGTGACCGTATCTCGATTCGAAAGCAGTTTTGGGTATATCCAAATCTCGAATTCATGAATCGATAATAACCCGATCTCAAATCTATCTTTGAAAACACTGAGGCTCCTTTTAGTTGATCAAACAAATCATCAATACGCGGTAATGGATATTTATTCTTTATTGTCACTTTATTCAGCTGACAATAGTCGATGCACAACCTCATGGTTCCGTCCTTCTTTTTCACAAACAATACTGGTGCACCCCAAGGCGAGAAACTTGGTCGAGCGAAACCTCTATCCATCAACTCTTGTAACTGAGCTTTCAATTCCTTTAATTTCGTTAGTGCCATACGATACGGAGCTATCGAAATCGGTGTAGTCCTGTACAAGTTCGATGCCAAACTCTACCTCCGAGCAGTGGTAACCCGGTAATTCTTAGGAAAAACATCCGGATATTCACAAACCATCGCACCGATTCAAGTTTCTTTTACGGTTCTTTATTATCAAATACGTATGCAAGATACGCTTCACACCCCTTTCTCACATATTTTTGAGCTAGCATTGAGGGTATTATTGTTGGCAATCCATTCAAAACAGTAGACTCGACCCGGATTATCTCATTATTTGCACACCTCAAATCAATAGTCTTACTTTTGCAATTCACAAGCGCATCATGTACGGTCAACCAATCCAAACCGAGAATAACATCAAATTCATCAAGCGGTAAAAGCATCAAGTCACCGGAAAAGCAGAGCCTCGGATTATTAAGGCGTTTCTTACACACCTTGTCGACAAGCACATAACGACCCAAGGATTCGACACTCGAATTACGAACTCGATGAGACTCAATAGGTAAAGTCTTCTTTGGATGCTAAGGTCTCACATACATATGAATGAGTAGAACCAGGGTCAATCAATGCAATCACATTACTATCAAAGAGAGTGAAAGTACCGGTAATAACATCTGGCGAGGAAGCATCCTCGCGTCTTGGCAGATAGCATAAGCTCTAGCAGGAGCACGAGCCTCAGATCTGGTTGTAGCATCTCTAGATCCTCTCTGACCGCCGCTAGCATTGCCCGTATTCCTAGATGGTCTACCCCGAGCAGTGGTAGCACCTGGTTTCCCACTCTGATTTACATTTTGTTCAGACAGTCTCGGGCAATCCTTGATAAAGTGGTCAGCTGATCCGCACTTATAACAGGAGCGGTCATGGAATCTACAACTCCCCGAATGCCATTTACCACAATCTGGCACTGCTCATCTCAACGATCATTTCCAACACCGGCAACCAAGTGACTCGTGTACTCACGTGGGGTCGATCACGATCTCATCTAGAAAAGCCGAAGTTCTTTAGACACGCCTAAATCATCTCTAAATTTCTTGGTGATGTTGAAAGGGCTTTCCGAAGATCTCTTCTGAAACTCCTTTGCTCCCATATCGCTTTTATTTTCTCCCATCGAGCTCTTGACTTTGCAAGCTCGCTCGACAAGTACCACAAATTCTCGATTTCTAAAATGCTAACATACGTTTTATATCATCATTCATCCATCTTGAAACGTTTACACATTCTGACTTCGAGAAATGCATTCTCGGCGTCTGGCTAAGCCTTACAAACTTTCGTTCATAATCGATGAACCGACATGGAACCTTGTTTAAGTTCAAGAAATTCTTTCCGCTTTTGATCAATGGATCTCTAGTGATATACTTTTTGAAACTCGGTTTGGAAAAACTCCCAAGTTACTTGCTCTCTGGCTGTGAAATCAACGTATTCCACCAATAGTAGGCGAATCATGTAGCAAGGAGATAGTACACTTTAGGCATTCATCGGTGTGCAAGATAGTTCATCAAGTACCCAAATAGTGTTGTCCAACCAAAATTCACTTGCTTGGCATCGTCATTGTCAGTAGCTTTAAATTCAGTAGCCGTGTTTTCGGATTCTATCAATGGGGCTTATTTAACCTTATCGTCGGATTACCGGAGATATCGCAGGTGCAGGGGTTGTGTTAGTCGGGAATGGGGGTTGTGGAACAGCCGCATTAGTTCGAATATACTGATTGAACCAATCATTCATCACGCTATAAAAAGCCTGTCTAGCTTCATCATTCTGATTACTAGCAATAGGTTGAGAGTCCACCGGCCCTGTCCCTTGCGCGAGAGCAGGCGCTACACTCTCAACATCATCAGCTATCGCTCGGTTGGGATCGGGATCCATTACTATAAGTAAACACATTTTTAACTGTTAGAAATCACCACAATATCAAATAAACACATAATGGCATGTATAGCTAAACCCGAACGTATTACAGTAGTCCTAGAATCGACTAAACCGTAGCTCTGATACCAATAAAATTGTAACGCCCCGTACCCGAGACCATTGCCGGAGTCGAACACGAGGTGTTAACGGACTTAATTCATTTACTTACACAGTTCATTTCGAAATTTCCAGGCAAGCTGGCTAACTGCATCATAGGCACTTTAAAAATCATATCTCGAGTTCCAAAACTCGAAAACCTATTCCGTAAATTTTTCCTGAAACTAGACTCATATATCCATCTACAAAATTTTTTCTAGAATTTTTGGTTAGGCCAATTAGAACAGTTTATTAGTTAAAGTCTCCCCTGTTTCAGGGTTCGACTACTTTGACCTTCATGCATTACGACTTAGATATCTCCGTGTACAGAGCTTCAATACTTATGCCGTTTATTTCTAATGAAACTAGACTCAAAAAGGAATCTGTACATATAAAGCATAACTTCTAATTATCTCTGGTTAATTTATGGAGAATTTTCAAAATCAGAACAGGGAATCCAGAAAATGCTCTGGCCCTGTTTCACGAAAACTTAAACATCTCATAAAATACGACTCATATGGTCATTTCGTTTCTTTCATATGAAAATAGACTCATCAAGATTCGATTACATAATTTATTAGCTATTTAATTCCATTCCTACTATTTTTAGTGATTTTTCAAATTCACATCACTGCTTCTGTCAGCATCTATTTTAAGGTAAATTTTACCTATTTCATAATTTTCCATGAATCAATTAGTAAATTGACATACTTCATTTTCAAGTATAATCACGATTAGCCATGACGTATGTAGCACCAATAGGAATGATTGGCCATTCCAATGGCTAATCATTATCAAACGTTTCCACACCATTTAATAACCATATCATAAGACCATATATACAAAATGACCATAATGTTATACTCAGAATATACAAGCCATTTTCGCATGGCTATACGAATATACATTACCAAAAGATACTTAATTAACAACAAGGGTCAGCCCTATACATGCCATTATCAAAGTTCAACTAAAGATATACCAAAAGGGCTTAGATAGTGTGGACGACTTCGACTTTGACACTCCCGAGTCCGATGGTGATTTAACAAAATCTATAAAAGCAGAGAATTAAAGCAACAGAATAAGCATTTTGATGCTTAGTAAGTTTTAAGTAATGAAATTATTTACAACTAAGGTATAGCGTTCGTATGACTAAATGAACAATTGCATATACGCATATTCCCAAAATCATGTTTACTTCACGCTTCAACCATTATATTCATACACTCAGGATCAAACCTGACTAAAGGCCGGAAGCTTGTTAATCAATTGAGCGAATACTATTTAAAAGGAATCAACCTTTCCAATGCATATACGAAACATACCTTATCGTTTGGATTTATGAGCGTATTAATTGAAGTTATTACAGCAAGATCGCTCATTTCCAAACCCAAGTACCTTGGATTTAGCGGATATAGCAACTCGCACAAATGCCTTGGGACTTATCCGGATATAATCACTAGCACAAATGCCTTCGGACTTAGCCGGATATAGCCACTAGCACAAATGCCTTGGGACTTAGCCGGATATAGTAACTAGCACAAATGCCTTCGGGACTTAGCCGGATATAGTAACTAGCACAAATGCCTTTGGACTTAGCCCGGATATAGTCACTAGCACAAATGCCTTCGGATCTTAGTCCGTTATCATCCGAATAATCATGCACATATATCAATAAATCATAACACATTTATATTTCATTTTCATTACTAGAACTCAAACACAAGACACTTATCAACCTTTACCATTTTCGCTTAATAGCCACATACAAAGAGCATGATTTTGGTTGGCTTTGTAACATGATCTCTATACACATTCGGCTACCAGTCATAAGTATAACTAATTACCTCGATAAATAATTCAAGTAGAATCATTATATCACCGTTTATTTATTATGCTTATATGTCATGACTTAATCAAATCATAAACTAAGTTCCATTACTCAAAGACTTACCTCGGATGTTGTCGAACGACTTCAACGGCTATTCGATTACTTTTTCCTTTCCCCTATCCAACTTTGATCCTCTAAGCTCTTGAGCTAAATCAAACAATTTACCTCTCAATCAAACACAATCATACGGCATTCATATACATTTTAGAACCAATTCATTTGAATCAATTTACCACTTAAGTCTATCACCATTTCGCTTTCAAATTTGTGTACTTGGTAAGTCACATTAAACTACTACAAATATAACTTTAATACATATTTATTTTCGAAGGTCTCAATGACACAAGGTGTATACATAAGGCACTAACATACATATAAGTATATATATATATACTTATGTGGTGTTCATATTTTAGTCGATTACTTATGTTATGCACAACCACGTATTTATATACACTCTCATATTCATTATTATGAATATTGCCGAATACATAACACAACTAAGCTAAAAATTTACCCAATATCATCTTAATTAACTTCTACTTATACATCAAAATTTCCAATACAAAGTATTTAGCACCTATGCAGTTAAACCAGATTAGCAAACACCCATAGACCATGACCGAATGCCATTTAAACACAAGTTAACAAGATCTCATGATTTCAAATCAAACTCTTAACAAGAATGCACAATGCCGAACCCTTAGATGATTAAACATCTAATTTAGACAATTTTAGAACATCTAAACGGCACTTGTTCAAAACATTAAACAACTACATGTTCGGCTATTACCATAGGTGCATTAGAAATTTATACTATCAATAAGCTCAACTTCTTGCAACAACAATTTCTTCCTCAAAGTTTAAAGGCTAAAATCAAATTATCTCCTCATTAACCATAACCGAATGTGTCATACATCCATCAAGATTCAAGATTTTTGGCATGGGCTAAGTAAGAAACAAGATGATTAACCTAAAACAAGCTTGAATTTCAAAACAAATCTAACACCTTTCACTAACCTTTCTTCTCCTTCCATGACCGAAAGTCTCCCCCCCTTCTCTTCTTTTCAATTCGGCAAGGAAGAACAAAGATGAACTTTGTTTTCTTCACCCCCCAATTTTTATTACTTTATTACTAACCCTTTTATTTTATTATTTTTAACACAAAATATTTATAATATGTTTTAACCCATAGCATGGCCGGCCACTATCTAAAATTTGGGTAATTTGACATGCAAGTACAAGCACTTTCTAACATGCATTAATAGGCCACTTTGACATTTGCCTAGCACAATTCTAAATTTTCTCACACAAGTCCTATTTGATAAATTTCACATACTATATACAAAATTTAAGCATGAAATTTTCACACGTGCATGTTCATATATAATAAGCATTAAATATGACTATTAATTATTTTCTTATGGCTCGGTTTCGTGGTCCCAAAACCACTTCCCGACTAGGGTCAGTTTAGGGTTGTCACAGGTCAAGTCACACGACCCTGTGCTAAGGCCGTGTTCCCCATATGGTTGAGACACACGGCCGTGACTTTGCTCGTGTGGCCAACACTTAGGCTATTTTCCAAGCCTTGGTCAACCATAAACCCTCACACATTTATACAACATCAAGGACATATAACATGACATCCATTCAATGATTAAACATCTTCAATTAGGCCACAAGCATAGCATTTGCATGCCATCATACTTGTATTTCTCATACTCATTTTATATCAAGTCTAGACATACCAAACCATATTCATTTGGCCTTGTCATCTTCATTACCACTTATACCCTTATACCATGGTTATCTTCATGCTAATATTCTCAACTTAATCATCTAGCATTCATAGTTATGTCTAATTCATATCCTTAATGTCACATATTAGACACTCACATTAACATGTTTCTTTAAGGCATTCCATACCAATTTCATTCTTTATCAACATCATTAACTGACTCTAAATTTACACTTTTATACTAAGAATATGGTCACATCTATTGATCAAATTTCATCCATCAAATATGCATACCATATCATACATCCATTGATAACAAGCCATCACAACATGCACATCATCAAGACATTAGAATAGTCATGCAAAATCAATTAGGTTTACAACCCAATGATCAAATATAAGCCATATCTCATGGCTCTAAACAAACGAATCATTATAAGTCAGCTCCATTGGCTAAATCATGAAACACATATCATAAAGTACTAAGTCTCTATACATGCCACTCACTTGAAAACACTTAAGATTTATTAATACCCTGGCTTGAAAATTTGATAGTGTGATGTTGCCTCCGACGATCTCCAACCTCAAGGTAACATGACAACACTAAAAGAAATGGAAAGGAGAGGGGTAAACTTTATAGCTTAGTAAGCCCATGTGAAAAATAATAATAAGCAATTTATTAGCATGCTTTTACCAAATTCTTAGAACATGTTCTCATGGTAACACAATCGAAATTACACACAATTCCACTATTTGCTCATATTCCAGTCCAACTTTTATTGAGTCATAGTCACTAAATTATTTATAACTTGAGCTACGGAACTCTAAATTAAGATCTGCTAATTTTCCCAGAAATTAGACTCACATATCTTCTTACCATAAAATTTCTAGAATTTTTGGTCCAGCCAAAAAGTACAGTTTATTCTTCAAAGTTACCCCTGTTCTACTATTTGACAGCTTTGACCTTTCTTTACTTCAATTTATTTATCTTTTAGTACGGGATCTGGATGATGTTCCCATAGACTCATTAAGGATTTATTAATATAAATTATAACCAACAATTATTCTTATACAATTTTTAGTGATTTTCCAAAGTTAAGATAGGGAGCCCGAAATCACTCTGACCCTATCTCACAAAAATTTAAATATTTTATAATATGAAATTCTTTTGCTTACATAGTTTCTTCTATGTGAAACTAGACTCAATAAGCTTTAATTTAATATCTTAGTCAGTCTCTAATTCGATTTCCACAAGTTTTGGTGGATTTTCAAATTCACACAACTGCAGCTATGCAAAACTGTTTTAGTGCAATATCATGATAACTATCATATGATGACGTAATAAACATAATCATAAGCATAAACATAAGTTTATTCATCATTCAAAACCTTTGACTTACTTATCACCCACATACCTCTTTATCATGAAACATCATATATCAAGGCATTACTCGTGAATTTAGTGTACATACCTGTACCAACTCATAATACAGCATATAATCATAACTTCCTTAACATATTCTCCTTAGGACTTTAGTCAGATAATCCATTACGTTACCCGTTGAACACTCGGAATACTATTGGATACGTGAAAAACTTGTACATAAGTGCCACATTAACATACGTAGCCGAAGCTACCTCATATCATGCAACACTCGGAATGGATCTACTCACGGGCTTGCTCATATAAGCTACCGATCAAGGTGTAACTACACAGGCTGCTCACAAAAGCTGTCAGGTATCCGACCACTCAAGGATTACCTAGCCACTGGTAGGACACACAAGACCATTGCCCGAAACTCAATCACATGTATTGCATCCATTATGAACTCGGACCACTCAATGAGCTCGAATGCCACATATATCACGAACCCGGACCACTCAACGAGTTCGAACTTCTTAATTCCTAGTGACATGTCACTTGTATCCTAAACTATTCCTAAGGTTCAAACAGGATTCTTTCTCACATGTACATAACATTTCCATCATTCTTGCTTGTAACGTCGTGGATAACGACCACAATATCATTCATGCTTACAAGTTACCATTAGGCAAAGCATTCATAATAATGATGAAACATTTATCATATAATGTCAAGACATCAAAATATATTACATTGTCACATTACTTACATATGTACTTACAATTCATGTAATATCAAGCATTAACATTCAAGAATAACATTGCATTATTATTGCACGAACTTACCTCGAATTCGAGCACAGCTAATTATTCTATTTTAGTCCATAATCCCATACTTTCCCGATTTAAGCCTGAATCTCGGTTTTCTTGATCTACAATTTCAAATATAACTTATTTATTACTCACATTTTTCAAATTGACCCAAAAATCAACTTTTAAAAATTTTCATTTTTACCCCTAAAATTTCACATATTTGCAATTTATCCCCTAGGTTCGTAAAATAAAATTTATTCAATTTATTTGTACTTTAAGCCTAGCCAAATCATTTTCATAACTATAGCAGCCGAAAATTTCCACTAAATCACACTTTTATGAAAAATTTTATAACTTTTACAAATTAGTTCTTTTTAGCGTTTTCACTGAGAACTACTTAGTAAAAGTCATTTAACACGCAACAAATGTTCATATTCCTCACTTAAACATCAAAATACACACATGTAGCACATGGGTAAATTTTTAAACATCAACCCTAGCTCAAATATATGGTAGAAATAGCTAGATTTGTTATAAGGATTTCAAAAACGTAAAAATCATTAAAAACAGGCCAAGAACGGGCTTACTATTGAGCTTTGAAAGCTTGAAAAAAACCCTAGCCATGGGTTCCATGCAAATTTCAGCCAAAGGTTGAAGAGAGCATAAATTTGGCTTTTATTTCCCTTTTTATTATTTTAATTACCAAATGACCAAAATGCCCCTAACTTAAAAATATTCTATTTCACCTATTTCATGCCCATTTTTGTCCAACAAATTAACCAATGGTCTAATTACCATATAAGAACCTCCAATTTAAAATTTCATAGCAATTAGACACCTCTAGCTTCTAGAACTCAAGTTTTGCATTTTTTTTACAATTTAGTCCTTTTGACTAAATTGAGTGTCCAAACGTCAACATTTTCTA
The DNA here is from genome assembly GCF_025698485.1 of Gossypium arboreum. NCBI lineage: Eukaryota > Viridiplantae > Streptophyta > Magnoliopsida > Malvales > Malvaceae > Gossypium > Gossypium arboreum. Next base: position 79,006,433 of record NC_069077.1, on the reverse strand, counting down.
ACGAGATTTTCACGAAATCATTTTTGTGAAATTGTAGACCATAAAAATATAATAAAAACAAATTTTACTGTGTCAGGTTTGTGGTTCTGAAACCACTGTTTCGACTAGGCCTTAATTCGGGATGTTATAATAACACTAGACTATACATGCCATATACCATATTTACAAAACATCAAAAAAATACCAACAAGTTGATCGATAGTGTGATGGTGTTCCTTGTAACACCCCCACGCCCGAGACCATCGCCGGAGTCGAGTATGAGGTGTTACTAAGCTTAGTTTAACATTTTTAGAACTTTGGATTATTGTTTCTACATTCACAGCTTTTAAGCTATTTGCGTCACAGTCACAAGAAAAATCATATCTCGAGTTACGAAACTCGAAATAAAGATCCATAAATTTTCCCTAAATCTAGACTCATATACCTATCTACTAATTTTTTTCTAGAATTTTTGGTTGGCCCAATTAGTACAGTTTATTAGTTAAAGTTACCCCTGTTTCAGGACTTGACTGATCTGACCTCTGTTTACTAGGAACCACATTTCTCTCTGTAAAAAATTCATATGACTATGAGATTTGTTTCTACTAAAACTAGACTCAATAAGGATTCTGAGGATATAAAATATACCACCTAATTATATCTTTATAAATTATGATGAATTTCTAAAATTGGAACAGGGGATTCAAAAACTGCTATGACCCTGTTTCACTAAAATTCAAATATCCTCTAACATATAATACCTTTACATGTTTCATTTGTTTCATGTGAAACTAGACATAATAAGCTTAAATTTGATATGTAGGCTATCACCAAATTCAATTTCTATGATTTTTGTAAATTTTCAAACCCGCGTCGTTGTTGCTGCAGATTCATTTATGGCAAATTTCATCCTTTTATGAGTTTTATGCACTAAGTATCTTAATAGTTTTCCTTAACATCAAACATAATCTACACTAACCATTTTCATAATTTATCATTATCAAGCATTTCCTCAACCATTCCACAACCATACCATAAGATCATTTACACAAAATAGGTATATTGCTATACATGCCATACTTAAATTTACAAGCCATTTACCAAAAGTCTTAGGATAGTGTGTGAGCCTTGACCTATCCCGACTCTGAGTGGCTTGTCCAAAAATACAACGAGTAAGAAGGAGGGAGTAAGCATAAATGCTTAGTAAGTTCATATGCAAATAATAAGTAACATAACAAACAGTTATACCAATCAACATTAGCATACATCACTAAAACACATATCACATTTCTGATCATTTTTCATCATCTTATTACCTTATAGTGGTTGTATCAATACTAAACCCGAGGGTTAAATACATACCTGTCCAAAATATCCATTTCACATCACTCACCAATACGTCTCTTTACATCTCGAATATTCCTCCATTGAGTAGAACTTTACCCGTTGAACACATCGGAATATAATTCGGATACATGGATAATTTGCTTATAAGTGCCACATATTCAATCAAGCAATCATGTAACCCGCCCATAAGCGAACTCGGACTCAACTCAATGAGCTCGGGCGTTCACATCCATAAGTGAACTCGGACTCAACTCAACGAGTTCGGATGCCTAGTTACATCTCACGAACTCGGACTCAACTCAACGAGTTCGGACATTCGCATCCATAAGTGAACTTGGACTCAACTCAACGAGTTCGGATGCTCAACCATCCTAGTGACATGTCACTTGTATCCTAATCTATTCCTAAGGTTCAAACGAGATTTTTCTCTAACACTTATCCTTGCCGTCTTCCGTAGAATGCCGAAATCAATACTCAGTAACAATTATATTTAACAAGTAGCTCACATAATTTACATATTATTTGAAATTAACCACAAAGCATACATTTCATAATGAAATTCAGCATAACACATAATTAATATCAATAACTTAAAAATAACAATTATGCTACATTATTTACACTTGAACTTACCTTGGTACCAAAATACAAGGATTTTAGAATTTAGTCCACAATCTTTTCTTTTCCTCGATTGAGGTCGATTCCACGTCTTTCTTGATCTAAAATAACACATTTAGCTCATTTAATACTCACATTATCAAATTAATCCTTAAATCAAATTTTCGCAAAATTACAATTTTGCCCCTAAACTTTTGTATATTTACATTTTTGCCCCTAGGCTCGGGATTAAACTTTATTCCTTATTCTTATGTGTTACAACATGCTGATCACTTTTCTCTTCTATGGCAACATCAAATTCTCACTTTAACATATACTTATGACTATTAGGTATTTTTACCGATTAAGCCCTTTACTCGTTTTCGCTCAAAACCGAGTAGCACAAGTTGTCTAACATAATTTAAAACCCCATATTCTATCATAAAACATCAAAATACACAAATTTCACCTATGGGTATTTTTCCAAATATGAACCCTAGGTTGAATTATTGTTAGCATAAGCTTAATCGAGCTACCGGGATCTCAAAAACGTAAAAATCATTAAAAACGAGGTTAGAATCACTTACTATGAAGCTTGAAAGTTGAAGAAACCCTAGCTATGGTGAGAGTGAAGTTTCGGCAGCAACTAAATGGGGAAGATGACTATTTTGTGTTATTTTTCCCATTTTATTTCATTTAATATCAAAATGACCAAAATGCCCCCTCCTCACTAAACTTTCAAAAATTCCTTCCATGTCCTAATTTTGTCCATGAACTTAAAATTGGAAAAATTTCTATTTAAGACCTCCTAATAAATATTTCAAAGCAATTTCATACTAAAAACTTCTAGAATGCAAGTTTTGCAAATTATTCGATTTAGTCCCTACTTTCAATTTAAGCACTTTAGGCATAGAATTTCATCACGAAATTTTCCCACAATCATGCAATCATATCATAATCATCAAAATAATTATAAAATAATTATTTCTATCTCGGATTTGTGGTCACGAAACCACTATTCTGATTAGGCCCTAATTCGGGATATTACATTCCTGACGATCCTCGAGTCTAAGCTAGCTTCAGTTATCTATAAAATAGGGAAAGAACACACAAAGTAAGCTTTAAAAGCATACTAAGCCATATACAAATAAAATTACCACATGAATCAACATTATTTCCATCAATAGGCAAACTATGAGTAAGCACATATAAGCTCACAAACCTTTCCCAGTGTATTCATATTCAATATCATAGATGAATTCATCAAATACTTCCCTTTTCAATACTTGTATGAATCTCGTACGTACCTGATTCATTTAATTCATTCACACATTCTTTCTCGACTTGACTTTTCTCGTTGAACCTTTTGGAATTGTTAAGGATACTCGGAAATCACATATAGCTCGTACAATTCCATATCCCAGATATGGTTTTACATGTTATCACATATCGATGCCAATAGCCTAGCTATGGTCTTACACGAAATCAAATAACGATGCTAATGTCCCGGACATGGTTTTACACGTAATCTCATAACGATAATCCTAATGTCATGACATTTGTATCCTATACTATTCCTGAGGTTCGTACGGGACCTTCAAATATTGTAACCCTATCGATTCTTTCTCGTATTTGATCATTCAATATTCAATGCAGTTCAATGAAAATTAAACATATATAATTCAATTTAAAGACTTTTATTTGCATATGAACTTACCTTGTATTTGGGATAAATGGACTAGATTAACTATTCGATAACCTTTGATTTTCCCCAATCTAAATCCGATTTCTTTCGTTCTTGATCTATATACATTCAAAATTAACTTATTTTTTCATCAAATCATTCAATTCAGTCCATAAACACTATTTGGGCATTTTTACACTTTAGCCCCTAAAGTTCCACATTTTTACAATTTAGTCCCTATTTCACAAATACACAAAATTCACACAATTCAACAATACTCATGCTTGGCCAAATTTCATATAAGTCCCTAGCAGCCCAAAACTTTCATTAATTTCACATTTCATCAACCCAATTTACACTTATCATAATTAAATCCCTAAAATGCATTTTTAGCTAAAATCACTTAACAAAACTAGTGTAACTATCAACAAATATTCATTTTTCATCATCAAACATTCAAAATCTCAAGTATTCATCAATGGCACTGCATAAAATCATTAACAAATTTCAAAATTAAGGCAGGAGCTAGGTAGAATACAAAGCAACGATTACAAAACTCTAGAAATCATCAAAATCTGAGCTAAAATCGTACCTTAATTAACCCAAGAATATACCGAAGCCTAGATGGACATGGAAGCTTTCTTTTTCTCTTAATTTTAGTTGTAGATAAAGAAATAAAGATGACTATAATTTTTTTTTATTTTAGTTAAATAACCAAATTACCATATTAACCTTAATATTAAAACATTAAAATCATCATATTAATGTCCATCTTTGTCCACTCATAATTAAAATGGTTTAATTACCATTTAAGGCCATCATAATTAAAATCCAAGGCCAATTGAAACCCTCAACAAGTAGAATGCAACTTTTACATTTTACGCGATTAAGTCTTTTTTCTCTAATTGAGCTATTAAACGATAAAATTAGCTCACGAAATTTTTACACATACATACTATCATGCTGTAAACACCAATAATAATAAAATAATTTTTTGACCTCAGATTTGTGGTTCCAAAACCACTTTTTTGATTTAGCTAAAATCGGGATGTTACAGTATGGCTATTCCACACACCCGTGTTCTCATATCGAGTACAATTTGGAATAGGGTCACACGACAACGTCTAAAGACTGTGTAACCAATTAAAATTGTGTGAAAAATTGTGTACCTAAAATCAAGACACATGATCGTGTTGGGAGGTTGTGTGTTGCATACGGCCATGTGGTAGGCCATGTGGTAGGCCATGTCCCAAGCTGTGTACAACCGAAGTGACTTCAAAACAAGTAATTTCAATTACCATTTATTAGGTATCAAACCCAACCATTTCCAACCATTTTCACCTATTCAAAACACATTTAAACATGTCAAAAACTTTCAATGTAAGTGTTTGACCAATTTACCTTTATTGGTACCACAATTAAAACATTTAGAATCTAAATCACATATATCATTTCCCAAATCCCAAAACATGCTTCTATCAAGCATTTCATAACCTTAAAACACAATCAAAACCAAACTTATAAAGGCATGAATCTTACCACTTATATACATATAGTCAAAACATACGAAAATAGCCAAATGAACACAACTAAAACATCAAATAACAAAGTATGAAACATCATGCCTAATAACAAGTAAATTTAAACTCGTAGTAAATGCCACCTATAACCTAATTCAAAATAACCATAATTTATACCGAGCCGAAGAACGGATAGTGTGAGCTCCGACTTGAACTTCCAATCGATATAAACTTTCGACGATCTACAAAAAGAACAAACACAACAGATATAATGAAATCTTTTCTTAGTAAGTTCATATAAACTTAAAATTAAACTCACTGAATAAAATCAACTTAAATAAACCATGTCTTCCACACTAATTAGCTTTTATGTTTTAATTATCTCTTATACACCATAAATCTTTCAAGTTAGTGAGATCACAAATATAACTATATAACCTTATCAAGACATAACATCTATAAGTAAACAAACGTATAACTTCAATTCATCCATTATATGTTCATTTAACATATCACATTCCATTTCAATTATTCATTTTAAAATTTTCCATTTACATATCAAATTTCATATAACCATATCATACTTCCATTTACACTCAATAAACCAAGGTTAAGAGCTAACATTTACGAAACAAATGACTTTATCATGGCATAAAATATTACAAGTAAACACATTTAAAGTTTAATTCCACCATCACTTATTCATTTTTCACCTGATTAACCAAAATGAATTAATGTCAAATACGCAAGATGTAACAGCCCATTTTTTAGTGAAACCGAAATAGTGGTTTCGGAACCATAAATCCGACCCAAAAATATATTTTATTTTTATTTTATCATATGGCCCATAATATGTTAGAAATGACATGTGAAAATTTTGATATGAAAATTTTATCGATTTAGTGCCTAATTATGAGAAGGACTAAATCGCGTAAAAGCAAGAGTTGAATTCTAGTAGCTATAAGGATCAAATAGCTATAGAATTCAAAATTAAGGTCCTTATATGGTAATTAGACCATTAATAAAAGTATGTAGATTTTTATGGTGACTCATCCATGGAATTATAGAAAAAGACAAGTGTAACGCCCTGAATTTTGGGCCTAGAAGTTTTAAGCCTTGAGTGGGTGCAGTTAGGAGACTGCACGCAAATATTTAATTGTGCAAGGAAGTGACACAATTGTGTGTTTGGCTTAGTGTTTGTGTGCTCTGGAAGTGTCTGGGAAGTCATGGGTTCAAGCCCTGGCTTCCACAAAATTTTGGTTTTTTTTTTAGCATAAAACCCCTATCTTTGGCTAGTAGGGTTATAAGTTTATCTTGGTAAAGTATAAAATAAAAATCCTATTGGTCTTGTGGATAGTGGGATGTGGAGTGTGCTAGTGGTATGAGGTTTGACTTCCTGCTTGTGCAAATGGAGGTTATTTTTCTGCTAGCCATGGGAGGAAGTTGTGTTTGACCGAAACACCAAGAATTTGAACAAGTTTGAATGGATTGGTTGTTAGCCGAATATAAGGAGACAGAGGGGAGGAAATTGTGGAGGAAATCAGGGAGTTTGAGTGGTTTAAAGATGTTGTGTCGAAATTGGACTGTTGGCACACAGAGTTTCGGTTTAGATAGGGGTGTGTGGAGGAGTAAGTGGAAGTTTGTTGACCGAATAGAAGGGTTCTTGTTGGAAAATTTCGGTCATAGTCTAGGTGGGAGCTGAAACCTCTCCTTACCTTTAAGGTTTTCAAACAGTTCGTTTTGTGTTTTCTCTTCTTTTGGTTTCGAGTAGTCCCTAAAAGTTTCCAAGTGTGCTGCCAATTTTCCCTTATTCTTAGCCGATTTCTTCTATCCCCTATCTTCTTTTCTGCCAATTTTGCCTTCTCCTCGGTCTCAACTTGGCCAATTGCCTGAGTAACACTTCCCTCTCCATCGATTCGTCTTTGCACTTCTTTTGTGTAGGTCGAACCCTTATACTCTATTTTGCAAATTGAACACCTTGTTTCAACATTCTTTCTTCTCTTGGCCGAATAGTTCTTGGCTGAATAGCTCTGGCATTTGTGGCTGATTCTTCTCACCCTCTCTATCGTACGACCTTCTTTTACTAAAACCAAAGACCCCTTCGGTTATTCAGACGGCGTCTAGACTGAGGTCTTAGTTGATTATTGGTTAGTCTTCTTCTCAGAAATTGTCAATTTCTTTTTCTCTGTAGGCTGAATGTATGCTTCTCATTCACCCTTTATTTCACTTTAATGGATATCACTTAACACTATGGTTGTCGAATGTTTCTAGGGGCATGATCTCCATAGTCAAAGGGAGGCCGATTGTTCTTTCACAACAAGTGATCTTTTCGCTCGTGGTAAGTACTTTAAGTAGTGATTATATTGATAAAGGATTATAACTTCTGATGAATCGGCTAACTGTTTCGTAAAGGTTAACGCTTTGGAGAAAGTACATTGGGTTTGGAGCCAGAGGGGTTCTACGATAGTTCGATTGGTAAGTAGCGATGATTTGGTTAAAGTATTTGCGATACTATGGTTTTTAGTTTAACTATAAATATGAACTAATGGTGGAGTTGTTGTTGTGAATCATAGGTGCTTTAATCTCAGAAGGGTTGAGGCTACAGTTTCGTTACAGGTGTGTGTAACACTGCCATTGGATGTGAAATTGTAAAGGCTAAAAAGCCGAAAGGCTGAAAGGTTGAAAATTCGAAAAAGTGGTTTGACGACACCACAAGGGCGTGTGGGCGCCCGTGTGGCAAGCCGTGTAACAAAACATGGTCCTCTGGTCAACAAGATGGCCATGAGTGTTTTTATGGGCCGAATGATACTGGGCCATTTTGGGCCAATCTGGGCCATGTAGGCCTAATGGACCTGTGGGCCTCACAACTGGCTTTGAACAGGAGCAGGTTCGGACCGAAGACCAAAGGCACAAGGTCTTGTGAAAAAAGAAAGCAAAATAAATCCAGAACAGCTTATCCTATAGATGCTGCTTGCTAAGACTGATCTTTTCCCCAGAAGCGTCACAAAAGTTTTAAAGTTTTGAAGAACATTCATCATTACTGCCAATTGACCACCAAAGAGAAAAGAGAAGAGGCTCTCATGCTTGATCCTTTGATTGTGCGTTGATGGGAACAAGAGAATTTTCTCACTTTGCCACCCTTATCTTATTCATAAAAATGTAGTTACTAATGGGCTAGGCTGTGTAAACCATATGGCTAAGGCCAATTTAGGCTATGTGGGCCATACGAGCGTATGGGCCCATATGGGCCCGTAATATGGGCTGTGGGCCCATTATCATTGATTGACTATTAAGGTTGCATGGGTCGCCCAAGACGACTGTGGACCTACTGTTGGGCTGGTAAGTGTACCTGGACCCTTATTTTTAGTAAGATGACTGTTTTACCTCTATGTGATGTATGACTGTTTAAGCATGCCATTTTTACTGTATGTACATTTATATCATGTTACATTGTATGGGGTGGGATATATGATTTTGGAGGAAGTGTATTGAAAGGCTATAAGCTTATTACTGGCAGCTTCCCTGCAAATACTGTTTAGTGCCGTAACCGGTACGACTTGGTATGTAGGGTTGGGTAGGTCAATTTTATCCCCACATAGTTTGTAGGGCTGGTACGGAGATGGTGTGTAGCGGATGGATTGGGTAGGATTTTGTGTTTGCATATTGTACTGAAATGGGCTAAGGCCCAGACTGCCACTGATACTGTAATGGGCTCAGGCCCTACTGGGGCTACAGCCCCTAACTAAAACTGAGGGCTTAGACCGAAATTGTGTTTACTCTAATTGTATGCTTTTATAGGATTTCACACATTGAGTTCTCGTAAACTCACCCATCTGTTAATTGTGTAGGAAATCCCCAAGCTTAGACGGATTGAAACGACGGAGGACTCAGAGGTGGCCACTCGACGAAGTTTCTTTTAACATAATAATTAAGATTTTATTTTGGGTTTCATTATGTAATAAGGCCTCTATAATTTTTAATTTGTGGGGTTTATTTATTTTTGATTTATATCTGCTAGTGGTAGGATGTGAGTTTTTAAAAGATATGCATGATTTACCAAAATACCACGAATACGCAAAACCGTTTCAAAAGCTTCCGTGATAAACGAGATTTTTGAATTAATAAGTTTTAAAATGAATACTTTTTTATAGTGACTCAAATTTTTAAATCATTTTCTAGTTCACACAAAGAGGCTAATAAACAGTCGGCTTTTCAAACAATTTCACGCTTCACGAAAAACACTTTAATGTGATATCACCAGATTTGGCCATAATGTCCAAGTCGGGTTTGGGGTGTTACATTTAGTGGTATCAGAGTCGAGTTGCAAACTCTACTGTGGATTTTGGGCTTTTACAAAAATGTGGAAATTTTAACAGAATTGTTTCAAATGGTTTAAAGTGATTGATATAATTTGGAAATATTTTATTGAATGAGTGGTACACCGAGTCTCCTCGTCTATCTTGTAAGTCTTCTAACTTTTTATACTGAAATGTTATTCCTGAGACTACTTAGGGTAGTAAAAACTATACCGAAACTCTCTAGTTAGAGTAAACTATGAACCGTAGTGAGACTGCGAACTGCGAAAACAAACTCTGAGATAATATTGTTCCTAAGATATATGTAATAAATACTGGAACAATAAATTGACTAGCATAAAACTGTTAATATCACATTTGATAATGAGCACCAGAGGTACTCGTGGAAGAGGCGCGGCAGAGGCCGTGAGAGTGCTCAGGCTGAGTCTTCGTCAACTGGACACCAGCCTAGTAAAGGAAGCTAGAGTGGCATCAGCTTCACCTATGACTGGGACAGGGTCTCAAAATCGAGTGGTTGGGGACGACGCACTATCCCAAGCGATATAGAGGATTCTAGAAAGGGTCACTGGGCCTAGTACTGGCACTGTGGGCCATGGGTCGGTTACGGAATGACTCAGCTCTAATAGGGCTGAGATATTCAAGGGTATTGCTGGAGTGGCCCCTAGTGTGGCTGAATATTGGATCAAGGCCATAGAGACGATAATGGATGACCTCAACTGCACCCCCGAATAGAAACTAAAAGGTGCAGTATCACTATTGAGAGACGAGGCTTACCAGTGGTGGCTTATTGTCAAAGAGGGCACTCAAGCCGATTATTTGACCTGGGGGTTTTTCAAGACTACTTTCCAGGATAAATATGTGGGTGCTAGCTATGCGGATGCCCGTAGGAGGGAATTTCTGAATTTAACACAGGGAGATAAGACAGTGGCTGAGTATGAAGCTGAATTTTTACGACTTAGCCGCTATGCGCGGGGGATGGTGGAAACTGAATATGAGCGTTGCGTTCATTTTGAAGATAGCCTTAAAGATATTCTACTGGTTTTAATAGCTCCACAGGGAGCGAGATTTTGCTGCTTTGGTGGAAAACGTGAAGATCGCTGAAGATGTGAAGCGGGCTGAGCAGCAGAATCGCGAAAAGGAAAGGGGTAGGAACAAGAAGGATTCAGAGCCCTCAAGTTCATTAATGAGGCCTAAGAAAAAGCCTAAAGTTGATGGGTCGATCAAATTTGAGGCCCCTGTTACTGTTAAGGGACCACAGCCCTGCACTGGTTGCGGGAGGCGCCATCAAGGCGGATGCTGGAGAAGGATTGGGGCATGTTTTAGGTGCGGATCATTGGAGCACCGTATTAGGGATTGTCCATGGAGGCCCGAGCAGATATAAGCTACTGGTTTGGGTAATGTACAGAGAGGTGGCCGCGTCACTAGGAGGATAAAGACGCCCCAAATTTTGATGTAGGTACGTTCTTTATCCATAATGTACCTTACTCTGCACTGATTGATGTTGGGTCTATGCATTCCTATATGACGTATACTGTACTTGAAACATTGGGTTAAATGTGGTAGTGATTTGGGTTATTTAAGTGAGGGTCCTTGCATGTCAAATTTACCATTTGTTTTAATGGTGGACAAATATAGACATTAGTTGGTGGATTTTAAAGTGAAATAGTTAAGGTTAAAATAGTTATTTGTGTAATAATATGTTTTATAATAAAGAAAACATAAAATGGCTAGGCATTTTCACCTTTATTGGCCGATTATTTGAAAGAAAAAGAATAGAAAAGATCAAGCTAGGTTTCGGCTAGCTTAATCCATGATTAAGATATGAATTTTCATCTGTTTTTTATAATTTCTACGTTTCTGTGATTGTTGCTTCTTGTTCTTCAAAACCCATGTTTGAATTACTATTTCTGTTGAAGGTTATGAAATGTTCCATTGATGATTATATGGGCTTTGTAATGTTTTTATATGGATTATGAAAGATATATATGAGATTATCATACTCTGTTCTTGAATTTTTGATGGAATAGAGCTATTTGGGCTAATTTGTGAAAATGAGGTTTTGAAGGACTAAATTGTGAATTAAATATGTTATTTGGGCTTGTATAGAAGCTATGTATATTCAGCCAAGCTATAGTCTTGGTGAATTTTGCATATTTGTGATTTTATGAAAAATGGACTAAATTGTCAAAGTGTGAAAATGTATGGGTTAAAATGCAAAGTGCCCTAAATATGTGTTCATGGATTATTTTGAATGAAATGAATGATTGAATGGTTGAATTTGAATTGTAATAGATCAAGAACAAAGAAAATCAAACATAGATCGAGGGAAGTCCAAAATAGTTGAATAGTCGACTCGTTTCTATCCAAAATTCGTACGAGGTAAGTCAAATTACAATTACGTGTTAAATTGTCTAAATTCTGTGCATACAAATTGTAATCTGTGTTGGACGGCCTTGAGATCCTGATGAATAAATTTTGAGTAAACTCTAATAATATGCTAGTATCTAAAAAGCTCTGTATGTTTCTAAAAGAACATTGACATTGATCTGAGATATCGTGTAGGACCGTGTCTGGGGCACAGGCCTCGATTTGATATTTACGTGTAAGACCATGTTTGGGATATAGGCATCGTATCTGATTTTGTGTAAGAACCCTGTTGGGATAGAGGCATCAAAACTGAATTACATGTAAGACCATCTCCGGGACATTGACATTGTACCCGTTTATGAGTGTCTGTATCATTTCTAAATCGTCTGATGATAGAATACGATATATTGGAATGAATATATAAAATGTATGATCTATATAGGTACATTTGTATCATACTAAATTTCTGAATATGAAAGACTCTGTTTCTGTGAAATAATGAATGCGAAAGTATGTATGAAATCATGGAAATGAAATATGACATGTATACAAGCAAATGAGCATGGTTAGGCTCATGAAGTATTCTATGAAATGTTTATGAATTCTTGCTTTAGATTTGTACTTTATATGATTTAATAATTAAACCAATTGAAATTGGCTTACTAAGCTCTTTGTAACTTACTCTATGTGATTTCTGTCTGTTTTACAATTATCGTAGCTATTAAAGGCTCGGGGATAGTCGAGGATTGTCACCACTCTATCAAACTTATTTTGGTACTTTTGAAAGTGTAAATATTTTAAGTATGGCATATATAGGCTGGAATATCTATGTATTTAAGTTTTGATATGTATATATGTTATGCCATGGGAGTTGGCTAGCAAATGATATGTTTGTGCTTAGTTTTGGTATGGATTTGAATAAGTTATTGAATGATGATGATTTAGTTATAGTAAAGCATGTTTTGAGCATAGAATTGGCTAAAAATTTTGGTATAAATGTTGTTTAATGTTGCTTGTAGGAATGACCCAAAAAGGGGTGGCAATTTGGCTTAAACCAAGCTTGCATTGTACCACACGGCCAGGGCACACTGTCATGCCTTGTGGCCATGTATGTAAAGCAGTAACCTCCTAAGACGACACGGTTAAGACACATGGGCGTGTCATATGGCCGTGGGCTTAAGTCAGCAGCTAGTTAAGTATCACACGGTCATAGCACACGGGCGTATTTGTTGGCCGTAGGTGAAAGTTAGTATGCATGCCTTGTTTTGGCACGGCCTGGTCACATGGGCGTGTGACATCAACAGAATTGAAAATTTTTCTGAGTTTTGAAATTTATGAATGTGTTCGATTTAGTCCCGACTGTCCTTAAAAATATGATTTAGGTCTCGTAGACCTTCATAAGAGATGGATTGTAGATGATTGCCTATGTATTAATGTTATGTGATATCTGTGATTTCTGAATTGGTCTGAAATGTACTATTTATCTGGTAATGCCTCGTAACCCTAATCCAATGATGGTTAAGAGTTAGGGGTGTTACATTTTTATTGGTATCAGAACTATGGTTTAGTCAGTTCTAGGACTACCATAGCGTATGTGAGTCTCGCTATACATGCCATATATCTGAAACTGTGATAGTGTGATGAATCCTAACATTGAAATGTGTTTTTATATTGCAAATGGATCCCGATAGAGCTGTAGTTGATGATGTGGAACGCAATGCGCCTGCTCCCGCGCAAGGGACGGTACAAACTGATTCTCAACCGGCTACGAATAGTCGTGATGATGAGGCTAAACAAGCCTTCTATCAGATGATGAATGAATGGTTTACCCAATATATTATACCCAATTCGGCTGTACAACAACCTCCACCCCCGGTTAATCCTCCTTAAACTTCTGATATGCCACGAGTGAATCCGGTATAGTTGAGTAAACCACCAGTTGATAAGATTAGAAAGTATGGGGCTAAAGAGTTCTGAGCTACAATGAATGATGATGTTGAAAGAGTCGAATTCTGGTTAGAGAATACAATAAGAGTGTTTGATGAAATGTCTCTGAATCTTGAAGAATGTGTAAAATGTGTCGTTTCACTTTTAAGAGATACGGCGTACTATTGGTGGAAAATTTTAATATCTGTGGTTTCAAGTGAACGGGTTACTTGGGATTTCTTTCAAGCTAAATTTCAGAAGAAATACATTAGTCAAAGATTCATCGATCAGAAACATAAAAAGTTTCTCGAGTTTAAACAAGGTATATCTGTTTCTGAATACAAACGTGAATTTGTGAGATTGAGTCAGTATACTCAGGAATGTGTATCAAATGAAGCAATAATGTGCAAAAGGTTTGAAGATGGACTAAATGAAGATATTCGTCTGTTAGTTGGGATTTTAGAGATTAAAGAAATGGTAGTGCTCGTTGATCGAGCTTGTAAAGCTGAAGAATTAAGTAAAGAGAAAAGAAAAGTTGATTCTGAAGCTAGAGATGTTAGAAAGAGATCTTCGAGTAGATCATTTCAGTCTGTGTCAAAGAAATTTTGAGATGATTATAGCTGTTCAAATACTGATGTAGGACATTCAAACCAAGATCGAGCTAGATCACATCTGAATTTCAGAGCTCCTACTACTTCTGTTGCAAGTGTCGGGAATGTCCAATCTGAGAAATCTAAATGTAAACACTGTGGTAAAAGACACCTGGGAAATTGTAGATTGAATAACCGAGCCTGTTTCTGATGTGGATCTCTAGACCATTTTGTAAGAGATTGTTTTGAACCTTTTGAGCAAGAGAATGTGCATAATTTGAGACCGAGCAACACCTTAATTAGAGGTAGACCTTCTAGAAATACGGGAAATGCAAGTGGTGGTCAAAGAGCTACTAGGGATACTATTGTTAGATCTGAGGCCAGAGCACCTGCCAGAGCCTATGCTATCCAAGCTCGTGAGGAAGCCTCGTCTCCAGATGTGATTACTGGTACTTTTACTCTTTATGATACTTTTATGATTGCATTCATAACGTATTCTTATATATGTGCGAATTTAGTGCACAATAAGACTTTGCCTGTAGATTCTACTGAATTCGTAATTAGAGTATCGAACCTCTTAGGCAAAAGTGTCTTGGTTGATAAAGTCTACAAGAATTGCCCATTATTAATTCGAGATATCTATTTTCCTACTGATATGATGCTTCTGCCTTTTGACAAATTTGATATAATTTTGGGAATGGACTGGTTAACTTTGCACAACGCTATTGTGAATTGCAAATGAAAAGTCATTGATTTAAGGCGTAAGAATGATGAGATAATTCGAATTGAGTCTAGTGATCTAAATGGACTACTAGCTGTGATACTTGCAATGAAAGCACGAAAATATGTGAAAAAAGGCTGTGAAGCCTATTTAGCTTATGTGTTACACTCGAAAGTGAATGATAAGAAAGTTGAATCAGTGCCTGTTGTCTGTGAATTATTTGATGTGTTTCCTGAAGAATTACCGAGTTTGCCTCCAATTCGAGAAGTCGAGTTTGGCATTGAATTAGTACCTGGTACTACTCCAATTTTGATAGCTCTGTATAGAATGGCTCCGACCGAGTTAAAGGAATTAAAATCTCAGTTGCAAGAATTGACCGATTGAGGATTTGCTAGACCGAGCTTTTCACCATGGGGTGCTCCTGTTCTGTTTTTGAAAAAGAAAGATGGCAGAATGAGAATGTATATTGATTATCGTCAGCTTAACAAATATAAAGAACAAATATCCTCTGCCCAAAATTGATGACTTATTTGATCAGTTGAAAGGTGCTACCGTGTTTTCAAAGATAGATCTGAGATCAGGTTACTATCAGTTGCGAGTAAAGGACTCTGATATTTCGAAAACTGCTTTTAGAACGAGGTACGGGCATTATGAATTTTTAGTTATGCCTTTTGGATTAACGAATGCACCTACTATCTTTATGGATTTAATGAATAGAATTTTCAGACCTTATTTAGATCAATTTGTTGTGGTATTCATTGATGACATATTGATTTATTCACGTGATGAATCTGAGCATGTCGAACATCTGAGAATAGTGATACAGACTCTGCAAGATAAACAGTTGTATGTAAAGTTCAGTAAATGTGAATTCTGGTTGCGAGAAGTTGGTTTTCTGGGTCATATTGTATCAGCCTCTGGTATCCAAGTTGATCCGAGCAAAATTTCTGCTATTCTGGATTGGAAGCCTCCGAGAAATGTTTCTGAAGTCCGCAGTTTTTTGGGACTTGCTAGTTACTACAGACGATTTGTAAAAGATTTCTCTGCGATAGCAACTCCGTTGAAAAAGTTACTTCAGAAAGATGTGAAATTTGAATGATCTGAGAAATGTCAGAAAAGTTTTGATCCGTTAAACGCTCTGTTAACTGAAGCTCCCGTACTTGTGCAACCTAAATTAGGTAAAGAATTTGTTGTTTACAGTGATGTTTCATAGAACAGACTCAATTGTGTTCTCATGCAAGAAGGAAAAGTTATTTCTTATGTTTCGAGACAGTTGAAGCCGCATAAAAAGAACTATCCGACTCACTATCTCAAGTTAGCTGCTATTGTGTTTTCCTTGAAGATTTGGCGTCACTATCTGTTTAGTGAGAAATGTCACGTGTTTTCTGATCATAAAAATCTCAAGTATTTAATGACACAAAAAGATCTGAATCTGTGACAGAGGAGATGGTTAGAGTTATTAAAAGATTATGAACTTGTTATTGATTATCACCCGGGAAAAGCAAATGTTGTTGCTGATACTTTGAGTCGAAAATTGTTATTTGCTTTTCGTGCAATGAATGCTCATTTAGTTCTGTCTGATGATATTTTGGTTTGTGCCGAAATGAAAGTAAAACCGTTGTTTATACAACAGATCTGTGAGGCTTAGAAGTCTGATAATGAATTAATAGCAAAACGAGCTTAATGTGATTCTGAATTCCGAGTTGATGTTGATGATTGTTTGAGATTCAGAAATAGACTTTGTGTTTCAAGAAATCCGGAGTTAATTTGGACAATTTTGAGTGAAGCTCACAATAGTAGATTTTCTGTACATCCGGGAAGTACGAAAATGTATAACAATTTCAAACAACTATACTGGTGGCCAAGGATGAAAAGAGATAGTTCTAACTTTTTCTCGAGATGTTTAATCTGTCAACAAGTTAAAGCTGAGCATCTGGTGTGTTACAACCAATTATGATTCCTGAGTGGAAGTGGGATCGAGTAACCATGGATTTTGTTTCGGGTTTGCCCCTGTCTCCGAGAAAGAAAGACACAATTTGGGTTGTAATTGATCATTTGATGAAATCAGCTCATTTTATTCTGAGTCGATCTGATTACTCACTCGATAAATTAGCTGAGTTAATATATTCTGATATCGTGAGATTTCATGGTGTGTCTATATCTATCGTGTCTGATAGAAATCCACGATTCACTTCGAGTTTCTGGAAGAAATTGCAAGAGGCTTTGCACACAAAATTGCACTTCAGCATTGCTTTTCATCCGCAAACAGATGGTCAATCTGAACGGATTATTCAGATACTCGAGGATATGTTAAGATGTTGCATTCTTGAGTTTAAAGGTACGTGGGATCAGTATCTACCTTTGATTGTATTTGCTTATAATAACAGTTTTCAGTCGAGCATCAAAATGGCACCGTATGAAGCCATATACGGTAGAAAGTGTAGAACTCTGTTATATTGGTCTGAGCTCAGTGAGAATAAGATTTACAGTATTGATTTGATAAAAGAAACAGAACAGAAAGTGAAAGTGAAAGTAATCCGAGATAGTCTGAAAGCTGCCTTTGATCGTCAGAAATCTTATGCGAATTTAAAAAGAAAAGATATCGAATTTAAGATCGATGATAAAGTGTTTCTGAAAGTATCTCCGTGGAAGAAACTATTCTGATTTGATAAAAAGAGCAAGTTGAGTCCGAGGTTCATCGGACCATATGAAATCATCGAAACGAGTTGGGCCGGTTTCTTATAGATTGAGGCTACCATCTGAGTTAGAAAAGATACATAATGTCTTTTATGTATCGATGCTTCGACGATACAATTCGATCCTTTGCATATAATTTCCCCGTCTGATATTGAAATCCAATCTGATATGACTTATGAAGAAAAGCCAATCTGTATTTTAGCCCATGAGGTTAAAGAGTTACAAAATAAGAAAATTCCATTAGTTAAAGTGATGTGGCATCGACATGGTGTTGAAAAGGCCACGTGGGAGTCTGAAGATGCTATGAGACAACAATATCCTAATATGTTTAATGGTAAGATTTTTGGGGACGAAAATCCTTAAAGGGAAGAATTGTAACAGTCCGATTTAGACCCTAGTCGGAACAGTGGTTTTGAGACCACGTTACTGATTCTGAAAAAATATTTTAATATTATTATTTTCTATGTCTGTGATATGTGAATTTATATATGCAAAGTTTCTATGATTAATTTGCAAAAAGGACCTAATCGCGAAAAGTGTAAAAGCTATGTGCTAGATGTTAAAAGTACCAATTTGATTTGGCTTATTTAAGTGAGGGTCCTTGCATATCAAACTTACCATTTGTTTTAATGGTGGACAAATATGGACATTCGTTGGTGGATTTTAAAATGAAATAGTTAAGGTTAAAATAGTCATTTGTGTAATAATATGTTTTATAATAAAGAAAACATAAAATGGCTAGGCATTTTCACCTTTGTTGGCCAATTATTTGAAAGAAAATGAATAGAAAAGATCAAGCTAGGTTTCGGCTAGCTTAATCCTTGATTAAGGTATGAATTTTCGTCTGTTTTTGATAATTTCTACGTTTCTGTGATCGTTGCTTCGTGTTCTTTAAAACCCATGTCTAAATTACTA
This sequence comes from Gossypium arboreum, assembly GCF_025698485.1. Taxonomy (NCBI): domain Eukaryota; kingdom Viridiplantae; phylum Streptophyta; class Magnoliopsida; order Malvales; family Malvaceae; genus Gossypium; species Gossypium arboreum. Next base: position 78,987,774 of record NC_069077.1, on the reverse strand, counting down.
TTTCTGTTGAAGGTTATGAAATGTGCCATTGATGATTATATGAGCTTTGTAATGTTTTTATATGGATTATGAAAGATATATGTGAGATTATCATACTTTGTTCTTGAATTTTTGATGGAATAGAGCTATTTGGGCTAATTTGTGAAAATGAGGTTTTGAAGGACTAAAATTGTGAATTAAATATGTTATTTGGGCCTGTCTGGAAGCTATGTATATTCGGCCAAGCTATAGTCTTGGTGAATTTTGCATATTGTGATTTTGTGAAAAATGGACTAAATTGTCAAAGTGTGAAAATGTATGGGTTAAAATGCAAAGTGCCTTAAATATGTGTTCATGGATTATTTTGAATGAAATGAATGATTGAATGGTTGAATTTGAATTGTAATAGATCAAGAACAAAGAAAATCGGACTTAGATCGAGGGAAGTCCAAAATAGTTGAATAGTCGACTCGTTTTCGTCTGAAATTCATACGAGGTAAGTCAAATTATAATTACGTGTTAAATTGACTAAATTCTGCGCTTACAAACTGTAATCTATGTTGGATGGCCTTGAGATCCTGATGAATAAATTTCGAGTGAACTCTAATAATATGCTAGTATCTGAAAAGCTGTGTATGTTTCTAAAAAAACATTGACATTGATCTGAGATATCGTGTAAGACCGTGTCTGGGACACAGGCCCCGATTTGAGATTTACATGTAAGATCATGTCTGGGACATAGGCATCGTAACTGATTTTGTGTAAGACCCTGTCTGGGACAAAGGCATCAAAACAGAATTACATGTAAGACCACGTTCGGGACGTCGGCATTGTACCCGTTTATGAGTGTCTGTATCGTTTCTGACTCGTCTGATTATAGAATACAAGATATGGGAATGAATATATAAAATGTATGATCTATACAGTTACATTTTTATCATACTAAATTTCTGAATATGAAAGACTCTGTTTCTGTGAAATAATGAATGCAAAGTATGTATGAAATCATGGAAATGAAATATGACATGTATTCAAGCAAATGAGCATGGTTAGGCTCATGAACTATTCTGTGAAATCGTTATAAATTCTTGTTGTAGATTTGTACTTTATATGATTTAATTGTTAAACCAATTGAATTTGGCTTACTAAGCTCTTTGTAGCTTACTCTGTGTGATTTTTGTCTGTTTTACAGTTATCGTAGCTACTAAAGGTTCGAGGATAGTCGAGGATTGTCACCACTCTATCAAACTCATTTTGGTACTTTTGAAAGTGTAAATATTTTAAGTATGACATGTATAGGCTGGAATATCTGTTTATTTAAGTTTTGATATGTATATATGTTATGCCATGAGAGTTGGCTAGAAAATGATATGTTTGTGCTTAATTTTGGTATGGATTTTAATAAGTTATTGAATAATGATGATTTAGTTATAGTAAAGCATGTTTTGAGCATGGAATTGGCTGAAAATTTTGGTATAAATGTTGTTTAATGTTGCTTGTAGGAATGACCCAAAAAGGGGTGGCAATTTGGCTTAAACCAAGCCTGCATTGTGCCACACGGCCAGGGCACACGGGCGTTGTAATACCCCGAAAATTTTTACAGTAAAATATTGTCCGTGATATAGTGAAATAAGGAAATAAAGTGATAAAAAGGGAAATTTTAAGTTATGTCAATATTGGGAAGTATATTATGATATATTAATTCAAGAAAGGACTAAATTGCAAAGATAAGAAAACTCTTGTTGCACAAGAGTAAATACTCAAAATTTAAGGGGTTGAAGTGTAAATATAAAAAAGTTGAAGGACTAATGGTGCAAATATTTTAAGGGTGGAATGATCTAGAAACCAAGAAAAATTGATGAATTAGGACCAAATTGAATAGGTGAAAAATTATGAGGGACTAAATCACAATTTTACCAAATTAAGTGATGACTCAAGGATGGAATTCTAAAAGATCATGAAGGGCAAAATGGTCAATTAGTAAGAGAGAGAATTCTAGAGTGTAATGATTATGTTGATGATATTTTAAATTAATTAATTAGATAAATATTATTTTATTAATATTTTTATGAGATATTTATTATTATATTATTATTTATTTAGTATAAAAGGAAGGAAAGATGAAGAATTATCATCATCTTTCCTTTCCTATGCAAACCAACGTAAGAGAAGAAGAAGAAAAGAAGTTTTCTTTCTTTACAATTTAGTTCTTCCACCAAAATTTCATTATTTTCACCTAAAAATTGAAAGAATTTCTATAGCCATCAAGAGAGAAAGATAGCGAGGAGATGATGGGGAGCAAGAATATCAAGTTGGATTCAAGAAATAGAAGCTGGAGGAGAGAGAAAAATCAAGTTAAAGATTAAAGTCAATAAGAAAAGGTAAGAACATCAAGATTTCAATATATTTTTAAGTTTAATATTGTTGAAAAAGCATGGAATTGATGTTGATTTAGAGTATTCTTATATATGGTCTTATGTTCTTGTCATGCTAGTGAAGAGAAAATAAGAGAAAGTGATGAGAAATAGTGTAGAAAAAGAAAATAAGGGTGTTATAAACATGGTAATTAATATATTGCACTAAAACAGTTCTGGACAGCAGCAGTAGTCTACCTTTGAAAAATCACCAAAAATTATAAAAATTGAATTATAGGATGAATAAAATATTAAATTAAATCTTATTGAGTCTAGTTTCTTATAGAAGAAATTATGTAAGAAATGGAATTGTAAATCATGAGATATAATAAATTTTGTGAGACAAGGTCAAAATAATTTCGAGTTCCCTTTTTCTTACTTTGAAAAATCATCAAAATTGGATAAAAATAATTATGGGTTTAAATTTATATTTTTAGAATTATGAATTAGTCTATTTTCAATATAAATAAACGGTAACATCATTCGAATTTTTACGAGGAGATAATTAATTTTTAGTGAAGAATGGTTAGAACTGTCAGACAACAGAACAGGGGTAAATTTAAAGAATAAACTGTACTTATTGGATAAACCAAAAATTCTTAAACTTTTAGGGTAAGAAGATATATGAGTCTAGCTTCAGGGAAAATTAAAAGATCTTAATTTGGAGTTATATAGCTCCATATATAAATAATTTAGTTACTATGACACAGATGAATAGCTTGAATATTCATAAAAGTAAATAATAAAGATTATAGATAATGTTACTTACAAGCGTGTTATATACTTTAAGGATGTGGAATGGAGAGGAGGAGGAGGAAAATATATATGAATATTCAACTAGCATGGCTAATTTGCATGTTTTAGGCTTAAAGACTAAATTAAATAAAAGTAAAACTTCAGGGGGCAATTTTGTAAAAATATCAAAATGACCAAATTGAAGGGAATGAATTGTTTTATTATCTAAATTAATAAATTGAATGAAATTGTCAATTTAAGATCAGGTGAAATTTTGAAAAATGGTAAATTTCCAAAATGCCCCCGAATCTTGATATTTCTGCAATTTTGCCAAGTAATTTCGTGTAACTTGAATTATATTCTTAAATGCTTGAAATGTATGTTATTGATGTGAATATGATTTGAATGTTCATTGTATGAAAATTAATGAAACATTGATTTATTTGATAAAATGGGAAGAAATCCCGATTGAATGAAAGGAAAATTCGATGGATCTCTAAAAAGGAATTGACGGTAAAAAGGATCTAGCCCGGACGGGTGATCCTATCTTGATATAGCCCTCCCGAAGAATACGTGTAAAATAGATTTAGCCCGGACGGGTAATTCAAATTAGGGTCTGAATTTAGCCTGGACTAGTAATTCAGATCCAAGCTCATTAGAGTAATTGTCGTTGCAGGGGATTTAGCCTGGACTGGTAATCCCACTATAAGGATGAGGTTCGCGGGAGTGTGCTTTCTGATATGAAGTGTGTAAGACCATGGTTGAAAGATACTATGGCAACCTGATATGAAATGTGTAAGACCATGGTTGAAAGATACCATGGCAACGTGATATGAAATGAATAAGACCATGGTTGAAAGATACCATGGCAATGTGATATGAAATGAATAAGACCATGGTTGAAAGATACCATGGCAACATGACAGAAAATGAGTAAGATCATAGTTGAAAGACACTATGGCATCATGTCAAAGATAAATAAGACTAGGGATGGGAGACGCTATGACATCTATTAAACAATTGATTTTCAGGTAATATGTATCAGATGATGAATGGTTATATGAAATGGTTGTGTGAAATGTTTACAAAAACTGGTTATATGGAAATATATGTACAAGATAATTGTATGAAATAATTATAAAATAGATAAATGTAATAAGTATAAGTACATGGAATATAATTTATGTTAAGTCCGATATAAACTATTACCGAATAAATATACATAAAATATATGGAAATGATGGAGCATGAAATATTGATATAACGAAATGAATGATATATGTTTATAAAGAAAAGGTAAAAGCATGATATGTTTCATGACATGTACATATATGATTATCTTTAATATGTTGATACAAGGAAATTATGTAAGTTGAGACTATTATTAAACTCAAGTGCGATATGTCGAGAAAATAGGTATATCAATGTTGAATTTATATGAAATATGTGCAAGTATACTAACAATGTTATTGTTTGACGCATAAACAAGTGCTAAGCTATTGATTGAATGGTAACATGTTTAATTATAAGGAGCATTGAAATGGTAAGTACTTAGATGAAAATATAATTTAATATTTTACGATTTTTTTCTATGATCCCGATTTAATTTCGGTTGGTTTCTAATGTGTGTTATGGGTTTTGATGGCCCAATAGAGAGGCGTTATGATTATTTTCAAAATATGAATAATAAATGACTCAGAATTTTCTGAAAATGTTCAGTAAACCGGCAATGAATACGGGTAGGGGGTGTTACAGGTGTGCCTTGTGGCAGTGTATGCAAAGCAGTAACCTCCTAAGACCACACGGTTAAGACACATGGGCGAGTCATATGGCTGTGGGCTTAATTCTGTAGCTAGCTAAGTATCACACGACCATAGCACACGAGCGTGTCTGTTGGCCGTGGGTGAAAGTCAGTATGTATGCCTTGTTTTGGCACGGCCTGGTCACACGGGCATGTGACATCAACAGAATTGAAAATTTTTCTGAGTTCTGAAATTTATGAAGTGTTTGGTTTAGTCCCGACTATCCTTAAAAATATGATTTAGGTCTCATAGACCTTCATAAGATATGGATTGTAGATGATTACCTATGTATTAATGTTATGTGATATCTGTGATTCTGAATTGGTCTGAAATGTTCTATCTATCTGGTAATGCCTCGTAACCCTAATTCAATGATGGTTGCGGGTTAGGGGTGTTACATTGCTCGACCTAGTTACTCACCTTGGGTAAGCCAATTTTATTTGTAAAGAAGAAGGATGGATCGTTGAGGTTGTGTATTGATTACAGACAACTAAATAAAGTTACAATAAAGAACAAGTATCTACTTCCTCGGATCAATGACTTGTTTGACCAGTTAAAGTGTGCTACTGTATTTTCGAAGATTGATCTCCATTCTGATTATTATCAACTACAGGTACAGGAATCGAATGTGCCAAGAAAAAGCTTTTCGAACCAGGTATGAACACCATGAGTTTCTTGTGATGCCATTCAGCTTGAAAAATGCACCTGTAGTGTTTATAGATTTGATGAACAGAATTTTCAGCCCGTATTTACAGGTTTGTGGTGGTATTCATAGATGTATTTGATTTACTCTCGGAATGAAAATGAGCATGCTGAGCATTTGAGAATAGTGTTGCAAACCCTTCAAGAGAAACAATTGTACGCCAAATTCAGTAAATGTGAATTTTGGCTAAGGGAAGTTAGCTTCCTTGGGCATGTAGTATCTGTTGAAGGTGTCTGACAAACCCGAATAAAATTTCAGCCATTGTAAATTAAAAACCACAGAAAAATGTGTCTAAAGTTCGAAGTTTTCTGGGACTAACCGGTTATTATCAGAGATTTGTAGAAAGTTTCTCATAATCTTCTATATATTATTAATTTATTCTTCTTCTATCATGTGTTGTTCACTTGTGAAATGATAGCTTCTCTAATAACCCGATTGTTGCTGAAAGATGTGAAATTCGAGTGGACTGATAAATGTCAGCAGAGCTTTGACAGATTAAAAGCTTTATTGACTGAAGCTCCTGTGCTAGTCCAGCCTGAATCAGGTAAGGAATTTACAGTTTACAATAATGCGTCATTGAAAGGTTTAGGTTGTGATTTGATGTAAGATGGTAAGGTAGTAGCCTATGCTTCATGACAGTTAAAGCCACATGAAAAGAACTACCCGATACATGATTTGAACTGGTAGCCATAGTGTTTGCATTGAAAATCTGGCGACATTACTTGTTTAGTGAAAAATGTCACATATTCACTGATCATAAAAGTCTAAAATATTTGATGTCACAAAAAGATTTGAATTTTAGACAGTGTAGATGGCTAGAATTGCTGAAGATTACGATCATGTTATTGACTACCACCCGGGGAAGGCCAATGTAGTGGTTGATGCTTTGAGCAAAAAATCCCTGTATGCTTCGCAATTAATGAACACACGATTGTCATTATCTGATGATGGTTCCATAGCTAAGTTAAAAGCTAGACCAACATTTTCACAGCAAAATTTCTAAAGCTCAGAAAAATGATAACAAGTTGCAAGCAAGACGAGTACAAAGTAAATCAACTCCTGATTTAGAATTTCAGACCGAGACTAATGGTTGTTTGTTATTCAGAGGCAGAGTATATGTACCGAAAGGTTTTGAACTAGAAGATCTTGAATGAAGCTCATAATGGTAACATGTTTGTTCATCCGGGTAGTAATAAAATGTATAATGATCTAAAAAAGATGTGCTAGTGGCCAGGAATGAAGTAAGATATTTCTGAGTTTGTATCTAAATGCTTGATATGCCAGCAAGTAAAAGCTAAACATCAGTTTCCTTCTGAAATATTACAGCCAGTTACGATACCTGAATGGAAATGGGAAAGAATTACTATGGACTTTGTATCGGGGCTACCCCTGTCTCCAAAGAAGATGTCATTTGGGTAATTGTTGATCAGTTGACAAAGTCTACGCACTTTATTCCAGTACATATGGATTTCTCCTTGGATAGATTGGTTGAGTTATATGTTTCTGAGATAGTCAAATTGCATGGAGTGCCTGTCTCTATTATTTCAGATAGAGATCCTCGGTTTACATCTCGATTCTAGAGCAAATTACAAGAAGCTCTGGGTACTTAGTTATACTTTAGTATAGCATTTCATCCCCAAATAGATGGTTAATCTAAACGAGTAATATATACCTTGGAAGATATACTTCGGTGTTGTATACTTGAGTTCGAAGGTAACTGCAAACGATATTTACCTCTAGTTGAATTTGCTTATAATAACAGTTATCAGTCTAGTATTAAAATGGCACCGTATGATTATGGACACAAGTGTAGAACTCCATTGTACTGGACAGAAGTTAGTGAGAAAAGTTACACAGAGTTACTTGGTCCGAGAGACCGAAGAAAAAGTAAAGGTAATTCGAGACAGCCTGAAAGCAGCCTCTAATCGACAAAAGTCTTATGTTTATTTGTAAAGAAAAGAGATAGAATTTCAAGTCAGCGACAAAGTATTCTTAAAATTGTCACCTTGGAAGAAAGTACTCTGGTTTGGTCGTAAAGAAAAATTGAGTCCACGGTTTATTGGACCATATGAGATTACAGAAAGAATTGGACCGGTTGTATATCGGATAGCTTTACCACCATAGCTTGATCGGATTCATGATGTTTTTCATGTGTCTATGTTATGGTGGTATCGATCTGATCCTTCACATGTTATCTCTCCGAAAGAGGTAAAGATCCAGCCTGATATGACATATGGTGAAGAGCCAATCAAAATCTTAGCTCGGGAAACAAAAGAGTTAAGAAATAAAAAAGTAGCTTTGGTAAAAGTTCTTTGGCAAAGGAATGGTATTGACGAGGCTACCTGGGAATCGGAGGATACAATGAGGAAGCAATACTCGAATCTTTTTACTGGTAAGATTTTCGAAGACGAAAATCCTTAAAGGGGGAGAGTTGTAACAACCCATTTTTTAGTGAAATCGAAACAGTAGTTTCGGGACCACAAATCTGACCCAAAAATATATTTTATTTTTATTTATCATATGGCCCATAATATGTTAGAAATGACGTGTGAAAATTTTGATATGAAAATTTTATCGATTTAGTGCCTAATTACGAGAAGGACTAAATCGCGTAAAATGCGAGAGTTGAATTCTAGTAGCTATGAGGATCAAATAGCTATGGAACTCAAAACTTAAGGTCCTTATATGGTAATTAGACCATTAATAAAATTATGTAGATTTTTATGGTGACTCATCCATGGAATTATAGAAAAGGACAAGGGACTAAATTGGAAATATCAAAATACTTAATTAATTAAAAGATGAAAGGAAATTATATCATCTTATTTTCATCATCTTCAACCTAAAACCACATAGAAACCCTAGGAGAGAGAAAAGAAGCTTTCAAGTCCTAAGTGGGTAAGTTTCCTTGTCTCGTTTTTAGTAATTTTGCTATTTTTAAAACTAGGATAGCTTAATTTCTCTATTTGAGGGATTAATTTGAAAAGTTATCAAGGTATGAAAATGGGTCATGGATGTATTATGCTGGAAATTAGAAATTTATGGTAGAAAATGAAAGATTATTAGTAGATAAACAACTTTTGCAAGGTGATTTTTGATGAAAACTTGATTTATAGACTAAAACGTAAACTTATGAAATTGAAGGAAAAATTCTGAAATTTTATGTAAACATGCGTTGGGAAATTTGTAATGGGGCTTTGGTTAGGCTTGGAATAGGAAGTAGTTTGCACAAGTTTCATTTTCCGGGCCAAGGGACAAAATCAAAATTTTTGGAAATGTTAAAGGCAAAATGGTAATTTTGCCTAGGACGTAAATTGAGTCCGTCTAAGTATGAAATGTATGAAATTAATTCTTAAATTCATTTATATAGATCTGGACAACACTAAATCAAGGTTAGATTGAGGGAAAGAAAAGATTTCAGATTAGTAGACTTTTATGAGAACAAGTGTCGAGGTAAGTTTGTGTAACTTAATCAGACATGTAACTATGTTAATTAATTGTTGTGTTGTATGTAATGTGATTTTTGATGTGCTTCACTTGTATGCTATGATAGAAAATGAAAATGAGCTTGAAATGGTGATAAAGGTTTAGTCCCGATTGGATGTTGAATTCTGATGATTTTGTGCGCTTTCCCGAAACAAGTAGGGTCCTGCATTTGTTGCAAACAGGATTTAGCTTGGAAAAGTAAACCCAATGACCTTGTTATAAAAAGGATTTAGCCCGAACGGGTAATCCCAATATAATACCTCTCGAGCACGCATTATGATTAGGGTTTAGCCTGGACTTGTAACCCTAATTGAGCTCTTGTGAGCATACGCTATATAAAGGATTTAGCCTGGACTAGTAATCCTGTTATACGACAGGTGGCTCGTGAGTGTATTCCTTGGTTAAGTACCCTAAGGGGTACCCTCGATAAGAATTAATGAATTAATGAATCGTACACCTCGAGTGTGCTACTTGAGCCTTCATCAAAATTTCAACGATTCAACAGACATATAACTCTTGACATGGCACAAGAACTTTGAGATGATTTGATAATGACTAGAAAGAATATTGTTTGATGAGCTTATCTATGTTACTTGATTTATATGAATAGTTTGTTTACTAACATGTTTGATGAAATGTATGTGATTAGGCCATTTAGCCAAATGGATGGAAATATAACATTGTATGCCTAGATTTTAATAAACAAGATTGGTAAGTTTAGTTTCTGTTATACGAACTTACTAGGCATATAATGCTTCCTCCTTTTATTTTTCCCCTATTTTATAGTGCTCGGAAGCTCGTGAAGTTTGGAAGATCATTGGAGTATCGTCACACTATCGTCTAGCATTTTAGGTACTTTTAGTGAAATCATTTTGGTATAATGGCATGTATAGGGGAACTTGGCCAATAGTGGCTTGAAAATGTTATTTTGTAACCTAGCCATTGGGATGACTAGTAATGGCTTGTTTTGGTATGATTAAGTAGATTATGATGTTATGTTCACATGTGATAAGTTATGTATGTTATCAAAGGTTGTTATTGTCTAAGTTAATCCAAGGTAAATTTATAATCATTTATGCATGTAGTGGTATGCCTTGTTAAATGATGAATTGGCCTACTTTAAATGTTTGAAATGATTGGAATTGGTTGAGTGTTTTATGTGCAGGTTTTTGGGTGATTTTGGGTGAGAAATGAAGCTAGGAAATGCTTCATTTTGTCCACACGGGCAAACACATGGGCGTGTGTCAAGACCGTGTGTCACACACGGCCTGGTAACATAGGCATGTGGTTAGGCCGTGTGTGCCTTGCACCTAAATTTTGAGAAACAAAATGCTCAGAATTGGGCACACGGGCTTGTGTCTTGCCGTGTGAAACTTGCACCTAATTCGAATTAAATTAAGTAACCACACGGCCTAGCACATGGGCATGTGGCATGGCTGTGTGTGCAAGTCAGAGAGTTATACAGGGTCTAATACGGCCTCTAGCACGGACGTGTCCTAGGGTCACACGGGCGTGTCCCAAGGTCACATGGGCATGTGAGCCCTGCACCTTGGAAAAATTTGGTAAATTCGTAAAAATTTCTTAGAGGTCCTGATTAAGTCCCGATTTGATTCTAATGCTAGTATAAGGACCTCGAAGGTCCAATTAAGGGATTTTATGAATAATCTGGGTTAATGAATAGTGACTTGCATGAACGAATTGAAAAATGTTCTGGTAATGCTCTGAAACGCTATTCTGACGATGGGTACGGGTTAGGAGTGTTACACAAGAACAATGCTCACACTAGCTTCTATGAAACTGCAATACATGTAGCATCTCAAACTATTAGTGGTGTCCATCACCGATTCATATTACCTGATAAACAACTATTCAAAGAATTTCATAGCATCTTTCAACCATGATCTTATTTATTTCCGTCATAATGCCATAGTGTCTTTCAACTATGGTCATATTCATTTTTGTCATGTTCCCATAGTGTCTTTCAATTATGTTTTATTTATTTTCCATCCTACTATCATAGCATCTTTCAACTATGGTCCTATTCATTTTCCGTCTTGTTTCCATAGTATCTTTCAAATATGGTCTTCCACGTTTGAATCATGATGTCATAGCATTTTTCAGCTATGGTCTTACTCGTTTGAATCGTGATTCCATAGCGTCTTTCAGCTATGGTCTTACTCATATTTCAACCAACAAACTTGATCATCACAAAACAACGACTATCTAATTTAACCGAATTGCAAACTTACCTAGACAGAAACAATTATGAAAATGAAATCAACAACTATTCTGCTACTTTGGCTTTCCGCAATTTGAGTCCAGTTGATTTGTTTCTTGATCTAAATAATAGTTTCCATTCAATTAATCCATTCAAAAATCTCAAATAACTAAATTTCAGCATATAAGCCCTTTCATTATAAATTTACAAAATTACCCCCCATATTTTACCCTTTATGCAATTTAGTCCCTAAACCCAAAACTTTCAAATTAATCACATTTAATCAAAACTCATGCTAGCCAAATTTCTTAGAGACTCACTACAACACATATTTATCACTATTTCACCAAAATTCCATGAAGTTTTACTATTTTAACAATTAAATCCTTAAAAATTAAAATTACCAAAAATCACTTATACTTTTATTTAACTATCAAATTCATGAATCTATCAAATATGTTCATAAACACATTTAAATCATTCATGTTATGTCCCTAAAATTTTAACAATTTTACAAATTAACCCTCAAGAACCTAATTGCAACGATTTCAAAAATATAAAAATTACAATAAACGGGTGAAAAATGGCTTACCATGCATAAGAGTAAAGCTTGGTTGAACCTTAAAGGCTTAATAATGGCTTCCAAAGATTTTTCTTTTCTGATTTCAATGAAGAAACATTGAGTGGAAGATGATGACCATATATATATATATATATATATATATATTATGTTTTAAATACCTTATTTTGTTAATTATCATTTTTAACTAATATAATTTCAACCCAAACTTCCACCAACCGTCGATAATGTTTAATTATGGTTATTACAACATAACACCTCCCAATTTTATTAGTTAAGTCATTTAATTAATAAAAATCAATAGCAAGTAACTTTTGTAACTTTTATGATTTAGTCCTTTTTTAATTAACTATCAAAATGGCTTTTGGAAATGAGGTCCCGATACCTCATTCTCTAAAACCACTTGACTTTAGGGACAACCCACTTGTACTTAAATATTCATTCAATTACCAAAAATTATCAAATCAAAATACAATATAATATTATATTTTACTTGCAAATATTAAATAATAATGTTTACGGACTCATTTTTTGAATTTGTAGTCTCGAAACTACTATTTTTGACACCACTGAAAAATGGGTTGTTACAGTAACGCTAATTATGCTTTCCCACCGTTGGTATGCTTCTACTTCCAGCAAGGATACAACGCATCGAATGGTATCCTTTTTAGTATACTATAGCTCCTTAATAACCCTTCTTAACTGAGACAACCACTGGTCCATCGTAGTGGATCATCTCCTTTATTTCCCAAAAAAAAAATTTTCTCCTCTTTTCCAAATCTCTTAGATAGGACCATACTTCGGGGAGGCTATTGTAGGTGCAGGTGCAAGTGGAACAAGTGGCGCATGGCGTACTACCTCTAGGCACGGTTGTGGAGGATTTTGTTATTGTTGATGTTGTTGCTCAAATTCAGTTCCCATTGACTACTCAAATAATTGAGTCATCATGGTGAAGAACATTTTTCTGAATGTGTTTTCTACATTCCCAACGTTGTTGTTGTTGGCTGTAGTAGTCTATTCTTAGGTGGGGACATTGCTTTCCATATCCTCACTAATCGCTTCTCTTGAACTTTCAGTCATTCTTCTTATTGACTATAAAAGAGAAATTATCTTAGTACAAGTCACTAAAGATTAAGCTAGAGGCATTATGCATGACAGGGGCGTGACGATACCTTCGATTCATCCGAGAATCAGCTAAACCTAGGTTTTAATACCAAAAACTTGTAGCGTCCCACTCTCGACCTTTAAAAAGGATCCAGGAATGGTGTGTTACAACCTTTGTAACAGTCTATTTTTGGTCAAATCGAAACAGTGGTTTCGGGACCACAAATCCAAAGTCAAAATAATTATTTTATTTATTTATCATTTTAATGTTTTCAACATGATAGTATGATTGTGTGAAAGTTTCGCTAGGAAATTTTATTGTTTAAGCGTTTAATTTGATAAAAAGGACTAAATCGTGTAAAGTGCAAAACTTTTGTTCTATTAGCTAAAGGTGTCTAATAACTATAGAACCTTAAATTGAAAGTCATTATGTTGTAAATAGACCATTAATAGTATGAGTGGACAAAGATGGACATCTTTTTAATGGTTTTAAAGATTAATGAATAAGGTTAAATAGTAATTTGGTTAATTAAGGTAAAATAAATAAAATCAAAACCATATTTTTTTTAGTTATCATCTTCTCTAGCCAAAAAATTGAAGGGAGAACACCATTTTAGGGCTTGAACTATTCGGCACCTTCATTAGCTCAATTGTAAGTCTGTTTTTATTTCGTTTTTAATGTTTTCTATGTTTTTGAGATGTTGAGCTAGGTCTAGCTAGCCCAGGGACTGTTTGCAAAACTATTAAAGATTTAGGATGTTACCATTGATGAATCTATGAGTATTTTGATGTTTAATGATAGTTATACAAATTTTGTTAAGTGATTTTTAGTGAAAATGCAAATTAGGAATTAAATTGTGAAATGTGGAAACTTTCAGGTTAAAATGTGAAATAAATGAAAATTATGGGCTGATATGAGTACTAGGAAAATTCGGCTAGCATGAGCTGGTATTAAATTGCATGAAATTTTGATTTTATGAAATAAGGACTAAATTGTAAAAATATGAAACATTAGGGGAAAATGTGTTGTCTTAATGTGAATTTTAGACTAAATTGAATAGAGAGGTAATTAAATAAGTTAATTTTGATTATATTTAGATCAAGAAAGGCAAAATATGGACTTAGATCGGGGAAAGAACAAGGTTTTAGAATAGTTGACTCGTGTCGTCACTTTTGCATCCGAGGTAAGTTTGTACGTAATAAGTTTCATTATAAATGAATTTTAAATGCTTTGATATTGCATAAACTGTGAATATGAGACTATGGACATGTTCAACGATGATTCAACAGACATGAAAATTGTAACACCCCGTACCCGAGACCGTTGCCGGAGTCGGACACGAGGGGTTTGCAGACTTAAATCACTCGCTTTCACAGTCCATTTTAAAAATTTCCAGGCAGTTGGCTAACTGCGTCACTGTCACTTTAAAAATCATATCTTGTGTTCCAAAACTTGAAAATCAGTTACATAATTTTTCTCTGAAACTAGACTCATATGTCCATCTACAGATTTTTTTCTAGAATTTTTGGTCGGGCAAATTAGTACAGTTTATTAGTTGAAGTCTCCCCTATTACAGGGTGCGACTACACTGACCTTCATGCATTACAATTTGGATATCTCCCTGTACGGGGCTTCAATACTGATGCCGTTTGTTTCTATAGAAACTAGACTCAAAAAGGAATCTATACATATATGGAATGACTTCTAAATGTCTCTGATTAATTTATAATGAATTTCCAAAGTCAGATCAGGGGATCCAGAAACCGTTCTGGCCCTGTCTCACGAAAACTTTAACATCTCATAATATACTGTTCATATGAGCATTTCGTTACTTTCCTATGAAAATAGATTCATCAAGGTTCGATTACATAATTTATTCGCTATTTAATTCCATTCCTACTATTTTTAGAGGTTTTTCACATCCACATCACTGCTGCTGCCAGCATCTATTTTTAAGGTAAACTTTACCTATTTCATGATCCTCCATGGATCAACTAGAGTTTGTCATACATATACTAAAAGCGATCATGAATAATCATTCCCATGACTAACCGTTACCAACATTTCATACCTCTCGACGGACAACATACAAACGATTATAATGCTATGATCAAGTATACTTAAGCCATTTTCGCATGGCTATCCAAATTTACACAAAACCGAAAGGTACATGACCTACAACAAAGGGTAGTCCTATACATGCCATTTCAAAGCTCAACCAAAATTGTACCAAAAGGGGGCTTTGATAGTGTGGGAGACTTCGACTTCCAAAAATCCCGAGTCCGATAGCTGACGAACCAAAATCTATAAAACAGAGAATCAAAGAAACGGAGTAAGCATTTAATGCTTAGTAAGTTTTAAGCAAAACAAAGTGTTCTCAATCACTATCATTGGTCATTCATTTCAACTGTTCGATGAAGTTAATCTAGAGCTTCATCTCGAACTATAATATCATTAAACGCAACCCTTGGCTGTCACATATATACTTTCGAATAATAATGACCTAGATGGTCAAATATTTCCAAAGCACATTCTTCATCGATTTTCAACTTTCAATAATCCTTTCCACTTGTTCATAATCACATCCATATTTTTAAGTATTTCAACATGACAAGTACTAAATTACCATAGGCACATAAAGAACCAAACATATTCCTTATCACGTATACGTAAGCTTACAAATCATAATCCTTACCTTGTACTGGCACATCTAGCTCAACCCAACCCATACTCAAATCACAAGGCTTTTGGGCAGAATATGCACTAATACATAAGAATATTTCATCACATACTTTATTATACAAACATACCATTACCAATTAGATCATTCTCATATTTGGAGTTATAATATTAATCACATTTACCTACCTCTTTGATCTCGATAATTCACCTCAAATCACTCCACCGATGAGTAAGTAACACGTACCTGAACATCTTAAATACATAATACTTATTTGATGGTAACTTAATGCAGATACTCAATATCAAAGTCTTACTTGAATCCTAGCATTTAGCCGTCGGGTCTTTAAAGCTCGGATATAGTACGAACACGAAGCCTACGGACATTAATCAGGATAATATTCTCGCATAAAGCCTGCGGGGTTTTAGCCCGGATATAATACTGACACAAATGCCCTTCGGGACTTATCACATTTATACACTTTCACATCCATCACATTGGCCATTTGGCCTTATCACATATATACACTTTCACATTCATCACATTGGCCACTCGGCCCTATCACATATATATACTTTCACATTCATCACATTGGCCATTCGGCCTTATCACATATATACACTTTCACATTCATCACGTTGGCCACTCGGCCCTATCACATATATATACTTTCACATTCATCACATTGGCCATTCGGCCTTATCACATATATACACTTTCACATTCATCACATTGGCCATTCGGCCTTATCACATATACATATCTTGTACATCAATTTCATCATAACAAAATTGACTAGGTATACTAGTCATTTGTGGCTTATAGCTTCACTTTAATACGGATTTGGTACTTTGATTACCAATGTTCAATCGATAGCTTATAAGCAACTCAAATGGTTTTATTAAGGTTTACAACAAAATCCCAAATTCAGCACAAGCTATTTTTTTTCCTGAGCAACAGTCATTAAATTATTCGTAAATGGAGCTACGAAACTCCAAATGAAGTGCCGTTAATTTTCCCTGAAAATAGACTCATACATATCTTATCCAACAAATTTTCAGAATTTTTGGTTTGGCCAATCAATACCAGATTTTTCTTAAAGTTTCCCCTATTTCACTGTTTGACTAATCTGACCACTCTTCACTACGAATCAAATTTCTCATTGTACAGAATTCAAAATGTGTTCTATTTGATTTCATTTGAAACTAGACTCATTAAGGAGTCTAAGCATATAAATTTTATCTTATAACCATTTTTGTACAAATTATAATGATTTTCTAAAAAACAGAACAGGGGATTTCGGAGTCATTCTAACACAGTCCCACACAACTTTAGATATCTCTTTATAGGCAATTTCTTTGCTTACACGGTCTCTTTTATAAGAAACTAGACTAACTAAGCTTTGATTACATATTTTATTAAGCCTATAATTCCACACCAAAAATTTATAGTGATTTTCTAAAATCACATTACTGCTGCTGTCCAAAGCAAACTATTACAATTTGCTCTTAAATTTCCAAGTCCAAACACTTATGAACTTACCATTTGAGTTTAAGACATATCATGGCCACATCATATCTTATTAAATCAACTCATTATGTCCTATTATGATTGAATTTACTCAACGTTTAATCACTTAAAACTTACCTCGGGAGTGGTCGACGATTAGATATCCACGGCTATTCGTTTACTTTCTCTTTTCTCCTATCCGACTTTGATCCTCTAAGCTCTCGAGCTAAATCAAACAATTTACTTCCCAATCAAACACAATCACACGACATCCATATACATTTTAGAACCATTCTTAACATATTTACCACTCATTTACAAACAAAATACTCATATCACATTTATAAAACTACCTTTCATAAACACTATGTATAAATATGCATTTCTTCACTATTTACTAAGTCAAGCCAAACCACATGATTTATTAATCGTTAATATATATATACAACCCTTTACCATTTCCAAAATACATATGCATGGC
Source organism: Gossypium arboreum (assembly GCF_025698485.1). Taxonomy (NCBI): domain Eukaryota; kingdom Viridiplantae; phylum Streptophyta; class Magnoliopsida; order Malvales; family Malvaceae; genus Gossypium; species Gossypium arboreum. The sequence continues at coordinate 78,970,082 of NC_069077.1, read as the reverse complement.
CAACCTTTTAACCATATATTCGGTCATAAAATTTATTCTTTAATAATTCAACCAATTTCACAATTTAAATCAAAACTAATTGCATCATTTATAACCGTACCTAAATGAACATCAATTAGTATACAAAACATATTCATACGTTAATATCTCAAACCTTACCATAACAACCAATATGCAAGATATCACATATACATAACTTAGCTTATGAAAACATATGTATTACATCATAAACACATCTTTTACCAATTACCTCACTTAAGCCAAATTTTTTATAATCAACCACAAAAAAAATATACCACAAATCACACTTCCAAAATGAGCTACTTCCATGGCCGATTATACTTCATCATTAACATATCTCATTTTTGGATCATATAATCAACATTTGTTCAAGACATCAAACCTCTTTAATTTCGGCTATTACTAATATAAACATTCACAAATCATATTCTTAGGAAGACCGATTTCTTTCCATAACACATTTATCATCAATACTTAGATGAAACAACCAAAATCCCTTCCTTTATACCATAGCCGAATGCTCCAATCATCCATCAAAATTACAAACTTTAGCATGGGCTAAGTAAGAACCATGATTATTTACCTAAAACAAGTTAAAATTTCACAATTTGACATAATATACTAACCTTTTTAATGACTCAAGTGACCAAAAATTCTTCCCCTCCTTTGTTTCTTCTATCCGGCCATGTTGAACAACAAAGAAAGAATTTTGTTTTTCCTCCCCTTTCTCTAGTCACGGCAATGGGGAGTAAGGGGGAGACAACTTTGGTTTCTCCTTCCACTCCCCTCATATTTTATTATTCTTCCCATACATATTAGCATAAAATGTCTATAATATGTTTTTTTTTTCCATAGCATGGCCGGCCACCATCTAGATTTTTGGCTAATTTGACATGCAAACCTTTCTTTTATACAACATGCATTAATAGGTCCTTATAGATTAACCTATCGCATTTCAAAAGTGTCACACATAAGTCCTATTACTAAATTCACATGCAATCGACTAAATCGAAGCTTAAAACTTTCACACATTCATATTCACATATAATAAACATAAAATATGACGGCTAATTATTTTTATGACTTGATTTTGTGGTCCCGAAACCACTTTTCGACTAGGGTCAAATTAGGGGTGTCACAAAAATCCCAGTTGAACCTTAGGAATAGATTAGGATACAAATGACATGTCATTAAGGGTTATTGTGATTATGTGATCCAGGTGCTGGTCCTTACATTCTACCAGTGGCTGAGTTTACCGGCATATGTTGCAGTTACTTGACAACTTGTGTAAGCAGCACCATGTAGCTAAGTCTTGACTGACAGCTCGTGTGAGCAGGCCCATTGATAGCTCTAGTGTGAGCAGTATATGTGATAAGAGATTGAGATAGCTTCGACTATATATGTGGCATTTAGGGTACAAGTTTCCCATGTATCCAATAGTATTCTAAATGGTTCAACAGGTAAATGAAAAATATTGTTGAGTATGAGATTGATACGAGATGGTACAGGTATGTTTATGAACCGTATAAGCTTTAAATCGAAGAAACTTGTGAATGAGATGTTTAATCTTATGATTGAATATATGAAAGGTTTGTTAGTTAAAATGAGTTACATGTTGATATATTCAAATTGTTGAATTGTGCATTTATAAATAGATTGAGTTTATTTTATAAAAGCTTACTAAGCTATAAAGCTTACTTTATTTACTTTTACCGTGTTTTATAGTGAATTCAAAGCTAGCTCGGATTTGGGGATTGTCGGAGACTTTGTCACACTATCCTACTATCACTTTGGTACCTTTGAGTTTATGTTTTGAGTTATATGGCATGTATAGGATTAAGGCTATTTTGGTTATGAGTTGATAATGATTTTGGTCATTTGAAATGGCTTGTAAATGTTAAATATTTAGTTTTGTATATTGCCATAGGAGTTGGCTTATTTGGTATGTTTGAATCATGTATATATATATATATATGTGTGGGAGGGGCATGGCTTATATTATGAAGCTTGTGGATATAGACATCGTGGATGCTAAATGGTTGAAATTAGATAACATTGTTTGTGAAATTGAGCACATTGACGCATACTTGAAAGTGTATAATTAGTTGAATTGTATATGTGATGATTTTCGTATAAATGCTATAGTCTATTTTGTGACTTATGTGTATTGAGAAATGTGGTATAAAATATGCATGAATTAGGCTTGAATTGGTTGGTTTAAATGCCAAATTATGTTATGTTTTGGTTCCAGTTGGGTTGATGTAGGTGTGCACAAGTTTGGGTGGAAAAATGACTTGGTAAATAGCCTATTTTTGTCCACACGGGCAGAGACACGAGCGTGTGTCTCAGCCGTATGTGACACATGGTCATGTACACAGCCGTGTGTCCCCTGGTGTTGAATTAGAAACCAAGTCAATATGCTCCACACGGCCTCACACACGGGTGTGTGACTTGGCCATGTGGCATAAGTCAGTATACCCTACAGGTTTGACACGGCCTAGTACATAGTCTGGTACACAGGTGTATATTGCCATTTTTTGGGCAAACGGGCTAGTCACACGGGCGTGTGTGTTGGCCGTGTGACCAAAGTTAGAGAGTTACATGGGGTCAAACACAGGCTGGGACACAACCATGTGCTGCTACTTCGAATGTCCACATGGCCTGTGACACGAGCATGTCTTTGGTTGTGTGAGACACACAGCTGGGCCACACGAGAATGTGTCCCCTATTTTGGGAAAAAATTTCTAAGTGTTGTAAAAGTTTCTAAAGTTACCGATTTTGTCTCGAACCACCTTGAATGCATGTTTTGGGCCTCATAGGCTCGTATTAGGGACAATATGATTGGTTGTGAATGAATTGTATTTGAATTGACTAATTGTATGAGAAATGTATGTTTAAATATTGATATGTTTGGTAATGCTCTGTAACCTTATTCCGGCATTGAATATGGGTGAGGGGTGTTACATTTATTGGTATCAGAGCTATGGTTTAGTCTATTCTAGGACAACGTAGCGTATATGAAAGTCTAGCTATACATGCCATATATATAACTTGTGATGTGATAATTCCTAACAATTTAAAATGTGCTTTTGTATAGTAAATGGATCTCAATCGAGCTATAGCTGACGATGTTAAAAGTAATGCACCTGCTTCTGTACATAGGGTCGCGCAATCCGAGTCTAGACCTGTAATGGGTAGCCAGGGAGGAGAGGCTAAAGAAGCCTTCTTCCAGATGATGATCGAGTGGTTTATGGAATTTGTTCGAACAAATCTGACTGCTCAACAACCTCTACCCCTACCTTATCCCCAACCAGTTCCTATAGTTTCTCAAGGTGTGGAATTTCTAAGATTTAATAAGCCGCCAGTTGATAAGATTAGAAAACACGGAGCCAAAGAGCTTAGAGCCAATGTTGTCGATGATCCTAAGTGAGCCGAGTTTTGGCTCGAAAATACTATCAGAGTTTTTGATGAAAATGTGCTGTATCACTTCTGAGAGACACTGCATATCAATGGTGGAATACTTTAGTGTCTGTGGTACCGAGAGAAAGGGTTACTTGGGAATTCTTTCAAGATAAGTTCAAGAAGAAATACATCAGTCAACGATTTATCGATAAAAAGCGAAAAGAGTTTCTTTAACTGAAACAAGGCTGCATGTCTGTAACTGAGTACGAGCGAGAATTTGTGAGACTCAGTAAATATGCTCGGGAATATGTTTCAACCGAAGAAATTATGTATAGAAGATTCGAAGATGGGTTGAATAAGGATATCAGATTGCTGCTCGGGATTTTAAAGTTGAAAGAATTTTTTGTGTTGGTTGACAGCCTGTAAAGCAGAAGAACTTGGTAAAGTAAATAGAAACGCTGATTTTGAAGCTAGGGATTCAAGACAAAGATTGATGAATAAACCATATCAATCCTAGTCAAAGAAATCAAAAGATTCATATAATCATTCAACTACTTCAGTGGGATATTCCAATAGAGATCATGGGAAGCAACATTCAAGTTCTAAAGCCGAAGCTACGTTAATAACAAGCTTTGATAATGCTAGGTTCAATAGACCTAAATGTCAACGATGCGAAAGATGACATCCTGGTGAATGTAGAATGAATGATCGGGCTTGTTTCAAATGTAGCTTACAAGATCACTTTATCCGGGATTGTCCTGAGTTAAATGAGAAAGATATGCCTCAGAATGAAAGATCAAGCAATACGACTACTAGAGGGAGACCAACCCGAAACACTGGAAGTATGAGTTGTAATCATGGTTCTATGAGAGGTTCTACAGTGAGATCAGAGGCTAGAGTACCTGCTAAAGCTTACACAATTTGCGCTCGCGAAGATGCGTCATCACCCGATGTTATCACCAGTACATTTTCTCTTTATGACACTAATGTAGTTGCATTAATTAATCCTGGATCGAGTCATTCGTATATTTGTATGAATTTAGTGTCCAGTAAGAGTTTGTCTGTTGAATCGATTGAGTTTGTGATTAAATTATCGAACCCTTTAGGAAAATATGTTTTAGTTGATAAAGTTTGTAAAAACTGTCCTTTAATGATTCGGGGTTACTATTTTCTGGCTAATTTGATACTACTACCTTTTGGTGAATTCGATGTAATCCTGGGTATGGATTGGTTGACGCTACATGATGCTATTGTGAATTGTATACAAAAGACAATTAAATTGAAATGTCAGAATAGTGAGATTCTTTGAATTGAATCAGATGAGTCGAGTGGGTTGCTTGTTGTCATTCATTGATGTCAGGTCAGAGATATATGAGAAAAGGTTGTGATGTTATCTAGCTTATGTTCTGGATACTAAAGTGTCTGAACCTAAGATTGAATCAGTGCCAGTGGTCTGTGAATTTCTGGATGTGTTTCCAGAAGAGTTACCAGGATAACCACCAATCAGAGAGGTCGAATTTGCTATTGAGTTAGTACCGGGAACATCACCGATATCGATAGCTCTGTACAGAATGGCTCCGACAGAATTGAAAGAGTTGAAAGCTCAGTTGCAAGAGTTAATAGATAAAGGTTTTGCACGTCCTAATTTTTCTCCCTGGGATGCGCCAGTATTGTTCGTAAAGAAGAAAGACGGATCAATGAAATGTGTATTGACTATTGTCAACTCAACATGGTTACGATAAAGAACAAGTATCTTTTGTCGAGAATAGATGATTTGTTTGACCAGTTGAAAGGGGCAACTGTGTTTTTGAAGATTGATTTGAGATCTACCTATTATCAGTTACGAGTTAAAGATTTAGATGTGTCGAAAACTGCGTTTAGAACGAGGTACAGACATTATGAATTTCTTGTTATGTCTTTCGGATTAACTAACGCTCCTGCCATTTTTTTTGGATTTGATGAATCAAATTTTTAGACCGTATTTAGATAGATTTATTGTAGTTTTCATTGACAGCATTTTGATTTATTCATGAGATGAGTCTAAACATGCTGAGCATTTAAGAATTATACTCCAAATCTTGAGAGATAAGCAACTATTTGCTAAAATCAGTAAATGTGAGTTTTGGCTCCGAGAAGTCAAATTTTTGGGACATATTGTTTCAGCGGAAGTATACGAGTTGATCCAAGTAGATTTCCACAGTTGTTTACTGGAAACCACCGAGAAATGCATCTCAAGTTAGAAGTTTTCTGGGTTAGCTGGTTACTATCGACGATTTGTTAAAGGATTCTCGATGATTGCTACACTTTTGACTAGATTACTACAAAAAGATGTAAATTTTGAGTGGTCCGAGAAATGTCAACAGAGTTTTGAACAGTTGAAAGCATTGTTAACTGAGGCACCAGTGTTGGTTCAACCAGAAGTGGGTAAAGAATTTGTGATTTTTAGTGATGCATCATTGAACAATTTGGTTTGTGTTTTGATGCAAGAGGGAAAAGTGATAGCTTAAGCCTCCAGATGTTGAAGCCGCATGAAAGGAATTATCCGACACACGATTTAGAATTGGCCGCTATTGTTTTTGCATAAAAAATTTGGCGACATCATTTATACAGTGAAAAATATCATATCTTTACTGATCATAAGAGTTTGAAGTGCTTAATGACTCAGTAAGATTTGAATTTGCGTTAACGAAGATGGCTCGAGTTACTGAAAGACTATGGATTAGTGATTGATTATCATCTGGGTAAAGCGAATGTAGTCACGGATGCTCTGAGTAGAAAATCTTTATTTACTTTGAGAGCGATGAATACTCAGTTAACCTTGTTTGATAATGGTTTGATTTTAGCAGATTTGAAAGCTAAACCGGTTTTTCTTCAGCAATTTGTAAAGCTTAGAAGTGTGATAATGAATTGCAAGCCAAAAGAGTGCAATGTGAATGACTAGTAATTCAGACTATTAGATCGGATCTGACGATTGTTTATGTTCTGAGATAGAATTTGCGTACCAAAGAATTCTGAGCTCATTCAGAAAATTTTACACGAAACACATAGTGGTTGTCTATCTATTCACCCGGGGGTATTAAAATGTAAAATAATTTGAAACAATTGTATTGGTGGTCAGGTATGAAACTGAGACATTTTAGAAATTGTGTCGAGATGTTTAGTTTGTCAACAAGTTAAAGCCGAACATCAAATTCCTTCGGGATTACTATAGCCTATGATGATACCAAAATGGAAATGGGATAAAGTTACAATGGATTTCGTATTGGGATTACCCCTATATCTGAGGAAGAAAGATGCTATTTGGGTTGTCGTTGATCGACTGATGAAATCTGCATATTTCATTCTGGTACGTATAGACTATTCACTTGATAAATTGACTGAATTGTACATTTCAGAGATTGTTAAATTGCACGGGGTGCCAATTTCAATTATTTCGGATAGAGACCCGAGGTTTATGTCGCGATTTTAGAAGAAGTTGCAAGAAGCTCTGGGTGCGAAGCTGAACTTTAGTACTCCATTTCATCCGCAAATCGACAGTCTATTTGAAATAGTAATTCAGATTCTCGAAGATATGCTTCATTATTGTGTTCTAGAGTTCGAAGGAAACTGGGAGAAATATTTACCATTGGTTGAATTTGCGTATAATAACAGCTTTCAATCCAGCATAAAGATGGCACCGTATGAAGCTTTGTATGGTCGCAAATGCCGAACTCCATTGTATTGGACCGAGCTAAGTGAGAAAAAGATTCATGGGATTGATTTGATCAAAGAGACTGATGAGAAAGTAAAAGTAATTCGCGACAGTTTGAAAGCAGCTTCAGATCGACAGAAATCGTATGCAAATTTAAAACGAAAAGATATTGAATTTCAAATTGGCGACAAAGTATTTCTAAAAGTATCTCCGTGAAAGAAAATTCTTCGATTTGGTTGCAAAGGCAAACTAAGTCCGCGATTTATCGGGCCGTATGAGATCATTGAAAGAATAGGACCAGTGGTATACCGGCTAGCATTACCGTCAAAATTAGAAAAGATCCCTAATGTGTTTCATGTGTTGTTGTTGTGTCGTTATAGATCAGATCCATCACATGTAATTTCTCCTGTAGAGATTCAAATTCAACCCGACATGACCTACAACGAAGAACCGATCAGAATTTTACCTTAAGAGGTTAAACAATTGAGAAATAAAAGCATAGTTTTAGTAAAAGTACTTTGGCAATGGCACGGTGTCGAAGAAGTTACGTAAGAGACCGAGGAAGCTATGAGAAAACAGTACCCTAACCTCTTTTGTGGTAAGATTTTTGGTTACGAAAATCCTTAAAGGGGGAGAGTTGTAATAGCCTATTTTTGGTCAAATTGGAACAGTGGTTTTGAGACCACAAATCCAAAGTCAAAATAATTATTTTATTTATTGATTATTTTAATGTTTACAGCATGATAGTAAGATTGTGTGAAAATTTCGTTAAGAAATTTTATCATTTAAGTGTTTAATTTGATAAAAAGAACTAAACGGGTAAAGTGCAAAACTTGTGTTCTATTAGTTAAAGGTGTCTAATAACTATAGAACCTTAAAGTGGAAGTCCTTAAAGGGAAAAATGTGTAAAAGTTCTTTAATTTGAATTTTAGACTAAATTGAATAGAGAGGTAATTAAATAATTTAATTTTGATTATATTTAGATCAAGAAAGGCGAAATACGGACTCAGATCGAGGAAAGAACAAGGTTTCAAAATAGTTTACTCATGTCGACGCTTTTGCATCTGAGGTAAGTTCGTATGTAATAAGTTTCATTATAAATGTATTTTAAATGCTTTGATATTGCATAAACTGTGAATACGAGACTATGGACATGTTCGATGATGATTTGAAAAACGTGAAAATCTCAGTTGAACCTTAGGAATAGATTAGGATACGAATGACATGTCATTAGGGGTTATTGTGATTATGTAATCCGGGTACTGGTCCTGTACATCCTACCGGCGCCTGAGTATACCAGCATGTGTTGTGGTTACTTGACAACTTGTGCGAACAGCACCATGTAGCTAAGTCTTGACTGACAGCTTGTGTGAGCAGGCCCGTTAATAGCTCTAGTGTGAGCAGTATATGTGATACGAGATTGAGATAGCTTCAGCTATATATGTGGCACTTAGGGTGCGAGTTGCCTCTATATTCAATAGTATTTCGAATGGTTTAACGGGTAAATGAAAGACGTGGTTGAGTATGAGATTGATACAAGATGGTACAGGTATGTACATGAACCGTATAAGCTTTAAATTGAAGAAACTTTTGAATGACACGTTTAATCTTATGATTGAATATATGAAAGGTTTGTTAGTTAAAATGAGTTACATGTTGATATATTCAAATTATTGAATTGTGCATTTATGAATAGATTGAGTTTATTTTATACGAGCTTACTAAGCTATAAAGCTTACTTTGTTTATTTTTACCATGTTTTATAGTGAATTCAAAGCTAGTTCAGATTTAGGGATCGTCGAAGACTTCGTCACACTATCCTATTATCACTTTGGTACCGTTGAGTTTATGTTTTGGGTTTTATGGCATGTATAGGATTAAGGCTATTTTGGTTATGAGTTGATAATGATTTTGGTCATTTGAAATGGCTTATAAATGTTAAATATTTAGTTTTGTATATTGCCATAGGAGTTGGCTTATTTGGTATGCTTGAATCATGTATATATATATATGTGTGCATGGCTTATATTATGAAGCTTGTGGATATAGACATGGTGGATGCTAAATGGTTGAAATTAAAGAACATAAATGTTTGTGAAATTGAGCACATTGATGCATATTTGGAAGTGTACAATTAGTTGAATTGTATATGTGATTTTGGTATAAATGGTGTAGTCTATTTTGTGACTTGTGTGTATTAATAAAGGTGGTATAAAATATGCATGAATTGGGCTTGAATTGGTTGGTTAAAATGCCAAATTATGCTATGTTTTGGTGTCAATTGGGTTGATATAGGTGTCCACAAGTTTGGGTGGAAAAATGACTTGGTAAATAGCCTATTTTTATCCACGCGGACAGAGACATGAACATATGTCTCAGCCATGTGTGACACATGGTCATGTACACGGCTATGTGTCCCCTGGTGTTGAATTAGAAACCAAGTCAGTATGCTCCACACGGCCTCACACATGGGTGTGTGGCTTGGCCGTGTGGCATAAGTCAGTATACCCTAAAGGTTTGGCACTGCCTAGTAGACAGTCTGGTACATAGGTGTATATTGCCATTTTTAGGGAACACGGGCTAGTCACACGTGTAACACCCCTTACCCGTACTTGAGACTGGAACAAGGTACGGGGTATTATCATACACAAACATGACATTTCCAGAAAATCACGGGCTATAAATTTTTGTTCCAAATTAAAACCAATCAAACATGTAACACCCTGAACCCGGCCCAGACGTTATAGCCAAATTTGGCGTGTCACAACGAAGTGTCATTACGAAAACTTTAGAGAGTTAGGTTCTTTGTTGTTACCAAATCTTTTTGTCAAAAACGTTTTACCAGTTTTATTGCCTTTGATATGCTAAACTGTTTAAGACTTGTGGAAGCTTTTAAAACCTTGGAGTTGAAACACGTGTTTTTGAAAAACAATTATTATTTTGAAAACACGTCTTCTTAAACCTAGCAGTTTTTAAGTGAATATATAAAAGCCCAATTAAAAATTATAACCCATAAATGGTCTTATTACAAAACATGAACCCAAAATGAAACTTTAAGTTTAAATAAAACTAAATGTAAATTAATTGTAGTCGTCTGGCCACCTCCGAGTCCCTCGTAACACCAAATCGCCTAAAGTTGGGGATTACCTGAAAGTCAAAGAGAAAGAGTGAGTTTACAAAAGCTCAATGTGCAATCCCCTATCAATCATTCAATATACAGCATACAGTAACAGTCTGGGCCTGAGCCCTATTCGAAAATAGTACAGAGTGGGCCGTAGCCAATACAGTAACAAAACAGTACAATAATGCAACCCATCCCAATCCAGCCAACACACCACTCCTTACCACCAACACACCATGTGGGGACAAAGTCGACCCACCCAGCCAACACACCAATAATGCAAAGAAAGTGCTAGAAATATCAACAGAGCAAACCCGCCAAGAATAAAAAGAAGCAAAGTCGCCAAGATGTCGATATATGTGGCGAGCCACCGAATAAAGACACTCTCTCCTTAACAGAATCCCAACCCCATGCAGAATGTCATGTCATAAATCATACGTGTATGCAGAATGTCATGCTCAGAAAGAACGGTTATATCATAGCACAAATCAGTCATTTACCCTCGAGGAGTAAAATAGTCATTTTACCCTATAGGGGTATTTTGGTTATTTAACTTGCTTTAGGGTCTAGCTACTCTTATTGACCCATCAGAAGGTCTACAGTCACCTCAAGCAACTCGTGTAATCCTAACAGTCCTAACACTGTAGTAGGCCTAAGGCCCATTATGCAGCCTAAGTAGGCCCACACGCCCGTGTGGCCTATCAGGCCCAAAAATTACCACGGCCATGTGAACTACACAGCCCAGTCCAGTAATTCCCATATATTATGGAATTCATCCGTGTGGAGCCCACAAGCCCATTGGGCCCACACGGCCCTTTCTGGCCCATCGTGGCCCAGAATGGCCCAAACCCATGAGAATACTCATTGCGGCCTCTATCGTCTAACACCCATGTGTCGTGGATCAGTTTACCTCACGAGCGATCGAACACTCGTGTAGCCTCAAACGCCGTATTTTTTACTTTTCGACATTTTCTGTTTTACAGTTGAAAGGGGTGTGATTACACACCTGGTTGCAAATATTTGTAAGAAGCCTTCGAACACGAACCTAAATTAATCAAGACATTCGGTTAAACGTTTATCACAAGGGTCAACACCCACTTACTAATACTTAATCCAAAAAGAGCACTTGTCTTAGTCAACGGATGCGGTTCAACCCGCCAATAATATTAATCGAAGGTTGGCCACACCCTCTTTTTCCGAAAAGCTGCATCATCCAGGGAACCCATTAACAACAATCGCATAAACCAAATACTTGAATCGATACATATTTCCTACATAAAACTTATAACCAGAGATAGGGCATTCAGCCAACACCCCATTAGATTAGTCCACATACTTACCTTAAATTGAGTGATAAGGAAACGGTTTCGACGGCTAAATATCACCAAAAGATCTTTCACTTCTCGAGGAAATTCAGAGAATCACAGGAATAGCCCACCTAAAAGAAGAGGACAAAAATCGACTATAGAGAACAAGAGAAGGGAGGAGCATTCGGCTTTAAGCAGAGGTAACATGAAAAAGATTAAAGAAACCAGCAAGAATGGAATGTACCTACAATAGTCGTCGAGCCGCAATCAAGATGAAGAGATGAGGAGGAGAGAATCGGTCATGAACCAATGGCTAAACCAAAATGGATGAACAAGGGGAGGAGAAGAGGCAGTGAGCAATCAATTACCCACAAAAGGGAGTAAAGAGGGAAGGAGGAAAAGGAACAGATAAGAGGGAAAAGAGAGGTTCGACTAGGAGGGAAAACCAAAGGATAGAGTAATGGGGACGAGCAAAAGTGTATTCGGACAGAGAGAAAAATGCCAAAAGAGGAAAAATGACCAAAAGAAAAACTGATCAAGGAATACTCCCCCTTAAGGAAATACAGCCAAAATTCTGAGTATCTAGAACCCAATTCGGCACTACCACCTCCACACCCTCTAATTCCTTGATTTTCTCTCAATATCTCTCCCTGATTCTCTCCACATATCACTCCAACATCCATTTCAAACTCTATTCAAACTCTCATGACCAATTCATCAACCTCAAAGTCTCAGTCCAACTCCTCTACGTACCCAGCTCAACAGCAAAATAAATACTCCACTGTACAACTTAAGACTCGAACCCAAGTCCCCTAGTAGAAGCAACACACCACATTGCCATAAGACCACACGCTCTCTTTGTGTCATAAAACAAGCACTATTATTTACAAGGCCTATATGATAGTGTCCAGATTCATTTAAGAGCAACACTGAAAATTTTGCAAAAGCCAAGACCTAGACCCAGGTTTCTCAAACACTCCCAAACACACCCAAATCATTAAGCCAGTAAAGCAAACATGAAATTTGTGTCAGATAATACCAAATCAAAGACTCTAAATTTTTGGGGCGTTACAACGCTACCCCCTTAAAGAAATTTCGACCTCAAAATTTACCTGATCAAAAAAGATGAGGGTATTGTTTCCACATAACCTCCTCAGGTTCCCACGTGGCTTCCTTCGATCTGTGATTACGCCAAAGCACTTTAACTAGTAGGATAGATTTCTTCCTCAGTTCTCGAATACACCAGGATATCATCTATATATACTATCACAAACCGATCCAGATAGGGCTGGAACACTCGATTCATCAGATCCATAAAGGTAGTTGGTGCATTCGTTAGCCCAATCAGCATCAGTAGGAACTCATAATGATCATAACGAGTCCTAAATGCTATCTTATACACATCAGTCTCTTTAATTTTCAACTGATGATACCCAAAACGAAGATCTATTTTTGAGAAAATTGAAGCTCTATGCAATTGATCAAATAAATCATCTATCCTCGAAAAAGGGTACTTATTCTTGATAGTTAGCTTGTTCAACTTTCGATAGTCAATGTACATACGCATAGATCCATTCTTCTTCTTCAAGAACAACATTGGTGCTCTCTACGAAGACACACTGGGTCAAATCAACCCTCGGTCCAGTAGTTCTTGAATTTGAGCTTTTAACTCCACCAGCTCATTCAGTGTCATCCTATAAGGGGTGATGGACACTAGAGCTTTCTCGGTATGAGCTCAATACCAAACTCGACCTCATAGAACGAAGGTAACCCAAGGAATTCATCAAGAAATACATCAGGAAAATCCTTAACAGTTCTAATACCTTCGACTGAAGAACCCTCAGAATCAGATACACCAATGCAGGCTAGAAACGCCTCATAACGCTGTGAACATATTTTTTGACCCTTAGTGCAGAGATTACATTTGATAAATAATCCTTTCACTCCCCAATCACAACCACCACCTCATCTTTTGCAGTCTTCAGCACCATATGCTTAGTAGCACAATCCAAACTTGCACGGTATTTAACCAGCCAATCCATCCCTAAGATAAGGTCAAATTCACCAAACAGTAACTCCATCAAATCCGCTGGAAAGATTACTCTTTGAACCTCTAGGGGCACATTCCTGAACAACTTATCTATCCTTACTGACTATCCTAGTGGACTTATCACAACCATTTCACCAACAATACTTTCACACAAAATACCAAGGTTCCAGACACAGTGCATGCAATGTATTAGTGCGTAGACCCAATATCAATTAAAGCAGTATAAGGTACATTATGGATTAGGAACATACCAGTTATAACATCTGGGGCATCTCCGTCCTCTCGATGTGCAAAAGCATAATATAGCAATTTGGTCGCCTCGCCTCAAGATACTAACACTCTCGCCGGTACTCCACGACCTCGCCCCATACCATTTCCACCTTTGGCCAAACCACGACCTCTCGGTGGTAGCTGAACACCTCTCACTGGCTGTACATAACTTGATGCTCCAAAGACCCACATCTAAAACATGCCCCAATCTTCTTCCAACACTCATTCAGGTGATGTCTCCTACAATCTAAACAATGCTGCGACCTCGCAACAGGAACCCCAACTCGGACTGGCCCATCAAACTTACTATTATTTTTAGACCCACCAAACGAACCTGAGGACCCTAAATCCCTTTTATATCTTCCCTTATCTTTTTTTCGGTTCTCGCGCTCAGAGCGCTTCACATCCTTGGTGATCTTTGCCTTTTCTACGAGAGTGGTAAAATCTCGCCCCCTCTGCTGAACTATCAGGACTCGTAACTCATCTCGTAGGCTATCCTCGAAACTCACACAGCGTTCAAATTCAGTCGCCAATATCCCACGGGCATAGCAGCTAAGTCGTAAGAACTCTGCCTCATATTCTGCTACGAATCTATTCCCTTGTGTCAAGCTCAAAAATTCCCTTCTTCTGGCGTCCACATAACTTGCTCCCACATATTTCCCTTGGAATGCCGCCTTAGAGAAATCCCATGTTAACCAGTTGGCTGGAGTACCCTCTCTCACGGTAAGCCACCACTAATAGGCCTCCTCTCGTAGTAAAGACATTGCACCTTTTAATTTTTGCTCAGAAGTGCAGTTGAGATCGTCCATTATTCTCTCCGTAGCTTCCAACCAGTAGTCAGCCACATTAAGGGCCACTCCAGAAATACCCCTAAAAATCTCCGCTCCATTTGACCAGAGTTGTTCCGAGACTGACCCACGGCCCATAGCACCCATATTGGTTCTAGCAACTCTCTCTAGAATTTGGAGCATAGCCTGGGATAATGTATCATCCCCAGCTGCTCAATCGTATGATCCCATCTCAGTTACTGGTGAGGCTGGTGCCTCCCCAGCGTCAACGTTAGGCATATGGCCTAATGCTGAAGACCCAACCCTAGCACTTCCACGGCCTCTACCATGATCTCTTATACCCCTTCCGTGAGTACCCCTTGTGCTCATACCAATTCCCATATTATCTAGTTTAAAAATTTTATATATCAGTTAGTAATTCCAGTAATTATTAATAGATGTCTTACGAAAAATAGTATTCAGAATTGGTTTTCCCAGATCGAGGTCTCACTACAGTTTTTAGTTTCCTACAATCTCATTTTACTCCAACTAGAGTATCACAATACAGTCTCATATCTAGATTAATCTCAGTATTGTATTTCAGTCTGATCAACCATCAGTTATCGATAAACTTACGGATTTGGCGCCGGAGACTCGGTATGCAACACCTGCAAATCCTCCAAAATCTTTCAAGAACGGTTTTCTAAAAATTTTAAACGTTTTCAAAACCCATTCCACAGCTGAGTTTTGCAACTTGCCTCTGATACCACTAAATGTAACACCCTGAACTTGGCCCAGACGTTACGGCTGAATCTGGCGTGTCACATCGAAGTGTCATTACGGAAACTTTAGAGAGTTAGGTTCTTTGCTGTTACCAAATTGTCTTATCAAAACATTTTACCAGTTTTATAGCCTTTGATATGCTAAACTGTTTAAGACTTGCGGAAGCTTTTAAAACCTTGGACTTGAAACATGTGTTTTTGAAAACTAGTTATTATTTTGAAAACACGTCTTCTTAAAATAACAGTTTTTAAGTGAATATATAAAAGCCCAATTAAAAATTATAACCCATAAATGGCCTTATTAAAAAACATGAACCCAAAACGAAACTTTAAGTATAAATAAAACTAAATGTAAATTAATTGCAGCAGTGTGGCCACCTCCGAGTCCCTCGCAGCACCAAATCGCCTAAAGCTGGGGATTACTTGCACAGTCGAAGAGAAAGAGTGAGTTTACAAAAATTCAGTGTGCAATCCCCTATCAACCATTCAATATACAACATACAGTAATAGTTTAGGCCTGAGCCTTATTCAGAAATAGTACAGAGTGGGCCATAGCCCAATACAATAACAAAACAATACAGTAATGCAACTCATCCCAATCCAACCAACACACCACTCCGTACCACCAACACACCATGTGGGGACAAAGTCGACCCACCCAGCCAACACACCAATAACGCAGCAAAGTCACTCAGATATCATCGCAAAGAAAGCGCCAATAACAAGAATGCAAACAAAGCTACCAAGATAGTATATGTGGTAGAGCCACCGATGTGAGACACTTCCTCCTTAACAGAATCCCAACCCCATGCAGAATGTCATGTCATAAATCGTACGGGTATGTAGAATTTCATGCTCAGAAAGAACGATTATATCATAGCACAAATCAGTCATTTACCCTCGAGGGGTAAAATAGTCATTTTACCCTATAAGGGTATTTTGGTCATTTAACTTGCTTTGGGGTCTAGCTACTCTTATTGACCCATTAGAAGCTCTAAAGTCGCCTTGAGCGACTCGTGTAACCCTAACGGTCCTAACAATGTAAATAGGCCTAAGGCCCATTATGCAACCTAAGTAGGCCCACATTCCCGTGTGGCCCATCAGGCCTAGAAATTACCACGGCCATGCGAACTACACAGCCCAGTCCAGTAATTGCCATATAGTATGGAATTCATCCGTGTGGAGCCCACAAGCCTATTGGGTCCACACGGCCCATGTTGACCCATCGTGACCTAGAATGGCCCAAACACATGAGAATGCTCATGGCGGCCTCTACCGTCTAACACCCATGTATCTTGGCTCGATTTACATCACGAAGGATCGCATGCTCGTGAGGCCTCAAATGTCGTATTTTTGGCTTTTCGACATTTTCCATTTTACAATTGAAAGGGGTGTGATTACGCACCTGGTTGAGAATATTTGCAAGAAGCCTTTGAACACGAACCTAAATTAATCAAGACATTCGGTTAAACGTTTATCACAAGGGTCAACACCCACTTACTAATACTTAATCCAAAAAGACCACTTAGCTTAGTCAACGGATGTGGTTCAACTCGCCAATTATATTAATCGAAGGTTGGCCACACCCTCTTTTGTCAAAAAGTTGCATCATCCAAGGAACCCATTAACAACAATCGCATAAACCAAAGACTTGAATCGATACCTATTGCCTACATAAAACTTAAAACTAGAGATAGGGCATTCGTCCAACACCCCATTATATTAGCTCATATACTTACCTTAAATTGAGTGATAAGAAAATAGTTTCGACGGCTAAATATCACCAAAAGCTCATTCACTTCTCGAGAAAATTTAGAGAATCACAATAATAGCCCACCTAAAAGAAGAGGACAAGAATAGACTATAGAGAACAAGAGAAGGGAGGAGCATTCAGCTTTAAGCAGAAGTAACATGAAAAAGATTAAAGAAACCAGCAAGAATGGAACGTACCTACAATAGATGTCAGGCCGCAATCAAGATGAAGAAATAAGGAGGACTGAATTGGTCATAAACCAATGGTTAAACCGAAATGGATGAAGAAGGGGAGGAGAAGAGGTAGTGAGCAATCGACTACCAACAAAAGGGAGTAAAGAGTGAAAGAGGAAAAGGAACAAAGAAGAGGGAAAAGAGAGGTTCAGCTAGGAGGGAAAACCAAAGGATAGAGTAATGGGGAAGAGGAAAAGTGTATTCGGCCAGAGAGAAAAATGCCAAAGAGGAAAAATGACCAAAAGAAAAACCGAACAAGGAATACTCCCCCTTATGGAATTACAGCCGAAATTCTGAGTATCTAGAACCCAATTCGGTACTACCACCTCCACACCCTCTAATTTCTTAATTATCTCCCAATATCTATCCCTGATTCTCTCTACAAATCATTCCAACATCCCATTCAAACTCTATTCAAACACTCATGACCAATCCAACCTTAGAGTCTTAGTCTACTCCACTACCTACCCAGCTCAACAACAAAATAAATACTCTACTGTGCAACTCAAGACTCGAACCCAAGTCCCCTAGCAGAAGCAACATGCCACCTTACCACAAGACCACATGCTCTCTTTGTATCATAAAACAAGCACTATTATTTACAAGGCCTATATGACAGTGTCCAGATTCATTTAAGAGCAACACTAAAAATTTTGCAAAAGCCAAGACCTGGACCCAGGTTTCTCAAACACTCCCAAACACACCTAAATCATTAAGACAGTAAAGCAAACATGAAATTTATGCCAGATAATACCAAATCAAAGACTCTAAATTTTTGGGGCGTTACAGCTCTACAGCCTTAAAGAATTTTGACTTGAAATTTACCTTATCAAAAAAGATAAGGGTATTTGTTGCCGCATAGCCTCCCCAGGTTCCTACGTGGCTTCTTCCGATCTGTGATTATGCCAAAGCACTTTAACCAGTGGGATAGATTTCTTCCTCAGTTCTCGAATACACTAGGATATCATCTATAAATACTATCACGAACCGATCCAGATATGGCTGGAACGCTCGGTTCATCAGATCCATAAAGGCAACTGGTGCATTCGTCAGCCCAAATGGCATCACTAGGAACTCATAATGACCATAACGAGTCCTAAACACCATCTTATACACATCAGTCTCTTTAACTCTCAGTTGATGATACCCAGAATGAAGATCTATTTTGGAGAAAATTGAAACTCCACGCAACTGATCAAATAAATCATCTATCCTCGGTAAAGGGTACTTATTTTCGGTAGTTAGCTTGTTCAACTTCCGATAGTTGATACACATACCCACAGATCCATTCTTTTTCTTTACGAACAACACTGGTGCTCCCCACGGAGACACACTAGGTCAAATAAACCCTCTGTCTAGTAGTTCTTGAATTTGAGCTTTTAACTCCACCAGCTCCTTCGGTGCTATCCTATAAGGGGTAATGGACACTGGAGCTTTTCCCGGTAGGAGCTCAATACCAAACTCGACCTCATAGGACGGAGGTAACCCAAGGAGTTCATCAGGAAATGCATCAGGAAAATCCTAAATAGTTCTAATACCTTTGACCGAAGAACCCTCAGAGTTAGATACACCAATGTAGGCTAGAAACTCCTCACAACTCTTGCGAACATATATTTTTCTGCCCTCAATGCAGAGATTACATTTGATAAATAATCCCTTCGCTCCCCAATCACAACCACCTTCTCATCCTCTGCAATCTTCAGCACCATACGCTTAGCAGTACAATCCAAACTTGCAACATATTTAACCAGCCAATCCGTCCCCAAGATAAGGTCAAATTCACCAAACGGTAGCTCCATCAGATCCACTGGAAAGATTACTCCCTGAACCTCTAGGAGCAAATTCCTAAACAACTTATCTATCCTTATTGACTGTCCCAGTGGACTTATTACAACCATTTCACTAACAGTATTCTCACGCAAAATACCCAAGGTTCAAGACACAATGCATGCAATGTATGAGTGCATAGACCCAATATCGATTAAAGCAGTATAAGGTACATTATGGATTAGGAACGTACCGATTATAACATCTGGGGCATCTCTATATTTTCGGTGACGTGTAGCATATAATAGAGTGGTTGCCTTTGTAATAGCCCTAATATGACCCTAGTCGGAAAGTGGTTTCGGGACCACAAAACCAAGTCATAAAAAAATAATTAACTGTTATATTCTATGCTTATAGTATGTGTACATGCAAGTGTGAAAGTTTCATGCTTTAATTTTGTCATTTGTATGTAAAATTTATTCAATAGGACTTAGGTGAGACAATTGTGAAATATGTTAGGTTAATTTTAAAGTGGCCTATTAATGCATAAATACAAAAAGATGGACTTGCATGTCAAATATCTATTTTGTTGTGTAATGGCCGGCCATGATGTGGTTTTATTTAGAATATATGTATTGTTTATTAGTGAAGTGGCTTTATATTTTATAGTATTAATGTATATAAAAAAAATAATAGAAAAAGAGGTGATGAAAACAAAGCTTCATTTTTTTTTGGTTCTTCTTGGCCGAATTGAAGAAAGAAAAAGGGACAAGATTTTCGGTCACTTTAAGCTTGGGGAAGGTTAGTAAATTATGTTAGTTTTTGAAATTTTAAGCTTGATTTTAGTTAATTAGATAGTTTCATACATAGCCCATGTCAAAATTTTGAAATTTGGTGATGATTTGAGCATTCGGTTTTGGTTATTAAAGGAGGAGATTGGATTATAGTCTTTATGTTTTATGAAGAATTGTTGAAGAGGAAGGTTGGAGTTAGTTAAGTTATAAATTTTTAATACTCATGAGTACTATATCCGAACATAAATTTACTTAATGACTTGAACAAATACCGTGTGGATGTTTGAAATGAATGAATTTGAGGTTTGTTCATATTAGGGATTGACTTTGTGCAAAACTTTTAAGAGTTTGATTTTGAATAATTTGAGTATTGGAATGTAAGTAATGTTATGCATAGGTTAAATTTTTGTATTCGGCTTTTGTAGTATATATGTATGATTAATCCATTTTTTTTCTTTTCTTTTGCAAATGATATATATAGGGTGATAAATATTAAGACTATTGTTGACTTGTGTTTAGTGATATTCGGCCAAGGACTAAATGTGCTTGCTTATTCGGTTTAAGTAAAGTAAATGTGGTTGGTGGATATGATTAGGTTGTGGTTTATTATAGACTTTTTTTGATTGTATAAGCTTATAAATTGGTTTGGAAATAATAAATAATGAGCATGCTTTGTGGCCATAAGGATTATATGATAGTGTGTCGTGATATTAACTTAGCTAGTCGAATGGATGAGGAATGAATTTGATATATATATATATAGGTAACATTGACGAGTTGTTTAGCATATGGGTTTTGTATATTGGTTCGGCAACTAAGCTAGAAAAATAATTTTCGGTAACATGGTATCTATGCACATATATATATATATATAAGGTATCTTAAGTATATTTGTCCATTTGATAAGGTTGACTAATAGTTCAAGTAAGGATCACTCCATTCGATATGTACATGAATTGAAGTAATAGGTTGGTAATCACTTATGACATACGGGTAATATCATATGTCCGATTATAAGTTAAATACTCGATAGTTGTGGTTCATTGGATATAATGTTTGAATATTGTTTTGAAAAAAATTGATATTTGTATTTAGTAAAGTTGAATAAGTCATTAAATAAATCTATTTGTTTTAATTAAGCTCAAAGCAAAGAGGGTCTAAATCAGATAAGGGAAAGGAAAAAGCAGTCGAGTAGCCTATCTGCAACTGTTCAAAATATCCGAGGTAAGTTTTGAGTAGTTTCCTTTAATATATAATTGATGCTGGTTTATAAGAGTATAATAGGTGAATTGAAATTCAGTTAGCACTTGTACAAAGTTGTTTAATAAACAATGCGTGTATATGACTTTGAGGTCGATGGTAACTTTGAGTTTAAGCTTGAATGGCGAAATGATTGTTTGATATTAGGTATAATTTTTGAGTTGAAATGTTAATGATGATGTGCCTATTGAACTTATATCCGAATGTATTAAATGATTACTAAGTGATAGGTTGATTGAGATGTGTTAACTATATAACTAAGTATGCATGGTATTGGAAAAATATCTGGACTTGAAGTCCATAGGCTTTATGCTGGAAATATATCCGGACTTGAAGTCCGCAGGCTTTATCTTCGAAATATATCCGGACTTAAAGTTCGCAGCTAAGTCTTTGGAAAAATATCGTGCTAAGTCCGAAGGCATTCGTCTTTGGTGTTATATCCGAGCTAAGTCCTGAAGGCATTCATGCTGGTATTATATCCGGGCTAAGTCCTGAAGGCATTCGTCTTTGGTATTATATCCGGCTAAGTCCGAAGGCATTCGTCTTTGGTGCTATATCCGGCTAAGTCCCGAAGGCATTCGTCTTTGGTGTTATATCCGGCTAAGTCCCGAAGGCATTCGTCTTTGGTATTATATCCGGCTTAAAGTCCCGCATGCTTTGTGGTGGTGATTTGATTTTGGTTTTAAATCTAGCAAACTTAATGCCGATGATTGGAGTAAGATTATGATTTCGAATGTTAGTAGTAAACTACCATTGAATATATATGTTCAATACATTAAGTCGGTCAGGTATGTATTATATACTTTTATATGTTAGATTGATCGGAATTGAATCATGAATGCGAAATGAGAAGTATATGTGACAATCTCATATGTGTATGTGTGTATTTGGTTATGGTGAAAGGTTATGTGAGATTGATTTGGTGATATACATGTTAAATAATATGAATCCAAAGAATGGGTAATAAATCTGCTTGGGACAGCAGCAGTAACGTGATTTCGGAAAATCACCATAAATTGTTGAAGTTGAGTTAGAGGCTGAATAAATTATGTCATGAAATCTTAATGAGTCTAGTTTTATAAAAGAAACCGTAAGCAAAAGAGTTGCCAATAATGAGATATTTGAAGTGGCGTGGAACAGAGTCAAAATGACTTCGAGGTCCCTATTCTGCTTTTCGAAAATCATTATAAATGGTACAAAATGGTTATAAGATAAAATTTATAGTCTTAGACTCCTTAATGAGTCTAGTTTCAAATGAAATAAACGATAACATATTTCTAATTCTTTATAATAAGAAATTTGATTCGTAGTGAAGAGTGGTCAGATTAGTCAAACAGTGAAACAGGGGAAACTTCAATAAAAACCTGGTATTGACTGGTCAAACCAAAAATTTTGAAAATTTTATGGATGGAAGATATATGAGTCTATTTTCAGGGAAAATTAATGACACTTGATTTGGTGTTTCTTAGCTCCAGTTATAAATAATTTAGTGACTGTTGCTCAGGAAGACAGCTTGTAGTGAATTTGTGATTTTGTTGCAAACATGGTTAAAACTTGTTAATGAGATGCTTTTCGAGTTCTTATGATCTTATTTGTAATTTCAATATTTGGTTTTAATTGAGTTTAGATTCAAGTGAGGTGAATTTGCTAAATATGCATTATGTTCATGGATACTTGGCCAAAATGGCAATTATCTAGGAATGATTTCTTGAAAATTTGAATAATCGATCTATAAGTAAATTAATTGTTTGCATTGCTTAAAACTTACTAAGCATTGAAGCTTACTCCGTGTTCTCTTTTCCATTTCTTATAGGTATATACTTTAGCTCGAGTTGGAAGGGACGGAGATATCATCACACTATCTAGTCATTATGTGAGTTGAGAAGATTGTATATCATCATGGTTTAAGGCATGTATAGGATAGACTATAGGTAGAATGATATTTCGACTTTGTATACATTATAGCCATGCGAAGATGGCTTGCTCATTTTGTTTAGAGAAGCCTTATAATTGAACTAATGTGGTGAAATGTTTTAGCTATAACTTGATAGTAGTTAATTTGTTATTAGATATTCGGTTATGTTTTGATAGTGAGTCATTTTAGAAATTTATAAGAGCTCTTATGGAAAATCAATGAGACATGTTTGCATTGTTGATAATTTATGTCTGGTAAGTATCTTTGACCTTATAGAAGTTTTGTTTAGTCAAGTAATACCTCATAACCTTAGTCCGGCAACGGATATAGGTTAGGAGTGTTACAGCCTTGCCTTAGTATTACCAGCACCTCTGCCAGGTGCTCCACGACCTCGCCCCATGCCATTTCCACCTCTAGCCTGACCACGGTCTCTCGGTGGCTGCTGAAGCACATAACCCTACTTTGTAGCTTGCATCTGAACAGGTCTCTGAGGACAATTCTTAACTTGATGCTCCAAACACCTATATCTGAAACACGCCCCAATCTTCTTCCAACACTCACCCAGGTGATGTCTCCCACAATCTGCACAAGGCTACGACCTCGCAACAGGAACCCCAACTCGGACTGGCCCATCAAATCTGGTTTCTTTTTAGACCCACCAAACGAACCTGAGGACCCTAAATCCCTCTTATATCTACCCCTATCTTTTTCTCAGTTCTCGTGCTCAAAGCTCTTCACATCCTCGTCGCTCATCGTATTTTCTACGAGAGCAGCAAAATCTCGCTCCCTCTGCTGAGCTAACAGGAATCATTACTCATCTTGTAGGCCATCCTCGAAACGCACACAGCGTTTATATTCAGTCACCACTATCCCACGGACATTGCGGCTAAGTCGTAAGAACTTTGCCTCATATTCTGCCACTTATCTATTCCCTTGGGTCAAGCTCAAAAATTTCCTTCTTCTGGCGTCCACATAACTTGTGCCCACATATTTCCCTTGGAATGCCGCCTTAAAGAAATCCCATGTTAACCGGCTGGCCTGAGTACTCTCTCTTACGGTAATCCACCACTGATAGGCCTCGTCTCACAGTAAAGACATTGCACCTTTTAATTTTTGCTCAGAAGTGCAGTCGAGATCGTCCACTATTATCTCCGTAGCTTCCAACCAGTATTCAGCCACATTAAGGGCTACTCTATAAATACCGCTAAAAATTTCTGCTCCATTTGACCGGAGTTGTTTCGAGATTGACCCTCGGCCCATAGCACCCCTATTGGTTCCAACAACTCTCTCCAGGATTCAGAACATAGCCTGGGATAATGCATCATCCCGAGTTGCTCGATCGTATGATCCCATCTCAATTACCGGTGAGGCTAGTCCCTCCCTAGCCTCAACGTTAGGCATATGGCTCAATGCTGAAGACCCAACCCTAGCACTTCCACGGCCTCTACCACGGCCTCTTGTACCCCTTCCGCAAGTACCCCTTGTACTCATACCGATTCGCGTATTATCTGGTTTAGAAGTTTGATATATCAGTTAGTAATTCCAGTAATTATTAACAAGTGTCTTATGAAAAATAGTATTCAGAGTTGGTTTTCACAGATTGAGGTCTCACTACAGTTTTCAGTTTCCTACGGTCTTAGTTTACTCTAACTAGAGTATTACAATACAGTCTCATATCTAGAGTAATCTCAGTATTGTATTTCAGTCTGATCAACCATTAGTTATCGAGAAATTTACGGATTTGGCGCGAAGACTTAGTGTGCCACACCTGCGAATCCTTCAAAATATTTCAAGAACGGTTTTTTAAAAATTCTAAACACTTTCAAAACCCATTCCACAGTCGAGTTTTTCAACTTGACTTTGATACCACTAAATGTAACACCCTGAACTCGGCCCAGACTTTATGGCTGAAATTGGCGTGTCACACCGAAGTGTCATTACGAAAACTTTAGAGAGTTAGGTTTTTTGCTATTACCAAATCTTCTTGTCAAAAAGTTTTACATGTTTTATTACCTTTGATATGCTAAACTATTTAAGACTTGCGGGACCTTTTAAAACCTTGGAGTTTAAACACGTGTTTTTGAAAAACAGTTATTATTTTGAAAACACTTCTTCTTAAAACTAGCAGTTTTTAAGTGAATATATAAAAGCCCAATTAAAAATTATAACCCATAAATGGCCTTATTACAAAACATGAACCCAAAACGAAACTTTAAGTATAAATAAAACTAAATGTAAATTAATTGCAGTCGTGTGGCCACCTCCGAATGCCTTGCAGCGCCAAATCGCCTAAAGTTGGGGATTACTTGTACAGTCAAAGAGAAAGAGTGAGTTTACGAAAATTCAGTATGCAATCCCTTATCAGTCATTCAATATACAACATACAGTAACAGTCTCGGCCTAAGCCCTATTCAGAAATAGTACAGAGTGGGTCGTAGTCTAATATAATAACAAAACAATACAGTAATGCAACCCATCCCAATCCAGCCAACACACCACTCCGTACCACCAACACACCATGTGGGGACAAAGTCGACCCACCCAGTCAACATACCAAAAACGCAGCAAAGCTGCTAGTAATATCATCGCAGCAAAGCTGCCAGTAACAGTAATGCAGCAAAGCTACCAGTATTAGTATATGTGGTAGAGCCACTAGTAACAGTACACTTCCACCTTAACAGAATCCCAACCCCATGTAGAATGTCATGTCATAAATCATACGTGTATGCAGAATGTCATGCACAGAAAGAACGATTATATCATAGCACAAATCAGTCATTTACCCTCGAGGGGTAAAATAGTCATTTTACCCTATAGGGGTATTTTGGTCATTTAACTTGCTTTGGGGTCTAGCTACTCTTATTAACCTATCAGAAGGCCTACAGTTGCCTCGAGCAACTCGTGTAACCCTAACAGTCCTAACAATGTAAATGGGCCTAAGGCCCATTATGCGGTCCAAGTAGGCCCACATGCCCGTGTAGCCCATCAGGCCTGGAAATTACCACGGCCATGCGAACTACACTGCCCAGTCCAGTAATTACCATATATTATGGAATTCATTCGTGTGGAACCCACAAGCCCATTAGGCCCACACGGCCCATTTTGGCTCATCGTGGCCCAGAACGGCCCAAACCCATGAGAAAGCTCATGGCGGCCTCTACCGTCTAACACCCATGTGTTGTGGCTCAGTTTACCTTACGAGCGATCACACCCTCGTGTGGCCTCAAACGCCGTATTTCTGAATTTTCGGCATTTTCCGTTTTACAGTTGACAGGGGGTGTGATTACAAACTTGGTTGCGAATATTTGCAAAAAGCCTTCGAATAGGAACCTACATTAATCAAGACATTCGGTTAAATGTTTATCACTAGGGTCAACACCCACTTATTAATACTAAATCCAAAAAGAGCACTTGCCTTAGTCAACGGATGTGGTTCAACCTACCAATAATATTAATCGAAGGTTGGCCACACCCTCTTTTGCCGAAAAGTTGCATCATCCAGGGAACCCATTAACAACGATCGTATCAACCAAAGACTTGAATTGATACCTATTGCCTACATAAAACTCAAAACCAGAGATAGGGCATTCAGCCAACATCCTATTATATTAGCCCACATACTTACATTAAATCGAGTGATAAGGAAACAATTTTGACGGCTAAATATCACGAAAAGCTCCTTTACTTCTCTAGGAAATTCAGAGAATCACAATAATAGCCTGCCTAAAAGAAGAGGACAAGAATCGACTATAGAGAACAAGAGAAGGGAAAAGCATTCAGCTTTAAGCAGAGGTAACATGAAAAAGATTAAAGAAACCAGCAAGAATGGAATGTACCTACAATAGTCGTCAGGCTGCAATCAAGATGAAGAGATGAAGAGGAAAGAATCAGTCATGAACCAATGGCTAAACCGAAATTGATGAACAAGGGGAGGAAAAGAGGCAGTGAGCAATCGATTACCAACAAAAGGGAGTAAAGAGGGAAAGAGGAAAAGGAACAGATAAGAAGGAAAAGAGACGTTCGGCTAGGAGGGAAAACCAAAGGATAGAGTAATGTGGAAGAGCAAAAGTGTATTCGGCCAGAGAGAAAAATGCCAAAATAGGAAAATTGACCAAAAGAAAAACTGAACAAGGACTACTCTCCCTTATAGAATTACAGCCGAAATTCTGAGTATCTAGAACCCAATTCGGCACTACCACCTCCACACCCTCTAATTCCTTGATTTTCTCCCAATATCTCTCCCTGATTCTCTCCTCAAATCATTCCAACATCCCATTCAAACTCTATTCAAACACTCATGACCAATTCAACCTCAGAGTCTCAGTCCAACTCCACTACCTACCTAGCTCAACAACAAAATAAATACTCCATTGTGCAACTCAGGACTCGAACCCAAGTCCACTAGTAGAAGCAACACGCCACCTTACCACAAGACCAAATGCTCTCTTTATGTCATAAAACAAGCACTATTATTTACAAGGCCTATATGACAGTGTCCAGATTCATTTAAGAGCAACATTAAAAATATTACAAAAGCCAAGACCTGGACCTAGGTTTTTCAAACACTCCCAAACACACCCAAATCATTAAGACAGTAAAGCAAACATGAAATTTATGTCAGATAATACCAAATCAAAGACTCTAAATTTTTGGGGCGTCACAGCTCTACAGCCTTAAAGAAATTTCGACTCGAAATTTACCTGATCAGAAAAGATAAGGGTATTGTTGCCATATAGCCTCCTCAGGTTCCCACGTGGCTTCCTTCGATCTGTGATTATGCTAAAGCACTTTAACCAGTGGGATAGATTTCTTCCTCAGTTCTTGAATACACCAGGATATCATCTATAAATGCTATCACGAACTGATCCAGATAAGGCTGGAACGCTCAGTTCATCAGATCCATAAAGGTAGCTGGTGCATTCGTCAGTCCAAATGGAATCACTAAGAACTCATAATGACTATAATGAGTCCTAAATGCTATGTTATACACATCAGTCTCTTTAACTCTCAGCTGATGATACCCAGAATGAAGATCTATTTTGGAGAAGAGGTAGTGAGCAATCGATTACCAACAAAAGGGAGTAAAGAGGGAAAGAGGAAAAGGAACAGATAAGAGGGAAAAAAGAGGTTCGGCTAGGAGGGAAAACCAAAGGATAGAGTAATGGGGAAGAGCAAAAGTGTATTCGGCTAGAGAGAAAAATGCCAAAAGAGGAAAAATGACCAAAAGAAAAACCGAACAAGGAATACTCCCCCTTATGGAATTACAGCCGAAATTCTGAGTATCTAGAACCCAATTCGGCACTACCACCTCCACACCCTCTAATTCCTTGATTTTCTCCCAATATCTCTCCCTGATTCTCTCCACAAATCACTCCAACATTACATTCAAACTCTATTCAAACACTCATGAGCAATTCAACCTCAGAGTCTCAATCCAACTCCACTACCTACCTAGCTCAACAGCAAAATAAATACTCCTCTGTACAACTTAGGACTCGAACCTAAGTCCCCTAGCAAAAGCAACACGCCACCTTGCCAAAGGACCACACGCTCTCTTTGTGTCATAAAACAAGCACTATTATTTACAAGGCCTATTGACATTGTCTAGATTCATTTAAGAGCAACACTAAAAATTTTGCAAAAGCCAAGACCTGGACCCATGTTTATCAAACACTCCCAAACACACCCAAATCATTAAGCCAGTAAAGAAAACATGAAATTTGTGTTAGATAATATCAAATCAAAGACTCTAAATTTTTAGGGTGTTAGAAAACACGTTCATAGTGTCTCTATTATAGACCTAGAGACCCAAAACATGCATTAAGAATGGTCCGAGACTAAACCGAGAGCTTAAGAAAATCTTAGGAAAATTTCTAGGTTCAAGCCTCACACGCCCATGTAGAGGCAATGCACACGCCTGTGTCCCTTACTCATGTGGAATTAATTGAATTTATTTTCCATTTCAAACCTACAAGGGTTTTCACACGGTCGAGCACACGCCCGTGTCCTTGGTTCGTGTCCCTCACAAGGCCTAGACACACCCGTGTCCAAAAATTTAGACATTCTGTTTATGACATCATCACTCAGTTTGAGGCACACGGCTAAGATACACGTCCGTGTGCTAGGCCGTGTCCTCCACACAGTTGAGACACACGGTCATGTCTCTACCCGTGTGTTTACTACAATGTAAACTAACCTAAAATTTTAAGTGCAGGGGACACACAACCAGGTAACACGCCTCTGGGGGCTGACCGTGTGTCACACACGGCCTAGACACATACCCGTGTGGACCTTTTTAGGGCTATTTTTCTAGCCTTTGGTCACCCTCTAACATCCATACACACGTAAAGATTTGAAGGGTATTTAACATGGCCTAACTATACTCTTAAGCAACCTTAGCATAACTCATTGTACTTTAACCTCATCTCATCGGTTTAGTTCATGCTAAATTATCCTTTTTGTATTAAAGATTACTATACCATCAAACACATTTAGGCTTGGCTCATTTTATAACTCATTGCCAATTATGACCTAGCCATCTCCAAGTAATTTGGCCACATTCCACTTGTCTATTCATGATATACCATATTTAACCGTCTAATGAACATTTAAACACCAACCTGCACAATTAGTAAGTTACAACCTACATCAAAATGAGCCATGTTTTATGGCCATATAAAAAATGAATAGGTATATCGTTTAAGCCCTTACATTGGCTAGCCAAATGACACATATAACAAAATAACCAAAAATCTTATACACGCCATTAAACAAAATGCAAGTATCTATATACCAAAGCAGGACAAGTCGATAGTATGTTGATTCTCCAACCATCTTCCAATCTTCACGAGTCCACGAGCTCTGTAAGACAGAGAAAAGAGAAGGGGGTAAGCATTTATATGATTAGTAAGTCTGGATAACTGGAAAGTAAACTTACCGGTTAATTAGCATACAACCATATTTACGCAATAATTCCATCAAGCATGAAACAGTTTCCCTATCACATGCATTCATTCATCAAGTTAGTCTCATGACAATACATCATGTTATTAGTCATTAGATGATCTCATCAATTCAATATTTCCATTCTTTATTTCTCATGTTAATGCCGTTGAACTTTCTCGAAAATCTCAATGGATAGCCATTCACCGTCAAGTCATACAAGTGATCATCTCGAGTACGTATTCCCGTGAACCTTATATCTCACAGTGGGATTACCAGTCCAAGCTAAATCCCCCGTAGTAATAACTCATAGAGCAATGTCAGGATTACCAGTCCAGGCTAAATCCCTTTCAACGACAATTGCTCTCATAAGCTCGGATTTGATTTGCCAGTCTAAGCTAAATTCAGTCCTCAATCAGATTACCTGTCTGGGCTAAATCCTTAATGCACTATATTCTTCGGGAGGTTCGATCACTCAAGGAACACTCGTCCGGGCTAGATCCTTTCTATTTTGAGATCATCGGATTACCTGTCCGGGCTAAATCCTTTTCTGCAACACATGCAGTATCTCATGTCATGTAAGTTATAATTTATCCATCGGATTTCCTTTTCTATTTCAACCGGGACATTTATCATCATTTTTAATTACACCACCACATTTTATGGATTTTCATGCAATGAATATCTAAATTTTCATACATTCAAGAACATAACATATTTAAGTATATTAAGAGTTTACTTCGGGTTATACGAACTTATCTGGTAGTCGTTTTGGATTCGTGTCTCGGTTATTCTGAAACCTTTCGTTTTCCACGGTCGACCTCCGGAATTGGTTTCTCAGGGTCTATATCAGTAAAAATAAATTATTAATACCTCACATTATTCATTTTCAGTGTAAGACTCACCCCCGGGCAAAATGACCAATTTGCCCCTAACCTTCCACACTTTTACAATTTAGTCCTAAGGCCCGTATAATGAAATGCATGAAATTTCTAAGTTACCCAAGCCTAGCCAAATATTTTTCTTGCCTATAACAACCCACATTTTCTTTCATGTCGCATTTTTCAATCCATTTTCACAACTTTACAAAATAGTCCCTTAAGCCATTTCCATGAAAAACTACTTCGTAAAAGTTGTTTACTATCCTTTAAACTCTCATATTCCTCCATAAATCATCAAAACACAAACATCTCATGCATGGATAAATTTTTTGAATATGAACCCTAGCTTGAAATATGGGCAAAAATAGAGATAACATGTTACAAGGATATCAAAAATACAAAGAACGTTAAAAATGAGGCTAAGGAGCACTTAATATTGAGCTTGAAAATGTTGAGAACCCTAGCTATGGAGACCCTTTAATTTTCGGCAGTCATGGAGAAGAAATGGCTGAATTTTGCTTCATTTTTCTCTTTTTATTAACTTTATTACCAAATGACCAAAATGCCCTTCTTTACTAAACTTTCAAACTTTTCTATGCATGCCCATTTTTTTCCAAAAACTTAAAAATTAGGAAAATTACTCTTTAAGGACCTCTAATTAACGTTCCAAAGTAATTTCATACAAATTGCTTCTAGAACCCAAGTTTTGCAACTTGTTCAATTTGGTCCTTAATTTCCAATTAGATAGCTTACACATAGGATTTTTTCATGAAACTTTAACACATGCATATTTTCATATCCTAAACCTCATAATGATCATGAAATAATTATTTTAACATTGGATTTGTGGTTTTGAAACCACTATTTCGATTAGGCCTTATTTCAGGATGTTACAACACTGGCGTGCGTGTTGGCCATGTGACCCAAGTTAGAGAGTTACACGGGGAAAGAAAAGGGTTGGGACATGGCCATATGCTCCTATTTCGAATGTCCACACGACCTGCGATATGGGCGTGTCTTTGGCCTTGTGAGACACACGGTTGGGCTACACGGGCATGTGTCCCCTATTTTTGGAAAAAAAATTTAAGTGTACTAAAAGTTTCTAAAGTTATCGGTTTAGTCCCAAACCACCTCGAATTCATGTTTTAGGCCTCTTGAACTCGTATTAGGGACAATATGATTGGTTGTGAATGAATTGTATTTGAATTGACTAATTGTATAAGAAATGTATGTTTAAATGTGTGATATGTTCGGTAATGCTCCGTAACCCTATTCCGGCGTTGAATATTGGTGAGGGTGTTACAAGCTTAAAGTATTTTTCTTACAGTAACGTAATTGGTGGAACCTCAAGTTTATAAAAACAAAAAACAAATAGGTAATTGCTATAGTTATAATAAATAAAACATTTAAGCTTAAGGGCCCAAACATTTTTAAAACAAGAAAGTTCATTGTAAAGATTTAAGGAAAGGACGTCATTTGGTGCATACAATTTTTGTTACAAAATATTATTTTTCAGATTTCAAGCATTGATGCCACTCTGATTTGTTATGTATAATACAAAATCACTATAAGCCTCACACGGAATGCATCCTCTGGTGTAGTTGTTAAAGGTTCCTTTATTTCTTATAAGGTTTTGAGAAGTAAACAAAGTTCATAGAACATAGTGGTAAGGTTTGTGATTTGTGAAGGGAGGAAACTACTTATCTAGTTGAAAGGGTGCCTCCATATGCAATAGCAGCGATAAAGAAGACAATCGGTGAACAGAACACATGGAGGGAGACGATTGATTTTTGCAGAAGCCCCTGATTTTGTTTTTCCATATGCCTCTAAGGAGGGATGAACAACTCCTTTATTATTGACCGGGTTATTACGGGGAATAGAGAAAGGGTTTATTTATTTTTTGTTGCTTTGATTGTTGGATACTGTGTTGTCGTTTCATATGTCTTTACTTTTTGTAAACCCTCTGTTGTTCAATAAATTAAATCCGGGAATTATTTTTTAAAAATATGCATATGCATTTTATCAAATACACATATAGATATATATATATATATATATATGCAGAATTGAATTACCAAATCTGAGGCAAAAACACGTTTTGCCACGATCGGAAGAGATTATTTTTATTTTCTTTTTTCATCTATTGAAGAGAGCGAAACCCCAAAACAGAAAAAGAAAGAACGAAGACAAAAGCAACAATAAAGAGGCAACAATGCATTGCTTCCTAAAATGAAACGAGTCCACTTAGTGTTTGTAAATCTTACCAGGTAGGTCATAAAGACTATTTTCCATTTTATTTCCAGTTTATATTTCAATTCCAAACCAAAGCAAAAAGAAGAAAAATGGCCACGAATCGTGCCCTAGAACCCGAGATCGGACCCGATGGACTCGCTAGGGAAGCTCCTGTCATCGCCTACACTGAGAAGGTCGCTTCTCTTTCTCCTCTCTTCTCTTTGTGTTTCGTTGTTACTCTGCTGAAAATGTCATGGCGAATTCTTATGGTTTTTTTCTTCTGTGGCGGCAGATAATCGAAGAAGAGCGGGTTCAACTCAAGAAGTATGTTCATTTTGTTAATTTTAAATTTCTATTTTTGTATATGTGCTTTTTTAGATAATTTATTTTTCACTTGCCTTGGTTCAATTGTTGTAAACCTGGCTTATATGGACGACTCTGTTCAATTCTGGGATTTAATCCAGTAATAGTAAGGAGAGTGTTCTTCTAATCCTGCACTGCAATGCACGTGTTTAGGTAGAAAAACAGATGAGAGTATATATGAGTTTTCTATAAATGGTCAGCCTTTGAAGAATTACCTTAAATCCTTACTGTAATACTAATCTAGAGGGATAAGAAGTGATGTGTGCTGGTGCATTAACTTTCATGTCAGTTTGATACTACTTAAAACTTTAATTTAGTCCTAAATCTTAATTGAATTTACAGCTTCACTAAGTCTTATTATTCAAATCTGAAACAGATTCGAATTGCACTTGCTTAGAAGCTCTGGCATTTCTTTTGTGTCTTTAAGTTTAGGATTATCTTTTACGTATATGCATTGACAAAAAGTTCAATATGACAATTTTTATTTACTCAATTAATCAAGTTTAAGAAAGCTCTTTTGTTTATTTTCTTGGGATTCAGTTATTAAAATATAACAATTTATAGTACAAAAAAGAATTCTGTTTGTATCTTGGAAAATTATTATCTAGTCTGTAGCATTTACTTGTACAAATTAAGGTTGAAAGAGGATTGTGCTTTATATGGTTGTCATTTCCCTTCTCTTTAATGTTCTTTCAGTTTGTTTCTCGTGATTTCAATTGCTGGAGATTTTATCTGATCTCTATTGATTCACACTTCCAGATACATAGAAGAAAACTATTCTAAAATACGTGATGTTGAAAGAGAACTAGCAAATCTTACAATGGAGATGAAACTCACTGCTGGGCCCAAAAAAGCAGGTTGATGTGCTGCTTCCTGTATAAATATTTTTTCATTTATATGCATTTTTCTATAATGGGGTGATTCTTACATGGTATGATGTGTGGTACATACTTTCAGCCCTTGAACATATGAGAAAGAAAATTGAAATGTCAACTGAGAGAATACGTATTGCGAAGCAGAAGGAAGAACAAGCACGAAAGGTTTGTTGCATTCTCTCTCTCTCTCTCTTGTAGATTCTGGAATTTACTTATACATGATAATTATGGTTGTATTTGAATTAATTAAGGCCTGAATTGATTTTTTGGGACTTGCTACAGGCTACTGAATAATTTTTCAGTTTCTTTTACAATCCATTTTACTAGCAAGTATAGTGCCACGTGGCTTTAGTTTTATTGCAGCTCTTTAATATGTATTTCAGATTTGGGAAGCAGCATTGAAGGCTTTGAATGATGAGGAAGCACTTAAGCATAAGTTATGTGAGGACTTCAAAAATCTGGTATACTTTGCTTCTTTGCTGTAGGTGGATAAGCTTGCGTTATTGCACTGTACTAAATTGATTCTTTCATTTGATAGGTTCAAGAAAGCAGTAACTCCCAGTTTGCTCGACTTGAGGAGTTGAAAAGGCGATTAGAAGCTCTGAACCCAAGTAGGGCATCCGCTTTGTCTAGTCATGTGAGCTTTCTTTTTATTCTTTCTTATTACACTACAAGTAGTTCATGTAGTATCCAATACTTATATGGTGTTCTAGGAGAAGATAACTTCTTTAGAACAATCATTAAAATAAGCATGCCACCAGATAAAAATTGGTTTTCTGTTATTGTGTGCTCTGCTTTTTAATTTTCTATTGCTGACCATTTTTGCATTCACTGTGTTATAAACTGGATTGATAAGGAGGTGTCATATTCATGTGTTTGAGCGTTTACAAACTCAAGAACTTTTCCTGACTACCTACTATAGTCCTTTTTGATTCATTGTTAATGTTTGGTTCCCTTTAGAAAATTGTTCTATTAATCAGTCCAGACTGCCCCTTATCTGTGATATAAAGAAGGGGGAAAATGAAGCGAGATTATCATCTTAATTTGCTGATCTTTCTGCGATTATGTTTGTTCTTATGTAATAAGCTACTCTGGAGTGTAGATGTATGGACATTGATTTCAAGAATACCTGGAACAGTTTCCTGGTTTGCTCAGGTGACCTAGGATCATTGTGGAGATGGCTACTCTTCAGAAACCAAAATTAATTGTCGTCTTAACTGCTCCATTCTTGGGCATTATTTTTGAATCTCTTTTATATTGTCAGGGTTTTGGATTTTTCTAAGCTCGGGTATATGTGCACAAGTCATTGAATTTTAAAAGTTTTCCCTTGGATCATGTTTAGGACGTGAAAGCAATTGGATTAATACAGGGTGCTGCGACTGTGGAATCTTCCTCAGTTTCTCAAACAACAGATCTGAGGCCTACTTTTTCAGATAATGTACCTAATCTAGGTAATGGTGGAAATGTTCCGGCAATGAAATTGCATCATAAACTGCCCACAGATGATGGAGAACTAAAAGGAACAAAAAAAAGTCATTTTCATGGAAGAGGAAAAGGAATTGGTGCCGTGCCAAAGGGTAGCGGATCTATAGCACCTGGCTGGACAGGGGCAGGGTTTGATGTGGATGGTAGAACCTAGAGGCATAATTTCAGGTCCTCTTTTCTTTACTGAAGGATCAGGACAAACTATCATGTACGGGGTATCACCAGTCTTTCTCCCCAATTTATTTCTTGATCTCGACCCTTGTATCCTTTCAATTGCATATAGCTTGTTGATATGAATGATGTCATGTGGCTTTTCTTTCTTTTTTATTTCCTGAACAGACAAGTGTCATTAGTATTGTCTTCAAGGAGGAAATTATTTGAATCCATCTCTTTAAAGAAATAATAATATAAATAATTTGGGAAACTCTTTGATATCAAAACTTCGAACCAGTTTTGTGGGAAAAAAAGCTCTGTAATGGAATTTAATAGATGAAGGTTTGAGTTTTGAAATTTGCGCCACTGAAGTTTTCTTGCATAAGGTAAAACCGCTGGATGATTTGCTACATTATAAATTTGTAACATTCTATACTAGACTCAATTGTCGAATCCGAGTTACGGGATATCATACTTGTCGTCTGAGCAACCATGATCAATTTCAATTCAATTTAACAATTAGTACATACTATTAAGTTCAAAACATCATTTTTTTCATGTTATACAATCGTATGCGAGACTTGTATAAGTTTACGGAAGCTCAATAGATAATTCAAGATCGAATAAGGATCAAATTGTAAAACTTTTAAACTATCAAGTTGATGCCATGATTTTGGGGGTTCTAGGTCGAGATGTAACTCATTGACTTGTCCTCTTTGTGACGTTGAGAGCTTGACATCACAATGTCAGTCACTATTTTCAAAAGGTCTAAATGGTGCCAAAAACTCACAACTTGAATCAATTAAATTTGTCTCATTTCAACTAGATCAACTATTATATAAAATTCATATACATTAAACCAACCATTTATGTACTTTCAATTTAAACATTTATAATACAAAATCGACTTCAAACCTAGTAAATGTCATTTATCAAAGCAAAAGGACTATAAAAACATTGTTGAGTCGAGTGTCACGATTTGGAAGTTGGATCACTTCTCGTAACCTTGAGATCCACCTATGCTTGTGCAAAGAATAAATAAACCGTACGCTAAATGAAAAAACTCAGTGGTACTTTCAAGGCTCAAACCATATAAATAAAAACATTAACATAATAAGAATATAACCGATGCATAATTCAATTTTAACCAATTTAAATAATGTATTCATGATTCATATGCTAATTTCATTCACTATCTCATTTAGCAATTCAATAAAAACATATCTCATTTAGCAATTCAATAAAAACATAACATGACAAATTTTCTACCATTAAGGATGTATGTGATACCATTTGATTATACCAATATCACATTTCTCTATCGAATCTATTGATTCGCTAAGTTTCCATATCAACCCTCCAAGCTTTTATAAACCGGTTCGTATGATCTTTCACATGCTACCGATAATCACATATCACATATATGCATTAGTAGTATTGTTTCATATTATCAAATCAATTCAAATATCATTTAATCGGTTCAAATTTTATAATCCTATTTAACTATGGTTTACTCATCGACCTCTTTCTCGAATCCCTAGCCTTGAAATCAAATTTTCTCTTTTCTTTGCCAAGTTCCTTGGCTTTACAAGCTCTGTCAACTAGCACCACAAATTCTTTCAACTCTAGAATCTCAACTAGCAATCTGATATCTTCGTTCAACCCATCTTCATATCGTTTACACATAATTGCTTCGGTGGAAACACATTCTTGAGCATATTTACTGAGTCTTACAAACTCTCTCTCATACTCGGTCACAGACATTCGACCCTGTTTTAGCTCCAGAAACTCTTTTCACTTTTGATCAATAAGCCGCTGGCTAATGTATTTCTTTTTGAATTCAGCTTGAAAGAATTCCCAAGTGACCTGTTCTCTCGGTAATACAAATACTAAAGTATTCCACCATTGATACGCTGTGTCTCTCAAAAGTGATACGGCACATTTTACACATTCAGCTGGTGTGCAAGATAGTTTATCAAATACTTCGATAGTATTCTCAAGCCAAAACTCGGCTCTCTCAGGATTGTGGTCAACAATAGCTCTGAATCCTTCAGCCCCATATTTTCGAATTTTATCAATAGGCGACTTATTCAATCGTAAAGGTTCCAAACCTTGAGGAGCTATGGGAACCAGTTAGGGATTAGGTAGGGGTGGAGGTTGTTGAGCAGCCGGATTTGTTCGAACAAACTTCGTAAACCACTCATTCATCATTTGGAAGAAGGCTTCCTTGGCTTCTCCTCCTTGACTACCCGATATGGGTCTCAACTTAGATTGCACTACCCCTTGAACAGTGGCTGGAGCATTACTTTCAACATTATCAGCTATAGCTTGATTGGGATCCATTTACTATATGAAAACACAATTTAAACTGTCAGGAGATATCACACTATCGCAGGTTATATATGGCATGTATAGCTAAACTCTCACATACGCTACGTTAGTACTAGAATCGACTAAACCGTAGCTCTGATACCAATAAATGTAACACCCTTCACCCGTATTAAACGCTAGAATAGGGTTACGGAGTATCACCGAACTTATTACACAAATACACATACAATTTTCATACACTTTTCCGTTTCAAATATAAACATCATTTATAAACAATCACATTGTCCCTAATACGAGCCTACAAGGCCCAAAACATGCATTAAGAGTGGTTTGGGACTAAACCGATAACTCAATTTTTTTTAAAACTTAAATTTTTTTTGCAAAATACAGAGGACACACGCCCATGTGGCTCGACCGTATGTCTCACAGGCCAAAGACACGCCCGTGTGGACATTCAAAATGGGAACACATGACAGTGTCCCAGCCCGCGTCCGACCCTGTGTGACTTAGGTCACACGGCCAATGATCGCGTGATTTGTAACAAGTAATAAATATTTATAATGAAGATCAAACCTAAACTAACTATTATCACGACGAAAAGGCAAGTGCACCTATTGAACAATAGTATAGTAATGGCAAGACTGGGATATCGTACCCAAGAGAACCAAAAGTACTAGTAATAACTATCTTTTTATTATTTAACCTAGAAATAAGGAGGGGTTGTTTTAATTGACTAATTATCTAAACTAAGAACGCACAGAGAAGAGAATTGGGGAATTGCTTTTGAGAAAATCGATTGACTTGAGACAATACTTAAGGAAAAATCCACCTAGACTTTACTTGTTATTTTGGCTCCGAACCGGACGATTTACTCATTCAACTTGTTCCGCAGATATCCCTAAGTTATGTTATTATCCCTATTCAAGACTAATAATGTCTAATCCCTAGATTGAATAACCGAGACTTTTCTCTAATTAACACTCTAGGGTTGCATTAACTCGATCTATGGATCCCCGTATTAGGTTTCACCCTAATCCGGCAAAATCTTGTCACCCTATTTCTAGGCGCGCAATCAACTCCGCTTAATTATGACAAAAGTACTCTTAGACAAGGTCTATTCCTCCTCTAAATAAGAGCATGTCTTGAATCAGTATCCTGGGATATCAAAACAAGAATTAAGAACACATAATTA
The DNA here is from genome assembly GCF_025698485.1 of Gossypium arboreum. Lineage (NCBI taxonomy): Eukaryota > Viridiplantae > Streptophyta > Magnoliopsida > Malvales > Malvaceae > Gossypium > Gossypium arboreum. The sequence goes on along the minus strand of NC_069077.1, from coordinate 78,930,495 downwards.
AGAACAAGTTAAATATTTATCATACGATTCAGAAAATAATAACAAGATTTGTCTTAGGTTTCATTCCCCTTAGGTATTTAGGGGTTTTAGTTCATAATAAAATAAGAGTACATCTCAAAAGTATGAAAATAACAAAACATAAAGAAAACTCTAAAACCCTGAAGGAATTTTAAGAGAGATCTTCAGCCTTGGAGTAGCTCCGACTTTTGGGATGGATCGTCTGGCTTTCTTCAAGTAATTCCCGGTGTGCGATTCTGTACTCCAGAAAAAAGTTCTAAAGAGAGCAGCCCCCTTTCTAAGTCATCCTTAGGGTGTTTATATAGGCTTTGGATTGGCTTTCTTCCTCCCTAAGTATCCTTTTCCGTGTAAAATACAACTCTTTGAAAATGGGACACTCCCGAGTGCCACGGCCTGTGACGTGATTGCCAGGCTGTGTTCGATCCGTTAAATTACACACCGCCGTGTGGGTCAATGGCCAGGCCGTGTCAATCGTGAAAGCCTTGGTCGACACCCTCGAAAGACATGGGTGTGTGAGCTGCCTGTGTGGCAAGGCTTAGGCCATGTCATCTTCTCAATTTGGTCTGTTTTGTCCCTTTTTAGCTCATTTTTGGCTCCTTTTGACTCTTGGTGCTCTCCTGAGTACAAAATATGAAATAACCAGATTAAGAACACCAAAATCCATAAATCTAATAATAAACATCCATAAATATGTATAATTTGGGGTAAAAATATGTATAATTTGGCGTTTATCAGCCAACCACGTGCCCATGTGACCAACTCGTATGCCCTTCGAAATAGCCACACACGCCCGTGTGCTAGGCCGTGTGCTAGGCCGTGCTAAACCTGTAGGGTATACTGATTTATGCCACACGTCCAAGTCACACGCCTATGTGTTAGGCCGTGTGGAGCATACTGACTTGATTTCTAATTCAACACCAGGGGACACACGACCATGTAACCTGACCTTGTGTCACACACGGTTGAGACACACAGCCATGTCTTTGCTCGTGTGGACAAAAATAGGCTATTTACCAAGCCATCTTGCCACCCAAATTTGCATACACCTACACCAAACCAAATGGCACAACACAAGGCATAAATAGACAATCAACCAACCTCAACCAAGCACATTTCATACCATTTCAACACTAACAATTTACATTCTCAAAACATCAACAAGACCACATTCATTTAAGCATCATCTTATCTAAAATCACATACATACCGATCTCAATTTATCAAACATATGTTATGCAAATTACCTTTCATCACAGGCATTTATATAGCATTTACCATATGCATAACAAAGGCCATTTATACATATATATATACAACTAGATCAACCAAAATAAGCCGAATCACTTGGCTATATATACATAACCAACCACTTAACATCCCCAAGCCAATTCAAATGGCTAAATTCATATAAACATATACCAAAATAACCATAACTCTTATACATGCCATATAACCAAAACATAAATTCAAAAGTACCAAAATGATAGCTTGATAGTGTGATAAGGTCTCCAACGATACCCAAATCCGAGTTAAGGATTTCACAAAAAAAAAAAAAAACTAAACAATGTAAGCTATAAAGCTTAGTAAGCTTATATAGTTAATAAACTTAACTTACCATACATGTACAATTAATGCAATTAAACATATAATAAATAATTTCATATAGTTCCACAAACCTATCACATGTTCATTCACAAGATTAGATATGAAATTCACAAGTTTCTTCACTTCAATGCTTGTATGGTTCATATATGTAACACCCCTTATTCGTATTCAACGCTGGAACAGGATACGAGGCATTACCGGACTCATATCACAAGCAAACATAAAATTTTGAGTCATAAATTTTCATCCAAATTAAAACCATTTGTATTCATTCACAAAGTCCCTAATACGAGCCTACGAGACCCAAAGCATGCTTCGAAAGTGGTTTAGGACTAAACCAAGCACTTAGGAAAATTTTACAAACTTAGAAAATTTTTTCTATGAACAGGGGTCACACGCCCGTGTGGTTTGGGACTTGCCTGTGTGGACAAGCCGTGTGGTAACACTTGCCTGTGTCCCTAACCCGTATAACTCTTTATTTTGCAAAGCATGAACAAATTGAGGTCATATGGCCGAGTCACACGCCCATGTGCTAGGTTGTATGGTTAATTTAATTTTCATAAATAGGTGCAGACTTCACATGGTAGGGACACACGCCCGTGCTTAAGGCTGTGTCCCTCACACGGCTGAGACACACGCCCGTGTGCTCAATTCTGAGCATTCTATTTCTCAAAATTAAGGTGCAGGGGACACATGGCCGAAACACATGCCCATAGGGCAGACCATGTGTCACATGCCTGTGTGTCTACCTATGTGGACAAAATAAAGGTTATTTACCAAGCCATTTGTCACCCTCATTTGCACATACACACCCATAATTTTAATGGTATAATTGTGACAGCCTTAAAACGACCCTAGTCGGAATGTGGTTTCGGGACCACAAAACCGAGGCATAAAAATAATTTAATATTTATTTTATTGCCTATAATATGTGTTAACTCATGTGTGACATTTTTGATGTTTTGATTTAGAGTTATAAATGTGAATTTCACTAGAAAGGACCTAGTAGAAAACTTTGGAAGTATGATGGGGAATGTGTAATGATTAATTAAAGCATGCATGCAAAACAATGGCCTTGCATGTCAAATATCCTCTTTTATAAGAGGTGGCGGCCATGACAATGAGGATGGGCAAAACATGTCACAGACATGTTTTGTTGGTGCATTAGGGAGAAAAGAAATAAACAAATAAGCATGGGTAATAAAGAATGAAAAAAAATGTGTGAGTGAACCCCTATTGCCGTGTATTGAAGAAAAGAAAAGAAAAAAATTGATCATCCTTTCATTCTCTCTTGACCGAAAATCCTAAGGAAGAAGAGAATTTTTGCTTCATGTTTGGTTTGGAAGAGGATTAGGAAGGGTTTGGCTATACTTGCATCAAGATTAAGGTATGTTTGAGGTTGTGCCATGAGATTCATGCATGTTTTAGTTACTAGCTTGATGTTCTTATTAGCCCATGGTTCAAATCTTTGTTATATCATGGGGATGGTATTTGGCCAAGGTGGATTTTGTGTTAATGCCATTGCATGTTAAATATGAAGCTTGTTAATGGTATATGTGATGGGGATTGATGGCTCTTGGACTTTCTTTTTAGTATTTTGAGTAAGACATTAAGTTCTTTGCTTAATCATGACCAAAATTATGGTGTTGTGATGTATTCGGTCATGGTATATCCATAAGTATGATTCATGCATGTTGCATGGTAGGTAAGATTTGAGCTTTGGATATGTGTTTATATTTGGATATAAACAACTTGAGATTCGCCCTTGCACCTACATGAATATGTGTTTGCACATGATGAATTAGTATGACATATATACTATTTCAAGGTGTATATTTGCTTGTGATGATGTTTCGGTTATGTAGTAAATGAGAGATGTGTATTGAGCTACAATATGTAATCGTTAGTTAGTAAAATGTATGCTGTTTTTTTGTGTGGTATTAAGTGTAAAATTGGCCTCAACATAGACATGCATATTCGCCAAATGAAGTAGATTGGTGTGCATGTATTCGGTTAGAGGCAACCGTATTGAAGCCTTATCTTGGCTTAGATAATTGACTAAATGGGTAATAAGTGAGGATGGTTGCCGAATATACAAACATACATATGCATGTGTAATTGAATTATGAATGTTTCGCAAGATGGTTAAACTAGTTAATTTATTGATTAAGCTCAAGGAGTTAAAGAAGGAGAATCAAGCAAGGGAAAGACGAAGGTCATCGAGTAGCCGACTTGGACTGTTTTACCCAACACAAGGTAAGTCACTAAGCATAGATTTTGTGTTGATTTGAATAGACATAATGTCTATGTAATTATGCCGAAAGGAATGATGAATTTATATACATGTGTGTATGTGGTGATGGAAGTATTGAATGGAAGGAAAAGAGGTGAGATGTATTGAGTTGTTGATTTCGGCACTAAGTGTGCGGGTATAAACATTTGTGATCATGAGAATGGCACTAAGTGTGCGGGTTTAAAACTTGTACAGCACTAAGTGTGCGGGTTGAGTATATAGCACTAAGTGTGCGGACTCACTATATGCTTTTGAATCACTATTGACACTGAGTGTGCGACACTATTGAGTTGATCACGGACAGCGGATCGGGTAAGTACCTTGAGTTCATGGCTAATAGGCGCTATGTTTATATTTGGGGTCGAGCTTGGTAAGTTTGAACCTATGTGACAATGTAAATTGAAGTCACGTACATAAGAATTATCGCGGAATGAGTGAAAGGTCATGTAGATGTATGATTGAATCGAAAGGTCTAAGGAACTATGGTATAGTTCGGTTTGAATGGAGTAATTAGCCTCGTTCCATTTTGTTTCCTCTTGCGATAATGTTATTAATGGTTGTTAGTGCATTGCTTATGACTTACTGAGTTATATACTCATTCGGTGTTTGCTTGTCACCTATTTTAGGTTTCTTGGACTCGACTTTTTGCGTATTCGGGACCGTCACGAAGTCATCACACCGCTAACAACTTTTGGTATTTTCTTCGTAGTTGGTCTTGGAGTACATTTCAGCATGTATAGGCTATTATGTTTTGTTTGAACTTGGTATGTAAAATTTTGAATAGCCATGCGAAAATGGCTTATAAATGTTTTGAGCATAATGTTATAATCATTTGGTATGTATATGCTCATTAAGAAGCACGGAAATGTTTGGCAATGACCAGCCATTAGAATGGGTCATCATGATTATATTTTGGACTATATATGTAAAGGGGGTGGTTGAATCATAGAAACTATGTGTTAGAGAAAGTCTACCCTAGAAATAGATGCTGGCAGCAACAGTGACGTGGATGTGAAAAATCACTAAAAATAGTAAGAATGGAATTAAATAGTGAATAAATTATGTAAATGAACCTTGATGAATCCATTTTCATATGGAAGAAACGAAACGGTCATATGAGTTGTATGTTAAAAGATATTTGGGTTTTCGTGAAACAGGGCCAGAACGGTTTCTGGATTCCCTGTTCCGACTTTGAAAATTCATTATAAATTAACCAGAGATAATTAGGAGTTATACCATATATGTATAAATTCCTCTTTGAGTGTAGTTTCTACAGAAATGAACGGCATCAGTATTGAAGCCCTTCACAGGGATTTATTTGAGTTGTAACACACGAAGGTCAGTGTAGTCGACCCCTGTAACATGGGAGACTTTAACTAATAAACTGTACTAATTGGCTTGACCAAAAATTCTAGAAAAAAATCTGTAGATGGACATATGAGTCTAGTTTCAGGGAAAAATTACGAAACTGATTTTCGAGTTGTAAAACTCAAGTTATGATTTTTGAAGCGACTAGTACACGGATTGGCAGCTTGTCTGGGAAGTTCTCAATAAGTGGTTTGAAGTCTGTTAACACCTCGTGTTCGACTCCGGCGACGGTCTCGGGTTCGGGGTGTTACAATAATCATGGCATATTTAGGTAACCAAAAACATCCACAAACAAGGCCAAACCATGTCATTTCATTATCCACACTCAACATATTTACAACATCATATTTTGCCAAACCAAATCCTACCAAACATCACATTCCACAAGTTCTAATATGGCTACCAATAACATGCATAATTTTACTTAGTTTTCCTAGCACACCAATGAGCCAATCTTTACCATTTAACGACCAAAACCATTAAGCCACATTCAACCATTTACCAAGCATTTATAAACCATATCGCACAAAAGATAATTGTACATGCATGCATATATAAATATATATATAAGCTTACAACCAATTCAACCAAAATAAGCCAAGTTACATAGCCAAACACCGTATCAAGCCTTTGACAATTACAAGCCAATACATTTGGCCAAATTCATAATGACACATATAACAAAATGACTAAGTCCCTATACATGCCATATTCTCAAAATATTTAAAATCATCGGTACCCAAAATGATAGTTGATAGTGTGATGCGAACCCCGAAAATCTCTAACTCGAGCTAGCTTGATGACACTATAAAACATGGAATATAAAAAGGAGTAAGCTATATAGCTTAGTAAGCTCGTATGAAAGAAATAAGCTAACCTTACCATACATTAACATGCAAGTAATTTAACATGAGGTAATGCAATTTACCAAAATCTCATGACCATAATTCATTACATCACAACTTGCCTTGAAAGCATCATTCCACAAATTTTCTAAACATAAGCTTTCCGTATCCAAAAATTTTCTAAACATAAGCTTTGTGTACATACCTGTACCATATTGTAATAGTTTCATATTTATTCTCATCACTGACATACCCAATGAACCACTCGGAATAATAAATTTAGATTCTCGAGAAACCTTGCACACAAGGTGCCACATATGTAGCCATTGCTACCTCCATCTCATATCACATATATGCTCGCTCTCGAGCCAACAACAGGCCTGCTCACACAAGTTGCCAGTCAAGACGTAGCTATTCAGTACTGCTCACACAAGTTGTCAAGTAACTGCAACATATGTCGATATACTCAGCCACCGGTAGGACGTACAGGACCAGCACCCAAAATCACATAACATAAAACCCTAGTGACATGTCACTTGTATCCTAATCTATTCCTAAGGTTCGATTGGGATTTCTCGCTTGCCAAATTGTTGTCAAATGTTTCCCTAAGGTCGATTACACAATTCATGCATAAATTAAAGCATTTAAACACATTTAAAGTAAAGCTTGTTTGACATACGAACTTACCTCGGTTACAAAAATGGCCAAAGGGATCTATTCGTCAATTACTTTATTTTTCCTCCGATCTAGACTCGAACTTTGTTTTTCCGATCTAGACTCAAACTTTGTTTTTCTTGATCTATAATACCACATTTAACTTATTTAATCATCACATTATTCAATTCAGCCTAATATGACCAAATTTACATTTTTGCCCCTAATTTTTTAACATTTTACAATTTAGTCTCTAGGCTCGTAAAATGAATTTCTTTCAATTTCTTTACAACCCAAGCCTAGCTGAACATTATTTATTCTCATAACAGCCCACATTTTTCATTTATTCACATTTTTCTACACATTTTATAGACTTTTACAAATAAGTCCCTATTTAACGTTTTTATCGAAGATCACTTTGTAAATGTTGTTTATCTAACATCAGACATGCATTTCCTACCATTAAACATAAAAATACACACATATTCATCATGGGTCAAATTTTAAACTTTAATCCTTCTTCAAATTAGTCCTTGGAAAGGCTAGATTAGGTTAAGACAACTTCAAAAACATAGAAATCATTAAAAACGGGGCAAGAACAGACTTACAATCGAGCTTGAAAGTGGCCAAAACCCTAACTATGGACTCCTTGTGAATTTCGGCTATGGGGGGACGAAATTGAGAAGATGGACATATTTTATTTAGTAAATTTTGTCCTTATTAGCCAAATTTCTAAAATACCCTTAATGTATAACTTTGAAATTTCACCTAACCATGTCCATTTTTGTCCATCCAAAGGTATAATGGTCTGATTTCCATTTAAGGACCTCAAATTAAAATTTCATAACAATTAGAGACCTTTAAATTATATAATTCATTTTTTACACCTATTGCAATTTAGTCATTCAAGTTAAATTGAGCACTCAATTGATAAAATTTCTTGGCAAAATTTTCACACAATCATTTTATCATGCCGTAGACCTTAAAGAAACAATAAAATAAATATTTCTACTTCGGACCACTGTTTCGATTTGACCCAAAAACGGGCTGTTATAATATACATACCTGTACCACTCGTACTAGTCTCATACCCATCCATGTCTTTGACATACCTATTGAACCATTTGGAATACATTAGATACTCTTGGGTCTAGCACCCTAAGTGCCAATACATAGCCGAAGCTATCTCAATCTCATATCACATATAATGATTACTCTCGAGCTATCAAAGGGTCTGTTCACATAAGCTGACGGTCATGATGAAGCTCCACGGTGCTGCTCACACAAGTTGATGAGAATCCACAACACATGCTGGATAACTCAGCCACCGATAGGACATATGGACCAACACCCAAATCACATAAACCCTAATGACATGTCATTTGTATCATAATATATTCCTAAGGTTCAACTGAGATTTCTCAATGACGAATCTTCATCGATTATATGTACAGGGTCGTATTCACAAATAATTCAATAGTAAAGCAGTTAAAACAAAATTATACAAATGCTTATTAACATACGAACTTACCTTAAATGCAAAAAAGACGGAACGAGTCGATTAGTCCAAAACCTTATTTTTCACCCGATCTAAATCTGAATTTTTCTTTTCTTGATCTAAACGAAATCAAAATTAACATATTTAATTATCACTCTATTCAATTTAGTCCAAAATACACATTAAGGCATCTTTACACTTTTTCCCTTAATATTTTAACATTTTTACAATTTAGTCCTTATCTCATAAAATACAAATTAATGCAATTCATCCTATAGCCATGCTAGCCGAATTTCAATTAAGTCCTTAGCATCCCACATTTTTCATTTATTTCACAATTTAACCACAAAATTTCAACATTTCTCAATTAAATCCTTAAATGAAAATTTTATCAAAAATCACTTTATAAATGTTGTTTATCTAACAGCAACCATGCATTTTCTACCATCAAACATCAAAATACACACATATTCATCAATAAAAAAACCCTAAACCTGTAATATTTTTGCAAAATAGTCCCTGGGCTAGCTAGATTAAGCTGCAACGATCTCAAAAACATAGAAATCATTAAAAACCGAGTTAAAAATTACTTACATGCTAGCTAGAGAAGTGACTGAATGCTTCAAACATAAAAATGGAGTTCTCTTCTTCTAATTTTCAGCTAAGGAAGAAGATGGACATAAAATATGGTTTTATTTTACTTAATTTTAATTTTATAACTAATTTACTTATTTAACCTTTAATATATAACCTTTAAAGCCATTAAAAGATGTCCATCTTTGTCCACTAACTTTAAAAATGGGTTAATTACAACATAAGGACCTCCAATTTAAGGTTTTATAGCTATTAGGCACCTTTAGCTAATAGAACTCAAGTTTTACACTTTACGCGATTTAGTCCTTTTTTATCAAATTAAGCACTCAAACAATAAAATTTCCTAATGAAATATTCAAAAAATTATATTATCATGTTGTAAACATTAAAATAATAATAAAATAATTATTTCAACCTTATATTTGTGGTTTCAAAACCATTTTTTCGATTTGACTAAAAACGGGCTATTACAGGGACGGACCGACTCGAATTTGAAGCATTACATTAGCCACCTAAGTGACTCTCTAGCTAGGGACCACCCAAGACACATACTGACCTTATAAGACCTCAATTTTATCTAATTATTAGTTATTTATTATTGTGGAAGCAAGTTATGAGCCAATTTGAAACTTTTCCTAGGTACTTTAACTGAAGGGTATTTTTGTCATTTTACCACCTATGGTAAAACTAACCCTATTTTAAATCTAAATGTTTACCGGCCTTCTTTTATTCAAATTATACAAGCCTAAAAATATTTAGCTTAATTTGAGTTCGTTTACTATGTCTAATTCAAGTTTTATTATTAGGGACTAAATTGTAACAAATGCAAACTACCAATACCTATTCTGAATTATAAGCCCGATGATTATCTGCACAAATTGTTAGGGTGTGAGCTTTAAAAATCTCAATAAATGTTAATAACAATGACTAGTAAAGCAACATCCAAATCATGCTTAAATCACATCCAACCAATCACCAATTATCAACTATAATAATGAAACATGTCAATTTAATTTCCATATGCTTTATCAATATCAAGAATCAATTATTCATGGCTTACAAACATTGAATGATATAACAACAATCACACATAAATATATTGACATACACTTCTCATGGCTTAATTGGGTGATCATACATCGGATAAACGAATTTTCGAACTCCCACAAATATCAAATGCAGTCCACTGAGTTGAACGTGCTGAAGCACACGCCCCCTTATAGTGCCTCAAATAACCCAATGAGTGGAGACTCATCCTCAACATCCCCTTATCTATTCCAATCAAATTAGCCCCCCTAGAGCTATATGCTCATATTGCCACAAATAAAGGTGAGTACTTACAAATCCTATGGCATGCCAACTATATCCAATGGATCCACCATGCATATTGCCAATATATTCAGTCAATTATAGCATATATATCAGTCATTATTGTGCTCAATTTAATGTGACAAAATGCTTATGTGTAACATGTAACATAGCCATTCAACATCCAATTAAATCAAGCATTTCATTTGCCATTTTCGAATGTTCAATTATCAATTGTAACACCAATATATATCATGATCAAAAACTTCAATAAACATGCTTTAATCATCAATATAGTTAACCTAATTAAATTGCCCAAAAACACCTAAGTGCTTACTTACCACTATTCAATAAAATTCAACACTTGTACATATAATTTCAATCTTGCAAAAATCAGTCATTCAACCATAATTAATCAATTGTAATATCAATTAAGCTACTAATTAAGCATAAATGAGGTTCTACTTACCAAATCACCCTTAGAAACACTCACCACACAATTTATTCTACCACAAACAAGTGTTCAACCAAGAAAATCCAAGCTTCAATTTCGGTTAGCTCAGTCCTCTTTAAGATGCTGAGCTTCAACAGTGATAAAGTAAACATTACCACCTTTCCAATGCTATAATAAACACAAATTTTAATTAACTATACTAATTGAAATCCTCTCGCAAAGATACCTTATCAGACTTGTAACATCAAGTCAGAAACTCGATTCCTCAAAAAATCTATCTCTCCAACCCTCCTAAACACTTTTAATCATCAATATTAGACCAAATACATATACATTTATACTAAGCATCAATTTCATATTTAAATCCATTTCACAAAATTCTGGAAAATCGGTTCATGAAGATGATGAAATTTGATTTTCTTTAAATTACCTCTCAAATAATGTTTAATCTTGATAAATAAGATAAAAACCTATTAATAAATCCATTTTGAGTTGGAACATCCATTGATTTTTGGATTTCCTCTCAAAATTCAAGATCCACCATTAAAGAACCATGTGTTCTTGGAAGAAGATGACATTGATAAAAATCCTTTAATTAACTCTCAAATCATGTAAAAATGTTTCTAATCATTATAAAAAAAAGTTTAGGATTGAATATTACCTTTGATTCATTCTATTCATTGATTGAAAATCTTGATTCAAGAAACTTGACAAATTTCAGAATATTTTTGGCTACTTTTGAGAATAATTTCGGGTGAATTGAGAGAGTATTTTGAGAAGGAAATTGGTTGGATCTATTCTTTGATGATAGATTTTTAAAATCATACAAACAAAACAAATTTTAATACTCTCTAATCTGATGTAAAATGTGTGAAAAATGGGCTAGATACATTAGCTTTAAAACTAAAACCACCCACCAAAATTTAAAAATTGGGGAAGTTGCCTAATGGCCACTCCCACATTTCCCTTACTTTACCATTTAATCTTTTTCCTCCAAAATTTTGAATTTTAAGGTTTATTTTCCATATAAATACTCTAAATTTTCCTTGTTTTACAATTAAATCCTATTTAATTAATATTTAAATTTTACTCAAATTACCCCAATAAAAATTATTTTAAAATCCTTTTTCAACCAAAATTAATTATTTTCACTAATAATTATTTAAAATATTTAAAATTAAAATTTCATAAATATTTATTTATTTATTTTAATTTTCTAGATTATTTTTAATTGATTTTAGAGGAATTAACCTCTTAAATTAAGTTAAAAATTACAAGAAACCCTATAAATTCCCAGTTTCACACTCGAAACCTGAAAACATACCCAAAACTAATAGACTCGGTTTAGGGATATTACATAACTAAAAGTCTATATTTGTCGCTAATCCTAAAAACAAATTAAAATTATCATAAAAGTTTAATACAATCTTCACTTATTATATTCAATCCTCCTCATCATCATCCCAATGTGGCGCCCACCTCGTTTATATTGGGGCTTTTCCCTGTCCCAAGCCATATTCTTAGTGAGAGCACCTACTTGTCGAGGACACATGGCAGGTTGGGCTTCGAATGACGGGCCCTTTTGGAGTAGAACATTGTAGTTGAAATGTCGCTTCATACTCATCCTTTATTCTTGGGGGATCCTATGTATCCCTTTAATCTTCCGATTCCCCTCCCTCATCAGTCCCTTCTCTATCATGATGGGTCGAGGTTGAGTCAAACATATCAGTTGGATAATTCGGGGCTCGTAGCCTATTTAGTTTTGCAAACTCCTAAAGCATTGGCCCTGTTTCTTGCATCTATCGAATCATCCCATCAAGTTTTTCCTCAACACTTCCACTTGCTCCTTTTCTCTTTGATTGCTCCTTCTATTTAAGTGATTCTGAAATGTCCATATTCTCTTTCCTTCTTTGGTTCCATTCGATGATTTGTTTTCTTTGGAGCTCAATACATTGGATATACAATAAACCACCAATTACACTTTTTGTAGGCTTCATAAATTGCTTATTTTTGCTCGTCCAAACTCCCGCCTTTCGACACAATGCTGTTATGAGGCGAGGAAAGAAAAGTTTGGCTTTTTACTCACTCACGCATCGTTTCGTTTCATGGATGATCCATCTTCCTGCGCATACCTATTTTTGCTAAAAAAATACTTTACAAAAGAACAGATCAAAAAGTATTAACATTATAAACATTCAATCCAGGTGCAATTCTAGTACCTATGAATTGAACCCACAATTTTGCTACAGGAAACATTATAGTCTGATTAAAATTTGTTGGGAACCTAGTATCTGGTCTATAGTTCTAAGTACCCCTACCTTGAGTCAAATATTTTATAACACTCTCCATATCAATATTTCCAAATTTATCCAAATCAGTACTATTTAGAAAATCGCTTTCATAGTACAGAGTGTCATAAAAATCGCATATTTCATTGGGGGTTAAGGGGACTTCTACCCCTCAAACTGTGACATCAGTTACATAGACCCTAATTCCATCTCAAATTATCTGGTGTTTAAGAGAAGCATAAAATTCATGGGCTATGAGAATAACTACATTTTATTTGGAAGTGATACAAAATAGTTTCCAACGATGGTACTGGACTAAAGCCCCTATTTCCTTGCAATGGACCATAGAGGGTTCGAACCCTTGCTCCTGTATGAGAGGTTTCCCCTGAGACTCGAGAAAATATTTCTCGACATTTAAATGATGATATCTGATTGGACCCGAAAAATTTGGAGTTTTAGGTTCTTGCTCTTGCGAGGAGGAATTTTCAATTGTTTGATTTGAAAGTGAGTAAATAGAAAATAAAAAAAAAATCAATGGAACAATAAAATGAGTAATGGATTACTTAACCTTGACTTCTTTGTGAATGTTTATATTGCCTTTCCAAATGCTTGATAAAGCTTTCCCCACTAGTGCTTTAGTAGTAGTTTGGAGATTTGAATGGTTAGGGTTTTAGGTTAGAAAAGATGTTTTGGATTTTGAAGGATTTGAAAAGGGTTTAGTGTTAAAAAGAGGTTAAGAGTTTGAATCAGGATGATTCTAGGTTAAAAATAAGAGTTTTTGGACTGAATGACTGGGTAATATGAGGGTTGTACACCTAGGTTGCACAAACGGGTCGGGTCAACCCTTCAAAAATTGTAGCGGTGTTGCGACACAAGGGTTCTATTTTGCGACATCCCTAACAGACTACTAATGTCACGACACTGTGGTTTGTTTTCGCGACACCCTACAGTTTTGGAATTCTGGGAACTTGTTCTCCATGTCGCAACATAAAAGAATGGTGTCGCAATGTCGATATGATTTTCGTAATTCGTTGCTACTGAACATAGTGTTGCGACACGAGTGATCGTGTCCTGACGTTGACGTTGTTTTCCCAAATTTTTTATCTTTAGAGTGCTTCAAATTCCTATTGTCCTTCTTTTTTATCTTCCTATAATACATCAATTAATTGGTCAGCAAAATATGCAATTTTGTATAGTTAGTTAGAGCTTTTGTAAAAAAATGCCAAGTCTTGCTGTCGAATTTGTCTGGCAGCTCAGTTAATATACACTTAGATGCTCATTGTAAATTATTTATGTCTGCATTGGTCTAACACCCATCATGACATTCTATTCCTTTGCGGTTATCTCTCTTTCTAAATTTACCTTTTTGGCTTGCCCTAACTATCAATAATTCTTTTCGCAGATTATAACTATTAATCACTTGTAGGATTATGTAACCGTGTAGCCACATTAATTTCTACTAAACATCATTTCCTCGTAGGAAGGTTGAGAATTGCAATTCGTATTTGTTATATTTGTTCATCTCATCTATCAAGAATAACTTTGTAGGAATATTCTCTAAAGTCTTGATTAGCAAGGAGTTATGTATTACACTACTAGGATTCTAACTCCGAGAGCTTTCGGATACTTCCACTTCTTTATAGATAACTCTTTGGAGTGGTTCTTTTAATAATCGAACATTTCGTGGCGTCCACAGTTTGATCTCCATGCTAATCAATTGTCCAGCTCTGTTGATGCCTGCCATGTCATCATAAGTCCTATCAATACATATTTTTTTTATTCTTGTCAGCATCTAGAAAATTCCTAGATTATTTAATTTCCAAGTGCCTGGTTTAGGACTAAGGATGTGCAAATGATAGTCAAGTCAAGTTTATCTTTTGCAATTGCAGGTTTATCCTTTTTCTTTGTGAGATCTCAGGACGTTGGGATTTTTTCCACTAAATTGGAAGCAAATATCATTGTCTCTAATTGTTGGTTCGTATTACACTACTCTTGCATTTTGGCATCATCAAAAGAAGCTAAAGTTGCTGGGAAGATAAGTTCTATGCCTGTGTGACTCTTCTATTCTCTTATCATTTCCTCGACTAGTTTTATAGCTTCTCTTGTTGCCCTTTCGTTTAATTCATTAGTGTATTCTTCTATTTACAGGGATGAATAATTATCTAGGAGTTCCCTCATCTCACAAGCATTTATAGTGGCATTCTCTTCCTTGCTCAATTCTTGGTTTGACTTATCTTGATGCCTTCCTAAGTGTACACTGATGTTGTTGTCATTTTAGGAAAGAGTTGAGGCTTCTCTTTAGAGTTGAATTAATTCAAGCATTAATATTCGTTGGTTCTCCTGTATCTCCCAGTCCTCACTTCTTCGTAAATATTAGCATCATAATCTAAGTCTTCATCTGACCACATATAATCAAAATTGTCCATGGTCTTATTGACTAACCTCCTATAGTTACTATGATTGTGGTTTGTATTAAAAAATGTTCACTAAAGTCCTCCTAAAACAACAAAAATATATCAGTAATGTTAATTAGTTAAACAAAATAAATTGAGAATCGTATCTATAACCTAAAATTTCATTCTTTCTAAAGTGTAAAAATTAAAATCAAACTAGTGACGTTGTCTCCTCGGCAACGACACCAACAAATTGACTGCCTCCAGATGTACTAACATCCAGAGTGTGAATACTATATTAAAAGAAATATAAATAAAGAGGTATCCATAAGTATACGGGTCCAGTTGTAATATAGTTACAACAGAGTAGGTGAGTACTCTGAGGATAGTACCTAAGGGAGGCTAGTGCTAGATCAATTTTAACCTAAGCCCCAAAAGATCTAATTAATACTTGAAAGAAGTTATAATATGAAAATATAAATTAAAGGAATTTTTAGGATTTCTATAATAGTAAAATATAATAAAGAAATAAATATCAAGAGATTGAAAATTGAAATTAATCAAATCTAGTTATGGGTAATTAGACCACTTCGGTAATATTTATCAATTATTATTTTGAGTTTCTCATCAATCAACTAATCGATATGTTTGTAGGAGCTTCTGATACATCCACTAAAATAACGAGTCAGCAAGGACTACTTATCTTCCAACCTCACAATCTAGACTGGCTTAGGGTGGAGGTGTTCACGGATAGGCCATACCAATTTTGGGTTAATTCCCACCTTTATGACTTCTTAGGGTTGTCAGGCTGTAACACACCACACTCGTGCCCTACGCCAGACGGAATATGAGGCATTACCTAATTTGAACTTATGCATACAAATGTTTTCATATCACCAAAACATGGTCAAATTAAAAACTTTTTCAATTTTTATTATAAACTCTTTAATAAGAGCCTACGAGGTTCAAAACATCCATTGGAACCCATTCAAAATCAATCTGGGTCCTTTAAAGAATTCTAAAAATAATACTTAATACAGGGGCACAAGGCCATGTGAGAGGGGCAACACGACCGTGTGACCGTTTAGGCATGGTCGTGTTGATGGGCCGTATGGCTCACACGGCCTAAGCACATTGGGACACGCCCATGTCCCTTACCCGTGTAAATTTATTTTCTAATTTGAACCTACAGGGGTTTTCACACGGCCTGACACACGCCCGTGTCCATGAACCGTGTCCTTCACACGGCCATGACACGTCCGTGTCTTAGCTCGTATGCTAAAACTTGGACATTGTTTTTCTGATGTCAGCAATCCTTAAGGACCACACGGCCAAGGCATACGCCCGTGTGCTAGGCCATGCCCTTCACACGGCTGAGACACACAGCCGTGTCTTTGCTCGTGTAATAGCTCGATTTAGACCCTAGTCGGAACGGTGGTTTCGAGACCACGAATCTGAGTCTGAAAATTTTTTAAAAAATTATTATTTTCTGTGTTTATTTTGTGTGATTTTATGCCTGTGAAATTTTCGTAATTTAATTTGGACGTTTGAGTGTCTGATTAAAAAAAAGGACTTAATCGCGTAAATTAAAAATTTAATGGTTTAATGTGTAAGGGCTGAAATGTGTTTGTCTTTGTAAATGGAGGGATTTATGTGGTAGTTAGCCCATGATGACATGCAATGGACGGTAATGGCCTTAATATAACATGATTTTATATTTTAAATCCAAGGCTAATTATGCAAACTAGTTAATTTGTTATAATATAATAAAACATAAAAAAAAACATGCATGTGTTCATTTTATTTGACCAAAACTTGTAAAAGAAAAGAAAAAGAGAAAGAAATTATATTCAGCTATTGTTGTTTCAAATTCAAGGTTAGTTTGGTTTCGATTTTTGATAATTTTTACGTTTTTGAGATCGTTGCTTCGAATACTATCCGACCCATGCTTGAATTTCTGATTTTGATGAATATTTTGAGTTATGCCATTGATGAGAGCTTGAGATTTTTGTTGTTAATGATGGAATATGAAAGATATGTTTTAGATTAACATGTTTTGTATTGGAGTTTTTGATGATTTTGAGTAATTAGGACTAAATTGTAAAAATAATAAATTGAGGGACTAAAATGTGAAATAAATGAAATATATGGGCCAATATGAATATAAGGAAGATTCGGCCTAACTATGTTGTTGTGAGATTTTGTGTATTTTGTGTTTTACGCAATTTTGTAAAAGTATTAAATATCAAGGGTAAAATAGTAATTTTCCCATTTATGTGTTGTTGGATTAAATTGAATGAAATTGTGTTTCAATGAGATTAATTTGAAATTGTATAGATCAAGAATAGAAGAAATCAGACTTGGATCGGGGAAAAGCAAAAATAGTCGAATAGTCGATTTACACTGTTCTTTGATATCCGAGGTAAGTCTTTAAGCAATTAAACATCGTAAATTTTGAATGTAAATTAGTTTAATATGTTGATTTGGAATTCATAGAATTATAGTAGAGTTAGCCGAATATGATTAAGCATGAAAATAATGTATTTGAGTTTAATTCGACTGAGTTATAACATTTGAAAATCCGTATGAACTATATGGAATATCTAGAATTTTCGATATATGAATTGTTTATGAGACAACTTTATAATAGTGATATTCAGGCTTTGAGCCTAGTAAGCCTTGTGCTGGTGAATTAAATAGGGCTTATGCCTAGCAGGCTTATTGCCAGTGTATAAAATCAAACTTTAAGTCTAGCAGGCCTTGTGCCGGTGTGAAATACAGGCTTAGGCCTAGCAGGCTTTATGCTGGTGAATTATTATAAGTTTCTGCCTAAAAGACTTTATGCTGATGTGGTAATTGAATATGTTAAACGAGCTAAATGATCAGGTATGAGTTAGCTTGTTGTTTACTTTAGATAAGTTAAATAAGTATCTTGATATTTGTTTCTAATTATGTGTGATACAAATGAAGATTACATGTGAATTTAGTATGTGTATTCGGCCTTGTAAATAAATAGTATGAATATTGTAGAATTGATTCTTGGATATGTGCATATATGTGATCATGTAAATTTGGCCATATAAGCGGTATATGTACATGATGTTATATTATGGTTCTTGAGCTTATATAAATGTGTATGTGTACGTTTGATTATATTAAGACATTTTGGCTTTGAAAGATGTATAATAGTAGGTCAAATTAATTAAGTGAGCATTCGGCCAGGGTAGATTTTTGTGTATGTAAATGTGTTATTTATCTCATTTGTAGGTTTGAGGTTAAGCTTGATAATGATAATGAAATTTGGATTAGCTTAAAATGAGTTGATTATATCAATGGGATGCTTATTTGCTTATGACTTACTAAGCTATTATAGCTTACTTTGTGTTTTCATGTTCATTCTGTTTTATAGATTTTGGATTCAAGTTACAAGCTCGGCGATCGTCAGCAAAGTTTATCACACTATCAACCATCTTCGGTATTTTATAAATTACATTTTGGAACTATGGCATGTATGGGCTGGAATGCATTTTGGAATGCTGTATTTTGGTTTATGTATAAAGGCCATACGAAAATGGCTTAATCTCTATGCTTGAGTTGTTTTGGTTAAATAATGGTTTAAGTCTATTTTTTATATTATGTCTTATACCTTGGATGATTAGAACTCGTGTTGTGTGTGTGCATATTGAGATTGGTTGATAAATGAAATGGTCATATTACATGTATAAATATGTTTGCTCAACTTGGATGCAGTTTGTATAGGAAAAGTTCTATATGAAATTTAGGTTATTATGTTAGGTTAACGTGCTATAAATGCGTTGGTAATAAAGGATATATTATAATGACCAAATATGATGGGAGATATATTGTATGTTTCTTTTAAATATGGCTCATGGAAGTTGTATCTTGAATATACATATGTATCCATAATCGATGATTAAATTATCTTTGAAAAGTATATTTTATATCATGTTTTAGTATTAAAATGTATTGACTATACATTCATATGACTAGAATTTATTTTGGTATATGTGTATTATTTAATATGTTTGTTTTTGGAGATTGGTATACAAATTTTGGTTAGCATTGAAATGAATGAGACATTGAGATATATGCTACTTATATGAATATGATGATATGTAACTTTATAAATTTTGAAGTTGAGAGATCCATTTATTTATAAACTATTAGTATGCTTTGACTGTTGAGTTCACATATTCCATTTGAATATGAAATGAATTGTATCAGGTTATAAGTTAAGCATTAAATCTCTATATAAATATTTTTGAATTGAGTAATTGTATCGAACTGTGTTATGTCCGGTAATACCTTATAATCCCAATCCGGCGACGAATACGGGTTAGGGATGTTACATTTTATTGGTATCAGAGCTACGGTTTAGTCGATTCTAGGACTAACATAGCATGTGTGAGTCTAGCTATACATGCCATAATAATTACTGCGATAGTGTGATGACTTCTGACATTTGAAAATTTGCTTTCATATAGTAAATGGATCCCGACAGAGCTGTAGCTAATGATGTCGAGAGTATAGTGCTTACTCCCACACAAGGGACAGCGCCAGTTGATTCTCGGCCGACCTCGAGTAGCCATAAAGGGGAGGCTAAACAAGCCTTCTATCAAATGATGAATGATTGGTTTACTCAATATATCCGGACTAATCCAACTGCACAACAACCTCCACCCCTGATTAATCCATCTTCGATACCTGCTATACCTCAAATGAGTGATTTGTTGAGATTGCCTAAGCCCCTGATTATGATGCTAAGCGAGCTGAATTCTGGCTTGATAATACTATTCGTGTGTTTGATGAGTTATCTTGTACCAATGATGAGTGCTTAAAATGTGCCATATCCTTGTTATGAGACACCGCATATCACTACTGGAATACACTAGTATCGGTGGTTCTGAAAGAGCGAGTGACCTGGGAATTCTTTTAGACTGAGTTTTGGAAGAAATATATCAGCCAGAGATTCATTGATCAGAAGCGCAAGGAATTTCTCGAACTAAAACAGTGTCGTATGACTGTGACAGAAAATGAGCGAAAATTTGTGAGACTCAGTCGATATGCCGTGAGTGTGTTTTAACTAAAGCTATCATGTGTAAAAGATTGAAGACGGTTTGAACGAAGACATTAAATTGCTGTTGGTATACTTGTTGAGCGAGCTTGCAAAGCTAAAGAGCTCGGAAAAGAGAAAAGAAAAGCTGATTTTAAAGTCAAAGATTCCCGTAAAAGATCATCAGGTAAGACTTTTCACTCAGCATTGAAGAAGTTTAGAGATGTAACACCCCAAACCCAGCCCAGACGCTATGGCCGAATCTGGTGTGTCACATTGAAGTGTTTTAGCAAAAACCGTGTTTCCATTGAAAACCCTTCTTAAATTGAAAGAATCCCTAATTAACTTTTAGGAAAAGAAAAACACCTTTCAGTTGCGAAAACCTTGTTTAAAACATTTGATTTAAGAAAACTTAATATTTAAGAATTTAATTGCGGAAACGTAGAAACACATTATAATTTAGAAAACCCATGTTCAACTTCTTGTAATTACAGTGAAAATTAATAACAATAATTCAAGTAATAATAACATAATGAAAACCTTATTACAATCTGGTCTGAAAAATACTTAAAAAGAAATAAAAACTGAAATGCTAAAAAAAACCCAAGTCCAAAACATCTTGCTAGATGGCCACCTAAAGTCCCTCCAAACACCGAACCTTCTACTGAGCGTCACTTGAAAATAAAATAAAAGAGGGGGTGAGTTTTCGTAAACTCAGTGTGTACAACCTTCGGCAAAAACAAGCATTCAAAATAAAAAAAAACATTATTCATCAATCATGCAATGCAATCCCATCCAACTTATCCATCCGCTACACACTAGCTCCGTCCCCCGTCACACCATGTGGGGATATAAATATCGACCCACCTAACCCACACACCATGGTAGCCCGGTTGCGGAACTACCTTCATTTACATATTGGGCTTTAAAAGCTGTCGGTGGATCCACGATTGTTAAGCAACCATGCGATCCTCATATACTTCATCCGTTCCATAATTCCCACCCATATGCAACCTAAGCAGGATATCATATGTATGCATGTCACATCCATAAAACTTACATTCAACACCTAGGGGTAATTCGATCATTTTTTTCCCTTAGGGGCGTTTGTAATTTTTCCTTAATTATGGTTTTCACTTACCTTGGCCCATTAACAAGTCCCACGAGCTAAGATGAACGACTACTATGCACCAAGTAGGATTCCAGAGAAGAGGAGGTGGGTCATTAAGACCGCTTAAGTACCAAGCTCTCCCTAGATCCAATCCTAGACATGCATATACCCGTTGCCACACCTTAACCCCTTTGACCTGTCCACAGTCGCAATATATTAATTAAGTCTTATGTGGATATCATATACTAGGCCTACAACCCCTTACAAAGCCCAAACAAGTTCAGATACCTGTATCTAGCCCAC
This sequence comes from Gossypium arboreum, assembly GCF_025698485.1. Lineage (NCBI taxonomy): Eukaryota > Viridiplantae > Streptophyta > Magnoliopsida > Malvales > Malvaceae > Gossypium > Gossypium arboreum. Next base: position 78,908,689 of record NC_069077.1, on the reverse strand, counting down.
TAAGCCCAATCATATTTATATGGCCCATTAGGTCCAAATCACTTGTATATGGCCCATTAGGCCCAAATCACATTTATATGGTCCGTTAGGCCCAGTTACATTCATATTCATGCTCACATGTAAGTTCCTATCACATAGCATCAACATTCAGTTTTTGCCTATTATGGGCCCAACAGTGCATTGGGCCCATTTAGCCCATTTCGACCCATATGGCCAAATCACAACCCAAGTCCACGAAATCTCCCGTGGGCCTCAAGCAACCTATCGGTCTCCCCCTTATGAGTGTTTGCACACTTGCAAGACTACCGTAGCCAAACTTTCGACTTTTTGGCATTTTGGCTTTTCGGCATTTCGGCTTTTCGGCTTTTCTGCATTTCGGCTTTTGTTGATACATAATGTGTGTGCAGTGTATGTACACACCTAGTAAGCAAGCGTGATGCGATCTCCTTAGCCCAAACCTACAATCAATATCACTCAAGATTAATCACATGTACTTATCGATTACTTTACCAAAAGCCGGAATCTCACTTTAACCTTACCTAAACGCCAAGCCTTTACTAGCTTTTACTTTGATCACTAAACATGCGTATTTTTCAGATCTGAAGAGCAAATCGACAGGAATCCAAAACTGAGATCTGACACTAATTCCCTACCAAAGTCAAATAGAAAGAAGTGAGGGACCGAGTAGTCGATACTTATCAAAAATCAATTGGGAGAGTGAACACTTACACTAGAATCGACTGGGTGGAAAGAGTAGTGGCAGCACCAAGGGTATTCGACTCTTAGAGATTTGAATGGCAACAATTGATTAATCAACATCAAAGAAGAGAGGAAGAAGAATCGACTTAAGCAAAGAAAATATTGAGTAGAGAAGGGATAAGAATTCGGCACAAAGAAAGAAAAGAAAAAAAAGGTTTTCGGCTTCTTAGAGAAAAGGGTTTCTGGCAGAAAGTGAAGGGAAATTCGTCATTAGCTTTTCAACCCTCCCATTCGGCACCTATTTATATCCCTATAACCGAATTCTTCAAGCCCAAGTTCCCAATTCGGCTCCACTTACCCCTCACTTCTCATCTCCTCGTTTTTCTCCCTAATAACCCCTTGATCCTTTCCTTAATTTTCTCTTCTAAACACTCCCCTTGGAGTCCATCTTCACGCCACTTCCATCCTTCTAGAAGGACAAAATTAAACTCTAAAAATACTAAGCTAGGATTCAAACCTTGGACCCCCTTACTAGCTACTAACGCCACCTCACTACACCTTATGTGGCGTCACTTAGCCACTCCACCACAGGCTCCTTTTGTGTCCAATTGATTATTCATTTATTCAAAAGCCTATCTATTTGTCAGCCCTGATTCTCTTAATAATTAAATTATAATTTATTCTACCCTTTAATTCGAACTCAACCTTAGCTAAGACCTACTAAAATTATCGCTTGGAGAAGAATATTAAACACAATTTTTATCAAAATCGAAAATAAAGAAAATTCAGGATTTCGAGATTTTTGGTTTTCAGGATTTTTGGGGATTTACAAGAGATGATTCTAGTCGATCTAAGAATACTTCAGACTTTTCTAGACGAGATAGAGACTGACTTCCTGTGAGTTCACGAGCCACTTCGATTGCTAGTGTTGGCAATGTTTGACAAATTAGAGTCGAGTGCAAGCATTATGGTAAATGGCATTGTGGAGATTGTAAATTGCATGATCGGTCTTGTTTTAAATGTGGATCGAGGGATCATTTTATCTGAGATTGCTCGATGTTAGCCGAGAAAAACACTATTCAGAACACGACACCGAGTAATATGTCAGTACGAGGTAGACCATCAGGCATTCAGGTAATGTGAGCGGCAGTCAGAGAAGGACGAAAGGTAGAGCAGTTCGATCTGAGGCTCGTGCACCTTCCAGAGCCTATGCTATTCGCGCACGCGAGGAGGCTTCATCACCAGATGTTATTACTGGTACATTGATTCTTTATGATACTAGAGCAATTGCATTGATTGATCTTGGTTCAACTCATTCTTATGTATGTGAGACTTTAGTATTCAGTAAGACTTTGCCTGTTTAGTCTACTAAATTTGTTATTAGAGTATCGAACCCCTTGGGCCGGTGTGTTATGGTTGATAAAGTATGTAAGAATGTCCCTTAATGATTCAAGATTCGTGCTTTCCCGCTGATCTGATGTTGTTGCCATTTGATTTGTTCGACATAATTTTGGGTATGGATTAGTTGACTTTGCATGATGCTGTGGTAAACTGTAAGACAAAGACTATTGATTTTCAGTGCCAGAATGATGAGATTATTCGGATTGAATCTAATGATCTGAATAGTTTACTGGCAATGATTTCCTCGATATTAGCTCAAAAATATGTAAGAAAAGGTTGTGAAGCTTATTTTGCATATGTGCTTGAAAGTAAAGTATCCGAAAGAAAGATTGAATCATTACCTATTGTGTGTGAGTATCTGGATGTGTTTCCTGAAGAATTACCAGGTTTACCACCTATTCGAGAGGTTGAGTTTGGTATTGAATTAGTATCGGGGACTACTCCGATATCGATAGCTCCATACAGAATGGCACCTACTGAATTAAAGAATATAAAGCTTAGTTGCAAGAGTTGATAGATAGAGGTTTCATGCAACTGAGTTTCTCCCCCTGGGGTGCGCCTGTGTTATTTGTGAAAAAGAAAGACGGAACCATGAGAATGTGCTTCGATTATAGACAGCTCAATAAGGTGACCATAAAGAATAAATATCCGTTGCCACGGATTGATGATTTGTTTGATTAGCTGAAAGGGGCTACAGTGTTTTTGAAGATAGATTTGAGATCCAGCTACTATTAGTTGCGAGTTAAAGACTCTGATGTGCCAAAAACTGCCTTCCAAACGAGGTACGGACATTATGAGTTCCTGATTATGCCTTTTGGACTTACTAATAAACCTGCTGTTTTTATGGATTTGATGAATCGAATCTTCAGAAAGTATTTGGATCGGTTTGTGGTTGTGTTTATTGACGATATATTGATCTACTCCCGTAATAAAACCGAACATGCCAAGCATTTGAGACTTGTGTTACAGACTTTGCGAGAAAAATAGTTGTATACGAAGTTTAGTAAATGTGAGTTCTGGTTATAAGAAGTTAGCTTTCTGGGACATGTTGTTTCAGCATCAGGTATTTGGGTTGATCCGAGTAAGATTTCAGCAATACTTGATTGGAAACCTCCGAGAAACATTTTTGGAGTCTGAAGTTTTCTGGGACTTGCTGGTTACTATAGACAATTTGTGAAAGGGTTCTTGATGATTGCAACCCTGATGACCAAGCTACTACAAAAAGATGTTAAGTTTGAGTGGTCAGAAAAGTGCCAGAAAAGTTCTGATCAGTTGAAAGCCCTTTTGACTGAAGTTTCAGTGCTAGTTTAGCCATAATCGGGTAAAGAATTTGTTATTTATAGTGATGCATCTTTAAATGGTTTGGGCTATGTTTTGATGCAAGAAGGCAAAGTTATAGCTTATGCCTCGAGACAGTTAAAGCCACATGAAAAGAACTATCCAACGCATGATCTAGAGTTGGCAGCTATTGTGTTTGCATTGAAAATATGGTGCCACTATCTATTCAGTGAAAAATGTCATGTTTATTCTGATCATAAAAGTTTGAAGTACTTGATGATTCAGAAGGATCTAAATTTGAGACAGTGTCGATGGTTAGAGTTGCTAAAAGATTACAAGCTAGTGATTGACTATCATCCGGGAAAGGTTAATGTTGTTACTGATGCTCTAAGTCGAAAATCCCTGTTTGCTTTGCTTGCAATGAATGCACATATGGTTATGTTAGATAACGGTGCAATAATAGTCGAGTTAAAATCAAGACCGTTATTTATTCAATAGATTTACGAAGCTCAGAAGGTCGATAATGATTTGATAGTAAAGTGGGCTCAATGTAATTCGAATGTTGATTCAGAATTTCAAGTGGATGCCGAGGGATGTTTGCACTTCAAAGACCGAATATGCATTCCGAGAAATACAAAGTTGATTCAAATGATTTTGAATGAAGCTCATAACAGTCGGCTATCTATTCACCCGGGTAGTACGAAGATGTATAATGATTTTAAACAGTTTTACTAGTGGTACGGTTTGAAATGAGACATTTCTGACTATGTTTTGAAATGTTTAGTTTGTCAGCAAGTAAAGGCTGAGCATCAGGTACCTTCTGGATTGCTTCAGTCGATCATGATACCTGAATGGAAATGGGATAGAGTTACGATAGATTTTGTATCCGATTTACCGTTGACACTGAGCAAGAAAGATGCAGTCTGGGTTATTATAGATAGATTGACTAAATCTGCTCACTTTGTTCCGGTTCGTACAGATTACTCGCTTGATAAGCTGGCTGAATTATATGTTTGTTAGATCATGAGGTTACATGGTGTGCCTATATCTATTGTTTCATATAGAGATCCGAGATTTACATTGCAGTTTTGGAAGAAAATACAAGATGCACTAGGTACGAAATTACATTTCAGCACTGCTTTCCATATGCAAACAGATGGCCAGTCTGAGTGAATCATTCAGATACTTGAGGATATGTTGAGATGTTGCATTCTCGAGTTCGAAGGTATGTGGGAACGATATCTACCTCTGATTGAATTTGCGTATAATAATGGCTTCTAATCAAATATCAAAATGGCACCTTACGAGGCTTTGTACGGTCATAAATGTAGTACACCCTTATATTGGAATGAGCTCAGTGAAAGCAGGATACACAGGGTTGATTTGATTAAAGAAACTGAACTGAAAGTGAAAGTGATCTGTGAAAGTCTAAAAGCAGCATCAGATCGTCAGAAATCATATGTGGACTTGAAACGTAAAGATATAGAGTTTCAGATCGGGGATAGAGTATTTTTGAAAGTCTCACCATGGAAGAAAATACTCAGATTCAGTCATAAAGGCAAATTGAGTCCAAGATTTATTGGGCCGTATGAGGTTATAGAGCGGATTGGGCCAGTTGCGTATAAATTGTTGTTGCCACCTGAGCTAGAAAAGATCCACAATGTATTCCCTGTTTTGATGCTTTGTAGATATTGATCTGATCCTTCACATGTGATTAGTCCGTCTGAGATTGAAATTAAGCCCGATATGACGTACGAGGAAGAACTGATTCGTACTCTAGCTCGTGAGATTAAAGAGTTGCGAAATAAGAAAATTTCGTTGGCTAAAGTACTGTGGCATAAACATTGAGTTAAAGAAGCCACATGGGAGACAGAAGATACAATGAAAGAGCGTTATTTGAACCTATTTACCGGTAAGATTTTCGGGGACAAAAATCCCTAAAGGGGAGAGTTGTAACAGCCCGATTTAGACCTTAGTCGAAATGGTGGTTTCGGGACTACGAATCCAAGTCAGAAATTTTTTTAAAAAAATTATTATTTTCTGTGTTTATTTTGTGTAAATTTATGCCTATGAAATTTTCGTAATTTAATTTGGAAGTTTGAGTGTCTGATTAAATAAAAGGACTTAATCGCTTAAATTGAAAATTCAATGGTTTAATGTGTAAGGGTGAAATGTGTTTGTCTTTGTAAATGGAGGGATTTATGTGGTAATTAGCCCATGATGACATGCAATGGACAGTACTGGTCTCAATATAACATGATTTTATATGTTAAATCCAAGGTTAATTATGCAAACTAGTTAATATGTTATAATATAATAAAACATAAAAAAAAAACATGCATGTATTCATTTTATTTGACCGAAACTTGTAAAAGAAAAGAAAGAGAAAGAAATTATATTCGGCCATTGTTGATTCAAATTCAAGGTTAGTTTGGTTTCGATTTTTGATAATTTTTACGTTTTTGAGATCGTTGCTTCGAATACTATCCGACTCATGCTTGAATTTCTGATTTTGATGAATATTTTGAGTTATGTCATTGATGAGAACTTGAGATTTTTGTTGTTTGATGATGAAATATGAAAGATATGTTTTAGATTAACATGTTTTGTATTGGAGTTTTTGATGATTTTGAGAAATTAGGACTAAATTGTAAAAATAATAAATTGAAGGACTAAAATGTGAAATAAATGAAATATATGGGCCAGTATGAATATAAGGAAGATTCAGCCTAACTATGTTGTTGTGAGATTTTGTGTATTTTATGTTTTATGCAATTTTGTAAAAGTATTAAATATCAGGGGTAAAATGGTAATTTTCTCATTTATGTGTTTTTGGATTAAATTGAATGAAATTGTGTTTCAATGAGATTAATTTGAAATTGTATAGATCAAGAACAAAAGAAATCAGACTTGGATCGGGGAAACGCAAAAATAGTCGAATAGTCGATTTACATTATTCTTCGATATTCGAGGCAAGTCTTTAAGCAATTAAACATCGTAAATTTTGAATGTAAATTAGTTTAATATGCTGATTTGGAATTCATAGAATTATAGTAGAGTTAGTCGAATATGATTAAGCATGGAAATAATGTATTTGAGTTTAATTCGACTGAGTTATAACATTTGAAAGTCTGTATGAACTATATGGAATTTCTGGATTTTTCGATATATGAATTGTTTATGAGACAGCTTTATAATAGTGATATTCAGGCTTTGAGCCTAGCAAACTTTGTGCTGGTGAATTAAATAGGGCTTATGCCCAGCAGACTTATTGTCGGTGTATAAAATTAAACTTTAAGTCTAGCCTGCCTTGTGCCTGTGTGAAATATAGGCTTAGGCCTAGCAGGCTTTATGCCGGTGAATTATTATATGTTACTGCCTAAAAGACTTTATGCTGATGTGGTAATTGAATACGTTAAACGAGCTAAATGACCAGGTATGAGTTAGCTTGTTGTTTACCTGAGATAAGGTAAATAAGTAACTTGATATTTGTTATTAATTATGTGTGATACAAATGAAGATTACATGTGAATTTAGTATGTGTATTCGGCCTTGTAAATAAATAGTATGAATATTGTAGAATTGATTCTTGGATATGTAAATATATATGTGATCATGTAAATTCGGCCATATAAGCGATATATGTACATGATGTTATATTATGGTTCTTGAGCTTATATAAATGCGTATGTGTACGTTTGATTATATTAAGACATTTTGGCTTTGAAAGATGTATAATATTAGGTCAAATTGATTAAGTGAGCATTCGGCCAAGGTAGATTTTTGTGTATGAAAATGTGTTATTTATCTCATTTGTAGGTTTGAGGTTAAGCTTGATAATGATAATGAAATTTGGACTAGCTTAAAATGAGTTGATTATATCAATGAGATGTTTATTTGCTTATGACTTACTAAGCTATTATAGCTTACTTTGTGTTTTCATGTTTATTCTATTTTATAGATTTTGGATTCAAGTTACAAGCTCGAGGATCATCAGCAAAGTTTATCACACTATCAACTGTCTTCGGTATTTTATAAATTACATTTTGGAACTATGGCATGTATAGGCTGGAATGCGTTTTGGAATGCTGTATTTTGGTTTATGTATAAAGGCCATGCGAAAATGGCTTAATCTCTATGCTTGAGTATGTTTTGGTTAAATAATGGTTTGAGTCTATTTTAGATATTATGTCTTATACCTTGGATGATTAGAACTTGTGTTGTGTGTGTATGCATATTAAGATTGGTTGATAAATGAAATGGTCATATTACAATTATAAATATGTTTGCTCAAATTGGACGCGGTTTGTATAGGAAAAGTTATATATGAAATTAAGGTTATATGTTAGGTTAACGTGCTATAAATGAGTTGGTAATAAAGGATATATTATAATGACCGAATATGATAGGAGATATATCGTATGTTTCTTTTAAATATGGTTCATGGAAGTTGTGTCTTGGATATACATATGTATCCATAATCGATGATTAGATTATCTTTAAAAAGTATATTTTATATCATGTTTTAGTATTAAAATGTATTCGCTATATATTCATATGACTAGAATTTATGTTGGTATATGTGTATTATTTAATATGTTTGTTTTTGGAGATTGGTATACAAATTTTGGTTAGCATTGAAATGAATGGGACATTGAGATATATGCTACTTATATGAATATGATGATATGTAACTTTATAAATTTGCAAGTTGAGAGATCCATTTATTTATAAACTATTAGTATGCTTTGAATGTTGAGTTCACATATTCATTTGAATATGAAATGAATTGTATCGGGTTATAAGTTAAGCATTAGATCTCTATATAAATATTTTTGAATTGAGTAATTGCATCGAACTGTGTTATTTCTGGTAATACCTTATAACCCCAATCTGGAGATGGAAACGGGTTAGGGATGTTACAGCCCGTGTGTTTACTACCATGCATACTGACTTGAAATTTTTACGTGTAGGGGACACACGACTGAACGACACACCCATGGGGTTGACCGTGTGTCACACACGGCCTAGACACTCGCCCGTGTGAACAAAATAAGGCTATTTACCAAGCCTCTTTTCCACCCTTACATACCCCTATCTACACAAGATCAACCAAGATTAATACGAACATAACATGCATGACCAAAATAGCCACAACCATTAGAAATTTGCAACATTGCATTGAATAATAATTGGTATTAGCCAACATTCATGGTCTACAAAATGAGTATCATTTTTACCATATGAGCCAACACATTATGGCTATTTAACAAAATAATAAAAAAAGACTCGAGTCCCTATACATGCCAGAAAACAAAACAATTAAACTAGTTATACCAAGGTCTTAAGTGATAGTGTGATCGAAGCTTTAAGACGTCATTGGATCCCCGATGATAGCTTGGCAGCACTATAAGGAAAGAAAAGAAAGGAGGGTAAGCATGGGAACTTAGTAAGTACATATATACAATTAAAGTGTAATTAAAAGAAAATCATATTCGTCAAATAGTAACTTGTCATGCTTAAAAGATATAAATCCTTTAACATCTCTATCTTACTCTTCCTTTCATTCATGTATACTTAATGCATCTCGTCCCTTACTCAGGTACTATCCATAAGTTCAGTATACATACCTCATCAAGTTTTCACCAATTAAATCTTCAATGTTACTCGTTGAACTCTCAGAATACATATGGATACGCGGGGAATTTGCATCTAATTACCATATAAGAAATTAGGGCTACCTCGTGCTATGAAACACTCACATTTGAGCTACTCATGGGCCTTTTAATCAGGTCAGGACCCGGACCCCATAGCTATCATGTAACGGCCGCTCATTGAGCCACTCACGTGCCTGTACACAAAGCCTGTACCCGAACCCACGTTACCTATAACATTCATCTCATGAACTAAGACTTAACTCATGAGTTCAGAGCACATAATTTTTATAACTTACCCCTTTGTATCCTATGCTATGTCTAAGGTCCAACGAGATTTCATAACTAGCCGAATAGCATCGTACTTACTTACAATGTACTTTACTCACATAACATGTCATTTATATATTCATGGCAGCAAATAGAATTTAGATACATAACAACAATGAGCCAATTACACATGTATATTATCAAAATATTCCAAAATAAGCTCCAATAACACATTATTCACATATGTACTTACCTTGATACAAAATGATGAAGACGAGCTTAATCCTCGTAAACTTTGTTCTTACCCCTATAACGCCCCAATTTTTGGGAATTCTGTGAATATTGGAAAATTTTCATGCTTTGATTTTTGTCATTTGTGAGTGAAATTATGAAATAGGACCTATGTGAAAATGTTTGAAAATGCTATAGGCTAATTTGTAGTGGCCAAATAAATAGGAGTGCAAAATAGGAGGATTTGCATGTCAAACCTCCCATTTTACATGAAGTGGCCAGCCATCATGTTGTTGAAGACAATATGTGCACTTGATATCCATAATTTATGGTACAAATTGATAAAAATTGATACTGGGTTAGGTAAATGTTCCATGATAATGAGTTAGGTAAATGTTCCATGATAATGGGTTAGGTAAATGTTTCATGATGGGCATTTCATGTCCTTTGTATTAAAGAATTAAATGGATGAAATATGAAATTTTATTAAAATAAAAAGGGGTGAAAAGAACAAAGTTTTGTCCATCTTTGTTCATCATAGCCGAAAGTTAGAGAAGAGAAAGGAGAGGAGAAAGCTCTTGAATGTTCGGTCACTTGGGGAAGAAAATAGAAGGTAAGTTCATGGTAGTTTGCTTCTATCTTGATGTTCATGAGTTCTTCTTGATTCTACCTTAACTCTTGAAGCATATTTTGGTTTTTAGTTGTGTTGTGAGCATTTAGTCATGAATTAAAATGAAAGAAATGGTTGTTGTTTCATGTTCTTTTGATGAAAAATGGAAGATAGATGAAGTTGAGCCAAACAAATGAGCATGCATGTGCCTTAGATGCTAAAGGGAAAAATCGGCTAACATGTTGTGCTTTAAAATGATGAAATGGAGATTATACTTAAGTAAATTCATAGATATGTGATGATTGATTGGTGATATACATGTTTAAATAACATGCATGCAAGTTATGTGTGAAAGAGTGAATTTGGTAATAAATCTGCTTGGGACAGCAGCAGTAACGTGACTTTGGAAAATCAGTATAAATTGTGGGAGATGAATTAGAAGCTGAATAAATTGTGTAATTAAAGCTTAATGAGTCTAGTTGCAAATGAAATAAACGAGAAAATATTTTGAATTCTGTACAATGAGAAATTTGATTCGTAATGAAGAGTGGTCAGATTAGTCAAACAGTGAAACATGGGAAAACTTTGAGAAAAATCTGGTATTGATTGGATAAATCAAAAATTCTGAAAATTTTATGGATAGAATATATATGAGTCTATTTTCAGGGAAAATTAACGGCACTTGATTTGGAGTTTCGTAGCTCCAGTTACAAATGATTTAGTGACTGTTGCTCAGGAAGACAGCTTGCAGTGAAATTTTGATTATGTGGTAAATATTGACAAAAAAATTGTTAATGAGTTGCTTATTGATTTCTTATAAGCTTACTATGATCTGTAGGTGTGGTTGGCCGAATATTGTAAGGGGTTAATACGTAGTTTGTATTTGAATAGTTAGATTAACGTGTTAGTAATCCAATTATAGGCGGTTCGTGTGTGGATCTCGTCAGCATATCGTCGCAAACAGGTGTGTAACTAACACCCTCTTTCTTAGTCTAGATCGGCAAAAGTCGAAAAGTCGAAATGCTGAAAACCGATATTTTGTAGATTTGCGAGTGTGCGAATGCTCGTGAGGTAAATTGATTAATGTTTTTGGTAAGCTGCAATGTTTGGACTGCAAAGTGCATGATTTACGTGTCAGTCGATATTTTTGGGCTTAATGGGCCAAAATTGGAATGATGGGCCAACGGCCCAATTGATAAGAACCCTTGGTACGTAATTCTGTTAGTACGTGAAAGGTAGGAATATGCATGAAAAACCCTCAAATAGATAAATTACTGAAATACCTTTAAAAGTGGAAAAATTTACGTTTACCCTTAGGAGATAAATTACGAAATACCCCTAGGGTTAAATTGACCTAAATGCATGTTTGATTGTTGTTATTTCTTGCATGCCATGTTGTTATTATCGATGCATGGGATGGGATATTGACGGAGGAAGTACTGAAAGTGGCTTGTCCACGTCTTCGAGACTTTGCCTCAATTTATCGTTAATCGAGCAAGCAAAGGTGCAATCGTGGAGTGTTAAATTTGGGTGGGTTGAGCTATTCCCACATGGAGTGTAGGGCTGGTACGGGTGGAGTGTAGTGGTTGGTGGGTTGAGTAGTCTCCCAAATGGGCTTGCATATGTTTATTGATGTTGCATGTATTTTGAAATGGGCTTATGGGCCATACTGTTATCTGAATAAGGGGCTAAGGCCCAGTTTATTGTAATCTGAAAAGGGCTCTGTCCCAATACCACTGTTACCTGAATAGGCTTAGGCCCAATGGGCTTGAGCTGACTTGGGCTTTGAATGAGTTTTCCTTACACACTGAGTTTCCAAACTCACCCTTTCTTTAACCTTGTAGGTGAGCCTTGATGTGGGTGACTTGGAGCCGGAGGGGATTCAGAGTGGCCATGGTGAACACTTTTGGGTTTGAAAAAGAGACTAGTTTTCTTAAGTTATTTTTAATTACTATTTAATTTTTGGGTTGTAATAAGGCCATTTTAATTTTATTTTCTTCTTTGATTTTCTGGGATTATATTATTTTAAACAACTTTAAATTGATGGATAATAATTCAAATGGGCTAGACTTAGGGCACGATTTCAAAATGATACTTGTTTTTTTTTTTAAAATAACACGATGTCACGAATATTCAATTTACCAAAGATAACCACTCAAAGAAATTTCAACTTGTTATAACCAAGTGTGGCAATGGATGTGGGCATGTCTAGGATTGGATCCAATCAGAGAGCTTGGTACTTAAGCAGCCTTCATGGCTCACCTCCTCTATTATGGATACCTATCTAGTGCCCAGCTTCCATTCACTTGGTTAGTTTAACAAAAGTCGGCTTTTAAAACACTGAAAAGGAAACACGGGTTTTTGACTTCAAAGTGGCATGTTGGATTCGGCCTTAACGTCTGGGCCGGGTTTAGGGTGCTACATTTAGTGGTATTAGAGCCCAGTTGCAACAACTCGGCTGTGGATCGGGTCCAAAAAGGGTTTTCAAAACTTTATGCCAAAAAAAAGGGTATTTTTGGAAAAACCTGACTTTTGAAAATTTCCTATTTAAAGGAGATAATCTTCGAACTTGTTTTTTTTTTAACACAAATGTTTGGAAAATGGATTTCAAAAAGCCTAAATCTTTTGAGTTTATCTGAAAACTGATGAGGTGGCACACTGAATCCCCGGTACCAAGGCTGTAAGTACTATTCTGTTTTATATACTGAACTGTACTGCAGTTAATACTAAACCTTAGAGATAGTACTATAGATAATATAGCGTAAAGGGCTAAACCGAGACCGTAGGGTAAACTAAGCCCTAGGAAGGCGGGACAAGAGCTAAAGCGTGGTTACGCGAGAACAACTCAAACCTTATCATTCATAAGATATTTCGTAATAAACAGTGGAAACAGTAAACTAAATTCATAAAATTCGTAATCAGATAAATAGATATGAGTACGAGAGCTACTCGGGGAAGAGGCCGTGGTCGAGGCCGAGGCAGTACTCAAGTTAGATCTTCGTCTTCTGAACACATACCCGCTGGAGTAGCACGACCACCACCGGTGGATGAGAATGGGCCGTATGATCGGGCCGCGGGGGATGGCGCTCTGTCCCAGGCCATGTTAAGAGTTTTGGAAAGGGTGGCTGGAGCTAATATCGGGCCCATGAATAGGGGGTCCATTTCTGAGCGACTTCGGGCCAACGGAGCGGAAGTTTTTAGGGGTGTATCTGAAGTAGCCCCAAATGTGGCTGAGTACTGGCTGGAAGCCACGGAGCGAATTATGGATGACTTGGACTACTCAGTAGAACAAAAGTTAAAAGGAGCAGTATCCTTACTACGGGACGAGGCGTATCAGTGGTGGATCACTGTGAGAGAGGGTACCCCAGCTGAGAGGGTAACTTGGGAGTTGTTTAAGCAGTCCTTCAAGGCGAAGTATGTCGGAGCTCGCTATGTGGATGAGCGAAGGAAGGAATTCCTGAACCTGACCCAGGGTGGTAAGACCGTTGCTAAATATGAGGCAGAGTTTCTGTGATTGAGCCGGTATGCTAATGGTATTGTCTCTACCGAATACGAGCGCAGTGTTCGCTTTGAGGATGGCCTCAGGGATGAGCTAAGGGTGCTCATAGCTCCGCAAAGAGAGCACGATTTTGTTGCAGTGGTAGAAAAGGCTAAGATAGCCGAATAGGTGAAGCAAGCTGAACGAAGGAACCGCGACAGGGATCGCAATCGGTTCAGGAGAGATGCTGGACCAACTGGTGCTGCAAACCGGAATGTTAAGAGAGCTGGGATGGATGAACCAGTTCGAGCAGTTCCGGTGAACATTGTTAGACCACAAGCTTGTGGAGATTGTGGTAGAATGCATCTGGGGGAATGTTGGAAACATTCTGGGGCTTGTCTTCGTTGTGGGTCAAAGGAACATAAGATCAGGGATTGTCCTAAGAGGCCAGCTCAGGCTCAAGTGGTTGAACAAAGGGCTGTGCAACCCGTGCAAACAAATGAGGTGGACCGTTGTCGTCGAGAGGTCATGGTGAGGTCATGTAGCAATGGCCATGGACGTGGGGCACACGGCAAGGGTCTTATTAACACTGAGGCTCGTCAGCCAGCTTTGGTATATGTTGCTCCTTGCCGCGAGGAGGGTGACCACCTGACGTCATAATTGGTACGTTTTTGGTTTCTAGCATGCCGTATACTGCCTTGGTGGATGTTGGATCTACTTATTCCTATGTTGCATGTGCCATATCTCGGTCGTTGGGTGTGCACTCGAGGAGATTGTGAGTGGGGTATCTGTACTAAGTCCTTTGGGTCGCTTTCGGTTAGGGTAGACAAAGCGTATAGGGATGTACCCTTAGAAACTCAAGGTAAGATTTTCCACGAGATCTCGATGGAGTTACTGTTCGGAGAGTTTGATCTCATTTTGGGAATGGACTGGCTTGTTAAGCATAAAGCGACTCTGGATTGTGTATCTAAACGAATGGTGTTAAGGACCACAAAGGATGAGGAGGTTATGGTGATAAGTGAGCGAAGGGATTATTTGTCCAGTGTGGTGTCGGCATTAAGAGCTGAAAAGTGGATTCGGAAAGGTTGTGAGGTCTATTTGGCATTTTTAAGTCAGTCAGAAGAGGAATGACTGACAGTGGATAAGGTTAGGACCGTAAAGGAGTTCCAAGATGTTTTTTTGAAGGAGCTTCCAGGATTGCCTCCGAGCCGAGAAGTTGAGTTTGGAATAGATTTGTTGCCTGGAACGGCGCCTGTGTCCATCGCACCGTATAGGATGGCACCGAAGGAGTTAGTGGAGTTAAAGGCTCAAATTCAAGAGTTGTTGGATAGGGGCTTCATTAGGCCAAGCATGTCTCCATGGGGAGCACTGGTGCTATTTGTGAAGAAAAAGGACGAGACAATGCGCATGTGCATCGATTACCGCCAGTTGAACAAACTGACGATAAAGAACAAATACCCTCTGCCAAGTATTGATGATTTATTTGACTAACTTAGAGGAGCTTCGGTATTTTCCAAGATTGACCTTCGATCTGGATACCATCAGTTAAGGGTAAAGGAAGTGGATATTCATAAGACAGCATTCAGGACTCGATATGGTCATTACGAGTTCTTGGTTATGCCGTTTGGGTTGACGAACGCACTGCCGCTTTCATGGAATCTGATGAATCGAGTGTTCCAACCTTACTTGGACCGATTCGTGGTAGTTTTCATTGATGATATTCTGGTATACTCGAAACCGAGGAGAAACATGAGGAGCATCTACGATTGTCTGCAAGTCTTTGAGAGAGAAGGAACTGTATGCAAAGTTTAGTAAGTGTGAATTTTGGTTACGAAGTGGCTTTTCTAGGTCATGTGGTTTCTGTTGAAGGAATTAGAGTGGATCCTCGAAAATTTGAGGCAGTTCTGGGATGGAAGCCACCAAAATCAGTATCGAAAATTCAGAGTTTTCTGGGTTTGGCAGGCTATTACCGAAGGTTCGTAGAAGGATTTTCTCTGATTGCTGCACCATTGACGAAATTGTTAAGGAAAGGGGTAGCATTTGTGCGGATCGAGAGTCGACCAAAAGCTTTTGACCATTTGAAAAGGTATTGATCAAGCACCAGTGTTGATTCAACCGGAGTCTGGGAAGGACTTCACTGTGTACAACGATGCGTCACATGTGGGGTTAGGATGTGTACTGATGCAAGAGGGTAAGGTGGTCACTTATGCTTCGCGGCAGCTTAAGTCTCATGAAGCGAACTACCCTACGCACGACTTAGAGCTAGCAGCAGTGATCTTTGCTTTGAAAATCTGGAGACATTACTTATATGGAGAAAAGTGTATCATATACACGGACCATAAGAGCCTAAAGTATTTGTTAACTCAGAATGTAACACCCCGTACCCGAGTCCGTTACCGGAGTCGAACACAAGGTGCACACAGACTTAACTTAATTGTTTTCACAGTCCATAAAAAAAAATTTCCAGACAAGCTGGTTACTGCGTCACCGTTGACTTAAAAATCATATCTTGAGTTTCAAAGCTTGAAAATCAGTTTCCTAATTTTTTCCTGAAACTAGACTCATATGTCCATCTACATATTTTTTTCTAGAATTTTTGGTCGGGCCAATTAGTACAGTTTATTAGTTAAAGTCTCCCCTGTTATAGGGATCGACTACACTGACCTTCGCGCATTACGACTTGGATATCTCCCTGTACAGGGCTTCAATACTGATGTAGTTTGTTTCTATAGAAACTAGACTCAAAGGGGAATCTATAAATATATGGCATGACTCCTAATTATCTCTGTTTAATTTATAATGAATTTCCAAATTCGTAACAGGGGATCCAGAAACAGTTCTGGCCCTGTTTCACGAGAACTTTAATATCTCTTTACATATAACTCATATGACCTTTTCGTTTCTTCCATATGAAAGTAGATTCAACAAGGTTCATTTACATAATTTATTCCCCATTTAATTCCATTCCTACAAATTTTAGTGATTTTTTAAATCCACACCACTGCTGCTGTCAGCATCTGTTTTCAAGGTAAACTTTACCTATTTCGTGGTTCCCATGGACCAACTAGAGTTTTGTCATACATAGGTCCACATATAATCATATTTAGCCATTCCAATGGCTGATCATTTGCCCAACACTTCCATTCCAGTCCATAGTCACATCATGAAACCATACATATATACAAAAACACAAATGGTCTAATGCCATACTCCACTTCTACGAGCCATTTTCGCATGGATGTACACACATACATCACAAAACGTACTTGAAAAAAAAACAGCAAAGGGTAGTCCTATACATGCCATATCCAGAGTTCAACTAAAAGAGTACCAAAAGGGCTTTGATAGTGTGGATGACTTTGACTTCGATGATCCCGAATCCGATAGCTAACGAGCAAAATCTATAAAACAAAGAGCCAAAGCAACGGGGGTAAGCATTTTAATGCTTAGTAAGTCTCAAGTAATGAAATCAGCTTTGACTAAAGTATTACATTCACATAGCTAAATGGATCACTTTAGTAATACACATTCTCATAATCATACTTACTTCACACTTCATCAACATATACACACACAAAGTATCAACCTATCTAAGAGCCGAAAGTTCGTTAGTCGATTGAACGAATACTATTTCAAACGAATCAACTTTTCCGATGCACATGCAAACATACCTTATCGTTTGGGTTTTTCAAGCGTATTAATTGAATTTATTGCAGCACAAAACGCTCACCTTCAAACCAAGTTTCTTTGGAATTTAGCCGGATATAACCACAAGCACAAATGCCTTCGGGTCTTAGCCCGGATATAACCACTCGCACAAATGCCTTCGGGTCTCAACCCGGATATAACAACTCACACAAATGCCTTCGGGTCTTAGCCCGGATATAATCACTAGCATAAATGCCTTCGGGGCTTAGCCCGGGTATCATTCAAATGCTCATGCACACATATATCAATAATCACGACACATCCATATTTCACTTTCGTTACTAAGGCTCAAACACAAAACATTTATCAAACCTTTCCAATTTCGGCTCAATAGCCACACACAAAGAGCATGATTTCAATTGACTTTACAACGTAGTCCCTACGCACATTCGGCTATCCGCCATAATATGACAAATCATTTCAATATAATTCAAGTAGGGTCATTACTCGAAGACTTACCTCGGATGTGGTCAAGCGATTTCGACGGCTATTCGATCACTTTTTCCTTCCCCTTATCCAAATGTGGTCCTCTAAGCTCTTGAGCTAATTCACACAAATTTAACTTATTAAAGTCTCATTATGCTAGCTTATGGCCGAATATGACAAGGACTTTAAAAGGTCATATGGCCACCCTTTAGCTCAAATACACAATGGTCATGCACATTTTTAATCACATCAAGCAATTCAATACAATTCATTCGAACATCAAAGAGAAGCTCAAGGTACTTAGCCCATATATACATTAGACATTAGAGTCACATGGGTACGAAATCACGAATCGAATTCAACATACTAGTTAATATTTCCCTTTAGCCGAATTTTCTAAGTCAAGCTAAAGCCATCAATAGGCTACAGAGCCAGAGCATACACATCAACTTACGTACTCATTCATGTGGCCGAACATACATGTCTATGTTGAGGCCGATTGCAACACTTGATGCATTCTACAAGTTTGGTCACTTGTATCGACTAAACACCATTTTGTTTCAAGTTCAAAATTAGGCTAATACACACATATACACTAGTAAATCAAACACTAACATTTGTACCTCACCTTACTACCATTTCTCATTCAAATAACATGAACAACGACCATAGTTTTCTTTTACTTCCTACCATGGCCGAATGCCATACAACACCATACCATGCATCATTACAAGCTTTACTTTTAGCATGCTAATGACATCCACAAATCCACCTTAGCCGAACATTATCTCCATGACATAGTGAAGATTTGAACCATGGGCTAGTTAGAACTCAAGCTAACTACTAAAACATGCTTGAATCTCATGGCAGAACATCAAACTTACCTTAATAGTGACCTAAGATAGCCGAATGCTTCACTCCCTTATTCCCTTTTTCCTTCAATTTTTCAGCCAAAGATGTTCAAAGATGAACACTTTATTTTTTTGTTTTCTTTCTTACCTTCACGGCAATGGGGAGGGGGGGAGAAGCCATCACACACATATTTTTTTTTCATACTCCTTATTTTATTTATTCCCACATAAACCACTTACAAAACATGTTTCATGACATGTTTTGCCCATCCCCCTTTGTCATGGCTGGCCACTAGTCCTTAAATGGGGAAATTTGACATTCAAACCCCTCATTTTTTTCATGCATGATCAACTAGTCATCACACATTTCCCCATCATACTTTCAAAGTTTACTACTAGGTCCTTTCTTGTGACACCCCTAATGTGACCCTAGTCGGAAAGTGGTTTCGGGACCACAAAACCGAGTCGCAAAAATAAGTAGATGTTATATTCTATGCTTATTGTATGTGGAATTTGTATGTGTGAATATTTCGTGCCTTGATTTTATCAATTAGGTGCTAATTTATAAGAAAGGACCCATGTGATAGGACTTGAAAATGTGATAGGTGAAATTTAAAGTGGCCAAATAATGTGTGAGTTATTGACATGAGGGACTTGCATGTCAAATGGACCACTTTTAATTTAGTGGCCGGCCATGAGGATGGTTGATAGATATTATATGCATTTTATTTTAGCATGATAATAGTTAATGGCTTTATAGTATGGAAGAAAGAATAATTAAAAGAATGGAAGAGTGATAGAAACAAGGTATGTTCATCCTCCTTTTCCCCCATTGCCGTACCTAAAGAGAAGAAATTGAAGATTAAGGCATTGGTCATCTTTAAGGAAATAAAGGTAAGAGTGTTCATCTTCCTTACCTTCTTGCACAGCCGAAACAAAAAAGGAAAGAGGAAGGAACTTGTCTAGGGCATTCGGCTATCTTGGAGGTTAAATAAGGTAGGAGTTCATGTTGTTTCTATTGATTTTTATGAGAATCTAGCTAGTAGTCAAGCTCTTATTGCAACCCATATGTTGATTTTTCTTTAGTTTTGGTGACAAATTGTGCATACGGTATTATGGGGTAAATGCAAAAAAGGATAGTGTTTTGATGTTTTGGATAGAAATATTAGAAAGGGGAAAATATGAGCTACCTAAATAGATATATGTGAATTTAAAAGATGGTATGAACAAATGTGGAGTTTTGCTAGTTTAGGATTATTCGGCCAAGTGTTTATGTGGTGGAAATTAAGTGTTAAATGAAATGAAAATGATATTATATGGGGGTATGTATATTCGGCCATATGAGTAAATATGATTGGCATGATTTGTGTTGGAGATGTGTTGTGATGTTGATTATATGATTCAAAAATAAGGTATGTTAATGATGAAATATAATCGGCCATGGAAGTAGCTCATTTTGGAAGTATGATTCGTGGATATTTTAGAATTGGCCTAAGTGTTTTCGTCATTAACATATATATATAATGCCGAAGGTATGCCTGAGGAATTGGTTAAGTACATTGTTGTTAAATGCTTGTTGTTTTGTATAATTGTTGCCTAGCTACTAAATGAACTTAGGATATTATGGATAAGTTCAAGAGTGACAAAATTGAAATGAAGTAGGCTTGTGCGAATGAGTTTGCTGGCTAACGAAAATTGTTAAGTGCTTAGTTAATGTGCATATAAGTAAGTGAAGTTATGTTATAATAGAACTAAGTATGGCTAGTAAAGCCTATTTAGTTTTCTTGCTATGTTTGATAGTAAATATGATACATATTTAAATCTATTGTTCTAGATATAGATTAAATGATATGTGATTGCCAAATGTGATTGTTAAGTGAATAATATTAGTTAAGTACTTAAGCAAATCTATTGTTTTACTTAAGCTTAAGCGGAAAGAGGACCAAAGTTGGATAAGGAAAGGGAAAAAGTGATCGAATAGCTGCCGAGATCGTTCGACCACATTCGAGGTAAGTTTTAAGCGATTAATCGTTGAGTAAATTCAATCATAATAGGACATAATGAGTTGATTTGATAAGATATGATGTGGCCATGATATGCCTTAAACCCAAATGGTAAGTTCGTAAGTGTTTGGACTTCGAAATTTAAGAGCAAATTGTAATAAATTGCTTGGACAGCAGCAGTAATGTGATTTTAGAAAATCACTATAAATTGTTGGTGTGGAATTATAGGCTGAATAAAATATGTAATCAAAGCTTAGTTGGTCTAGTTTCTTATAAAAGAGACCGTGGAAGCAAAGAAATTTCCTATAAAGTGATATTTAAAGTTGTGCGGGACAGTGTCGGAATGACTCCGAAATCCCCTGTTCTGTTTTTGGAAAATCATTATAATTTGTAAAAAAATGGTTATGAGATAAGATTTATATGCTTAGACTCCTTAATGAGTCTAGTTTCAAATGGAATCAAATAGAACACATTATGAATTCTGTACAATGAAAAATTTGATTCGTAGTGAAGAGTGGTCAGATTAGTCAAACAGTGAAATAGGGGAAACTTTAAGAAAAATCTGGTATTGATTGGCCAAACCTAAAATTCTGAAAATTTTATGGGTGGAAGAAACATGAGTCTACATTCGGGGAAAATTAACGGCAATTGATTTTGAGTTTTGTAGCTCCAGTTATAAACAACTTAGTGACTGTTGTTCAGGAAAACTGCTTGTAGTAAATATGTGATTTTGTTGTAAACTTTGATAAAACTATTTGAGTTGCATATAAGCTATTGCTGAAATTGATGTACAAGAGAAATATGAAATATGTATGATATACATATATGTGTGATAAGGCCGAATGGCCGATGTGATGAATGTGAAAGTGCATATGTGTGATAAGGCCGAATGGCCAATGTGATGAATGTGAAAGTGTATATATGTGATAAGGCCTAATGGCCGATGTGATGAATGTGAAAGTGTATATATGTGATAAGGCCTAATGGCCGATGTGATGAATGTGAAAGTGCATATGTGTGATAAGGCCGAATGGCCAATGTGATGAATGTGAAAGTGCATATGTGTGATAAGGCCGAATGGCCAATGTGATGAATGTGAAAGTGTATATATGTGATAAGGCCTAATGGCCAATGTGATGAATGTGAAAGTGCATATGTGTGATAAGGCCGAATGGCCAATGTGATGAATGTGAAAGTGTATATATGTGATAAGGCCTAATGGCCGATGTGATGAATGTGAAAGTGTATATATGTGATAAGGCCGAGTGGCCAATGTGATGGATGTGAAAGTGTATAAATGTGATAAGTCCCGAAGGGCATTTGTGTCAGTACTATATCTGGGTTAAAACCCCGTAGGCTTTATGCGAGAATATTATCCTGATTAATGTCCGTAGGCTCCATGCTTGTACTATATCCGAGTTCTAAAGACCCGATGACTACGGGTGGAGAATTTTTCCGGGTAAGCCCCGAACTAAAGGTTTCGCTGAAGATTCGAGTAAAGCGTAAGATTATACGACTTCACAGTAACAATTGGTAATAAATACATTCAATGCGATAAGTTGGTTAGGTATGTATTTTGAGATTATATTAAACTTGATTTGGACTAAATCGCAAGGTCGTTATATGATGCATATGTGAGTAAAGTAATAAGACTGTTCTATGATTATTGTGCATTTGGTCGATGTGGAAAGTTAGGTGAAAATATGTAATGTACCTATGTTTACAAGAGATCACTATCAAGTGAGAATTTATCTACCTATTATACATGATGAGATGTGCATATTCGGTAAAGGGATAGTATTCCCGAAGGAAGAGTGAAATAAAAATACGAACAACTATGTTATAATTTGGTTGTTATCTGTTGACACTACTTAAAACTTACTAAGCATTGTAATGCTTACTCCGTTCTTTGAATCTCTGTTTTATAGATTTTGCTTCATCAGCTATCGGACTCGGGATCATTGAAGTCGAAGTCGTCCACACTATCAAAGCCCCTTTGGTACACTTTTGTTTGAACTCTGAAAATGGCATGTATAGGACTACTCTTTCGTTTGTTGGTCATAGACCCTTTGATTTTGTATAAATTTGGATAGCCATGCGAAAATGGCTTATATACACTTTGGCATGGTATCATAATCATTTTGTATGTTGTTCATTAAGAGATGTGGAAATGTTTGGAATCAATTAGCCTGGGAATGGTTAACCGTGATCATCTTTTGTGCCATGTATGCTAAAAGGGGCTAGTTGAATCAAGGAAATTATGAAGTAGGTAAAATCTACCTTAAAGACAGAGGTTGACGGCTGCAGTGATGTGGATGTGAAAAATCACTAAAAATAGTAGGAATGGAATTAAATAGTGAATAAATTTTGTAAATGAACCATGATGAATCTATTTTCATAGGAAAGTAACGAAACGATCATATGAACAGTATGTTAAGAGATATTGAAGTTTTCGCGAGACAGGGCCAGAACGGTTTCTGGATTTCCTGTTCCGATTTTGGAAATTCATTGTAAATTAACCAGAGATAATTAGGAGTCATGCCATATATGTATAGATTCCTCTTTGAGTCTAGTTTCTATAGAAACAAACGGCATCAGTATTGAAGCCCTGTACAGGGAGATATCCAAGTTGTAATACGCAAAGATCAGTGTAGTTGATCCCTGTAACATGGGAGACTTTAACTAATAAACTGTACTAATTGGCCAGACCAAAAATTCTAGAATAAAATTTTTAGATGCATATATGAGTCTAGTTTTAGGGAAAAATCACGAAACTGATTTTCGAGTTGTGGAACTCAAGATATGATTTTTAAGGTGAAAGTGACACAGTTAGCCAGCTGGCTGGAAATTTTTTTTTATGGACTGTGAAAACAATTAAGTTAAGTCTGTGTGCACCTTATGTTCGACTCCGGTAACGGACTCGGGTACGGGGTGTTACATTTCTAGTGAAATTCACATTTATAACTCTAAATCGAAACATCAAAAATGCCACACATGAGTTAACACACATTATAGACATCAAAATAAATTTTAAATTATTTTTATGCCTCGGTTTTGTGGTCCCGAAACCACATTCTGACTAGGGTCGTTTTAAGGCTGTCACACAGAAGGAGTTAAACCTTAGGCAACAAAGATGGGTAGAGTTGCTTAAGGATTATGACTGTTCGATTGAGTACCACCCACGTAAGGCTAACGTGGTGGCTGATGCGTTGAGTCGAAGGGTTGTTTCTGATTTGAGAGCCTTGTTTGCACGTTTGAGTCTGTTTGATGATGGAAGTCTATTAGCAGAATTGCAAGTGAGGCCTATTTGGACTGAGCAGATTAAAGAAAAACAGTTGAAGGATAACTCGTTGGTTCTTCGGTTTCAGCAAGTTGAGAAGGGTGAGAATGAGGATTTTGGACTAAATACTGAAGGAGTTTTATGCTTCCGATGAAGAATTTGTGTTCCGAAGGACTCTGACTTGAGACAGTCAATATTGAAGGAAGCTCATGGGGGACTTTGTGCCATGCATCCTGGAGGGAATAAGTTGTATCACGACTAGCGAGAAGCATCTTGGTGGCACAGGCTTAAAGCGAGAAGTAACGGAGTTCGTGGGGAAATGTCTGACATGCTAGCAAGTGAAAGCTGAACATCAATTTCCTTCTGGATTACTGCAACCGGTGAAAATTCCATTGTGGAAGTGGGAGAGAGTCACTATAGACTTTGTGAGTGGGCTACCTTTGACACCCACCAAGAAAGATTCTGTGTGGGTAGTGGTGGATAGGTTAACAAAATCTGCCCATTTCATACCAGTTCGTACTGATCACTCCCTGCAAAAGTTGGCTAGGTTGTATGTGGCAGAGATAGTGCGACTACATGGAGTGCCAGTGTCGATTATTTCCGACCGAGACCCTAGGTTTACATCTCGGTTCTGGAAGAAGTTGTAGGAGGCATTGGGTACACGTTTGGATTTCAGTACTGCCTTTCACCCACAGACAGATGGACAGTCGGAGAGGGTTATTCAGATTTTGGAGGATATGTTAAGGGGTTGTATCATCGATTTTCGTGGGAGTTGGGAGGACTACTTGCCATTGGCTGAGTTTGCATACAATAACAGCTACCAAGCAAGTATTCAGATGGCTCCATATGAGGCACTTTATGGGCGGAGATGTAAATGCGCCTACGTGTTGGACGAGTTGGGTGAACGACAAGTGCTTGGACCGGAGTTGGTGGCAGGTACTGAAAGTAAGGTTAAGTTGATAAGAGATCGATTAAAGGAGGCATCTAATAGACAGAAGTCGTATACGGACCTAAAGCACAAAGAGATAGAGTTCGCGGTTGGGGATATGGTTTTCTTAAAGGTTTCACCTTGGAAGAAGATCTTGAGATTCGGTAAGAAAGGCAAATTGAGTCTGCGGTTTATAGGGCCTTATCGAGTTCTTAAGCGGGTAGGGCCAGTAGCGTATCAGTTAGAGTTACCACCAGAGTTAGACAGAATCCATGACGTCTTTCATGTGTCTATGTTAAGACGATATCGATCGGATCCCTCACATGTTGTGCCAGTGGAGGAGATTGAAGTAAGGACTGATTTGACCTTTGAGGAAGAACCCATACAAATTTTAGATCGAGAGGTTAAAGTTCTAAGAAGGAAGTCGGTTCCGTTGGTAAAAGTACTATGGCGTAATCATGGAAGGGAAGAAGCTACTTGGGAATCAGAAGAGACTATGCGTCAACAATACCTTCAACTATTTGGATCAGGTAAATTTCGAGGCCGAAATTTCTTTAAGGGGGGTAGAGTTGTAACGCCCCAATTTTTAGGAATTCTGTGAATATTGGTAAAATTTCATGCTTTGATTTTTGTCATTTGTGAGCGAAATTATGAAATAGGACCTATGTGAAAATGTTTGAAAATGCTATAGGCTAATTTGTAGTGGCCAAATAAATAGGAGTGCAAAATAGGAGGATTTGCATGTCAAACCTCCCATTTTACATGAAGTGGCCAGCCATCATGTTGTTGAAGACAATATGTGCACTTGATATCCATAATTTATGGTACAAATTGATAAAAATTGATAGTGGGTTAGGTAAATGTTCCATGATAATAGGTTACGTAAATGTTCCATGATAATGGGTTAGGTAAATGTTCCATGATGGGCATTTCATGTCTTTTGTATTAAAGAATTAAATGGATGAAATATGAAATTTTATTAAAAGAAAAAGGGGTGAAAAGAATAAATTTTTGTCCATCTTTGTTCATCATAGCCGAAAGTTAGAGAAGAGAAAGGAGAGGAGAAAGCTCTTGAATGTTCGGTCACTTGGGGAAGAAAATAGAAGGTAAGCTCATGGTAGTTTGCTTCTATCTTGATGTTCATGAGTTCTTCTTGATTCTACCTTAACTCTTGAAGCATATTTTGGTTTTTAGTTGTGTTGTGAGCATTTAGTCATGAATTAAAATGAAAGAAATGGTTGTTGTTTCATGTTCTTTTGATGAAAAATGGAAGATAGGTGAAGTTGAGCCAAACAAATGAGCATGCATGTGCCTTAGATGCTAAAGGGAAAAACCGGCTAACATGTTGTGCTTTAAAATGATGAAATGGAGATTACACTTAAGTAAATTCATAGATATGTGATGATTGATTGGTGATATACATGTTTAAATAACATGCATACAAGTTATGTGTGAAAGAGTGAATTTGGTAATAAATCTGCTTAGGACAGCAGCAGTAACGTATCTTTGGAAAATCAACATAAATTGTGGGAGATGAATTAGAAGCTGAAAAAATTATGTAATTAAAGCTTAATGAGTCTAGTTGCAAATGAAATAAACGAGAACATATTTTGAATTCTGTACAATGAGAAATTTGATTCATAATTAAGAGTGGTCAGATTAGTCAAACAGTGAAACATGGGAAAATTTTGAGAAAAATCTGGTATTGATTGGCTAAATCAAAAATTCTGAAAATTTTATGGATAGAAGATATATGAGTCTATTTTCAGGGAAAATTAACGGAACTTGATTTGGAGTTTTGTAGCTCCAGTTATAAATGATTTAGTGACTATTGCTCAGGAAGATAGCTTGCAGTGAAATTTTGATTATGTGGTAAACATTGACAAAAAAATTGTTAATGAGTTGCTTATTGATTTCTTATAAGCTTACTATGATCTATAGGTGTGGTTGGCCGAATATTGTAAAGGGTTAATACGTAGTTTGTATTTGAATAGTTAGATTAACGTGTTAGTAATCCAATTATAGGCGGTTCGTGTGTGGATTTCGTCAGCATATCGTCGCAAACAGGTGTGTAACTAACACCCTCTTTCTTAGTCTAGATCGGCAAAAGTCGAAAAGCCGAAATGCCGAAAATCGGTATTTTGTAGATTTGCGAGTGTGCGAATGCTCGTGAGGTAAATCGATTAATGTTTTTGGTAAGCTGCAATGTTTGGACTGCAAAGTGCATGATTTACGTGCCCTTGATATTTTTGGGCTTAATGGGCCAAAATTGGAATGATGGGCCAGCGGGCCCAATTCGTAAGAACCCTCGATGCGTAATTTCATTAGTACGTGAAAGGTAGGAATATGCATGAAAACCCTAAAATAGATAAATTCTGACATACCTTTAAAAGTGGAAAAATTTACGTTTACCCCTAGGAGATAAATTACCAAATACCCCTAGGTTAAATTGACCTAAATGCATGTTTGATTGTTGTTATTTATTGCATGCCATGTTGTTATTATCGATGCATGGGACTGGGATATTGACGGAGGAAGTACTGAAAGTGGCTTGTCCATGTCTTGGAGGCTTTGCCTCAATTCTTTGATAAGCGAGAAAAAAGTGCAGCTGTGGAGTGTTAAATTTGGGTGGGTTGAGCTATTCCCACATGGAGTGTAGGGCTGGTACTACTGGAGTGTAGTGGTTGGTGGGTTGAGTAGTCTCCCAAATGGGCTTGCATATGTTTATTGATGTTGCATGTATTTTGAAATGGGCCTATGGGCCCATCTTGTTATCTGAATAAGGGGCTAAGGCCCAGTTTATTGTAATCTGAAAAGGGCTCTAGCCCAGTACCACTGTTACCTGAATGGGCTTAGGCCCAATAGGCTTGGGCTAACTTGGGCTTTGAATGGGTTTTCCTTACACACTGAGTTTCCAAACTCACCCCTTTTTTAACCTTGCAGGGGAGCCTTGATGTGGGTGACTTGGAGCCGGAGGGGATTCAGAGTGGCCATGGTGAACACTTTTGGGTTTGAAAAAGAGACTAGTTTTCTTAAGTTATTTTTAATAACTATTTAATTTTTGGGTTGTAATAAGGCCATTTTAACTTTATTTTCTTCTTTGATTTTCTGGGATTATATTATTTTAAACAACTTTAAATTGATGGATAATAATTCAAATGGGCTAGACTTAGGGCACGATTTCAAAACGATACTTGTTTTTTTTTTAAAATAACACGATGTCACGAATATTCAATTTACCAAAGATAACCACTCAAAGAAATTTCAACTTGTTATAACCAAGTGTGGCAATGGATGTGGCCATGTCTAGGATTGGATCGTGTAACACCCCAAACCCGGCCTAGACGTTATGACCGGATCTGATGCGCCACATCGAAGTGTTCAAAACATTCCGTATTACTTAGTTGGAAAACTTAGTTGGTGTTGTAAAAGACATTTTTAAAAGTAGGTTAAAGTGAATGGAAGCTGTGCACCAGGTAGGAAACCAGGAAGGAGAGGAGGTGAGTCCGTCGGACTGCTTAAGTACCAAGCTCCCTTCGGATCCAATCCTAGACATGCACACCGCCATTGCCACACTCTAACATCTCGTATAATTTTGAGAAAACCGTTTGATTATGACCATCTCAAGAAAATGATTAAGGTTGCAAAACGTTTGCTTAAAAATATTTATTTTTCTTGGGAAAACATTTACTTTGCGAAAACTTTGCGTCATCGTGATCTTTTTAAAAACAAGTAGATTTTATAAAACGAACCCTAGTGCTAACCAGTTTAATAATCCCCAAAATAAAATCAATTAAAAAGAGCGGCCTTATTACAACTTTAAGCATAATAAAAATAAAATAATCCAAATTAAAGGCTAAACTTATTTAAAATCGGCAATCAATCTTCATGGCCACTCTGAATCCCCTTGACTCAAGTCCACCAACTAGGGCTCACCGCAAGGATGGAAGAGGAAGGGTGAGTTTGGGAAAACTCGGTGTATCTGAAACCCATCCAAAGCCCAAATCAGCTCGAGCCCATTGGGCCTAAGCCCTATTCAGATAACAAGATATCTGATGGTGAAGCCCTTTTCGAATCTGATAGCAAGGCCTTAGCCCTTTTTAACAAAACAGTATGGCCCATAGGCCCAGTTTAGTAACATATGTAACAATATCGAGAATGAATGCAAGCCCAACTGGGAGACTACTCAACCCACCAACTGCTACAGGTCCCGTACCACCCTACACTCCATGTGGGAATATCTCAACCCACCCAGCCCTACACTCCATAGTTGCAGCAACGTTGCTCAATTATCAGTCAGTTGAGGCAAAGCCTCCAGTAGTGGATGAACCACATTCAGTACTTCCTCCATCATTACCCCAATCCCATGCAACAGATATTAATAAATGCATATCATGTAAAATACAGTATTAATCAATCATGCAGTTTAACCAATTTAAACCCTAAGGGTATTTCGGTAATTATGCTCTTTAGGGGTAATTTCGTACTTACGCAACTACGCACGTTATTCCAGTAATTCTTAACAATCATATGCAATTTGATTCTCCCATCTAACTGACAGGCTACTTTGCCCACCTTTTGCCCATATTGGGCCGTAAGCCCATTGGGCCCAGTTTGGCCCATCGAGGCCCTATTTCCAAAGTACGTTGAAACGTCACACAAACTTACTTACCACTTTGTGGTGCTAGATCTAACAATTACTCTATGTCTTGAGAGCATTCGCATACTCACAAGCCTATGAAATGCCGAAATTTCGGCATTTCGGCTTTTTGCCGAATTGAACTAAGAAAAGGTGTTCGGTACACACCTGATTCGCGACGACTACTACTGAGATCTCTTTCGATATCCTACAATTGATTAGCACAGTTCTTATTTACAAACCATAATCACTAAACCCACAACCTACTTATCCATGATCGAACTATGTCCCTAAAAGCCTTTGAAACCTTACCTTTTTGTCAAAATTGATAGCTAGCTCCGAATCCGATTGCTCCAATGATTCACGCTTTTGATCCAATGCTTAAGAAGACTCTAATCACCGAGAGAAAACATTAGTTATAAACCCTTAAATCCTTATGCTCAAATCGACAGCCTCCCTAATTTTAGGGACTTCGGCTTTTCTTAACATCGCAAAATAAGAACAGATCTGAGATGATAAGTACTTACCCCTTACTCCTACTTGATTTCCTTGCAATCCGGTGCAGATCTAACCTTAGAACAATGGTCAAACCCGAATCCAAGGGTTTGAAGAAGTTTCGGCAATAAGCCCCTAAACCAATGGTACTTTCGGCTTTTGGGTGGTGAAGGAGATGATAATGGGAGGCTATGACCTTGAAGAAGAATTGCCGTCAGGTATCTAGGATTAAGATAAGATAATCGTAAATTAATAAAAACAAAAGACATAGGAGAACCTGGCTTTGAGGAAAACGGCACAAGCAATGACCACAGGATTTCGGCAAAGGTGCTGATGATAAGCAGGTTTGATGGACGGCTTTGGAGAAGAAAGATGAAGAAAGAAGAACAAGATAGGTGATAGTTTCGGCTAGGGAGGGAATAGAGAGGAAAAGCAACCCTAAGGTGTTAAAGCAGAAGAAAAACGGCACCACTCAATACCCTAAGTGCCAAAATACTAACATCATAACCCCCTGCCGATTTTTCCCTCTTCAATTCCCATAATTCGGCCAACTCCTAGCCTCATCCAAATCCCTTAAATATCTCCCCTTATCCCTCCTTAATCCAAGCATTTAAACTGATCCAACTCTCCTCTAGCAGAATCCACCTGAACTCCAACACTTACCCCTCCTGCACTTAAAAAAAATAAATGCATCTATTTGCCAACACAGGGAATCGATCCCTTGCCTTCCCAAAGCTCCACACGCCACTTTTCTAGGAGCCTAGTGGCGTCACCCTTGCCACTTTACCAAGGCTCTTTTTGTGATGCAATTTACCCACAACTCTACTTAAGGCCTCCTAGCCAGAACCCCTAACTCCAAAGTCCAAAATTTCAAAAATTCAACCAAGTTTTGGCCAACACATGGGCCTTCTATAAGCCCATTTACCTACTCAAAATATTAATTTCACATCCAAATGAAAAAATTTAAAGTCTTTATAAAATATTGAAAACCACGAATAAATCCGAAAACAAGGATGTTACAGATCGAATCGGAGAGCTTGGTACTTAAGCAGCCTTCATGGCTCACCTCCTCTATTATGGATACCTACCTAGTGCCCAGCTTCCATTCACTTGGTTAGTTTAACAAAATTCGGCTTTTAAAACACTGAAAAGGGAACACGGGTTTTTGACTTCAAAGTGGCACGTCGGATTTGGCCTTAACGTCTGGGCCGGGTTTGGGGTGCTACAACCCCGATCAAGACTCGAATCATGCTTCTCTTGATCTAAATTAATAAAATTCATTTATTCCCCCAGCACATCAATTTAGACACTCAAAATTTCATAATTGGGCAAAATGACTATTTCGCCCCTAGACTTTCACAAAATGACCATTTTACCCCTATGTTCAAAAGTCGATTTTTTTATCGAATTTCTCCCTATTATAAGCCTAGCCGAACCCTTTTTACTCTTATAGAAATCCAAAATTTCCTCTATTTCACACATTTATCATCTATTTTACAACTTATGCAAAATAGTCCCTATTAGGGTTTTCATGAGGAATCCTTTCACAAAAGTTGTTTATTACTCATCTAAGACTCATATTCTTCCACAAAAATTCAGAAAACAACCTAAATTCTCTTATGGAAAAGCTCTAGACTTTCAACCATTTTGTAAAATAGTCCCCTCATTAGAAAGCTCATGACACAAGGGTCTCAAAAATGTAAAAATCATTAAGAAAACTCATTAAAATCACTTACTTGTAGAGAGACTAAGTGGCTGAAAATTTTGAAGCTCAAAAACCCTCTAATGACTGTATTTTTTGGTGATGAAGAAGAAGAGGAAAATATGATATCTTTTTCTCTTTATTTTATTCTTATTCTAGTCAAAATTGGTCACCAACCCACCTAATTTTGACCATTTCTCTTTCTTTTGTCTCCTATGGTCGGCTAGCCTAAGCATTGGGGGTTTAATTGCTCTTTAAAGGCCCCCAATTTAGGATCTTTAACTAATTAACACCCTTATCAAACAAAATAGGACTTTTGCACTTTATGCGATTTAGTCCTTTTTCGTAATTAAGTAAGCAATCGCTAAAATTAATTCACCAAAATTTCCATGCACTTATCTAATCTTGTTACAATACATAAAATAATATTTAAAATAATTTCCCTGACCTCGGGTTAGTGGTTTCGAAACCACTTTTTTGACTAGCCCCAAAATCAGCCTGTTACACAGGCCTAGGGTTTAGGTTCTTCCTTTCCCAAACAGCTGATCTATTGAGTAGCCCTATAAAATAGTCAATAATTCATTCCTCCATTCACTAATCCCCAGAGAGAGATTAGTTGCTCATGGTTTTTGTAAACAATATAGAATCGATATAAAGAGTAAACATGATAAATGAATCGAAAGCATATAGTTTAATAAAAAGCCTGATTTGTATTAAGAATGAAAGAAAATCCATAATGTTTGGTTGTGTCCAAAAATCAGATCTCTCAAGATTAAAAAAAAGAACAAATTGAAAGTAAATCTAAAACCTAAGAAAAGAGAAAAACTAAACTGAAAATCAAAAGCAAGATTCTAAACTAAGTAATTGTTGTCCATAATGTGTGCCAAATGAGCCTGTTTATAGATTTTAGGTGGTCGTCATTAACCCTAGGTTAGTTGACGTTCTAGAGCTTTAACTTTAATTGTGCGGACCAAAATGCCCCCTAGTTCGTGTTAATTCCTGTCCAAAGTCGATGTCACAACACATCAAGACCTGTGTCATGACACAGAAGTCAATATACTATTCTTGGGATGTCTTCAGGGGTATGTCGCAATACCCTTAGGCTGTGTCACAACATTAAAGGCAGTCTTAGAATTTCTCCATTTTGTTCCCTATGTTGCGACATCGAACCTTCTATATTGTGACATAGTGACTGGTATCAGATTAACACACCTTCTAATGGTCCCCTACACACTTACAAAGTTCATTAACTCACCCTTGGACCTCATTCGGCCACTAAGGTTAATAAAAGACTTAAATTTTATTGACTTTAAGAAAGATTACTAAAACATAACTAAAACCTAATGATAATGCTTGTTTTCAAGCTCCTAAAGTGCAAAAAATATTTTAATTTGCTACACCAAATTACGGTAGATAAGAAGTTTAGTAAGTTTGAATTTTGGCTCAAGGTGGTAGCATTATTGGGTCATGTGGTTCAACAAAAAGGGTTCATGTAGACCTAGAGAAGATTGAAGCAATTATGGAGTGGAGATGGCCAAAGATTGTTATAGAAGTGCCAAAAAATTTACTTTTCCTGTTAGCAATGCCTCAAGAAAATCATACTTAACCTACTGTTCAAAAGATTTCTTAAGTGACCTGCCTATTTCAAGAGCAAAAACCTCAAGTTACCTTGCCTGTGTCTATAGCCATTTAATATGGTGCCTTGCACTGTTACCTTCTATATGATCGATGCTCTGTGTCTAAAGTCTACCACAAGTATCTATCAAGTACTTGCTCATATCATTCAACCATGGTCCAACTAATCAAACCTTTTCAGAATTACATTAGTTTAAGAGTATGTTGCACAATCAACTATGTCTAAGGATTGCTCACATATATTGTAAATAATATAATAATTGAATGAAATAGTAAAATAACTCATATTTATACTTCAGCCATTAAAGGCAGTTAAGGTGTTATCAAAGTAATTTCAACCCTTAGAGATTTAACTCATAGGTTGGCAAATAAAATCCAACTGAAACATCATTTTCATCACTATAATTTACATAGGAACATATTAGAAATAATGGAAGAATGTTAGGAAGATAGTGTTTGCTTGTCCAATCTACACTTAGTTGTGCAATGTCCTGAGGTGGCTGAGAGGGGTTGCCTATGTCTTTCCCCTTCCTATCTCTATTCAGCTGCTACCTTCCAATTTGCCTAAGGATCTCTACCCACAGTTCCATGCCCTAGGGTTTCCTCCTTTGCCTCTTTTAAATTGCTTTGTTTTTCTTTTTCTCAGGATAATTCCAACAACCCTAAGGCTTATCTTCTCCTATTTTCTAGGTATATCTATCTTGTACAAGTAGAGTTGGGCTAAAATTGATATGTGCTGAATTCCAATTGGACACCTTCCTGGCATTACCACGGCATACTGGTTGGCAATTTGACCAGCCTTTTGTCCTGGCAAAACTTCACTCCTATATTTCTTGTTCCTCATCCTGCACCTGCCAGTACCATAAAACACAATCCTTCCACAAGCAATTAAAAGCACCTAATATTTAAACGCAACCTAAGTTTTAATGCAATGCTAAAAGTACTAATGAAATATCCTAAAATGCAACTAATTGCACTTAAGTACGTACAATTAACCAGGTCCAAAGGCATAAAATATAACTCATTTCATGAGTTATCACAACCCCAAACCTGAGTTATTACTTTTCATCAAGCAAAATATGCTTAAATGCCAACATTTTTCCAACACACTAGACCAATTCATACTGCCAGCTATTCGAAGAATAAGAAGTAGATCAGTTCTCAGTAGTCTTCCTTTTTCTTCAAACTTGTTCGAGTGTCAAAGGCTTGCTCAAAAAGGCAATGCAAATTTTTTCCCCTAAACACAGAATCTCCTAAGTACTCATGTATTTTCTCCTTTTGGCTTATAGCAACCATCTTCTAACTTACTTATTTCATTTATTACCTAAACATAAGTTATTTGCTTCAAGCCTACTCAGAATATATTAATCATATTCATGGTGTTGTTTTTTCTTAAACATATTATTTTTAGGGGATTTAGCATGTCATGAAATTCTTTGACTTGATAATCACGGTAGAGCATACACTGAATTGTCGAGTACTTAATCACGTCACAATTTAATCTGAAAGTCACCCATGACGCTCAAACTTTTTGACTAAAAAGATGGATGGAGCATACATCTACCTTTTTAGCTACTCAGTCCATTTTGCTACATTAGAGCGCCCCTAATTTTATTTTCATGAAGCACACTCTTACTTAGACTCACTTTTCTAATCAACAACATAATAGATCAAACAAAGTGACGTTGACATGCTTGGCAATTCTAAATAGTGGAGTGCCTATTGTTCTTTATTAAATAATGTCGTGGCAATGTAGCTGATGCTTGTTTTAAAAATCCCTAAGTTCATCCAAAGATACCTACTATATCCCAAAAAACAAACACACTGAGTATAAGACATCCTATTTTTAGGAATTAATTTTCAAGCATCTTAACCTAAGCTAAATTCACCCAACCCACTGTCACATGTTCTAGGTATATCGAAGAAAATATAAACTCATCATCGAACATCATAAGTATAAATTTTACTTCTTATAAACCAATAGTTCTTCAGTGGTTACAGTGCAATGGCAAAACATCCATATTATATAAAGTGCAACCTAAATGCACAATACACCCCAAACTTGAGGGATGCATTGTCCTCAATGCATTTGCATGGAACAAAAATTATGCGATGGATAGACAAATGTCATGGCAAAATGAAATGAAATGCATGATCAACAAAATAAAAGAGACAGAAAAAAAACTTATCTGACTTGGGCTGTATCGTAGGTATGTTATTTAGTTCTTCATATGGACTTCCAGGCACTGACCTTGTACCTCATCTTCCTTTTTAAGGGGTTGACATCTTCACCTTCCTTGTCAATTTTTGTGAGATCATCGATCAATTGATTAATCGCACGATCTTGTGCAGTCACGGAGATGGTGGTAAAGGAATTTTATCTTTTATGGTGGTAGGAGTTGTAGCAGTAGTAGGGTCATTTTGTCCTTCCTTTCCTTCTTTTTTGTCCTTTCCAGGCTCAACAGATGTTGACTTCTCAGTTTCCTCAGTAGCTTATCCAACATCAGCATTGGTCTCTTCATTTTCTGAGTCAGATCCAACAATAGGTGGAGCTAGTTCTACTTCAGTCGCAACAGATGGGAGAAAAACCATGGGGAAGATAGGAAATTCTGGCATTGGTTTCGAAGAATTCTTTTACAAAGATTGCTTAGCTGCCAAATCCTTATCCCTCACATATGACCCATACTAAGCTTGTTGCACTTTAGCCTGGACCAACTCTTCAACTAGTTGGTACTGCTGACTTTCAAATAAGGACATCCTTTGCTCTATCTACTTCAAGGAATTCAATATTTGATGATCAAATGAGGCCTAAGTGACTAAAGGTGTTGTTGTGGGAATACGCATGGTAGTAGAAGCCTAACTTTGTTGAGTTGCCGAGGCAGTATCAATGCCTTGAAGCTTGGCAAAAGTTTCCCTTATTAGTCCACCCTTATTAGGGGTAATATCCTCAGCACCAATGTGAGGAACATCAACAATCTTGTAGAAGGCAGTAATAAGAGAAGAAAAATTCAAAACTCCGGCATTTTTCTCAGCACAACAATGGACTTCCTAAAAAATGATCCTTCCCACATTAATTGTTCTTCCTTTTATATTCAAGGAATTCAATATTTGTTTATCAAATGAGGCCTGAGTGACTAAAAGTGTTCTTGTGGGAACACGCGTGGTAGTAGAAGCCTGACTTTATTGAGTTGCCGAGGCAGTATCAATGCCTCGAAGCTTGGCAAAAATTTCCCTTGTTAGTCCACCCTTATTAGGGGTAATATCCTCAGCACCAATGTGAGGAACATCAACTGTAACACCCCTCGCCCACATCCGACGCCGGGACGGGGTTTGAGGTGCTACCTGACTTTTACTAACACTTCTATACTAAACAGGGCCATGAAATCTCAAATAATTAAAAACTTTTCTTTTCACATATAATCTGTCCCATATACGGGCTTACGAGGCCCAAAACATACATCTGGAGTGGTTTGGGACCCAACCGAGAACTCATGAAAAACTTAGAAAATCTCTTACATCAAGGCTTCATACGCCCGTGTGCTAGGGACACGCCCGTGTGCTAGGGACACGCCCGTGTCCCAAACCCATGTCCAAAAACCTGGACAAATACAAGGCTATTTTCCAAGCCATTTTGTCACCCTCACAACACATGCACACATACTTATACAATAGCATACAACATGGAAAAATTAGGCACTTAAACATTCCTAACATGACATGACCATGGTAATTTCACATGCAATAGATATCATAGATTTTTCTCACATCTTTACCACATTCATGCTATAATCATTATAAACTCAACACGTAATACCATAGCACATGCATGTATAATTAAAATGAATTTACAATCCCATAATCAAAATAGGCCAACACATATGGTCAAAGCCATATCACATACTCTAATATTTAAACTCCTATACATGCCATAGACTCAAAGTACTTGAAATCACTACACCAATAGCGTTAGCTTGACAGTGTGATAATATCTCTGACGAACTCCAACCCGAACAAACCTGGAAACCCTAGAGAACATGGGAAAGAAGGGGGTAAGCGTTTGCTTAGTAAGTTCATATGAAAACAATAAGCAACTCATTAACTTGTTTTATCAATGTTTACAACATATTCTCAAGTTCACGACAAGCTGTCTTCCTGTGCAACAGTCACTAAATTATTTATCTCTGGAGCTACAAAACTCCGAATTAAGTTCCATAAATTTTATATGAAACTAGACTAATTTATATTTATTCCATGAAATTTCAAGAATTTTTGGTCGAGCCATTTAGTACATTTTATTATTTAAAGTCTCCCCTGTTTCAGGGTATGACTACTCTGACCCTTGTGTACTACGAACCAAATTTCTACCTATACAGAATTCCAATGACCATTCCGTTTGTTTCCCTTAAAAATAGACTCAATGAGGAATTCATGCATGTAAGTTATGACTCTTAATAATTTTTTTACAATTTATGGTGAATTTCTAAATTAAGAATAGGGGATCTCGAATTCATTCAGACCCTATTTTACAAGAATTCAAATATCACACAATATAGATTTCTTTTTCTTCCCCTGTTTCTTTCATGTGAAAATAGACTCATTAATATTTAATCCCATATTTTATTATGCCTCTAACTCATTTTCTACCATTTTTAGTGTATTTTCAAAATTACACTACTGCAGTAACTCAAATCTGTCAAGGCTAAGTTACTCATTCATGATCATTGTTCACAAAATTAATACAACATCATTTCATCCATCATGGTAAGAACACATATTATGCATCATAGGCCATCACATATGAAGGCATTCTCATAGGCTTAGTATACATACTTGCACAACTCGTAACATAACTCAAGTGCATACACACCAATGACTTACCTCATTGGGACCATCATCAACTCTTTCCTCGGATTACCTCGGAAAAGCCTTTGCACATAAGTGCCTCAATTGTAGCTAAAGCTACCTCATATCTCATGACATTTCAATGTTCACTCTCAAGCTAGTCATCTAGACTCATAATTCCTAGTGACATGTCACTCGTATCCTATTCTATTCCTATGGTTCAAACGGGATTTTTCCTCATCTATTAAAGCTTTGTCTTATCATATTTCTATTAATCACATACACTTAATATCTATAAAATTCATGTAATGATAACATTTAAATACATGTATAGCATGGTATTGTTTACATACAAACTTACCTCGATACCACAAAGGTGAAAAGGACATAATCATCCCTTAATCAATTTCTTTCCGTTCTAGGTCCAAATCTCGATTTCCTTGATCTATAATATCACATTTAGCTTACCAATCAGTCACAATATTCATATGGGTCTAAAAATCATATTTTTACAAATTTTCATTTTGACCCCTAAACTTTTGCATATTTGCACTTTTTCCCCAATGCTCGTAAAATAATTTTTATCACATTTCTTTACTCCTTGAGTCTAGATGTACCATTTTCATAACTATAGCAACTCATAATTTCAACTATTTTACACATTACAACTCATTTTACAACTTAGCAATCTAGCCCTTTTTTAAGGTGTTTTCATGCAATTTCTTTCACAAAAGTTGTTTATTAGACAACTAAGACACATAATCTTCCATAAAAACACAGAAAAAAACACATTTACTCTCATGGCAAAACCCTAGACTCTTCATCATTTTGCAAAATAGTCCCCTCTTATGAACGCTCATGCTTTAGGGGTTCCAAAAATGTAAAAATCATCAAGCAAAGACATTAAAATCACTTACAAGCAAGGGAAATATGTTGCTGAAATTTTATAGCTTCAAAACCCTTTCTTTGCTGCATATTTCGGTGAAGGAGAAGAGAAAAATGATAGTTTTTTTCTTTTTGATTTGTTAATAATAAAACTAGTCAAAATTGGTGACCAAATTTCACCTAATTTTGACTTTTCAACAATTTTCTCTCCCATGGCCGGCCATCACACTTTCAATGGCCTAATTTCACTTTAAATACCCCAAATTTAAGATACAAGGCAATTTAACACCTTTAGGTATTAAAACACAACTTTTACCTCTTACGCGATTTAGTCCTTTTTCGAAATTGGACTAGAAATTGCTAAAATTAACTTACCAAAATTTACATGCACTTATAAAATTATATTATAACACATAAAATAATACTAAAATAATTTTCTCTGGCCTCGAAATAGTGGTCCCAAAACCACTATTCTGACTAGGCCCAAAATCGGGCTGTTACATCAACAATCTTGTAGAAGGCAGTAATAAGAGAAGAAAAATTCAAACTTCCAGCATTTTTCTCAGCTCAACAATGGACTT
The DNA here is from genome assembly GCF_025698485.1 of Gossypium arboreum. Taxonomy (NCBI): domain Eukaryota; kingdom Viridiplantae; phylum Streptophyta; class Magnoliopsida; order Malvales; family Malvaceae; genus Gossypium; species Gossypium arboreum. The sequence goes on along the minus strand of NC_069077.1, from coordinate 78,869,093 downwards.
CCTGAAAAATTATCCTTCCCACATTAATCATTCTTCCTTTTATAATAGAATGCAATAACATCATTTTTTCCATAGAAATGGTGGTATTGTGCGTGGATGGCATTAGTCAACTTTTCAAGAAATGATACCACACTTTCCTAATCGGTTTCAAGGAAGCCCTTTCAACAGTGTAGCATTCATGACTAGAGACAATCCATTGTGTGCCCTTGACACATAAATCCTTCAAAACTTGTGTTAAACCCTTAGCTGTGATGTTATTCGCAAACTCGGTATGTTCATCTTGTACCTCTTTAAGGCCAAACTGGGCATTTATATGGTCCTCATCAAATGGTACAAAAGCTCCCCTCACATAGATAACAAGAGAATCATGGGAGTTCACATGGGCATAGAACTCCCTAAATACTCTACCCAAAACATCCTCTCGGTGCAAGTAGAAAATCACCCACCTATGTTGCTCTACTATCGACGATACAGACTCGTCATACCCCATATAGGGTTCATCCTTAAATAAAAATCCTTGTAGCTATAGTAAAGTTAAAGAATGTCTTTAGTTGAAAAGCGTTAGTGCACGATGACTCCACGGCTTAGAAGCTTTCTTGACTTGAGCCATTAAGAAAGAACAAAGAGAAATCTTTGAAAAATGCAGTGTAAAGGAAATGGAGTAGAGGCTGAAAATAAAGAAACCGTAAAGGTGAGAGCTTTATGAGAAACGTAAAATGTGAACAGTTGGGGAAAGTGAAATATGGGGGTTAATGATGACAATATTTAGGGAAGATGAAACATGCTAGGGAAGTTGGTGATGTCGTGAGAAGAAAAGAAAGAAATCTTTGAGGGAAAAGAAAATGATCTAGCCTTACAATATAGGCTCACTTCCAAGGCTCCCCCCAAAGTATAATTTATGAGGTTAATCTGCTCAAGGACTCTCTCCTTTGGACTTTTCTACTTGGTCAACCCTTGATAATTTAACACCTCATCACCTAGTTTGTCACGACAGAATGTTTGTAACAGCCTGATTTTGGGCCTAGTTGAAATAGTGGTTTCGAGACTATTAATTCGACGTAGTGAAATTTATTTTTATTATATTTTCATGGTCTACAGTTTTATGGAATGATTCTGTGAAAATTTTGTTCAAAAATTTTGACGTTTGGGCACTGAATTTGGTCAAAAGGACTAAATTGTAAAAAGTGAAAAAGTTGGGTTCTACATGCTAGAGGTGTCTAAATGCTATTTGTAACACCCCTTACCTGCATTCGATGCCAGAACAGGATACGAGGCATTACCAGACTTAAACATAAGCAAACATACAAAATCGAGACGTAAAGTTCCCTCTAAATTTGAAACTTTTCATTTACATTCACATCGTCCCTAAAATGAGCCTATGAGGCCCAAAACATGCATTGGAAGCGGTTCAGGACTAAACCGAGAACTTTGGAAAATTTCACAACACTTAGAAAATTTTTCATGAAACAGGGTCACACGCCCGTATAGGCAGGCCGTGTGGTTACACACGCCCATGTCCCGACCCTTTGTAACTGTCTGTTTGTGTAACACCCCTTACCCGTATCCGTCGCCGGAACAAGGTACGAGGTAATAACAAATTATAGTATATACTATTAAACAAAACCCAACAAAAATATGGCGTGCAATTTGATCATTATAACATATGCCATTAACAATACAAACCAACTTCAAAGGCTTCGTACAAAATGATTAGTTTGATACTATAAGTAGTAATTTGAACCTAGACAATTATGACACGTAACAAAATAACTAAGTCGCTATACATGCCATATTTCAAAATGTTGAGTTCGGATACCAAGAGTATTGATAGTGCGGCAGATCTTCTACGATCTCGACTCTGTGCTAATGGATGACACTATAAGACAAAGGAGAGAAAGGAAAGTAAGCTTATAGCTTAGTAAGTAAGTATATAAATAACAAATAAGAAATCTAATATGTTTACAACATAACTCAATTATGTCATATTTTTAATTTTATTGTTTACTCCAATTTGATCAAGCTGTCCCTCCTGCGTCATGATCACTAAATAAATCATAACTCGAGTTACGAAACTCGAAATTCAAATCTGTAAAATTTCCATAAATCTAGACTCATAAAAATTATCACTAAATTTTTTCTATAATTTTTGGTTCATCCAATTAGAACATTTTATTAGTTAAAGTTTCCCCTGTTACACAGCTCAACTGATCTGACCTCTGTTCATTACGAATTGAATTTATCTCAGTACACAATTCAAATAACCATGAAACCTATTTCATTGAAAACTAGACTCAATAAGGAATTTATTCATATAAACTATATTTCTTAATTTGTTTTGTACAATGTTTAATGATTTTTCAAAGTTGAAACATGGGATTACATAGTCATCCTGAGCAAGTCTTACACAATTGTAAATATCTCAAAATATAGAATTCCTTTGCTTGCTCTGTTTCTTTTATATGAAAATAGACTCATTAAGATTTAATTTCACATCTCATTAAACCTCTAATTAAATTCCTTCTATTTTTGGTGAATTTTCAAAATCACATCACTGTTACTGTCCAAAACAGTTTTAATGCTAATTTCATTCTTTCACACATTCTTTATACTAACCTCATTTTAACTTACATATATATATACCACAAATCATTTTCACCACATTTCATACATCACAAGTGTAGGTCCATGACTACAATGTCACCACAAAACCATCCCGTTGAACAATTCGGATTAATCCTCGATACTTGATGGTTTCAAAGACACATTTCACCATCATATTTCATTTAATTCGGCTCTCTTGTACACATGGTGAACACTTAGTACCACTCATGCGACCTAGCCAATTTGTCTCGTAGCTCTCTTGTCTACATTGTGACACCCCTAAATTGACCCTAGTCGGAAAGCGGTTTCGGGACCGCTAAACCGAGTCACCAAATTATTTGAATATGATATTTATTGTCTAAAATATGTGAATATGAATGTGTGAAAGTTTTAAGCTTCGATTTAGTTAATTGCATGTGAATTTAGTTAATAGGACTTATGTATGACACTTTTAAAATGTGATAGTTAATCTATAAGGATCAATTAATGCATGTCATATGAATAAAGGGTTTGCATGTCAAATATCCATTATTAATGAGTAGTGGCCGGCCATGGATGGGTCATTGATGATAATATGAATTCTTTTATTAGCACTATGAGTTTAGAAAATAAAAGAATGAATTACGAATGATAAAACATGAGGTGAGTGGGAGGAGAAACCAAAGTTGTCTCCCCCTTACTCCCCATTGCCGTGACTAGTGAAAGAGGAGAAAAACAAAGTTCTTTCTTTATTGTTCAACTTGGCCGAATAGAAGAAGCAAAGGAGGGGAAGAAATTTCGGTCACTTGAATCCTTAGGAAGGTTAGTACATTGTGTTGAAATTGTGAAATAATTACTTGTTTTAGGTAAATTATCATGGTTCTTGCTTAGCCCATGCAAAAATTTCCACTAATGATGGTGAATAGAGCCTTGGCTAAGGTTATAAGGGAAGAAATTTTGATTGCTTTACTTGAATCTTGATGATGAATGTATTGAGGAAAGAACTTGGTCTTTCTAAAAATATGAATGGTTAAAGCTTATACTAGTAATAGCCGAATTAAAGAATGCTTGATGTCATGAGAAAATGCTGTTCATGTTAATTGGATGAGAAAGGGTAGTTGGGTGAAGTAGAGTCTAGCAAATGAGCACATATGTGCACTAGTTGCTAAATGAAGAAAAATCGGCTAACAAGGGAGTACTAAGGCGAATATGATTTTGAATATTAGTGGTGTAGTTCTTAATTTGAACTATGAAGTTATTGAGTAATGTGTGTGTTTTAAGTGATAGAATGGAGTGAATGCTTGGAATGTGATATGTATGAATTATGTGTTAAATTAAGGTTTGCTAAGCTAGCTATTTAGATGAAGTGCAAATGTTAGTATTTGATTGCTAGTGTATATATGTGTACTAGCCGAGCTTTGAATTTAAATAATGGTTGGAGCACCATGTGTTGTAATGAGATTATTTGAGTGAAATCATAGATATTTATATGATGAATTCGATTGTGGATATACATGCTTAAATAAGATACACACATGAATGAATAGATAGCTTGGTGTTGCATATATTCGGTCATAAAGGTGCACATGAGGAAATGTTAGATTAATTGTATTAAATTGCTCAATGTGATTAAAAACGCGTATGACCATTTTGTGTTTGAGCTAAAGGTGGCCATATGACCTATCAAACTCCTTGTCATATTCGGCCATAAGCTAGCATAATGAGACTTTAATAAGTTAAATTTGTTTGAATTAGCTCAAGAGCTTAGAGGACCAAAGTTGGATAAGGGAAGGGAAAAAGTGATCGAATAGCCGCCGAGATCGTTCGACCACATCCGAGGTAAGTTTTAAGTGATTAAACGTTGAGTAAATTCAATCATAATAGGACATAATGAGTTGATTTAATAAGATATGATGTGGCCATGATATGTCTTAAACTCAAATGGTAAGTTCATAAGTGTTTGGACTTGGAAATTTAAGAGCAAATTGTAATAATTTGCTTTGGACAGCAGCAGTAACGTGATTTTAGAAAATCACTATAAATTGTTGGTGTGGAATTATAGGCTGAATAAAATATGTAATCAAAGCTTAGTTAGTCTAGTTTCTTATAAAAGAGACTGTGGAAGCAAAGAAATTTCCTATAAAGAGATATTTAAAGTTGTGTGGGACAGTGTCAGAATGACTCCGAAATCCCCTGTTCTGTTTTTGGAAAATCATTATAATTTGTACAAAAATGGTTATAAGATAATATTTATATGCTTAGACTCCTTAATGACTCTAGTTTGAAATGAAATCAAATAGAACACATTATGAATTCTGTACAATGAAAAATTTTATTCGTAGTGAAGAGTGGTCAGATTAGTCAAACAGTGAAACAGGGGAAACTTTAAGAAAAATATGGTACTGATTGGCCAAACCTAAAATTCTGGAAATTTTATGAATGGAAGATATACGAGTCTATATTCAGGGAAAATTAACGGCAAGTGATTTGGAGTTTTGTAGCTCCAGTTATAAATAATTTAGTGACTATTGCTCAGGAAAACAGCTCGTAGTGAATATGTGATTTTGTTGTTAATATGGATAAAACTTGTTTTAGTTGCTCATAAGCTATTGATTAAACCCATACGTGAATTCTAAATCGTGATATTGTAAAACGATATATGAGTGCTAGACGGATCTTCGATATTAAAATTTGTGAAATTGTAAGTTTATGAGTATTCGAATATGAAATGATAGTATGACGTGAAATTGAATTATTCATTGGAAAATGATTGGTGTAGATTCGGCCAAGACAAAGTGTATACATGATAGTATATGTGGTATGTGAAGTATATTTGGATAATTGTGATGTGAATACATGAAAATTTATATTTTAATTTAGGATTTTATGTGATGAATGTGAATGTGTATATATGTGATAAGGCCGAATGGCCAATGTGATGAATGTGAGCATGCATATGTGTGATAAAGCCGAATGGCCAATGGGGTGAATATGAACATGTATATATGTGATAAGGCCGAATGGCCAATGTGATGAATGTAAGCATGCATATGTGTGATAAGGCCGAATGGCCAATGTGGTGAATATGAACATGCATATATGGAATGGCCTATGTGATGAATGTGAACATGCATATATGTGATGAGTCCGAATGGCCAATGTGATGAATGTGAGCATGCATATATGTGATAAGGCCGAATGGCCAATGTGATGAATGTGAGCATGCATATGTGTGATAAGGCCGAATGGCCAATGGGGTGAATATGAACATGTATATATGTGATAAGGCCAAATGGCCAATGTGATGAATGTGAGCATGCATATGTGTGATAAGGCCGAATGGCCAATGTGGTGAATATGAACATGCATATATGTGGTAAAGCCGAATGGCTAGTGTGAAATATGTAGGCGATGTGCGTATATTGTGGCCGAACGACCAAATGTGAAAGGTGTGTATTATTAGATATTTGATGAGGCAAATGAATTACAAATATGACAGTCGATGTGAATGTTGTAACATGTGATTAAATGTATATGAGACTTGGAAATATATTCCGGGTGAGACCCGATGACTACGTGTGGAGAGTATGTCCGGGTAAGACCCGATGACTACGTGTGGAGATTTCGTCCGAGCTAAAGGTCTCGCCGATAATTCGAGTAGAGGTTAAAGCTATAAGACTTCGTAATAAGAATTGCTTATAAATATATTCAATGCGAAAGGTTAAACAGGTATGTACTACAAGTTTATATGTGAGCTTGATTTCAACTAAATCATAAGGTAGTTATGTGATGCATACGAGAGCAATCTATGAGACTATTCCTATGATTATGTGACATCGGATTAGTGTGAGAGATTATGTGAAATCATACGATATATCTATGTCACATGAGCTCACTTTTTTGTGAAAGTTTATCTGCCTATTGCATATGATGAGATGTGCATATTCGGTAAAGAGATGGTATGCCCGAAGGAAGAGTGAAATAAAAATACGAACAACTATGTTATAATTTGATTGTTATCTGTTGACACTGCTTAAAACTTACTAAGCATTGTAATGCTTACTCCGCTTACTCTGTTTCCTCTGTTTTATAGATCTCATTCTTGAAGCTACTGAGGTGCGGGGATCGTCGACAACTAGTCACACTATCACTATCCACCGCTTGTTCTTGTTATGTTTAGAATTATTTTATGGCATGTATAGAATAGACTAGTGCCGGAAGAATATTTTTGGTAAATGTATATAAGCCATGCGAAAATGGCATCTTTTGAATGTTTACTTAGTGAAGTTTAAATTTTACCTCTGGTTGTGCTTAGTACTTATTTAAACGAACGATCTTTATTTCAAGAAAAAGTTCAAAATTTTACTGTTCTGACATGAGTTACAAGTCCGGTAATGCCCCTTACCTATTCTGGCGACGGTTACGGGATAGGGGTGTTACATACATGGTGTCCTTCACTTGGAATCACGCATGCGACCTAGCTACATTTATCTCTCACGTAGCTCTCTTGTCTACATGGGATACATCCCGTATCACACATGTGACCTAGCTACTATATAGTATCTCGTAGCCTTCTTGTACACATGATGTGCACTCGGCACCATACATGTGACCTAGCTACTCACCCTCTATTTTATTCGATTTTTCCGAATGTTTAACCGGGATCTCTCTCTCTATTACTTATTTCCATTCTTTCAATAGTCGATTTATACTTCAACATCAGCTAATATATATATAATAGGCTGAAATATAAAAATGTAAATGAAATTAATGTATTATTTACATACAAACTTACCTCGGTGCAAAATATGCGAATTTTGCAATTTAGTCCAAAACTTTCTCCTTTCCCCGTTCGAGGTCGATTCCATGCCTTTCTTGATCTATAACAACATATTTAGCTCATTTAACACTCAAACTATTTATTTTAATCAAAAAATCACATTATACAAAAATTACATTTTTGCCCCCTAACTTTTACAAAATTATGGTTTTTCCCCAAGGCTCGGAAATTTAATTTCAACCCTTATTCTTATGTTTAATGACCTACTGATCATTTTTCTCTTCTATGGCAACATCAAATTCTCACTCTAACACATAGTTATGAACAATAGGTATTTTTATCGATTCATTTGTTTTGCTCGTTTTGTTAAAAATCGCTTAGAAAAGATCGTTCCCCTAACTTCAAACATTCATATTCTACCATCAAACAACAAAATACATGCCTATCATTTATGGGTAAATTTTTAAACATAAACCCTAACTCAAACTAATGGTAGAAATAAGTAAACCGAGCTACGAGGATTTCAAAAATGTGAAGAACATTAAAACGGGGCTTGAATTCACTTACTATGAAGCTTGAAAGTTGAAGAAACCCTAGCTATGGAGGAGAGAAATTTTTGGCAGCAACTAATGAAGATGATAACCAATTTTGTGTTATTTTTCCCATTTTATTTCATTTAATATACAAATGACCAAAATGCCCTTACTACTAAACTTTCAAAAAAATTCCCTCCATGTCCAACTTTTTTCCATAACTTAAGAATGGGTCAAATTGCTATTTAAGACCTCCTAGTTAATATCCCAAAGCAATTTCATACTAAAAGCTTCTAAAACACAAGTTTTACAATTTATTCGATTTAGTCCCTAATCTCAACTTAAGCGCGAAATGCACAGAATTTCATCACGAAATTTTCATGAAATCATGAAATCATATCATAAACCCCAAAATAATTATAAAACAATTATTTCTATCTCGGCTTTGTGGTCACGAAACCACTATTCCGATTAGGCCCTAATTCAGGTTGTCACAATTCTCCACCCTTTAGAGATTTTCGTCCCCGAAAATCTTACTGATAAAGAGGTTCGGGTACTGTTTCCTCATAGCTTCCTCGAGTTCCCACGTAGCCTCTTCTATCCCATGTCTGTGCCACAATACTTTCACTAAGGCTATACTTTTATTTCTTAACTGTTTAATTTCTCGAGCCAAAATCTTTATTGGTTCCTCCTCATAGGTCATATCCGGTCGAATCTCAATTTCTGTTGGAGAAATCACATGTGAAGGATCAGAACGATAACGTCGCAACATTGAGACATGAAACACGTTATGAATTCTTTCTAACTCTACTGGTAAGGCCAACCGATATGCCACTGGTCCAATCCTCTCAGTAATCTCGTACGGCCCAAGAAAACGCGAACTCAACTTGCCTTTTCGGCTAAATCTCAGAATCTTTTTCCATGGTGACACCTTCAAGAACACTTTATCACCCACTTGAAATTCAATATCTTTTCTTTTTAAATCTGCATATGACTTTTGTCGATCTGAAGCAGCTTTCAAGCAATCCCGAATTACTTTTATTTTCTCTTCGGTTTCTTTAACTAGATCAACTCCGTGAATCTGTTTTTCACTAAGTTCGGTCCAATATAAAGGAGTCCGACACTTACGACCATACAAGGCTTCGTACGGTGCCATTTGTATACTTGGCTGATAATTGTTATTGTAGGCAAATTCAATCAAAGATAGATATTTCTCCCAACTACCTCCAAATTCTAAGACACAACATCTAAGCATATCCTCGAGTACCTGGATTACTCTTTCCGACTGACCATCTATTTGTGGATGAAACGCGGTACTAAAGTTCAATTTTGTACCCAAAGCTTCTTGTAACTTTTTCCAAAATCTCGAGGTAAATCTCGGATCTCTATCTGATATTATAGACATAGGTACTCCGTGTAACTTCACAATTTCAGCAATATATAATTCGCTAATTTATCAAGTGAGTAATCAGTGCGTCTTGGTATAAAGTGGGTGACTTTGTTAATCTATCAACCACTACCCAGACAACATCCTTCTTTTTAGGAGTTAAAGGCAAACCAGTTATAAAATCCATGGTAATCTTGTCCCATTTCCACTCAGGCACCATTACCGGTTGAAGTAATCCTAAAGGCACTTGATGTTCACTTTTACTTGTTGACAGATCAAACACTTGGTTACAAATTCGAAATGTCCTTTTCATACCGCCACCAATACAACTTCTTTAAATCATTATACCTTTTTGTGCTACCGGGTGAATCGATAAACAGCCACTATCGCCTCATGTAATATTTTCTGAATCAATTCATCATTTTCCGGTACACATATCCTGTCTTGAAACATCAAACAGTCATCTGGTCCAACTCGAAAATCTGAGTCGTAACTTGATTTGCAATGAGTTCTCTTGGTTCGCAACTCACTATCGTTCTTTTGAGCATCACAAATCAACTGGAGAAAAAACGGTTTAGCCCTCATCTCTACTAAGATTGACCCATCATCAGACAATGCTAACCCCGTATTCATGGCTCTCAAAGTAAAAAGAAATTTCCTGCTCAAGGCGTCAGCAACCACATTTGCTTTTCCCGGATGATAATCAATCACTAGATCATAATCCTTTAATAATTCAAGCCATCTCTTCTGTCACAGATTCAAATCCTTTTGATTCATCAAATACTTCAAACTTTTGTGATCAATAAAAATTCGGCATTTTTCACCATACAAATAATGTCGCCAAATCTTCAAGGCAAATACAATAGCGGCCAATTCCAAATCATGTGTAGGATAGTTCTTCTCATGCGGTTTTAACTGTCTCGAAGCATAAGCTACCACTTTACCCTCTTGCATCAACACACATCCAAGGCCTGTCAATGATGCATCACTATAAATTACGAACACCTTTCCTGGCTCGGGCTGTACTAAAATTGGTGCTTCAATCAATCGTGCTTTCAACTTTTCAAAACTCTGCTGACATTTATCAGTCCATTCAAACTTAACATTCTTTTGCAACAACTTAGTCATAGGAGAGGCAATCATCGAAAATCCCTCAACAAAACGTCTATAATACCCGGCTAAGCCTAAAAAGCTTCTAACCTCGGATACATTCTTAGGCGGTTTCCAATCAACTATCACAGAAATCTTGCTTGGATCCACCCGAATACCATCACCTGAGACTATATGTCCCAAAAATCTGACTTCACGAAGCCAGAACTCACTTTTACTGAACTTAGAAAATAGTTTCTTTTCTCTCAAGATCTGCAATATAGTTCTCAAGTGTTCGGCATGTTCAGACTCATCCCGAGAATAAATTAGAATGTCATCTATAAACACTACTACAAACTTATCCAAATATGGCCGAAAGATCCGATTCATTAAGTCCATAAATATAGCTGGAGCGTTTGTTAAGCCGAAAGGCATCACAAGAAACTCATAATGTCCATACCTTGTCCTAAAGGCGGTTTTTGGCATATCCGACTCCTTAACTCTCAACTGGTAGTAACCAGACCTCAAATCAATCTTTGAAAACACTGTGGCCCCCTTTAACTGATCGAATAAATCATCAATCCTCGGCAATGGGTACTTGTTCTTTATAGTCACCTTATTAAGCTAACGGTAATCAATGCAAAGTCTCATTGAACCATCCTTCTTCTTTACGAACAATACAGGAGCACCCCAGGGAGAGAAACTCGGTCTCACAATCCCTTGTCTGTTAACTCCTGCAACTGAGCCTTCAATTCTTTTAATTCAGTCGGAGCCATTCTATATGGAGCAATCGAGATCGGTGCAGTACCTGGCAACAAATCAATGGCAAACTCTATCTCTCTGTTCGGAGGCAACCTGCAATTCCTCCGAAATACATCCGAAACTCACAGACTATCGAGATCGATTCAAACTTCGATTAAGGCAACTCAAGATTCATTACATAAGCGGATAAGCTTCACACCCTTTCCTCATGTATTTCTGTGCAGACATGTGCGAAATCACCATAGGCAATTTTTTTGATTCATCTGTTTCAACCCACAAAATTTCTCCATTTTCACATTTCAACTCTAGTATTTTTGGTTTACAATCTACCTTGGCATCATACAATGTCAACCAATCCATTCCCAAGATAACGTCAAACTCATCAAATGGTAACAGCATCAAATTAGCCGGAAAACAGTGACCTTGAATCATTAATGGGCAATTCTTGCAAACCTTGTCAACTAGCACATATTGGCCTAAAGGGTTCGACACTTTAATCGTAAACTCAGTAAACTCAACAGGCAACTTTTTATTAGATACTAAATTCATGCAAATATAGGAATGAGTGGACCCGAGATCAATCAATGCAATAACAATAGTATCATAAAGAGAAAATGTACCAGTAATGACATCGGGAGATGATGCATCTTCTCGGGCACGTATAGCATAAGCTCTAGTAGGTGCTCTAGCTTCTGATCTTGCCGTTGAATCTTTCATTGCAGTTTTACTACTAGTCCCACCTCCAGTTTTCTCGGTGGTCTACCTCTACTAGCAGTGGTATTCTATCTAGCACTCTGAAATCTTTCTTCTTTAACTTTCTCCAGACAATCTCTAATAAAATGCTCATGGTACAAGACACAAACAAGCTCTCGGTTCCCCAACACTCACCATAATGTTGCTCGCCACATTGTCGACACTCGGGCTTTCTAGGTCGCACATTACCCACACTTGCCACCAAGTAGCTTGAGCTTTAGACCCGAATATGCTCTACCACGATCTCTGTGTGAATCCCCAGTTGAAACTGTCATTCGAGGGTTTGTCTCTTTGGACCTCTTTGATTGAGATTGAAATGGCTTGCTTATCGGCCTTTTTCTGGCATCTCGAGCCTCAATAGCAGCTTTTCTTCTTTCTTAGTTCAATTCTTCGGCTTTAAGAGCTCGATCAACCAATACTACAAATTCTTTCAACTCCAAAATTCCTACAAGCACTTTAATATCCTCATTTAACCCATCTTCAAACCTTCTGCACATAATGGCCTCGGTGGACACACATTCCTGGGCATACTTGTTGATTCTCACAAATTCGCGTTCATACTCTGCCACAGACATCTTGCGCTACTTCAATTCAAGGAACTCCTTCCGTTTTTGATCAATAAATTGCTGACTTATGTATTTCTTTCTAAATTCTTCCTAGAAAAAATCCCAAGTAACTCTTTCTTTTGGCACCACTGCTACCAAAGTCTTCCACCAGTGGTAGGTCGAATCTCTCAAAAGTGATACAGCACACTTTAAGCACTCCTCGGGTGTACATGAGAGCTCATCAAATACAAGGGTAGAATTTTCAAGCCAGAATTCCGCTTTCTCAGGATCATCATCGACCTTTTCTCTAAACTCTTCGGCCCCTTGTTTTCGAATCTTGTCAACCGGAGGCTTGTTCATTCTTACCAAATCTATGGCTTGAGCAACTATAGGAATCGCCTGAGGTATAGGAGGGGGTGGAGGAGGTTGAGCATTTGGATTTGCTCGAATAAATTCAGTATACCAATTGTTCATCATTTGGAGAAAGGCATCCCGAGCCTCATCTCCCTGTCTCAATGTCTCAGGTCTACTTTCCATAGGCGCGGTCCCTTAAGCGGAGCTCACAAGCATTACTAGCAAACATCATCAGCCGCAGTTCCATTAGGATCCATTACTATATTAAAACAAAACATAGTTTAGAATAATCAGGAGTCACCACACTATCACAATATTTTTATGGCATGTATAACTATGTGACAGCCCAAAATTGACCCTAGTCGGAATGTGGTTTCGGGACCACAAAACCGAGGCATGAAAATAATTTAAAATTTATTTTGATGCCTATGATATGTGTTAAATTGTGTGTGACATTTTTGATGATTTGATTTAGTGTTATAAATGTGAATTTCACTAGAAAGGGCCTAGTAGTAAACTTTGAAAGTATGATGGGAAGATGTGGGATGACTAGTTGATCATGCATGCAAAAATAAGGGATTTGCATGTCAAATTTCCCCAAAAGAAGCATAGTGGCCGGCCAAGGTAGGTGTTGATGGGCAAGGGAAACATGTTTCCAACATGTTTGGTTAGTGAGTTATGTATGAAGAAATAAAATAAGAATTAGCATTAAAGAAATGAACAAAAAAAAAAAGATGAGCATGGATGCCCCCCCCATTGCCGTGCAACTAAGAAAGAAAACAAAAAAATTTTGTTCATCCTTGTTCTCTCCTTTTTGGCCGAAAATACTAAGAGGAAGAAGAGATTTTTGCTTCATTTTCTTTGTTTAGAAGAGATCTAGAAGGAAATTTGGCTAAACTTGCATCAAGAGTAAGGTATGTATGAGGTTGTGTTATGAGTTTCATGCATGTTTTAGTTGCTAACTTGATGTTCATGTTAGCCATGGTTCAAATCCTTGTTATGCCATGGGAATGGTATTTGGCCAAAGTTGTTATTGTGTTAAAGCCATTGCATGCTAAATGTGAAGCTTGCTAATGATGCATGCAATGATGGATTGTCTACTCTTGAAATTTCTTTGTAGCCATCTTGAGTAAGACATTGAGTTTTCTTTTGTTTAACCATGATTGAAGTTGAAAGGGGCATGATTGTGATGTATTCGCCATGATGCATTCATGAGCATGGTTCATGCTTCTTGCATGTTAGTTAAAATTTGTGTTTTGGATGGCTATGGACACCTTGAAATTGGCCTTGCACCTATATGTGTATATATGATTGCACATGATATTTTGATTATGAAGAAAGTGATAAATATGTTGTTTAAAGAAGAAATTTGTTGAAGAATGTTGTGAAATTTGCATGTACAATCGGCCTAGTACACATATGATGTGAAAATCTTGCAATTTATTGTTGATTTTGTGCAAGTATGACTAAGTATAATCGGCCACATGAGGGGAATTATTGTGCATGCATTCGGTTAGAGGCAAGCTTAATGATGCCTATTCTTGACTTAGGTAATCGGCTACCTTGTTGTGAGCTAAGGCCGAATGTGTGCGTAATTAAAGAAAATTGACTAAAGTGCTTAGTTATGTGATGTTGAGTCAATGATATGTGTATTCGCCAAGGCTAGCAAGCGAGACTTTAATGAATTGAATTTGTTTGAATTAGCTCAAGAGCTTAGAGGGCCACAATTGGATAAGGGAAGGAAAAGTGATCGATTAGCCGTCGAAGCCGTTCGACAACATCCGAGGTAAGTCCTCAAGAAATGACCCTACTCGAATTATGTGAAATGAAATATGGATGTGTAATGATTATTGATTTATGTGTGTATGAGTATTTGAATGATACCGGGCTAAGTCCCGAAGGCGATTATGCAAGTGATATGTTTGTGTTTGAGCCTTAGTAACGAAAATGAAACATGGATGTGTAATGATTATTGATGTATGTGTGTGCATGAGCAATTGAATGATATCCGGCTAAGTCCCAAGACATTTATGCTAGTAATTATATCCGAGTTAAGACCAAGGCCATTGTGCTAGTGACCACATCCGGGCTAAGACCCGAAGGCATTCGTGCAAGTTGTTAAATCCGGGCTAATACCCGAAGGCATTTGTGCAAGTCGTTCTATCCGGGCTAAGACCCGAAGGCATTCGTGCATGTGGTTATATCCGGTTGTATTCCGAAGAAGCTTGGGCTGAAGGTGAGCGTTGGTTGCTATAATAAATTTAATTAGTACGCTCGAAAAGCCCAAAGGAAAAGGTATGTTTATATGTGCATTGGAAAAGTCGATATGTTTGAGTAACATTCGTTCAATCGACTAACGAATTTTCAGCTATTGAATTGGTTGATATCTTGTGAAAGTATACAATGATGAAGTGTGAAGTAAGTATGATTATGTGAATGTGTATTAATGAAATGATTCATTTGGCTATGTGAATGTAATGCTTTAGTTAAAGCTGATTTTATTGCTTGAGACTTACTAAGCATAAAAATGCTTACCCGCTGCTTTGGCTCTCTGCTTTATAGATTTTGCTCGTTAGCGATCGGATTCGGGATCATTAAAGTCGAAGTCATCTACACTATCAAATCCTCCATTTTAGGTATAATTTTGGTTGAACTTTGAAATGGCATGTATAGGACTACCCTATTGTAGAAGGTCATGTACCTTTCGGTTTTATGTAAGCTTGGATAGCCATGCGAAAATGGCTTAGATACGTTGTTAGTATGATTCTATAATCGTTTGTATGATGATCATTATGGGGTATGGAATGGTTTTGAAAAGATTAGCCATTGGAATGGTTAATCATGATCACACTTGTGCTATGTATGCAAAAAGGGCCAATTGAATCGTGGAAATCATGAAATAGGTAAAGGTTACCTTGAAAACAGATGCTGGTAGCAGCAGTGGTGTGGTTTTGAAAAATCACCAAAATTTGTAGGAATGGTATTAAATAGTGAATAAGTTATGTAAATGATATGGAAGAAACGAAATGGTCATAGGAGTTACTTGTTAAGAGATATTAAAGTTATTGTGAGACAGGGCAGAACGGTTTCGGGTCCCCTGTCATGACTTTAAAATTTTCTATAAATTATTCAGAAATAATTAGAAGTCATGCCTTATATGTGCAGATTCCATTTTGAGTCTAGTTTCATTAGAAACAAACGGCACCAGTATTAAAGCCCTGTACAGAGAGATATTCAAGTTGTAACGTGCGAAGGTCAGAGCAGTCAATCCCTGTAACATGGGTGACTTTAACTAATAAACTGTACCAATTGGCCAGACCAAAAATTCTAGAAATAAATCCATGGAAGGATATATGAGTCTAAATTCAGGGAAAATTTACGGAATCAGTTTCCGAGTTTTGAAACTCGAGATATGATTTTTAAGGCGACAGTGACGCAGTTTTCCAGCCTGTCTGGAAATGCCAAATTGGTCGGTACTTTAAGAGGATTTAGCTCGTCAACCCCTCGCGTCCGACACCGGCGATGGTCTCAGGCTCAGGGTGTTACAAACTAGACTTTTACACACACTTTATTAGTCCGAGAACCGACTAAACCATAGCTCTGATACCACTAAATGTAACACCCCTTACCCGTATCCGTCGCCGGAACAGGGTACGAGGTATTAACAAATTATAGTATATGCTATTAAACAAAACCCAACAAAAATATGGCGTGCAATTTGATCATTATAACATATGCCATTAACAATACAAACCAACTTCAAAGGCTTCGTACAAAATGATTAGTTTGATACTATAAGTAGTAATTTGAACCTAGACAATTATGACACGTAACAAAATAACTAAGTCTGCTATACATGCCATATTTTAAAATGTTTAGTTCAGATACCAAGAGTATTGATAGTGCGGGCGGATCTTCTACGATCTCTAACTCCTGGCTAGCTGGATGACACTATAAGACAAAGGAGAGAAAGGAAAGTAAGCTTATAGCTTAGTAAGTAAGTATATAAATAACAAATAAGAAATCTAATATGTTTACAACATAACTCAATTATGTCATATTTTTAATTTTATTATTTACTCCAATTTGATCAAGCTGTCTCACCTGTGTCATGATCACTAAATAAATCATAACTCGAGTTACGAAACTTGAAATTCAAATCTGTAAAATTTCCCTGAATCTAGACTCATAAAAATTCTTGCTAAATTGTTTCTAGAATTTTTGGTTCATCCAATTAGTACAGTGTATTAGTTAAAGTTTCCCCTATTACACAGCTCAACTGATCTGACCTCTGTTTATTACGAATTGAATTTCTCTCAGTACACAATTCAAATAACCATGAAACCTATTTAATTTAAAGCTAGACTCAATAAGGAATTTATTCATATAAACTATATTTCTTAATTTGTTTTTTTACAATTTTTAATTATTTTTCAAAGTTGAAATAGGGGATTACATAGTCATCCTGAGCAAGTCTTACACAATTTTAAATATCTCAAAATATAGAATTCCTTTGCTTGCTCTGTTTCTTTTATATGAACATAGACTCATTAACCTTTAATTTCACATCTCATTCAACCTCTAATTAAATTCCTTCTATTTTTGGTGAATTTTCAAAATCACGTCACTGCTACTGTCTAAAACAGTTTTAATGCTAATTTCATTCTTTCACACATTCTTTATACTAACCTCATTTTAACTTACATATATATATACCACAAATCATTTTCACCACATTTCATACATCACAAGTGTAGGTCCATGACTACAATGTCACCATAAAACCATCCCGTTGAACAATTCGGATTAATCTCGATACTTGATGGTTTCAAGACACACCCACCATCATATTTCATTTAATTCGGCTCTCTTGTACACATGGTGAACACTTAGTACCACTCATGCGACCTAGCCGATTTGTCTCGTAGCTCTCTTGTCTACATGGTGTCCTTCACTTGGAATCACGCATGCGACCTAGCTACATTTATCTCTCACGTAGCTCTCTTGTCTACATGGGATACATTCCGTATCACACATGTGACCTAGCTACTATATAGTATCTCGTAGCCTTCTTGTACACATGATGTGCACTCGGCACCATACATGTGACCTAGCTACGCTCCCTCTATTTTATTCGATTTTTCTGAATGTTCAACCGGGATCTCTCTCTCTATTACTTATTTCCATTCTTTTAATAGTCGATTTATACTTCAACATCAGCTAATATATATAAAATAGCTGAAATATAAAAATGTAAATGAAATTAATGTATTATTTACATACAAACTTACCTCGGTGCAAAATATAGGAATTTTGCAATTTAGTCCAAAACTTTCTCCTTTCCCCGTTCGAGGTCGATTCCACGCCTTTCTTAATCTATAACAACATATTTAGCTCATTTAACACTCAAAATATTTATTTTAATCCAAAAATAACATTATACAAAAATTACATTTTTGCCCCCTAACTTTTACAAAATTATGATTTTGCCCCAAGGCTCGGAAATTTAATTTCAGCCCTTATTCTTATGTTTAATGACCTACTGATCATTTTTCTGTTCTATGGCAACATCAAATTCTCACTCTAACACATAGTTATGAACAATAGGTATTTTTATCGATTATGCCGCTTTTGCTCGTTTCGTTAAAATCGCTTAGAAAAGATCGTTCCCCTAACTTCAAACATTCATATTCTACCATCAAACAAAAAAATACATGCCTATCATTCATGGGTAAATTTTTAATCATAAACCCTAACTCTAACTAATGGTAGAAATAAGTAAACTGAGCTACGAGGATTTCAAAAATGTGAAGAACATTAAAGACGGGGCTTGAATTCACTTACTATGAA
This sequence comes from Gossypium arboreum, assembly GCF_025698485.1. Classification (NCBI taxonomy): domain Eukaryota; kingdom Viridiplantae; phylum Streptophyta; class Magnoliopsida; order Malvales; family Malvaceae; genus Gossypium; species Gossypium arboreum. The sequence continues at coordinate 78,850,460 of NC_069077.1, read as the reverse complement.
GCTTGAAAGTTGAAGAAACCCTAGCTATGGAGGAGAGAAATTTTCGGCAGCAACTAATGAAGATGATAACCAATTTTGTGTTATTTTTCCCATTTTATTTCATTTAATATACAAATGACCAAAATGCCCTTACTACTAAACTTTCAAAAAAATTCCCTCCATGTCCAACTTTTGTCCATAACTTAAGAATGGGTAAAATTGCTATTTAATACCTCCTAGTTAATATCCCAAAGCAATTTCATACTAAAAGCTTCTAAAACACGAGTTTTATAATTTATTCGATTTAGTCCCTAATCTCAACTTAAGCGCGAAATGCACAGAATTTCATCACGAAATTTTCATGAAATCATGAAATCATATCATAAACCCCAAAATAATTATAAAACGATTATTTTTATCTCGAATTTGTGGTCACGAAACCACTATTCCTATTAGGCCCTAATTCGGGTTGTCACAGTTTGTCATCCATAAACAAAAAGAAGTCATACGACCAAGGCACGCGCCCGTTAATTTGAACCAAATGATGAACCAAATGTTATCATCATCTTTTTGTTGTTTGAACCCTAAAATAGCCATTGGAGAAGATAAGCATTCAGTCAAGTTAGGGTTGTTGCATGGTGAGTTTTCAAGCCCCGTTTTTAATAATTTTTATGTTTTTGAGTCCATTTTAGCTTAATCTAGCTATCTTAGGCTTAATTTGTAAAACTGTTAAAGGTTGAGGATTATGCCATGAATGTTCTTGAATGGTTTTTTTATGTTAAATGATAGGTTATAAACCTTTTTTGAGAAATAAACAAGTTTTCTAAACTGATTTTTGATGAAATTTGTATTTAGGGATTGGTTTATAAAAAATAGTAAAACATTATGTTAAATTTAAGAAATGATGATTTTTTTGGGTTGGTTTAAGTCCCTAAAGAATTCAGTTATCCTATAAGAGGGATTAAAATGCTTAGATTTCAAATTACTAGCTGAAGGACTAAATTGTGAAAAGTTACAATATTAAGGGTAAAATGGTAATTTTTCATAAATATGAAGTGTGGATTAAATTGAATAGAATAAGTATTAAATGATTGAAATTATCTATTTAGGTCAAGATAAACCATGTATCTAGATCGAGACAAAGCAAAAGCTTCAGATTAGCTCAATTTAACTTCTACGCCCCTAGTCGTCAAGGTAAGTTCGTATGAACAGTTATCGTATTAATTCTATTTAAATTTTGTGTTATTATGTAATTTATAATGTGAATTGAACAATGTATTAACAAATTAACGTTATGACGGTTATCGAGTCCCCGATTGAACCTTAGATATTTGTAGGATACAAATGACATGTCATTAGGGATTTCATGCTTTAGGTGCTGGTCTTGAATATCCTACTGATGGATGAGGTCCTGCATTTGTTGTGAATTCTCCATAACTCATGTGAGCAACATCGTATAGCTTACATTCTGACCCATAGCTCGTGTGAGCAATGATGTAAAGGAAAAGATTACAATTATGGAAAGGTTCCTGAATATTTGATGGAATTCTAGATGGTTCAACGAGTATGAAAAGAAAACAAAATGGTAAGTGTTCAAATGGAATGTATCATGAACTTATGAAAAGGAATTGTGATCTAAATTATGTGAATACATGTGTAAATTACTTGTCTATGGATGAATTCATTTCAACCATGTACAAAAGTACTACAAAAGTACTAACTTGTGAATTTGATGATGTTGTATAGGCATTATGCCAAGCTTGTGGTTTTAATTGGTATTACACTCATGCTATATGCATTATGTAAATGAAATGGTAAGTTGTGTTTAATTTTATATAAGCTTACTAAGCATTAATTGATTATATAGTTTCTTTCCTATGTTTTATAGATTATCAGAAGCTCGATTTGGTTGGAAGCTGGTCAGAGATCTATCACACTATCCAACAAATATATCAGTAGTTTTTCAATGTTTTGGCCAATGTTATAATTGCATGTATAGGTTGAATTCTAATGGCATTTTTTTGGATGTTTAGTTGGTGTTTAGCTTGTATAAGTTATGGAAGTGAATTAGTTGGTACCATTTGATGCCATGTTACTTTGTGTCATTTTGGTTATCTTAAAATGCATGTTTTGAATGACTCCTATGGTATATTTGGAATGGTATGATAGTAGTCAATTTGTGGCATGATTTGGTAAGTTTTGAACTAGAATTTGATGATTGAAATGTAGTATAATTGACATTTTAGGAAATTGTTGTTGAATGCATTGGAGGTCCCTATTAATAGCATATTGGTTAGTTGATTAGGATTTCTTGAAATGGAAAATATATGTATGTTTAGGTGAGGTTTTGGTGCTTAGAAAGTGTGAATATTTGGTTTAAAGGAACATGCATGAAATGGATTTGGAGTGGCTTGATTTTAGGTAAATTTTGGGTCTACACTGTCTAAGACACGGGCATGTGACTTAGCTGTGTGAGACACATTGCCTGGCAACATAGCCCTATGTCATATGGTGAATTCATTAGGTTTCAAGTCAATGAATTACACGGCCTAACACATGGCCTATCACATGGGTGTATGGGTGTGTGGGGCAACTTAGAGAGTTACATGGCCTGGCACACGGGTGTGTGACACGGCCGTGTGACCTTACTCAGAGAGTTACATGGGTGAGGACACGGGCTAGGACATGACCATGTGTCCCTAGTTCAAAGGTTACATGGCCTAAGACAAAGGCATGTGTCTCAACCGTGTGAGGCACACGGCTTGGTGACATAGCCGTGTGACCCCTGTTTCTAAATTTTGTGACTTTTTCCTATACTTTTCAAATGATTTTAAATTGGTCCTGAAACGTCTCCAAGGTTTTTTTAGGGCCTCGAGGGCTCAATTTAGGGATAGTATGTATGTATATGATTGGTTTTTGATTTGATTATGTTATTGGTTGAAACTAAGTTTTAATGTTTCTGGTTGTATAATAATGCTTCGTAACCCTAATCCGATGACGGATATGGGCTAGGGGTGTTACAATACTTCAATATCTCACTGTGATATTCTATTCCCTAAGATAATTTCTTTATGAACTATGAGTGACAGTTTTCCCAATTCAAGACAAGATTTGTTTCTTCACAGCAACACTGAACCAACTCTAATTTTTTCGAACAATCTTCAAAGTCATTGCCAAATACAGAGAAATCATCTATGAAAACTTCAAGGAATTTCTCCGCCATATCCTAGAATATGACAATCGTACAATGCTGAAAAGATACCAAAGAATTACATAATCCAAATAGCATCTATCTAAATGAAAAAGTACCATATGGACACGTGAAAGTTGTCTTTTCTTGGTTATTGGGGGCTATGGCAATCTGATTATACCCTGAATAACTGTCCAAGAAATAGTAGAAAGCTTTCCCTACTAATATGTCCAACACCTGATCAATAAACGACAAGGGAAAATGGTCATTCCTAGTTGCCTTATTAAGCTTTCCCTACTAATCCATGCACACTCTCCATACTATGATCATGGGAGTTGGTATGATCTCATTCTTGTCATTGCTAACCATTGTGATACCTCCTTTCTTGGGGACACATTGTACAGGGCTTACCCATAAGCTATCTGAGATTAGGTAAATAATGCTAGCGTTAGGCCACTTGATAATCTCTTTCCTGACAACTTCTTTCCTTATTGGGTTCAATCTTCTCTGCTGCTCAATAGACTTGCTATGGCCATCCTTTAACAAGATTTATGCATGCAAAATGTAGGACTAATCCCTTTTATATCTGCAAGGGTCTATCCTAACGCCTTCTTAAATTGTGGCAGGATTTCTAACAACTTGACTTCCTGTTCGGATGTCAATTTCGCAGAAATCACAACTGGAAGGTATTGTTATCTCCTAAGTATTCATATTTTAAATGCTATGGCAAATGTTTCAACTTCAATGTAAGGGGTTTTTCAATAGAAGGTTTAGAAGGCTTGAATTAGTGACTAGATAAATCTAAAAAGTAAAACTTTTTACCTAGTCTCTCCAATGTCTGTTTGGCTTCCATGAATTAACGAAGTTATTCTAAACATACTTCATTAATCCTTTGTAATGAGTCATTGTTATTATCATAATTTCTGTGGCAAAGTCTGTTGAACTCTTCCTCCACTGTCGTTTCTAACAAACCAATGGCGTGGTAATCTACATTTTTATCTACACATTTCAAAGTATCAAAAACAGTAAAAGCAACTTGTCGATCATTTACCCTCATGGTTAGTTCACCTTTCTTACGTCAAGTAGAGTTCTTCCTGTAGCAAGAAATGGTCCTCCAAGGATAATTAGCACATTTTGATCAGTTTCAAATTATAGAATAAGGAAATTAATAGGAAAGATAAATTTATCTACTCTTACTAATATGTCCTCAATTCTATCTTCTGGATGAGCATAGGATCAATCAGTTAATGGCAAAGTCACCGTAGTAGGTCTTGCTTTCCCAATTTCTAGTTTTCTGAAAATAGACATAGGCATTAGATTTATACTTGCTCCTAAATCACATAGCGCCTTACCAACATAATGATTTCCAATTGAACATGGGATAGTGAAAGTCCTTGGATCCTTCAACTTTGGAGGTAATTTATTCATTAACATTGTTGTGCACCTTTCAGTGAGAGCAATAGTCTCAAATTCTCCCAATCTACCATTCCTTAACAATATGTCTTTCATAAATTTCACGTAATTGGGTATCTGTTTCAAAGCTTCCACTAAAGGTATGTTGATGTGGATTTGCTTTAAAACATCTAAAAACCTTTTAAATTGAATTTCCTACTTGGAATTGTGGAATCACTGAGGAAAAGGTAGAGGTGGTTGTCCTTTAGGTTGTTGATATTATTTTGATGTGGCATTTGTAACGACTCGATTTTAGGGCTAGTCGGAATAGTGGCCTTGAGACCACAAATTCAAAGTTATAGAAATTATTTTATTATTATTTTGGAGTCGTAGCATGTTTATATTAGTACACGAGAAAATTGGTGAGTTAATTTTAATGTTTGTGAGCCCAATTGTGAAAAAATACTAAATCGTGTAAGGTGCAAAAGTCCTAATTTGAAAGCTAAAGGTGTTATTTTATTAGAGAATCAAAATTGGGAGATTTTAAAAGGCAATTAGACCCTTTGAAATAGAATGGACAACCATAGGAGACATATGTGGTCAAAATTTTCAAAATTTGTTAGGTTAGGGGACCAATTTTGACTAAAATAGAAATAAAATAAAGAAGGATGATATCATCCCTTACTCATCTCTTTTTTCCATTGAAAATTAGCCATGGAAGGGGGTTTGAGAGCTTAAAAATTTTCAATAACTTGAAGCAGTCACAAGTAAGTGATTTCTATACCCATTGTTGATGATTTTTATATTTTGGAGACCCTTGTAGCATGAGCTTTCAAATAAGAGGTATGTCTTGCAAAATGGTTGAAAGTCTAGGGTTTTTCCATGAGAGCATTTAGGGTTTTTTCTAAAATTTTATGGAAGAATATGAGTCTTAGTTGTGCAATAGACAACTTTTGTGAAAAGTGTTACCATGAAAACACCTAAAGGGACTATTTTGCACAAGTTGTAAAATGATTGATAAATGTGTGAAATAGAGAGAATTTGGGGTTGCTATAAGAATAAAAAGAGTTCATCTAGGCTCAAGATGTGAAGAAATTCGATAAAAATTGATTTTCGAGAATAGGGGTAAAATGGTCATTTTGCCAAAGTCTAGGGGCAAAATAGTCATTTTATCGAAGACGTTAATTTTAATTGGTTAATTTCATTTAGTGATTAAATGAGTGCAATTTACTATTTTAGATCAAAAATTGCCAAATCTGAACCTAGACAGAGGGAAAGCCAAGCAAATCGACTAAACCGACTAGTCGTGTACGTTTTGAAATTCGAGGTAAGTTGTATGTAAATAATACAACTACATTGTTATTATATGTGCTTGAAATATCATAGCATGAATTGCTTGATTGTGAAATTGAGAATGTGTAACGATAAATGGGATAGTTGAATTTCTGTTGGATCCTTAGGAATTAAATCGGATATTCATGCCATGACATATGGGTTATTGTGGGCTAGTGTAAGACATGTCCCAGACATGTCTTACACTAGCCCACAATAACCCATATGTCAGTGTAAGACCATGTCTGGGACATGGCATCAACCTCGAGATGTAAGCCAGTGTAAAACATGTCTAGGACATGCATCGGCTACGAGATGATAGTCAGTGTAAGACCATGTCTGGGACATGACATCGACTTGAGATATGAGCTAGTGTAAGACCATGTCTGGGACATGGCATCGGCACCTTACCCCATGTTTGAGGCTTATGGAATATCCGATAGCATTACGAATGGTTCAATGGTGAGAATCAAGATTTTAAGTTAATGAAGAAAATTATAACTTTGTGGTGAATGGTAAAGGCACCTACTTGGTACATATGAGATATGAGCTTAATAGAATGTGTGACTTGTATGGATGGTAATGAGTAAGTTGTGCTTATGCCCACTTTTGTGTTATGAGCCTGTTGATTATTGACAAATTGTTGTTGTATATCTATTTATGTGCAACTTACTAAGCTTTTATGCTTACTCCCTTTTCCTTTCCATTTCCCTTACAGTGCTGCCTAATTAGCTCAAGGATCACCAGAAGTCAGAGATATTGATTACACTATCAACAGAAGCATTCGGTATAGTTGGAATTATATTTTTTGAATATGGCATGTATAGGACTTAGAATTTATTATTTTGTGTCTTTGAGAATTGGCCAAAAGTGTTGGCTTGGGTTGGAAACCCTTCAATTTGTATTAAGCTTTGAATGTTGGTTAATATCCATTTTGAATTTATAAAAGATGCATTACCATGGTTAAATGAATGACTATTATGGCTGAATTGGTTGTATGAATTGTGCTTGTGTTGATATTGGTTGGTATGTGTATGAAACTAGGTATGTAACGGTGGCAATGAGGCTTGGTAAATAGCCTTATATTGTCCACACGGGCAGACACACGGGCATGTGTCTAGGCCGTGTGTGACACACGTCTGCCCCATGGGCGTGTGGTTTGGCCGTGTGTTCCCTGCACATAAAAGTTTAAAGTCAGTATGCATGATAATAAACACACAGCCAAACACACGGCCATGTGTCTCAGCCGTGTGGAGGGTACGGCCTAGCACATGGGCGTGTGCCTTAGTCGTGTGACATCATGAGCATGCTGACGTTAGAAAAAGAATGTCCATGTTTTTGCACACGGGCTAGGACATGAGTGTGTCGTGGCCGTGTAAGGGACACGGGCCAATGACACGGACCTGTGTCTGGCCGTGTAAAAACCCCTGTAGGTATGAATTAGAAATTAATTCTACACAGGTGGGGGACACGGGCGTGTCCTAGAGTGCTTAGGCCGTGTAAGTCACACGGGCCATTAGCACAACCATGTTGAAATGGTCTTACGGGTGTGTTACCCTTCTACACGGGCGTGTGCCTTGTTTTAAAGGTAAATTTCTTAAAGTTGGTTTAAGGACTCGAAATGGTTTCGAATAGTTTTCAACGATCGATTTGGGGCTCGTAGGTCCATAATAAGAAGTTTAAAAGTAGAAATTGAAAAAGTTTTAATTTGAACCGACTCTTGGTGACTTGAGATGGGTTGTATGCATGAGATAAAGTTAGGTAATGTCTTATACTCCGCCCCGGCGTAGGTTACGAGTATAGGGTGTTATAGCATTTCTATTGGGAACATGATTTGATTTTGTCACAACATTTCTCTATGTACCCTTTCCAAGTGTTGTCTGTCATTCAGTAGGTTCTGAGATCTTTTCTTAATTGCAGCTAGATTTTTCTTCTTCTACCGTGGCATCTTAAACAACTTCATCCAATTAAGTCCCACTTTTAAGAGTGATGGCCTTGCACTACTCCTTCCACTAGTTTCTCGAATTTTCAGTATCACTTGGCAATGCTCCTTGTGGCCATGAATTTAGAGTGTTCACTATTTGCTCCACTTGATTTTCAAGAGCTCGAAGAGGTGCAGCTTGACTCTGAATCACAACATCATTTTTTTCCATATACTCCTTCAACAAAGATTCAATAGAATTAAAAGATGATATTATAACCGGGTGGTGCATTGTGGATATTTTGTCTTGCAACATAGTGTGAACTCCCCTCACCTTGATTATTCCAACTAAAATTCAGATTATGCTTCCACCCCGGATTGTAAGTTTTGGAATAGGGGTTATTATTCTGGTTAAAATTACATATGTAGTATACTGATGCTGGGTTTGACGAGCATTTATCAAATGCATGATCTTTGCCACAACAAACCATAACAGCTAGACTAATTTCACCTCTTGGACTGTAGTTGGATTTTTCATTGTTTTAATCATGTTAGTTAAAAAAGATACATGGCCTGTCAATGAAGTAATTGTGTTGAGATCCATGGTACCAACAGCTCTCTTGTACATCCTAACTCTTGTGGTAGGGTACTAATAGTCATTGTTGGCAATCTTTTCCAAAATCTCATATGCTTTGTTGTATGATTTATCCAACAATGTACCATTAGCAAATGCATCAACTACCATTCTCGTATATGCATTCAACCTATTACAGAATATTTTCATTTAAGTCCAGAGCTGAAATCCATACATCAGACATTTCTGAATTAAATCCCACGCTTCATAGAGAGTTTCATCCTCTAATTGTCAAAAAATGTGATGTCATTTCTCAGCTTGCCATTCATGTTTGGTGGATTATATCGTAGAAAAAAACTTTGGAAAAGATCATTCCATGATGCCACTGTCCCCAACGACGAAGCGTTCAATAATGTTCTTGCTCAGTCTTTCAAAAATATGGAAACAATATAAGTCTCAGGGCATCTTAAAAAACACTCTATTTCCCAAAAGAGTCACGAGCCTCTAGAAAAAGTCTCAAATACAATCTTGGATCTTTAGTGGGCAGCCCACCAAACTGTCCTACTGTTTGTAACATCTGGAACATTATCGATTTCAGTTCAAACAGCTGAGCTTGTATTTGTGGTCTAACTATCCCTAGGTTCAAATCAACCAAAATTGGCACAACATGCTCTCAAATTAGTCTATCTCGGTCATCTATCACCCCACAAACATGCGGATCAATGCCCTGACCATTCAAATTATCATTCATACTTGGTATCACCCTATGAATAGGAGGATTAGCATCTTGACCATTTGGGTTATCATTGAGACTAGGATCATTTCTGTTCCTAGCCATTTTTTTTTGCAATTTTTTCTACCTTCTATGTAAAGTTCTATCAATCTCTGGGTCAAAAGGATATTCTTGGTTAGCTAGAATGCCTCTTCTCATACACGAGTGGCAAACCTATAGAAATTAAATTAAACTAATGAAATTACTTAAAATAACTAAACTAAATTACACCAAATTCTTGATCCTAAGCAACAGTGCCAAAAATTGGTCGCGTGTGAAATGATATGCAATTTGTGCAAGTATACATGTCGAATCAAGTAATAAAGTGATGAGTGAGTATCATTCCCATGAGGATCGGATTGAGGCATTAAAGTGGTCAAGTTATTATAATAAAATGTATTTAATGCTATGGTAAGACTATGGTAAGTATGCAGTGGCAATTAATAGGAATAATGATGTATGTAATATGTCGAACTAATGAATACTTGGAAATGAAATGGAAATTATTAGAATAACTACGTGAATAATATGAAACAAATAAATAAACGATTGAGAATGCTATGGCAAAGCTACTTCGCCAAAGATAAGGCTTACGCGATGTTCAATGAGAAGGTCGGGATTACAAAGAATTTACTTTTCCTATCAACAATGCCTCAGCAAAATTATACTTAACCTATTGTTCAGAAAAGTTCTTAAGTGGCCTGCCTCTTTCGAGAACAAAAACCTCAAGTCACCTTACTTGTGTCTATAGGCATTTAATATGGTACTTGCACTGTTACCTTCTGTATGATCGTTGCTCTATGTCTAGAGTCTACTACAAGTATCCGTCAAGTACTTGCTCATATCATTCAACCATGGTGCAACTAATCCAACCATTTTAGAATTACATTAGTTTAATGGTATGCTGCACAGTCGACTATGTCAAGGGATTGCTCACATACATTGTAAAGAGTAAAATAATTGAATGAAACAGTAAAATAACTTAGATTTATACTGCAGCCATTAAAGACAGTTAAAGTTTCATCAAAGTAATCCCAATCTTAAGATATTTAACTCATAGGATAGCAAATAAATTGCAAGTCAATCATCATTTTCATCACCAGAATTTATGAAGGAACATATTAGAAATAATCGAAGAATGTCGGGAAAACAGTGTTCACTTGTCCAATACACACTCCAGCTACATAGTGTCCTGAAGTGACTGAGAGGGGTTGCTTGCGTCTTTCCTCTTCCTGTCTCTATTTAGTCACTACCTTCTAATTTGCCTATTTTAAATTGCTTTATTTTTATTTTTTCAAGATAATCCCAACAGCCCTAAGGCTTATCTTCTCCTCTTTTTTAGGCAGATCTATCCGATACAAGTAGAGTTGGGTTGAAACTGATATGCGTTGAATGCTAACAGGACACATTCCCAGCATTGCGACGGTATACTGGCTGGCAATTTAACCACCCTTTTGTTCTGGAAAAACTTCACTCCTTTACTTTTTTGTTCTTTATCCTGCACCTGTCAATATCATAAAACACAGCCCTTCCATGAGCAGCTAAAAGTACCTAATATTTAAATGTAGCCCAGGTTCTATTGCAATGTTAAAAATACTAATGAAATGTCCTAAATGCAACTAGATGTACTTAAGTACATGCAATTAACTAGGTCCAAAGGCACAAAATATAGCTCTTTTCAAGACTTATCACTCATGCATGTAACCTTTTTCCTAAGTCAAGTAAGGTATCCTAAGAATACTAAAACACATAGTGCCTACAAATTAAAACCTTCTCATAGAGAATTCTCTCATCGATTATTTTATTCTCAAGTCTTTTCTTAAGAACCAAGTTAATAGGAACCAAGGTAGATCTCTGATTTGTTAGGGTTTTATGTAGGAAACTAGGTATCCATTCGCATGTTTGAATTCAAAATGTTTTGTTTGTGATATGTGCATGTATATGTATGTTACAAACCAGCCCGACCATCTACCAACAAGGACAAATGAAATGCAAAACTTTTTTGAAATTCTCAACAAATCAGTGAGTGTTTAGGGATCGCCACTTGTATGTGTGAACTATTATGTTATTTAGGAGCTTAGGGTTTTTAACCTAAGTTCCAAGAGTAAGCTTTTCTATAAACCTTGTTTTAAGATTATGTTTTTAAGATATATTTTACATGTGCTTCTATGCGAGCTTAATGTATTAAATGTTTTAAAATATGTTTTTAAGGTATGTTTTTATGAACAGTGTTTTTGTGAGCACTCTATGCGAGCTCTAAGTGACAAGTATTTTATGCGAGCTCCCTACACAAGCTCTATGTTTTGAAATGTTTTGAGATGATAAACCTCAGCATATATTGGATATAAAGGCATGCCATAGGATTGTGAGTACTCACCCTCAAGTTTTTTGATTTAGACGTTGAGGCCCTAAGATATGTGGAGAGATAAGGGAATGTCGAGCTATGCTCTATTCATTGGGACATTCTGGTGTGATGAAACGTGTTTAGCTTCATGCTACACTTATGGGACATATTAAGAACTCTCTAAGTCACAAATGAGGTGTTATTAAGAGATCCGCTTATCCCATAAAAAGACATGACAAGTACATGAATATGTTTTATGTTTTCCAACATGAACAAGTCAAGTTTTGAATATGTTTAAAAGCAAACATGGATACATTTTTCTAAAAGTACATGTGAATTTGTCCTACAACATCAATGCTTCTATGTTTTTCTAGCAAACATGTAACACCCTCAACCCGATCCAATTCACCGAGTCTGGATCTTGAGTTTACTACATACAACAATTAACCATCTATTAAAATAATTTACAAAATTCCAATTCTCTAATTTTTTGTGTAAAAATTTCACTGAAAAATTTACCGTATGAAAACAAGGAAGAATTACACAATATCTTGCTACATTAAATTTGATATAGATAATTACAATGTAGAAATTTAATAAAATCAGACTCCAAAGGCTTATTCCAAAACTATGCCACAATTCCACTGTATGAAGAACAACCCACTTCTTCAAAATATAGATGCATTTTTGGCATCATCCCTTTGGCGAAAACTCTTCCTAAAAACCTGAGACACATCAACAAAACTTGTAAGCACAAGAGTACAAAGTGAGCTTTACTATAAAAAACCTTGATGAATACTTTGCGTTCTTGTATGATCCACTATGCCTAACCATTCTTCTAAATCATTTAATACGGCAGATACCATTACAAATTTGTTCACACATATACGCTAGCTATCATACTCTTTAAGATACCAATTCTAACTTATATGGATACTAAAGATTTCTTAACACATTACTTGATTTTCTTTGTTGCTAAAGTACTATTCAACAAAATATACCTTCAAATTTTGATTCATATGTACTAGACTTTAATATTTACACTTTAGTCTAATCAATTGTTCCTAGACATGGTTCACAGGTGAATACAACACATTTGGTGAATACTCACCCAAAATTGATTATCACGAAATCTCAAATCATTTGGTAGTTCAATATCACTCGAATCCATGCTTATGATATACTACATAGATAGAACAGAAGAATTCCACATCAATTTCATTCAAAACTACAGATATTTAAAAAATACCTATATTCCAGATTCCATAGGATATCAGGAGAAGTCCTTAACTCCCAAACAAACCTTTATGTGATAGATTCCATGAACTCTGATTCAATCATTTCATAAACCAAACAAATTTAAAATTACAAATCCTTAAATCTTGTAGAGATACAATTATATATATATACCCAAACTTTTCAAATCATATGGCGGATATCTTTATTAGCACACAAATACACAACTCTTTTCAATAAATTATTCCATTAATTTAAAGATCATACTCAACTTTTAACCTTGATTATAACAGTACTTTATCTCATTCATAATTATTTCAGAATTTATCTCAGATCACCATGCGCTTACAACTTACTGTTCAAATACCACATACAGACTTACTCGTTTAGAATTTAGCATGCAGAGCTGAAATACTTACCCTAAGATGGAATAACTACTCATCATTAAAGAACCATAGCTTCTAGATTATCAACAAAGAGATACATTTAGATTTAAGGAAGGAATTAGTGAATACCACTTAAAGAAGAAGAAGAAGAAAAGAAGAACCTCCTTCAAAACTCATCTTATGCATATAAATATGACTAAACTTACTTAGTAGAATTTAACACGTTTCATACGTTTCAAAATTTGCCTTCTTAATGGCCTACAATATCTGAGAGAAATATAAATAAGTACCTTGCATTCACAATTATCAAGCTAGCTCTCTAGTTGATTTCTAGCCATGTTATTTAAAATCTGACTAGCACAGTATTCCATACAAACTGGGCATATTATACCCTTGGCGATAACTCAATCCATACTTACTGTTTATCACATAACATAAACATCTCCTTAACATAGCAAAATATATTGGTATAAAATCTCTACTCACTGATGTGGCGGTTACAATACGCCCACACGTATATGCCATAATAAGTCATTAGGAAGATTACACTTCGCCAAACAAACTATTATACTACTATACTCCAAAACCTTACAATGCTAGACCCAGGGTGTTACAAAGCAGGTAACCTCGAACTAGACCTCCCATCTTTTTGGCGAGCCCAACTCTCAAAACAATATTTATGTTTATCTTTTGTTTTAAGCATGTTGTGTTGTTCCTGTATTTTTATTGAGTTCTCAAAGGACTTACCCACTCCCGTTGATAAGTAGATTGTAATGAAGGCAGTTGTGAGGCGAGAGATCCAAGAAAGGCTAAACTCAGGATAGGTACCAGTAAACCTGGGACATAAGGCAATGTGGATATCTACTTGGGACTAGTGATACTTTGTTTAATGACTATGCCACTGTTATAAGACTCAATTTTCCCTATGTTTATTATGTTTGCAAACCAATAAAGTTATGTAGTGAAATACATGTTTGTTGATTACGTTAATTTTCTTCCAGTATGAATGAAGTACCTAATTATAACGCTCTTCCTTATATGCATGCTAATGATTATGTTTTCCAAATCTTATCTAAAATATTTGTTCCATTTTTAATGATTTCTATGTTTTTGAGATCGTCGCAACTTAATCTAGCTAAGTCAATGACTAATTTGCAAAACCGTTAAAGTTTTAGGGTTTTTCCATTAATAAATGAGCATGTATTTTGATGTTTAATAGTAGAAAATGTATGCTTGTTGATAGATGAACAACATTTGTTAAGTGATTTTTAGTAAAATATCCAAATAAGGATTAAATTGTGAAATGTGTAAAATTCATGGTTAATTTGTGAAATAAATGAAAAATGTAGGCTTCTAAGGACTAGCATGGGTTTAGGTTGAATTGCATGAATTTATATTTTTATGAGAAAATGACTAAATTGTAAAAATGTTGAAATATTAGGGGCAAAATTGTAAAGTTGCCTTAATATGTATTTTGGACTAAATTGAATAGAGTGATAATTAAATAAGTTAATTTTGATTACATTTAGATCAAGAAAATCGAAATACAGATTTAGATCGGGGAAAGAACAAGGTTTTGGACTAATCGACTCGTTTCATTGTTTTTGCATTCGAGGTAAGTTTGTATGTAATAAGCTTTGTTATATTTGTGTTTTAAATGCTTTTATATTGCATAACTGTGAATACGACACTACGAACATGTTTGATGACAATTTAGCAAGTGTGAAATGCCGGTTGAACCTTAGGAATAGATTAGGATACAAATGACATGTCATTAGGGGTTATGTGATGTAACACCCCTTACCTGTCTCAGACGCCGGAACAAGGTACGAGGCATTATCGGACTTAAATGTTCACAAACATGCGAAACTGATCTATCAAATTCTATCCACCCCAAATTTATTTAATCACATGCACAATGTCCCATATACGGGCCTTCGAAACCCTAAATATGCATTGAAAGTAATAAGGGCCTAAACCGAGAACCTTAGAATATTTTGGCAAAAACTTAGCAGGATTTTCTTGTAACAGGGTCACACACCCGTGTGGACATAGGGACACACCCTTATGCCTTCAACACACTCGTGTCCTCAGGCTGTGTAACTCTCTATTTATGACGTTAGCGATGAAATAGGGTCACACAGCCAAGTCACACGCCCGTGTACTAAGGCTGTGTCCTCCACACAACTGAGACACATGGCCGTGTCTTTGCCCGTGCGGTCAACACTTAGGTTATTTTCCAAGCCTTAGTCAACATGAACCCTCACCAATCCATGTTCAACATTATCTTCTCATTTCCATATTCCACTTTTAATCCGTGACCATGACCACCTCGAACGGTCCTTGGGCATTCCTCATATACATATGCTATACACTATTCATTCATAGCAAACAAATATAATCACATAACAAAGCATTAGCACACAGCAAGGATAATTAGGCTGGCGAGCCACAATCATTATAAGCCACATCTCATGGCTATATAGAATGAATCAATATAAGCCAATACATTTGGCTAATCATGATAAGTTATATCATAAAAACTAAGTCCCTATACATGCCACTCACTTGAAAACACTTAACATATATATATATATATCAACACTCCAAAGATGATGGCTTGATAGTGTGATGCTGCCTCCGACGATCTCCAACCTCAATGTAACCTGACAACACTAAAGAAATGGAAAGGAGGGGGTAAGCTTTATAGCTTAGTAAGTCCATACGAAAATAATAATAAGAAATTATTAACGTGCTTTTTCCAAATTCTTACAACGTATTCTCATGGTAACACAATCGAAGTTGCACATAATTCTACTATTTGCTCATATTCCAATCAAGCTGTCAACTTGAGTCATAGTAACTACATTATTAATATCTTGAGCTATGGAACTCCAAATTAGGACCCACTAAGTTTACCTGAAACTAGACTCACATATCTTCTTACCATAAAATTTTTAGAAGTTTTGGTCCAGCCAATAAGTAAATTTTATTCTTTAAAGTCTCCCCTGTTCTGCTGTTTGACAGTTTCAACCTTTCTACACTCAAAATTAATTACCTCATCGTATAGGATTCGAACGATGTTCTTGTTTTTTTCTCATGGAAATAGATTCATTAAGAACTTAGTCATATGTTCTAACCTAAAATTATTCTTGTACAATTTTTAGTGACTTTCCAAAGTTAAAACAGGGGAGCCCGAAATCACTCTGACCCTGTCTCACAAAAATTCAAATATCTCATAATATGAAATTATTTTGCTTACACCAATTGCTCTATGTGAAACTAGACTTAATAAGGTTTAATTTCGTATCTTATTCAGTCTCTAATTAGATTTCCACAATTTTTGGTGGATTTTCAAATTCGGACTACTGCTACTATCTAACACTATTTTAGTGCAATATAATGATAACTATCATAAGTTCATTTTCAACTAATCATGAACTCTCCATCTCATGAATTCCATATTCAATTACACAATTTAAGTTACCATGATATTGCAACAAAATTCATAATCATAATTCATACATCTTAGCTCACTGAGGTCTCGGCATTTCAAAATCTCAATAACCATGAGCTTAGAGATTCACGTACATACTTGTACCACATATTCTTACTCATATTACTCTACTTCTTAACCAAAATCTTGAATGGCCCGTTGAACCGCTCGAAATACTGAAGGACGTTTGAGATTATCATACACCAAGTAAAGTACCAATGCCATGTCCCAGACATGGTCTTACATGAATCCACATATCATAGCCGATGCCATGTCCCAGACATGGTCTTACACTGGCACACATATCAACATCGATGCCATGCCCCAGACATGGTCTTACATAGGCACATATATTAATGCTGATGCCATGTTCCAGACATGGTCTTACACAGGCACATATATCAACCCCGATGCCATGTACCATACATGGTCTTACACAGACACATATATCAACGCCAATGCCATGTCATCAACACTGATTCTATGTCCCAGACATGGTCTTATACAGGCACACATCTCGGATGCCGATGCCATGTCCCAGACATTGTCTTACACGAGATCTCATTAACCATGGTGTCATGATATCCGAATCTAAGCATTCCTCAGGGTCACCCAGGGCTTCTTCGAATACACATTTCGTCAAAACTTGTCCTTAGGACCGAATCATATATCTCATGATGGTAATTAAGCTCATGATTTCACATAATGTTAATAATCATGATAAACGCTTTTTAGCACAAAATCACAATTCATCATATTGTCATAACACATCATATACATATTGTAGATCACTTCTTATGCATAGTATACAATAACCTTTAACTCAACAAGTTCAAATCAGCTTACCAATTTAGATTCAGTCATAATCAACCATAACATTATCGTAGGTACTTGTCAAATTCTCGTCGTATGCATCCGTATGACAACTTATTAAATTTATGAGAAAATAGTATAATTTACAATTCAAGTATGACATTGCATTATTATTATTATTATCATACGAACTTACCTTGAATCCGAGCACTGCTAATTATTCCATTTTAGTCCATAATCTCATACCTTCCCGATTTAAGTCTAAATCTCGTTTTCTTTGATCTATAATATTACATTTAGCCAACTAATTAGTCAAATTATTCATCGTGACCCAAAAATCATATTATGGAAAATTTACATTTTTGCCCCTCAACTTTTCATATTTACACTTTTTCCCCTAGGCTCGTAAAATATTTGCATTCAATTTATTTGTAATTTAATCCTAGACGAATCATTTTCATAACTATAGCTACCAAAAATTTCCACTAAATCACACTTTTATGACACGTTTATATTTTTTTACAAACTAGTCCTTTTAAACATTTTCACTGAAAATCACTTAGTAAAAGTCATTTATTTAACACCCAACATTCATTTTCTACCATTATACATAAAAAAATGCATATCACTCATGGGTAAATTTTTAAACACGAACTCTAGCTCAAAATATGAGTAAAAATGAGTAGATCATGTTACTAGGACTTCAAAATGCATAAAACATTAAAAAATGGGCTCGGGATCACTTACAAATGAGCTTGCAAGCTTGAACACAAACCCTAGCCATGGTTTCTTCTAAGTTTTGGCTGGATGGGGAAGAAGATGAGCAATTTTGGCTTATTTTGGCTTTTTAATTCTTTTAATTATTAGATTACCAAAATGCCCCTAACTTAAAAATATTTTATTTCACCTATTTCATGCCCATTTTTGTCCAAAAATTTAACCAATGGTCTAATTACCATATAAGGACCTCAATTTAAAATTTCATAACAATTGGAAACCTCTAGCATGTAGAACTCAACTTTTTCACTTTTTACAATATAGTCCTTTTGACTAAATTGAGTGCCCAAATGTCAAAATTTTCAAATGAGGTTTTCATGAAATCATTTCATGAAATTTTAGACCATAAAATATAATAAGAATGAATTTTCTTACGTCTGATTAGTGGTCCCGAAACCACTGTTCCGACTAGGCACAAAATCGGGCTGTTACATGTGATTTGGGTGCTGTCAGTATGTCCTACCGGTGGTTGAGTTATCCTGCATGTGTTGCGGATACTCGTCAACTTGTGTGAGCAACACCGTGTAGTTTCTTCATGATTGTCAGCTTGTGTGAGCAGACCCGTTGATAGCTCGAGAATGAGCATTATATGTGATACGAGATTGAGATAGCTTTGGCTATGTATGTGGCACTTAGGGTGCGAGTTTCCTGTGTATCCGATAGTATTACAAATGGTTCAACTGGTATGTCAAAGGCATGGATAAGCATGAGACTAGTAAGTGATGGTACAAGTATGTACAAGAACCGTATAAGTATTTAATCGATGAAACTTGTGAATTTCACAACTAATCTTGTGATTGATTATGTGGAAGGTTTGTTAGCTAATATAAGTTATGTGATGATATATTCAATTGTTTGAATTGTGGATTTATAATTAATTGAGTTTATTTCATATAAGCTTACTAAGCTTTATAGCTTACACTATTTATTTTTTCGTGTTTTATAGTGATATCAAAGCTAGCTTAGATTCAGAAATCGTTGGAGACTCCATCACACTATCCAACTATCACTTTGGTACTTTTGAATCTATGTTTTTGGATTTATGGCATGTATAGGATTATAGTCATTTTGATATATAGTTTGGTAATAAATTTGGTCATTTGAAATGGCTTGTAAATGTTAAGTATTTGGTTTGTGCATAGCCATAAGAGTTGGCTTATTTTGGTTGATTTGGTCGTGTATATATATATATATGTAAATGGCCTTTGTCTTGTGTTGATAATTGCTATGCTAATGCTTGTGGTGAATGGTTGATTTTTGAGAAGTTATATGCTTGTGAGATTAGGCATAATGATGCATGTGTGAATGTGTTTATTTAGTTGAAATGTGAATATGAATCTGGTATAAATGGAATGGTCTATTTTGTTATTTATGTGTATTGTGGATGATGGTATAGAACTAGCATGAATTAGGCTTGATTTAGTTGGTTTGATTGCCTGTTTATGCCATGTTTTGGTGTCATTTGGTTTGGTGTAGATGTATAAAAATTTGGGTGGCAAAATGACTTGGTAAATAGACTATTTTTGTCCACACGGGCAGAGAAACGGGTGTGTGTCTCAGCCGTGTTTGAAACACGGTTAGGTTGTACGGTCGTGTGTCCCCTAGTCTTGAATTAGAAATCAAGTCAGTATGCTCCACACAGCCCAATACACGAGCGTGTGACTTGGCCGTGTGGCTTAAGTCAATATACCCTATAGGTTTGGCACGGCCTAGCATATGGCCTGACACACGGGCATGTGTGGCCACTTCTTAAGGCACACGGGCTAGCCACATGGCGTGTGTGTTGGTCGTGTGACCCAAGTCAGATAGTTACACGGGGTAAGACATAGGCTGGGGCACGGCCATGTGATCCCATTTCGAATGTCCACACGGCCTGTGGCACGGGTGTGTCTTTGGCAGTGTGAGACACACGATCGGGCCACACGGCTAGGCCACAAAGGCGTGTGTCCCCTGTATTTTGTAAAAATTTTCTTGAGTTATTGGTTTAGTCCCAAACCAAGCTGAATGCATGTTTAGAGCCTCGTAGGCTCGTATTAGGGACAATGTGATTGTTTGTGAATGATATTTATATGGAAATGAAAAATTTATATGAAATGTATGTTTAATTGTACAATAAGTTTGTAGATGCTCCGTAACCCTATTCTGGCGTTGAATACGGGTAAGGGCTGTTACAACTTTTTAAAAATTAAATCAATTTATTAAAATAATATAGAAAAGACTTCCAATTTTAAAAAAGGACCATACAAGGACCTTTAATTACCATATAAGGACCTTAAGTTTTTAATTTCATAGCTATTTGATCCTTATAGCTACTAGAATTCAAATTTCACATTTTATGCAATTTAGTCCTTCTCGTAATTAAGCACTAAATCGATAAAATTTTCATATCAAAATTTTCAAACATTATTTCTATCATATTATGGGCCATATGGTAAAATAAAAATAAAATATATTTTGGATCGGATTTGTGGTCCCGAAACCATTGTTCCGATTGCACTGAAAAATGGGTTGTTACAGGCGATCTCCAACTCGAGCCAGCTTCACAGCACTATAAAACATGGGAAAGGAAGTGTGGTAAGATATATAGCTTAGTAAGTCCAAATGAACATAATAAGCAACTCTTACCAATCATTTACCAAGTCTAACAATATAAACACAAAACAAAATAGTATAAATTGTTATAAACCTCATAGTTATAAATTATTCAGTCACATTGTTTGCTATATCAATTTGCACATAATTTAACATGTCTTGACTTTAGCCTAACAACTGTAATCTTCATAAATATCCATACCTGCAATTGAGTATCAGTACCTACATGATTTCTTCAAAAAATTTTGTTAGATGGTCCTTATGCATGATTAACTTGTTATTAATGTCAATAAATGTATATTAAGTCATTTTAATTGTTACCTAAGGTGTTAGAGACTCAATACTCCCCTAAATATTTGAATGTGACATTTGTTGCATGTATTTGGTACTGTGCGAATAAGTATGAGTTTGTTGTTTTATGTAGCATCCTATTACTCGAGCTAAGTGACAAGGCCAGGTATAAGGTGTTACAATGCAACCCTCTTTATTACAACCGTGATATTTATGCGAACCCTTGTAAATAGAACCCTTATTTGTAAACCCAGTTAAAGTATGTAAACCCTTGTATGTTTGACCCTTATTGTTTGCAAAGCTCATACTGTGTGCAAACCTATGTTGTTTTGTGAACATATATTGTTATGCGAACCTTAGAGGTAAGTTCTAAGTACTTGTGTACTTATGTAAGAATATGTAAACCCTATTATCTTCTGCTTAATGTGACATGCAAACTCTTCTTACCTATGCGAGATGTATATTGTGAGTTTGCATGTCTTGCCTTGTGTTCTTATATGCATATTTGTGAGTTTGCTTATCAGTTATATCTCTTTGCATTATTTCTTTATGAAATTGATACTATGAGCTCGCATGTTCTATGTTTCATCCATGATAGTATGTCATTCTACTGCACTGTGATAACTTAGTACATTCTCGATACTGTAAAATCGTGGTGTGTTGGAGGTTAGGTTGGGAGTTAATGGAGAGTCACTCCGATGGCTAATGTGGCACACCAGATCTGGGTTGAACCAACTCGGTCGGGTTTGGGGTGTTACAAGTGCCCTAAGTGTAGTATATTCGATTGTAAACTTGTAATTTTTTAAAATAGTTGGTTAATAAAAAATTTTCATTAATTACATTAATATACTTCATATAATTGTCCTCTAATGATTTTTTCACGCAAAGCAAAATGGAAGCAAATGTTGCTCATTGGTTATCTATATAACACCCCTAACCCGTATCCGTCACAAGAATAGGGTTACGAGCCATTATCGAACTTATACATTAGCATTTGTACAAAACCGAGTCATAAATTTGCATTCCAAATCAAAACTTTTTAAATTTCATTAAAAAGTCCCTAATATTAGCCTACGGGGCCCAATACATGTTTTAGAAGTGATTTGGAAATAAACCGGTAACTATGGAAAACTTTGAAAAAAATTTCTTGAAGTTAGGGGCACACGCCCGTGTGGCCAGCCTTTGTGGCTCCAATGGCCGTGTGACCAGCCCGTGGGCAGTTCTAACTTGCAACTTCTTAAGCATCAAAGGGGCACACGGCCCGGGCATACGCCCATATGGCTAGGTCGTGTGGTAAACTGATTTTTCACCATTTTTAAGCCATTTTCACATGATTTTGACACACGACCATGCTTGAAACCCCTGTCCTTCACATGACCAAGACACACGGCCGTGTCTTTTGGTCGTGTACCATCCTGACTTCATATTTAAGGATGCAAGGGACACACAGTTATTTTACACGCCCGTAGGCTATCCTTGTGTCACACAAGGCCTAGACACACGCCCGTGTGTCTTACCCGTGTAGACGAAATAAGGCCATTTCCTAGCCCTATTCCTTACCCAAACTTAACCATTTTCCTGCATGAAAACTTACAAGTATATACCATCCATTTCAACCATTTTCAATCATGCTTCTAAACTTACTCTTACATAAAATTTGACAATTTATGTTCATGGATGGTTTTACTTAACTTGATTAACCAAAAACAACTCATGATACAATACCATACCATATCATTCTTAAAACATATATTACTAGCCATTCCAATGGCTAGATTACAAACCAACATTTTTAAGTGTTACTTGTCTACATTAGTCTATACATTCCATTATATCAAAATAAGTCTAACTTTTATATCAAAATCAAGGGATTGATAGTGTGATGATAACTCCGACCCCAAATCCAACCTTCACGAGCTTTGAGCACTATAAAACAGGAAAAAAATAAACCTAGTAAGCATTAATACTTAGTAAGTTCATATAATCAAAATACACTTCCCATTCATGTTCATCAAGTAATTCATACATTAAGTAATATGTCCATTAACTTATTCAATTAGCAAATAAGGCCTATATACAATCATTCAACCTACTGATTAGTTTCCAAAATACTAAAATGCATAGATGAGCTCATCATACCATTTCTCTTTATATCACTATGTATGTCGATACCGCTAAATTATTGAATTCCGATGGACCTTTTCTTTTCTAGTTGTACACTTGAGGTGTACATTCCTTTCCAAGTGGTACACACAAAGTATACCTTTCCTTTTCATATGGTATACATTTAGTATACCTAACCTTTCCAAGTGTACACACAAAGTGTACATAACCTTTTCAAGTTGTACAATTTGGGTACACAAATCCTTTTCAAGTATTACCCCTTTCGATTTACATTCCTTTTCATAATGAGATCAAAAGATTATCCTTTAAGGACAACCTTTATTGCAACATATGCAAGATCTCATATTCACGGTAATCACCTGACCAATCGGAAATCATATTCAAACGGATTCATGTACCATTTCATCATTTACATGTAAATTACAAATCAACATTGGTTTATTACATGTAAATACCAATTACAAATCATAATACACATAATTCAACAATCAATTCAACACATTTACATGCTTAATTTAGTTATACGAACTTACCTTGACAATTGATCGTATCTACTAATCCGAAACTTTTTCTTTCCCTCGATCTTTTTCTTTGTTCGAAACTTCCGGATCTATATAAATAAATTTAATCATAAATTCTATGATTTTTACATTCAATCAAGCCCATTTCACATTTTAGGCAAAAGTATCATTTTGCCCTTAAACTTTTAATTAATTCCAGATTCGTCCCTAGGCTCGGAAATTGAAATTCATGCAATTTACTCCTTATTCCAAGCTTATTCAAAATTCCAATATAACTTTTACAGCACATGTATTTCATAAATTTTATAATTTTTCCAAGAATTTTACTACTTTGCAATTTAGTCCCTACACATGCTTTCACTAAAAATCACCTTGTAAAAGTCATTTATCTATCAATAATCTTTCATTTTCTATTAAAAACTTTCAATTTACAGCATGTTCATCCATGGGTAATTTTCTAAACTTTGGTTTTCTTTCAATTTAATCACCCAAATAAAGAAATTAAGCTTTCCCGATCTCAAAAATATAAAAATTACTAAAAATGGGACATAGAACTTACCAATTCAAGCTTGAAAAGTTTCCTTTCTCTCTCCTAGGGTTTCCATATATTTTATGAAGAAGAAGATGATATAAAATGAGTTTTAATTCTATTTAATCATCTATCACATACTATTTACTTCAATTTCCAATTTAATCCATAACCTTTTTCAATTTTTCCATGAATGACTCATTAAAAATATCTACATATTTTTATCAATGGTCTAATTGTCATATAAGGACTTCTCACTTTTAATTCTATAGCTATTTAATCCTTATAACTATTAGAACTCAACTTTGACATTTTATTCAGTTTAGTCCTTTTTGTAATTAGACACATATTTGATAAAATTTTTCTATAAAAATTTTCATGCAATATTCCTATCATAATACCTATCATTTTATGAAATTTAAATAATTTCATTTTTTAGACTCGGATTCGTGGTCCCAAAACCACTATTCTGATTTCACTGAAATTGGGCTGTTACAGTCTAAATGTTTAACAAATACTAAGTGGTATTATGTGGTCAAATTATAGTACGGAAAGACAACTTGTATTAGTAGACAAACCTAAATATTTATTTAGTCAATTTGAAAATGAGCAAATCAATTAAAAGACTAATATATCGTTTATCAAATCCAATTGAGGAGATGTCTTATCTTGGGCATCAAAGCGAATGACTCTTAAAAGATAAAGACATAGATGTGACTAACTAGACTAATAGTACATCGAACAGGACCCAAGCAGAGTAGATCCTAAATCTGTTTATGGATTTATTCACTTGTGACATTCATAGTGTATCATACCTAAATCTTGAGTGGATGGCGGACTATGTATGTGTGACTTGTACACTTTAATGTAAGTAAATGTCTGAGTTCAAATAGATAAAGAACCGATAGTAGATGCGTTGGGCGTATGACTTCTATAGTATGTAACGTCATTCACAACAGTGGAATTCATAGCCCAAAACATGGGTAAATGATATCCTCTTATTTTCATTACATGGTTGATGAAAAGTAAACGTGGCCATGAATCATCTGTCTTTGTGATAGATGGCTTGATCAATATTTTATAATGATTGACTTTTCATGATGGAAGATGCAATGGTTACCATGATAAAATAGGATCATATTGGGAGAATAGATATTATCCTAAAGAAATCAAGGATATCCTATGAGGGTAACATACTTGTGACAAGGTCATTGGACAAGCACTGAGTAGTTGCTTTTGTAATGGTATGTCGTTAGGGAGAGCTCAATCATGAAACTATAGTGGAATGATTTCGTGATTAAATGAGTTTATAATAATAGGTGAAAAGTTGAAACTTAATTGTAAATCATTTGAGCCTCAACTATATATGTCTAATAGGTCCCTCCACTACCTAATTGAAACCAAAAATGAATTGAGTGTTAGAATAGAAATGAAAAGAATGAATGGGAAAAGAGAAATGGGAAACATTGAGGAATGATTTTGGTTTTCTCCGAAATGGAATTATTTGGAAATGAATGTAGGTTTTCAAAAATGAAAATAGAAATGAAAATGGAAATGATCCATTTGCAATCATATATGGATTACTTAAAAAATGATTGAAAGAACTAGTATTTTTTGGACTATTTTGAAGCACAAAAATAAAAATAAATCATTCGGTCATAGTGAACATGTTGAGTTGTGAAATATTGAACATATTTTTTAGAAATTTTACCAGAGAAAAATCATCAAAATTTTACTGGGGGTAAAATAGGGATGAGAAATTTTTTATATATATAAATATTAAAGTTTATCTTAGTAAATAAAAAACTGAATCAGGTTGGATCACATTACAGAGTACTGGGTCAAAAAGGCCCATGAAGTACTCATAATTGGACTCGAAGTGAGAGAGGCCAAAAAACCCCTTATGGACATGAAAGGGATGGCAACCCTAATAGGAATACGATACTGTGTCGTCCACCCTAGTCCTATTCTAAGTAGGATGTTGTTTTTCTATTTGAAATAAACTGCTACAACTCAACAAGGGTTTTACCTTCTCTTCCTATAAATAGATGACACCGGTAGAGTTATTAACACAACTTTGAGAGATTGTTATTCTACCAAAAAAATAGAGAGAATTTATTCTTAACTATTACATATATATTTTTCGAAATAACAATTCCACCGGTTTCTATTAGGAAGAGAGAATTTTTGTTTTCACCCCAAAAGGAGATAAAACTTTTTTTAGTTTTGTGTTTGATTCAATTGGTTCGAGCCCAAACTTGAAGCAATTCATGATACAAGGATAGCAAACAAGATCGTTTGGTTGAAATTCAGAAACAATGAAAGTCTACTAAGCCGAAAACACAGGTATGAATTCAGTTAAGGTTTATTGCTATAAATATCACAAACTGAGAACTTCTTTTTGTACCATTCCAAAATCTCTTGCAGCTATCTCTGACATTTACTTTTTTTGTTTCTGCAATGCTCACAATTCAAAATGTATAAATCTCTCGTGGGACCCCTAGTACTACCCATTGACACTAATGGTTGTAGGTCTCAAGCTCTTTATGACATGACATTCAATAGAGTTGGTTTCAACGGTCCTCAAGACTCTCTAGTTCGCTTTGGCAGAGGTTGCGAATTAGAAGTCCCAACTCTTTTTCCAAAAAGCTCGGGAAGGCTAAATTTTTTTGTCTAGGCCCATGTCCTACTCAACCATCTTCACTCATTCAATTAGACCGGAAAATTCTTTAAGCTTATGTGAAAGTAACTGAACCTAAAACTCATCTCGTAAGCCCTAAAGGAGTGGCTTGTAACTTTTTTTCCTCATTTAGCATGAACTTGGGGGCATTCTTATTTAACAGCAGAAATTCTCCCTCATAATCAACAACTAACATATAACCCTGCTTCAACATCATAAATTATTGCTTTCTTTCTTCAAGATACAATTCATTGATGTATTTCTTCTGAAACTCAGACTGGAAGAATGCCCAAGTAACCTGATCAATCAACACATGCCAGGTGATTATCAACCACCACTAATATGCCTTTTTTTTTAGAAGAGATACTATGCACATAACACATTCGAGCGGTGAACATTGTAATTATTGTAGGACCCGATCATTGATTCTAGCAAACTTTTGGCTGAAGAGGGATCAACACCTTTCAACCCCTTAAATTCAGTTGCTCCATATTTTTGCAATTATTTTATCGAGGTTTGTTGGGCTACCACTACTAGTGCATCCTACGGAGAAGCATCCGCTACTCTTTGAAGTACTTTTGTTAATGTGCGGAATAGGTTCTCATCACCTTGACCCTCTCGACGAGGTTTGTCAGCTCTATCTTGTTGAGTGCCAGTGTGATTAGCATTGTGTGGCTCAATCTCCACCCGATTGTCACCCTCGACAGAGTGAATGTTGCTGTTAATTTCATCATTAATAGCATTTCTCGATTCTCTAAACACTTTTAGTTATAAAACAGAAGAATTCATAATCAACATCCAAATCTTGACTCAGACTTGACTTGACCTTGGCATGTACCACTAGACTCATTTGTGAGCACGATTTAGTTTTAAAATTGGCTAAAATTGTATCTCTGATACCACTAAATGAAACACGACATACCCAACCCAATCATTGGGTCCGAGCTATGGGATGCCACAATCATTATCGGAGCAACTACGATCAGTTTCAATTCAATTTAACAATTAGTAAATATTATTATGTTCAAAACATCGATCCTTTCTGTTATACAATCACATACAAGACTTATACAAGTTTACAAATTCTTTTTAGATAACTCGAGGTCAAATAAGGACCAAATTGTAAAATTTTCAAACTATTGGGTTGATGTCGCGACTTCAGGGGTTCCAGGTCGTGATGTAACTCACTGACTTGTCCTAATCGCGAGTTGAAAGCTTGATGTCGTAATGTCATTCACTGTTTCCAAAAGGTCCAAATGGTACCAAATAATCACAACCTGAATCAATTGAATATATGTCTCATTTCAACCATTTCAACTATTATACCTAATTCATACACACTAAGCCAACCATATATGTAATTCAAGTTTACTTCACTATTTAAACTTTTGATTTAGTACTAAAAGCTTCAAGAACCATCAATGGTAACATTTCAAAACTTTAACAGTTTCACGATATAGTACCCCATGCTAGCTAAATCAAGATCTTAGGACCTCAAAAACATAAAATTTACGAAAAATAGGCCTCGAATGTACTTACATGCAAGGGTCGAAAGCTTAGAAATGTTCAAAAATGGCTTCCGTATCATTTTTTTCTCATTTTCAAACGGTGGAAGGAAAAATGGTTGAAGATGACACCATTTTCATGTTTTAGTATATTATTATTACTAAATTTTATCTTAATTAACAACATATATTTTATTAAATTACACAGTAACCTGTCACCCCATATAAATTTGGGCTAATTGCCACATAAATCCTTAAACAATCACTAATTAAGCTTTTTAACTAATAAAAATCAATAGCAATTGACTTTTACCACTTTTACAATTTAGTCCTTATACGATAATTAGTCACTAATTCGGCATGTCTATCCAAAATTC
The DNA here is from genome assembly GCF_025698485.1 of Gossypium arboreum. NCBI lineage: Eukaryota > Viridiplantae > Streptophyta > Magnoliopsida > Malvales > Malvaceae > Gossypium > Gossypium arboreum. The sequence goes on along the minus strand of NC_069077.1, from coordinate 78,821,629 downwards.
AATTCACCTATACAATAACTCCATAAATATTTAATAAAAATATTACGAGCTTGGTTTACAGAAACAAGGTCTTAATACCTGATTTTCTAACACCACTAACTTTAGGGTCAAAACATTTGTATCGTAATTAATTTGTCAATTAAGAAATTCGTCAAAATAAAATTTAATATAATACCATAATTAACTCATAAATATTAATCAATAATATTTACTCAATCATTAGAGAACAGGGTTTCAAAACCACCATTTCCAATACCCTTGAAAAACCGGCTATTACAATCCCCTTTTTGGGCCTTAATGCTTTGCTTCATACTTTTTGGAGTCCTTTGTTGGAACTTATGGAAAAGAATAAACCTAATTTTGTTTGAACGTGCTGGTCAAGATTCCAATAGTTTCATTTCATGGAGAATTAGCTAGACAAAAAATTTAGTGGATAAAGGGGCTCAAGAACGACCTATGCATAGCATGGGAGGAAAGGCTTCAATCTAGTCCTCACTTATTTCTAAGTGGGTCAAACTCAATACGGATTGTGTTGTGTCTGCAAGTAGTTTTAGATCCACGACTTCTAGATTGATAAGGAACGAGTTGGGTAAATGGGAAATTGGCTATAGCAGATTCACTAGTGTACATTCATGAAGTGGAACTTTATGCTATTTTGGATGGACTATAGATTGCTTGGGATAAAGGGTATTGACAAATAATGATGGAATGTGAGACCTTCAAATTGTTAACTCCCTAATTCATCAAGATGATGATACGATTAGTTTCAACTTGTTTGTAATAGTTGAGAACTTATGCAAAATGATCTAAAGGAGGGAAATTTGGTAGTTGATCTTCTGGCTAAACTAGCGTTAAGAGACAAACAAGGGTTACAAATTCTTCTTGACCTTTCTACTGCAATCTTAGAGGTGTTGCATGATGATGCTTCAATCTTGCATAGAAATATAGATGTTTAAAGATTTGCTTTTGTATCATATTGGTTGCTAGCCTCTTTTTTTCACAAAATGAAAAAAAGTCTCATGGTCAAAGTTGTTCAAAGCTTATGTCAAATTTGTGTGGTCCACAGTTCATCTCACCAAAATGATCACATCCAATTGGACATTATTATTTTCAATATTAAATATCTCATTCAAACAATATTTCTAATATTTAATTCTTGAGAAATGATCAAATGCCTTTACGTGGCAAAATTATCATTTTACACCTTTTAATCACTTTGCACAATTTTTCACAAAAATAGGCACTTATCATATCGAAATATTGTAATTCACATATAACCTTTAATAAAAATTCATGGATGGTGAAACCTACACTTTTACCCATTTCTCAACAAAAACAAGAAATTTATAATTCAGTCATTGTTCTTTACAATATTTCTAATTTGGTCTCAAAAGCGATTTAATCATACATATTTCAACTCATTCTTATCCCAATGGATCAATAACTAACTCACATTTCACATTTTGGTCAAATTTTCACTTTAGTCCTTAAACTTTTTAGAGTTTGTAATTTAGTCTTTTTTGTCACATTTCCACGTCCGCATTACATTTCCTTTAGTTCCATCTCCAATATCAATTATTCCTTTCACAAAATTCTTTATCTAGCTCATTTTCTAATTTCTCACAAATTCATTGTATCCAATCTTGGAATAGTGTCACATATCTTATAATTTTTTTTTTTGGGTATTATAGTCCTCTTATGTTTGGAAACATGTTCTCCAACTATAAACCTCAGATTAATAAAAAGAAAACAAAAAAAAAAGAATAGGATGAAAGAAGAAAAGAAACTTACCAGATCAAACAAAAGCAACCTAAGCTCTTAATCACTACAGAACAGAGAAGGAAGAAGAAATAGAAAATGAAACCAAGTATGAAGTGAGTAGGAAAACACAACGTTCTTAAAATTTATAAGCCTAAAAGATAACATACAAAACTTTGAAGGTGTTCTTAAAATTTACTAACCTCCCTTCTTGACTCTTTCGTCGTTTCGAAGGTCACTTTATAACATCTCCACAACTGGGAGAGAGAGGACAATTATTATATTACCTCTGCACGTCATCCTTGAGCATCATCTCATTAGACGCACCTTCACCACAAGCGCCTAAAGCTTGCTATCATGATGGAACAACCATCGCTTGTTAAGCCCTCTCAAATCAATACAAGAGATATATACACAAGGAACTCTCTTCCCCCAACATTTATTGTTAACCAAATTTTAAATTTACTTATTATTTTTGAAAATCTTAATCCAAATATCAAAACGAATTGATGAAGTGGATTACCGAGTTTGAAATAATAACAAACAAGTTGATATTATTTATCTCACAACCACGTTTCTTATGAGCTAATTTAAGCATGTGAAGTAAGGATATTATAGTCTTCAAATAAAAATTAATTTAGAATTGAAGACAAAGTCAACTTAAACCCTTCAGAAAAATATGAGATTTACCGAAACTTTCGATAACTATAGTCTTTCCTTTTCATTGAAAAAAAATGGTTCAAATCATAGTTCTCCTTCATAAATGTTTTAAGTGTTAAAGAGTGACAGTCGGGGCAACTCCTCTTTCGCTTATCTTTTTCCACCACGTGGAAATATTAAAAAACAGCTTTGGTAATAAATAAAAGGAAAGGCTCTTATGATTTTTTTTCTCTATAAATTTGGTTACTTTTATTCACATCTGATTATTTCATACATTCCTATAAATATAACGAACTTCACCTTCTATATTTCCTCTATCCATTCCTCCATTTCTTTTTTAAAATTAAAAAAAAAAACCACAAATTTATTTAGTAAAAAACATAATAAATCTTATAAACAAACCTATAATCATTTGCTTTAGAAGATAAATTTGTTACCAGTGGCTCTCAAAAGAAGATTATGAACCCAACGCAATTTCATGATCAACATCGTCATGCAAAGAAAGAGAGCACGTCCAACATCGGGAATGGTGGCATTTGTCCCCCACCCTTGAAAGTTAGCAAAGACTCTCATTTGATCAAGAAATCATCATCCTCTTCGTCGTCGTCGTCGGCAGCCTCCTCCCTTGGCGTCAGCGGCACCGTGAAGCCGCAACAGCAGCGTCACCCTGTCATTATCTACACACACTCTCCCAAAGTCATCCACACACACCCTAAAGATTTCATGGCGTTGGTTCAGAAACTCACAGGGCTTTCACGCAATGAAGATGATCATCAAAATCATAATAATCATGCGCCTCATCAACCCAAAGCGGAGACTGGTGCCGCTTCCGTAGAGGAAGACAGCAAGAGGATCAACAATGATGACAACGAATCATCATCGGTAATAACAGATGAAAACTGTGAAGGGCAAGTAAATTCTTGTTTTGTCCCACCTTTGTTTGATCCACCAGCAGCTCCATTTCTAAATATTCCAGTTTTTACGCCAAATTCTACCGATTTTCTTTGCGTCAATCATCAGCCTTTCTATAATTACACTGATTCATTGTTTTTCACACCAAACATGAGAAGCTCTATTTCATCATCTTCAGGGTTGGAGGGGATGAATGAATTTCGTGATTACTAAAGTTTAAATATTGGCATCTTTTTTTCCTTGATTAACTATTTTATTAAAAAATGTTTGGGTAGTTATCAATTTTTTGGTTTTATGATGCAAATAAGGTCCTGATTTGTTCATGGAGCTGCATTTTTGTTTTGTTTTTCTGAGTTTTTTTTCTTAGAGGAATAAACTTTTTACATGTATATGAGATTTAATGTTTATTTGTAGTTCTTTGATTTTTTTTTTTTATGTTCTCACTGTTATTAGAGTTGCTGACAATTAATACATAGTTTTTAAATGCTTTCATTTTTTATATATGGGATTTTTTTTTCTTTCTATGGAGTTGTTTATATAAGTCTCTATTTATTGAGATTATATTTACTGGTTTTCTTTTGTCAGAACATCATTCTCTGATTATTGATGGAAATTAGACATCCATTTTGTTACTAAATCATGAATTATGAAATGAAGTAATAATATAAAATCTTTTATTTCAAAATTCTCACTTAAATTTTGAATGGGAAGAGTTATCCAAAATTCAAAAGAAAAGATAGAAATTAAAATTAGAGTATATTTAAAATCATTTTGAATAATAGATTTGTGTTATTAGGTATTTGTTTCTTCTCAAATTTAAATATTCTTAAATTCAAAACTTTAAAATTTGACATTTTGTTTGCTTAACTTTTGAAAATATTAAATTCAAATTGTGAAGTTTAAAATTAAAAGAATTGTTTATTAATCTTTTCAGTAGTTCCAATTTAAATTATTTTAATAGTATTCTCCAATTTTGAGATGTAGATGTGGATACATGTAAATCATTATATTTACATAGGAAAACAGTTATGTACAGTAAAAACTAATCACTTTCTCTTCTTAGCATCCTTTTCTTTCTGTTTTTGAGTTTCAAGTACCACCGGAGCTGCTGGGATGCTGAACCACCATTCTCTGAGTCTCCTCATCCATCTTTCCGTACTTGCCTTCCTAAGAGGCGAATACCTCGTAAATGTCTCCCAAAACACCACCAGAAGCATGAACTTACTAGGCACCAACGCTAGAATTAATGCCATAAACACCAGCAGAGCTGCAAATCTATCGCTTGCCTGGTTAAGTTTTAACACCATGGCCACAAAATCAGCTTAAAGACAAGGAACTGACAGATCCGACAATAATGAAAAACTCAAGAGTAGCACCTGTGGGAAAATGGAGAGCAGCAAGGCACGAAACTTGAGAAGAACAATGTTTCCATCCTGGACAAGCTGTTCAGCTTGAGATATTGCGTTCTGAACAGCTAAAAGCTGTTCCATTGTGTTCATAGAAGGAGGTGCCATTACCTTGAGTTCAACCAAAGGCCTGCCTTGGTTGCAAAATCTCGTAACAACCATAAAGATCGCAATAAGGACTAGAGTCAATGCCAAGGTATAACCCAGCCATCCCCTGAAATGGACAAGGAATTCCTATGAGAAGGAAACCTACTGAGATATCAAGATCACTATGAAGCCAACTCAAAGAGTGTTTAGCTAAAATGTGCTCGATTTTTGATCAACCATGCATCCTTTATACAACACTAGAACTATTTTCTTCAGCTGAGCTGAGTACCTAAGCTGACAAGGAGGGATTGAAACATTTACAAAGCTTCACTTCCAGGTATCAGTGGAAGTCCTCCAGCTTAACTCCAGATTATTATCACAAGTGCAGATGGATAAGACCATACATTGATGATTTTAAAACCTCGACATGGTTTCAACTAGAAAAGAATATACCTTATATGCACCAACAAATTTAGAGATTTAAGAACTTAACAGCCTATACTTTCCAAAATGATATCATTATCAGTTGTAATAACTTGGTTTAGTTGCTAACATTATACAACCAAACAGTATTTCATGTGATATATCAAGCTTGCCAAAAATTTAATAACGAAGAAAAATTCAATTGTCTTACCTGAAAATAATGAACGTGGAAATCAAAGAGAATAGCAAAGACTTTAGAGGATCATCCCAATATACCAGCGACAGAAGCCACTTCCCAACTTCCATCACTGGAAGAAGCAACTCCTGCAAGTTGAAAAATACCCAAAAAAAAAAAAAAATTACAATGAGATGATAGTACAAGTCCTGCAAGTTAATACAACAATCAAGAGAAAGAACAGAAAATCAGAGCCAGAAGTATGCCTCATAGGAGTGACTATCAAAAACACGATTCAAATTAATCACTCCGTTAACAAACACTGAATGATATATTTTCATGGAATCACTACAGAAACAAATGGTTGCATGCAGTATTCAGCCATTTACTTTGTCCGCCAACCACATTTAATTCGATAACCAAGATTTAACATTCAACCTCACTATTTAAATAAAATTATTTTCAGTTGAATGATGAAATGGACTGAAAATTTTGAAACTCTAAAGCGATTAGTTGGATCATCTTCAATACCTTCATAACAGCTAAATTGGTGTCAATACCATCTGCTTTAACCCCATTTACTGTTTCTTGAGCTAGCACCACTTTTTTATAGTTTTCTCTAGATTCTTTAACTGCTCTCTCCAATGAACTCATTTCGCCCACAGCCAGTTCACCCACAAGTAGTCCAGCCTCGCTAGGGTTATTTGAACTTGAACCAAACATAACACCTAAGTTCGAAACCGTGGTCAAGGCTGAGATTGAGTACATGCCACCACTAGCCACAATATTGTTACCCCAGTCTAGTCCCCTTGAACTTGACATGTTTGCAAGAGTCTCCAATATTAAATCTCCCCCAGGTAATTTATCACAGAGGTTAAACATGAGAAGAGACTCAAAGCAAACTGTACTTGAGGAACTAATTTCCTGGATGGCTTGCACACGCAAAATTCCAAGAATAGCTTTAGAAAGTGCATCATCCTTTTCAATTCCAGTAATATGGAACTTATTTATAAATCTATGAACATATAAAATTTCCCGGATTACTGCTAGCCAGTAATCACGTCGAGTGTGCCCTTTAAGTTCAGGAAACTCTATAATAGCTGGTTCTGATCTACAAGTGAAAATCAATACACAATCAGTAGACAAATTATATTATCAGATAAGCTTTAAATTAAAATTAAAGCATGAAACACAAAATCATGATTGATTCAACACCAAAATATCACAAAATTCATTAGGACAGTTACACGAAAAATATGAAATAAATATGCATCATGCCTTACAAGGAAATTGATTTGTACAAGACTGCCTTGTCAAAAAGTCGAGTACCCCATGGTCCAGTCAACTCAGGTTTAACAGTTTGTTTTAGATCATCTGATAAATCATATCTTTTGGGTTTGTCATAAGATACAACTCGAAGGGCTTCAAAGTACAACGCATGATCAGTCAGTATTAATCGACCTGAAGACATGCAAGAATGATCTCAGAACAGGGTAAATATTTCACCATATGGTAATCAACAAGCAAAGCTGTTTACAAAAACAATGACAGTGAATGAAAGAAGAAATGTAAGGAAAAAGTGTGGTTGCAGTAATGAATTTCACCAATCAATAAAGACATCATATACTAGCCTATTGAATAAAATGTTTGCTATCCCATTAACTTACCTGGCCATGTTGATATTCCGACATGTTCAAGAACCGGTTGAGTAGTGACTGTTCCATCCACCTCAAGTATCTTTTCTCCTCTAGTTGATCGAACGGCAGACAAAAGAGATGATTCGGATTGGCTCTTCATCTTTTTAATCACTCTATAGAGGTCAAATTTTAGAATATTACATTTACATATGCAGATATGAAGACGCTGCCATAAATTACTAGGGCCCTTCATTTGCTATGAAACTTCAGATGAACTTAAAACTAAATGCTCAAACAACAAGGTGTAATTAGCATTGGATTAGATAGTAAATTTTACTAAGCTTCTGACAAGAACTTTCAATATTATATGATTCATTATGTTAATGGTGTTATGTCACATACATTGTATTTTTATAGTTAAATAATTAGCAAGATTAGAGGCCAAGTAATTCATAGGATTATTTGTTTCAATTTTTAATGCCAGGAACTCGGGATTACTTGTGAGGGAGGAACACTAATGTTTTATCCACAATATTAATTTCAGGTTTCCCATCAAATGGTTAGGATGGTAAAGGCATCATAAGAAGTATTATCAAGGATTATACAACCCGCCAAAGCTTATGAGTTTCAATTATGATGTGGTGAAGTACAACCAAAATGCCATGACTATTTAGTAAAAATCAATAAGAAAGAGATTAACCAGATAATTTACAGAGAAAGGACCTGGCATACCATCTAGACTTTTAGAAATGAAATCAAATTATATTCACGTCTAGCAAAATAAACTCTTTTAACCACGAATGAAGTCTTGTGCATTTTAAACATGAAATTCAACCCAAGGTCATCTCCTTTATCAAGAATAATTCTCCTTTTCTCACAGCTAACTTCACAGATACATCATCATTTGATAAGGATTTTTAAACGGTTTTATCTCAAATCTGTTAAATACTAGGTTTGTTCTGGACTTATACTAAAGTTGGTCCCTCCACCCACTGCCAAATAGTGTTACTATTGATGATTTAACATCAAAACCTACATTCTATTAAGTCATTGTTCTTGCCTATCCCCATGTGAGGTTGACAAACCCTGGTGAGGTTGTCCACATGTAAGTCCAGTGAGTTACACATGACAGGGAGTGTTCACTGGTGTTATCCTACATCTGTTAAAGATCAGGTTTCTTGTAGTCTTATAATCAAGTTGAACCCCTCTATCTATTGCCAATTGGTTTTACCTGGGATGCTTTAACAAGGATAAAGAATTGCCACTTTCTATCTGTGATTCTGATTTACCCTTACTTGATTGACCATCTTCTATGATATATCCACAAAATTTCTCCATAAAAATATTGGGCTGAGACTCAAATACAGGTCTTTCCTTCAGAGTTCCCAACAAAAGCCTCAATCCAAATGATAGATTTGGCATTAATGTGAACCAGACTTAGTTTTACACCCATCAAGTTCACATCAGCCTTTTTGGTTATCTATGTTACAGATGAACCATAAAACAATTAAAAAATCACACAGAATGGTATGTGCATGGTGTTGGCCGCCGTGCTTTGGGGCATCTTGGATGGTTTGAATTTATTCTAGAATGAGGTTATGGAAGCGTTTTAATTCAAAACGATAGTCTTGAAGCGGTGAATGTCATTCAAGAGGAATCATTGGGGGGTTCCACTTCAGCTCTTGTAAGGAGAATTCGTCAGCTCTTGGATACTGTTAGGCTTTGGCAAATTCAACATATCTCTCGTGATAAAATTAAAATTGCTGATGGTCTTGTTCGGATGGTTCGTGACAGGACATCAGGCTTAGAGTATTTGAAGATTCCCTCTTATAGGAGTTAGTTTAATTTTTTATTGTGTACTTTGTTATTCACCAAAAAAAAAATAATCACACAGAATGGAATATGAAATGATCAATAGCCAGTAGGTACTGGAAATGCCAGATGCACACCTAAAACCACCATGTTCAAGGAAAAGTAACACATTTTAAGTTTACATTGACAAACAGAACACTGCAGGTTCAGCTCCTTGGTTATTCACTTCATGCATAAATGTTTACAGTAAGATCATATCAGAATTATCTCCCACCACACCTTACATGGTGCATAGATACATGGTAGAATTTTGAAACTCCACGACAAGAGAGAAAAGCGTAGGGAGGCGGTTGAAACTTTGATAAATCTGCAACTCCCTTTCTCACAAAATTTTCAGCAATAAGATCATTTGCAGTCATACTTGAAGTGGTACTGAACAAACCATTTTCAATTCCAATTAAGGCGGTCCCAAGGTCCTGCTATAAACTGTTTACTTCTTTAAATAGACTATCAGTTCAAGGCTTTTGGTCTTCTAATGATTGATTGTATTTTACAAGCCATTTAATCTTGTTTTGAGAATTTATCTTAGGATCGCTCTGGTTTGGCTACTATATAGCCTATATGGTTATTAGTTACTATCTAAACTTTCAAGGATAAGAGAAAAGCAAAGCACAATTTTTTTTTAGCCTTTGACCAGTAAAGTTTGCATCAGATATATGTACGTGGATCAAAACAAAAACAAGAGAGGCATGATAGTGTATAGGAAATTGACATGGCAAGGGCCCATACCTCTCCAGTCCGTTTAGGTACTTCTCATAGATAGAGAAATGAAGCCGACCACCTGTTGAGATGGTGAGAACCTCAAAAAGATTTTCACAAATAATCACATTGGCAATGATTGGAACTGCAGGAGCTATTCGAGAGAAAGCCTCTATCCCGATGGACAGATCATCATCTAACTGCATGCAAGACAAAATGATGACATTAAGTTTTAGCATCATTTACTTTTATTGGACAATTAATGGCCCAAAAAATAACCCATATTCCATGTACATAAGAATAGTTTGAATGTGCAAAATACAAGAAAAGACGTTTTAATTACAGAAGATATATGAGCATGGTATTTTCACAAAATATATGTAGCATGCATTCACAGATTAAAAAACAAGAGAAGCCAGCAAGCATGCAGCTGGATTGTTTTTGCAAGATGATTGGACCCATCCCCGTGGAGGCGCACAAACATAACCACAAACACACCCTAAAAATAGAAATACATAAAATATGAAACTTACATTAATTAGAGATTGACTGGCGGCTGCTGGGGCTTCCCAGGCCACCATCATGTCAAATGTAAGGCGTCGAAACTTTTTATCGGCCAGATGACCCATTCCTTGAGTAGACAGAGCAAGAGCCCTGAAGCAGCAGTATTCCAAGAAGTTCCTCGCATACCGTGACTTATGCTTTATAGAATCAGATGCCTCAGTGTTAAAGCTTTCTTGAAGCTCACTTGAAGAGGTTTCAAGTATTCTGCATTGTTAAAACTTTGTTAAGGAGACTATATAGCAGTCAAAAGGCAATTTGCATTATCCTTATTTGCATCTAGGTATTAGAAGTATATGAAAACCTAATCTAGCAACAACTTCCAATTAAGATACAAGTTGCAAAAATAAAAAAATAAAAAATTATCTGCATATAAGCAGCAAGACCAAAGTAGCAGCAGAAGCAACCTACCTTGAGCACCTGCGCACAACTATATTTGCAGCGGGAGAGAGCTCAGGTATCCAATTGTTTCCAGCAGATGGAGAACTCTCCAGCTCCTCAAATTCCTCAGAAAAGGAGCTTCGCCTGCTAAGTAACCAATTTAATGATCCTTCTCTTACCAAAGCCTCAAGCATACGTCTTGTTCTGCTTGCCAACGCCATTTCTAAATTTCTCCCTTAACTCATACCGACTGCAGTGCAATCCACACACAAGCTTAAATATCAGGACTTCACCAACAAGAGTTACTTTTAGCAATCTTTAAATGCGTCCAACTGGCAATAGCAAAATGTAAAAACAAGCCTAGTAACAATTTTCTCCACCAACTTTAAATGGCAACCAAAATCACAAAAGAATCAAATTTACTCAGACGATTATAGACATCTGCTAACAACTGCAGATTTTATCAGGAAAACCGTACAAAATTTCCAACTTTTTTCAAAATCAAAGTGTTGAGCTCCATTAACCACCGAATCCCAACCACTTAAACTAACTATAGAAATAGGAAAAGAAAAAGAAAACGCTAACCTCAAAATGTGAACTTTCAAATCCTTCTAAAACCCTAAATTTGAGAAGAAAGAAATATCTGCTTATTCCTGCAACATATCAAGAAACCCAGTCTCAGATTATCTTCGTTGAACAACTTCCCACAAATCCATTTCTGCCAATAGCAAGATTCACAAGATGACCTCAAGAAACAAGAGCTCCAAATCAACTTATTTTTGAAGAAAAATCATTATTCCTTAATGGCTCCTAAAGAAAAGAAGGAAGAAAAAAAAAGAGACAGAAAGGCGAGAATTGTGAAATACAGTAACCGGAACAACTGGCAAGGAACTTTTAATTGCCTAACAGGAAAGCTTTCTAATCCGGGCTAAATCCTTGTGTCTAATTTAGCTGTTAAGTTGTTACGTTTAATATGTTATGTTTTCTAGATTAGGCTAAGTTTTATATATATATATATATATTGAAAATGAGTTTTAGAAAATGATTTATCAAAATAATTTATTTTTTGGAAAAGTTAATATTTTTAGTATTTGGATGAATTTCTATAAAATATTTTGTGGCGTTTGGTAGATTTCTTAAAAATATTTTATAAAATTATTTTAATTAAACAAACATACATTTAAGATTTTATTTTTTATTATTTAATTGAATTTATTTTTATTTATAATTTTATATTTTATATTATTTTTACATATATTAAAAATATTATATTAAATTTGATTCATTGCAATGTCATTTTTTAATTACATGACTACTAAGTGAGTATTTTTATTTAAAATGTGACATCAACAAAATTGATAAAAAATTAACGATGTCAACAATTAGACTTGATTTTAAATTTGAAAAGTAAAGGGACTAAATTCTTGAAAATAAAAGTACAAAGACTAAATTACAAATCATGAAGTCTATATAAACTTATGACATATTTTAACCTTTATATTACAAAATATTTATTATTAATATATTTATACTTGTAATAAATATTCATTATTAAAATATTAATATTGAATATTTTCAATAATATGTGAATAATATTATTTAAAATTATAATTTTAAAATCTATTATTAAAATAATATTAAAATATTAAAATAATATTAAAATAATAAATTATATTTATTATATTAATAATTTATTATATGACTAAATATAAATATAAATAATTAAATATGTATGTTTAATAATATTGAAAAATATAATATTTTAAATATTTTTAAAATAAAAATAAAATTTATTATCAATATAATAATATTAAGCTTAATTTAAGTTAATTTTTATACAAAAATAAAATTATCTATAGATGAGCTCTTTTCTGGAAAATTACTTACGCTTTTCAAAAGGGTAAGTCATTTTACAAGGAAAATAACTTATTTTACCTTGACCTGTAAGTCATTTTCCACTGGCCAAACTATTTTCTGTGAAACAAACACAGAAAAAAATGCAGAAAACATTATCCGTAAAACATTTTACATGTAAACAAATGGACCCTTAATGAAACATATGTTTAACGGGGCCTTAAATGTAGCCTTTAGCGTAGGATGAGGGTTGCTGTAGTGAAACGGTGCCACAACAGATTTTTGATTTGGCTACACGGGCCCTAGTGATTCTAATTGCACAATGGTTGTATTGAAAGTTATGTTAAAAATTGAACGAAAACTCTAGTCTCTCTTCTACTTTCTTTTATGTGTTTTCTATCTTCTTTTTTGTTCTCTATAAGCTCCAGCAACAAGGGTATTAGAGCATTCTAAATGATCCTTCATGACTGGTAATTGTGTTTCCACACGGTTACAAAAAGAAGTTACTCACCTCCAGCAAGAGATAGGTAAACTGCAAATTGATTTCTCTCAATAGGACTCCATGTTGGAAGGTCACTTAAATATCTAAAAGACGAGATTCCAGAAAAGCTAAAAATGGAGATTCAAGGGTTGTTCGAGCATTATTTGGGTTAATTAATGAATTCAACAATTGCTGAGTAGTCTCTAGATAAACGGAAGGGAATATTGGGAGGCCCTTCTCACGGATTTCCTCTCAAAGAGTCGTTTCCAACCTTGTTGAGGGCAGATTTAGGCAAGATACCTTCTTCCCACAACTTAGGGAGTATGGAGTTGGGATCTTGGCCTCCTAAGCTTGACTTTCCCTGGTTTGATGGTACCGACTTCAAAGGGTAGTGGGAAAAGCTAGAGCAATTCTTTAAGGTAGAGGGGGTCATGGCCAATAATTGAGTGAAAACAATGATGCTCCATCTAGATGGCAAGGCTCTCAACTGGCATCACTTCTACACCTAACGCCAAGAAGGATTCCACATGTTGTCATGAGATTCCTATGCCTAGAGCCTGATAAAGAGATTTAGTTTAAGCACATATCAAAATCCTATGGTTGATTTAGTATCCCTAAAACAACAAGGTATAATGGACCACTTTCAGGAATCCTTTTGTAAGAGGAGCAAGAAAGTAAGGGACATGAAGAGAGCGGGGATTAGGAAGAAGAAGAGGATAAGGAGATGGATTTTGAAGAAGACGATTGAACTTTTTGTTTTTAAGGATTGTAATTTTGGGATAATTTTCATTATTTTGGGAGTAGGATTCATGGTTGACTTTTAAACTTGTTGTAACACCCATAACCCATTTTCGTCGCTGAATTAGATTTACAGAGTATTACCAGACAATTCAGAACAATTAATAACATATAGCATCAAGTTACCAAATTAATTAACGAAATTTCATAACTATTTCAGATCGGAGTAGAACCTACACTTATAGACCTTAAATAGAGCCTATAAGGCTTTTAAAATAGTTTAGGAACAATCGAGGACCAATTCAAGACAAAATAGAAGATTTGAGGTAAAGTGAAAATTTTCAACTCAAGGGTCACACGGCTGTGTGTCCAGGCCATGTGATAGAGTCCAGATCAAGTAGCTCTAGACATGGTTGTGTGGCCTACACGCCCGTCTACTATATCACACGCCTATGTGCTTAGGCCCTGGAGTTCACTGACTTTGCTCACATGCTTGTTTCCCAACTTGTATGTCTACCAATGTAACTCACTGACTTAGGCCACACGGTCGTGTCACAGGCTGTGTTCCAGCTCGTGTGAATCCTGTACCTAACACGTTCGTGGTATACACCCGTATGGGTTGCTTGTGTGTGATACACGATCGTGTGATAGCCCATGTCCCAGGCTGTGTGTGCCCAAAAATGTACCAAAATATTCTCATTTCACATCCAAATCTTACATACCTAATTATACAATTACACACATGTTCACAAGACTTTGGAATGCATTTTAAACCACTCAAATCAAGTTAATCAATCATCCTATGTTCCTAACCAATGTGCCACCATTGACCCACGTTTCAATCATATAAAAAATTATATCAAGCTAAACTTTTAAGCCATCCATGCATACCACATCAAATAACAAAACTTACCAATTCATGCTTGATTAGAATCAACCATTCATGCCTTCACTAGAATTAAGCATACATGCCTCGAATAGCTACTTGACACAACAAAAATACAAGTACATCAAGCTACCATATATGTGCTTAAGACTATCAAAAAACATCCACCATTAGCCTATTACATGCCATATAAGCCAAGTTTATAGTCAAAGTCTACCAAAAGATTCTCGGATAGTGTGATTCTTCGAGTTGACCCGATCCCCCGATTTCTACCAAAATATAATCTAGAATGAAAAAGACAAGGACACGAGTAAGCATACATAAAGCTTAGTAAGTTCGTCAATTAAACAACAAAGCTTACCGAATTAAAATAATAATTCAAATAACAAGATTACTAACAGAGTTCTTGTCAATCACAGTTCACAACAGGTGAGTAATGCTCAAACAATAGTACAAATCAATTTCTTGTATTTTAATAACATTCAGTGATCAATAAAACTTTTCTCGATGAACGATATACGGATACGAGCACACAGTCAACCATCCAGAACACATCAGATGCTCATATGAGCCAATCCAACTGATAACACACCTCGGCACTAAGTGCTTAGCCCATAGGCTAAAATCCGCAACTTCTCTATGCATCGATTTTCAACCCATTCTTGATCTGAAATGATAATTTCATTCAACTAACTAATTCCAACAATAAAATTAACTCATTTTATGCAATTAAGTCCTTTTGTACATTTTTTTCAAAATTGCCCCCAACATTTTACTTTTATGCAATTTCATCCCTAAGCTTAAAACTTGCAATTTAATCAATTTTAACTAAAACTAAGTTAAACCGAATTGTATTACACTCCACTACAACCCATATTTGCTATTATTTCACATCAAGTCATTATAATTTTATCACTTTAACATTTTAGTCCTTAAACATTAAAATTACTAAAAACTACTTTACAAAATAGTCCTCTTTAATAACTAAGCTTAATAATCTACCATAAAAATTCAAGAAAAACTCAAACTCATCAATGGAATTATGTATAATGTTTAACAATTTTACAAATTAGTCCCTGATTTAGCTAGACTAAGCTAATACGAGCTCAAAAACATAAAAATTACCAAAATGGGCAGGATTTACCTACCAAATCAATAAGAGCCCTAGTTTGGCCGAAAGCTTATCTACCTCTCCTATGGCCATTCGGTCTTCACCACAAGAAAAAAAAAAGGAAAGAAGATGATGATATTATTTTTTTAATCTTTTAATTTAAATTACCATTTAACTATTTACAAACTTAACTTTTCAATTATAACTTATAAAATCATTAAAACATGTCCATATTTGTCCATCAAATGAGAATATGGTACAATTACCATCTAAGGGGGTTTAATTGCACAATTGGTCCTTAAATCATTTTAAATTTTTAACTAAACAAGCTTAATTTCAATTTAACCCTAAACTAATTAGGACTAAATGAGCAAATAGCCCAAAAGCTAGTGGATTAATCATATCCACCACCACTTGGACTTTTTAACCATGGTTTAATCACTATTTTAGTCCCTTTACTAATTTAAATCTATAGCGATTAACTTTTACCTCTTTTACAATTTAATCCTTTTACCTTAATCAAGAAACCAATCGTCAAAATTACTGGACCAAACCTCAGTTCACCTATGATACGACTCTATAAACATTTAATAAAAATATTTACTGTCTTAAATTATGGAAATTGGTCCCAATACCTCATTTTTAAAAAGCACTTAACTTTTAGACTAAACTACTTATACTAACCATTAATTCAATTAATTATATTCATCAAATCAAAATTTAATATAAAAATTATTATTGACTTGTATAATTTAAATACTAATTTTACGAACTTACTCATTGAATTTGTGGTCTCGAAACCACTATATCTGACACCACTAAAAAATGGGCTATTACAACTCTCCCCTTTAGAAAATTTCGTCCTCAAAATTTCTTAACTAAAGTTACTAAATTCTGGAAGATTCTTCTATTGCTCAAATCAAATCTGTCACCAAAAACTTGTTCTCGCTCCATTCTGACCAGTATAATGAGATTCTACATTTTCGTCCGTGAAAAGCTTCAAATAGTGTCATTTTTATTCTAGATTGATCACTGCTATAATAAGCGAATTTTTTCAACGATGTATATTCTTCCCAGCTACCTTTAATCTCAAGCATATAATATCATAGCTTAATTTCCAGAATCTGTATTACCCATTCTGACTGACTGTCTGTTTACAAATGAAATGTTGTACCAAAATTAAGTTTAATACCCAGAGCCTTATAAAGTTTACCCTAAAATCTCAAGGTGAATCTCATATATTGATAAAAAATAATAGACAATGATATTTTGATTAATCTAACAATCTTTGATACATTTTCAAGTAAGTAGTCTATTTTGACCTGAATTAAGTGAGTCGATTTCATTAGTCTGCCAACAATAACCTAGATCGAATTTTTCTTTCTTTGTGTCACAAGTAATCCAAATACAAAATTATTTATGACTTGCTCCCAAATTTCACTCAAGAATCATAATTGTCTGTAATAACTCAAACAGAACAAGATGCTTGACTATCATAATTTTTGAAATTTCGTGTTACCCATATATCAATTTCAAATCATAAAACATTTTAGTATTACTCGAATGAATGGAGTACATACTATTATGAACCTTTGATATTGTCTCATTGTAATTCCAGATCATTCAAAACACAATATATTACAAAAATACGATATATCAATAATACCAATTCTAAATTCCGTGATTGGATCACCTTGTATCTGTTCTCATTTAACTATCATCTTTAAGTCATCATCTTGCAACTCCCAAATTCTTTGTAGAAACAATGGTCTAGTTTCAATTTAGCTAATACAAAACCATTACTATAAACAACATATTTTTTTCCCAATTCAGGATGAATCAGTACAGAAATTTCCTTCAATAAAGCTTTGAGCTGATCCAACTCTCAAAGACATTTCAAAGTTTTCATATAGCAATAAAAGAGAGTTTTCTTGGATCTACACGAATCCCATTTGCCAGATTTACATAACCAAGAAAACCAACCTCGCTGAGCCAAAACTCGCATTTGTTAATTTTCACATAAATTATTTCTCGTGCAAAGCGTATAGTCAGTTGTCAAATATTAAACGTGTACAAATACTATTTAAAATGAATCAAGATATCATCAATAAATATAACTACGTCTATATATAAATATCCAGATAAGACTGAACAATCTGATTCATCAAATTCATAAGTTAACAAAGGCATTAGTTAGTCTAGACAACATTACTAGAATTCATAATGGTCACCTCGAGTTTGAAAAGTAATTTTTAGCATATCACAATCTTTAACTAGCAACTGATAATAACCGAATCTATATTTATCTTCGAGAACATTGTTACGCCTTTTTAATTGATCAAACAAGCCGTCTGTACGAGATAAGCAAAATATTTACTCTTTATCTTGGATTTATTTAACTTTTACATTTAGGTAGAAATCCCAGAAATTATTCATGAAACAGATTAAGAAACTGAAATATTTTACAATCTTTTCACATTGTTTTCTATATGCCAAAAATGTTTTATAATCTTTTCACATCATTTTCTATACAGAGATAACTGAAATAAATATGGTTGTACTATTTGATTTACCCGACTCAACTATATTCATTTCACCAGTCTAACATTTCAAATCAATTCATTTCAATCTACAGTTTACTACATCATCATATAACTTTAGCCATTCTATTCCTAGAATTATATCAAATTCATGAAATGGTAGTAACATCTAATCAATAGGAAAATCACAGTCATAGATTTTCAACAGATAATCAAACTCCGTTGACTTAGGAGGTAGATCCTTATCCATTACTAATGTAGTGCAAATATATGAGTAAGTTGATCCAATATCAATCAGTGCATATACAATAAATAATATCAAAGGGATAGAACATACCAGAACTAATATCAAGCGCGGTAGCTTTAGATCCAACAACTATGTCTTCGATACCACTCTGTAACTCTAGTATTATTGTTCTGACCAGGGCGTTTGCCTTTCTGAGGCATAGACAACTATTTAACATTATTCATGGGCACAATTTCTCGGTTATATTTATTAACATGGAAAATTTGCTGTCCAGATGACATTTCTCTTTCTAAATTCAAATCTAAAGAAATCCCGGTTAATTCTACCTCTCAGTGCATCTGTGACTGCCCTAAAGTGACCCTAGTCGGAAAGTGGTTTCGGGACCACTAAACCGAGTCATAAAAAAATATTTAACCGTCATAGTTGATGCTTATTATATGTATGTATGCATGTATAAAAATTTCATATTGGAATTTTGTTAATTGTAAGTGAATTTTATTAAATAGGACTTATGTGGGAAAATTTAGAATTGTGCTAGGCAAATGTAAAGTGGCCTATTTATGCATGTTGCAAAATAATTGTACTTGCATGTCAAATTAACCAAAGAACAAGATGGTGGCCGGCCATGCTATAAGTTAAAGCCTATTATAAACATTTGGTGTTAGTGTTTCATGGGAGAAAGAATAAAATAAAAGGTTAGTAATAAAGTAATGAAAAGGGAGGGGTGATGAAAACAAAGTTGTCTCATCCATTTCCCCCCCCATTGCCGTGACTTGAGGAAGAAAGAAAAGAAGAAATCGGTTCTTCTTGGCCGAAATGAAAAGAGGAAGAAGGGAGTGAAGCATTCGGTTATCCTAGGTCAATATTAAGGTAAGAAAGTTTATACTAGTTCTTGAAATTTTAGTTGATATGGAGTGAGATGTCAAGTTATTTTTGTAACCCATGTTGAAATTTTGAGTGTGGAATGAGTAAGGTTTTCGGCTATGGATATTAATAAGGGTGATGGTTGTTGTTTCATGCTAAATCTAGATGAACAATGGTAGTTGCTTACATCTTGATATTTATGAG
Organism: Gossypium arboreum; assembly: GCF_025698485.1. Lineage (NCBI taxonomy): Eukaryota > Viridiplantae > Streptophyta > Magnoliopsida > Malvales > Malvaceae > Gossypium > Gossypium arboreum. Next base: position 78,802,133 of record NC_069077.1, on the reverse strand, counting down.
TTCCTCTTTTGGTTCTACCTTAGACCCACGAAGTATATTTTTATTTAGTGTTGTTGGAGATTGATGATAGAAGCTAATGAGTGAGAGTTGGATAGATATTATGAGGTTAAAATTCATGGGATTGTAAGCTTGTAAGTTGGATGATGAAATTCATGCTTTGTGAGGGTAAATGGGTTAAAAGGAGCATTCGACCATGATGTAAAAGCATGATGAAGTGATGTTAAATGCTTTGAATATTGAGTATATGTTGTTGTAAGTTGAATTTAAGGTTTGTTAAATTGTTTTTGTCATTGCCGAATGTGTGTAGTTAAAGAAAAAAAAATTGTTAAAGTGCTTAGTTAATTGATATTAGGTTAATGTATGTGTTTTGAATTGATGGAATGGAGAGGATGCTTTAATTGTGTTATGAACAATTATATGTTAAATTAAGGTTTGCTAAGCTAGCTATTAAGGTGAAGTACAAATGTTAGTATTTGATTGCTAGTGTACATATGGGTATTAGCCGAGTTTTGAACTTGAAACAAAATGGTATTTAGTCAATACATGTAACCATATTTGTAGAATGTATTAAGTATAGAATCGGCCTCAACATAGACATGCATATTCAGCCACATGAGGTAGATTGATGTTGCATGTATTCGGTTAGAGGCAAGCATATTGATGCTTTTATCTTGGCTTAGATAATCGGCTAAAAGAGAGTGTGGGCTAATATGTTGAGTTGATTCATGATTTCATATATATGTGACTCTAATGTCTAATGTATATATGGGTTAAGTACCTTGAGTTTCTCTTTTTGATGGTCAAATGATTAAATCAATTTATTTGTTAAATTAAGCTCAAGAGCAAAGGGGAACTAAATCCGCTAAAGGGAAGGAAAAAGTGATCGAATAGCCGTCGAAATCGTTCGACAACATCGGAGGTAAGTTTTCAAGTAATGAAACTTAGTTTACGATTTGATTAAGTCATGACGTATAATCATAACAAATATATGGTGATATAATGATTCTACTTGAATTATATGTTGAGTTAATTAGTCTATACGTATGATGGGTAGCCGTATGTGCATAGAGATCATGTCACAAAGCAAACCAAATCATGCTGTTTGTATGTGGCTATTGAGCCGAAAATGGGAATGCTTAATAATTGATTTGTGTTTGAATTCTAGTTATGAAAATGAAATAAAGATGTGTCATGATTTACTGACATGTGCATGAATATTTGGATGATAACGAAGGCATTTGTGCTAGTGACTAATTTCGGGCTAAGTCCCGAAGTCATTTGTGCGAGTTACTATATCCGGGCTAAGTCCCAAAGGCATTTGTGCGAGTTACTATATCCGGGCTAAGTCCCGAAGGCATTTGTGCGAGTTACTATAACCGGGCTAGTCCCGAAGACATTTGAGCGAGTAGCTATATCCGGTTAAATCCCGAAGGTACTTGGTTTGGGAATGAGCGATCTTGCTGTAATAATTTCAATTAATATGCTCGTAAAATCCCAACGATGAGGTACGTTTCGTATATGCATTGGATTGTTGATCCCTTTTAAATAGTATTCGCTCAGTCGTTTAATGAGCTTCCGACTTTTGGTTAAGTTGATCTTTTATGTATGAGTATAAGGGTTGGTAATGTGAAGTAGGTATGATTTTGAGAATGTGTGTATATGAAATTATCCGTATGTCATATGAATGCTATACTTCAATTGTGCCTAATTTCATTGCTCAAAACTTACTAAGCATTAAATGCTTATTCCGTTTCTTTGATTCTCTATTTTATAGATTTTGGTTCGTCAGCTATCGGACTCGGGATTGTCGAAGTCGAAGTCTTCCACACTATCAAAGCCCTTTTGGTACACTTTTGGTTGAACTCTGAAAATGGCATGTATAGGACTACCCTTTTTTGTTGTTGGTCATGTACCCTTTGGTTTTGTATAAATTTGGATAGCCATGCGAAAATGGCTTATATACACTTTGAGCATAGCATTATAATCGTTTTGTATGTTGTTCATTGAGAGGTATGGAAATGTTTGGTAACAATTAGCCACTGGAATGGTTAATCATGATCATTTTGGTGCTTTGTATGACAAATTCTAGTTGATTCATGGAAAACCATGAAATAGGTAAAGTTTACCTAAAAAAAAAACAGATGCTGACAGCAGCAGTGGTGTGGATTTGAAAAATTACTAAAAATAGTAGGAATGGAATTAAATAGTGAATAAATTATGTAATCGAACCTTGATGAATCTAATTTCATATGGAAGAAACGAAATGATCATATGAGTCGTATTTTAAGAGATATTTAAGTTTTCGTGGAACAGGGCCAGAGCAATTTCTGGATCCCCTGTTCTGAGTTTGAAAATTCACTATAAATTAACCAGAGATAATTAGAAGTCATGCCCTATATGTACAGATTCCTTTTCGAGTCTAGTTTCTTTAGAAATAAACGGCATAAGTAATGAAGCCCTGTACAGGAAGATATATAAGTTGTAATACATGAAGGTCAGAGTAGTCGAACCCTGAAATAGGGGAGACTTTAACTAATAAACTGTACTAATTGGCCCAATCAAAAATTCTAGAAAAAAATTTGTAGATGGATATATGAGTCTAGTTTCAGGAAAAATTTACGGAATCAGTTTTCGAGCTTCGAAACTCGATATAGGATTTTTAAGGTGACAGTGACACAGTTAGCCAGCTTGTCTGGAAATTTTTAAAATGGACTGTGAAAATAAATGAATTATGTCTGTTAGCACCTCATGTTCGACTCCGGCAACGGTCTCGGGTGCGGGGTGTTACAGCATCCGTTGTTAATGTCGACCACCAAATATAAGCCTTACCCATTTTATCAAGACACGACACATGTATGATAATCATAAAGAAAACAAGCCATTTCCTTGAAAGTTCACTGTATATTTTCAAGCTAGTACCTAGCCATATTTAAATATTCATATATTTTACCTCTGAATTCTTCAACACTATACTTTCTAATTATTAATCGAGAGCCATTGAACTATTCCAATCAGTTGAGGACCTAGGGGTGCCATAAGAAGCATATCAGGGGGCGAGGTTGTGGAGCCACTGAATTGGCTCACACCATTTCTATGAACTACTAACTCATTAAGTTGAAAAGACATTTTGATTAAACTATCATGCATTTACAAAACTGATAAACTATAACTTATCTCTTGTTTAAAAGTTAGAATATTACCATTTACCTCATCAAGGTCAGTATGATCAAATTATATTAAAATTCATTAAATTTGTAAGAAAAACAAGGGTTAAATCGGATCAATCAATATCACACTACGCTATGTTCAGTTTGAGAATCGACTAAAATACCACTCAATGTAACACCCATAACCCAATTCTATCACTAAATTAGGTTATAGAGTATTATCAGATAATTCAGAGCAATTAATAACAGATAGCATCAAGTTACCAAATTAATTAACAAAATTTCATAAATAATTCAGATCAGAGTAGAACCTACACTGGGCCTTAAATCAAGCCTATGAGGCCTTTAAAATAGTTTAGGAACAATTGAGGACCAATTTAAGGCAAAACATAAGATTTGGGGCAAAGTGAAAAATTTCAAATTAGGGGTCACACTGCTATGTGTCTAGGCCATGTGACAGAGCCCAAACCGTGTGGCTCTAGACATGGTCGTGTAACTATCCTAGATGCCCGTGTTGTAATAGCCTATTTTTTAATTGTGACGAAATAGTACTTTTGGGACCACAAATTTCCATTGTGTTGGCTTGTAAATGTTATTTATAGAATATTTATGAGGCCATTAGGGTCGTATTAATTTTTGGTTAGGAAATTTTATCGTTTAAATAGCTAATTAAAGAAAAATGATTAAATTGTAAAAGGTACAAAACTTAGTAATTATTGCATCTAAGTGATTAAATAGTTTAATTACTAAATGAGGAAGGACCTATGTAGCAATTAGCCCCTAGTCATTATGTTGGGACGACATTAAGAAAGAAAATGATAAAAATAATGTATAATTAATGGTAAAATTGTAAATAAAGTAAATAAAGTAAAAACAAATTGAAAAGTGAGATTTCCTTTTTCATTTCTTCATCTTCTTGCTGAAAACTACCATTGAAGACCTAAGATAGCTTCAGTCACCTTCTTAGCTTGCATGGTATTGAAATTGACCAGTTTTCTTGTAATTTTTATGTTTTTTAGATTGTTGCAACTAGGTCTAGCTAGCCTGTACCTTTGTTTTTGAATCTGTTACAAATTTTAGAAGTTACCATTAATGAATCTTGATTTTTTGTGATTTTATATGTTTGAAACTTTGATTGTGGTATTTGGTTATTTTGTGAAGTAATTTTTGTTAGATTTTGATTTAAGGGTTAAATTGTTAAAATGTCAAAATTTCTAGGTTTGATAGTGAATTTAATGTATAATAGGGACTGTTAAAGGGCTTATAATATTTGGCTATAAATTTGATTACTAGAAAATAGTCAATTTGATGATTTTTGAGTTAGAGGATTAAATTGCAAAAGTTGTAAAAGTTTAGGGAAAATGTATAATTAATAAAAAGTTAAAGGTCATATGCATTGAATGGAATGTGAAATGTGTATGAGATTAATATATTGTGTTTAATTATTATATAGATCAAGATTTGAATCAAAAAGACAATAACTAAGGATAAGGGAAAATAGCGGAATAGTCCCTATGTGTTGACTAGAATTAAATCGTAGGTAAGTCCATAGTATTTCAATACACAAATAAAGTTCTACTTGATATCTTATATTATTTTTCTTTAGTTAATATGTTTATAGGTAATTATTGATGATTGCACATATGTACCTCTGTTTATACTTTGGTAACCCTGAATCAAATAGTATATGAATTGTGTCTAATTGTATTTAGATTAATTAATACACTATATTCTTATTAAGTTATGTAAGCTTACCTATTCTTGTGGACTGTTTTGTAGATAATCATTGTTGATGTTTTGGGAGGATCAATCAACCGGCTCACACTATCCTCCTAGGGTATGGCATGTATATATAGATAAATATGTGGTTTTGAAATATATAAGATGTTTTTTAATGGTGTCTTGGTATGTTTTATGTTTAGAAGGTTATGGCTTGGTTAGGTGTACTTTAATGCTTCACCAAGTATTGCCATTTTGGGCATTTTCAATTACTTGTATATAAGATTCCTTTTTGATGTTTTGTGATGACTTGTGTGACAGCCCTAATTTGACCCTAGTCGGAATGTGGTTTCGAGACCACAAAACCGAGTCATAAAATTTAGTTAAAATTTTATTTGCATACCTTATATGTGTGGTAGTACTTGTTTAAAAATTTGATGTTTTAATTTTTATGTTAGGAATGTGAATCTTGCTTGAAAGGATTTAGTTGAGAGACTTAGAAAATTTTGATAGGTAAATAAGTAAGGACCAAATAGTATTGAAATATGAAAATTTGGGTTTGCATGTCAAAATGCCCAATTTATGTTGAGTGGCCGGCCAAGCATGGCTTCATTCTTCCAAGATTATGTTGTTTATTATTTAATATTGGTAAGTAATTAAAATAGAGGAGAAATAAAGATTAATAATAAGAAAATGAACAAAAAAAAAGGGTGTGTTCATCCTTGCTATCCTTTAATGAAAAACCAAGTAAAAGAAAGAGAGAAAAGCTTTGGAGAAGTTCGGCCATACTTGTATCTAGGTTGAGGTATGTTGAAGTTATTCCTTTAAATTCATGTATATTTTTGGTTGTTAGTTTGAATTCTATCTATCCCATGGTTGGATTTGGGGTTGTTGGAGAGTTGGGATTTGACAAAGAAGCTTAAAAATTTTAGTTGATACCTTGATGCTATTAACATGTTAGTTATATGGATGTGTTAAGTTGCTTGTTATGTTAGCATGAAAGTTGAAGTTGTTAAGTCATTTTGTTGGAGGTGCCGAATTTAGGACTAAGAAGAGAATGAGTATTCGGCTAACATAGTTGAAAGGGGATGTTGCCGATTTTTAGATTTAGATTATGGGAGTGGCTATAATGGGCATTAAGATGTTGAACTTAAGAAATGTAGTCACATGTGGATTTATATGATATTACAAATAGAGGTGTAGCTATGCTAGATTGGGAAAAAGTCGATCAAGTGTGCATGAGAAGAATTTAGGTGTTTAGATGATGTTATAGATGACATTGTACATGTATATATATATACATAAGTATGCCCATTCGTGATGTTACCTTTAATTATGTGTATAATCGACTAAATGGGTAATTAGTAAGAGTGGTTGCCGAATATACAAACATACATATGCATGTGTAATTGAATTATAAATGTTTAGCAAGATGATTAAACTAGTTAATTTATTTATTAAGCCCGAGAAGTTAAAGAAGGGGAATCAAGCAAGGGCAAAGGCAAGGACATCGAGTAGCCGGGTCGGAACCGTTATACCCAACACAAGGTAAGTCCTTAAGCACTTTTTGTGAGAACTCCTTGGATAGATATTTTTCAGAGTGATTCTCCTACTTATTAATATGACCATATGTACAATTTGAGTTAAGTAAATTGCTTTACCATTAAACAACATAGGGCACTATGTGTGCAAAATTATGTGGCACTATGTGTGCCGATTGGGAGGTTGAAGCATGAGGGAATCTCAAATGCACTATGTGTGCGATTTACAATGGCACTATGTGTGCGATTTACTATGGCACTATGTGTGCGAACATAATAAGCACTATGTGTGCAACATTCGGTTGTTGATATAAATTGTGCATGAACGAGGTAAGTGATTGAGCTACTAACTAAATATCGAAATTGAGGTTGAGCGGTGTATGCATAAATTTATCTAGTGCATCATTGTTCCAAACTTGAGGAAATGGATCTAAATCGATTGGGCTAACTTGGCATTTGATTTGATTGAAGGACTTGGCATGAGATCGAACCAAAAATTTAAGAAATTGTAGCATAGTTTGTTATGGTTGGAAAAATTGATTTTGTATTATTTGTTTTTCACTTATGATTATTATTGTTGGACGGTAGAGTAGTGCTTATGACTTACTGAGTTATGTACTCATTTGGTGTGCTTATTTGTTGCTTATTTAGGTTCTTGATCCATTTTGTGTGCTCGGGACCATCGTCGAAGTCATCACACCGGCTAGCAACTTTTGGTATTTTCTTCTTAGTTGGTCTAGGAGAACATTTCGGCATGTATAGGCTATTATGTTTGTTTGAAATTTGGTATGTAACCTTTTAGCCATGCGAAAATGGCATAAATGTTCGGTTGGATTTGGTTTTATGATGTTTGGTCACAAGTCTTAGTAATTCGGTTTTGGTTGAGTATTGGTTGAGGTCTACTCGATTATTACGCCATATGTCGTGGCTGATTTATTTTCGGTGCTATACTCATGATATGGCTATAGTGTAGTAGGGAGATGGTCGGTGATGATTAGCCTCTGGCATGGCTAGTCATGGTCATAATTGGTGACATGTATGATGAATTATTAGTTAGACCAAGGAAAATCATGAAATAGGCATAGTTCACTCTAGTAACAGATGCAAACAGCAGCAGTGATGTGAGATTGAAAAATTACTAAAAATAGTGGAAATGAAATTAAATAATGAATAAATTATGTAATCGAAGATCGATGAGTCTATTTTCATACGGAAGAAGCGAAACGACCATATGAGCTATATGTTAAGAGATGTTTAAATTCTCGCGAAGCAGGGCCAGAGCGATTTCTGGATCCCCTATTCTGACTTAGGAAATTTACCATAAATTTTATCGAGATAATTAGAGGTCGTACCTTATATGTACAGATTCATCATTGAGTCTAGTTTCATTAGAGACAAACGGTATAGGCATTGAAGCCCTGTACAGGGAGATATTTAAGTTGAAATGCACAGAGGTCAGTATAGTCGAACCTTGAAATAGGGGAGACTTTAATGAATAAACTGTACTAATTGGCCCAACCAAAAATTCTACAAAAATTCTACCATATAGATATATGAGTCTAGTTTCAGGGAAAATTTATGGAATTGGATTTTGAGTTTCAGAACTCAAGATATGATTTTTAAAGCGACTACGATACAGTTAGCCAGCATGCCTGGAAAAAAAAATTTGGGGGAAATAAATGAAGTAAGCTCGGTAACACCTCGTGTTTGATTTCCGGTAACGGCCACGGGATCGGGGTGTTACAACTTGAAAATGGTTATTTGTGATAAGTTTTGTTAAGTGTTTGAACTAGATTTTATGCATGAAATAAGGTAATGTTGGCTTGTTTTGGTATGTACTGTTTTAGTATATTGTGGTGCTTTTGAATGGCACATTGGTTAGGTGAATTAGGTTGTCTGAAATGACATGATTATGTGTATTTGAATATGCTTAAGTCTCTTTAAAGTGTGCGTGAATGGATGGGTTAGTTATGCATGAATTGGTTATGAAATGGCTTGATTTTGGGTAAAATTTTAGGTTCAAACGGCTTGGGACACGGGCTATCACACGGTCGTGTGAGACATATGGTCTAGCGACACGACCATGTGTCATATGAGAATTTCTTAGTGTTCAAGTCAATGAGTTACAGGGCCTGGCCACGGCATGGCACACGGGCGTGTAAGGCAACTCAGAAAGTTACACGGCCTGTAACGCCCCCACGCCCGAGACCGTCGCCGGAGTCGAGTATGAGGTGTTATTAAGCTTAATTTAACATATTTAGAACTTTGGATTATTTATTTCTACATTCACAACTTTTAAGCTACTTGCATCACAGTCACAAGAAAAATCATATCTCGAGTTACGAAACTCAAAATCAAGATCTGTAAATTTTCCCTAAATCTAGACTCATATACCTATCTACTAATTTTTTTCTAGAATTTTTGGTTGGGCCAATTAGTACAGTTTATTAGTTAAAGTTACCCCTGTTTCAGGACTTGACTGGTCTGACCTCTGTTTACAACAAACCACATTTCTCTCTGTAAAAAATCCATATAACTATGAGGTTTATTTCTCCTGAAACTAGACTCAATAAGGATTCTGAGAATATAAAATACACTACCTAATTATATCTTTACAATTTATGGTGAATTTCTAAAGTTGGAACAGGGGATTCAGAAACTGCTATGACCCTGTTTCACTAAAATTCAAATATCTTGTAACATATAATTCCTTTACCTGTTTCATTTGTTTCATGTGAAACTAGACATAATAAGCTTCAATTTGATATGTAGTCCATCACCAATTTCAATTTCTATGATTTTTAGTAAATTTTTAAACTTGCATCAGTGTTGCTGCAGTATTCTGTTTATGGCAAATTTCATCCCTTATATGAGTTTTTATGCACTAAGTATCTTAATAATTTTCCTTAACATCAAATATAATCTAAACTAACTATTTTCATAATTTATCATTATCAAGCATTTCCTCAACCATTCCATCACCATACCATAAGATCATTTACACAAAAAGGTATATTGCTATACATGCCATACTTAAATTTACAAGCCATTACCAAAAGTCTTAGGATAGTGTGGTGAGCCTTGACCTATCCCGACTCTGAGCTGGCTTGTCCAAAACTACAATGAGTAAGAAGGAGGAGTAAGCATAAATGCTTAGTAAGTTCATATGCAAATAATAAGTAACATAACAAACAGTCATACCAATCAATATTAGCATGTATCACTAAAACACATATCACATTTTTAATCATTTTTCATCATCTTATTACCTTATCGTGGTTGTATCAATACTCAACCCGAGGGTTAAATACATACCTGTCCAAAATATCCATTTCACATCAATTACCAATACGTCTCTTTACATCTCGAATATTCCTCCGTTTGAGTAGAACTTTACCCGTTGAACACATCGGGATATAATTCGGATACATGGATAACTTGCACATAAGTGCCATATATGCAATCAAGCAATCATGTAACCCGCCCATAAGCGAACTCAGACTCAACTCAATGAGCTCGGGCGTTCGCATCCATAAGTGAACTCGGACTCAACTCAACGAGTTCGGATGCCTAGTTACATCTCACGAACTCGGACTCAACTCAACGAGTTCGGACATTCGCATCCATAAGTGAACTCGGACTCAACTCAATGAGTTTGGATGCTCAACCATCCTAGTGACATGTCACTTGTATCCTAATCTATTCCTAAGGTTCAAACGGTCTTTTTCCTCGAACACTTATCCTTGCCGTCTTCCGTAGAATGCCGAAATCAATACTCGGTAACAATTATATTTAACAAGTAGTTCACATAATTTACATATTATTTGAAATTAACCACAAAGCATACATTTCATAATAAAATTCAGCATAACATATAATTAACATCAAAAACTTAAAAATAACCATTATGCTACATTATTTACACATGAACTTACCTTGGTACCAAAATACAAAGATTTTGCAATTTAGTCCACAATCTTTTCTTTTCCTCGATTGAGGTCAATTCCCCGTCTTTCTTGATCTAAAATAATACATTTAGCTTATTTAATACTCACATTATCAAATTAATCCTTAACTCAAATTTTGGCAAAATTACAATTTTACCCCTAAACTTTTGCATATTTACATTTTGCCCCTAGGCTCTGGATTAAACTTTATTCCTTATTCTTATGTTTTACAACATGCTGATCACTTTTCTCTTCTATGGCAACATCAAATTCTCACTCTAACATGTACTTGTGACTATTAGGTATTTTCTTGATTAAGCCCTTTTACTCGTTTTTGCTTAAAATCGAGTAGTACAAGTTGTCTAACATAATTTAAAACTTCATATTCTATCATAAAACATCAAAATACACAAATTTCACCTATGGAATTTTTCCAAATATAAACCCTAGGTTAAATTATTGCTAACATAAGCTTTATCGAGTTCAGGGATCTCAAAAACGTAAAAATCATTAAAAGCGGGCTTGGAATCACTTACTATGGAGCTTGGAAGCTTGAAACAAACCCTAGCTATGGAGAACCCTTGAAATTTCGGCCTAATGAAGAAGATGGACAAAATTGGCTTTTAATTTTGTTTTAATTCATTTTAATAACTAAATGACCAAAATACCCTTACTAATAAACTTTCCAAAAATTCCTTCCATGTCCTAATTTTTTCCATGAACTTAAAATTGGTCAAATTCTATTTAAGACCTCCTAATTAATATTCCAAAACAATTTCATACTAAAAACTTCTAGAATGCAAGTTTTGCAACTTGTTCGATTTAGTCCCTACTTTCAATTTAAGCACTTTAGGCATAGAATTTCATCACGAAATTTTCACACAATCATGCAATCATATCATAAACCTCAAAATAATTATAAAATAATTATTTCTATCTCGGATTTATGGTCACGAAACCACTATTCCAATTAAGCCCTAATTCGGGATATTACAACTCTCCCCCCCTTTAAGGATTTTCGTCCTCGAAAATCTTACCGGTAAACAGATGTGGGTATTGATTTCTCATAGTTTCTTCGGATTCCCATGTAGCTTCTTCTACTCCATGCCTTTGCCACAACACATTCACAAGTGCAACATTTTTATTCCTTAGTTGTTTGACCTCTCGAGCTAAAATCTTAATCGGTTCTTCTTCGTAGGTCATATTTGGTTGTAGTTCAATTTCTGTCTGTGAAACTACATGTGAAGGATCCGAAAGATACAGACGTAACATAGATACGTGGAACACATCATGAATCTTCTCTAATTCAGATGGTAATGCTAGCCGATATGCTACCGGTCCAACTTTTTCAATTATTTCATACGGCCCAACAAAATGCAGACTTAATTTGCCCTTCCGTCCAAATCTAAGGACTTTCTTCCACGGAGTCACCTTTAAAAATACTTTATCACCAACTTGAAATTCAATGTCCTTTCGCTTTAGGTCGCATAAGATTTACATCTATCTGAAGCGACTTTCAAACAATCTCGAATTATCTTCACTTTTTCTTCAGTTTCTTTTATTAGATCAACTCCAAAAATCTGATTTTCCTTGAGTTCAGTCCAATACAATGGCGTTCGACACTTACGACCATATAATGCTTCATAAGGTGCCATTTTCAAGCTCGTCTAATAACTATTATTGTAAGCAAATTCCACCAACGGTAAGTATCTTTCCCAACTTCCTTGAAATTCCAATACACAACATCTAAGCATATCTTCAAGAATCTGAATTATTCTTTCTGATTGTCCATCAGTTTGTGGATGAAAAGCAGTACTGAAATTTAACTTCTTACCTAACACGTCTTGCAACTTTTGCCAAAACCGCTAGGTAAACCTTGGATCTCTATCTGAAATAATCGATAATGGTATTCCATGTAATCTAACAATTTCTCTAATATACAGTTCAGCCAACTTGTTAAGAGAATAATCCGTACGTACCGGGATAAAATGAGCCGACTTAGTTAATCTGTCAACTATTACCCAGATGGCATCTTTCTTTCCCAAGTCAATGGCAATCTGAAACAAAATCCATAGTAATCCAATCCCATTTCCATTCGGGAACCATAATAGGTGGAGTAATCTGAAGGTACTTGGTGTTCACTTTCACTGTTGACAAATTAAGCATTTGGACACAAACTTTGATATATCTCTTTTCATTCCATTCCACCAATACATTTTCTTCAAGTCATTATACATTTTCGTACTACCGGATGAATCGAGAAATAACCACTATGTGCTTCTGTAGGATCTTTTGAATCAATTCCTCATTCTTGATACACAAATCCGATCTTTAAACATTAAGCTCCGTCGAACCAATTCAAATCGATCCGTGTCGACTTCACATTATTTTCTTTTGGCTAGCAAATCTTGATCATTTTTCCGAGTTTGAAATCTCTTGTAAAACATCGGTCTTGCTCTTAACTCTGCTAGAATCAAACCGTCATCTGACATTTTCAACTGAGTGTTCATAACTCTAAAAGCAAACAACAACTTTCTACTTAAAGCATCGGCAACCACATTCGCTTTTCCCGGATGATAATCAATAACAAGCTCATAATCTTTCAATAACTCCAACCATCTTCGCTGTCTCAAATTCAAATCTTTTTTGTGACATCAAGTATTTAAGACTTTTGTGATCGGTATATACTAGGCACTTTTCACCATACAAATAATGTCGCCAAATCTTCAAAGCAAACACCACTGCAGCCAATTCCAAATCGTGAGTAGGATAATTCCTCTCATGAGGTTTTAACTGCCTCGAATCATAAGCCACCACTTTTCCTTCTTGCATGAGTACACACCCCAAACCATTTAGAGAAGCATCACTATACACCACAAATTCTTTACCTAATTCGGGTTGTACCAACACCGGTGCTTGATTAATAACTTTTCAATTCTTCAAAACTCTATTGACATTCTTCCGTCCATTCAAATTTAACATCCTTTCGGAGTAGTCTAGTCATAGGAGCAGCAATTATAGAAAATCCATTTACTTACCGCCGATAATACCCAGCTAGCCCTAAGAAACTTCTAACTTCGATTCGTTTTTTGGTGGTTTCCAATCAACAATGGCTGAAATTTTACTAGGATCAACTTTGTATACCATCACGAAACAATATGACCCAAAAATCCAACTTCCGGAGCCAAAATTCACTTTTACTAAACTTAGCATACAATGCTTATCTTTCAAAGTTTGCAAAACTATCCTCAAATGCTCAAGATGCTCGTCTCATCTTTTGAATAAATTAAAATATCATCTATAAACACCACAACAAATCTGTCCAAGTATGGCCGAAATATGTGATTCATTAAATCCATAAACACAGCAGGAGCATTTGTTAACCCGAATGGCATAGTTAAAAATTCATAATGACCGTACCTTGTTCTAAAAGTAGTTTTAGGCACATCCGACTCCTTTACCCGCAGTTGGTAATACCCAGATCTCAAGTCAATCTTTGAAAACCATGTCGCTCCTTTTAGCTGATCAAACAAATCATCAATTCTTGGCAACGGATACTTGTTTTTGATTGTCACCTTGTTTAACTGCCGATAATCAACACACAACCTCATAGAACCATCCTTCTTTTTCACAAATAACACGGGAGCACCCCAAGGTGAAAAACTCGGACTCACAAAACCTTTATCAGTCAACTCTTGCAACTGCGACTTTAATTCCTTCAACTCTGCTGGTGCCATTCTATACGGAGCAATCGAAATCAGAGCTGTTCCCGGTATCAAATCAATACCAAATTCTACTTCCCTGACTGGAGGCAAACCCAGCAATTCTTCTGGAAATACGTCCGCAAATTCACACACAACCGGCACTGATTCAACCCGCAGAGTTTCACCATTTTCACACTTTAATTCTATAACCTTTTCTTTGCAATTTATTTTAGCATCATGCAATGTCAACCAATCCATACCCAAAATAACATCAAACTCATCAAACGGCAACAACATCAAGTCGGCCGGAAAGTAATGATCCCAAATCATTAAAGGACATTTCTTACATACTTTATCAACAGTCACACATTTGCCTAACGGATTCGACACTCTAATCATAAATTATGTGTTCTCAATAGGTATATTCATACTAGACACCAATTGCATGCACACATATGAATGAGTAGAACCGGGATCAATCAAAGCAATAACATTAACATTATAGAGAGAAAATGTACCGGTAATCACATCAGGTGAGGAAGCATCTTCACGTGCTTTAATAGCATAAGTTCTAGCCGGATCCCTTCCTTCAGGTCTAACCGATGCATCCCTGGCTACATTCTTACTGCTTGTTTCACTTCCATCTTTTCTCGGATACCTTCCCCTCGAGTCTGCACCACTAGCTTTTACATTCTGAAATTTTTCTTTCTCAGCTCTCTCTGGGCAGTCTCTAATAAAATGATCCGGAGAACCACATCGAAAACATTCATTTGCTCTACATGGACCAAAATGATTTCTACCACACCGCTGGCACTCGGGTTTAACAAATCTCGAGTTCCCTACACTGGCTGCAGAAGTATTCTGAGATTTAGGACCCACATTTTGCTTCTTATAATTCCCATATGATTGTCCAAATGAAGCTTGGGAGCGAGGATTCATATTCCTTGACTTTCTAGGTTGTGAAAATGAACTACTCATCGGTCTTTTCTTCTAATTTCTAGTCTCACCTCTACCTTTTTATTTTCTTTAAGTAGTTCTTCACCTTGCAAGCTCGATCAACCAAGACTACCATTTCTTTTAGTTCAAGGATCCCGACAAATACTTTAATGTCTTCGTTGAGCCCGTCTTCAAATCGTCGGCACATCTTGGCTTCAGAGGAACATATTCCCTGCATACTTACTCAATCGAACAAACTCTCTTTCATATTCGAGGCTGTCATATTACCTTGCTTCACTCAAGAAACTCTTTACATTTCGATCAATAAACCTTTCACTAATATATTTCTTCCAAACTCTTCTTGAAAGAATTCCCAGTTACCCTCTCTTTCGGTACCACCAAATCAAAGTCTTCCACCAATTATAGGTTGAATCTCTCAACAAAGATGTAGCACATTTCAAACATTCTTGGTGTACAAGATAATTCATCAAATACCGGATAGAATTTTCAAGCGAACTCGCTTTCTGCATCATCCTCAATATTTGCTCTAAATTCTTCAGCCCCTTGTTTACGAATTCTGTCAATGGGGGTTCTGTGAAATTTTATCATATCCATACCTTGAGGTATCGGGGGTATAGGTTGAGGAATTGGGGGAGGTGGGGAGGTCGTACATTTGGGTTCGTCTGAGCGAACTCGATGTACCATGCACTCATCATTTGGAGAAAGGCTTCTCGATCCCTTTCTCCTCCTCCCCGACCAATAGTAGGAGGTGGGTTTTCGATCGGCGCTGCTCCTTCACCGGAGTGGCGCATTACTCTCTACTTCATCTGCCACAATTTGGATCGGGATCCATTTACTATATAAAAAATTTCATTTAAAAGGTCAAGTCGTCACACTATCACAATTCATACATATGGCATGTATAGCAAAATCCGTACATACAACACGTAGTCCGAGAACCGACTAAACCTGCTCTGATACCACTAAATGTAACGTCCCCAAGCCCGAGACCGTCGCCGGAGTCGAGTATGAGGTGTTACTAAGCTTAATTTAACATATTTAGAACTTTGGATTATTTATTTCTACATTCACAACTTTTAAGCTACTTGCATCACAGTCACAAGAAAAATCATATCTCAAGTTACAAAACTCAAAATCAAGATCTGTAAATTTTCCCTAAATCTAGACTCATATACCTATCTACTAATTTTTTTCTATAATTTTTGGTTGGGCCAATTAGTACAGTTTATTAGTTAAAGTTACCCCTGTTTCAGGACTTGACTGGTCTGACCTCTGTTTACAACAAACCACATTTCTCTCTGTAAAAAATCCATATAACTATGAGGTTTATTTCTCCTGAAACTAGACTCAATAAGGATTCTGAGAATATAAAATAAACTACCTAATTATATCTTTACAATTTATGGTGAATTTCTAAAGTTGGAACAGGGGATTCAGAAACTGCTATGACCCTGTTTCACTAAAATTCTAATATCTTGTAACATATAATTCCTTTACCTGTTTCATTTGTTTCATGTGAAACTAGACATAATAAGCTTCAATTTGATATGTAGTCCATCACCAATTTCAATTTCTATGATTTTTAGTAAATTTTTAAACTTGCGTCGGTGTTGCTACTGATGATTCATTTATGGCAAATTTCATCCCTTATATGAGTTTTTATGCACTAAGTATCTTAATAATTTTCCTTAACATCAAATATAATCTAAACTAACTATTTTCATAATTTATCATTATCAAGCATTTCCTCAACCATTCCATCACCATACCATAAGATCATTTACACAAAAAGGTATATTGCTATACATGCCATACTTAAATTTACAAGCCATTACCAAAAGTCTTAGGATAGTGTGGTGAGCCTTGACCTATCCCGACTCTGAGCTGGCTTGTCCAAAACTACAATGAGTAAGAAGGAGGAGTAAGCATAAATGCTTAGTAAGTTCATATGCAAATAATAAGTAACATAACAAAGCAGTCATACCAATCAACATTAGCATGTATCACTAAAACACATATCACATTTTTAATCATTTTCATCATCTTATTACCTTATCGTGGTTGTATCAATACTCAACCCGAGGGTTAAATACATACCTGTCCAAAATATCCATTTCACATCAATTACCAATACGTCTCTTTACATCTCGAATATTCCTCCATTTGAGTAGAACTTTACCCGTTGAACACATCGGAA
Organism: Gossypium arboreum; assembly: GCF_025698485.1. Taxonomy (NCBI): domain Eukaryota; kingdom Viridiplantae; phylum Streptophyta; class Magnoliopsida; order Malvales; family Malvaceae; genus Gossypium; species Gossypium arboreum. The sequence goes on along the minus strand of NC_069077.1, from coordinate 78,784,901 downwards.
TATAATTCGGATACATGGATAACTTGCACATAAGTGCCATATATGCAATCAAGCAATCATGTAACCCGCCCATAAGCGAACTCGGACTCAACTCAATGAGCTAAGGCGTTCGCATCCATAAGTGAACTCGGACTCAACTCAACGAGTTCCTAATGCCTAGTTACATCTCACGAACTCGGACTCAACTCAACGAGTTCAGACATTCGCATCCATAAGTGAACTCAGACTCAACTCAACGAGTTCGGATGCTCAACCATCCTAGTGACATGTCACTTGTATCCTAATCTATTCCTAAGGTTCAAACGGGTTTTTCCTCGAACACTTATCCTTGCCGTCTTCCGTAGAATGCCGAAATCAATACTCGGTAACAATTATATTTAACAAGTAGTTCACATAATTTACATATTATTTGAAATTAACCACAAAGCATACATTTCATAATAAAATTCAGCATAACATATAATTAACATCAATAACTTAAAATAACCATTATGCTACATTATTTACATGAACTTACCTTGGTACCAAAATACAAAGATTTTGCAATTTAGTCCACAATCTTTTCTTTTCCTCGATTGAGGTCGATTCCACGTCTTTCTTGATCTAAAATAACATATTTAGCTTATTTAATACTCACATTATCAAATTAATCCTTAACTCAAATTTTGGCAAAATTACAATTTTACCCCTAAACTTTTGCATATTTACATTTTTGCCCCTAGGCTCGGGATTAAACTTTATTCCTTATTCTTATGTTTTACAACATGCTGATCACTTTTCTCTTCTATGGCAACATCAAATTCTCACTCTAACATGTACTTGTGACTATTAGGTATTTTTACTAATTAAGCCCTTTTACTCGTTTTTTCTTAAAATTGAGTAGTACAAGTTGTCTAACATAATTTAAAACTTCATATTCTATCATAAAACATCAAAATACACAAATTTCACCTATGGGTATTTTTCCAAATATAAACCCTAGGTTAAATTATTGCTAACATAAGCTTTATCGAGTTACAGGGATCTTAAAAACGTAAAAATCATTAAAAACGGGGCTTGGAATCACTTACTATGGAGCTTGGAAGCTTGAAACAAACCCTAGCTATGGAGAACCCTTGAAATTTTGGCCTAATGAAGGCTTTTAATTTTGTTTTTAATTCATTTTAATAACTAAATGACCAAAATACCCTTACTACTAAACTTTCTAAAAATTCCTTCCATGTCCTAATTTTGTCCATGAACTTAAAATTGGTCAAATTGCTATTTAAGACCTCCTCATTAATATTCCAAAACAATTTCATACTAAAAACTTCTAGAATGCAAGTTTTGCAACTTATTCGATTTAGTCCCTACTTTCAATTTAAGCACTTTAGGCATAGAATTTCATCACGAAATTTTCACACAATCATTCGATCATATCATAAACCTCAAAATAATTATAAAATAATTATTTCTATCTCGGATTTATGGTCACGAAACCACTATTCCGATTAGGGCCTAATTCGGGATATTACACGGCCTAACACACGGCTTGGCACACGGGCGTGTGGGGCTACTCAGTGAGTTACACGGCAAAGGACACTAGTTGGGACACAGCTGTATGTCCCTTGTTCGAATGTTACATGGCCTGGAATTGTAACATCCCAAATGTAATGCTCCGTACCCGAGACCGTCGCCGGAGTCGAACACGAGGTGTTAAAAGACTTAATTCATTACCTAAACAACTCAAACAATTTATTTTTAAAATTTTCAGTCAAGCTAGCAATCTGCGTCACAGTCGCTTAAAAATTCATATCTCGAGTTCCAAAACTCGAAATCCAATTCTGTAAATTTTCCCTAAAACTAGACTCATATATCTATTTACTAAAACATTTCTAGAATTTTTGGTCTAGCAAATTAGTACAGTTTATTAGTTAAAGTCTCCCCTGTTTCAGGGTTCGACTGCTCTGACCTCTGTCTATTACGAATCAGATATCTCCTTGTAAAGAGTTTCAATGACTATGCCGTTTGTTTCAATAAGGAATCTGTACATATAAATCATGGCTTATAATTATCTTTGAACAATTTATGGTGAATTTCCAAAGTCTGAACAGGGGATCCAGAAATCGCTTGTGACATCCCTAAATTGACCCTAGTCGGAAAGTGGTTTCGGGACCACTAAACCGAGTCATAATAATAATTAACCATCATAATTGATGCTCATTATATGTATATATGCATGTGTGAAAATTTCATGTTTGGATTTTGTTAATTGTAAGTGAATTTTTATCAAATAGGACTTATGTGAGAAAATTTAGAAATGTGCTAGGCAAATGTAAGGTGGCCTATTAATACATGTGGGAAAGTGTTGTCCTTGCATGTCAAATTAGCCAAAATGAAGCATGATGGCCGGCCATACTATGGGTGGAAACATGTCTCCAACATGTTAGACTAGTGATGCATGTAGGAAACAATAAATTAAGAAAGTTAGCATTAAAGAAATGGAAAAAAAGATAATGATGATAACAAAAAGACTAGTGTTAAAAGACTAGTGTTGCAAATCTTACGAGATAAGCAGTTATACGCAAAGTTTAGTAAATGTGAATTTTGGTTGAAAGAGGTTAGCTTTTTGGGGCACGTGGTGTCCGCATCGGGTGTCAGGGTGGACCCGAACAAAATTCTGGCCATAGTCGATTGGAAACCACCAAGGAATGTTACCGAAGTTAGGAGCTTTTTGTGGCTTGCCGGTTATTACCGATGATTTGTAAAAGGTTTCTCGACGATAGCCACGCCAATGACGAAGCTACTCCAAAAGGATGTTAAGTTCAAATGGACGGAGAAATGTCAGAAAAGTTTCGATCAACTGAAAGCTTATTTGACTGAAGCCCCAATTCTAGTGCAACCCGAATCGGGCAAAGAGTTTGTCATTTATAGTGACACATCCCTACTTGGGTTGGGTTGCGTATTGATGCAAGAAGGGCGAGTTGTGGTCTATGCGTCGAGACAATTAAAGCCACATGCGAAAAATTATCCGACCCATGATCTCGAATTGGCTGCCATCGTATTCGCCTTAAAGATATGGCGACATTACTTATTTGGTGAGAAGTGCCATGTGTATTCGGATCACAAAAGTCTCAAATATTTGATGACCCAAAGAGACTTAAATCTGCGACAAAGGCGATGGCTCGAGTTGTTAAAAGATTATGAGCTCGTCATTGATTATCACCGGGAAGGGCTAATGTGGTTGCGGATGCCTTAAGCCGAAATCACTATTTGCTTTATGGCGATGAATGTACACTTGTCTATCCTACCCGACAATGTGTTAGTAGCTGAATTGAAAGCCAAACCATTATTGATACGTCAAATTCGTGAAGCTCGTAAAGTCGACGATGAGTTGGTTGCAAAACGGGATGAGTGTGTTCGAACAAGGACTCGAAATTTCAAATCGATGATGACGATTGTTTGAGGTTCGAGAAGTCGTCTGTGTGTTCCAAAGAATTGAACTTATTCCAATAATTTTGAATGAAGCCCATTGTAGCCGAATGGCAATCCACCCGGGAGTCTGAAGATGTACAACGATTTGAAACGTCGGTTTTGGTGGCATGGTATGAAACGAGACATCTTTGATTTTGTTTGAGATGTTTAATATGTCAACAAGTGAAAGCGAACATCAAGTGCCTTGAGATTACTTCACCGATCACGATACCCGAGTGGAAATGGGATCGAGTCACAATGGACTTTGTATCCGGACTGCCATTGTCAGTGAGTAAGAAGGATGCGATTTGGGTCGTTGTCGATAGACTGACTAAGTCGGCTCACTTTATCCCCGTACGTACGGATTTTTCAATGGTCAAACTAGCCGAATTGTACGTTTCTCAGATTGTGAGATTACACGGGGTGCCTATTTCCATCGTGTCGGATAGAGATCCGAGATTTACCTCGCGATTTTGGAAGAAGTTGCAAGAAGCTTTGGGTACCAAGTTGCATTTCAGCACCGCCTTCCACCCCCAAACCGATGGTCAATCCGAACGGATAATTCAAATACTCGAGGATATGTTGAGATGTTGTATCCTTGAGTTTAGTGGTTCATGGGAACGGTATCTGCCTTTGATTGAATAGCTTTCAATCAAGTATTAAGATGGCGCCTTACGAGGCTTTATACGGTCGTAAATGCCGTACCCCATTATTCTGGATGAACTTAGTGAAGGTAAATTCTTGAGGTTGATTTGGTTAAGGATGCCGAGCAAAAGTTCGAGTAATTCGTGAAAGTTTGAAAGTCGCCGGATCGCCAAAAGTCGTATGCGGATTTGAAAAGAAAAGATGTTGAATATCGGGTTGGAGACAAGGTCTTTCTCAAAGTTTCATCTTGGAAGAAGGTGCTTAGATTTGGTCGTAAGGGCAAATTGAGTCCGAGGTTCATCGGGCCATATGAAGTATCCGAACGAGTTGGGCGATCGCATATCGATTAATTTTGCCCCCGAGCTCGAAAGGATTCTAACGTTTTCATGTCTCGATGCTTGACGATATAGGTCGATCCATCGCACGTAATTGCTCCATCCGAGATTGAGATTCAGCCTAATTTGAGTTGTGAAGAGGAACCGGTTCGCATTATGAGGCGTGAAGTAAAAGAGTTGCATAATAGGAAAATCCCGTTAGTGAAGGTGTTGTGGCATAAACACGGAATGGAAGAAGCCACTTGGGAACTTGAGGACTCTATGAAAGAGCGATACCGAGCCTATTTACGGTAAGATTTTCGGGGACGAAAATTTCTTAAGTGGGGAGAGTTGTGACATCCCTAAATTGACCCTAGTCGGAAAGTGGTTTGGGACCACTAAACCGAGTCATAATAATAATTAACCATCATAATTGATGCTCATTATATGTATATATGCATGTGTGAAAATTTCATGTTTGGATTTTGTTAATTGTAAGTGAATTTTTATCAAATAGGACTTATGTGAGAAAATTTAGAAATGTGCTAAGCAAATGTAAGGTGGCCTATTAATACATGTGGGAAAGTGTTGTCCTTGCATGTCAAATTAGCCAAAATGAAGCATGATGGCCGGCTATACTATGGGTGGAAACATGTCTCCAACATGTTAGACTAGTGATGCATGTAGGAAACAATAAATTAAGAAAGTTAGCATTAAAGAAATGGAAAAAAGATAATGATGATAACAAAAAAAAAAAGAGTGTGGATGCTTTCCCCCTTGCCGTACATGGGAGAAACAAAAACAAAGAAAGAAAAAAAAAAAAAGTGTTCATTCTCTCATTTTCTCCTTGCTTGGCGAATGTACTAAGAAGAAAGGGGAAGCTTGAGAAAATCAGCCATGGGAGTTTGCTAGACTAAGGTATGTTGATGTTATCCATGAGATTTATGCATGTTTTTAGTTGATAGTTTGAGTTCCACCTAACCCATGGTCTAAACCTTTACCATGAAATGGGGATGATATTCGGCCATGGGTGTTGTCTTCTTGGTATCATTGATGTTTGATGTTTGATGTTGTGGTGGTGAGGCATGAAGATGAGTTAAGGTTCAACTAAGGTGGATTTGTAGATGTTATTTGCATGCTAAAGGTAAAGCTTGTAATGATGCATGGTATGGTGTTGTATGGCATTTGGCCATGGTAGGAAATAAAAGGAAACTATGTTCGTTGTTCATGTCATTTGAATGAGAAGTGCTAGTAAGGTGAAGTACAAATGTTAGTGTTTGATTTACTAGTGTATATATGCATACTAACCTAGTTGTGAACTTGAATCAAATTGGTGTTAAGTCGATACAAGCGACCTTACTTGTTGAATGTATCAAGTGTGGAAATCGGCCTTAACATGAATGTGTATGTTCGGCCACATGAACGAATACATATGTTGATGTGTATATTCGGCCTTAGGTAGCCTATTGAGGGCCTTAGCTTTTCCTTGATGCTTGAATGAATTGTATTGAATTGCTTGATGTAATATAAAATGTGCATGACCAATGTGTATCCAAGCAAAAGGGTGGCCATATGACCATTTAAACTCCTTGTCATATTCGGCCATAAGCTAGCATAATGAGGTTTTAATAAGTTAAATTTGTGTGAACTAGCTCAAGAACTCAAAGGATCAAAGTTGGACAAGGGGAAAGACAAAGTAATCGAATAGCCATTGAAAGCGTGCGACAACATCCGAGGTAAGTCATTAAGCATATATTTTGTATTGATTTAAATGATCATAATATATATGCAATTGTGTTTAATGAATTGATGTGTAAATGAAAATGTATGTGTATGGAATGATGCCATTGTTGAATGTATAAAGGCAGCAAAATGCATAAGGTATTGGTCACGGCACTAAGTGTGCGGGTATAAATGGAGACGGTGACAAGATTGGCACTAAGTGTGCGGGTATAAAATTGTACAGCACTAAGTGTGCGAGTTTGATTCTATAGCACTAAGTGTGCGAGCTGAAAATATATAGCACTAAGTGTGCGGATTCACTATATGCTCTTGTATTACAATTGGCACTTGAGTGTGCGACATTATCGAGTTAATCCGGACAGCGAATCGGGTAAGTACCTTGAGCTCATGACGAATAGACAATATGTTCATGCTCGGGGTTGAGCTTGGTAAGCTTTAAATCTATGTGATGATTGCAATTGTGTGATTGTGGTGAAAATGAGTTAGTGTGTGAAAATGCCTCAAATATCTTATCGTATAAATATGAAATGTGGATGTATGGCTTGGTATGAGATTGAACCGAAAGGTCCGAGGAATTATGGTATAGTTCCGATATGGATGAAGTACCTAGCCTTGTTTCATTGTTTCACTTTGTGATGAATTTAGCTAATGGATAATTGTAAAGTGCTTATGACTTACTGAGTTATAAACTCACTCGGTATTTTCTTATCACCCATTTTAGGTCTCGTGGACTCGTATTGTTGCGTGCTCGGAACCGTCGTTGAAGTCATCACACCGGCTGAAATATTTTGGTATTGTCTTCGTTGTTGAAGAACATTTGGCATGTATAGGCTATTATATTTTGTTGAACTGTGGGTTGTAAACTTTAAGCCATGTGAAAATGGCCTATGTGGTCGTCGAGTTGGATGCTAGAACCTATAGCCACGAGTCTTAGAAACTTTAATTTTGATAAGGTGGCCATAATTTGTGTCATGTTTGATGGATGATTAAGGCCAAGGAAAGATTCATGAAATTGGCATAGTCTACTGCAGTAACTGTTGCAGACAGCAGCAGTAAGGTGAGATTGAAAAATCACTAAAAATAGTAGAAGTAGAATTAAATAGTGAATAAATTATGCAATTGAACCCTGATGAATCTAGTTTAATATGGATGGAACTAAACGACCATATGAGCAGTATATTGAGAGATATTAAAGTTCTCGTGAGACAGGGCCAGAACGGTTTCTGGGTCCCCTGTCGTGACTTTGAAAATTTACTATAAGTTATCCAGAAAGAATTAGAAGTCATGCCTTATATGTGCAGATTCCATTTTGAGTCTAGTTTCATTAGAAACAAACGGCACCAGTATTAAATCCCTGTACAGAGAGATATTCAAGTTTTAACGCACAAAGGTCAGTGTAGTCGACTCCTGTAACATTGGTGACTTTAACTAATAAAATGTACCAATTGGCCCAACAAAAATTCTAGAAATAAATCCATGGATAGATATATGAGTCTAAATTCAGGAAAAATTTACAGAATCAGTTTCGAGTTTTGAAACTCGAGATATGATTTTTATGGCGACAGTGACACAGTTTCCCACATGTCTGAAATGCCAAATTGGTTGGTACCTTGAGAAGATTTGGCCCATTAACCCTCGTGTCCGACACACGCGACGGTCACGGGTTCGGGTGTTACATTTTATTGGTATCGAGCCATGGTTTAGTCTGTTCTAGGACTACCATAGCGTGTGAGTCTAGCTATACATGCCAAATTGTTAGTGCTTAATAATGTGATGACTTCGACGGTTGAAATTTTTTTTGTTTTGATTAGCAATGGAACCGGGTAGAGACCCTTGGCGGATGACGTTGAAAGTGTAGCGGCTGCTCTGCGCAAGGGACACCGCCTGTTGAGCCTCGATCATCCGTGAATAATCAAAATGAAGGCGAAACAAGCCTTCTTCACCATGATGAATGAGTGGGTCGCATAATATGCCCGAACCAACCCGGCTGTCCAACCATTCCCGAATTTAAATACTCCACCCCAAGAGCCCGCAATGCCTCCGATTCTCGATCTGTGAGGTGAGTAAACCACTGTGGACTTGATTAGGAAGCGTGGGGCCGAGGAGTTCAAGGCCATAGTTCTTGATGATGCTTGAAAAGGCCGAGTTACGCTCGATAACACCATTAGAGTGTTAGATGAACTATCATGCACACCGATGAATGTCTTAAGTGTGCTATATCCTTGTTGAGACTCGACTTACTATTGGTGGAGGACTTTAATTTCCATAGTCCCAAATGAGCGAGTTACTTGGGATTTCTTTCAATCCAATTTGAAAGAAATACATTAGTCAACAGTTCATCGATCGAAGCGTAAGGAATTCTTGGAACTCAAGCAAGGCCGGATGACCGTATCTGAATCTGAACATGAGTTCATAAGACTTAGTCGGTATGCTCGGGAGTGTGTGGTGATGAGGTTGCGATGTGCAAAAGATTTGAAGAAGGATTGAATGAAGAGTTAAAGTTACTAGTGGGAATTTTGGAGATAAAGGAGTTCGTGACACTAGTCGAGCGAGCACGCAAAGGCGGAAGAACTTGGGAAGGAGAAGAAGAAGGCTGAATTTGAAGCAAGAGATTACCGTAAAAGATCGACGAGTAAAGCTCCATTCTCGGCTGTAAAGAGGTTCGGGAGGACACCGATGAAGTCGAGGGCATTGCGGGAATTTCCATTAGAGCCCGACCATTGACGGACTCGAGCTACTTGATAGCTAGTGTGGGCAATAATCGTCAAGAGAGACTGAATGCCCCCAATGTGGAAGAGCGACACCTAGGTGAATGTTGGGATAAGTGCATTAATAGGGCTGTTATGGATGCGGTTCGAAGGACCACTTCATTAGAGATTGCACGGAGCTAGATGAGAGGAATAAGGCGCAAGGTGCAAGACCTAGTGGAACGACGGTGGAGGTAGGCCCCGAGAATCTCTGGAGGTAGGGGTGGTAATCGAGAGGAGCCTCTAATCTGCCGTCCGATCCGAGACCCGTGCTCTGCTAGAGCATATGCCATCCACGCACGAGAGGAGGCATCCTCCCCGACGTTATCTTTGGTACTTTTACTCTCTTTGATACTATTGTGATTGCATTGATTGACCCGGCTCTACTCACTCATATGTATGTGAAACCTTAGCATCCGATAAGACTCTACTGTTGAGTCTCTTGAGTTCGTAATTCGAGTGTCAAACCCTTTGGGTCAATACGTGCTTTCGTTGATAAAGTGTGCAAGAGATGCCCCATAATAATTCGAGAATCTGTTTTCCGGCCGATCGATGCTTCTACCATTTCATGAATTCGATGTTATTCTTGGTATGGATTGGTGACCGTACATGATGCGATGGTGGACGCAAAAGGAAAACCATTGATTTGAGGAGTGCAAATAATGAGGTAGTCGAGTCGAGTCTCTTGATTTAAAAGGAGCGCCAACGATAATATCTTCTATGACCGCTTCGGAGGTATGTGAAAAAGGGTGTGAAACATACCTTGCGTATGTGTTTGGAAGTAAAGAGACGAAAAGGAAACTCGAATCGGTACCAGTGGTTTGTGAGTATTCAGATGTTTTCCTAAGGAGTTCTGGGATTGCCACCGGTTCGAGAAGTGGAATTGACATCGAAGTTGTCTGGGTACTCGCTGATTTCAATAGCCCGTATCGTATGGCATTAACGGAATTAAAGGAATTGAAGGTTCAATTGCAAGAATTGACGGATAGAGGTTTCGCTCGACCGAGTTTTTCTCCATGGGGCGCTTTTGTATTGTTTGTGAAGAAGAAGGACGGAACCATGAGGTTGTGCATCGACTATCGTCAACTCAATAAAGTGACGATAAAGAATAAATATCCATTGCCACGAATTGATGATTTGTTTGATCAATTAAAGGGAGCCTCGGTGTTTTCAAAGATAGATTTGAGGTCGGGTACTATCGGTTGAGGGTCCGAGAATCGGACATACCCAAAACCGCTTTTAGAGCGAGGTACGGTCACTACGAATTCTTGGTGATGCCGTTTGGGCTCACTAATGCCCTACGGTGTTTATGGATTTAATGAATAGAATTTTCAGGCCATACTTGGATCGGTTCGTAGTTGTATTTATCGATGACATTTTGGTCTATTCGAGAGATGGCCGAACATCTTGAACACCGAGGCTAGTGTTGCAAGTCTTACGAGATAAGCGATTATCATAAAGTTTAGTAAATGTGAATTTTGGTTGAAAGAGGTTAGCTTTTTGGGGCACGTGGTGTCGCGACGGTGTCGAGGTGGACCGAACAAAATTCAGCCATAGTCGATTGGAAACCACCAAGGAATGTTACCGAAGTTAGGAGCTTTTTGGGGCTTGCGGTTATTACCGATGATTTGTAAAGGTTTCTCGACGATAGCCACGCCAATGACGGCTTACTCCAAAAGGATGTTAAGTTCAAATGGGCGGAGAAATGTCGGAAAAGTTTCGATCAATGAAAGCTTATTTGGTGAAGCCCCAATTCTAGTGCAACCCGAATCGGGCAAAGAGTTTGTCATTTATAGTGACACATCCCTACTTGGGTTGGGTTGCGTATTGATGCAAGAAAGGCGAGTTGTGGTCTATCGTCGAGACAATTAAAGCCACATGCGAAAAATTATCCGACCCATGATCTCGAATTGGCGCCATCGTATTCGCTTTAAAGATATGGCGACATTACTTATTTGGTGAGAAGTGCCATGTGTATTCGGATCACAAAGTCTCAAATATTTGATGACCCAAAGAGACTTAAATCTGCGACAAAGGCGATGGCTCGAGTTGTTAAAAGATTATGAGCTCGTCATTGATTATCACCGGGAAGGGCTAATGTGGTTGCGGATGCCTTAAGCGAAATCACTATTTGCTTTATGCGGCGATGAATGTACACTTGTCTATCCTACCCGACAATGTGTTAGTAGCTGAATTGAAAGCCAAACCATTATTGATACGTCAAATTCGTGAAGCTCGAGAAAGTCGACGATGAGTTGGTTGCAAAAGCGGGATGAGTGTGTTCGAACAAGGACTCGAATTTCAAATCGATGATGACGATTGTTTGAGGTTGAAGTCGTCTGTGTGTTCCAAAGAATTGGAACTTATTCCAATAATTTTGAATGAAGCCCATTGTAGCCGAATGGCAATCCACCGGGAGTACGAAGATGTACAACGATTTGAAAGCGTCGGTTTTGGTGGCATGGTATGAAGCGAGACATCTTTGATTTTGTTTGAGATGTTTAATATGTCAACAAGTGAAAGCGAGAACATCAAGTGCCTTGAGGATTACTTCACCGATCACGATACCCGAGTGGAAATGGGATCGAGTCACAATGGACTTTGTATCCGGACCGCCATTGTCGGTGAGTAAGAAGGATGCGATTTGGGTCGTTGTCGATAGGTGACTAAGTCGGCTCACTTTATCCCCGACGTCACGGATTTTCAATAGTCAAACTAGCCGAATTGTACGTTTCTCAGTTGTGAGATTACACGGGTGCCTATTTCCATCGTGTCGGATAGAGATCCGAGATTTACCTCGCGATTTTGGAAGAAGTTGCAAGAAGCTTTGGGTACCAAGTTGCATTTCAGACCGCCTTCCACCCCCAAACCGATGGTCAATCCGAGCGGATAATTCAAATACTCGAGGCTATGTTGAGATGTTGTATCCTTGAGTTTAGTGGTTCATGGGAGCGGTATCGCCTTTGATTGAATTAACACAACAATAGCTTTCAATCAAGTATTAAGATGGCGCCTTACGAGGCTTTATACGATCGTAAATGCCGTACCCTATTATTCGGGTGAACTTAGTGAAGGTAAATTCTTGAGGTTGATTTGGTTAAGGATGCCGAGCAAAAGTTCGAGTAATTCGTGAAAGTTTGAAAGTCGCCGGATCGCCAAAAGTCGTATGCGATTTGAAAAGAAAAGATGTTGAATATCGGGTTGGAGACAAGGTCTTTCTCAAAGTTTCATCTTGGAAGAAGGTGCTTAGATTTGGTCGTAAGGGCAAATTGAGTCCGAGGTTCATCGGGCCATATGAAGTATCCGAACGAGTTGGGCGATCGCATATCGATTAATTTTGCCCCCGAGCTCGAAAGGATTCACAGCGTTTTCATGTCTCGATGCTTGACGATATAGGTCGATCCATCGCACGTAATTGCTCCATCGAGATTGAGATTCACCTAATTTGAGTTGTGAAGAGGAACAGGTTCGCATTATGAGGCGTGAAGTAAAAGAGTTGCGCAATAGGAAAATCCGTTAGTGAAGGTGTTGTGGCATAAACACGGAATGGAAGAAGCCACTTGGGAACTTGAGGACTCTATGAAAGAGCGATACCGAGCCTATTTACCGGTAAGATTTTCGGGATGAAAATTTCTTAAGTGGGGAGAGTTGTGACATCCCTAAATTGACCCTAGTCGGAAAGTGGTTTGGGACCACTAAACCGAGTCATAATAATAATTAACCATCATAATTGATGCTCATTATATGTATATATGCATGTGTGAAAATTTCATGTTTGGATTTTGTTAATTGTAAGTGAATTTTTATCAAATAGGACTTATGTGAGAAAATTTAGAAATGTGCTAGGCAAATGTAAGGTGGCCTATTAATACATGTGGGAAAGTGTTGTCCTTGCATGTCAAATTAGCCAAAATGAAGCATGATGGCCGGCTATACTATGGGTGGAAACATGTCTCCAACATGTTAGACTAGTGATGCATGTAGGAAACAATAAATTAAGAAAGTTAGCATTAAAGAAATGGAAAAAAAGATAATGATGATAACAAAAAAAAAAAGAGTGTGGATGCTTTCCCCCCCCTTGCCGTACATGGGAGAAACAAAAACAAAGAAAGAAAGAAAAAAAAAAGTGTTCATTCTCTCATTTTCTCCTTGCTTGGCCGAATGTACTAAGAAGAAAGGGGGGGGAAGCTTGAGAAAATCAGCCATGGGAGTTTGCTAGACTAAGGTATGTTGATGTTATCCATGAGATTTATGCATGTTTTTAGTTGATAGTTTGAGTTCCACCTAACCCATGGTCTAAACCTTTACCATGAAATGGGGATGATATTGACCATGGGTGTTGTCTTCTTGGTATCATTGATGTTTGATGTTTGATGTTGTGGTGGTGAGGCATGAAGATGAGTTAAGGTTCAACTAAGGTGGATTTGTGGATGTTATTTGCATGCTAAAGGTAAAGCTTGTAATGATGCATGGTATGGTGTTGTATGGCATTTGGCCATGGTAGGAAATAAAAGGAAACTATGTTCGTTGTTCATGTCATTTGAATGAGAAGTGCTAGTAAGGTGAAGTACAAATGTTAGTGTTTGATTTACTAGTGTATATATGCATACTAACCTAGTTGTGAACTTGAATCAAATTGGTGTTAAGTCGATACAAGCGACCTTACTTGTTGAATGTATCAAGTGTGGAAATCGGCCTTAACATGAATGTGTATGTTCGGCCACATGAACGAATACATATGTTGATGTGTATATTCGGCCTTAGGTAGCCTATTGAGGGCCTTAGCTTTTCCTTGATGCTTGAATGAATTGTATTGAATTGCTTGATGTAATATAAAATGTGCATGACCAATGTGTATCCAAGCAAAAGGGTGGCCATATGACCATTTAAACTCCTTGTCATATTCGCCATAAGCTAGCATAATGAGGTTTTAATAAGTTAAATTTGTGTGAACTAGCTCAAGAACTCAAAGGATCAAAGTTGGACAAGGGAAAGACAAAGTAATCGAATAGCCATTGAAAGCGATGCGACAACATCCGAGGTAAGTCATTAAGCATATATTTTGTATTGATTTAAATGATCATAATATATATGCAATTGTGTTTAATGAATTGATGTGTAAATGAAAATGTATGTGTATGGAATGATGCCATTGTTGAATGTATAAAGGCAGCAAAATGCATAAGGTATTGGTCACGGCACTAAGTGTGCGGGTATAAATGGAGAGCGGTGACAAGATTGGCACTAAGTGTGCGGGTATAAAATTGTACAGCACTAAGTGTGCGAGTTTGATTCTATAGCACTAAGTGTGCGAGCTGAAAATATATAGCACTAAGTGTGCGGATTCACTATATGCTCTTGTATTACAATTGGCACTGAGTGTGCGACATTATCGAGTTAATCCGGACAGCGAATCGGGTAAGTACCTTGAGCTCATGACGAATAGACAATATGTTCATGCTCGGGGTTGAGCTTGGTAAGCTTTAAATCTATGTGATGATTGCAATTGTGTGATTGTGGTGAAAATGAGTTAGTGTGTGAAAATGCCTCAAATATCTTATCGTATAAATATGAAATGTGGATGTATGGCTTGGTATGAGATTGAACCGAAAGGTCCGAGGAATTATGGTATAGTTCCGATATGGATGAAGTACCTAGCCTTGTTTCATTGTTTCACTTTGTGATGAATTTAGCTAATGGATAATTGTAAAGTGCTTATGACTTCTTGAGTTATAAACTCACTCGGTATTTTCTTGTCACCCATTTTAGGTCTCGTGGACTCGTATTGTTGCGTGCTCGGAACCGTCGTTGAAGTCATCACACCGGCTGAAATATTTTGGTATTGTCTTCGTTGTTGAAGAACATTTGGCATGTATAGGCTATTATATTTTGTTGAACTGTGGGTTGTAAACTTTAAGCCATGTGAAAATGGCCTATGTGGTCGTCGAGTTGGATGCTAGAACCTATAGCCACGAGTCTTAGAAACTTTAATTTTGATAAGGTGGCCATAATTTGTGTCATGTTTGATGGATGATTAAGGCCAAGGAAAGATTCATGAAATTGGCATAGTCTACTGCAGTAACTGTTGCAGACAGCAGCAGTAAGGTGAGATTGAAAAATCACTAAAAATAGTAGAAGTAGAATTAAATAGTGAATAAATTATGCAATTGAACCCTGATGAATCTAGTTTAATATGGATGGAACTAAACGACCATATGAGCAGTATATTGAGAGATATTAAAGTTCTCGTGAGACAGGGCCAGAACGGTTTCTGGGTCCCCTGTCGTGACTTTGAAAATTTACTATAAGTTATCCAGAAAGAATTAGAAGTCATGCCTTATATGTGCAGATTCCATTTTGAGTCTAGTTTCATTAGAAACAAACGGCACCAGTATTAAAGCCCTGTACAGAGAGATATTCAAGTTTTAACGCACAAAGGTCAGTGTAGTCGACTCCTGTAACATTGGTGACTTTAACTAATAAAATGTACCAATTGGCCCAACAAAAAATTCTAGAAATAAATCCATGGATAGATATATGAGTCTAAATTCAGGAAAAATTTACAGAATCAGTTTCTGAGTTTTGAAACTCGAGATATGATTTTTATGGCGACAGTGACACAGTTTCCCAGCCTGTCTGGAAATGCCAAATTGGTTGGTACCTTGAGAAGATTTGGCCCATTAACCCCTCGTGTCCGACACCGGCGACGGTCACGGGTTCGGGGTGTTACATTTTATTGGTATCAGAGCCATGGTTTAGTCTGTTCTAGGACTACCATAGCGCGTGTGAGTCTAGCTATACATGCCAAATTGTTAGTGCTTAATAATGTGATGACTTCTGACGGTTGAAATTTTTTTTTTGTTTTGATTAGCAATGGAACCCGGGGTAGAGAGACCCTTGGCGGATGACGTTGAAAGTGTAGCGGCTGCTCCTGCGCAAGGGACACCGCCTGTTGAGCCTCGATCATCCGTGAATAATCAAAATGAAAGGCGAAACAAGCCTTCTTCACCATGATGAATGAGTGGGTCGCGCAATATGCCCGAACCAACCCGGTGTCCAACCATTCCCGAATTTAAATACTCCACCCAAGAGCCCGCAATGCCTCCGATTCATTGATCTGTGAGGTGAGTAAACCACCGTGGACTTGATTAGGAAGCGTGGGGCCGAGGAGTTCAAGGCCATAGTTCTTGATGATGCCGAAAAGGCCGAGTTCGCTCGATAACACCATTAGAGTGTTAGATGAACTGTCATGCACACCGATGAATGTCTTAAGTGTGCTATATCCTTGTTGCGAGACTCGACTTACTATTGGTGGAGGACTTTAATTTCCATAGTCCCAAATGAACGAGTTACTTGGGATTTCTTTCAATCCAATTTGAAAGAAATACATTAGTCAACAGTTCATCGATCGAAGCGTAAGGAATTCTTGGAACTCAAGCAAGGCGGATGACCGTATCGAATCTGAACATGAGTTCATAAGACTTAGTCGGTATGCTCGGGAGTGTGTGGCTGATGAGGTTGCGATGTGCAAAAGATTTGAAGAAGGATTGAATGAAGAGTTAAAGTTACTAGTGGGAATTTTGGAGATAAAGGAGTTCGTGACACTAGTCGAACGAGCACGCAAAGCGGAAGAACTTGGGAAGGAGAAGAAGAAGGCTGAATTTGAAGCAAGAGATTACCGTAAAAGATCGACGAGTAAAGCTCCATTCTCGGTGTAAAGAGGTTCGGGGAGGACACCATGAAGTCGAGGGACGATGCGGGAATTTCCATTAGAGCCCGACCATTGGCGGACTCGAGCTACTTCATAGCTAGTGTGGGCAATAATCGTCAAGAGAGACTGAATGCCCCCAATGTGGAAGACGACACCTAGGTGAATGTTGGGATAAGTCATTAATAGGGCTGTTATGGATGCGGTTGAAGGACCACTTCATTAGAGATTGCACGGAGCTAGATGAGAGGAATAAGGCGCAAGGTGCAAGACCTAGTGGAACGACGGTGGAGGTAGGCCCCGAGAATCTCTGGAGGTAGGGGTGGTAATCGAGAGGAGCCTCTAATCTACCGTCCGATCCGAGACCCGTGCTCCTGCTAGAGCATATGCCATCCACGCACGAGAGGAGGCATCCTCCCCTGACGTTATCACTGGTACTTTTACTCTCTTTGATACTATTGTGATTGCATTGATTGACCCCGGCTCTACTCACTCATATGTATGTGAAACCTTAGCATCCAGTAAGACTCTACCTGTTGAGTCTACTGAGTTCGTAATTCGAGTGTCAAACCCTTTGGGTCAATACGTGCTCGTTGATAAAGTGTGCAAGAGATGCCCCCTAATAATTCGAGAATCCTGTTTTCCGGCCGATCTGATGCTTCTACCATTTCATGAATTCGATGTTATTCTTGGTATGGATTGGCTGACCGTACATGATGCAGTGGTGGACTGCAAAAGGAAAACCATTGATTTGAGGAGTGCAAATAATGAGGTAGTCCGAGTCGAGTCTACTGATTTAAAAGGAGCGCCAGCGATAATATCTTCTATGACCGCTCGGAGGTATGTGAAAAAGGGGTGTGAAACATACCTTGCGTATGTGTTTGGAAGTAAAGAGACGGAAAGGAAACTCGAATCGGTACCAGTGGTTTGTGAGTATTCAGATGTTTTTCCTGAGGAGTTACCGGGATTGCCACCGGTTCGAGAAGTGGAATTCGGCATCGAAGTTGTACCGGGTACTACGCTGATTTCAATAGCCCCGTATCGTATGGCATTAACGGAATTAAAGGAATTGAAGGTTCAATTGCAAGAATTGACGGATAGAGGTTTCGCTCGACCGAGTTTTTCTCCATGGGCGACTTTGTATTGTTTGTGAAGAAGAAGGACGGAACCATGAGGTTGTGCATCGACTATCGTCAACTCAATAAAGTGACGATAAAGAATAAATATCCATTGCCACGAATTGACGATTTGTTTGATCAATTAAAGGGAGCCTCGGTGTTTTCAAAGATAGATTTGAGGTCGGGTACTATCGGTTGAGGGTCCGAGAATCGGACATACCAAAACCGCTTTTAGAGCGAGTACGGTCACTACGAATTCTTGGTGATGCCGTTTGGGCTCACTAATGCCCTACGGTGTTTATGGATTTAATGAATAGAATTTTCAGGCCATACTTGGATCGGTTCGTAGTTGTATTTATCGATGACATTTTGGTCTATTCGAGAGATGAAACCGAACATCTTTGAACACTGAGGCTAGTGTTGCAAATCTTACGAGATAAGCAGTTATCATAAAGTTTAGTAAATGTGAATTTTGGTTGAAAGAGGTTAGCTTTTTGGGGCACGTGGTGTCGCATCGGTGTCGAGGTGGACCGAACAAAATTCGCCATAGTCGATTGAAACCACCAAGGAATGTTACCGAAGTTAGGAGCTTTTTGGGGCTTGCGGTTATTACCGATGATTTGTAAAGGTTTCTCGACGATAGCCACGCCAATGACGGCTTACTCCAAAAGGATGTTAAGTTCAAATGGACGGAGAAATGTCGAAAAGTTTCGATCAACTGAAAGCTTATTTGATGAAGCCCCAATTCTAGTGCAACCCGAATCGGGCAAAGAGTTTGTCATTTATAGTGACACATCCCTACTTGGGTTGGGTTGCGTATTGATGCAAGAAGGCGAGTTGTGGTCTATCGTCGAGACAATTAAAGCCACATGCGAAAAATTATCCGACCCATGATCTCGAATTGGTCGCCATCGTATTCGCCTTAAAGATATGGCGACATTACTTATTTGGTGAGAAGTGCCATGTGTATTCGGATCACAAAAGTCTCAAATATTTGATGACCCAAAGAGACTTAAATCTGCGACAAAGGCGATGGCTCGAGTTGTTAAAAGATTATGAGCTCGTCATTGATTATCACCGGGAAGGGCTAATGTGGTTGCGGATGCCTTAAGCCGAAATCACTATTTGCTTTATGACGATGAATGTACACTTGTCTATCCTACCCGACAATGTGTTAGTAGCTGAATTGAAAGCCAAACCATTATTGATCGTCAAATTCGTGAAGCTCGGAAAGTCGACGATGAGTTGGTTGCAAAGCGGGATGAGTGTGTTCGAACAAGGACTCGAATTTCAAATCGATGATGACGATTGTTTGAGGTTTAGAAGTCGTCTGTGTGTTCCAAAGAATTCGGAACTTATTCCAATAATTTTGAATGAAGCCCATTGTAGCCGAATGGCAATCCACCCGGGGAGTACGAAGATGTACAACGATTTGAAACGTCGGTTTTGGTGGCATGGTATGAAACGAGACATCTTTGATTTTGTTTCGAGATGTTTAATATGTCAACAAGTGAAAGCAGAACATCAAGTGCCTTCAGGATTACTTCAGCCGATCACGATACCCGAGTGGAAATGGGATCGAGTCACAATGGACTTTGTATCCGGACTGCCATTGTCAGTGAGTAAGAAGGATGCGATTTGGGTCGTTGTCGATAGACTGACTAAGTCGGCTCACTTTATCCCCGTACGTACGGATTTTTCAATGGTCAAACTAGCCGAATTGTGCGTTTCTCAGTTGTGAGATTACACGGGTGCCTATTTCCATCGTGTGGGATAGAGATCCGAGATTTACCTCGCGATTTTGGAAGAAGTTGCAAGAAGCTTTGGGTACCAAGTTGCATTTCAGACCGCCTTCCACCCCCAAACCGATGGTCAATCCGAACGGATAATTCAAATACTCGAGGATATGTTGAGATGTTGTATCCTTGAGTTTAGTGGTTCATGGGAGCGGTATCGCCTTTGATTGAATTCGCTACAACAATAGCTTTCAATCAAGTATTAAGATGGCGCCTTACGAGGCTTTATACGGTCGTAAATGCCGTACCCTATTATTCGGGTGAACTTAGTGAAGGTAAATTCTTGAGGTTGATTTGGTTAAGGATGCCGAGCAAAAGTTCGAGTAATTCGTGAAAGTTTGAAAGTCGCCCGGATCGCCAAAAGTCGTATGCGGATTTGAAAAGAAAAGATGTTGAATATCGGGTTGGAGACAAGGTCTTTCTCAAAGTTTCATCTTGGAAGAAGGTGCTTAGATTTGGTCGTAAGGGCAAATTGAGTCCGAGGTTCATCGGGCCATATGAAGTATCCGAACGAGTTGGGCGATCGCATATCGATTAATTTTGCCCCGAGCTCGAAAGGATTCAAGCGTTTTCATGTCTCGATGCTTGACGATATAGGTCTGATCCATCGCACGTAATTGCTCCATCTGAGATTGAGATTCAGCCTAATTTGAGTTGTGAAGAGGAACCGGTTCGCATTATGAGGCGTGAAGTAAAAGAGTTGCGCAATAGGAAAATCCCGTTAGTGAAGGTGTTGTGGCATAAACACGGAATGGAAGAAGCCACTTGGGAACTTGAGGACTCTATGAAAGAGCGATACCGAGCCTATTTACGGTAAGATTTTCGGGGACGAAAATTTCTTAAGTGGGGGAGAGTTGTGACATCCCTAAATTGACCCTAGTCGGAAAGTGGTTTGGGACCACTAAACCGAGTCATAATAATAATTAACCATCATAATTGATGCTCATTATATGTATATATGCATGTGTGAAAATTTCATGTTTGGATTTTGTTAATTGTAAGTGAATTTTTATCAAATAGGACTTATGTGAGAAAATTTAGAAATGTGCTAGGCAAATGTAAGGTGGCCTATTAATACATGTGGGAAAGTGTTGTCCTTGCATGTCAAATTAGCCAAAATGAAGCATGATGGCGGCTATACTATGGGTGGAAACATGTCTCCAACATGTTAGACTAGTGATGCATGTAGGAAACAATAAATTAAGAAAGTTAGCATTAAAGAAATGGAAAAAAGATAATGATGATAACAAAAAAAAAAAGAGTGTGGATGCTTTCCCCCCTTGCCGTACATGGGAGAAACAAAACAAAGAAAGAAAGAAAAAAAAAAGTGTTCATTCTCTCATTTTCTCCTTGCTTGGCGAATGTACTAAGAAGAAAGGGGGGAAGCTTGAGAAAATCAGCCATGGGAGTTTGCTAGACTAAGGTATGTTGATGTTATCCATGAGATTTATGCATGTTTTAGTTGATAGTTTGAGTTCCACCTAACCCATGGTCTAAACCTTTACCATGAAATGGGGATGATATTCGCCATGGGTGTTGTCTTCTTGGTATCATTGATGTTTGATGTTTGATGTTGTGGTGGTGAGGCATGAAGATGAGTTAAGGTTCAACTAAGGTGGATTTGTGGATGTTATTTGCATGCTAAAGGTAAAGCTTGTAATGATGCATGGTATGGTGTTGTATGGCATTTGGCCATGGTAGGAAATAAAAGGAAACTATGTTCGTTGTTCATGTCATTTGAATGAGAAGTGCTAGTAAGGTGAAGTACAAATGTTAGTGTTTGATTTACTAGTGTATATATGCATACTAACCTAGTTGTGAACTTGAATCAAATTGGTGTTAAGTCGATACAAGCGACCTTACTTGTTGAATGTATCAAGTGTGGAAATCGGCCTTAACATGAATGTGTATGTTCGGCCACATGAACGAATACATATGTTGATGTGTATATTCGGCCTTAGGTAGCCTATTGAGGGCCTTAGCTTTTCCTTGATGCTTGAATGAATTGTATTGAATTGCTTGATGTAATATAAAATGTGCATGACCAATGTGTATCCAAGCAAAAGGGTGGCCATATGACCATTTAAACTCCTTGTCATATTCGGCCATAAGCTAGCATAATGAGGTTTTAATAAGTTAAATTTGTGTGAACTAGCTCAAGAACTCAAAGGATCAAAGTTGGACAAGGGAAAGACAAAGTAATCGAATAGCCATTGAAAGCGTGCGACAACATCCGAGGTAAGTCATTAAGCATATATTTTGTATTGATTTAAATGATCATAATATATATGCAATTGTGTTTAATGAATTGATGTGTAAATGAAAATGTATGTGTATGGAATGATGCCATTGTTGAATGTATAAAGGCAGCAAAATGCATAAGGTATTGGTCACGGCACTAAGTGTGCGGGTATAAATGGAGACGGTGACAAGATTGGCACTAAGTGTGCGGGTATAAATTGTACAGCACTAAGTGTGCGAGTTTGATTCTATAGCACTAAGTGTGCGAGCTGAAAATATATAGCACTAAGTGTGCGGATTCACTATATGCTCTTGTATTACAATTGGCACTGAGTGTGCGACATTATCGAGTTAATCCCGGACAGCGAATCGGGTAAGTACCTTGAGCTCATGACGAATAGACAATATGTTCATGCTCGGGGTTGAGCTTGGTAAGCTTTAAATCTATGTGATGATTGCAATTGTGTGATTGTGGTGAAAATGAGTTAGTGTGTGAAAATGCCTCAAATATCTTATCGTATAAATATGAAATGTGGATGTATGGCTTGGTATGAGATTGAACCGAAAGGTCCGAGGAATTATGGTATAGTTCGATATGGATGAAGTACCTAGCCTTGTTTCATTGTTTCACTTTGTGATGAATTTAGCTAATGGATAATTGTAAAGTGCTTATGACTTACTGAGTTATAAACTCACTCGGTATTTTCTTGTCACCCATTTTAGGTCTCGTGGACTCGTATTGTTGCGTGCTCGGAACCGTCGTTGAAGTCATCACACGGCTGAAATATTTTGGTATTGTCTTCGTTGTTGAAGAACATTTGGCATGTATAGGCTATTATATTTTGTTGAACTGTGGGTTGTAAACTTTAAGCCATGTGAAAATGGCCTATGTGGTCGTCGAGTGGGATGCTAGAACCTATAGCCACGAGTCTTAGAAACTTTAATTTTGATAAGGTGGCCATAATTTGTGTCATGTTTGATGGATGATTAAGGCCAAGGAAAGATTCATGAAATTGGCATAGTCTACTGCAGTAACTGTTGCAGACAGCAGCAGTGAGGTGAGATTGAAAAATCACTAAAAATAGTAAAAGTAGAATTAAATAGTGAATAAATTATGCAATTTAACCCTGATGAATCTAGTTTAATATGGATGGAACGAAACGACCATATGAGCAGCATATTGAGAGATATTAAAGTTCTCGTGAGACAGGGCCAGAACGGTTTCTGGGTCCCCTGTCGTGACTTTGAAAATTTACTACAAATTATCCAGAAAGAATTAGAAGTCATGCCTTATATGTGCAGATTCCATTTTGAGTCTAGTTTCATTAGAAACAAACGGCACCAGTATTAAAGCCCTGTACAGAGAGATATTCAAGTTTTAACGCGCAAAGGTCAGTGTAGTCGACTCCTGTAACATTGGTGACTTTAACTAATAAACTGTACCAATTGGCCCAACCAAAAATTCTAGAAATAAATCTATGGATAGATATATGAGTCTAAATTCAGGAAAAATTTACAGAATCAGTTTCCGAGTTTTGAAACTCGAGATATGATTTTTATGGCGACAGTGACGCAGTTTCCCAGCCTGTCTGGAAATGCCAAATTGGTTGGTACCTTGAGAA
The DNA here is from genome assembly GCF_025698485.1 of Gossypium arboreum. Classification (NCBI taxonomy): domain Eukaryota; kingdom Viridiplantae; phylum Streptophyta; class Magnoliopsida; order Malvales; family Malvaceae; genus Gossypium; species Gossypium arboreum. Next base: position 78,761,514 of record NC_069077.1, on the reverse strand, counting down.
GATTTGGCCCATTAACCCCTCGTGTCTGACACCGGCGACGGTCACGGGTTCGGGGTGTTACATCGCTCTGGACCTGTTTCACAAAAATTTAAACATCTCATAAAATATAACTCATATACCTGTTGTGTTCCATCCATATGAAAATAGACTCATAATTATTCAATTCCATATTTTATTCATCATATATTTGTATCTCTACTATTTTTAATGATTTTTCAAACTCATATCACTGTTGCTGTCTGAATCTATTTTATGGTAAATTTTACCTATTTCATGGTTTCCATGGATTAGCTAGCAATTTAGCATACATAACACCAAATATGATCATGATTAGCCATTCCAATGGCTAATCATTACCAAGCATTTCCATACCACTCAATAACCATTATGCCATACTCAAAATATACAAGCCATTATGCCAAGATGGTATACAGATAGTGTGAGTGTGCCTCCGACCGTTCCCGATTTCCGAGCTGGCTTGTCAACACTACAAGGAATGAAAAGGAGGGAGTAAGCATAAATGATTAGTAAGCTCACATGTGAATAGCAAGTAACACAACTATATACGCATTATGGTAGTCCTATCAAATAATCACATAAAATGGCATGTATAGCTAAACCCAACGCATTACGGTAGTCCTAGAATCTACTAAACCGTGGCTCTGATACCAATTTAATTGTAACACCCCGTACCCGAGACCGTGGCCGGAGTCGAACACGAGGTGCTAACAGACATAATATATTTATTTTCACAGTCCATTTAAAAATTTCCAGACAGTTGGCTAACTGTGTCATTGTCACCTTAAAAATCATATCTTGAGTTCCAAAACTCAAAAATCAGTTTCGTGATTTTTCCCTGAAACTAGACTCATATATGCATGTAAAAATTTTTTTCTAGAATTTTTGGTCGGGCCAATTAGTACAGTTTATTAGTTAAAGTCTCCCATGTTACAGGGATCGACTACACTGACCTTCGCGCATTACAACTTGGATATCTCCCTGTACAGGGCTTCAATACTGATGCCGTTTATTTCTATAGAAACTAGACTCAAATAGGAATCTATACATATATGGCATGACTCCTAATTATCTCTGGTTAATTTATAATGAATTTCCAAAGTCGGAACAGGGAATCCAGAAACCGTTCTGGTCCTGTTTCATGAAAACCTAAATATCTCTTAACATACAACTCATATGACCGTTTCGTTTCTTCCATATGAAAGTAGATTCATCAAGGTTCATTTAAATAATTTATTAACTATTTAATTACATTCCTACTATTTTTAGTGATTTTTCACATCCACATCGCTGCTGCTGTCAGCATCTGCCATTAAGGTAGACTTTACCTATTTCATAGTTTCCATGATTCAATTAGCCCTTTTTGCATACATAGCACAAAGTATAATCATGATTAACCATTCCAATGGCTAATCATTTCCAAACATTTCCATACCTCTTAGTGATCAACATACAAAACAATTATAGTACTATGCTGAAAACGTATATAAGCCATTTTCGCATGGCTATCCAAATTTACACAAAATCCATGGGTACATGACCAACAACAAAAAGGGTAGTCCTATACATGCCATTTCAAAGTTCAACCAAAATTGTACCAAAAGGGGGCTTTAATAGTGTGGGAGACTTCGACTTCCGAAAATCCCGAGTCCGATAGCTGACGAGCCAAAATCTATAAAACAGAGTAACAAAGAAACGGAGTAAGCAATTTATGTTTAGTAAGTTTTGAGCAAGGGATTCCAGCACAACAAAAGCATAGCATTCATATAGCTAAACGGATAATTTCATATGCACAAATTCTCAATATCATACTTACTTCACATTACCAACCCTTATGTTCATGCACAAAGATCAACTTAGCCAAAGGCGGTAGCTCATTTATCGATGACGAATCTGATTTGTGAGGGATCAACTAATTCAAGCACACACGAAATATACCTCATCGCTGGGATTTTACGAGCGTATTAATTTAAATTTTACAGCAAGATCGCTCATTCCCAAATCAAGCATCTTCGGGTTTAGCGGATATAACCACTCGCACAAGGCCTTGGTCTTAGCCGGATATGGTCACTAGCATAAATGCCTTCGGGACTTTAGCCGGATATAGTCGCTAGCACAAATGCCTTCGGATCTTAGTCCGGATGTAGTCGCTAGCACAAAAGCCTTCGGGACTTAGCCGGATATCATTCGAGTAACCATGCACATATATCAATAAATCATGACACATTCATATTTCATTTTCATTACCAAAGCTCAAACACAAGACACTTATCACATTTACAATTTCGGCTCAATAGCACATACAAGAGCATGATTTTGATTTACTTAAGACATAATCTAACCGAATCATAATTTAAGTTCCATTAATCAAAAACTTACCTCGGATGTTGTCGAACGATTCCGATGGCTATTCGACTACTTTTTCCTTCCCTTTATCAGATTTAGTTCCCCTTTGCTCTTGAGCTTAATTTAACAAATAAATTGATTTAATCATTCGAGCATCGAAAAGAGGAACTCAAGGTACTTAGCCCACATATATTCATTAGACATTAAAGTCACATATGTACGGAATCATGAATCAAACTCAACACATTAGTTAATACTCTCCTTAGCCGAATTTTCTAAGTCAAGATAAAGCCTTCAATATGCTTACCTATGGCCGAACAACACATCAACCTATGTACTCATTCATGTGGCCGATTATGCATTTCTATGTTGAGGCCAATTATATACTCAATACCACACACAAATGGCATACCTTTTACTAACTAATGCATTACATATTACAACTCAATACGCATACATCATGTACTCCATAACCGAAACACCATCATATGTAAGTATATACCTTGAGATATTGTATATGTCATACCAATACGTCATGTGCAAACATATATATATATATATATATATATATATATATATATATGTGCAAGAGCTGAATCTCAAAGTTGATTATAACTAAACATGAACATAAATCCAAAACACAAATCTTACCTACCATGCAATAAGCATAAATCATACTTATGGATATACCATGGCCGAATACATCACAACACCATACCATTTCAATTTTGGTCATGGTTAAACAAAGAACTTAATGTCTCACTCAAAAATGCTAAAAAGAAAATCCAAGAGTCATCAATCCACCATCACATGTATCATTATCAAGCTTCATATTTAGCATGCAATGGCATTAACACAAAATCCACCTTGGCTGAATATCATCCCCATGACATAGCAAAGATTTGAACCATGGGCTAATTAGAACTCAAGCTAGCAACTAAAAACATGCATGAATCTCATGGCACAACCTCAAACATACCTTAATCTAGATACAAGTATGGCCAAACCTCTTCCTAATCCTCTTCCAAACCAAACATGAAGCAAGAACTCCTTCCTTCTTCCTTAGAATTTTCGGCCAAAAGAAATGAAAAAGGATGAACAAATTTTTTTTCTCTTTTCTTCAACTCACGGCAATGGGGGGAAACACTCACACACATGCTTTCTTTTTTTTTTTCCATTTCTTTATTACCCATACTCCTTATTTTATTTTTCCTAACATACCTCACTAACATAACATGTTTGTGACATGTTTCCACTCATAGCATGGCGGCCACTACTAATTAGGGGAATTTGACATGCAAGTCCTCCCTTTGATTACATGCACTATTAGATCCTTATAGATTAGCCTATCACATTTCAAAAGTGTCACACAAGTCCGACTAACTGAATTCACATGCAATCGACTAAATCGAAGCTTGAAATTTTCACACATTCATAATTACATATTCTAGACAATAAATATTACGTTTAAACATTTCGGTGACTCGGTTTAGCGGTCCCGAAACCACTTCCCGACTAGGGTCAATTTTTGGGCTGTCACAGCTCGGATGCCTAGTTACATCTCTCGAACTCGGACTTAACTCAACGAGTTCGGAAATTCGCATCCATAAGTGAACTCGGACTCAACTCAACGAGTTCGGATGCCCAAACATCCTAGTGACATGTCACTTGTATCCTAATCTATTCCTAAGGTTCAAACGGGCTTTTTTCCTCGAACTCACATCTTTGCCGTCTTCCACAGAATATCGGAACCGATACTCGGTGATAGTTCATACTCATCAAGTAATTCACATAATTACATATTATTCAACAATAACCACAAAACATAACGTTTCATGATAATGATAAGCATCATATCATATAAACAACATTAAATTCCTTAAAGCAACAATTATGTTACTACATTTACACATGAACTTACCTCGATGCTGAAAATGGCTACTTTTACCATTTCGTCCACAACTTGGTATTTTCCCATTTTAGCCCAAATTTTAGTTTTCCTTGCTCTATCATTTAAAATATAGTCTAATTAGGACTCACATTATACAAATTGACCCAAAATCATATTTTGGCAAAATTACAATTTTGCCCCTAAACTTTCACATATTTACACTTTTTCCCCAAAGCTCGTAAATTAAACTTCAGCCTATTTTCTTATGTTTCATGACATGCTGATCATTTTTCCTTCTATGGTAACATCAAATTCTCACTCTAACATGTACTTATGACTATTAGGTATTTTTACCGATTAAGCCCTTTTGCTCGTTTTCACTTAAAACCGAAGCGGTACAAGTTGTCTAACATAATTTAAAACCTTATATTCTATCATAAAACACCAAAATACACAAATTTCACCTATGGGTATTTTTCCAAATATGAACCCTAGGTTGAATTATTGCTAGCATAAGCTTAATCGAGCTAAGGGACTCCAAAACGTAAAAATCATTAAAAATGAGGCTAGAACGGACTTACAATCGAGCTTGGAAGCTTGAAAACCCTAGCCATGGTTTCTCCTTGCTATATTCGGCCATGGGGTTGAAGATGAGCAAAATTGGCTTTTAATTTTGTATTTTAATTCATTTTACCCTAAATGACCAAAATGCCCTTACTACTAAACTTTCCAAAAATTCCATCCATGTCCAATTTTTGTCCATAGACTTAGAAATTGGTAAAGATTCTATTTAAGACCTCCTAATTAATATTTCAAAACAATTTCATACTAGAAACTTCTAGAATGCAAGTTTTACAAATTATTTGATTTAGTCCCTAATTTCAATTTAAGCACTTTATGCATAAAATTTCTTCACAAAATTTTCACACAATCATGCAATCATATCATAGACCTCAAAATAATCATAAAATAATTATTTCTATCTCGGATTTTTTGGTCACGAAACCGCTATTCCGACTAGGCCCAAAATCAAGATATTACACCAAAATAGGGCCTAGTTAGAATAGTGGTTTCGGGACCACAAATCCGACATCAAAATTTTTATTTTTATTATTATGAGGTCTATAATATGAGTATATGCATGTGTTAAAGTTTCATGAAGAAATCCTTTGAGTAAGGTGTTGGACTAAATTGAATAAATTGCAAAACTTGATTTCTAGAAGCAATTTGTATGAAATTGCTTTGGGTTATGAAATAGAAGGTCTTGGAGAGTAATTTTCCCAATTTCTAAACTTTTGGACAAAAATAGGCTTGCATGGATGAAATTTTAAAGAAAGGGCATGAGGGCATTTTGGTCATTTGGCTTTTTAATGAAATAAAATGGGAAAAATCAAGCCAAAATCAGCCATTCTTCTTCTCCATGCTGCTGAAATTCTCTTGTCACCATAGCTAGGGTTTTCAAGCTTTCCAAGCTCAATAGTAAGTGCTCCCAAGCCCCGTTTTTAATGTTCTTTGTATATTTGAAATCCTGGTAGCTTGCTCTCTCCATTTCTACCCATATTTCATGCTAAGGTTCATGTTTAAAAATTTACCCATGCATGAGTCACTTGTATTTTGATGGATTATGGAGGAACATGAAAGATGAATATGCGTTAAACATCTTTTCCTAGGTGATTTTCATGAAAAACCCTTGTAGGGATAATTTTGCAAAAGTTGTAAAATGTGTGGTAGAAGTGTGAAAATAATGAAAAATGAGGGCTACCATAAGAAGGAAAAGTGTTCGGCTAGGCTTGGGTAAGGTAGAGATTGCATGTGTTTCATTATACGAGCTTAAAGACTAAATCGTAAAAATATCAAAGGTTAGGGGCAAAACGGTCATTTGGACCGGGGGTAAGAATTAGACTTGTGATGTATGGGGTATTAATGATATAATTTTGTTGTTATAGACCCCGAGGAACAAATTTTGGAGGTCAATCGAGGTAAACGCAAGGTTTCGAAATAACTGAAACACAACTCCGAAACAAATACCAGGTAAGTTCGGATAACTTAAAGTAAAACCCTAATATGCATAATTGTATGATCCATGAATGCATGATGATTGCATTTATTATTGGCATGAAATATCATAGAAATGCATATTTGATGGTAACATGTGAAAAATGTCTCGGCTGAGGTTGACAAAGGAAATTCGATGGTAACCCGTAATTACATGTGATAGAGATCCTGCATGTGTTGCAGTAAGGATCTAGCTCGGATGGGTGTTCCTTGAATGATCGAGCCTCCAAAAGAATATGTGTGCATTATGGATTTAGCCCAGATGGGTAACCTGATTAGGGTCTGAATTTAGCCTGGACTGGTAATTCAGATTCGAGCTCAGTAAGGGTGTATGTCTATAAGGGATTTAGCTTAGACTGGTAATCCCGACATCACCTTATAAGTTCATGATATGGAGGATTTAGCCTGGATTGGTAATCTTTCCATAAAATGTGAGGTTCGCGGGAGTGCATATATGTGAAATGATCATTCGTAAGAATTGACGGATAATGGGTATTCTGTAACACCCTGAATTTGGTCCTAGAAGTATTGGGCCTTAAGTGTGGGTCCGTAAGGAGGTTGTATTTAGGTATTTAATTGTGCAATGAAATGACACACTTAAACGTCTGCTTTAGTGGTTAATGGCCCTGAGAAGTGTTGGAGAAATCTTGGGTTCAAACCTGGGCTTTAGCAAAAATTTTGGTATTAAGTGAAAAAAACCTGGATGCTTGGATGAGGGCCTTTTAAATTATTGGGTTAAATAAATGACACAAGGAAGCATGTGGTCTAGTGGTTGTGGCGTAATTAAGGTTGTATGGGAGCCTGGGTTCAAGCCTTGGCTCTTGCAATTTATTCTGGTTTTTTTTAAGGGAACCTGGACTTTGGCCTTTAGACCTTATAATTAATTGGGGATAAAATATGACACAAAAAGGGCCTGTGATGAAGTGGCAAGGTGGCGTCATAGAGTTGGCAAGGAGGTCCAGGGTTCGAAACTCATGGCAATCAAAGAGCATTTATTTTGGTAACAAGGGGCGGCAAGAGTTGGTGTTGAATTTAAACTATGATGTTGGAGGGATCCCACATTGGGAAGCTAACATAAGAGGGGATGCGAAGCGTTTGGGTTGGGCGTCGGCTAAGAGTGCTCGGAGCGTGGATTAAATCCAGTCGCCAATCAGGTGTGTATTTCTCACTACTCTAGCTGTAGGATGGCTACTTTGGGCTGCGATGGGTCGAAAGGGGCCATGTGGGCCCAATGGGCCTAGGGGCCCAATTGGATAAGTTGTTTGATTGTGTAGTAAATATTGGACTAGGCTAGGTGAATCTCATATCTGTGGCTAGATTTGGGCTAAAAGGGCCACACGAGCGTGTGGGCCCATTTGGGCCGAGAAGGGCTTTAGGCCCATTCCTATTGTTATCCCTGTTTAGAATACTTTAGTTTACCAAATTACTGAAATAACCCCAGTTGTAAAATTACCAAAGTACCCCCGGTTTATAAAATTACCCAAATATCCTCGATTCGTAAAACTACCAAAATACCCTCAGTTTGCAAAATTATTGAAATACCCTCGACTTGTAAAATTATCAAAGTACCCTCGAATTACAAAATTACTATTTTACCCTTGATTTACAGAATTACTGTTTTACCCTTGATTTACAGAATTACTGTTTTACCCTCGATTTACAAAATTACCGTTTTACCCTCGATTTACAAAATTACTGTTTTACCCTCGATTTACAAAATTACCGTTTTACCCTCGATTTATAAAATTACCATTTTACCCCTAGGGTGTTAAATGATTGTTTTGCGCTTGTGGGCAAGTGACTGACTTGGACTGTGTGGTTGTGGATTTGATTGTGAATATATGTTGGTGATATGAGTGACTTGATGTGGATTGTTTGATTCAAATATGGGCATGATATTCGATTACGTATGTTGTATGCCATGACATGTATATCATTGCATGGGATATGGGTTATATTGATGGAGGAAGCGTTACGGCGACCTCATTTGCAATCTGGTGGCCTCACCACATATATACTGCTCGTGACTTCATCACAATATCTGGCACCTCATTTGCAATCTGGTAACCATACATATATATATATATATATATATATATATTTGTTCGTGGCTTAGCCACAATATCTATATCTGGTGACTTCGTCACAATATCCGCGACCTCATTTGCAATTACGTAATGGTGTGTAGCGGTTGGGTGGGTCAAGTAGTCTCCCCACATGGTGTAAGGTTTGTACTGGGTGTATACTACGGTGGATTGGGTTGGGATTGCATTCACATTCGATTTTGATTACATTACACGATCTTGATTTCGATTCTAATTCATCACCTAATTCGATTACATCACCGATTTTGATTCGATTCTCATTTTGGTTCTAGTTCGATAATGTTTCTTATTCGTAATGGGCTAAGGCCCATCTGCATCTTACTGTTATAGTGGGCTAAGGCCCAATTGATCTGAAATCGTAAGTAAAGGTGGGGCGGACTTTTAATTCTTTTATATGGTGATTGTTCCTTTTTAGTAGGGATTTCACTGAGTTTTCGTAAACTCACCCCGTTTATTAACCTTTCGGTAATTTCCAGCCTTAGACGGATCGGAGCTGCGAGGGGCTCGGAGAAAGCCACACACACTGTTTATTTCATAGTTTTGATTATTACTTTTAAATGTTTTATGTGGGTTGTAGTAAAGCCGTTGTAATTTTCTGGATTTCAAATTTGAAATTTTACTTATTGTTCTTATAATTGCTAGTATTAGAACACGGTTTTCCAAAGCAACTATTGTTGTTCAAAACATCACGTATCCACAATTATTTTTAAATTAAGCTTCTGCAACTGCCAAGATTTTTACAAAGTTGTTAAGAATGTAATTTAGCTGAGGTTTTCTAACAAGGTTTAAAAAGGGTATAAGTTTTTAATTATTAATAAGAGTTTTTAATGGAAACATGGTTTTCGAAAAACACTTCAATGTGACACGCCAGATTCGAGCCAAACTTCCAGGCCGGGTTTGGGGTGTTACATATTCCATCGAGATTTCCTAGAAACTCAACAGGATTAATATGATGTATGTCAATAAGATGATGAATGATGAGCTCATCTACATAAATTACATGATGCTTTGTTATGTGACTAACTCATTGATTGAGTGCATGTGATAGGGAATCATTTCATAGTTAATGATTTCATGATTTAAATATGGATGTATGATAATTACTCGGTAAGTTTACTTTCTGGTTATTCGAGCTTACTAAGCATGTAAATGCTTACCCCTCTCTTTTTCCCTATCTCATAAAGTTTAATTTCATAGTTTACTTTCTGAGGAGCCCAAGGTTTATCGAACGTGCCAGAATTTGTCCCGCACTGCCTCTAGGTACGTTATAGGCCTCGAAGGCTTATATAAGGGACGAGATATTCATGGTTGAAAGGTTTTAAATTTAAGCAAAAATTTGCGACCCAAACAGTGTGTTATAAGTGTAAATCCCCGGTAATACCTCGAACCCTATCCCGACATCGGATACGGATGAGGGTGTTATAGGAATGATTTCACACGACTGTGTGATCACTGTTTTCCAATTTTTACAACTTTTTCTTAAAATTTTTATTTTATTTCAAATTAGTCCCAAATTGTCTGAAAGCTATTTTTAAGGCCTCGAAGGCTCAATTTAGGGATGAAATTCCTATGATCGAGATGTTTTAAATTTCATGTATTTATTTTAATGTTATATGGACAAATTATTATTAATTGTATGGTAATGCTCCGTAACCTTAATCTTGTGACAAAGATGGGTTAAGGGTGTTACATTTAGTGGTATCAGAGCTATGATTTAGTCAATTCTAGGACTAGACGTTTAGTATATACAGGCTACATATACCCTGTGATAGTGTGATGCTTTTGATATGATCTAATATTTTATTTTCTTATCGATTCAAGATGTCGACTAAGTTGAACATGGCTGTAGTTAACGAAGCTAAAAGCAATGTTCAACCTTCGAATCCTGAAGCAAGCAATAGTGCATCGATTCTACAGTCCTTTGGTGATGAAATGGAAAATGATGAATAAGTGGTTCAATAAATTCAAGCAAGAAAATCTTGCAACTCCGCCACCTCCACCCCTTACTATGCCTCGTCTGGCACCCCTAGGTCCTCAAAGTCCTGTACTTGTGATAGTTTCTCGAGTACCTGTAAACAAAATTTGAAAATGTGGTGCGAAATAATTTAGAGGCAAGGTTGATGATGATCTTGCAAAATCTGAGTACTGGTTAATGAATACGAAGAGAGTCTTCGCGGAGTTGATGTGTACTCTTGAAAATTGTTTGAGATGTGTTGTGTCGTTACTAAAAGATGAAGCGTACTTATGGTTGGACACTTTGAGCACGATGACATCAAATGATTGTATTAATTGGGATTTCTTTCAAACTGAGTTCAAGAATAAGTATGTTAGTTGGCTATTTATAGAAAATAAAAAAGAAAGAATTTCTTGAATTAAAACAGGCGAATCGATCTGTAGTTGCGTGTAACACTCCTAACCCCTATCCGTCGTCAGAACAAGGTTACGAAGCATTACTAAAGTTTACAAAACATTTACAGATAATTCATGTCATTTACTGTTCATATCTGAAACTATTCATATTATCCTTTGAATGGACCCTCGAAGCCCAATTTAAGCATTAGAAATAAGTAGGGACTAAATCGGGACCTTATAAAATTTTTCGTAAAATTTCAAAAATTTTCTTATATACAAGGGTTACACGCCCGTGTGAGTAGGCTGTGTGGCTCACACGGCCAAGTGACATGCCCATGTCTCAGGCCGTGTGGGCATTCGATATGAGGCACATGGCCGTGATCGAGCCCATGTCTTTACCTGTGTAACTCTTTGACTTGTGTCACACGGCCTGCCACACACCTGTGTGTTAGGCCGTGTGGTCAATTTGATTTTTCTCAAATTAGGTGCAGGTTTCACACAACCAAGAAACACGCCCGTGTTCTAGGCTGTGTATCACACACGGCTGAGACACACGCCCGTGTCTCTGCCAGTGTCCTTAATTCTGAGCATTTTGTTTCTAAATTTTAAGATGCAAGGGACACACGACCAAACCACACGCCCATGTGCCAAGCCGTGTGTCACGCACGGTTAAGACACACGCCCATGTGTCTACCCGTATGGACAAAATAAAGCCATTTCCTAGCTTTATATCTCACCCAAATTTGCCAATCAAACTACACCAATACTTGAAATTATATACCAACCAATTCAAGCATTATAACCAAGCCAACTCTATCATCTAGCATATTTTATCATTACATGCATTCATGTTTATAATCTTACATTTTATAAACATACATGTTTAACATAACTTATTTAAACATACTAAACACATATGTATTTATCATGATTTAACTTTATAAATATACCAAATCCAACTATAACTAGCCATTCCAATGGCTAGATTACATACTACCATTTACAAGCCAACAATTGGTCAAGTTAACCTATACATGCCATTATACCAAAATAAGTTTACTATTTATACCAAAACAAGCTGTTGGATAGTGCGATGATGCTCCGATCGATCTCCAATCTTTTCGAGCTTTTGAGAACTATAAAATAGAGAAAAGAAAACCTAGTAAGCATTTAATGCTTAGTAAGTTCGTCTAACTGGAACGACGGAAATGTGCAAGTGTACACAATCGTAACAAGTAATAAAGTGACAAGTAAATGTCTAGTTATCGTACCCACAGGGACTGTGAAAAGAATTATTTATGAATGCAATTTAAAACACTTTAGTGAAGAAAAATATTTTGATTTTAAGAGGTGATTAAAAACTAGAATTTTAACTAAGTAAAATAAATAAAAATAAAATAAAATTCCAATGCACGATTTCAAAAGATGATTTTAATCAAGATGACATAATTGTGCTAGATTAATTACATTTCTTAACTTAGAATTATTAAACTCAAGTTTATGTTGTTACAAATAAATTCACAACAACTCGGTAATTTGCTAACTTATGAACATACTCACATACCAAAATCCATTCATCTCTTGACTATATCTCTATGTCAATTCAACCGATTAAACAAATTTTAATAAGCAAATGTGTTAATGCACATACATACTTATGAAATTAAAATAATCTCTTGTACATATCTCTATGCCAATTCAAACAATTAATTCAATCTCATAAGCACATAAAAGATTACGTGAGGTAACAATGCATTTCTACCTTGAAACAATTTAATCACAATAATCTTGCAAGTTATGCAAGACAAATGTATTGTTAGATACTGTTGCTAATTTAACACTCAGCTACCTTAGATGATTAAACATGCACTGATTAAATATCATGTTAATTAATTAGAATTTCAATCCATTTAAATAATTAATTCATTAGTTACCTTACAATTGTAATGCAAGAATATCTTAGTCATGGTTTTACTTAATCAAACATCTTACCGAGGCCTATAACAACACAAACACAATTTTAATAAATTAAGTAGATGAAATGCAATCAACCTAACATGAATTAAATTTAAGCCATATCAATTAAATTAAACATTTCAACATCACAAATATTCATAGACATATTCATCATAACAACAAAAATTAAAAGGATAGGGAACAAGAATTAAATCCGGTGTTTCTCCGTGGCTTGACTGGTTTGCTCCACTCCTCCTTCTCCACTTGTTTTTTTCGAATCGAGGCTGGTACAAACACTTTAATGCTGCTCCTAATGGTAGATGAATGACTCTTTTTCAAGAGGTGAAATTGGTAAGAGGATAAAGAAAAATGGATGAGAAATGAAGAGAGAAAATTGAGAGAGAAGAGAAGAGATAAGAAAGTTGAGGTGTGTTCGAAGTGGGCAGCCAAGGGTGGTATTTATAAGTTGAGAAGGCTTCTAAAAATATCCAAAATCAGCAGCCAAAGACTCCCCCCATGGCTGGCTACACATGTGGCATGTTTGAAGATTTCAAACATCCTATGTTTAGGTAAGGGCAAATCTTGAAAGGCATGAATAGTGGAGGGGTTTGAATGCAAATTGAAGGAGTCTTCAAGGGCCATTTTGCAAGAAAAATAATCAGCCAAACAAGCTGATTGGGTCAGCATGTGGGACGGTTTTGGGCTGCCTAGTGCTCGATTGGATCGATTTTCTCGGTTCAGCTCAACTGGACCGCTTTTCATAATTAATTCATAATAATTTATTTAACCCAAATTAAATTGGTTTAAAATTAAAATTAATTATATTATGAATTAATACACATAATTTGGACCGTCTTAGGCTGAAAAATTATTTCGCCTTGATGCTTCAAAATTGCTTCTCGGTTTTGTGCTTCTAGTAGTGTCTACCAAGTCCTTTTTTTGCCCTTTGTGTAAATCTATCGAAAATGATCAAAATTAATCAAAATTTATTATAAAATTAATTAAAATTCAACATGTTAATAATTTAAGTACAATTTAATTATTTTATAATTATTATATATTTTTGACAAAATTTTATCGAAATTGCATGAATTTGAGTTAAAAAGGGAATGAAAAAGTGTGTATATTTTCGTGTTTCCAATAACAAGAATTAGACTTACAATCATATTCAATTACATAAGCATAACAATAACATGCTTCCCAACAAATTTGCAATTTGCCTAACCACATACACTCAATTAAGCAAGTTAGTCACATAATTCACATGTACATCAAATAAATATGGATGAGCTCATCATATTTCACATTTTTAGGTATTTTAAAAGCATTAAAGACATAATTCTTTTAATCTTATAATTTCTCATGTCAGGAGTTTTATCGTTGAATTATTGAAATAACGATGGATACTCAGGTAGTACACACAAGGTGTACAAAACTTTGAACCGTCAACTCATAATTAGGGGTACCCATTAGGGCACATAATCAGGGAGCACACTCTTGAGCCACATATCATGATGCTCAGATGAGCCATATAACAGGACACTTATCCAGGCTAAACAGGAAACTCATAAGAGTTTTAATCAGGAAGCTCATTGAGCTTTATAGGTAACTCTGAAGAGTTATTATCAGGGAGCACCAAATAAGGTAACAGAGAGTTCAAGCGAACCATGTCAGGAAGCTCATAAGAGCCTATATCAGGACGCTAGCATAGAGTTGTGTTTGTGTCCGCAATACATGCTGGATCACAATAGATTGAATCGTATAGTAGGACGCTCACAAAGAGCTGCGGTAGTGTGCAACACATTCAAAATCACTACTGATTAGGATGCTTGCAGGAAGTATATAATAGGATGCTCGAGAAGGCTTTTAATAGGATTCTCGTCTGAGCTATAGTGTCCGCAACATATGCAGGACTATAATCAATACGGGAAAATGTTGTATCCATCGCATTTCATTATTCAAACGAAACTTATCATTTATCTAGCAATATCGGGCATGTGATTTATTTCATACATTAAACATTTATTTAATTCACCCAAAAAACATCATTCAATTTCAAACATATTAATATGAATAATTAAGTTACACAAACTTACCTCGACACTTGTTCGTGTTTAAAAGTCTACTAATCCGACACCTTTTCTTTTCCTCAATCTAACTTCAAATTTGAGTTATTAGGATCTATATAAATGAATTTAATCATCAATTTAATACAATTCATATTCAATTTACACCCTAGGAAAAATTACCATTTTGCCCTTATACTTTTCATAAATTCTAATTTCATCCCTAGGCTCGAAAAATGAAATTCATTCAATTTAATCCTTATTTCAAGCCTAACCAAATTTTACATGTTACAATAACAACCCATGAATTTCAAAAGAATTAGAATTTTTCCATGGTTTTACCACTTTTCAATTTAGTCCCTAAATCACAATTTCATCAAAATTCTCTTTGTAAAAGTTGTTTATTTATCAACAACCTTTCATTTTCTACCATAAATTTCAAAATTTTAGCGTATTCATCGATAGAAAAATTCCTATACTTTGATATTTTTTCAAATTAATCCCCAAAATAGATAGATTAAGCTATTCCGAACTCGAAAATATAAAAATTACTAAAAGTGAGACAAAGATACTTACCCAATTAAGCCAAGAAAGCTTGCTTTCTCTTTCCTAGGGTTTCCATAAAATTTTGGGGATGAAAATGATAACAATATGATGATATTTCTTTTTTAATTATTTATCATCCTTTAATTATTTACATTTCTAATTTAGTAATTGTACTTTTTAATTTTTCCATGGATGATTCATCGAAAATACCTACTAACTTTTCTTTAATGGTCTAATTACCATATAAGGACCACTTATTTTGAATCCCATAGCTATTTGATCCTTCTAGCTACTAGAATTAAACTTTTTCATTTTATGCAATTTGGTCCTTTCCATTATTAAATACATAATCGGTAAAATTTTCTTATCAGAATTTTCATATAACATTCCTATCATAATGCAGGTCATGCAATAATATTAAAATAAATTTTCTTTGTAACTCAGATTTGTGGTCCCGAAACCACTGTTTTGATTTCACTAAAAATGGGCTATTATAGTGAGTATGAATGGGAAGTTGTACAGTCAAGCAAGTATGCCTGTAATATAGTGTCAAATGAAGAAGAAATGTGCATCAGATTTAAAGACGGGTTGAATGATGATATTCGTATGTCTGTGTCAACATTAAAGTTACGATAATTCTTAGAACTTTCAGAACAAGCCCAAAAAATTGAAGACATTTAGAAAAGTAAACGACACTTAGATTTGAAATTTTGAGACTTTAACAAAAAAAGGTCGTTCAAGCTTGCTCAAACATTTCCATCGAAGAAATTTAGAAATAAGGCAAGTCAATCTGCTGCCCCTTCAAAGTTCACTAGTAGAGATAGATTGAGGCAAAACAATTTTAAGTTTGTTAATTCTCCACCTACTAGTGTTGGAACTGTAAGAAATGTTGAGAGAACCATTCTTGTTTGTGATGATTGCAACAAATTGCATTTTGGTGAGTGTTGATTAAAGTTGGGAGCTTGTTTTCATTATAGATCTACTGATCATTTCCTTCATGATTATCCAAAAAGGCAAAATGATTTGGCAATCAAACAAACAGGCCTAAAGCAACCTCATAAAGAGGTAGATGATCTGGAAATGCTAGAAATACTACTTCTGGTTGAGGAAAGAATAGCGAGATGAATGAATGATCTGAAGCTATAACACCAACTAGAGCTTATACAAAGAGCTCGTGAGGAAGCTATTTCCTTAAACATTATTGTGAGTACTTTTTCTCTCTTTGATATTAATGTTTATGTATTGATTGATCCTGGATCAACTCCCCTGTATATATGCACTGCATTGGTAGACAAAAAGAATTTTCCTATTGAGTTCACTGAATATACTGTCAAAGTAACAAATCCACTAGGTCAATGTGTTTTAGTTAATCAGATATGTAAATCGTGTCCACTGAAAGTTAGGGGTTACGATTTTCCCACTAGTTTGATGTTGTTACATTTTGATGATTTTGATATTATTCTAGGAATGGATTGGTTGTCTGAGCATGATGCAGTAGTGAGTTGCCAAAGGAAGCAAATTAGTTTGAAGTGTCTGAATGGTGAATTTATTTGTGTTAGGGCTGATAGGGCTGATTGTATTACAAATGTAGTTTCAACACTGTCAACTCTAAAATTGATTAAGAAGGGATATGAAGCTCATTTAGCCTACGTTCTTGATTCGATCGTGACCAAATAAAAAATTGAGCAAGTACCAATAGTCAAAAAGTATGCTAATGTTTTTCCTGAAGAATTGCCCAGGTTGCCACCTATAACACCCCTTACCTGTACACGAGACTGGGACAAGGTATGAGGCATTACCAGACACATACTCAGACACTTTCAGAAATACGGGTTATAGAATTTCATTCTAATTTAAAAATGACCAAACAACATCATAGTGTCCCGATTATGGACCTACAAGGTCCAAAACATACATTAAAAGTGATCCGAAACTAAATCGAGAACTATAGAAAATTTTAGAAAAATTACTAGGGTTATGCCTCACACGCCCGTGTGGAGGCAAAGCACATGCCTGTGTGCATAGGAACACGCCCGTGTGTCCCATCCGTGTTGAATTATTTGGATTTATTTTTCATTTTAAACCTACAGGGATTTTCACACAGTCAAGCACATGCTCATGTCCTTGGACCGTTTCCCTCACACGGCCTAGACACGCCCGTGTTCAAAAACCTGAACATTCTATTTATGATGTCATCATTCATTTTGAGGCACACGGCCAAGGCACACGCCAGTGTGCTAGGTCATGTCCTCCACACGGTTGAGACACACGGCCGTGCCTCGACCCGTGTGTTTACTACCATAAAAATTGACCTAAAATTTTAAGTGCAGGGGACACACAACCAGGCAACACGCCCATGGGGCTGACCGTGTGTCACACACGGCCTAGACACATGCCCGTGTGTCTACCCATGTGGACCTTTTTAGGGCTATTTTCCAAGCCTTTGGTCACCCTCTTTCATCCATACATACTCAGAGACTTCAATGATATTTAACATGGCCTAATTATACTCTTAGACAACCTTGACATAACTCATTGCATGTTACCCTCATCTCATCGGTTTAGTACATGTTAAATTATCCTTTTTCATATTAGGGATTAACATAGCACATTTTACATTTTACACTTAGGCCATATTATAACCATATACCATTATATGCTATGTCCAATCTCAAATTATTAGGTCCCATTTCAATCATCCATTCATGATAAGCCTCATCATTATATCTCATGAAACATTTAAACATAGACATGCATCATTAGTAGGCTTACAACCTACATCAATATAAGCCATATCTCATGGCCATATGCAAAAGAATAAGTATACCATTTAGGCCCTTACATTGGCTAGCCAAATGACACATATAAGAAAATAACCAAAAATCCTATACATGCCATTAAATAAAAAAAAAGTATCTATATACCAAAGCAGAACAAGTCGATAGTGTGTTGATTCTCCATCCGTCTTCCAATCTTCACGAGTCCATGAGCTCTGTAAGACAAGGAAAAGAGAAGGGGTAAGCATTTATATGCTTAGTAAGTCCGGATAATAGTAAAGTAAACTTACCGGTTAATTAGCATACAACCATATTTAGGCAATAATTCCAACAAGCATGAAATAGTTTCCCTATCACATACACTCTATCATCAAGTTAGTCTCATAACAATACATCAGGTCATTAGTCTTAGATGAGCTCATCAATCCAATATTTCCATTTCTATTTCTCATGTTAATCCCATTGAATTCCTCAAAAATCTCGATGGATAGCCCTTTTACCGTCAAGTTATACAAGTGATCATCTCAAGTACGCACTCCCGTGAATCTTATATCTTACGGTGGGATTACCAGTCCAGGCTAAATCCCTCGTAGTAGTAACTTATAGAGCAATTTCAGGATTACCAGTCTAGGCTAAATCCCACTTAATGACAATTGCTCTCATAAGCTCGGATCTGAATTGCTAGTCCAGGCTAAATTCAATCCTCAATCGGATTACCCGTCCGAGTTAAATCCTTAATGCACCCATATTCTTCGGGAGGCTCAATCACTCAAGGAAAACCCGTCCTGGCTAGATCCTTTCTATTTTGAGATCATCAGATTACCTGTCTAGGCTAAATCCTTTTCTACAACACATGCAGGATCTCGTGTCATGTAAGCCATAATTTATCCATCAGATCTCCCTTTCTATTTCAACCGGGACATTTATCATCTTTCATTTACACAAGCACATTTCATGAATTATCATGCCATGAATATCTAAATTTTCATACATTTAAGAACATGCAAGTTAAAGTATATTAAAAGTTTACTTTAGGTTATACGAACTTACCTGGTAATTGCTTCGGTTTCGTATTTTAGTTATTCCAAAAACTTTTGTTTTCTACGGTCGACCTCTACAATTGGTTTCTTGGGGTCTATATCAATAGAATTTGACTATTAATACATCAGATTTTTCATTTTAGGATTTAAAACTCACCCTGGGCAAAATGACCAATTTGCCCTTAACCTTTCACACTTTTACAATTTAGTCTTAAGGCTCGAATAATGAAATGCATGAAATTTCTACAAGCCTAGCTGAATATTTTTCTTGCCTATGGTAGTCCACATTTTCTTTCATTTCTCATTTTTCTACCCATTTTCACAACTTTTACAAAATGGTCCCTTAAGCCATTTCTATGAAAAACTACTTAGTAAAAGTTGTTTACTATCCTTTAAACTCTCATATTCCTCCATAAATCATCAAAACAAAAACATCTCATGCATGGAAATTTTTTTGAATATGAACCCTAGCTTGAAATATGGGTAGAAATAGAGAGAGCATGTTACGAGGATATCAAAAATACGAAGAGCATTAAAAACAGGGCTAGAGAGTACTTACTATTGAGCTTGAAATGTTGAAAACCCTAGTTATGGAGAGCATGCAAATTTCGGCAGCATGGAGAAGATGAATGGCATGATTTTGGCTTATTTTTCCCTTTTTATTCTTTAATTAACCAAATGACCAAAATGCCCTTCATTACTAAACTTCCAAAATTTTCCATGCATGCCCATTTTTGTCCAAAAACTTAGAAATTGGGAAAATTACTCTTTAAGCACCTCTAATTAATAACCATATCAATTTCATACTAATTTCTTCTAGAACCCAAGTTTTGCAATTTATTCAATTTGGTCCTTAATTTCCAATTGGACACCTTACATATAAAATTTCTTCATGAAACTTTAACACATGATTATTTTCATATCCTAGACCTAATAATGATCATAAAAAAATATTTTGACATCAGATTTGTGGTCTCAAAACCACTATTCTGACTAGGCCTTAATTCGAGATGTTACATTTCTCCCCCCTTATGGACTTTCGTCCTCGAAAGTCTTACTAGTAAACAGGTTCGGATATTGACTTCTTATGGTTTCTTCGGGTTCCCATGTAGCCTCTTCTACTCGGTGTCTATGCCATAAAACTTTTACCAAGGCTATATTCTTATTCGTAAACTATTTGACTTCTCGAGCCAAAATCTTAACCGGTTCTTCACAATAGGTCATATCCGGTTTAATCTCAATTTCTGTGGGTGAAATCAAATGGGATGGTCTGATTGATATCATCGCAACATGGATACATGGAATACATTATTAATCTTTTCCAATCCAGACGGCAGTGCTAAGCAATAAGCCAACGATCTAACTTTCTAAGTAATCTCGTAGGGTCTAATAAACCTTGGACTCAGTTTGCCTTTTTGACCAAATCTCAAGACCTTTTTCCATGGAGATACTTTCAAGAACACTTTGTCTCCAACTTGAAATTCAATCTCTTTTCTTTTCAAATCAGCATATGACTTTTTCCTATCCGACACCGCTTTCAAAAAATCACGTATCACTTTAACCTTTTCTTCAGTTTTCTTGATCAAATAAACTCCATGAATCTGGTGTTCTTTGAGTTCTGTCCAGTACAATGGTGTCCGGCACTTCCGACCATATAATGCCTCATAAGGTGCCATTTTTAAACTAGTCTAAAAACTGTTGTTGTAGGCAAATTCCACCGATGGTAAATATTTTTCCCAACTGCCTTGCAATTCAAGGACACAACACCTTAACATGTCCTTGAGAGTTTGAATCATTTGTTCAGATTGACCATCTGTCTGTGGGTGAATGCCATACTAAAACTCAACTTTGTACCCAAAGCTTCTTGCAACTTCTTCTAAAATCTCGAAGTAAATCTTGGATCCCTATCTAAAATGATCGACAACGGTACCCCATGTAGTCTCACAATCTCGGACATGTACAAGTTGGCCAATCTTTCAAGAGAGGAATCTGTCTATAAAGGAATAAAATGAGCCGACTTCATTAGTCTATCGACTATAACCCAAATGGCATCTTTCTTCTTCGATGTTAACGGTAATCTTGTCACAAAATCCATAGTAATCCTGTCCCATTTCCATTCAAGAACCATCATGAGCTGTAATAAACCTGAAGATACTTGGTTTTCAGCCTCGAATTGTTGACATATCAAGCATTTCGATACAAATTTGAATATGTCTCTTTTCATGCCAATCCACCAATACATTTTCTTCAAATCATTGTACATCTTGGTACTTCTTGGATGAATAGATAAATAGCTATCATGCGCCTCTTGCAAAATTTTTTGAATCAGCTCATCATCTCTCGGTACACAGACCCTATCTCTGAACATCAAGTAACTGTCAAAATTAATCTGAAAATCTGATTCAGTGCCTGACTCGTATTGAGCTTTCTTGCCTTGCAAGTCACTATCATTGATTTGAGCATTGTAAATTTCTTGTAGAAACTTTGGTTTGGCTCTTAACTCTGCCAAAATTGAACCATCATCTAACAAGGCCAACTGCATGTCCAAGGCTCTCAAGGCAAACAAGAATTTTCTGCTTAGTGCATCTGCGACCACATTCGCCTTTCCCGGGTGGTAGTCAACGATCAGTTCATAATCTTTAACCAACTCTAACCATCTCTGTTGTCTCATATTCAATTCTTTTTGAGTCATCAAATATTTTAAACTCTTGTGATCTGTGAATATACGGCAAGTTTCACCATACAAATGGTGTCTCCAAATATTCAGGGAAAATACAATGGCAGCTAGCTCCAAGTCGTGTGTTGGATAATTTTTCTTGTGCGGCTTTAGTTGCCTCGAAGCATATGCTATTACTTTGCCCTGTTGCATAAGCACGCAACCCAGTCCATTTCAGGATGTATCACTATAGACCGCGAATTCCTTTCCCAACTCTGGTTGCACTAAAATTGGAGCTTCAGTTAGCAACGTCTTCAATTTCTCGAAACTCTACTGACACTTC
Organism: Gossypium arboreum; assembly: GCF_025698485.1. Lineage (NCBI taxonomy): Eukaryota > Viridiplantae > Streptophyta > Magnoliopsida > Malvales > Malvaceae > Gossypium > Gossypium arboreum. The sequence continues at coordinate 78,739,363 of NC_069077.1, read as the reverse complement.
TCTGACCATTCAAACTTAGCATCTTTCTGCGGCAACCTTGTCAAAGGAGTTACAATCATCGAAAATCCTTTTACAAAGAGTTGATAGTAATTGAATAAGCCCAAAAAGCTTCTAACCTCGGTTAAGTTCTTTGGCGGCTTCCACTCAACTATAGCAGATATCTTATTTGGATCAACTCGGATGCCATCACCCGTGTAACAGTTCAGTTTAGACCATAGTCGAAATAGTAGTTTTAAGACCACAAATCTGAGTCAGAGAAATGTTTAAATATTATTTTTTGTGTTTATGATGTGTGAATTAGCATGTGTGAAAGTCTCGTATGAAAATTTGAATGTTTGTATGCTTAATTTAATAAAAAGGACATAATCGCGTAAAATGTAAAAGTTGCTTGCTATATGTTAAAAGTTCATAATTGATTTGGCTTTATTTATGAGAGGTCCTTATGTGATAATTATGCCATTTACATGGTTAATGGACATATATGGCCTTATTACAAATGATTTTTATATGTATTAATAAAGGGCAAATTTGGTATTTGATTAATAGTATAAGTTAAATAAAACAAAGCTTAAAATAAACTCATTTTCTCATGTTCATCAATCGAAAATCACACATAAAATAAAAGAAAAGGGTAGCTAGGTTTCAGTTATTGAATTTCTTGATTAAGGTATGGATTTTATTTGGTTTTTGATTATTTCTACGTTTTTGTAATCGTTGCTTTGTATATTATCGAACCCATGCCTCAATTTTTATTTTTTTGATAATTTTGAAATATTCCATGGATGAATTCTTGAGCTTTGTGATGTTATATGTTGAAATATGAAAGCTTGATGTTGGGTTCACATGTTTTTTCTTTGGATTTTTGATGAATTTGAGTAAATTGGGCTAAATTGTAAAAATGTTATTTTGAGGGACTAAAGTGTGAAATAAATGAAATGTATGGACTTGTATGAGATCTATGAAAATTTGGGTAAGCTTGGTTACAAAGAAAACTTTGTGTATTTTGTGATTTTGTGAATTAGGGACTAAAATGTCGAAATGTGAAAATGTGAGGGCTAGTTTGCAATATGCCTTAATTGTGTGTATATGGATTGGTTTTAATGATTTAGTGACTAAAAGGGTTAATTTTGAATACATATAGATCAAGAAAAGAGGAATTCGGATTTAGACCGAGGGAAGTGAAAGGTTATTGAGTAAACAATCCGAGTTGACAACTCCGAGTACGAGGTAAGTTCGTACGTAAAACATGATGTTATAAGTATGTTTTGATGCTTTGTTTATACATAGATTGTATATACATTTAGTTTGGATAAATACAATGATCAATCAAATATATTTGGCACTAAATGTGCGATTTAAACTAGCTTCGGCTATATGAGGCACTAAGTGTGCGATACCTAGATTGCTTCGGTTAATTGAGAAAGCGCTAAGTGTGTGGAATTATTATAGATTTGGCTAATCTTTAAAGCACTAAGTGTATGGATGTTTAAAGCATTAGTTATCTTTGAAAAGTCTTAAAATATCTGAACAAGAGGTGAGAATGAAAATGAATGAATACGGGAATGTTCAGGTAAGTATAATACCTATGAGGTAGATGGTATTATGCATGTAAAGTTTATTGAATTGGTGTAACATATGGATGATGTTGGCATGAAATTGATAGATGAGTTGAGAATTTTTAAGTACTTATGTGTTGATGTTTCATATTTTATATACTGTTGATGATTTTAGTACGAACTTACTAGGCTTTTGAAAGCTTACTTTGTGTGTGTGTTTGCATTGTTTTATAGATATTGAAGCTACTGTGAGCTCAGGGATCGTCAAGGATCATCACCACACTATGAACCTCAGTTTGATACTTTGATAATGTATATATTAAAGTATGGCATGTATAGGCTACAAGTTGTGGGATTATGTTTTGTGATGTATATATTTAGCCATGTGATATGGCTTGGTATGGTTGTGGATATGTCACGGTTTTGGTATAAGATATGTGATGCAATATGATATATTTGATATGTTTTAGTTGGACAAAAGAAATGGTAAATGTTGGTAAGTTTTGGCAAGTTTTAGCATGAAATTGAATGATGTATAGATAGAAATGTTTTGACAAGCTTTTGACTTATGTTTTGATATAGATTGGTAAGGCTTATGAGTATGTATTTGATTGGAATTTATATGTCATGAGTGGCTTATGTTTTGGTTTGGAAATTGGTTGAATTGGTTGTGCATATATGCTTATTTCTTTGCTTGTAGGTTGACCCAAATTGGGGTGGCAAATTGGCTAATCAAATGGCCTATTTTTGTCCACACGGGCAGAGACACGGGCGTGTGCCTTAGCCATGTATGACACACGGTCACGTTACATGCCCGTGTCCCCTGGGGTACCCTATGAATTAAAGGCAGTATACCCTCCAATTTTAACATGGCCTAGACACACGGGCGTATCTATTAGTGGTGTGTGGCACACGGGCGTGTGGCCAAGTCAGTAGCCTCCCTAATTTTCACACAACCTGGCACACGGGCGTGTCTTGTGGCCATGTGGACAAGTTAGTAGGAATGCCCTGTTTCGCCACAGCCACACGAGCGTGTCTATTATCGTGTGAGGCACACGGCTTGTTCAGACGAGTGTGTGACCTTTTAAAAGTTGAAAATTTTTATAAGTTCTAAAAAGTTCATATGTTATCGATTTAGTCCTAGATGCATGGATTAGACCTTGTATGCTCAGCTTAAGTTCATAATGAACATGAATGAATGGTATTTTATTGATTTGATATGGTATTTGATATTTAATTATTTTGATCTAAGTTATGAGTCCGGTAATGCCTCTAAACCTATTCCGATGAAGGGTACGGGTTAGGGGTGTTACAACCCGACACAATGTGGCCGAGGAATCCAACCTCTCGTAGCCAAAACTCACTCTTGCTAAATTTAGCATAAAACTGTTTTTCCCGTAAGATCTGTAAAACTATTCTCAAATGTTCTGCATGCTTAGTCTTATCCTTGGAGTAAATCAGGATATCATCAATAAACACAACGACAAACTTGTCTAAGCATGATCGAAAAACACGATTCATTAAGTCCATAAATGTAACTGGGTCGTTCGTTAGACCAAAAGGCACGACCAGGAACTCGAAAGACCATACCTTGTCCTGAAAGTGGTTTTAGGCACGTACGACTCTTTAACTCGCAACTGGTAGTAGCCGGATCTCAGGTCTATCTTAGAAAACACAATGGCTCCCCTCAATTGATCAAACAGATCGGTAATCCTAGGCAATGGATACTTGTTCTTGATAGTTACCTTGTTGAATTGCCGGTAGTCTATACATAGCCTCATATAACCATCTTTGTTCTTTACAAATAACACTGGAGCACCCCAAGGTGAAAAACTCGATCTTGTAAAACTTTTATCTATCAGTTCTTGCAACTGTGCTTTTAACTCTTTTAGCTCGGTTGGTGCCATCCTATACGGGGCAATAGAAATAGGAGCTGTTCCAGGCACCAGCTCAATACCAAACTCCACTTCTCTAATGGGAGGTAATCTGAGTAGCTCTTCTGGAAACATATCCAGATACTCGCATACTATCGGTACCGATTCCAATTTCAACTCAAATTCTTTAGTATTCAACACAAAAGTAAGGTAGGCTTCATATCTTTTTCTCATATACCTTTGAGCCATCATTGAGGTAATCACAACCGGTGGAGTATCCAACTCGCTTGAATCAATTTGGAGAATATCACCATCTGAGCATTTCAATTTAATATACTTGCTACCACAATTTACAATCACATCATGCACAGCTAACCAATCCATGCAAAGTATTACATCAAACTCATCGAATGGAAATAACATAAGGTTAGCTGGAAAAAAATGACTTTGAATCGTCAAGGGACAATTCTTACAGACTTTATCAACTAGGACTGACTTGCCTAGAGGGTTTGACACCTTAATCACAAATTCTGTAGGTTCTACGGGCATATTCATACTAGAAACCAATTTCATGCAAATGTACGAATTGGTTGACCCTAGGTCAATTAAAGCAATGACACGAGTATTATAAATAGAAAATGTACCCGTGATGACATCGAGAGCAAATGCTTCCTCTCGAGAGCGTATTGCATAAGTTCTTGCCTGAGCTCGAGCTTTTAATTTTACAGTAGCATCCTTGGCAACAGTTCGACTAACACTTGCACTTCTGGGATGTCTCAGTGGTCTACCTTGAGAAATAGGAGCATTCGGCTGCAGAGCTAATTCAACCTCTTTATTAGCTAGCTCCGGCCAATCTCTGAGAAAATGGTCAAGAGGCCCACATCTAAAACAAGCACCACTCTTCATTCAGCACTCTCCGAAGTGAAATTTGTTGCAGCTTTTACACTTTGGCTTTTGATCATCTACGCTTCCCACACTAATTACCATAGGGGAAGAAGACTTCCGGTTATGTCGCTTGAAGCTTCTTGCTCTACCCAAATATCCTACTGATGAAGTGGAACGTTCTTAGTGTGTAACATCCTAAAATATGGTCTAGTTGGAATAATGGTTTTGAGACCATAAATTCGACGTTAAAATATTTAGATTTTGATCATTATGAGATTTAGAATATAAGATTATGCATGTGGTAAAGTTTCATGAGAAAATTTTAAGAATAAAGTGTCCAATTACAAAATAAGGACTAAATTGAATAAGATGCAAAACTTGGGTTTTAGGTGTAATTTGTGAGAAATTGTTTTGAAATATGAATTAGAAGGTCTTAAAGAGAAATTTGCCCAATTTCTAAATTTTTGGACAAAAAATGACATCTATGGAAATTTTTGTAAGTTTAGTGACTAAGGGCATTTTGGTCATTTGGATATTAAATGAATTAAAAAGGGAAAAAGCTAAAAATCAGGTCATCTTTCTCATGTTGCTGTCGAAAATTCAATGGTACCATAGCTAGGGTTTCTTCAACTTTCAAGCTTGATAGTAAGTCAATCCTAGCCCCGTTTTTAATGTTCTTTGTATTTTTGGCATCCTTGCAACTTGCTCTCTTCATTTCTACCCATATTTCAAGCTAGGCTTTATTTTTAGAAAATTACCCATGCATGAGTTAGATGTATTTTGGTGGATTATGGAAGAATATGATAATTTAAGGTATGGAGAACAACTTTTGTTAAGAGATTTTGCATGGAAACCCTAAAAAGGACTTATTTGTAAAAGTTATGAAAATAGGTAACAAAGTGTGAAATAAAGGAAAGTATGGGCTGCTTTAAGTACAAGAGGTATTCGGCTAGGCTTGGGTAACCGAAAAATCACTTGCAGTTCTTCATATGAGCCTAAGGACTAATTTGTGAATAAGTGAAAGTTTAGGGGTAAAAAGGGTAATTTTATGAAAGCATGAATTTAAGGTTGATTTGAGTCATGTAAGAAGTTAATGAGCTAAATTTGTTATGATAAATCAAGAAAGACAAGAACCGAGTCTTGATAAAGGTAAGAACAAAGTGTACGAGGCATAGGAACTATTTCAAATATTTTGTACTGAGGTAAGTACATGTACAAATAAATACCTTAACTAATGTTTTAAATGTTTAAATAACATACGGGTAATTAATATATTATTTGGTTACCTTGTTGCTATAATATGTTTTGATGTTTTATTCTTATGTTACAAGTGTTGCCATGTTAGCATTTGTATATGATAAGGTCATATGTTATAAGGCCAACATTCCGAGAATGTTCGACAAAGAGACGTAGGTCCAAAAATCCCGTTTGAACTTAGGAATAGGTAAGGATACAAGTGACATGTCACTAGGATAGCTATGTAAGTATGAGCTTGTTTGATGACATGATACATGCTAGGTCTGGGAGCTAGTGTAGCCCCGTTGAGAGGCATGTAATTATGTGGTACACGCTAGGTCCAAGAGCTTATGTAGCCCTGTTGAGAGGCGTGATAATGTGATGCATGCTAGGTCTGGGTGCTCATATGTAGCCCTGTTGAGAGGCATGCTATGTCATGATTATGGCACTTTGGTGCGTTTATATCCGAGTATCCTATCTGTTATTCCAAATGTTCAGCGGGTAATGTATACGAGGTTTGAATGTAAACTAAGTAAAATGCGTATGTGTACAGGGGAGCAAAGGTATGTGTTTAATCTGTGTACTTCTACGACTATGATCATCCATGACAATATATGTTTTTATGTATTATGCTTATAAAGAAAATTTAGATCACATGTTTGATGAAATGTATGAAAAAGTCCTTCATTTAGGTGTTTTCACTAAAAATCACCTAATAAAAGATGTTCATCATGCATCAAACATTCATATTCCTCCATTAATTATCAAGATACCAGCATGTCATGCATGGTTCAATTTTCATACATGAACCCTAGCTCAAAATATAGCTAGAAATGGGTAGATCATATTACTAGGACTTCAAAAATACAAAGAACATTAAAAATGGGGCTAGGGAACACTTACTATTGACCTTGGAAATGTTGAACAAAACCCTAGCTATGGTGTTTTGTGATATTTGGCAGCCAGGGAGAAAGATGAACACATTTTTGGTTTGGTTTTCCCTTTTTATTCTTTTAATTACCTAATGACCAAAATGCCCTTAGGGTTTCTCTTTCCAATTTTTTTCTATGCACGTCTATTTTTGTCTAAAATTTTAAAAATTGGTCAAATTGCTAATTAGGACCTTCTAATTCATAATCTAATGCAATTTCATGCTTTAAGCTTCTAGAATGCAAGTTTTGCGCTTTATTCAATTTGGTCCCTAAAATGCAATTAGACATTTTATGCATAGAATTTCTTCATGAAACTTTCACACAAGCATGCATTCATAACATAAACCTCATAATAATCATAAAATAGTTATTTCTATCTCAGATTTATGGTCTCGAAACCACTGTTCCGACTAGGCCATAATTCGGGATGTTACAATTTTTGACTTTTAGGTAGATTTATTTATACTCATTTCCATTACTATAACTAGATTTCCTTATTTTTATCACATTGTTAGATTTTGTAGTTTATGACAAAGTGATAAAGGTGTAAATAATATTCTATGGTTTAATTAAGATTTACTTTATTTGTATGTGTACTTACTAAGCTTCATAGCTTACTCCTCCCTTTTCTATTTCTTTTAGATTCGTCAAGCTAGCTCAAAGGATCGAGAACATCGGAGCTCGGGTCACACTATCAACGAAACTTTAGGTATAATACATTTGATTATTTTGAGTCACGGCATGTATAGGTGATTGTTATTTTGTATATGTGTCATGTCATGTGGCTAGCCCAAAGTAATGGTTCCCTAATTGGTATGATTATTTTGTATATGGCCAAGTGAATTGGTCCATATAGTTAATTGGAGTGTTTTTTTATAATTATCTCTTGATTGCATGCCAAATTATGTATGTGATTGTGGTTTATGCTAGATAGCAGGATGTTAAGCATTTTGGAGTACATGAGGGTTCTTGGGTGACCAATGGCTTGGAAGATAGCCTCCAAATGGTCCACATGAATAGACACATGGATAGGTGTCTAAACTGTGTGTGACACACGGACAGCCTACACGGGCGTGTCTTCAGCTAAGTGTCCCCTGCACCCCAAAATTTCCATGTTGCATGCTTTGTAGTAACTACACAGGTTGGAGACACAGCCATGTGTCTCATCCGTGTGTGATACACGGGCAGACCACACGGGCGTGTGCTTTGGCAGTGTGTCCCTAAATGAATGATAACGTCATAAATAGAATGTCCAGGTTTTTGAACATGGGCGACAACACAGGCATGTCTAAGCCATGTGATGGAGACGGGCCGAGGACACGGGCGTGTGTCTAGGCCGTGTGAAAACCACTGCACCTTGAACTGAATTAAATAAATTTCAAGATCCCACAAGAGCTAGGGCACGGGTGTGTCCCAAGCACACGGGTGTGTGAGGCCAGAGAACAAAAATTTTCTTAAGTTTTTCATACATTCTCGCTTCAGTCCTGGACCACTTCAAATATATGCTTCGGGCCTCGTAAGCCCATATAAGGGACAAAATGATGGAATTGAAATTCTATAACTCGCATTTTTGTTGGATGTTTGTATGTTCGTCTGGTAATGCCTCGTACCTTATCCCAGTCTCGGGTACGGGTAAGGGAGTGTTACATGGTGACTTCTTGATTTCTTTATGGGGAAGGAGTGTGCTCTTCCGCTAGACCTCTTACTCGAAACTCGAGCTCCTCTCTTGGGTTGCTTTCTTTCATTATTTAGCTCTTCGGCCTTCTTGGCCTAGTCAGCTAATGCGGCAAATTCTCGTATCTCAAGGATCCCGATCAGCAATTTAATTTTCTCATCCAAGCTTTCCTCGAAGCACTTACACATTTCTGTCTTTGATTGGACCCACTCTGTTGCATACTGACTTAACCTCACGAATTCCCTTCCGTACTCTAACACAGTCTTATTTCCTTGTTTGAGTTCCAGGAACTCCTTTCACTTCGAGTCCAAAAACCTTTGACTGATATATTTCTTTTTAAACTCAGCTTGGAAGAACTCCCATGTAATGTCTTCCTTCGGTACCACTGAGGATACCGTCTTCCACCAATGATATGCTGTATCTTTCAGAAGAGATACAGCACACTTCAAGCATTCCTTGGGTGTACATGACAATTCATCCAAAATTCGCGCAGTATTTTTAAGCCAGAACTCAGCTTGTTCAGCATCATCATCAATCTTAGCTTTAAACTCTTCAGCCCCATATTTTCTAAGTTTGTCCACTGGGCTTTACCAATTCTCGCGGGTGCCATACCCTGTGGCACTTCTCCTTCAGCCCGAGCAGGGGGCGGAGGAGGTTGTGGTATATTAAGGTAGTTTCTCAAATAATCCCCAAACCAGTCATCCATCATCTCAAAGAAGGTAGCTCTTGCCTTTTTTCGGCCTTCAGACATAGGCCTTCTGCTACTACTAGAAATAGCTCATTGTACAGAAGCTGGAGCATGACTCTTGGCTCCCTCGGACTCATTTTAGGCTTGATTAGAAGACATTTACTATATTCAAATACAATTAAAAATGGTTAGGAGATGTCACACTATCATAACTTGTATAATGGAATGTATAGCTATACTCAGTACATGCTACGTTAGTCTGAGAATCGACTAAATCGTAGCTTTGATACCATTAAATGTAACACCCCTTACCCATACCCGAGACTGAGACAAGGTACGAGGCATTACCAGACACATACTCAGACACTTTCAGAAAATACGGGTTATAGAATTTCATTCTAATTTAAAACTGACCTAACAATATCATAGTGCCCTGATTATGGACCTACAAGGTCCAAAACAAACATTAAAAATGATCCGGGACTAAACTGAAAACTATAAAAATTTGAGAAAAATTACTAGGGTTATGCCTCACACGCCCGTGTGGAGGCAAAGCACACGCCTGTGTGCATAGGGACACGCCCATGTGTCCTACCCGTGTTGAATTATTTGAATTTATTTTTCATTTCGAACCTATAGGGATTTTCACACGGCCAAGCACACAACAGTATCCCTAGGTCGTGTGCCCGTGTCATCACCCTTGTTCAAAAACCTGAACATTCGATTTATGACGTAATCATTCATTTTGAGGCACATGGCCAAGGCACATGCTCGTTTGCTAGGCCGTGTCCTCCACATGTGTCTTTACCCATGTGTTTACTACCATGTGTATTGATTACAAACAACTCAACAAAGTTAAAATAGAGAACAAGTATCCATTGCCTAGGATTGATGCTTGTGTGACCAGTTAAAGTGTGCTACTATATTTTCAAAGATTGATCTCCATTCTGGTTACTACCAACTACGGGTAAAGGAATCGGATGTGTCAAAGACAGATTTTAGAACCAGGTATGGACACTATGAGTTTCTTGTGATGCCATTCAGCCTGACAAATGCACCTACAGTGTTTATGGACTTGATGAATAGAATTTTCAGCCCGTATTTAGAAAGTGAACATGTTTAACATTTGAGAATAGTGTTGCAAACACTGCGAGAGAAACGATTGTATGCCAAATTCAGTACATGTAAATTTTGGCTACGGGAAGCTAGTTTCCTTGGGAATATTGTGTTTGCTAAAGGTGTCAAGGTAGACCCGAATAAAATTTCAGCCATTATAAATTGGAAACCACCGAAGAATGTTTCTAAAGTCTAAATTTTTTGGGACTAGTCGATTATTATCGGAGGTTTGTAAAAAGTTTTTCAATGATAGCTTCTCTGTAACACTCTTTACCTGTGTCTGATGCCGAAACCGGATATGAGGCATTACCAGACTTAAACATGAGTAAACATACAAGCCGAGTCATAAAATTTCGTTCAAATCAAATTCATTCATACACATGAAAATTGTCCCTTATATGGCCTTACGAGGCCTAAAGCATACATCTGGGGTAGTTCAAGACTAAACCAAAAACTTTAGGAAAAATATGAGAAAACATAGAAAATTTTTCAAGAAATAGGGTCACACACCGTGTGGGTAGGCTGTGTGGTAACACATGCCCGTGTGGCTTGGGAGACGCTCGTGTCTTCAGCCCATGTAACTCTCTGTTTATGACGTCATCAATACAATTGGGGTCACACGGCCAAGATACATGCCCGTGTGCTTAGGCCGTGTGGCGATTTAAATTCCAAAAAGTAAGTGTAGACTTCACACATCCTGGGCACACGCCCATGTCCTACGGCCATGTCCTTCACACGGCTAAGACACACGGCCGTGTCCCTACCCCTGTGTTTACTACTGAGCATTCTGTTTGCATTTAATAGGGTGCAGGGGACACATAGCCAAAACACATGCCCATAAGGCAGACCTTGTGTCACACACGGCCTAGACATACGCCCGTGTGTCTACCCGTGTGGACAACTTTGAGGCTATATTCCAAGCCTTTTGTCACCCTTAATGACACATGCACACTTACACATTCAAAATCATGACTCATGCAAGTCATCTTCTTATCAATTTATACTTGCTTAAGACTTCATATTTTAATTAAACCAAGCCTACCAAATTCACATGCAATATGAAATATCGATTTACGTCCATTTCATACATTCATGTCCTAATTGTTATTATGACATTTACTCAATTTCCATCATCAAACATACGTGATCATATCCACAATTCATCCATGTTAAATGAATTTAACCACAACATGAGTGACCATAGCACATGTATGCATGTATGAATAGGATTACATCTCCTTAATTAATATGGGTCATATTTCATGGCCATATACAAAATGAATCATCAAATCATTATAAGCCAACACATTTGGCTACACAAATATGGCATATAAAAAAAATACCAATTCCCTATACATGTCATACTCAAAAAACTTAAATTTACTATACCCAAAGGATTAGTTTGATAGTGTGAATTGAGCTCGACGTCCTTCAATCCCTGAGCTAGCTTGGCGACACTATAAGGAAATCGAAAAAAGGAAAGGGGAGTAAGCATAAAGCTTAGTAAGTTTGCATGTAAATAAATAACAACATTAGCCATGCAATATTATACACATAACACAATAATATTTATTAGAATGTCATCAAGTATCATAAGTACATTTTAAGTCATGCCATTTACATAATGTACAATAAAACTCATAATCATAGTTCATTCATTCACTTCGTCCGAGGTCTCATCGATTCAAAATCTCAATGTTTATGGGCCTTGTGTATGTATCTGTATTCTTTCAACATGATCATACCTTGTCATCTTTTTGACATAATCGTTGGATGAACCACTTGGAATACTAAAGGATTCTCGGGAACTCTCATATACATGGTAGGATGCCAATGTCATATCCCGGATATGGTCTTACATGGGATCACATATCGATGCCAATGCCATGTCTCAAACATGGTCTTACATGGGATCGTAGGTCAATGCCAATGCCATGTCCCAGGCATGGTCTTACATGGGATCACATATTGATGCCGATAGCCCAGCTATGGTCTTACACGAAATTACATATCTATGCCAAAGCCATGTCCCAGACATGGTTTTACATGGGATCGTACATAGCCCTAATGTCATGACATTTGTATCCTAACTATTCCTAAGGTTCAATCAGGGTTTCGAGATATCAAACTTCGTCGAATCGTCATCGAGTCATCATTAATTAAATCTATAGAGACAAGTACACAATTCATGCAATATGAAAACATTAAAAACATAGTAATATAATGTTGCATTATTTACACACAAACTTACCTCGGTACCCAAAAATGGCTACTATTTGATTTAGTCCACAACCTTTTTCTTTCCTCGGTTTAGGTTCAGACTCTGTTTTTCTTGATAATTGAGCTGGAAAGTTGAAGAAAAAACCTAGCTATGGCTCTTCAAATTTTTGGCACACATATGAAGAAGATGAACACAATTTTGACTTATTTTTCCTTTTTTATTCTTTTATTAACCAAATGACAAAAATGCCCTTAAGACCGTTCTTTCAAAATTTTTCTATTCATGCCTTTTTTTGTCCATAAAAATAGAAATTGGGCAAATTACTATTTAATGACCTCTAATTCATAATCCATGACAATTTCATGCTTAAAGCTTCTACAACTTACGTTTTGTAACTTTTGCAATTTAGTCTTAAATGTCAAATTGGACACTTTATCAATAGAATTTCTTCATGAAACTTTCAAACAAACATGTAATCATATCATAGACCTCATAAGAATCATAAAATAATTATTTCTACTTCGAATTTGTGGTCTTGAAATCACTATTCTAACTAGGCCCTAATTCGGGATGTTACAATTCTCCCCCTTAGGGATTTTCATCCCTGAAAACCTTACTGGTGAAAAGGTTTGGGTATTGGGTTCTCATGCTTTCCTCGGTCTCCCACGTAGCTTCTTCAACCCATGTCTTTGGCATAAAACTTTCACAAGGGCAATACTTTTGTTTCTCAATTGTTTGACTTCCCGGGCCAAAATTTTAACTGGCTCTTCACCGTAAGTCATATTCGGTCAGATCTCGACCTGTCGGTGAAATCACATGCGAAAGATTAGGTTGGTAGCGGTGCAACATAGACACATGGAACACATCATGAATCTTTTCCAAATCAAATGGTAAGGCTAACTGATAGGCAACTGGCCCTACTCTTTCGGTGATCTCATATGGTCCAATAAAACGCTAGCTTAACTTGCCCTTCCGGCCAAACCTCAAAACTTTCTTCCATGAAGATACTTTCAAGAATACCTTATCACCAACTTGAAACTAAATCTCTTTCCATTTCAAAGCGACTTTCAAGCAATCACGTATTATATTTACCCTTTCTTCGGTTTTTCTGACTAAATCAACTCTGTGAATCTGATTCTCTCTGAGTTCGGTCCAGTACAAGGGTGTTCAGCACTTACGGCCATACAATGCTTCATACAATGTGATTTTCAAACTCAACTGAAAACTGTTGTTGTAGGAAAATTCTACCAACGGTAAGTACTTTTCCCAACTACCTTGGAATTCAAGAACACAACACCGTAACATATCTTCAATAATCTGAATTACCCTTTTGGATTGTCCATCAGTTTGTGGATGGAAAGCGATACCAAAATTCAATTTCGTACCCAACGCATCTTGTAACTTTTTCCAAAATCATGAAGTGAACCTTGGATCTCTATCCGATATAATCGACAAAGGTACTCTGTGTAACCTCACTATTTCAGAAATATACAACTTGGCTAACTTATCAAGTGAGTAGTAGGTACGTACCAATATGAAATGAGTCGACTTTGTCAATCAATCTACAACAACCCATACAACATCTTTCTTTTTTGGTGTCAAGGGAAAACCCACCACAAAATCCATACTAATACGGTCCCATTTCCATTCGGAAACCATCATAGGTTGATGTAAGCCTAAAGGTACTTGGTGTTCAGCCTTTACTTTCTGACAAATCAGGCATTTCGAAACAAACTCTGAAATATCTCTTTTCATATTTGACCACCAATACAATTTCTTCAAGTCCTTGTACATTTTCGTACTACCCAGATGTATAGACAAACCCCCACTATGTGCCTCATGCAAAATCTTCTAAATCAACTCGGTATTTTTAGGAATGCAAATCCTATCTCGCAACCATCGGAACTAATCCGAAAATTTGATTCAATACCTGACTCACACAGAGCTCTCTTATCTTGCAACTTACTGTTACCTTTCTGAGCTTCATAAATCTCTTGGAGAAACATCGCTCTAGCTCTCAACTCAGCTAGAATCAAACCATCATCTGATAAGGCCAACTGAGTGTTCATAGCCCTCAAAGTAAACAACGACTTCCTACTCAAAGCATCGGCGACCATGTTCGCCTTTCCCGGGTGGTATTCAATCACTAGCTCATAATCTTTTATCAACTCTAGCCACCTTCGTTGTCATAGGTTCAAATCCTTTTGAGTCATTAAGTACCTTAGAATCTTTTGGTCTATGAACAGTAGACATTTCTCACCATACAAATGGTGTCTCCAAATCTTTAACACAAACACAATGGCGGCTAGCTCCATATCATGGGTCAGATAATTTTTCTCATGTGGCTTTAGCTGCCTCGAGGCATAAGCTATCACCTTACCTTCTTGCATAAGTACACAACCCAATCCATTCAAAGACGCATCACTATAAAACACAAATTATTTTCTCGGTTCAGGTTGCACTAAAAAAGGTGCCTCGGTCAATAATGCTTTTAGTTTCTCAAAACTTTGTTGGCACTTTTCTGTCCTGTCAAACTTAACATCTTTCTGTAACAACCTCGTCATCGAAGTAGCAATCACGAAAAATTTTTTAACAAACCATTTATATTACCCAGCTAACCCTAGAAAGCTTTTAACCTCAGTTACACTTATCGGCGATTTTCATTCAATAATGGCCAAAATCTTACTTGGGTTAACTCCAATGCCATTGCCCAAAACAATGTGGCTTAAAAACCCGACTTCTCGAAGCCAAAATTCAGTCTTACTAAACTTAGCATATAATTGCTTTTCTCTTAAAGTTTGTAAAACTGTTCTCAAGTGCTCGGCATGTTCGGTCTCATCAATAGAATAAATCAGGATATCATCAATGAAAACAACCATAAATTTATCCAAGTATGGTCGAAAAATAGGGTTCATTAAATCCATAAATACAGCAGGCGCATTCGTTAACCAAAGGCATAACCAAAAATTCATAGTGACCATACCTCGTCTAAAATGCAATTTTTGGCACATCGGACTCCTTAACAATCAATTGGTAGTAACCGGACCTCAAGTCTATCTTTGAAAACACCGTGGCTCCCTTCAATTGGTCAAACAAGTTATCGATTCTTTGCAAGGGATACTTGTTCTTTATGGTTACTTTATTGAGCTGTTGGTAGTCAATGCACAATCTCATTAAACCATCTTTCTTTTACACAAATAGCACCAGTACGTCCTACGGAGAATGACTAGGTCTCGCGAAACCTTTATCTGTTAACTCTTGTAATTGGACTTTCTACTCCTTTAATTCTATTGGAGCCATCCTATACGAAGCAATTGAAATAGGTGCAGTACCAGGAATTAATTCAATGTCAAACTTAACTTCCCTAACTGAAGGCTATCTAGGTAATTCTTCTGGAAACACATCTGGATATTTGCATACTACCGGCACTGACTCCATTTTCAACTCAGACTCCTTCGTATTAAACACAAAGGCAAGGTAAGCTTAATAACCCTTTTTTACACATTTCTGATCAGTCATGGAAGAAATCACTACAAGCAAGCTATCCGACTCATCTAGTTCAACCCGAATAATACTACCACTTTCACATTTTAATTCAATGATTTCCTTCCACAATTTACTACTACATCATGCAAGGTCAACCAATTCATACCAAATATTATATCAAATTCATCAAATGGAAAAAGTATAAGATTTAGAGGGAAACAATGACCTTTAAATCATTAAGGGGCAATTTCTACATACTTTGTCAACTAACACATGCTTGCCTAGACGGTTTAACACTCTTATTACAAATTCTGTAGACTCAATAGGCATATTCATGCTAGACACCAATTTCACACAAATATACGAATGAGTAGATCCTAGATCAATCAAAGCAACAACATGAGTATCATAGAGAGAAAAGATACCCGAAATCACATAAGGAGATAAAGCCTCTTCACGAGCGCGAATGGCATAAGTCCTCGCAGGTGCCCTACCCTCGGGTCTCACAGCTGGTTCCCTAGGTGCACTTTTATTGCTTGCTCTATTTCCCAGATTCTTTTGTGGTCTCCTTCTAGAAGTTGCATTTCCCGATCATGTACTTTGAAATCTCCCTTTTTCAACCCTCTCGGGGAAATCTATAATGAAATGATCCTAAGAACCACACTTAAAACAAGTTTCATCACTAGCTCGGCACTTGCTGAGGTGACGTCTACCACAATGTGAACACTCTGGTCTACTCGGTCGAGCGTTACCAACACTAGCAATTGAAGTAGTCTGAGCTTTTAAAATAGAGTATTGCTTACCCTTATTTCTATTTGAGTACCTAACTGAAGGACTCGGTCGAGTGTTAAACTCTCTCGGTTTCTTAGATGAAGACTATAGTGACTTACTCATCTATCTCTTCTTCGAATATTGAGACTCAAACTCAGCCTTTCATTTCTTGTTAGCTAATTCCTTGGCCTTGCAAGCTCTCTCAACCAGTACAACAAACTCTTTTAATTCTAGGATGCCAACCAACAATCAGATGTCTTCATTTAATCAATCCTCAAACCTCTTACACATGATGGCGTCAGTTAATACACACTCTTGAGCGTACTTGCTAAGTCTCACAAACTCACACTCATACTCCATTACAAACATTCGGCCCTGTTTTAACTCAAGAAATTCCTTTCGCTTTTGATTAGTAAACCTTTGACTTATGTACTCCTTACAAAATTCCTCTTGGAAAAATTCCCAATTAACTTTCTCCCTTGGTGCAACTGACACAAGGGTGTTCCACCACTGATAAGCTGAGTCTCTCATGAGTGATACTACACACTTCATGCATTCCTCGGTTGTGCATGATAATTCATCAAATACACTGATGGTATTCTCGAGCCAAAACTCTGCCCTTTTGGGATCATCATCTATACTAGCTCGGAACTCTTCAGCTCCTTATTTCTAAATCTTATCAACTGGAGGTCTATTTAGTCTCACGAAGTCCATTCTTTGGGTGCTACGGGGATAGGTTGAGGAATAGGTGAGGGTGAAGGGGATGAGCGTTGGATTTCGTTCGAACAAACCCCGTATACCAGGCATTCATCATATAGATAAAGGCTTCCCTAACCTCATCTCCTCCTCCTTGACTCACAGTCACAGGTCTACTTTCAACTGGCACTGCCCCTTGAGCGGAAGCCGACGCATTACTTTCCACATCATCAGCTTCAGCTCGATTGGGATCCATTACTATATGAAAACACAATTTAAAAAGGTCAAGAGTCGTCACACTATCATAATTCATTTATGGCATGTATAGCTAGACTCGAATACATGCTATGTTAGTCTGATAATAGACTTAATTATAGCTCTGATACCACTAAATGTAACACCCCTTACCCGTGTTTGATGCCGGAATCAAATATGAGGCATTACCAAACTTATACATGAGTAAACATACAAAACCAAGCCATAAAATTTTGTTCAAATCAAATTCATATGTACACATGCAAATTGTCCCTTATATGGGCTTACGAGGCCCAAAGCATACATCGGAGGTAGTTCAGGACTAAACGAAAAACTTTAGGAAAACTTTGAGAAAAATTAGAAAAAATTTCATGAAATAGTAGGCCGTGTTGTAACACACGCTCGTGTCTTCAGTCCATGTAACTCTCTGTTTATGACATCATCAATATAATTAGGGTCACATGGCCAAGACACACGCCCATGTGTTTAGGCCATGTGACGATTTAAATTCCAGAAATTAAGTGCAGACTTCACACAGCCTGGGCACACGTCCATGTCCTACGACCGTGTCCTTCACACGGCTGAGACACACAGTCGTGTCTCTGCCTCTATGTTTACTATTGAGCATTCTGTTTGCATTTAATAGGGTGCAGGGGACACACAGCCATAATACACGCCCATAGGGCAAACCGTGTGTCACACGCGGCCTAGAGACATGCCCGTGTGTCTACCCCTGTGGACAACTTTGAGGCTATATTCCAAGCATTTTGTCACCCTTAATGACACATGCACACTTACACATTCATAATCATGGCTTATGCAAGTCATCTTCTTATCAATTTATACTTGCTAAAGGTTTCATATTTTAATGAAATCAAGCCTACCAAATTCACATGCAATATGAAACATCAATTTACTTCCATTTTATACATTCATGTCCTAGTTGTTATTATGCCATTTACTCAATTTCCATCATCAAACATCCATGATCATATCCACAATTCATCCATGTCAAATGAATTTAACCATAACATGAGTGACCATAGTACATGTATGCATGTATGAATAGGATTACATCTCCATAATTATATGGGCCATATTTCATGGTCATATACAAAATGAATCATCAAATAATTATAAGCCAACACATTTGGCTACACAAATATGACATATAACAAAAAGACCAAGTCCCTACACATGCCATGCTCAAAATACTTAAATTTACTATACCAAAGGATTAGTTTGATAGTGTGAATCGAGCTCTGACGTCCTTCAATCCCTAAGATAGCTTGGCAACACTATAAGGAAATGGAAAAAAGGAAAGGGGAGTAAGCATAAAGCTTAGTAAGTTTGCATGTAAATAAATAACAACATTAGCCATGCAATATTATACACATAACACAATAATATTTATTAGAATGTCATCAAGTATCATAAGTATATTTTAAGTCATGCCATTTACATAATGTACAATAAAACTCATGATCGTAATTCATTCATTCACTTTTTTCGAGGTCTCATCGATTCAAAATCCCAATGTTTATGGGCTTTATGTACATACCTGTATTCTTTCAACATGATCATACCTTGTCATCTCTTTGACATAATCTTCGGATTACCCGTTAAACCACTTGGAATACTAAAGGATACTCGGGAACTCTTATATACATGGTAGGATGCCAATTCCATATCCTGGATATGGTCTTACATTGGATCACATATCGATGCCAATGCCATGTCCCAAACATGGTCTTACATGGGATCATAGGTCGATGCCAATGCCATGTCCCAGACATGGTCTTACATGGGATCACATATCAATGCCAATAGCCCAGCTATGGTCTTACACAAAATTACATATCGATGCCAAAGCCATGTCCCATACATGGTCTTACATGGGATCATACATAACCCTAATGTCATGACATTTGTATCCTAACTATTTCTAAGGTTCAATCAGGGTTTCGAGATATCAAACTTTGTAGAATCGTCATCGAGTCATCATTAATTAAATCCACAGAGACAATTACACAATTCATGCAATATTAAAGCATTAAAAACATAATAATGTAATGTTGCATTATTTGCAGACAAACTTACCTCGGTACCCAAAATATGGCTACTATTCTATTCAGTCCACAACCTTATTCTTTTCTCGGTTTAGGTCTGGACTCTTTTTTCTTGATAATCGAGCTAGAAAGTTGAAGAAAAACCCTAGCTATGGCTCTTCAAATTTTTGGCACACGTATGAAAAAGATGAACACAATTTTGACTTATTTTTCCCTTTTTATTCTTTTATTAACCAAATGACAAAAATGCCCTTAAGGCCTTTCTTTCAAATTTTTCCTATTCATGCCCATTTTTGTCCATAAAAATAGAAATTTTAAAATTACTATTTAAGGACCTCTAGTTAATAATCCATGGCAATTTCATGCTCAAAGCTTCTACAACTCACGTTTTGCAACTTTTGCAATTTAGTCCTAAATGTCAAATTGGACACTTTATCAATAGAATTTATTCATGAGACTTTTTCACAAGCATGTAATCATATCGTAGACCTCATAAGAATCATAAAATAATTCTTTCTACTTCAAAATTATGGTCTCAAAACCACTATTTTGACTAGACCCTAATTCGGGATGTTACATTCTCCGATGACTTGTTTGTTACAGAAAGATGTAAAATTTGAGTGGACTGATAAATGTTAGTAGAGCTTTGATAGATTAAAGGATTTATTGCAGAAGCACCTGTATTAGTTTAGCCTAAATTGGGTAAGGAATTTACAATTTATGGTGATGCGTCATTGAATGGTTTAGACTGTGTTTTGATGCAAGATGGTAAGGTAGTAGCCTATGCTTCACGATAGCTAAAGCCACATAAAAAGAATTACTCGAAACATGATCTTGAATTGAAAGCCATAGTATTTGCATTGAAAATCTGGCGGCATTACTTGTTTGGTGAAAAATGTCACATATTCACTGATCATAAATGCCTGAAATATTTGATGTCATAGAAAGATTTGAATTTGAGACAACACTGATGGCTTGAATTACTGAAAGATTATGATCTTGTTATTAACTACCATCCGAGGAAAGCCAATGTAGTGGCAGATGCTTTGAGCAGAAAATCCCTATATGCTCTGTGAGCAATGAACACTCGATTGTTGTTGTCTGATGAGGGTTCAATCATAGCCGAGTTAAAAGCTAGACCGACATTTTGACAATAAATTTTTGAAACACAGAGAAATGATAGCAAGTTGCAAGCAAGACGGGTACAGAGTAAATCGACTTCTGATTCCAAATTTCAAATTGGGACTAATGATTTTTATTATTCAGAGGCAAAGCATGTGTACCGAAAGATTCTGAATTAGTACAGAAGATTTTGAATGAAGCTCATAAGGTAACTTGTCTATTCATCCTCCTAGTAATAAAATGTATAACGATCTGAAAAAGATGTACTGGTGGCCGGGAATGAAACGAGATATTTCTGAGTTTGTATCTAAATACTTGATATGTCAGCAGTAAAAGCTGAACATCAGTTGCCTTCTAGACTATTGCAGCCGGTTACAATACCGGAATAGAAATGGGAAAGAATTACTATGGACTTTGTAATGGGATTACCCTTGTCTCCAAAGAATAAAATGCCATTTGGGTAATTGTTGATCGGTTGACTAAATCTGCACACTTTATCCCGATACGTATGGAGTTTTCCTTGGATAGATTGGCTGAGTTATATGTTTCTGAGATAGTCAAATTGCATGGAGTGCCTGTCTCCATTATTTTAGACAGAGATCTTCAGTTTACTTCTCGATTCTGGAACAAATTGCAAGAAGCTTTGGGTACTCAGTTACACTTTAGTACTGCTTTCCACACCCAAATAGATGGTCAATCTGAATAGGTAATATAGATCTTGGAAGATATGCTTCGGTGTTGTGTACTTGAGTTTAAAGGTAACTGGGAAAGGTATTTGCCTCTAGTTGAATTTGTTTATAGTAACAGTTATCAGTCTAGTATTAAAATGGCACCATATGAAGCCTTGTATGGGCACAAATGTAGAACTCCATTGTATTGGACAGAACTTAGTGAGAAAAGTTACACGGAGTTGACTTGGTCCAAGAGACCGAATAAAAAGTGAAGGTAATTCGAGATAGCCTAAAAACAGCCTCTAATCGACAAAAGTCTTTGCTGATTTGAAAAGAAAGGAAATAGAATTTCAGGTTGGTGATAAGGTATTCTTGAGAGTGTTTCCTTGGAAGAAAATACTCCAGTTTGGTCGTAAAGGAAAATTGAGTCCACGGTTCATTAGACCATATGAGATTACAGAAAGAATTGGACCGATAGCATATCGATTAGCTTTACAACCAGAGCTTGAACGGATTCATGATGTTTTTCATGTGTCTATGTTATGGCGGTATTGATCTGATCCTTCACATGTTATCTCTCCGATAGAGGTAGAGATCCAGCCTGATATGACATATGGTTAAGAACCAATAAAAATCTTAGCTCGGGAAACAAAAGAGTTAAGAAATAAAAAGTTAGCTTTGGTAAAAGTTCTTTGGCAAAGACATGGTATTAAGGAGGCTACCTGGGAACTGAAGGAAACAATGAGAAAGCAATACCCAAATCTTTTTACTAGTAAGATTTTCAGGGACGAAAATCCCTAAAAAGGGGAAAGTTGTAAGAACCCATTTTTCAGTGAAATCGAAACAGTGGTTTCAGGACCATAAATCCGATCCAAAATACATTTTATTTTTATTTTAACATATGGCACGTAATATGATAGAAATGACGTGTGAAAATTTTGATATGAAAATTTTATCGATTTAGTGCCTAATTACGAGGACTAAATCGCATAAAATGTGAAAGTGAAATTCTAGTAACTATAAGATTCAAATAGCTATGGAATTTAAAACTTAAGGTCCTTATACAATAATTAGACCATTAATAAAAGTATGTAGATTTTTTTATGGTGACTCAACCATGGAATTATAGAAAAAGACAAGGGACTAAATTAGAAATACTAAAATACATGATTAATTAAAAATATGAATAGAATTATATCATCTTATTTTGTCATCTTCAACCTTAAAAACACATGGAAACCCTAGGAGAGAGAAAAGAAGCTTTCAAGGCCTAATTGGGTAAGTTCCCTTGTCTTGTTTTTAGTAATTTTGGTATTTTTGGAACCGAGATAGCTTAATCTCTCTATTTGAAGGATTAATTTGAACGATTATCAAGGTATGAAAATGGTTCATTGATGTATTATGCTAGAAATTAGAAATTATTGGTAGAAAATGAAAGATTATTGATAGATAAACAACTTTTGCAAGGTGATTTTTGATGAAAACTTGATTTAGGGACTAAAATGTAAACTTGTAAAATTTGATGAAAATTTCTGAAATTTTATGTAAACATGTACTGGAAAATTTGTAATGGGGCTTTGGTTAGGCTTGGAATAAGGAGTAATTTGTACAAGTTTCATTTCCCGGGCCTAGGGATAAAATCAAAATTTTTGGAAAAGTTAGGGGCAAAATGGTAATTTTGCCTAGGACATAAATTGAGTTTGTCTAAGTATGAAATGCATGAAATTAATGATTAAATTCATTTATATAGATTCGAAGAACACAAACTTGAGGTTAGATCGAGGAAAGGAAAAGATTTTGGATTAGTAGATTTTTACGAAAACAAGTGTCGAGCTACGTTCATGTAACTTAATCGGATATGTAATTATATAAATTGAATGTTGTATTGTATGTAATGTAATTTATGTTAATGTGCATTACTTGTATGTTATGATGGAAAATTATACATGCTTGAAATGGTGATAAAGGGTTAAGTCCCGATTGAATATTGAATTTCGATGAATGTATGTGTAATATCCCGAATCAGGGCCTAATCAGAATAGTGGTTTCGTAACCACAAATCCGAGATAGAAATAATTATTTTATAATTATTTTGATGATTATGATAGGATTGCATGATTGTGTGAAAATTTCGTGATGAAATTCTATGCCTAAAGTGCTTAAATTGAAAGTAGGGACTAAATCGAATAAGTTGCAAAATTTGCATTCTAGAAATTTTTAGTATGAAATTGCTTTGAAATATTTATTAGGAGGTCTTAAATAGAAATTTTACCAATTTTAAGTTCATGGACAAAATTAGGACATGGAAGGAATTTTTGGAAAGTTTAGTAGTAAGGGTATTTTGGTCACTTAGTTATTAAAATGAATTAAAAACAAAATTAAAAGCCAATTTTTGTCCATCTTCTTCGTTAGGCCGAACTTTCAAGGGTTCTCCATAGCTAGGGTTTGTTTCAAGCTTCCAAGCTCCATAGTAAGTGATTCCAAGCCCGCTTTTAATGTTCTTTACGTTTTGGAATCCGGTAGCTCGATTAAGCTTATGTTAGCAATAATTCAACCTAGGGTTTATATTTGGAAAAATACCCATAGGTGAAATTTGTGTATTTTGATGTTTTATGATAGAATATGAGGTTTTAAATTATGTTAGACAACTTGTGCTACTCGATTTTGAGTAAAACGAGTAAAGGGCTCAATCGGTAAAAATACCTAATAGTCATAAGTACATGTTAGAGTGAGAATTTGATGTTGCCATAGAAGAGAAAAGTGATCAGCATGTTGTAAAACATAAGAATAAGGAATAAAGTTTAATCCCGAGCTTAGGGGCAAAAATGTAAATATGCAAGTTTAGGGCAAAATTGTAATTTTGCCAAAATTTGAGTTAAGGATTAATTTGATAATGTGAGTATTAAATAAGCTAAATGTGTTATTTTAGATCAAGAAAGACGTGGAATCGACCTCAATCGAGGAAAAGAAAAGATTGTGGACTAAATTGCAAAATCCTTGTATTTTGGTACCAAGGTAAGTTCATGTGTAAATAAAGTAGCATAATTGTTATTTTTAAGTTATTGATGTTAATTATATGTTATGCTGAATTTTATTATGAAATGTATGCTTTGTGGTTAATTTCAAATAATATGTAAATTATGTGAGCTACTTGTTAAATATAATTGTTACCGAGTATAGATTTCGCATTCTACGGAAGACGGCAAGGATAAGTGTTTGAGGAAAAAGCCCGTTTGAACCTTAGGAATAGATTAGGATACAAGTGACATGTCACTAGGATGGTTGAGCATCCGAACTCGTTGAGTTGAGTCCGAGTTCGTGAAATGTAACTAGGCATCCGAGCTCGTTGAGTTGAGTCCGAGTTCACTTATGGATGCGAACGCTTGAGCTCGTTGAGTTGAGTCCGAGTTCGCTTATGGGTAGGTTACATGATTGCTTGATTGTATATATGGCACTTATGTGCAAGTTATCCATGTATCCGAATTATATTCCGATGTGTTCAACGGGTAAAGTTCTACTCAAATGGAGGAATATTCGAGATGTAAAGAGACGTATTGGTAAGTGATATGAAATGGATATTTTGGACAGGTATGTATTTAACCCTCGGGTTGAGTATTGATACAACCACGATAAGGTAATAAGATGATGAAGAATGATTAAAAATGTGATATGTGTTTTAGTGATGTATGCTAATGTTGATTGGTATAACTGTTTGTTATGTTACTTATTATTTGCATATGAACTTACTAAGCATTTATGCTTACTCCCTCCTTCTTACTCATTGTAGTTTTGGACAAGCCAGCTCAGTTGTCGGGATAGGTCGAAGGCTCAGTCACACTATCCAGAAGACTTTTGGTAAATGGCTTGTAAATTTAAGTATGGCATGTATAGCAATATACCTAATTTGTGTAAATGATCTTATGGTATGGTTGTGAAATGGCTGAGGAAATGGTTGATAATGATAAATTATGAAAAT
This sequence comes from Gossypium arboreum, assembly GCF_025698485.1. Taxonomy (NCBI): domain Eukaryota; kingdom Viridiplantae; phylum Streptophyta; class Magnoliopsida; order Malvales; family Malvaceae; genus Gossypium; species Gossypium arboreum. Next base: position 78,714,134 of record NC_069077.1, on the reverse strand, counting down.
GGTTAGTTTAGATTATGTTTGATGTTAAGGAAAACTATTAAGATACTTAGTGCATAAAAACTCATAAAAAGGATGAAATTTACCATAAACAGAATACCGCAGCAACACTAATGCGAGTTTGAAAATTTACTAAAAATCATAGAAATTAAATTTGGTGATGAACTACATATCAAATTGAAGCTTATTATGTCTAGTTTCACATGAAATAAATGAAACAAGTAAAGGAATTATATGTTAGAAGATATTTGAATTTTAGTGAAACAGAGTCATAGCAGTTTCTGAATCCCCTGTTCCTACTTTATAAATTTACCATAAATTGTAAAGACATAATTAGGTGGTGTATTTTATATCCTCAGAATCCTTATTGAGTCTAGTTTTAGTAGAAACAAATCTCATAGTCATATGAATTTTTTACAGAGATAAATGTGGTTCGTAGTAAACAGAGGTCAGACCAGTCGAGTCCTGAAACAGGGGTAACTTTAACTAATAAACTGTACTAATTGGCCCAACCAAAAATTCTAGAAAAAAAATTAGTAGATAGGTATATGAGTTTAGATTCAGGGAAAATTTACGGATCTTAATTTCAAGTTTCGTAACTCGAGATATGATTTTTCTTGTGACTGTGACGCAAGTAGCTTAAAAGCTGTGAATGTAGAAACAAATAATCCAAAGTTCTAAAAATGTTAAACTAAGCTTAGTAACACCTCATACTCGACTCCGGCGACGGTCTCGGGCGTGGAGGCGTTACAGTATGTGCTTTCCTGAAACTAATAGGGTCCTGTATTTGTTGCGGATTTGATTTAGCTCGGACGAGTAATCTCAATAACCTTGTTATATAAAGGATTTAGCCTGGACAGGTAATCCCGATATAATTTAAGATAAGGTGAGTTGGCAACTATGTATGCATGAAATGGTATGCCTTGCTTAAATGATAAAATTGCTTACTTTAAATGCTTGAATTGGTTGGAATTGTTTAAGTGTTTATTGTGCAGGTTTTTGGGTGATTTTGGGTGAGAAATGAAGCTAGAAAATGGATTTATTTTGTCTACACAGGCAAACATAAGGGCTTGTGTCTAGACCGTGTGTGACACACGGCCAGGTAACACGGGCGTGTGGGTAGGCCGTGTGTCCCCTGCACCTAAATTTTTAGAAACAAAATGCTTAGAATTGGGCACACGAGTAGAGACACGGGCGTGTGTCTTTGTGTGCCATATGGCCTGGAACACGGTCGTGTGTCCTAGCCATGTGAAACCTGTACCTAATTCGAATTAAATAAATTAACCACACGGCCTAGGACACGGGCGTGTGGCATGACCATGTGTGTGAGTTAGAGTAATACACGAGGTCAAACACGGCCTCTAGCACGGGCATGTCCTAGGGTCACACAGGCGTGTGAGCCTTGCACCTTGAAAATTATTTTGTAATTTCGTAAAAAATTCTTAGAGGTTCCGATTAAGTCCTAACTCGATTCTAATGCTCGTATTGGACCTCAAGGGTCCAATTAAGGGACATTATAAATAATCTCGGTTAAGGAATAGTGATTTACATGACTGAATTGAATAATGTTCTGGATGTTTTGGTAATGCTTCGAAACCCTGATCTGATAACAGGTACGGGTTAGGGGTGTTACAACATTATTGACTAAAATTATGTTATGATTTATTTATTATATTGACATTATAGCTTGGTGGTTCCATTGGATATAGTTGGCATGCCATAGGATTCGTGAGTACTCACCATATTGATATGTTATTTGTGAGCAACGAGGCTCTTGGTGGACTGATTTAGAGTAGTAAGGGAGTGTTGAGCTTGTGTCTCCACTCAACGGGACTAATTGGAGATGAGACAAGGGAGCGTGTGGTATTGACCCGCTCAATTCAGGACTGATTTTGATTCTGATTAGGAGTAAGGATATCTGTTTATCCAATGTATGATCACCTGATTAAGCCATGATTATATATGCCAATATAAATGTATGAAATGTTATATACTAAATTGATGATTATATGCCATGATTAATTATGACTTTTGATACATGGTTTAGCATACGACATTGAACTATTATGGATTAATATTATGACTGAAAATTTGTATTTGATTGGTTTCGATTTAAGCATGTTTTGGGTGCTAATTTACTCGTCGTTTTATTAACATTTATTGAGCATTTTAAGCTCACACCCTCACATTCGTCGAGATTACCCTTTGAGATTAAGGAGTTTAGGAGTCAAGCAAGAGAGTTCTAGAGATTAAGACTCGATGGAGATCTAGTTACACGTTTTAGATATGTTAATCGAGCATTGTGGAACTTCTGGGACATAGTTTAATTTTGGTTATAATTGGACTTGGACATTGAACATTTTTAATTTTGGATGGTTTTATAATATCATATATGCATGTTTGAGTTTGATTATTGAATAATTTATGGTGTATTGTTACTTGATAACACTATGATTAATAACACGGTGTGTCAGGCATGATGTTTACACTAACCATTGTTTAAATGAAGCTTTTATGGAGTGTTTTACTAGCAACTAAGGTATGCCATTTGTTTGATTTAACCGGTGCGTGATATGCATGAAATTGAATGTTTAATTCTATTTAATTGAGGCTTAATTTGTGTTAATAAATTCACTTAAAGGTGTATGAATATGTATGATATTTAATTGTAGTTAAATTAGATTTAGTTGGTCATTAAAATACTCAAAATCAGGTTTAAAATCAAATTTTTCACACAAAAAAATGCAGTGGGCTGTTGGGGTTTGAATTTTGGTCTTTTTAAATTGGTTCTCTAGTCCGTTTAAATTACAAAATAGTCATGTAACTTAATAAGTCTAATTGGAGCCTTAAATGATAAGGAAACTTGATAAAATTTTAGTATTAGACTTGTAATTGATAAAATTTATTAGGAACACACTCAATTTAATATTCGGGTATAGTATTGATAGTTTGAAATTGTTATGATTTAGTCCTTAGTGATAAAACTTGAATTAGATATAGAAAATAAACTTGGATTAAGTTGAAATTTTTAAGGCTTACATGAATTGACTAAAAGAGGCTTGGTAAATATTTATATCTAAATTTGGGTTAGTTTAACCTAGGTGGTAAAATAAAAAAAATCTCTTAGGTGAAATTACTTATAAAAAGTTTGAAATTGGTTCATAAATTACATCTGCATTAATAAATAACTAATAAATGGATAAGATTAAGGTGTTATAAGGTCGGGGTGTCTCTTGGGAGGTTGTTAGCCAAAGAATCTGTAACACCCTAAATTTGGGCCTAGAAGTTTTGGGCTTGAGCATGGGAGCGGTTGAAGGCAGCTTATAATATTTTGTTGTGCATGTAAATTTCGTTAATGAAGGCTTGTTTTAGTGGTTAAGTGTACTGAGAAGTGTTGGAGAAGTCCTGGGTTCAAATCTGGACTCTAGCAAAAATTTTGGTTTAAGGTGAATCAAACCCTGGGTGTAGTAGGTAGGCCTTAAGAATATTGTTGGAGAAATTGTGACACAAAAAGCCTTGTGGCTTAGTGGCAAGTAGCGTGAGAAGCATTTAAGGGGAGGCATGGGTTCGAATCCCATGGCAAGCAAAGAGCATTTATTTTGCTAACAGGGGGCGGCAAGAGTTGGTGTTGAATTTAAACTCTGATGATGGAGGGATCCCACTTCGAGAAGCTAACATAAGAGTGGATGCGAAGCTGGCTTTAAATAGAGAGAACCATGAGGAGAGTAAAGATACCTTTCTTGGCTGATCCCTTTCGCTTCATGGCGTGCTCGTTTGGGTTAGGCGTCGGCTAAGAGTGCTCGGAGCGCGGATTAACTCTAGTCTCCTATCAAGTGTGTATTTCTCACTACTCTAGTTGTAGGATGGCTACTTCGGGCCGCGATGGGCCGAAAGGGGCCATGTGGGCCCAATTGGATAAGTTGTTTAATTGTGTAGTAAGTATTAGACTAGGCTAGGTGAATCTCATATTTGTGGCTAGATTTGGGCTAAAAGGGCCACACGAGCGTGTGGGCCCATTTGGGCCGAGAAAGGGCTTTAGGCCCATTCGTATTGTTATCCCTGTTTAGAATACTTTAGTTTACGAAATTACCAAAATACCCTTGGTTTACAAAATTACCAAAATACCCCTGGTTTGTAAAATTACTGGAATACCCTTGGTTTATAAAATACCCAAAATACCCCTAGTTTGTAAAATTATCAAAATACCCCTAGTTTGTAAAATTACCAAAATACATCTGGTTTGTAAAATTATCAAAATACCCCTAGTTTGTAAAATTACCAAAATACCCCTGATTTGTGAAATTACTGAAAATACCCTCGACTTGTAAAATTATTGAAATACCCTCGACTTGTAAAATTACCAAAGTACCCTTGATTTATAGAATTATCGTTTTACCCTCGATTTACAAAATTATTGAAATACCCCTGTAGGGTAGAATTACCGAAAAACCCTTGTAGGGTAGAAATACTGAAATACCCTTGTAGGGTAGAAATATCGAAATACCCTTATAGGGTAGAATTATCGAAATACCCCTGTAGGGTAGAATTACTGAAATACCCCTATAGGGTAGAATTACTGAAATACCCTTGTAGGGTAGAAATACCGAAATACCCCTGTAGGATAGAAATACCGAAATACCCCTGTAGGGTAGAAATACCGAAATACCCCTGTAGGGTAGAATTACTAAAATACCCCTGTAGGGTAGAATTACCGAAATACCCTTGTAAGGTAGAAATACCGAAATACCCCTGTAGGGTAGAATTACTGAAATACCCCTGTAGGGTAGAATTATCGAGATACCGTTGTGGGGTAAAATGGTAATTTTACCCCTAGGGTGTTAAATGACTGTTTTGCCCTTGTGGGCAAGTGACTGACTTGGACTGTATGGTTGACGGATTTGATTGTGAATATATGTTGGTGATATGAATGACTTGACTGTGATTGTTTGATTCAAATATGGACATGATATTCTAATTCTGTATGTTGTATGCCATGACATGTATATCATTGCATGGGATATGGGTTATATTGATGGAGGAAGCGTTCGCGACCTCATTTGCAATCTGGTGGCCTCGCCACATATATCATATGGTGACTTCGTCACAATATCCGCGACCTCATTTGCAATCGGTGGCTTCACCACATATATATATCTGCTCGGTGGCCTAGCCACAATATCTATATCTGGTGACTTCGTCACAATATCCGGCGACCTCGCCGCAATTTCGTGGTGTGTAGCGGTTGGGTGGGTCAAGTAGTCTCCCACATGGTGTAAGGTTGGTACGGGTGTATACGGCTAGATTGGGTTGGGATTGCATTCACATTCGATTTTGATTCATCACCGATTCGATTCGATTCGATTCTAGTTCGATAATGTTTCTTATTCGTAATAGGTTAAAGCCCATCCGTATATGCGTTATAGTGGGCTAAGGCCCAATTGATATTGAAATCGTAAGTAAGGTGGGGCAGACTTTTAATTCTTTTTTATATGACCTGATTCCTTTTTATAGTAGAGGATTTCACACTGAGTTTTCGTAAACTTACCCCGTTTATTAACCTTTCAGGTAATTTCCAAACTTAGACGGATCGGAGCTGCGAGGGGCTCGGAGGAAGCCACACACTATTTATTTTATAGTTTTGATTATTACTTTTAAATGTTTTATGTGGGTTGTAGTAAAGCCGTTGTAATTTTCTAGATTTCAAATTTAGAATTTTATTTATTGTTCTTATAATTGCTAGTATTACAACACGGTTTTCCAAAGCAACTACTGCTGTTCAAAACATCACGTATCCGCAATTGTTTTTAAATTAAGCTTTCACAACTACCAAGATTTTTAAAAAGTTGTTAAGAATGTTATTTAGCTGAGGTTTTCTGACAAGGTTTAAAAAGGGTATAAGTTTTTAATTATTAAGAAGGGTTTTTAATGGAAACATGGTTTTCGAAAAACACTTCAATGTGACACGCCAGATTCGAGCCAAACTTAACGTCTGGGCCGGGCTTGGGGTGTTACAGAATCACTTAGGTGGCTAATGTAGTGCTTAAAATTTAGGCTAGACTATCCTAGTCGGGTTTACGGTGTCACATTTTGGTGGTATTAGAGCCAGGTTAGGTTTAAAATATTAGGTTATCCTAGGGTTGTCAATTATTAAAATTGTGATCTTGGATTTATGATGTTTTCTTGCTTATGTTGTTTAAAACCAAAAAAATCTAGAAAATCGGTTAGCCTAGGGTTTTCTTTACTCTTATCTTTAATATATGATAGTCGTTATGCCTCTACATTGCGATTGGGGTAGTATGGAGGATGATGCACTGCCACAAGATGATGCTCAGATGGGTCGCGTCGAGCACTTCATGTTAGAGATGGTAGGAGTACTACAACATATTGCTGGTGCTAATGCTGTTCCGGCTCGTCAGGGTTTGCCACTAGAGCACTTGCAAGCTCTGAATGGTAAATATTTTTCTGGTGTTAGGGGAGGTGATCCGAAACATTCCAAGTATTGGTTAGAGGGCATCAGTCATATTCTTGGTCAATTGGGTTGTTCTGACAAGGATAAGTTAGGTCGTGTTGTGTTGCTGCTGACAGGCGAGGCTCACAGATAATGGTTGACTATCGAGAAGGGTACTGCACTAGATCGTTTGACTTGGGACTTTTTCTTATCATCATTCTGGAAGAAGTTCATGGGCGAGCAGTATCTCGAGGCCAGGAGATAGAAGTTTATGGATCTCGTCCAAGGTACTTTGTCAGTAGATGAGTAATACATTGAGTTTGTTCGGTTGAGTTAGTACACTCTCGAGTTGGTGGCTCATGAGGTGAGCCATTATAAGAGGTTTAGGTTCACACTGAACCGTAAAATTAAGCTCTATTTGGTTGCTTGGAGTACCGAGGTCTTCGACGAGTTGGTTGAGAAGGCTCGTGCGCTTGAGGAAACTTTAGAGGAGGAGCCCAAAGCTATTTCATTTGGAACTATTAAGAGGATGACCGATACTGCTAGTAGTTCTGGTCGTAATAGGAAGATAGGTCATTTTGGTAGATTTGATCGATGTATTATTGGCGGTCGTGGTTAGGATAGACAGGCCACGAGAGTCGAGGCTTATCCTGCTAATCAAGGTCATGCTATGTGGACTTTGTGTGAGCACTATAATCGTTGACATCTGGGAGAGTGTTGGAGGATGATGGCTACTTGTCTGGCTTGTGGTTCGATAGAGCATCGAGTTAGCGACTGCCGGATGAGAGCACTTATTGTTCGCTATCAGCCTGTTGTTGCTGCTGCTACACCTGCTCTGGCTCAAGGCAGAGGATGTGGTAGAGGTGATGGTGGTAGAAGTGTTGGTCAGTGTGGTGCTTTTCAAGGTGGTGATGGTGGTCCAGCCAAAGTTTATGTAGTGAAAGGGAATTAAGCAAAAGGGTTCAAATGGGTTTTGATATATTGAGTTTAGGGTTTGACTTAGTAAAGTAATTAAAATGATCTTTATGTTGATAGTTAGGGCGAAATAGATTGAGCTTAAGGTCAAGAAAGAACCAATAGTATAGATGAGTATTGACCCGAATCTTATAGGACACTTAAGATGAATGGATGATAGAAATAGGACCTTGACCCACTATCTATTAAGAGAAAGGAACCAAAGGTATCGGGTTGAACGCCACACTCAAAGAGTGATAAGTTCACAAGAAACAAGGTAGACGCCACTAGCAAGGCTAGATAAGTCAGCTTGAGTCTTAAACGAATAATGAAAGTTGAAAACTCACAAAAGTTATATTAAACATATAAGGTGTCAAAAGTCTGATTTACATCAAATGAGCTTCATATTTATAGCTCAAATCCTTGGGTAGCCAAATGGACATAAAAGAAACTAAATAGACAACTTCAAATCAACTTAATTGAGCTGAAACTTCTTGGCACCTTCCTAAAACGTGATTAATCATGTGTGTGTAAAGACCCTCCAGCTGAATTGGACAAGTGTGAAAACACTTAGGGCTATTGACATGCACGAAAAGGCAGCTTGGAAAGAGAAAATAGTAGCTCTCTTTTGGCTCTTGCAATAACCAAATGGTTGCTTGGAGGATGCCAACCATCAGCAAACCATCTTAATTGTTGTACATGCATGTACCTACAACAAATAAAGTCAACCAAGTTAATTTTAAAGACAAATTAAATTTGGTAGCTAGTACAAATTTAATTCGGCTAGGACAAAATTAATTCAACATATAATTAATTTGTCTTGTCCTAAGCAAAGACACATTAAAAACAACCAATTAATAAGTACTTAACTAGGACATAATTAAAACACTCATTTAATTAAAATGTCCAGATTATGACACATTTAATAACTTGAACTAAATAACTAAATTAACTAAAACAAATTAAATATTTTATTCCATCAAAATAATACGCAAGTTAAAAATGAACTAAAACGAGCTCATTGAGCAAGGAACGAGCTGGATGAGCTTGAAGAAGTTGCAAGGCATGCTCAGCTTGTTGGTCCAAGAACGCTCGATAAGCCCAGCACCAGTTTCACCGCAAACTCGATTGACTAAGGATGCTAGAGCGTCTTTGAATCTCTTAGCTTGAGCTCGGGTTATTGGCCCTAACAGTAGCTCAATACGATCCATGTCAACTCTAAGTGAGTCTCAAGTCTTGGCCGTATCATCCCCCTCTTCAAAGTGATTTGTCCCTAAATCGTCACCTACATCATAGGGAGATAAATCAGATACGTTAAAACTCGCGCTAATGTTATACTCACCTGGAAGGTCAAGCTTGTAAGAGTCTCATTAATCTATTCCAAAACTTTGAATGGACCATCTCCTTTCAGTAATAATTTCGACCTTTGTTGAGCTGGAAACCATTCCGTCCTCATGTGAACCCAAACCCAATATTCGGGTTCAAATACAACTCTCTTCCTTCCTTTGTTAGCCTTGTACATGTATTGCTCGGTCCTTGCCTTGATATTAGCCCTCACCTTTTGGTGTAGTTACTTCACATACTCGGCCTTCTGCTTAGCATCTACATGAACAAGTTTATCCTTAGGCAAAGAGATTAAATCAAGTGGAGTCAAAGGATTGAAACCATAAAAAATTTCAAAAGGTGAGTGTTTAGTTTCCGAATGAATGGATATATTATAAGCAAACTCGATGTGCAGCAAACACTCCTCCCATGACTTTAGATTCTTTCAAATGATAGCTCGTAACAAAGTGCACAAAACGCGATTAACCACTTCCATTTTCCCATCCTTTTGTGGGTGGTAGGTTGTTAGAAACAATAACTTTGTGCCAAGCTTTCCCTACAACGACCTCAAAAAATGGCTAAGAAATTTTGTGTCTCAGTCGGACACAATCATTCTCAGGATTCCATGCAATTGAACGACTTCCCTAAAGAATAAATTGGCAACATGAACAGCATCACAGCTATAGAATGAGACATTTTGTGAAAAATGATCAACTACAACAAAGATTGAATCCTTTCCGATTTTTGTCCTAGGTAAACCAAGGATAAAGTCCATGGAGATATTGACCTATGGTTCCTTAGGTATGGGCAATGGCGTGTATAAGCCATGGGGCTTGATCTTCGACTTAACCTTCTTGCAGGCTACACAACGATCATAGATGTGACAGCCCTAAAGTGACCCTAGTCGGAAAGCAGTTTCGGGACCGCTAAACCGAGTCACCAAATTATTTGAATATGATATTTATTGTCTAAAATATGTGAATATGAATGTGTGAAAATTTTAAGCTTCGATTTAGTCGATTGCATGTGAATTTAGCTAATAGGACTTATGTGTGACACTTTTGAAATGTGATAGGTTAATCTATAAGGATCTATTAGTGCATGTAATAAAAGGGTGGACTTGCATGTCAATTTCCCCTTAATTTAATAGTGGCCGCCATGACAAGGAAGGAGGACAAATGTTATGGGCAAAACATGTCATAAACATGTTATGTTAGTGATTTATGTTAGGAAAAATAAAATAAGGAGTATGGGTAATAAAATAATAATGGAAAGGTAAATGATGATGAAAAAATTGTCTCATCCATGTTCCCCCATTGTTGTGAATTGAAAAAGAAAAAAAAAAAAGTGTGTTCATTCTTGAACATCTTTGGCGAATAGAGGAAAAAAGGAAGGGAAGAGCTTGAGAAAATCGGCTATGGTGGTTTGCTAGACTAAGGTATGTTTGATGTTGTCCTTGAGATTCATCCATGTTTTTAGTTGTTAGTTTGAGTTCTACCTAGCCCATGGTTTAAATCTTTGCTATGAGATGGAGATGATATTCGCCATGGGTGTTGTCTTCTTGGTTGATGTTTGATGTTGTGGTGATGAGGCATGAAGATGAGTTAAGTTTCGGCTAAGGTGGATTTGTGTTGATGTCATTTGCATGCTAAGTGTGAAGCTTTGTAATGATACATGTGATGGTGATTGATGACTCTTGGATTTTCTTTTTGGCATTTTTGAGTTAGACATTAAGTTCTTTGTGTAACCCATGACCAAAATTGAATGGTATGGTGTCTTGATGCATTCGGCCATGGTAGAAAATAGATGTGAAATGGTAGTAAGGTGAAGTGCAAAATGTTAGTGTTTGATTTACTAGTGTATATAGTTGTACTAGCCGAGTTTTGAAATTGGAAACCATGTGTGGTATTGAGATTGTTTGAGTAAATTCATAGTCATTTATATGATGAATTCGGTTGTAGATATACATGCTTGAATAAGATGCACGCATGAATGAATAGATGGATTGGTGTTGCATGTGTTCGGTTATAGGTAAGCATGATGATGAATCTATCTTGACTTGGATAATCGGCTCAAGGAGAAATTGCTAAAGTGCTTAGTAATTGATATTAGGTTCATGATGTGTGTTTTCGGTCATAAAGGTGCACATGAGGAAATGTTAGATTAATTGTATTAAATTAATCAATGTGATTAAAAATGCGTATGACCATTTTGTATTTTAGCTAAAAGTGGCCATATGGCCTATCAAACTCCTTGTCATATTCGGCCATAAGCTAGCATAATGAGACTTTAATAAGTTAAATTTGTTTGAATTAGCTCAAGAGCTTAGAGGACCAAAGTTGGATAAGGGAAAGGAAAAAGTGATCGAATAGTCACGAAATCGTTCGACAACATCCGAGGTAAGTTTTGAGTAACGAGACTTAGTTTACGATTTGATTAAGTCATGACGTATGAGCATAACCATTATACGGTGATATGATGATTCTACTTGAATTATATGTTGAGTTAATTAGTCTATACGTATGACGGGTAGCCGTATGTGCATAGAGATCGTGCCATAAAGCAAACTAAACCATGCTGTTTGTATGCGGCTAGTGAGCCGAAAATGGGATTGCTTAATACGTGACTTGTGTTTGAACTCTAATTATGAAAATGAAATATAGATGTGTCATGACTTATTGATATGTGCATGAATATTTGGATGATAACCGGGCTAAGTCCCGAAGGCATTTGCGCTAGTGACTAGTTCCGGGCTAAGTCCCGAAGGCATTTGTGTGAGTTACTATATCCGGGCTAAGTCCCGAAGGCGTTTGTCTTGATTGCTATATCGGGCTAAGTCCCGAAGGCATTGGTGCGAGTTACTATATCCGGCTATGTCCCAAGGCATTCGAGCGAGTAGCTATATCCATTAAATCAAGGTACTTGGCTTGGGAATGAGCGACCTTGCTGTAATAGTTTCAATTAATACGCTCGTAAAATCCCAGCGATGAGGTATGTTTCAGATATGCATTGAATTAGTTGATCCCTTACAAATAGTATTCGTCGATCGATAAATGAGCTACCGGCCTTTGGCTAAGTTGATCTTTGTGCATGAATATAAGGGTTGGTAATGTGAAGTTAGTATGATATTGAGAATTTGTGCATATGAAATTATCCGTTTAGCCATATGAATGTTACACTTTAGTTGTGTCAAATTTTATGGCTCAAAACTTACTAAGCATTAAATGCTTACTCCGTTTCTTTGAATCTCTTTTATAGATTTTGGTTCGTCACCATCGGACTCGGGATTGTTGAAGTCAAGTCGTCCACACTATCAAAGCCCTTTTGGTACACTTTTGGTTGAACTTTGAAATGGCATGTATAGGACTACCCTTTTTGATGTTGGTCATGTACCTTTCGGTATTGTACAAATTTGGATAGCCATGCGAAAATGGCTTATATATATTTTTGAGCATAATGTTATAATCATTTTGTATGTATATGGTTATTGAGAGGTGTGGATGTGCTTGGCAATGATTGGCCATTGGAATGGTTAATCACGATCATACTTTGTGCTATATATGCTAAAGGGTTAGTTGAATCATGGAAACTATGTAATAGGTAAAGTCTACCTTAAAGGCAGATGCTGACAGCAGCAGTGGTGTGAATTTGAAAAATCACTAAAAATAGTAGGAATGGAATAAAATAGTGAATAAATTATGTAATCGAACCTTTATGAATCTACTTCCATATGGAAGAAACGAAACGGTCATATGAGTCGTATTTTAAGGGATATTTAAGTTTTCGTGGGACAGGGCCAGAGCGATTTCTGGATCCCATGATCTGACTTTAGAAATTCATTATAAATTAAACAGAGATAATTAGAAGTCAAGCTATATATTTAGAGATTCCTTTTTGAGTTTAGTTTCATTAGAAACAAACGGAATAAGTATTGAATCCCTGTATAAGGAGTTATCTAAGTCGCAATGAAGGAAGGTCAGTGTAGTCGAACCCTGTAACAGGGGAGACTTTAACTAATAAACTGTACTAATTGGCTTGACCAAAAATTCTATAAAAAAATTTGTGGATGGATATATGAGTCTAGTTTCAGGGAAAAATTACGAAACTGATTTTTGAGTTTTGTAACTCAAGATATGATTTTTAAGGTGACAGTGACGCAGTTAGCCAGCATGTCTGGAAATTTAAAATGGACTGTGCAAATAAGTGAATTAAGTCTGTTAACCCCTCGTGTCCGACTCCGGCAACGGTCTCGGGTATGGGGTGTTACAGTAGACCCTTTCGACATCTCTTTTCATCCTCGACCAAAAGAAATGCTCTTGGAGCATTGCCAAGGTCTTGGCCACGTTGAAATGGCCTATGAGGCCGCCACTATGCGCCTCACTCACCAACAAGTCCCGCACGGAACTTTATGGGATGCAGAGTTTTCGTTCTCTAAAAAAGAATCCATCGTGCCTATAGAAATTGTCACAAGCAACATTTTCAAAAGATTGTATAACTCACCAAAATCAGCATCATTCACTTACAAATCTTTCAAAAATGCAAATCCAAGCAGTTTAGAATCTAAATAAGTTAAGAGTGTATACCTTCTTGATAATGTATCCGCAACAATATTTTCCTTACCTTTCTTATACTTAATGACATAGGGGAATGACTCCAAAAATCCTACCCACTTAGCATGATGTTTATTCAATTTGTTTTGGCCCTTGAGGTGCTCTAACGCCACATGGTCGGAATGGATCATGAACTCCTTGCGCCAAAGGTATTGCTGCCAAGTTTCTAGCGCTTGAATCAGGGCTTACATCTATTTGTCATAAGTCGGGTAGTTTTATGTGGGTCCATTCAATTTCTCACTAAAATAGGCGATAGGCCTCCCGTCTTGAGTCAAAATGGCTCCGATCCCTACATCTGAAGCATCACATTCAATTTCAAACATTTTAGTGAAATCAAGTAACACAAGCAAAGGTGCATTAGTTAGACAATATTTAATAGAGTTAAAAGCTTTCTCTTGTTCTTCGTTCCATTGAAAGGCTGATGTCTTCTTGATCACACTTGTTAAAGGTGCGGCCAAGGTGCTAAAATTGGGAACGAATCACCTATAGAAGCTCACCAAGCCATGGAAGCTCCTCACTTGGCTTATACTTGTCGATCTAGGCCATTCTAGGATTGCCTTCAGCTTTTCTTGATCCATTTCAAGCCCCTTCGAGCTCACTAAAAAACCTAAGAAAATGACCTTGTTAGAGAAAAAGGTACATATCTTAAGGTTAGCATACAAAATCTCTTTTCGAAGGACTTCCAAAACAACTTTCAAATGCAACACATGATCATCTAACGATTTACTATAAATAAGAATATCATTGAAATAAACAATGCAAAACTTACCAATTAAGACTCGGAGAACATAATTCATAAGACGCATAAATGTACTAAAGATGTTGGTTAGGCCAAATGGCGTGACCAACCATTCATACAAATCGTATTTCATCTTAAAATTTGTTTTCCACTCGTCACCTTCTCACATCTGAATTTGGTGATACCCGCTCTTAAGATCGATCTTGGCAAACAATTGTGCACCACTCAACTCATCTAACATATCATCTAGACGTAGTATTGGATGTTAGTACTTGATAGTGGTTTTGTTCACTGCTCGGTAGTCCATGCACATGTGCCACGTTCCATCTTTCTTTGGCACCAATAACATCGGCACGGTGCAAGGACTAAGGCTTCCTCGTATGTACCCTTTTTCCATAAGCTCGTTCACTTACTTTTGTAACTCTTTGGTTTCCTTAGGGTTACTACGGTGAGCCGAGCAATTTGGAATGGTAGCTTCGGGAATGAAGTCTATTTGATGTTCAATTCCTCGAATGGACGGCAACCCACTAGGAACTTCATCCAGAAACACATCGTCAAAATCCTGCAAAAGAGAAACAATCGAAGAGGGAAGATTTTTATCCAAATTATTAGTGTTTAAAAAGTTTTCCTTGTACATGAGCACAAGAATTGGTTGCTTCAACAAATAAGACTTTTGAATATCTCTCTTCTTTGCATAAACACTCAATTTGTTTAACTCTTTTTCTTCACTCATTTTGTTTTCACGCTCTTTGCTCTTTTCTCTCAGTTTGATCACTTGTTTTTCTTTCTTTTTCTTACTTTTCTTTTCTTTCTTTTTTTCATTCTTCTTTTTTTGCTCACTCTCTTTAAATCTTTCAATGGAATCTTTCAACTTCAATTGATCTTTATAAACTTGTCTTGGCGTTAATGGAGCCAAAGTCACATTTTTCCCGAGATGTTTGAAAGTGTAACGATTTGTGTAGCCATCATGAATGACTTTACGTTCAGATTGCCATGGTCGCCCCAACAGCAGATGACCGGCATGCATAGGCACCACGTCACAAAGAACCTCTTCATTGTACTTGTCAATTGAAAATGTAACTAGGACTTGTTTGGTCACCTTCAATTCTCCACCATTGTTGAGCCATTGAAGTTTGTAGGGATGAGGGTGCTTAGTTGTTAGCAAGCCTAGTTTTTCCACCATTAGAGTGCTGGCAACATTGGTGCGACTTCCACCATCAATGATCAAACTACACACCTTGCCCTGGACATGGCAACATGTGTGGAAGATTTTCTCTCGTTGCTACTCGTTCTCCACTGTAACAGCCCTAATTTGACCCTAGTCGGGATGTGGTTTCGGGACCACAAAACCGAGTCATAAAATTTAGTTAAAATTTTATTTGCATACCTTATATGTGTGGTAGTACTAGTATAAAAATTTGGTGATTCAATTTTTATCTTAGGAATGTGAATCTTGCTCGAAAGGATTTAGTTGAGAGACTTAGAAAATTTGATAGGTAAATAAGTGAGGACCAAATAGTATGGAATTATGAAAAGTTGGGTTTGCATGTCAAAATGCCCCAAACTAAGTTGAGTGGCTTACCAAGCATGGCTTCATCTTTCCAAGATCATGTTGTTATAATTATTTAATGTTGGTAAGATATTAAAATAGAGGAAATAAAGATTAATGATAGGAAAATGAACAAAAAAAAATAGGTGTTCATCCTTGCTACCTCTTAGTAGAAAAACCAAGTGAAAGGAAAAGAGAAAAGCTTTGGAGAAGTCGGCCATACTAGTATCCAAGTTGAGGTATGTTGGAGTTATTCCTTTAAATTCATGTGTATTGTTGGTTGTTAGTTTGAATTCTATCTAACCCATGGTGGGATTTGGGGTTGTTGGAGAGTTGGGATTTGACAAAAAAATTAGTAGATACCTTGATGCTATTGACATGTTAGTTGTGTGGATGAACTAAGTTGCTTGTTATGTTAGCATGAAAGTGAAGATGTTAGTCATTTTGTTGGAGGTGAAGCTATGCTAGATTGGAAAAAAAAAAAGGTTGGTCAAGTGTGCATTAGAAGAATTTAGGTGTTTAGATGATGTTATAGATGACACTATACATATATACATATTCGGCCATCAAAGGGAGTACATAGGTGAGGTTGAGTCAAATTTTTTTTGTGCACAATCGGGTATGTATATATATATATATAAGTATGCCCATTCATGATGTTACCTTTAATCATGTGTATAATCGACTAAATGAGTAATTAGTAAGAGGGGTTGCCGAATCTACAAATATACATATGCATGTGTAATTGAACTATAAATGTATAGCAAGATGATTAAACTAGTTTATTTATCTATTAAGCCCGAGAAGTTAAAGAAGGAGAAACAAGCAAGGGCAAAGCCAAGGACATCGAGTAGCCGGTCGGAACCGTTATACTCAACGCAAGGTAAGTCTTTAAGCACTTGTTGTGAGAACTCCTTGGATAGATATTTTTTGAGTGATTCTCCTATTTATTAATATGATTATATGTACAATTTGAATTTAGTAAATTGCTTTACCATGATGAATTGACATAAGGCACAATGTGTGCAAAGACTATGTGGCACTAAGTGTGCCGATTGGAAGGTTGAGGCATGAGGCTATCTCAAATGCACTATGTGTGCGATTCACTATGGCACTATGTGTGCGATTTACTATGGCACTATGTGTGCGATTCACTATGGCACTATGTGTGCGATTTACTATGGCACTATGTGTGCGATTTACTATGGCACTATGTGTGCGATTTACTATAGCACTATGTGTGCGATTTGCTATAGCACTATGTGTGCGATTTGCTATAGCTCTATGTGTGCGAACATAATAAGCACTATGTGTGCCACATTCGGTTGTGGAAATAAATTGTGCATGAACGAGGTAAGTGATTGAGTTACTAACTAAATATCGAAATTGGGATTGTACGGTGTATGCATAAAATTATCTAGTGCATTGTTGTTCCAACTTGAGGAAACGGATCCAAATCGATTGGGCTGACTTGGCGTTTGATTTGGTTGAAGGATTTGGCATGAGATCGAACCAAAAATTTTAGAAATTGCAGTATAGTTTGTTATGGCTGAAAACATCTATTTTGTATTATTTGATTATTCACTTATGATTGTTATTGTTGATGGTAGAGTAGTGCTTACGACTTACTGAGTTATGTACTCATTTGGTGTGCTTATTTGTTGTTTATTTAGGTTCTTGATCCATTTTGCGTGCTCGGGACTGTCATCGAAGTCATCACACCGTCTAGCGACTTTTTGGTATCTTCTTCTTAGATGGTTTAAGAAAACATTTCGGCATGTATAGGCTATTATGTTTTGTTTGAACTTGGTATGTAAAATTTTGAATAGCCATGCGAAAATGGCTTATAAATGTTTTGAGCATAATGTTATAATCTTTTGGTATGTATATGCTCATTAAGAGGCATGGAAGTGTTTGGCAATGACCAGCCATTAGAATGGGTCATCATGCTTATATTTTGGACCATATATGAAAAAGGGGTGGTTGAATCATAGAAACTATGTGTTAGAGAAAGTCTACCCTAGAAAATGATGCTGGCAGCAACAGTGACGTGGATGTGAAAAATCACTAAAATAGTAGGAATGGAATTAAATAGTTAATAAATTATGTAAATGAACCTTGATGAATCTATTTTCATATGGAGGAAACGAAACGGTTATATGAGTTGTATGTTAAGAGATATTTGGGTTTTAGTGAAACAGGGCCAGAATGGTTTCTGGATTCCCTGTTCCGACTTTGAAAATTCATTATAAATTAACCAGAAATAATTAGGAGTCATACCATATATTTATAAATTCCTCCTTGAGTCTAGTTTCTATAGAAACAAACAGCACCAGTATTGAAGTCCTGCACAGGGCGTTATTCGAGTTGTAACACATGAAGGTCAGTGTAGTCGGCCCCTGTAACATGGGAGAGTTTAACTAATAAACTGTACTAATTGGCTTGACCAAAATTCTAGAAAAAATATGTAGATGGAAATATGAGTCTAGTTTCAGAAAAAATTACAAAGCTGATTTTCGAGTTGTAAAACTCAAGTTATGATTTTTGAAGCGACTAGCACACAGATTGGCAGCTTGTCTGGAACTTCTCAATAAGTGGTTTGAAGTCTGTTGACACCTCGTGTTCGACTCCGGCGACGGTCTCGGGTTCGGGGTGTTACAATTTTATTCACCAAATTTTTATACTAGTACTACCACACATATAAGGTATGCAAATAAAATTTTGACTAAATTTTATGACTCGGTTTTGTGGTCCCGAAACCACATCCCGACTAGGGTCAAATTAGGGCTGTTACATCCACGCTTTGAAGGCTTAGACTTTGCTTGATGGTGAGAATTTCGCCATCAACAACGTACTCAAGTTCTTCCTTCTCATTGATGGTTGCGTTAGATTCTTCGTCTTTTTCTTCCTTCGACTCAATTTCTCCACTGGCTCTCACAACCATAATGCCTCGAATAGGGCATTAGCTGGCAATATGCCCCTTCCCTAGGCATTTGAAACACTTTATATCCCTTGAACGGTTCAGAAAAGCTTCGTTCTTGCCTTTGCTAGAATCGCCAATGGGCTTGTTAGGCTTCGCAGACACTGCTTGATCTTTCGCACAACTTGGTAGATCTTTCTTACTGGTGCCTTGACCCTATTTTAAGGTGGCATTGGGGATGGAATAGCTCAAACAAAACTATTTCTCTTTAGTTGCTTCTCCACCTTAATAGCCATATGCACCATGTCGACTACTTTAACATAATGTTAAAGCTCCACCACGTTGGCTATGTCATGGTTAAGACCGGCTAAAAATCTGGCCATGGTCGCCTCTCGATCTTCTTCCACTTCCGCACATATCATGGCAATCTCCATCTCTTTGAAATAATCCTCCACACTTTGATTACCTTGCGTAAGGTATTGAAGTTTTTATATAGTTCATGATGATAGTAGGAAGGAATAAATCTCTTACACATCACGACTTTCATTTCAGCCCAAGTAGATATAGGCCGCTCTCTGTTCCTTCTCTGACGCTTGATTAACTGATCCCACCATATCATGGCATAATTGGAGAACTTGATTGCCGCTAGCTTCACCTTCTTGCTCTCCGAGTAGTTCTGGCACTAGAAGACCAACTCTATTTTCTTCTCCCATTCAAGTTACGCCTCTAGGTCAGGTTTACCTTGAAAAGGTGGGATGGACAACTTGATGTTCTTTAAGCTGTCATCGACACGTTCTCGCTCTTGAGGGCCCCGATTTTTTTGGCCTTGACGTCATACACTTTGATTCGACCCTTGATCGCTTTCCACATCACTAGGGTCATCGAGGTCATTTTGATTGAACCTCGATCGGCCTTGCTCTCTTTGTGGACTTTGGGGAGTTCTCTCTTGCTGGCCCCTCTCTTCGACTCGATCTAATCGTTCTTATATGGGCTCGAGCTTTCGATCATACATGCACTCTATTTCTCGCATAAGGGCTTAGAGTGTTAAATTAGGCACTCCTCCTCTGGTTGCAATGTTCCTTATGGGTGGTAGCCCTCTGCCTTCCATCACATTCCGTTCTAGGCTTCGTGACTTATTTTAACTCCTCACCACAAAAACCTGACAATTCAGTCGCAAAGAAAGAAGAAATGACACTTCACTCGTGTTTGTACTCGATACATTGGCATTTTCTTCTCTCTAATGAGCTCACCACTCTCGTGCCTTTCTCCACTCGATTTTCCTCTTTAAGTTCGTAAAGGACTCGTTTAGACTTATTAGCTGTAATAGCCCTTACCCATATTCAATGTCGAAATAGGGTACGAGGCATTACCAGACTTAAACATAAGCAAACATACAAAATCGAGACGTAAATTTTCATCCAAATTTAAAACTTAAACATAAGCAGTTTGAGATAAACCGAGAACTTTCAAATTTCGCAACAATTAGAAAATTTTTCATATTTTAAGAGCCATACGCCTGTGTGGCTTGGGACACGCCCGTGTGGCTTGGGACACGCCCGTATGGGTAGGCCGTGTGGTCACACACCCCCGTGTCCCTAACCCGTGTAACTCCCTGTTTGTCATCCAAGAACAAATTGAAGTCACATAGCCAAGGCACACGCCCGTGTGCTTAGGCCATGTGGTCGATTTAATTTTCATAATTTTTCATAAAATAGGTGCAGACTTCACACGCCCAAGGCACAGCTTGTTCCTTAGGCCGTATCATCCACACGGCTGAGATAACGCTCGTGTCTCTACCCATCTGCTCAATTCTGAGCATTCTGTTTTGCAACAATTAAGGTGCAGGGGACACACAACCAGAGCACAAGCCCATAGGGTGAGCCGTGTATCACACACGGCCTAGACACACGCCCGTGTGTCTACCCGTGTGGAAAAAACAAGGCTATCTTCCAAGCCCTATTGTCCCCCTTCCACGTACAACCTACACAACAAAACATAGTACCATTCCAAGTATATACATCCAACCAATTTAGCTAAAAACCAAACATTCACACATCATTCACATGCTACCATCTATCATATACAAACATCACATACTAATCAACTTAAACCATGCAAATTTCCACATCCATGAAAACTTCATCATATGCATTTATACTTAAACCAATATTAGCCAATTTCATATGGCCATATACAAAATGAATTATCAACCAATATAGGCCAACACATTAGGCAAAATCAATTATGACACATAACAAAATAACCAAGTCTTTATACATGTCATAACTCAAAATATTGAAATCATTGGTACCCAAGATAATAAGTTGATAGTGTGACTAGATCTCTGACAATCTCCGATCCTCGAGCTGGCTTGGTGACACTATAAGACAAGGGAAAAGAACAAGAGTAAGCTATATAGCTTAGGAAGTTCCCATGCAAATAATAAGCATTATAAACTTGCATTTAACATACAATTAACATAAATGTCATTATAAATCTCATAGTCAAACTTTCTCAATCACAACCTTACTAAGGGATTCATTACATATCGAGCACATTAAGCGTGAGTCTTATGTACATACCTGTACCTATTTATAACATATCATATTCTTTCTCAACTTTGACAATTCTCATTGCATTTCCTATTGAACCACTTGGAATACTAAAGGATACTCAAGTATCTCGTACACATAAAATACTCTGGTATCTCGTACACATAGTATTACACCAATGTCATATCCCAGATATGGTCTTACATGGGATCTCGTATCGATGCCAATAGCCCAGCTGGTCTTACACAAAATTTTATATCGATGTCATATCTCCTTTGCCGCAAGTTCAAATCTCAAGTAAAACTCTCATGGTCAGATAAGACATGACATTTCTCACCGTACAAATGGTGTCTCCAAATTTTCAAAGCAAACACAATGCGACTAATTCCAAATCATGCATCAGATAATTTTTCTCGTGCGGTTTCA
The DNA here is from genome assembly GCF_025698485.1 of Gossypium arboreum. NCBI lineage: Eukaryota > Viridiplantae > Streptophyta > Magnoliopsida > Malvales > Malvaceae > Gossypium > Gossypium arboreum. The sequence goes on along the minus strand of NC_069077.1, from coordinate 78,692,616 downwards.
ATTATCTCGAGGCATATGATATCACTTTTCCCTCTTGCATCAGCACACATCCTAATCCATCCATTGACGCGTCACTGTAAATCAAAAATTCTTTCCCCAACTCAAGTTGTACTAAAATTGGTGCCTCAGTCAATAAATTTTTCAACTTCTCGAAACTTTGCTGACATTTTTTAGATCATTCAAACTTAACATCCTTTTGCAACAACTTGGTCATTGGAGTAGCAATCACCGAAAATTCTTTGACAAATCATCGGTAATAACCGGCTAAGCCCAAAAAGCTTCTAACTTCTGATACATTTCTCAGTGGTTTCCAATCAACAATTTTCAAAATCTTTCTTGGAACAATACGGATACCATTACCTGAAACAAAATGTACAAAAAATCCAACTTCTCGGAGCCAAAACTCACTTTTACTTAATTTAGCAAATAATTACTTATCTCTCAAAGTCTGTAATACCACCCTCAAGTGCTCGGCATGCACAGACTAGTCTCGAGAATAAATCAGAATGTCATCGATAAACACAACCACAAATTTGTCCAAATACGGTCTAAAGATCTGATACATCAAGTCCATGAAAACAGCAGGTGCATTTATTAATCCAAAAGGCATAACAAGGAATTCATAGTGCCCATACCTTGTTCTGAAAGCAGTCTTTGGCACATCTGACTCTTTGACTCTCAACTGATAGTAACCAGATCTTAAATCAATCTTCGAAAATACCGTTATTCTTCTCAACTGATCGAACAAGTCATCTATCTTCGGCAAAGGGTACTTGTTCTTTATAATCACCTTGTTGAGTTGTCGATAATCGATACAAAGTCTCATAGACCCTTCTTTCTTCTTTACAAATAACACTGGAGCACCCTAGGGAGAATAACTCGGTCTCGTAAAACCCTTATCCATCAACTCTTGCAACTGAGCTTTTAATTCATTCAATTCAGTTGGAGCCATTCTATATAGAGCAATAGATATTGGCGAGGTCTCTGGTACTAAATCAATACCAAACTCAACTTCTCTAACCGGTGGTAATCGAGGTAATTCTTCTGGGAACACATCCGGATATTCACAAACTATGGGCACTAAATCAATTTTCAATTCAGACACTTTTGTATTCAACATATAAACAAGATATGTTTCACACCCTTTTCTTACATATCTTTGGGTAGACATCAAAGATATCACAACAAGTAACTCACCCGACTCATTTGAATCAATCCGAAGAATTTCACCATTTTCACATTTCAGTTTAATAATCTTTCTTTAACAATTCACTACGGCATCATGCAGTTTCAACCAATATATACCCAAAATAACATCGAATTCATCAAATGGAAACAACATTAAATCAGCTAGAAAATAGTGACGTCTAATCATCAAGGGACAATTCTTGCAAACTCTATCAACTAATACATGTTTGCCTAAGGGGCTTGAAACTCTAATCACAAATTCAGTAAACTCAATAGGCAAGCTCTTACTAGTTACCAATTTCACTCAAACATAAGAATAGGTCGATTCAGGATCAATCAATGCAACTACATTAGTATTATAGAGAGAAAAAGTACCAGTGATAACAATGGGAGATGTCGCTTCTTCATGAGCATGGATGGCATAGGCTCTAGCAGGTGCTCGAGCTTAGGATCTCACAACTGTCTCTTTCTTCACACCTTTACTACTAGCTCCATTTTCGATATTTCTCGATGGTCTACCCCTATTAGTAGTATTACTCGGACCCGCACTCTAAAATTTTTCTTTTTCAACCATTTCGGGGCAATCTCAAATAAAATGCTCCTGAGAACCACACTTGAAACAAGCCTGGTCATTCATTCTACACTCACCAGGATGACGTATGCCACAATGTTGACATTCATGTCTGTTAGGCCACATAATACCCACACTTTCCATTGAAGTAGCTTGTGAGTTAGAACCCGAGTATTGCTTCCCATGATCTCTATGTGAATATCCCTCTGAAACATTTGAACAGGAATACATTTCTTTAGATTTCTTTGAATGAGATGGAAATGACTTGCTCATCGGTCTTTTCCTTGAATCTTTAGCTTCACATTTAGCTTTCCTCTTTTCTTTATTCAACTCCTCGGCCTTACAGGGTTGTTCGACCAATACCACAAATTCTTTCAGTTCTAAAATCCCAACTAACACACGAATATCCTCATTCAATCCATCCTCAAACCTCTTGCACATAATAACCTCGGTGGAAACACACTCTCTAGCATATTTACTAAGTCTGACAAATTCTCGCTTATACTCGGTCACTCATACGACCCTATTTCAGCTCAAGAAATTTCTTACATTTTCGATCGATGAATCGCTGACTAATATATTTCTTTCGAAACTCCTCTTGAAAGAATTCCCATGTAACCCGTTTTTCTTGGTACCATCGATACCAGTGTATTCCACCAGTGATATGCAGAATCTCTCAAAAGTGTGATGGCATACTTTAAACACTCATCTGACCTGCAAGACAGCTTATCAAATACGCTGATGAAGTTTTCGGGCCAAAACTTGGCTCTCTCAAGATCATCATCCACATTAGCTTTGAAATCCTTAGCCCCATGCTTTCGGATCTTATCAACTAGGAGCTTATTCATTCTTACAAATTCCAAACCTTGTAGGTCTACGGGAACCGGTCAAGGAATAGGTGGGGTGGAGGAGGTTGGGCATTCAGATTTGTTTAAACAAATTTCGTATACCACTCATTCATCATGTGGAAAAAGGCTTCCCTACCCCCTTCTCATTGACTAATCGTTTGGGATCTACTATCAGACGGTGCTACCCTTTGACCGGGAACCGGTGCATTTACTTCCAACGTTATCAGCCTCAGCTAGATTGAGATTCATTTACTATATGAAAACACAATTTAAAATTTTCAGGAGCCATCAAACTATCACAGTTCATTTATGGCATGTATAGCTAGACTCTTACACACGCTATGTTAGTCTGAGAATTGACTAAACCGTAGCTCTGATCCACTAAATGTAACACCCTTTACCCGTATTCGACGTCGAAACAAGGTACGAAGAATTACCAGACTTAAACATAAGCAAACATACAAAACCGAGATGTAAGTTTCTATCCAAATTTAAAAATTTTCATTTACATTCCATAATCCATACAATAGTAAAGCATTTAAAATATAATTACAGCAATGCATTATTTACATAAGAACTTACCACAGTACAAAAATAATAAGAAATAGACCTAATCGTCAAATAATTTAATTTTTCCCTCGATCTAGGTCTGAACCTCGTTTCTCTTGATCTATAATAGAAAATTTAACTCATTTATTAATCACATTACTCAATTAAGTCCAAAACTTACATTATGGAAAAATTAAAATTTTTCCCCTAAACTTTGACATATTTACATTTTAGTCTCTGGGCTCGTAAAATGAAATCTATTCAATTTCATCAAGACCCAAGCCTAACCGAACCTCTTTCATGCTTATAACAGCACACAATTTCTATTTAAGACTTTTATACACATTTTGAAATCTTTTTACAAATAGTTCCATTTGACATTTTCATCAAAAATCACCTAGCAAAAGTTGTTTATCTAACATTAAACTTGCATAATCTACCATTAGACATCAAAATGCACAAATATCTAACATGGGTCAAACCCTAGACCTCAATCGTCTCTCAAATTAATGGTAGAAATAGATAGATCAGGTGCCAACGACTTCAAAAATGTAAAGAGTAGTCAAAACGGGGCAAGAACGGACTTACAATCGAGCTTGAAAAGTGGAAAAACCATAGCTATGTCTTCCTTGAAATTTTCAACCAAGCATGAAGAAGATGGACTAAATTTTGGCTTGGTTTTTGGTTTTTAATTCATTTAATTACCAAATGACCAAAATGCCCCTAAATTAAAATATGAAATTTTTATTATCTCATGTCTATTTTTATCCACTAACTTAAAAAATGGTCTAATTACCATCTAAGTACCTTCAATTTAAATTTTCATAACAATTTGACACCTCTAGCATGTAGAATTCAACATTTGCACTTTTTACAATTTAGTCCTTTTTGCTAAATTGAGTGCCCAAACGTCAAAATTTTCGAATGAAATTTTCATGAAATCATTCCGTAAAACTGTATACCATGAAAGTGTAATAAAAAAAATTCCTACGTTAGATTCGTAGTCCTGAAACTACTATTCCGACTAAGCCCAAAATTGAGCTGTTATATTAGCAACTTGTGGATCAGCTTCAAGAATTTATAAGGGAGATGTTGATTCGGGTATAGGGTGGGCTGAAAGAAAAGGAAGGATTTTGGAGTGTGGAAAACAAAATGGGTTGTGGCTAAAACTTCTCAAGAATTCGGGAAACAAACACTTTCACAACTAGTCTCTTTCTTTTCTTTTCTTTTTTTTTTATAACTTTTGAACTCTTTTTTTTTTATATTTTGAATTTTGTACACAAAATATACTATATATAGATGCCTCTTTTTTTATATAATTTTTTTCAAAAACTTACTTCGGGATTGCTATGAACGTTTGTACTCCTCGATTTTAACTAGCTCTGATACCAAATGATGCGATCTCATGTTCATTGTTTATTTCGAGTCGCGAATGTCTCCGATCATAAAATTGAGAAGTATTGTTCCTCTTAGAGTTAAGATGAAATTCGTCTAAGTGAAAGGGAATTAAGCAAAAGGGTTCAAATGGGTTTTGATATATCGAGTTTAGGGTTCGGCTTAGTAAAGTAATTAAAATGATTCTTATGTTGATAGTTAGGGTGGAATAGATTGAGCTTAAGGTCAAGAAAAAACCAATACTATAGATAAGTATTGACCCGAATCTTATAGGACACTTAAGATGAATGGATGATAGAAATAGGACCTTGACCCACTATCTATTAAGAGATAGGAACCAAAGGTATCGGGTTGAACACCACACTCAAAGAGTGGTAAGTTCACAAGAAACAATGTAGACGCCACTAGCAAGGCTAGACAAGTCAGCTTGAGTCTTAAACGAATAATGAGAGTTGAATAAACTTACAAAAGTTATATTAAACATATAAGGTGTCAAAAGTCTGATTTACATCAAATAAGCTTCATATTTATAGCTCAAATCCTTGGCTAGCCAAATGGACATAAAAGAAACTAAATGGATAGCTTCAAATCAGCTTAATTAAGCTGAAACTTCTTGGCACCTTCTTAAAACGTCCCATGAAGTCTCTAAGGTCAGCTGAGCTTTAATTAAACTGAAAATGGAGCTGACCTAGCTGAATACAATCGGCCAAAGGTGTGAACAGCCTTTAAGGAGCTGCCTTGGGTTGCCGAATAGTCATGAGCTTTAATGGGTAGTTTGGGAACTTTAATGGACTTGTACATAGTTTAGCTGAATATGAGCAGCCTTTGTAGTGTGAAAGCTAAGAACCAATTAATCATGTGTGTGAAAAGACCCTCCAGGCGAATTGGACAAGTGTGAAAACACTTGGGGTTGTTGACATGTACAAAAAGGTAGCTTGGGAAGAGAAAATAGCAGCTCTTTTTTGGCTCTTGCAATAATCGAATGGTTGCTTGGATGATGGCAACCATCAGCACACCATCTTATTGTCGTCCATGCATGTACCTACAAAAAATAAATTTAGCCAATTTAATTTTAAGGGCAAATTAAATTCGGCAGCTAGGACAAATTTAATTCGGCTAGGACAAAATTAATTCAACATATAATTAATTTGTCTTAAGCTAAGACACATTAAAAACAACCAATTAATAAGTACTTAACTAGGAGATAATTAAAACACTCTTTTAATTAAAATGTCCAGATTATGACACATTTAATAACTTAAACTAATTAACTAAATTAACTAAAACAAATTAAATATTTTATTCTAGAAAAATAATGCGCAAGTTAAAAATGAACTAAAATGAGCTCATTAAGCTAGGAACGAGCTGAATGAGCTTGAAAAATTTGCAAGGCATGCTCGGCTTGTTGGTCCAAGAACACTCGATAAGCCCAGCAACGGTTTTACCCCAAACTCAATCGACTAAGGCTGCTACAGCATCTTTGAATATCTTAGCTCTAGCTTGAGTTATTGGCCCTAATGGTAGCTCAATAGGATCCATGTCAGCTCTAAATGAGTCTCGAGTCTTGGTCGTATCATGATATCTTTGCTCTATGCTGAGAAGTTAGTCCGGAAAGGTTGCGAAGCTTATCTAGCCTATGTCCTGAATGTCGATGGTAAAGAGATAAGGTTGGATCAGATTCGAGCTGTTTGTGATTTTTCAGATGTGTTTTCTGATGAGTTACCTCGTTTACCACCGAATAAAGAAGTCGAGTTCAGTATAAAGCTCTATCCCAATACTACTTTGGTGTCTATTACACCCTATCGCGTAGCACTTAAAGAACTGAAAGGGTTGAAGCTGTGGGTTCATTTGTTCGAGTGTGTCTCCGTGGGGAGCACCAGATTTGTTCGTTAAGAAGAAGGATGGGTCTTTGAGGTTGTGCATCGACTATCACCAACTGAATAAGTTAACCATCAAGAATAAGTATTCATTGGCAAGGATTGATGATTTGTTTTATCAGATTTAGGGAGCTTTAATTTTCTCGAAGATTGATCTATGGTCTAGGTACTACCAGTTGAAGGTTAAGGTTTCAAATGTGATGAAGACTACTTTCAGGACTCAGTATGGTCACTACGAGTATCTTGTCCTACCATTTAGATTGATGAATGCACCTGTCACGTTTATGGACATGATGAACTGAGTTTTCCACTCCTACTTGGATCGGTCTGTGGTGGTCTTCACAGATGATATATTGGTGTATTCTCGTTCTAAGAATGAACACGATGAGCACTTGAGAATGGTTCTGCAAGTTTTGCGAGAGAAACAATTGTATACAAAGCTGAGCAAGTATGAGTTTTGGCTTCGTGAGGTGGTTTTTCTTGGTCATGTCATTTTAGCTGAGGGTATTCGAGTTGATCTGAAGAAGGTTGAAGCGATTTTGGCTTGGAAGCCTTCGAGAACTATTTTTGAGGTTAGAAGTTTCTTAGCATTAGCTGGTTATTACCGTCACTTTGTCGAGGGGTTTTTCAGCATTGCTGCTCCCTTGACAAAGTTGCCTTAAAAGAACACTGCCTTTGAGTGGACTAATGAAAGGCAGAAGTGTTTTGAGAAGCTGGAGTCGATTTTAACCAAAACGCCTATGTTGACATAGCTGGAATTTAGTAAGGAGTATGTCGTCTACATTGATGCTTCTTATATGGGTCTGGGTTGTATGCTGATGCAGGAAGGTAGGGTAGTTGCTTACTGTGACATCCCTAATTTGACCCTAGTCGGAAAGTGGTTTCGGGACCACTAAACCGAGTCTTATAAGTAATTAAAAGTTATATTCTATGTTTATGATGTTAGTAAATGCATGTGTGAAAGTTGCATGCATTAATTTGATCATTTCTATGTGAATTTATTAAAATGGACTTATATGAAACATTGTTGAAAGGTGATAGGCTAATCTTACAATGGTCTAATAGTACATGCATGCAAAAGAATGGTTTTGCATGTCAATTTACCCAAAAAAAGGAAGTGGCGGCCATGGTAATGAAGATGGGCAAAAGAAAACATGTCTTAAACATGTTTTGCTAGTGGTGGATGTTAGAAATAATAAAATAAGAGCATGGGTAAAGAAATGAAAAAAATGAGTGTGGATGCTCCCCCCTTGCAGTGTATGAGAGAAACAAAACAAAGAAAGAAAGAAAAAAAAGTTGTTATTCATCCTTTGGTTTTCTTAGCGAATAGAAGAAAGGGAAGAAGGGGAAGAGCTTGAGAAAAATCGGCTATGGTGGTTGCTAGACTAAGGTATGTTTGATGATATTCCATGAGATGCATGCATGTTTTAGTTGTTAGTTTAAGTTCTACCTAGCCATGGTTTGAATTTTACTATTGATGGAGATGATATTCGCCATGGGTGTTGTCTTTTTTTTGGTTGGTGTTTTGATGTTGTGGTGATGAGAGCATGAATAGATGAAGAGTTCGTAAATTGATATGGGGTAAAAATGGGTCAAATGTTCATGTAAATGGTGTGTGAATTTTAGTATAAAATTCTTGGTATGAGTATTAAAGATGGTACATGAATTGGCCTTAGAAGAAAGTTTAGTATAATATGGTTGTTGTTAAATGAAGTAGAGTCTAACAAGTGAGCTCATATGTGCATTAGTTGCTAGATGGAGAAGAATCGGCTAGCAAGTTGTGTGCTAAGGCGAATATAATTTTGAAAAATCATTGAGTAATGTATGTGTTTGGAATTGATGAATTAAGAGTATGCTTAAATTGTGTTATGAACAATTAGATGTTAAATCAAGGTTGCTAAGCTAGCTATTAAGGTGAAGTGCAATTGTTAGTAATGAGTACTAGTGTATATATGTGCATTAGCCGAGTTTTGGACTAGAAACAATATGGCGTTTAGTCAATACAAGTAACCATATTGTAGAATGTATTAAGTGCACAATCGGCCCCAACATAGACATGTATATTTGGCCACCTAATTAAGCACATAGGTGGTGTCAATTTGATCTTGCACATTCGGCCATATGGGTGTACACACTTGTGATACTATCCTTGATTAGGATAGTTGGCAATAGGGTGATAGCCTAAGGTTGTGAACCGAATAGTTCAAAAGCATGGGGTAGAAGGATAAGAATTTGTCATGTGTATCCTATGAAATGAAATTTTAATGTTTAATACAAATATTTTACAAAGTGGTTGAATGGGTTAATTTAATTGTTTAAGCTCAAGATCCTAAAGGAGAGGCGTCCAACAAGGGAAAACGAAGGTCATCGAGTAGCCGACTTGGAATTTATTTTACCCAACACAAGGTAAGTCATTAAGCATATATTTGGTGTTGATTTAAATGATCATAATATATATGCAAATGTGTTTAAATGAGTTGATGTGTAAATGGAAATGTATGTGTATGGAATGATGCCATTGTTGAATGTATAAAGGCAGCAAAATGCATAAGGTATTGGTCTCGGCACTAATTGGGCGGGTATAAATGGACACGGTGACAAAATTGGCACTAAGTGTGCGGGTTTAAAATTGTACAGCACTAAGTGTGCGAGTTTGATTATATAGCACTAAGTGTGCGAGCTGAATGTATATAGCACTAAGTGTGCGGATTCACTATATGCTCTTGCATTACAATTGGCACTTGAGTGTGCGACATTATCGAGTTAATCCGGACGGAGGATCGGGTAAGTACCTTGAGCTCATGACGAATAGGCAATATGTTCATGCTCGGGGTTGAGCTTGGTAAGCTTTAAATCTATGTGATGATTGCAATTGTATGATTGTGGTGAAAATGAGTTAGTGTGTGAAAATGCCTCAAATATCTTATTGTGTAGAATATGAAATGTGGATGTATGACTTGGTATGAGATTGAACCGAAAGGTCGGAGGAATTATGGTATAGTTTCGATATGGATGGAGTACCTAGCTTCGTTTATTGTTTCATGTTGTGATAACTTTATTAATGGGTGGTTGTCGAATGCTTATGACTTCTTGAGTTATAAACTCACTCGGTGTTTTCTTGTCACCCATTTTAGGTCTCTTGGACTCGTATTGTTTGCGTGCTCGGAACCGTCGTTGAAGTCATCATACCGGCTGGAAATCTTTTGGTATTGTCTTCGTAGTTGAACTAGGAGAACATTTGGCATGTATAGGCTATTTTGTTTTGTTGAATTGTGGGTTGTAAACTTTAAGCCATGCGAAAATGGCCTATGTGGTTGGTTGAGTGTGATTCTAAAACCTATAGTCACGAGCCTTAGAAACCTTAATTTTGATAAGGTGGCCATAGTTTGTATTATGTATGATGTAATAGTTGGCCATGGAAGAATTATGAAATAGTCATTGTTTGCTTTAGTAACGGATGCTGCCAGCAGCAGTGAGGTGAGATGGAAAAATCACTAAAAATAGTAGAAGTAGAATTAAATAGTGAATAAACTATGAAATTTAACCTTGATGAATCTATTTTCATATGGATGAAACGAAACGACCATATGAGCAGTATACTGAGAGATATTAAAGTTCTCGTGAGACAGGGCCAGAATGGTTTCTGGATCTCCTGTCTCGACTTTGAAAATTTACCATAAATTATCCAAAAGGAATTAGAAGTCGTACTTTATATGTGCAGATTCCCTTTTGAGTCTAGTTTCATTAGAAACAAACAGTATGAGCATTGAAGCTCTGTACAAGAATATATCTAGGTCGTAATGCGCGAAGGTCAGTGTAGTCGACCCCTGTAACATGGGTGACTTTAACTAATAAACTGTACTAATTTGCTCGACCAAAAATTCTAGAAAAAAATTCGTAGATAGAATTATGAGTCTAGTTTCAGGGAAAATTTACGGAACTGGTTTTCGAGTTCTGGAACTTGAGATATGATTTTTAAGGTGACAGGGATGCAGTTTGCCAGCTAGGCTGGAAATGTGAAAAATAGTCTGTGTGACACATGAGAGTTGGTCTTAGAACCCCTCGTGTCCGACTCCGGCGACGGTATCGGGGATGGGGTGTTACACTTACGCGTTGGGGTAGTTGAGGCCACATGAGTGTAACTATCTGACTCATGATTTGGAGTTGGCTGCCATAGTCTTCGTGCTTAAGATTTGGCATCACTATCTGTACGGTGAGAGGTGTGTGATTTACACCGATCATAAGAGTCTTAAATATCTGCTAACCCAAAAAGAGTTGAACTTGAGACAGAGGTGCTGGATCAAGTTGCTAAAAGATAATAATTGTGTGATCGAGTACCATCCGGGAAAGGCAAACATGGTTGCAGATGCTCTGAGTTGCAAGTCGCTAGTTGATTTGAGGGTTATACTTACGAGGATGTCTATCTCTGAGGATGGGGGTTTGTTGGCTGAACTTCAGGTAAGGACAGTTCTTTCGTAGCAGATTCGCGAGCGTTAGCCTCTTGATGAGAGTTTGGCCCATCAGATTTGTTAGGTTGAGTCAGGAGTTCAGAGAGATTTTGATTTCAACTCTAATGGCATTCTGTGTTTTCGATGTCGTATGTGCGTTCCAGAGGACGAGGATATGCGGCACTTGATTCTTACCAAAGCACATAGCAGTCCTTATGCTATGCATCCCAGTAGGAACAAGATGTATCAAGATCTTCAAGTTCTGTATTGGTGGCCTAGGTTGAATAAGGATATTGACGAATTTGTTGTAAGATGTTGGGTTTGTTAATTGGTGAAAGCTGAACATCAGTGTCCATCGAGTTTGCTTCAGCCTATTCAGATTCTGGAGTGGAAATGGAAGCAAATTACGATGGACTTTGTTTCAGGTTTGCCTTTGACTCCGACACATAAAGATTCAATCTGAGTGATTGTGGATAGATTTATGAAGTCTGCACATTTTCTGTTGATCCATTCAACTTTTCGTCTACATTAGTTAGCTGAGCTCTACATCTGAGGGATTGTTCGTCTTCATGGAGTTTTTGTTTTGATCATATCAGACCGAGATCTACAGTTTACTTTGAGATTCTGGAAGGTGTTGCAAATGATTAATTATATGCCATGATTGTATATTCCAATATAAATGTATGAAATGTTATATGCTAAATTGATGATTATATACCATGATTAATTATGACTTTTGATGCATGGTTGAACATATGACATTGAACTATTATGGATTGATATTGTGACTAAAAATTTGTATTTGGTTGGTTTTGATTTAAGCATGATTTGGGTGCTAATTTACTCATCATTTTATTAACATTCACTGAGCTTTTTAAGCTCACACCCTCACATTCATGCAGATAACCGACGGGATTGAGGAGTTGAGGAACAGAGTAAGAGAGTTCCAAAAGATTAAGGCTCGTTAAAGATTTAGTTACACGTTTTAGAGATGGTTGGGCAATGTGGAACTTTTAGGACTTAGTTTAGTTTTGATTGTAATTGGACTTGGACATATAACATTTTTAATTTTGGATCATTTTATAATATCATATATGCATGTTTGAGTTTGATTATTGAATAATTTACGGTGTACTGTTTCTTGATAACATGGTGATTGATAACACAGTGTGTGAAGCATGATGTTTACACTAACCAATGTTTAAATGAAGCTTCCATGGAGTGGTTTACTAGCGACTAAGGTACGCCACTTGTTTGAATTAACTAGTGGGTGGTATGCATGAAATTGAATGTTTAATTCTATTTAATTGAGGATTAATTGATGTTAATAAATTCAATTAAAGGTGTATGAATATGTATGATATTTAATTGTAGCTAAATCGGGCTTAATTGGACATTAAAATACTCAAAATCAGGTTTAAAATCAAATTTTTCGCACAAAAAGACTACAGTGGACTATATTGGGGGTTTGAAATTTGGTCTTTTTAAATTGATTCTCTAGTCTGTTTAAATTACAAAATAGTCATGTAACTTGATAGGTTTAATTGGAGCCTTAAATGATAAGGAAACTTGATAAACTTTAGGATTGGACTTGTAATTGATAAAATTTGTTAGAAATGCACTCAATTTAATATTCTGGCATAGTAACTGATAGTTTGAAATTGTTACGATTTAGTCATTAATGATAAAACTTAAATTAGACACAAAAAATAAACTCGGATTAAGCTAAAATTTTTAGGGCTTACATGAATTGACTAAAAGAGGGTTGGTATATGTTTAGATCTGAATTTGGTTTAGTTTAACCGTAGCTGGTAACATAACAAAAATGCCCTTAGGTTGAATTACTTATAAAAGCTTTAAAATTGGTTCACAAATTGCTGCCACATTAATGAATAGCTAATAAATGGATAAGATTGAGGTGTTATGAGGTCTGGGTGTGTCTTGGGAGGTCATTAGCCGAAGAGTGACTTAGGTGGCTAATGTAACATTTTAAATTCGAGCCAGACCATCCTGGTCGGGTTTAGGGTGCCACAAGTAAAGCCATGTCATACACAAGTCATGTACCCAACATATAGGCTATGGGTTCAATCATTTTAGAGCTTATGCCTCCACTTATATCAAAGCACATGAGTTGCATACGTATGGTCAGTGACTAACTTAGAATTTAGGAAAATCACACCATGAACGTCACAAGTGAATTAATTCACAAACGAATTCAGAATTAATTCATCTTGGGTCCAGTCAAATGTATCATTCTACCAATGAATACTTCTATATCTCTACCCGTGGAGTCAACTACTCCAATAGCCAAGACAAGCCATCTCCCCAATTCGAATTGTAGAGGACATAATAATCCTTTTCAGTATTTGAATCAAATGCTCACTTCGATTCTTTTACGAGATTATGGACTTATTTAGATTTTCTACTGAAGTAAGTTGTCTTTCACAATGTAAACATTCTTACAATGCCACTTATCTTCAGTTTGAACTTAGATAATCAATGAGCTAATATTTGCTTGTCATAATTTTGCTATTCGTCCAAAATATAAAAGACAGAAATACAAAAGACATAATAGTGAAATGTGAAATTAACTTTATTTATTTATTCATTGTTCAAATAAATAGAAAACAGTTACATGTTTACTACAATATGGGCACATTTCCCAATATGAAGTTGTAGCACTATTACATTGGATATCAACATCACTTTATAGAAATTATCAAAAGCACATGCACTTTTGATGATTACTTCACCAATATCATTATTCACTATACACTTGAATTTAGTGAAATTCAAAAGCATACCTTGATCACAGAGTTTACTAATACTTACAAGATCAGAGTTGAGATCTTCTACAAGTAAAACATTATTAAATCAAGGCATACTCAGTATGTTTAGAGTTTATTTTCCAAGTATTTGACATTTGTTCCTGTTACCAATGGTCACCCTTCCTACTTGACAATCTTCAAACTCAATGAGGCAGGTCTTGTTACCTGTCATGTGTCATAGATAGCCATCATCAAAGTACCAAATTCCACCAACAATTGATTTCAAGGAACAATGAGTGACCAACAAACATTTTGCTTCTTTCTTTATGCACACTTCTTCTGCACTTTTTCAATAGTAGTGCCATAGGGAGTGGGCATTCTCTTTGGTACCATATTTCTCCATATCATATCATGGAGCATCTTAAAGCATCATAGTCTTATATGGCCTGAGGAACCACAATAGTGAAAAATCACCTAATGAGAGTGATCATTATTCTTGAATACCTTAATTACTATTGGCTTAAAGTAGTCACCAACTTTCTTCAACAACTTTACCTTTATTCACAAATCCTAAGCCTCACTTTCCTTGATCTCTTCTCCTAATTGTTAATATTTCATCGAGTTTGCTGTTATTAGTAGAGAAATTTTCAAGCATAAGCTTGGTTTGAATAAGTTATTTTTTTATCTTTGCCATGTTGCTCAATTCTTCTACAAGAAATTCTTCTTTAGTACCTACTAGTTTGATCAAAACAACATTCTCATCCTTTAATTGATTATTTTCCTAAGATAATTGAGTGTTAATCTCACACATCATTCTCTATTTACCTAGCATCACCTTATAGGTCTTAAAGAAGCCCTCATCAATCCCACTATTAACATCTTCATTAAAATCTTCTTCTATTGTACTGGAAGAGAAAGTAATAAAGTTTTAATTATCCTCTTCAAAACTAGATCCACTAAAAGAGTCCTCATCACTCAAAGTTACACAAAGTGATTTCTTCTTCTTCTTCTGAGTGTAGGCACACTCGGATTGGAGGTGACCATATCCTTGTGTAACACCCCGTACCCGAGTCCGTTACCGGAGTCGAACACAAGGTGCACACAGACTTAACTTAATTGTTTTCACAGTCCATTTAAAAATTTCCAGACAAGCTGGTTACTGCGTTACTGTCGCATTAAAAATCATATCTTGAGTTTCAAAACTCAAAAATAAGTTTCGTAATTTTTCCATGAAACTAGACTCATATGTCCATCTACATATTTTTTTCTATAATTTTTGGTCAAGCCAATTAGTACATTTTATTAGTTAAAGTCTCCCTCCTCCAGGGTTCGACTACACTGACCTTCATGCATTACGACTTGGATATCTCCCTGTACAGGGCCTCAATACTGATGCCGTTTGTTTTTATAGAAACTAGACTCAAATAGGAATCTATAAATATATGGCATGACTCCTAATTATCTCTGGTTAATTTATAATGAATTTCCAAAGTCGGAACAGGGAATCCAGAAACCGTTCTGGCCCTACTTCACGAAAACCTAAATATCTCTTAACATACAACTCATATGACTGTTTCGTTTCTTCCATATGAAAGTAGATTTATCAAGGTTCATTTACATAATTTATTCACTATTTAATTCCATTCCTACTATTTTTAGTGATTTTTCACATCCACATCGCTGCTGCTGTCAGCATCTGCCTTTAAGGTAGACTTTACCTATTTCATAGTTTTCATGATTCAATTAGCCCTTTTTGCATACATAGCACAAAGTATAATCATGATTAACCATTCCAATGGCTATTCGTTTCCAAACATTTCCATACCTCTTAGTGATCAACATACAAAATGATTATAGTACTATGCTAAAAACGTATATAAGCCATTTTCGCATGGCTATCCAAATTTACACAAAATCCATGGGTACATGACCAACAAAAAAGGGTAGTCCTATACATGCCATATCCGAGTTCAACTAAAAGAGTACCAAAAGGGCTTTGATAGTGTGGATGACTTGACTTTGATGATCCCGAATCCGATGGCTAACGAACAAAATCTAGAAAACAAAGAGCCAAAGCAACGGGTAAGCATTTTAATGCTTAGTAAGTCTCAAGTAATGAAATCGCTTTGACTAAAGTATTATATTCACATAGCTAAATGAATCACTTTATTGATACACATTCTCATAATCATACTTACTTCACACTTCATCAACATATACACACACAAGGTATCAACCTATCTAAGAGCCGAAAGTTCATTAGTCGATTGAACGAATACTATTTAAAACGAATCAACTTTTCCGATGCACATGCAAACATACCTTATCGTTTGGGTTTTTCGAGCGTATTAATTAAAATTATTATAGCACAAATCACTTACCTTCAAACCCAAGTTTCTTGATTTAGCGGGTATAACCACACGCCTAATTGCCTTGGTCTTAACGGACATAGCAACTAGCACAAATGCCTTGGTCTTAGCCGGATATAACAACTCGCACAAATGCCTTGGTCTTAGCCGGATATAACAACTCGCACAAATACCTTGGTCTTAGCCGGATATCATTCAAATGCTCATGCACACATATATCAATATTCATGACACATCCATATTTCATTTAGTTACTAAGGCTCAAACACAAATCATTTATCAAACCTTTCCAATTTCGGCTCAATAGCCACACACAAAGAGCATGATTTCAATTGGCTTTATAACATAGGCTCTATGCACATTCGGCTATCCGCCATAATATGACAAATCATTTCAATATAAATCAAGTAGGGTCATTACTCGAAGACTTACCTCGGATGTTGTCGAACGATTTCGACGGCTATTCGCTCACTTTTTCCTTCCCCTTATCCAACTTTGGTCCTCTAAGCTCTTGAGCTTAATTCAAACAAATAGAGCTTATTTAATAATTTATCAATTTAACAATCCGATTAAATACATTTATATTATACAATTAGGCGCGAATAGCTTTATTGACTAGTTATTCAAGCATTATACATGTGCTCTAATCATGCACCACCGAATAATAGGACTAGCTTAATACCTTGCATTTTCGAATTCATAGACATCATTTCGTTCCTCACAACACACATTTTGTCCCTAACCATCATAAGAGCCCAAGGCATCACTTACAATGCTGAATTCCAATTAAGTCTACCATCATAGCATTATCATATTTATGCACTTAGTAAGTTGCGTTTGAACACATTCGGCACTAGGTGTCCAAACCAATGTTCCTCGAACATTAAACTCAATTTATAACCCATTCAAAATTCCTTAGCAACAAGCATTTAACAACAATGTACTTAACCAATTCCTTAAGCACACATTCGGCAACATATATATATATGTCAATCACTAAAACACTTAGGCCGATTCTTTCCATTTTGTATCTATGCACCTATTTGATCATTAGTTTAGTTCAAACACCCTTACACCAAGATTCATCCAATTTAACATGAAACACAAACCTAAATCCTCAATAGCTACCATGGCGAAAGTTCTAGTCATCCCAAAATCAAAATTCTTAGCATGGGCTACCTAGAGGATTTGATGACTAGTTCAAATCTCAAACCATTTAACATACTTATCAAAATATATAACATTACCACCATTTTTCTTTAACCTCTACCATGGCGAATGTTCATATCACCATCCATTTCAAAGATTTCGGCATGGTTAAGTAAGGGACTTAGAATCTAGCTTAAAACCATGCTAAGATTTTAAAGGACTAGCTTGAGTTTCTTACCTTAATGAAGGCCTACCATGGCCGAATGGCTCCTCCTCTTCCTCTCTTAGAATCGGCCAAGAAGAAAACATGAGAAAGACTCCTTTGTTTCTTTTCTCTTTTCCTTATTTTATTTACTTATGTTATAAAATATAAGCTACTAACTAATAATTAATACATATTATGTGCATATAAGCCCATCATGGCGGCAACTACTTATGATATATGGGAAATTTGACATGCAAACCCCTCATTTTTTGCATGCATGATCAACTAGTCATCACACATTTCCCATCATACTTTCAAAGTTTACTACTAGGTCCTTTCTAGTGAAATTCACATTTATAACTCTAAATCAAAACATCAAAAATGTCACACATGAGTTAACACATATTATAGGCATCAAAATAAATTTTAAATTATTTTTATGCCTCAGTTTTGTGGTCCCGAAACCATATTCCGACTAGGGTCGTTTTAAGGCTGTCACACCTTGACACTCATAGAATTTTACACCCTTCTTGTCCTTTTCAGATTCTTCCTTGATCATAATTCCCTTTGATTTGGTTTTTGTAACATTGACATTGGCTTCAAACTTCTTGAACCTCCTTGCTTGCATCTTGATATCCTTGTTGAATTTCTAAGTAAATAAGGTTATTTGCTCCTAAAGGACTTCTACGGTAACATTTTGGGAAGTAGGCACTTCCTTATTTACTTGTAAAAAAATGTTTTTTTTTCTCCTTTGCCTCTACTTCATTTTGCTTTATCCAGATTCATTTAAGATGTTTGTAGAACCAATAAGCTCATCTATGGCTAATCTTTTGAGATTCTTAGCCTCCTCAATTGTTGTGACCTTGATAAAGAACATCTCTAGGAGAGAACTTAATACATCTCTTGCAAGTTTGGTGTTTTTATACTAGTCTCCCAAGGTAAAAACCTGATTTGACAAGTCACATAATTTGACATAAAACATTAAAGTCAGCATTTGCATCTTTGATTGTTGAACGATTGAGGTGCATTCATGAGCAGTCTCCAATATATCTCAAGTTAATTTTACCACAGTGCATTTGGCAATTCTCTTAAATTCTTGTAGATCAACTTCACAAAATATTGCATGCAATTTTTTGTTGTTTGCATTAGCTAGTTTTTCTCCCTTTGTAGTCCGTTATGCCTTTGGCTTGACAACGCTACCACTTATAGTGTCCATCTTGATTGGCTTCTAACCAGTCAATATAGTTAGCCATGCCTTCTCATCAATAGACTTAATGCATGTCTTCATGCATGCTTTCCAATAAGTATAATTTCTAACCTCGAGCATAAAGGGGTCTTGATGTGGATGAAACTTATATAGTTTAATTCTAGCAACACCATAGATCTCCACTAGCTACTTTAAGTGGTAAGCTCTAATACCAATTGTTACCATGAAACTATTGCTGAGAATCAAACTACACCAGTGAACTAGTGCCAAGAGAGTGGGAACTCCTTCACCACCAACTATGAAAAATAGTATACATAGAGAACATAAGGAAGTTGTTTACACAGTTCGATTTCCCTACATCTGTGGAGCCTAGCTCAGTGAGAAATATCCACTCTCTTCAATAATTACAACAAGTGAAAACAGAACAATGGTTTCAAGACCACAAATCCGATGAGTAAATTTAAATGGTGTTTACGAAATTTTATTAGGGTTGTATTAAAATTTCATTAAGAAATTTTAGTGTTTGCATGATTAATTAAGTAAAAAGGACTAATTTGTAAAAAGTGTAAAAGTTGAGTTCTGATAGTTAAAAGGGCTAAATGACTATGGAAATGGAAGTTAATGGACTTTACTGGTAATTATATCATTCATAAGGTTAGTGGATGTGCATGGCATGGTATTATTGCAATTTTGTTAGTTTTTAAAGGTTAATATGGTAATTAGGTAATTAAACTAAAATCAAAAGAAAAAAAATAAGGTGTATCATCTTTTATTTTTTCACCTAAAAACCTATTTTGAAGAGAAAGAACACTATGGATGAATGCTTGGTTCGGTCAAGCTTTGTTTAATTGCATGGTGAGTTTCCAAGCCTCGAAGCTCCGTTTTTAATGATTTTTATGTTTTTGAGATCGTTGTGGCTTAATCTAGCTAGCCTGAGGATTAATTTGTAAAACTGTTAAAGATTAAGGGTTATGCCATGAAATTTCTTGAATGATTCTTAATGTTTAATGCTAGATTATGAATCTTTGTTGATAAATAAACAAGTTCTGTAAAGTGATTTTTTTATGAAATTTGCATTTAAGGATCGATTTGTAAAAGTGGTAAAAATTCATGTTAAATTTATGAAATGATGGGTTATTTGGGTTGATATAGGTCCCTAATAAATTTGATTAGCTTGAATGAGGGATTAAAATGCTTAGATTTCAATTTATGAGATGAAGGACTAAATTGTAATAAGTTAAAATGTTAGGCGTAAAATTGTAATTTTGCATAAAATTTAATTTTGGATTAACTTGATGTTTAGAAGTACTCAATTGAATGAAACTATTGTTTTAGATCACGAGCGGGTTAATGATCGTGGAAAAGGAAAGATTTCGGAGTAGTTTCTATGCTTTGCGATTATTACAAATTAGTCTTGTAAGTTTGTTTTATATTTATTTTTAGTTGAATTAAATACCTTGTTAGTGATTTAAATCTTTAAATTCTATTATGGAATGATGTTTAAGTGTCAAATTATATTGTTATTCAGGCTTTGTGCCTAGCAGGCTTATTGCCGGTGTAATAAAAGTTAACATCCATTAGAAATTTGGTATTTGATAGCAAATGAGTTTACTTATTGAACTTACTAAGCTCCTTTGTGCTTATTAGTTTGATTAGGACTCTTGGAATCGTTGCTTTGATTGGATCGGCTCGGAAGCTCACATACTATCATTATGATCTTGGTAGTCATTTTGGTACTTGTTTGTAGTTGGTTAAAGTGGCATGTAATAAGAGAAGTCCTTGGTATTATGATGTTTTGGTGAATATGTGAATGTTAAAGTTGTTATGTTTATGCTTGTTGATAATGAATGGTAATGGATTTTTGATGCATGACTAGGTAAGTCTTTTTGGAACACTTTTTAATGGTAGATGTATAAAGCATCTTGGTACAAAGTGTTGGACTGAGAATGGTCAATTATGTTGTGTTTTTAAGCTTAATATGGAATAAGATATGATGCATGAATTTTTGGTAATTTTTGGCATATTTAAGTAAGTATTAGTTGTATATGTTTGAGGTGCTTATGAGTGGCATATTGGTTGAATGTTAGACAGATGATTTAGCATGTTTTTAGTTGGTTTAAGGTCACTTTGATTAGGTCTTTTGGCTGGTAAATGGTTTACTTAGGTTCCAAGTAAGCTTGAATTAGTAAACTTGTTGTTTAAGGTTCATTTTGGGTCCACATGGCCTGAGACATTGGCGTGTGTCTCAACCGTGTGTGGCACACGGCCTGGCAACACAGCCGTGTGTCATCTGAAAGTTCCTTTGTATGTAAGTTAGTGAGTTACACGGCTTAGCACAGGCTTGGCACACAAGCATATGACACGACCATTTGCACCTAGTTCGAAGGTTACACGGCCTAAGACACATACGTTTGTCTCAGCCGTGTGAGGCACACGGCTCGAGACACGAGACACGGTAACCAGACGGCCGTGTGACCCTTTTGTGAATCTTTTTCCTGGACTCCCCAAATGATTTCAAATTGGTTCTAATTTGTTTCCAATGTATTTTTAAGACCTCGAGGGCTGGATTTAGAGATGATATCTATATGTATGATTGATTAATGATATGTTTATGTTATTGAATGACATTAAGTTTAAATGTTTCGATAGCGGTAATGCTCCGTAACCCTAATTCGGCGACAGATATGAGTTAGGGGTGTTACTTATAGACTTTTTGTAGCTCAGCAAATAGAGTTTCAATTCAATTCAAAGTCTAATATCCAAGGGATTGACTTAGGTCATTCGATTCAATCCACTCTAATATATGATTTCCCCAAGTGATATGATATTACATAATGGGCTAGATATCATCCATATAATTAGCATATCCCCATATAAGACGTTCAATAAATTGTCAACACTTCAAATATGGAAATTGTCTTCTCATAGTTTGGTGGCTAAGGAGTGGGCACCCTATTGGCACAAAATTTCCAGTGTCATATTTTTCAACAACTTCTAACAAGTAACATATAATATAACTAAACAAAATATAAGCATAAGCATAACCATAAGGTATAAAAATATATATATTCATTTATTAACCATGAACTAAACTAACCAACAATCACAATTAAACATTTTTATCAATGTAGCAAACTCATTATTTATTTAATATTCAATTCAGGAAAATATTTAATCTTTTTATTAATCTGAGCACATTTTAACCTTTCATATACAAGGTGGACACTTAAGCTAGGTACATGGATACCATCCCTGTAGACCACGATAAAATAGAACCATAGAAATAAGCACAATATATAAACAATACTCCAGTGCGCATTAACACACAACTTAAAACCATCTATGCACCAATGTGCAAAGCGCAACATATGAATGATACTCTCAAGTGTGAAACGCTAACATGTAATAACATATAACATATCAATAGCGTGGTATACCCTATGGCATGCCCACTATACCTTGCTAACTTTCATGGAATGTACGAAGGATAATATAATTTAATTCACTACAATATAGTTCAACCATTATTATAATCAAGTATAAGATAACACATGTCATTTATCGATACATAGATTTAAACATTCTAACCCAAATTGATTATTCGTATTTGTACACAAAATTTTTGATAGCACAAAAAACATTTCTAGTAATACATATTATAATTTGTCCATTTAATATTTATCATTTTTATTGTCATGATTAATACTTCAATCTTGTTAATTCAATAATATCCAACAAATTAATATATGTTGAGTATGCCTCATATTTCAATCAAATTTGAGAGATAACCTCCTAGTTAAACTCTATTTATTTGTTTCAGTCAAAATCTAATTAGTTTAGATTATTTTATTACTATTTGACCTATGAATTTAGCCTATAAATAGGCTCTTTTACAACCTTAGAAAATACACCCATTAAAGTTTAGAACTCATAACACTTTTGGAGAATTTAATGTTTACATTTTGAGGGTTCTTTGTTTTTGAGTTTCGGGGTTTAGTTTTTTATCTCTATCTTTTGTACTCTTCGTTCTTTTACCATTATCGTAAAATTATCTTTACCCATGGTTTTTTATGCTCTTTGGAGGAGTTTTTCCACGTTAAATTTGTGTGTTCAATTGCTTAATTTCTTCTGCTATTTTTTACTTATTCGTTGCTTAATCAGATCGATCCTAACAATATATTTACTAAGGCATTTTTGCAAACATAGCTATCAAATAATCCTACCTTAATATGGTATCATTAAGACACCACACTAATTTAAGATATAATTTTTTTATAATTAATTTTTACTTGTAATTAACATTTTGTTTAGGCTACAAAACATCAAAATCCAGCCGACTTCCCTTAGTTGAAGGTACCCTCACTAAAACTCTTGAAGGTCAACTAAGGTCTTTTTTCTCCAGCCTTGTTCGTGTATGACAACTTCTTGTTAATTTCTTTCATCTTTCCGTTCTTCTCCCACCGAATGGGCAATTTTTGTTTCTAAACCCTTTAGCTTCCTTCATGGTGGGTTAAGTGAATGAAAGAAGAACGTGTAAAGGCTAAGTGCTTAAGCAAGTATTTCACTAATCACCCCACTTTTATTCCACACATTAGCTTATTTCTCTTTCACAATAGCCGAAATCTAGCAATGAAACTAACCTTTTCCCTTTAATTGCTAGTTAAGGAAGCATACATGAGGTGTAAAGTCATCATCCATTGAATCTTTAAAACCACGTTTCCCACTTCCAATTTGCTTAATCATGAAAGAAATTTGTGCTTATTTGGTTAAAAAAGTTACGTAGTTTTCATGAGCTAATTTCAAGTTTAATCCCTTCATACTAGTTGGAAATTTTTTCACCTCTAGTCCCTCATATTTTATACAATTTTCAATGTAGTACTTGTAAGAAAATTTCTAGTTATATTTTATTACCGTTATTAACTCCTTAAGCTAATTCAATTCAATTTGATTCAATTAATTGTAATTTATTTAATAAAATTTTTATCATATCAACATTTTTGAAATGTTACAGTGAAGGGCTAAAATTAATATTAAGCTAATAAAGAAAAGGCTATGTCAAACTTCTGTTATGAATTTAATGGTAAGATTATTAAAATTTTAATTTCAAAAATTTTAGTGATTAAATTAAAAATTTTATAAATGGTTGAAGAAAAAGGATCATCATTCTTGTAATTTACCCCAAAGGAAACCAAATAAGCTTGGAATAGAATCCAAACGGAAGCCACATGCATCGAAAACACCAACATTAAACCATCCATGAAGAAAACATGTTAAAAGGAAATCGCCTTTCATATAGAGTGCTATTAAAAGGCTAATTGACTTTCTTTTTTCTTTTCTTTTCTTTTTTTTTAAAAGGGCCTTATAATGTTGACGATTATCGTAATAATATGTTGAAGCCAAACATTTTTTGATCATTTTTCTAATTTTTAAGATTTCATATTATAACATTTTTATATTTTAATTTTTAGATTTTAATAAATTATCTTTGAAGTAGTTATCTTTAGATTTTACGTCATATAGATGAAAGCGCGGATTTTAAAAAAAATTAAGGGTTTTAGTTTAAATTTTTGAAAATTAAGAAAATAGATTATTTGTTAAGAGAGAAGGTAAAAATGTCTTCTATAACACTGCGCTTTCATATTCTGTCTTGTCACGCCACTTGAAAATACTGCAAAATATTTTTTGTCCTTTATTAAAAAAATTAAAATTTTGATGACCTTTTATAGCATTAATTAAAATTTTATTATATGCTTGGAGTTATATTGTTGATTAAGCATGGAATAGAAAAAATGATTAGACAAACAACATTTCCTAGATGATAGCAAATTTAGGACCGTAGAGGAATTATGATTTTGAAATTTAATTCTAATAAATAGTATTTCTTTTTTTTTATGTCGAGAACGAATATGTTATTTGAAGTTATCACGAAAATTTTAATTTATTTTATTTTAATACGTCTTAACTATAAAAAAATAGTTAATAGCAGGTAAAATGGATACAAAAGTTTTGATACCATTTTCTGATATAAATTTATATATTTTTCTGTTGCAGGTGAATGGAATGAAAGTGAAGGCTTGTCAAAATATTTGTATTATTTGTATCTTTCTATGTGGAGAAAATGAAAAAATAAAATAAAATAAAGGATCGTGTTTGGTGTATGATATTAATAGTCTGTGATGTATTTGGCAAGTTATATATGAGAATAAATTTTTTCTTTTACTCATGTTCCAAATATTATATACATATATGTATATTAAGTAAAAGAGATTCATTCCAAGACAAAAGGAAAATAAGTCCAACCTCGACTAGTACAAACACCAAAATTCTCTTGGAGTTAAAAGATAAGAGGGTTTTCAAGTTTGCCCTATATAAAATTAAGGTTCTTGCACAATGAGCGAAAATTTGACGAATATCCTGATTTAAAATATATATATTTGAGATGAAAAAAATGTCGCATACAGGAATCGCTTTCAACTGAAGTGGTATAGTTTATTATAAATAAATAAATAACAAAACTTATAATAGAAATTAATGACTGCAGCCATAAATCAACTAAAAATTTGACTATAGCATATGCACCTATCAATTAATAGTATAACTACGGTGAGCAAATATATCGTTCTCACGAAGACTAAAAAATACTAGTAATTACCATCTTTCTATTATTTAATCGACAAATTTGAGTGATTGATTAAAACTAAAATTAACTAAATTAATTAACTAAAGAACACGACAAAGAATGAATCAGGAAAACAAACAATTAACAACCAAGTAGCGAAATAATACCCAGTAAAGAATCCACCTAGATTTCATTTGCCATTATCAATCGAAATTAAACAATTTCTTTACTTAGTATCTTGATTCGTAGAAATCTTTAAATTATGCTAATATCTCTTTCAAGAGTAAGAGGAACTAATTCTAGCTTGATTAATTGAAATTTCTTTCTAATTAAAACATCTATTATCTCATTAAATCGATCTACCGATTGCCCTATTAAATTTGATTCTAATCTGGTAGATCTATTTTGAGGATTGCATGCAATTCCACTCAATTGTGCTAGATTTACTCTTAAACAATGATTTTTTTCTCCTCTAATCTAAGCACAACAGACATGGATTAATAGTCCGGAAATATTAAACCAAGAATTAAGAACACATAATTGAGAATAAGATTCAAGTATTTATTGCGTAAAATAGAAATAAAAAGACAAAATTCATCATAGGATTCATCTCCTTCAGGTATTTAGAAAATTAGTTCATAAATGCAAATAAAAACATTCTAAAGACTGTATAACCAGAAAAAATAAAAAAACTCATAATAAACTTCAAAGAAATCAAAAGGAGATCTTCAATTTTGATGAAAATTTGCTTCGGAGTCGGTTTCAATGGTGTTCTTTAAGTTGTTTTCTTCAATATTCTATGACAGCTCACTCATCTCTTCTCATATTTAGTATATATAGGTCTTAGAATGCCCGAAAAACCTAAAAATTATATTTTTCCGCGTGTTTGGAGTGCAGATCGCGATTTCCACAAAATCTGGCACATGGCCGTGTGGCATCTCATGTGGCTCACACAGCCGCGTGCCCAACCAGTGTGGCTCCTGAAACTTGCTTTGATTTTTTTATTTTTGATCGTTTTTCGCTGCTTTTTCTCCCAAATACTCTCCTAAGTATAAAAACATGAATTTATAGATTATGAGCATAAAATGCATTATTTTACATTGAATAATCATCCAAAAAAGCTTTAAAAATGAGAATAAAACATGTTGCTTTTATCACTTATCAATTAAATTAACTTTTCCAAGACAATTAATTATGAATATAACATTTTATTTATTTTTCTTTTCATAATATATTTTTCTAATTTTAATTAATTATGTTATAGTTAAATAATTTATAAAAAAATTACAATAGGGAGAAATGAATAATTTATTAACCTTAATATGTAAACATTTTACCAATATTATTTTTACCCTTTTTACAATTATATATAATAAATTACAATTGCATTTTGCCCATAGCGTGAAAATATTTTTCGTAATAATAAAACATTTGATTTAATAATTAACGTATAATATTAATTTTACTCAAATGGAGAGGTTGCAATATATGAATTTTTATAATTTAATCAAAATTTATATAAATAAAACTATATATATTTTTTAAACACACAATTACAAAATGATAAAATACAAAACGTGTCATAATTATACCCTGTCTTATTTATCACAAGCTATAGTATTTGAGTATCATAGTCATATTGTTGTGGGAAAAAAAATTATACCCTGTTACTTGGAAAGTCCAGCATGAAGGGCTTTAAGCATTGACTTCGAAATTCTCTTGCAAAAACTTGTAAAGCTCCTCGGCCACCATGGAAGGGTACTCTTCATGTGGTAAAAGAGCACCAGCAACCTTAACAAACTTGCTGACTCCTCTTGCTTCCCTGAGAGCTTCCATCTCTGCTTTTGATCTCTTCGGAGATCCCTCAGTTGACACGACCAGAATGGGGATTTTCCCCTCCAAACCAGAAAAGAGTTCAAGGAACTCATCACGGGAGTTAACAGGGTCGAGGAGACCAGTCAAGAAAGCAGCGGGAACGTATCGGGATCCTTTCTCTGTCGTTAACTTGTATCTGCTTTGAACAAATGCTGGAGTCACATTTTGAGGATTTGCATACACATGAGACTTGTACTGGGATTGAATTGCCCCCTCATTGCTCACAAGCATATTATACATCATCCAACCAGCTCCTGGGGTTCTTAAGATGCCCCTCAACAGCCCATATCTGATAATTACATGGGACAAAGATGAAAGATTGTGGCTTAATATTTATAGGAGAATTTTGAAAGCAATCATATAAAAATGGCACATTGAGGCTCAGAGTCAACGCTTGTTCGAAAACATTTGTAAAGAGATGTAAAATAAAGCTTTGTCACAAAGGAGTGAAATGACATCTTACACATCAGCCTCCATTAAACTTCACACAATCTAGCACAGCATAATTGCTGCTTAAGGCCAGCAAACAGCTGTCCGTAACCAGCAAAGGTGAGATATCATTCGGATTTACCTAGTTTGCATACTGGAATCTCGACCAAACACGATAGGCAAGGGACCAGCCCATGTTGGAGCGACTGCAGCAATAGCTTTCGGCTTCACCAACCCCTTTTTTGCTGCCCGAACCACTATTGTGGCAGCATGACCACCTCCAAAGACCAACAAATCATTCTCTGTTTCAATTGCAGAAAAATTGTGAACAAGCTATATTGCCTCCTAATTAGATGTCTAGCAATACTTTCTCGGAATATCTGTTAAATGATGCAAGTGAAGACAAAATGTACCATATTAGAAACCTATGCTACTTGGGTTCAGGAGTGAGAATTTGATATGAGTATGTATCCAAAAGAGATGTATTTAAATTGTTTTGAATATTTTTCATACATTTAGAGAGTTCTTGGAGATCATATCTCTGGATGTGTCAATCGCATATGTCACATACAAATACTTCAAGAAAATGAATCCTAAATTGTGGCCTATTGATTGGGTGTTTACATTCTCAGGAATAACCTAGGTTTAAATCACAATTGTACCAAAAAATTACTCCAAGAAAATGACGATGACATTGCAAGAAGGTCAATCATCACTGAAGAACATTTTAGAAGAGGGGAGACACAAAACGTTGATTAAAAAAGAAAGTCAAAATAACTTTTGACCTCAGATATTACCTATGCTGCTCAAACTCTTCATTTTTGTGGAAGTACCCATGTTCAATCCTAATGTTCCACACATAGATACGAGGAATATGATCACAAAAGATCCTCCAACTACATGAAAAAAATAGGAGAAATTTGACCACCCTAACACATACCCATATCCAACATTCATATCCAAATTCAAGTAACATAGAATATAACAGTCCAACTGCAAAATAGTTTCCCAAGGAATTTTCATACACAATGGAGAATGAAAAGTTTACATAGACAGGCTTAAGGTAACCATGGGCCAAGCTGTATGGGGTTGGGATAAGTTTAAACACAAAATCATCCTATTCATATTTGCCCAAACCCAGTTAAATTTGAAATATGGGTCTTATTCTGTTCAGACTAGTTAATATTTGTAAACAAGTAGCCTAAACCTGTCAAACCCACCATATTATATTTTTAAAATATAAATGGTGAAAAATATTATTATTTATTTATTATTTATTATTATGTTTTAAATATGGATAACTTAAAATGATTTTTAATGTTGAAACTGTAATATGGAATAGATTAATTATTTATATAGAAATAAAAGTTTATATATAATTGTAGGTGGGGATTTTAGACCCGGTCCGCTAGATCACCAGAATCCCCCAGACTACATCGGGACATCGAGTGTTCATTGTTTTATTTTGTGGAAAGTTAAGATGGTGGAGTAAGAAATTGCGGCCGAACCATCTAAATTCTTGTATTCATTGTTTATTACTTTGTTCTTTTATTTCCGCATATTTTTAAAGGTCAATTCATCCTCTCTTAGTTATTTCAGTTGTCTGATCATACTAATATTATTTCCTTTTAATTTTTACTATACCTTATATATGTCATCACCTCAACTCTACTTGTGGAATTTTTAAATTTCACTAACAATATATCAAATATTTGTTCATAATATTATTGTTCAACCCCAAGTCTTGGATTAAGTATTTGGATTTGAACAAGTGATCAGATCCGTGGACTTAATCTAGAAAAGAGCATTCATAAATCACAATAGGAATATGAACATCAAAGAGATATGAAATTGACGATTCAACCCCGGCAAAACACGAGCCGCACAAGGTAAGAAGCCATTCAATCAAATCATCAAACAAAATCAAGGCAACTAAAGAAAGTTCATATCTAAAAATAAGCATCAAACTAAATAAACAATATAAAAGAAAAAGTTCAAGTATCCACCTGGGAACTTATCTCGTTAATAAAAACACGAGGTCTAAAGTCATTCAAGCAAATCATCAAACACAATCGAGGCAATTTAAAAAAAAAAAAGCACAAAACTGAACAAAAAAATACAAAAGAAACAAAGGGTCTAAGTATCCACCTGAGGAACTTATCTCGTTAATAAAGTCGACAACGAAATTTTCCATCACGTCAGCATCATAATCCATCTTTGGCCTGCTAGAGAACCCCAATCCAGGCCAATCAACAATAGTTGCTCGCAAATTGAGTTTACCAGACCGTTCCAAAATGTCTTTAGCAACACCTCTCCACTCTTCCACAGTGCTTACATCTGATATTGTTGGAATCATAAGTATATTCTTCTGGGGACCAGTTCTTTCATGCTCATGCTCTTCATAGTACACGTCAATTACGTTATCCTTGAACTTCCATTCCCAATAATTTGTCTGAATGATCATACAACAAACTAAAATAAAAAAAATATGAAAAGGAAAGGTTTAACTAAGAAAAAAAGACAAAAGTCCGTGATGTCAATTAAGCAGAGACGTCATTTACCTTAGTTGGTTTGAGGGCTTTTTGTTCATTGACAGAAGAGGGTGTCGAGTAATCCAGGGAAGTAGAGGAAGCTCGAATGGAAATGGCTTTAAAAGAGTAAGTGGTTTGAGAGAGAAATGGTCTATAGTTTTTGCAAGTAGGAGCAACAGTTGCTAATGAAAATATGGAGATTGCAAAGGAGGCCATCGCCATGAAAATGAAATCCAATTTTCTTTTCGGGAAGAAAAGAGGAAGAGGCTTTTAAATTTTTTTCTGGCCCAGAGAACAAAAAAGAGACGCTTATGAGATAGAGAATTTACGGATTCCGTTGGAATTCTATTAATCACTTAAAAAGGAGGCTCTGAAAAAAGAAAATCTGTGACAAGTTACTATCAACATTTCTAAAGGGTTAACATAATCTGTAACACATGGTTAAATAATTTGGTGAGCATGGATCCTCTTTATATTAAATTCAAAAGCGTTAATCGTTAATAAAAAAATCTAATATACTTACCCACCGACCATTATATATATTAAAAATACAGAATTTTATATTTACTTCTGAAAGATTGCAAATAAATAGAATTTTATGTGTATTGAAAACATATTAAAATTAAAATATTATTTAAAATATTTCTTTTATAATTATTTTAAAAAGTTTTAAAATTACAATTTAGAAACATATTAAATAATTTCGTGTAATATATTAAACATATAGAATTTTATATTTACTTCTAAAATTGAAAATAAATAGAAAATTAAATCTATTTTAAAACATTTTTAAAATTGGGATTTAAATATTTTATATAAGTTTTAAATTATATTAATTTAATATATTTTTAAAATTTGGATTTAAATATTTTATTTAGATTTCAAATAAATTAAATAGACTTTGATATGTCCATAACAATATTTGTAGTGTTTATATGGAGATGTCTAACTGAAAACAAAATTAGTAACCACTAACAGTTTTAAATATTTTGGAAAATCATTAGTAAATTATGTATATAATAAGGGAACGCAATACTAAGTGATACAAAAGTTTACAATGAATATCATGAATATCAAAATATGCATGAGATGAGAGCAACCCTCCCCCTTGAATTTGATTTCTTTTAGCATATTTATTCATACTCATCTCTAGTACTATGCTTGGATTTCCATCTTTCAGGCTTTGCATGGTGAGATTTTGATCTACGTAAAATTTTGAAAGATATTACAAGGGAATTTTTGCGGATGTTGATTTAGAATCAATAAACAAAAGTAGAGGAGAGTAATATTGAAACTTTTAAGTTTAATAGGCGCTATATTTTCAGAAGTATTTGCCAAAAAAAAGTGATGGGATATATATATTTGCAAATTTAGGTGAGGAGAGAATAATATGACTTTATCATTCAAAAAACATGGTACCAATTAGAAATATTGATAACCATGTATTCGTGTGTTTTGCGGGTGAGTTTCTGAACTCCAACTTTCAATTTTCATTCTACATGTTGTAGGGTTGTGATAGTTGGGTTATGTTTGTTAGAAAACTTTGATGCATAATTTGGAGATGTTGAACTTGTTGCTGTTGGGTAAAAGTATTGTTGATGATGTTTTGTTCTAAGTGTGAATATGTGGCCTAAATCGAAGACTTCTTGCGTATATATTGTTGTCCGCATAAGCTATCGAAATATCAATTGGTAGTAAATTATTGTTTACTTGTGAATCTATGGTTATTGAATGAATGCGGCTAGATGGTTTATGAATTGCTCGTGTTGGCAAGCAGTAAAATACGAAATGAGCTGCATGTTAATGTAGAAGTGCATATGCCTTCTTGATAATAAATGTTGTGTCTAAAATGAAGATATGTTGCGAAAGAAGTATCGGTGTTGTGGCGAGATGTTAAATGAATGAGATATCGGTGTTGTGGCAGGATGCTAAATGAATGAGATATCGGTGTTGTGGCGACATGTTAAATGAATGAGATATTGATGTTGTGGCGGAATTGTAACAGCCGATTTTCAGTGGTGTCAGAAATAGTGGCTTCAGGACCACAAATCTGATGAGAGAGTTCATAAATATCATTAGTTAATATTTATGAGTCAAGTATAATATTATTGAAATTTTAATTTAATAAATTTCATTGATTGGTCATATAGTCAAAGTTCAAATGTATCATAATACAAATGACATGTCATTAGGGACTATACGATTTCGGGTGTTGGTCCTAGATGTCCTACCGATGGCTGAAGTCCTGCATTCATGTAACAACCCGATTTTGGGCCTAGTCAGAACAGTGGTTTCGAGACCAAAAATTTGAAGTCGAGAAAATTATTTTATTAATTTTTTTGGGATTATAGCATGATTATGAGGGTGTATGAAAAATTTGCTGAGTTAATTTTGACGTTCATGAGCTCAATTGAGAAAAAATGACTAAATCGCATAAAATGCAAAAGTCCTAAATTGATAGCTAAAAGTGTCAAATAGCTAAAGAATAAAGATTGGGGGTCTTTAAAGAGCAATTAAACCCTATTTTGATAGCTTGGCCGGCCATGAGAGATGAAAGTGTGGTAAAGTCAACATTAGGTAATGTTGATGACATAAGGTGTACTATACTGATGCCAAAAAGCCTAGCTATCATTTTCTTTTCTCCATCCTTTCTTTTGACCAAAATTTTCAGCAAAGAAATGGGGTTTTAAGAGCTTGAAATTTCAGCAACTTTAAGCCTTCTCAAGTAAGTGATTTTAATGGTTTTTCTTGAATACTTTTGTACTTTTGAGACCCTTGAAACATGGGCTTTCAAATGAGGGTACTATTTTGAAAAATGATCAAAAGTGTAGGGTTTTTCCATGAAAGGGTTTGTAATGTTTGCTGAGTTTTCATGGAAGAAAATAAGTCTTAGGTGTGTTATGAACAATTTTGGTGAAATATGTTAGCATGAAAACACCTAAAAGGACTATATTGCATAAGTTGTAAAATAGATGTTAAGTATGTGAAATAGTGGGAATTTGGAGTTACTATAAGAGTAAAAAGGGTTCGGATAGGCTTAAGATATGAAGAAATTTGATAAAAATAGATTTTCGGGCCTAAGGGTAAAATGGTCATTTTGTCAAAATCTAGGGGCAAAATGGTCATTTTACCAAAAGATATGAATTTTCGATTGCTAAATTTTATTTAGTGACTAAATAAGTGCATTTTATGATTATAGATCAAGAATCACCAGATCCGAACTTAAACTGGGGGAAAGCCAGGCAAATCGATTAAATTGACTAGTCGCCACATTTTATAATCCGAGGTAAGTTGTATGTAAATAATACAACTACAATGTTAATGTATGTGTTGAATTGTCTTGAATTTAATATAGCATGAATTGATTGATTGTAGAATAGAGAAAGCATGATGGTAATAGAGATAGTAAAGCTCCCGTTTGAACGAAGGAAATAAATCAGATATTCATGCCATAACATATGGGTTATCATGAGCTAGTGTAAGACATGTCCGGGACATGCATTGACCACATTATGAGAGCTAGTGTAAGACACATGGCATCGGCATTGAGACGAGTGCTAGTGTAAGACAGGTCTGGGACATGCACCGGCCTCGAGACATAAGTCAGTGTAAGACATGTCTGGGACATGTATCGGCTACGAGATGTGTCAGTGTAAGACCATGTCTGGGACACTACATTGGCACAGATATGCTAGAGCTTGTATAAGACCATGTCTGGGACATGACATTGACACCTTACCCCATGTTTGAGGCTTAATGAAATCTGATAGTGTTCCAAATGGTTCAACGATGAAAGCTATGATTTCAAGCTAACGAGGAAAGTATAATCGTGTTGTGAGTGGTACAGGTACCTATTTGGTATATATAGAATATGTGCCCATTTTATGATATACGATATGTACTGAATATTAATGAGTAAGTTTTTGCTTATGCCCAATTGTATGTTATGAGCTTATTGGTAAATGGTAAAGTTATGTTGTATATTCATTTATGTGCAACTTACTAAGATTTATGCTTACTCCTTCTCCTTTTCCACTTTCTTATAGTGCCGCCTATCTAACTCAAGGACCAACGGAAGTCAGAGATATCGATCACACTATCAATCGAAGCTTTCGATATAGTTTGATTTATATTTTTGAATACGGCATGTATAAGGAACTAGACTTGGGTTTTGTGTCATTATCAATTTGGCCAAATGTGTTGGCTTGGGATAAATCTGTCATTTTTTATTAACCCTTGAATTATGGCTAATATCCATTTTGATTTATATACAAGGATGTTATCTCCATAGATGAGTAAAATGTACACATGGAATGTTGTTTATTGTGGCTGATTTGGTTGCATGAGATAGCCTTGTATTGGTTTTGGTTGCTAATGTGTAGGTTGTGTAAGTAAGGGTGGCAAAGAGGCTTGGTAAATAGCCTTATATTGTCCACACGGGTAGACACACGGGTGTATGTCTAGACCGTGTGTGACACACGATCTGCCCTATGGGCGTGTGGTCCGGCCGTGTGTCCCCTGCACGTAAAATTTTCAAGTCAGTTTGCATGGTAGTAAACACTTGGGCAGAGACACGGCCGTGCGTCTCAGCCGTGTAAAGGACATGGCCTAGTACACGGGCGTCTATCTTAGCCGTGTGACATTTTGAGGTTGTTGACGTCAGAAACAAAATGTCCATGTTTTTGCACACGGGCTGGGACACGAGCATGTCATGGTCGTGTGAAGGACACGGGCCAGGGACACGGGCATGTGCCAGGCCACGTGAAAACCCCAGTAGATGTGCATTTAAAATTATTTCCACATGGATGGAGGACATGGGCGTGTCCCTTCTTTGCCTCTGCCGTGAGCATAACACGGGCCAGCAGTACGACCATGTAAAAATTGGTCAGACGGGCGTGTTGCCCCTCTCACACGGGCGTGTGCCCCTGTATCTAGTAATATTTTTCAAAATTTGTAGGAAGATTCAAATAATTCCCAAATGATTTTAAATGATGGATGGAACCTTGTAGGCCTTTATTTTGTAGTTCTTGATAAAGAATTGGAAAAGTTTTAAATTTGACTAAATTTTGATGACTAAGAAACGTGTGTTAGTATATGACCGAGTTAGGTAACACCTCATATTCCGTCCCGGCGTAGGGTACGGGTGTGGGGTGTTACACCATAGCTCGTGTGAGTAGCATCGTGTAGCTAACATCTCACGTAACACCTTCTAACCCCAAACCATCGCCGGAATAGGGTTATGGAGCATTACCGGACCTATCAGACAATTTACAATTAATATACAAATAATTATCAAACATAATATAAAATAATTTTAAAGTACCTTAGATGGACCTTTGAGGCCCAAAATACAAATTTGGAGTGACTCGGGACTAATTCGAGTGCTTGGGGAAATTTTTTGTAATTTATTTTTTTGAAAACTCAATATAACTCCTTTATAAATATCTAACCTTCCCTGCAAATTCAAATCGAGACCAATCCAAACAAAAAAAAATCACAACCAATCCAATTCACCTTTAAATACACCTAAATTATACCTAAAATATTAACTTAATATTTTAATTAAATAAACATTCATAATATCATTCAAAATTTTATTAACTAGCTTTATTCATTTTTCTTTCCAAGTTTAATACCAAACTTACCAAATTTGTCAAACCATTTCATTTAACTTAGTACCAAAACACCAAATATCATTTATTACGACCAAAATCATAAAACATTATAAAGTGACCATTACAACACCTATGTACATGCCACTTTCATTTAAGGAAGAAAACATCACCAAAATTTTTGTGCTAGAGTCGGGATCGTTCGGATGCTGGACGGGACTCTGGACTCCCATTGACCTGCGCACGGAAACAACCGTACGCTGAGTACTTCATACTCAGTGGTATTACCATAATTCAAATAATAATAATAATAATGGAATATAATTATCAAGCATATAACTATCCAATTTTTCAAATATCAATTCATTCTTAAACTTTCATTAATTACAATAACAATATAATTTTTTTTTAGCTATTCTTCAATTTCATTCACAAATCATATGTCTCAATTTCAATCACTACATGAACATTTAGTTCATGCCTTTCATTTTCAATCTCAATCTCAATTTCAATCCACAATTCAACTTTCTCACATTTTCAATAGTACAATCAATTAAATTCATTCAATTTTTTCCATTTCGGTTATTCACCCTATTAACAAACCCAGACTTTGACGGATACACGGATTCCAACCCAAACACATCAGTACGACACATTGTGCCTAAAACAATACTCAGTACTTGATCAATATATCAAAAGCAGTATACGACACATAAAGTGCCTAAAACGACGCATGAGGTGCCTGATACGACACACGAGGTGCCTGATATACGACACATAAAGTGTCTGATCGGTAAAGCCAATAAATCTCGTACTCTTCCAAACCCTATGGCATGCCAACTATATCCGACTTAGCCTGGCTAGTTAATAGGGTATTCCAATTCTCAATTAAATTTTCACTTTCATACCAAATTTAAGATCACTATTCAATTTCAATTTCAAGTTCAAATCAATATACAATTCAATTATACATACACACATTCACCATCCAATCCAATTCCCATTCAAATCAAATATTAATACTTACCTTATACTCATTTATTAAATATAAAACTTAAATAAAACATTTAATAAAAAGTAATTTGAATTATAGTAATACAAACCCGGATTTGTTCGATTACTCCACGACAACTTTTCCCTTTCCTTTCGATGCCGATGCTTCGGGTTCTTTGCTAGCTACGAAAATTAAAAATAATTTACACTATTAATATAACATTGATTTACAATAAATAATTGGATTTCTATTCAATTTATACCTTAATTTCCAATTTAATCCTAATTAATTCATTTACTTTTCTAACTCAATCCATACTTTATTTCTATTCAATTTCAACCAAACTTATACATGTCTATTAAAATTTCATCATAAATCCATAATTTTGAAATTCTTTCAATTTAGTCCCTATTATATAAAACTTATGGCTTCTTTTACAATTTTATCTCTTATTCAATTATAACTTGAAATTCATTCAATTAAACCCCTAATTCAACATTTTGCTCAACATGAACTATGTTCAAAAACCTAAGAACTTCCAAAACCTTAACTTAATTTCAACAAAACTTTGTTCTAAAACTTTTAAAACATCAAAATTAAGTAAAAAAGGCTTAATTGACTTACCAAATTAAACTCCAAGCTTTAAAAACCCTATTTCCCCTTTTTCTTTCTTTTTCTTCTTTCTTTCTCCTTACTTTCGAAAGTCTCTGTTCTTTCTTTCCTTCTGTTTCTTTCTTTTCTTTATTTCATTCCCTTTTATTTACTTTATATCTTATATATATATATATATATATATATATATATTATAATAACTATACTAAATATCTATTATATAATTAATGATATATTATAAATGTATACATATATTTTCTTACATTTGTACTTAATCAATACCTTACACTTGTCATAAATTAATTTATTTATCACATAAAAATCTTATAAAATAATTATTTAATTAATAAATATCTTTCTAACTTAATAATAAATAATAAATATCTATTTACTTAAATTACAAGAAAATACATTAGTATTTTACAATTGTCCACATGTATTTATTACACATGTAATTTATTAACACCATACATATGTCAATTATTTAATTTATTTATAATAATATAATATAATATAATATAATATAATATAATATAATATAATTTAAAATATGATAAAATAATATAATTTAATATTTAACCAACATAAAAATCTAAGATTTTTATGCACATTGCCGCCTCTTTCATTGAAATAGGCTTAATTGCCTATTTAGTCTCTTTTTTTTTAATCTATAATTCAACTTTTACCCTTTATTCAATTTAGTCCTTTTTCCTATTTTCTTTAAATTAAGCTAAATTCACCTAATTAAAACTTAATTAAGCACACTACTAGACTCCTAATTACTTGGAATAATTGTTTACGAACTTATTTACTAAGACAGAGGCCCGATATTGCATTTTCCCGATGCACGTGAAATTTGGGTCATTACATCTCGACCCACAACTCGTGTGAGCAAGCCCATTTTACAACTCATGTGAACATTATAGAGACGATTACAGCTACATGTAAAAGCACACTTTATGTGAGCATTTCCTGAGTATCCGATGTTATTCTATTTGGTTCAACGAGCAATTAAAGTTTAAAACGAAAAGGTGCATTTATGGAATGAGCTATGCTATTGAGAAAATGGAATGGAAATGTAATATATGTAATTGAATGAAAATTAAGGCATAAAATGGAAAGGTGTAGGTATGCATTGGTTCATGTTAATGAACATATGGAAAGGAAAAGTATGGATTGAAAAGGGAGTTAATTGAATATGTAATATCCTGATTTTGGGCCTAGTCAGAATAGTGGTTTCGTGACCACAAAATTTGAGATAGAAATGATTATTTTATGATTATTTTAAGGTCTATGATATGATTGCATGATTGTGTGAAAATTTCGTGATGAAATTCTATGCCTAAAGTGCTTAAATTGAAAGTAGGGACTAAATCGAATAAGTTGCAAAACTTGCATTCTAGAAGTTTTTAGTATGAAATTGTTTTGGAATATTAATGAGGAGGTCTTAAATAGAAATTTGACCAATTTTAAGTTCATGGACAAAATTAGGACATGGAAGGAATTTTTGGAAAGTTTAGTAGTGAGGGTATTTTGGTCATTTAGTTATTAAAATGAATTAAAACAAAATTAAAAGCCAATTTTGTCCATCTTCTTCATTAGGCCGAAATTTCAAGGGTTCTCCATAGCTAGGGTTTGTTTCAAGCTTCCAAGCTCCATAGTAAGTGATTCCAAGCCCGCTTTTAATGATTTTACGTTTTTGGAGTCCCGTAGCTCAATTAAGCTTATGCTAGCAATAATTCAACCTAGGGTTCATATTTGGAAAAATACCCATAGGTGAAATTTGTGTATTTTGGTGTTTTATGATAGAATATGAGGTTTTAAATTATGTTAGACAACTTGTGCTACTCGGTTTTAAGTGAAAACGAGCAAAAGGGCTTAATCGGTAAAAATACCTAATAGTCATAAGTACATGTTAGAGTGAGAATTTGATGTTGCAATAGAAGGGAAAAATGATCAGCATGTTATAAAACATAAGAATAAGGAATAAAGTTTAATTCCCGAGCCTAGGGGCAAAAGTGTAAATATGCAAAAGTTTAGGGGCAAAATTGTAATTTTTCCAAAAAATGATTTTGGGTCAATTTGAATAATGTGTGTCCTAATTAGACTATATTTTAAATGATAGAGCAAGGAAAACTGAAATTCGGGCTAAAATGGGGAAAATACCAAGTTGTGGACGAAATGGTAAAAGTAGTCATTTTCGCATACGAGGTAAGTTCATGTGTAAATGTAGTAACATAATTGTTGTTTTAAGGAATTAATGTTGTTTATATGATATGATGCTTATTATTATCATGAAACGTTATGTTTTGTGGTTATTGTTGAATAATATGTAATTATGTGAATTACTTGATGAGTATGAACTATCACCGAGTATCGATTCCGATATTCCGTGGAAGACGGCAAAGATGTGAGATCAAGGAAAAAAGCCCGTTTGAACCTTAGCAATAGATTAGGATACAAGTGACATATCACCGGGATATTTGGGCATCCGAACTCGTTGAGTTGGGTCCGAGTTCACTTATGGATGCAAATGTTCGAACTCGTTGAGTTGAGTCCGAGTTCGAGAGATGTAACTAGGCATCCGAGCTCGTTGAGTTGATTCCGAGTTCACTTATGGATGCGAACGGCCGAGCTCGTTGAGTTGAGTCCGAGTTCGCTTATGGGCGGGTTACATGGTAGCTTGGCTACATATGTGGCACTTATGTGCAAACTTTCCATGTATCCGAATTATATTCGATGTGTTCAACGGGTAAAGTTCTCTTGAAATGGAGGAATACTCAAGATGAAAGGGACGTATTGGTAAGTGTTGTGAAATGGATACTTTGAACAGGTATGTACTTAACCCTCGGGTTGAAAAATCAATATAACAACAATATGGTAAGATGATAAATGAAAATGTGATATGAATGTCTTGGTGATGATTATGCAAATGATGTTTTATGTTTGCTTATATGGTTATGTTACTTGCTATTTGCATGTGAACTTATTAAGCATTTATGCTTACTCCCTCCTTTTCATTCCTTGTAGTTTTGACAAGCCAGCTCGGAAATCGGGAACGGTCGGAGGCTCGCTCACACTATCCGTATACCATCTTGGCATAATGGCTTGTATATTTTGAGTATGGCATGTATAGCATTATAATCATTTTGTATATATGGTCTTATGATATGGTTATTGAGTGGTATGGAAATGCTTGGTAATGATTAGCCATTGGAATGGCTAATCATGATCATATTTGGTGTTATGTATGCTAAATTGCTAGCTAATCCATGGAAATCATAAAATAGGTAAAATTTACCATAAAATAGATTCAGACAGCACCAGTGACGTGAGTTTGAAAAATCACTAAAAATAGTAGAGATACAATTAGATGATGAATAATATATGGAATTGAAGAATTATGAGTCTATTTTCATATGGATGGAAAAAAACAGGTATATGAATTATATTTTATGAGATGTTTAAATTTTTGTGAAACAGGGCCAGAGCGATTTCTGGATCCCCTGTTCTGACTTTGTAAATTAACCATTAATTTTACAAAGATAATTAGAAGTCATGCTTTATATGTACAAATTCTTTATTGAGCATAGTTTTATTAGAGACAAACGGCATAGTCATTGAAGCTCTGTAGAGGGAGATATCTGATTCGTAATACACAGAGGTCAGAGTAGTCGAACCCTGAAACAGGGGAGACTTTAACTAATAAACTGTACTAATTGGCTAGACTAAAAATTCTAGAAAAAAATTAGTAGATAGATATATGAGTCTAGTTTCAGGAAAAATTTACAGAATTGGATTTCGAGTTTCGGAACTCGAGATATGATTTTTAAAGCGACTGTGAGGCAGTTAGCCAGCTTGTCTGGAAATTTTAAAATGAATTGTATGAGCTGTTTAAGTAATGAATTAAGTCTATTAACACCTCGTGTTCGACTCCGGCAATGGTCTCGGGTACAGGGCGTTACAGAATATGTGATAAATTGTTGTATATTGAAATTCATTTCATGATATGTACCATGTTTCATAGGTTGGTATATTTTTAAGTATATCTACTAACCAAGTGGAATGTTGTGAATAGGAAAGGAAAGTATCCATATGATTTGTGATCAATGATTGAATGGTTTAATCATTTTATGTTTGGTAAGTTTAAGTTCCTTTTATATTAGCTTACTAAGCATTAGTTGCTTACGTAGTTGTTTTTCTCTATTTTGTAGATCATAGGAAAGCTCAATTGGTTGGAATTGCATCGAAGCATGATCACACTATCGAATCATCATTTTGGTAGACTTTGGTTATTATGTTGATGGTTAGAAATGGCATGTAATAAGTGTATTATGTTATTTGGCCAATGTGTTGTGATTTGAGAGTTCTTGTTCATATGTTTTGATTTTGGCTTGTTAATGTACATGCAGATATGTGAATTGGTTATTTGTGAATGTCTGTTGAAATAGGTGACTTATGGTAGAATTGGGATGTGAAAGAGTGGTCAAATAGTATGTGAGATGCATGTTTAAGATTAGTCCATTAAGTTTGAATTGCTTTTGGGTGTTTATTTGTGATACCAATAAGGGTATATTGTATAGGCATTTAGATTGAATGATATGTGTGTTTTGCCATGTATAGGGCTTACATGTAATATTGGTTCCTTTAATGTTTTGAGATTATGATAAGTTTATTATGATCAAGAGTTTAGTTGGTGTTGTGGCATAAATGATGATGTAAATAGGTGAAGTTGCTCTTGTGCATGTTCCATCTTATATTATTAGGTAAGACACGGTTGAATGATATGCTATTAAAAAGGTTTTCGGTATGTTTGATCTAATTTTATTGAACGAACTTGTAATGTTGAATGAGATCATATTTAGTTTGTGTTTGTGGTACCTTTTGTTGGTGTATTGGTTAATCTTATAGGTTGATTGAATTGGTATGTTTTAAGCATGTTTAAAATGTGTTTTGGTTATATGAATGTTTGTGGAAATGGTGTGTCTTTGTGTGCAAGAAATGGGTTTGAAATGAGTTTTTGGGGGCAATTTATGAAACACACGGCTTGGGACACGAGCTATCACACGGCTGTGTGCCACTCATGGCCACCCCACACGGTTGTGTGTCATTATTGTTTTAGGTACAGGTTTCACATGGTCTGAGACACGGCTTGCGACATAATTATGTGACCTAACATCGAATGCACATACAGTTTGGCACACGACCTTCTACATTTTCGTGTGTTCATACTTCAAATGCCCACACGATCTGGGCTATGTCACATAACCATGTGACCCCTATTTCCAAAATTATTCATGTTTTCCCAAAATTTTCTATTTTGTCTTAAATTGATCCCTAATTGTTTCCAAGTTGTTTTTAGGCCCTCGAAGGCTCGGTTTAAAGCCCAATAATGTATTTTTACCATGGTTATATTGAGCTAATAAATGTTGTTATTAAATTGCATAATTATTTTTATTTCGAAGTTAAACATTCTGTTTTGTACAGTAATGCTCACAAAGATAGGTTA
The DNA here is from genome assembly GCF_025698485.1 of Gossypium arboreum. Taxonomy (NCBI): domain Eukaryota; kingdom Viridiplantae; phylum Streptophyta; class Magnoliopsida; order Malvales; family Malvaceae; genus Gossypium; species Gossypium arboreum. Next base: position 78,649,861 of record NC_069077.1, on the reverse strand, counting down.
GAGATGTTACAAGGATATTAAATGAATGAAGTATCGGAGTTGTGGCGGGATGTTAAATGAATGAGATGTTGGTGTTGTGGCGGGATACTAAATGAATGAGATATCGGTATTATGTCGGGATGTTAAATAAATGAAATATCGGTGTTGAGGTAGGATGTTAAACAATTGATATATTGGTGTTGTGGTGGGAATTTTCCTCAAGCAGCAAGGTATGACAGTCCGCAAGGACTTGTCCTTACATATATAAATATATGATAGTTCGCAAGACTTGTCTTCAAGCACACAAGTATATATTCGCACCATAATGAATCTACATTTATGATAAACAACCAAACATGGGTCCACGAGGATCATCCGTGGAGCATGAACCTGCATGTACAAGATCACTAAGTAAGTATTCACAAGATTGATTCCTCCAAATGCAAATCCGTAAATATGAGCCCGTAAGGGCTATATTGCAAGCTAAGGCAGTCTGTAGGACTTGACCTCAAGCTCTTAGGTTGAGTCAGCCCACTGGGACTCCATTTTATGAAACTTAACAAAATTAAGTCCCCAAAGTACAAGTTCGTGCGAACAAATTCGCATAGTGTGAATTTGTAGGTCTAAGATCTCCAAGAACGATTGCACAAGAAATAATCATCTAGCGTGAGTCAGCTAGAACAATCTGTAAGTACATATTTCTATAAATGATGGTAGGTATGGATCACAAACCTGAGTCCATAGACATGAAGCTACGAATGTGATTCCACAGGCATTTGTCTGATATGTATTAGTCAAGTATAACTTCGCTAAGATTTTCACCCTATATAAGTTGCATTGAGTAAATCAACCTAGACTTACCGTAAAATATATGTTCACAGAGAGTGAAGGTGAACTATCTATTTAAGCGAAATGTGTTGTATGCGCGTTGCTTATATTAATATGTTGACTGTTTAATGTATTAGTTGTCTTTATGCGTGAATTATATTCCAAGTATAATGACCTGATTTTCTAGTGGTGTCAAAAATTACGATTCTGAAATTCCATTTCCATAAATTGTGCTCGTAATTTGATATTTATGAGGTTAGTATAGAAATATATTGAAATTTGATTTAATAAATTTGGTTATTTGGAAAGTTAGACAATTTACAAGTATATCAGTTCTAAAATCAGTGGTTTAGGAAATTATGGTATCAGACCTCGTTTCCCTAAACTAAGGCTATAAATATTTTTAGTAAATATTTACAGAGTGATTGTACAAGTGAATTAGATTTTGGATAGGTAATTTTGCTGAATTGGTGATTAATTAAGGTATAAGAACTAAATCGTAAAAACCATAAATATTGATTTAGTTAAATGGGATAGATAGTATTACATTAAAGGTTTAAATGGCAATTAGCCACTTTTAAGCATTAGTGGACGGTTGGGGTGATGTTTTGGTTGTAATTAATGTTAAAATTATTTTATATATATATATATATATTTTAGTATAAAATTTATAAAGGATAAAATAATAAAACCAAAAGCCATCATCACCATCATTTAGTTTCTCCACCGAAAACTTCAAACAAAACACCCTAAAAGCCATTTTTTAAAGCTTCCTCATTTGGTCAAGCTTAAACTCTTGCATGGTAAGATTTTTGAAGCTCAGTTTTTGTAAATTTTATGATTTTGATATCGTTGTAGCTTGGTTTAACTATCTCGTGTATTAAATCGTAAAACTGTTAAAGTTTATAAATATTTCCATTGATGAATGCTTGAAGTTTTGATGTTAAAATGTTAGCTTTTAAGTTTAGAAATGAAAATGATTGATTTGTAAAGTATAAATATTTTGAAATTGACATGAAATTTTTGTAATTATGGTTAATAGAAGGCTGTTGAAGGATGAAATTGAAATTCAATTGTAAATCAAAGCTCAAATTTGAAAGATGTAGCTATTTTAGTTTTAGGGACTAAATTGAATAAAATGTAAAAATTCAGTGAATATTTGCAAAATGAAATTGAATTAATATATTATTACAATATGATGTTTTGAGATGTTTGAAATTCATAAATTGAAATAAACTATTATATATATTGAGATTTGAGCTAATTAAGGGCTAGTCGAGGAAAAGTCAATTTCTGCGGATCAGTCCTCGACGTTTTGTGTGTCACTATTTTTGTCAGGTAAGTTCATATGGACTTACTTTATTAATTGATTATATATTTTTATTATATTATTGTCTTTTATAGTTGAATTGTTATTATATTTCTAGTTCTATATGTCGATGATAGACTTCTTATTAAGAATAATGTTAGGTGTTATCATCAGTCAAACTATGGTTAACTCAACAATTTAACATGAAGGATTTAGGTTAAGCTAACTCTGTTATGAGAGTTTGAATTCTAATTAACTGAAAAAGCAAAGTGATAGCTTTATCGCAAGCTTTATGCATAGACAAGATATTAGAACATTTTACAATGGCCGATTTGAAAAAGGGTATACAGCCTTCTGTATTGGGCTTCCATGCTTCTTTGGATATTGTCTTAAGACAGTGAAAGAAAGAGAGCATACAAGGAAAGTTTCTTATTCTTCGACGATAGGAAGTCTCATGTGCTATGCTATGTTATGCTACGTTATTTTATGCTATGCACATGACTAGATATATGTTTTGCAGTAGGATTCGTAAGTTAATATCATGCGAATTTTGGTCCAAGACACTGCCAGGCAGTTAAGCACATACTCATGTAATTACAAAGAACGAGGGATTATATCTTTGTATATTATGAATGGGATCTAACTCCTATTGGATATACAAATTCTAACTTCCAAATGTGTAGGGATACGAGGAATTCGATTTCGAATTGTGTTTTTATCCCTAATGGTGGAGTCATAGTGTGAAGAAGTGTCAAGCAATGAAAATATGTGGTTACTTTTGAGGAAACAAAGGAAATAGTCTAACTTCAAAAGTTCTTAACAATTTTGATGTCATTCCTGGTATGGAAAAACTTTAACATTGTATTATGCTAATAGTGTGGCAATAACTAATACTAAGGGGATGAGAAATGATATACAGACCAAACACAAAAATCAAGACATCATATTATACGAGAGGCGGTTCCAAATGAAATAGTGGATGCAGTCTAAGTCGCCTTTAAGGAGAACTTTAAGAACTCATTTGTGGAAAAAATCAGTTTAGAAAATAGTTTTGTTGCACAATGGAAAATTAAAACTTTTTAAAGCCAAGTGGTTTTTTTTTTAACAATAAATCCTAACTTTATTAGTATTTTTGCTTTAAGTTAAGTGGTCTAATTCATTTTCCAACTTTCAATCAAAACGATCTTCTTTGTTATTCTCAAACTCCGCTTTGCTTAGAGTGCAAACTCTAAATTCATGAATATAATCGATTGCATAGAATTAACATTTTATTAACTTATCAGTAAGGAAAATTATTTATCTCTTCTAGGAACAAAACTAATAAATTGAGCTCTCATAATTTAACTTAGAATAAATTCCTACAATTTTCTAACAGAGTAGGGACGCTTAGTGTTGTGTGTTTATGACTTGTGCTATGTATCTTAACATAGAGAGAAAAATACAAGAGTTCTAGTTGAACATAGATTAGTTAAATAATATTATTTTAACAATAAATATTCCCTTACTGGAATATCCTAAAAGTGGTGACATCTAGTCTTTGGAGCTAAGGTTGTCACCTATTTCTTGCCAGATTGGTCTTCAGGTTTGTCAATTGTATTAGGTACAATTATATATATTATTTGGTCTTTAAAAAAACTTATATATTTTACCAGCCAATAACTATTTAATCTATCCTAAGTAAATTTTTATAATTTTGTTCAAGTCATAACGACTTAATCATACTAGAATCTATGAGTAAATAAATTTAATTAACTTGTTCACTAAAATTGTAATGACTAATTAATTTAATTTTCACTTTGAACTTCAATTATTTAATTAAAATTGATTAAATAATAATTCAATTAATTTAATTTAATCTTTAAGTCATATCTTACGATGAGAATACACATTCATTATAGATAGTGAAACATGTGATCTATTCCTCTAATTTGTCGTTTTCATTTGTTCATCACATTGATTCATTTGCAAATCATCTAGAGTTGTATCAAGATAGTGGAGAGACCAATTTGACATATATAATTAGAGCTCAAATAATTAGTAACTAAGTTCTGACTTGATCTATTAATTACAACATTATTTAGTCATGGAGTCATTCTACTACAGTACCATGACTTAGCTGTCATTTATTATATACATTTACAAAAGCTACTTAATTAAGTGCTCACCCAGTAACCTTATCATATATGTTTTACCCTCATAGAATATTCTTAATCTCTTTAGGTTAAAATTGTTTACCCAATATGATACTATTTTATCTTATGGTAATTATTACATTTTCCTTCATGAAAAAAATCAATTACTAACAAATAGTAATTAAATCATTCGTCCTAGATGAATGACTCCTGACCACGTTACTTTTCCATTTATCATGTAATGCTGATAAGAAGACATCATTTACCCTTTATTGGGCTATGAATTCCACTATTATAGGTGAGGCTATGACATGCAAAAACCGTATGTAAAACATACCAACTTTCGACTCTATTACTAATTGAACTCAGGCTATTAATATATCAAAGTATACAGTCATATGTATATAGTTGGTCACTTAGGATTAAGATAAGTCGCACTATGAACATCACAAGTGAATGAACCCATAAACGAATCTAGGATTTATTCTACTTGGATCATGTTAGATGTACTATCAATTTAGACAATCACATCTTTGTTTCTATCTTTTGGGATTCATTCTCTCCAATATTTAAGACAAAATGTCTCCTTAATTGAATTTGATAAACAACAAAATAATCTTTTAATCTATTTGCTAAATTTTAAATAAGAAAAATGTGGAGATGAATTTAAAGTTTATTAATATTTATTTTATTAATATGAAAAGTGTGGAGATGAATTTAGGATTGAGTGATTCACGCCAACACTTGTATGATATATTGAAGCTTTAGACTCACTATTTATTAAATATTTTAAAGATTATTAGTTGTGATGAAGACTAAAGATTATGGAACCTCGTGGATAAATTTATAACGTGTAAGACTTGAGCAAAAGCTGAACTCAATATACATTTTAAGTTCTCAAATAATTGTTATAAAAGAAAATTTATCCTTTCAAACTTTTGTCACATTTAGACATTAGAATGGAGCGTAAGAATTGTCCAAGATTTTAACTATATGCTTAACCGGTGCATATGTATAATGGAAATGGATAACAAAGGCACAATGTCATTAACTTTAAACACAACTATACTAGAAATTAAACACAAATAGGCCAATAGGGGAATGCAATGCTCAAAATTATAGGAAGAGCTCATAACTACATACACACAGTACTTATAGTATATAGTCATCACTTAGCGGCAATTGAAAGAAATGTTCTCTCCCAATCTTCAATATTCCTTATCACTTTCTCATTCTGTTTATTCCCATTCTGTATCTCAACATGTAAAGCTGCATGGAGCAAAAAAAAAAAAAAAGTGACTGGTTATATGTTGTAATGAAATCTTACAGAAACCTGCAACCTCTAGAGTGAATGGTTGTTTATCAAATCTTATTACATTCCTAGAATTTAATGTCCAGTCAGAATCATGCATTTGTGTATGATGATTAATATGGGAAATTAGTTTCATACTAACATGTATCTTTCACAAGGAACATTTCTTTTGATTGATGTCCAAACATTTTATAAACATCCTAGGATCATTTCATTATATATTATACTGAAAAATTGTCGTAAACATCTTTCCTCTTTTTTTTTCCCTACAACATTATACTTCTTGTTTTTTCCTCACCTCATCTTTTTTACTTTTTTCCACAACCTTGATCAAGAATGTGATATTTTTTCTAGTCAACATATTTATGTGCTTTCTTTTGACCAAATTTTACACATGATACTACTAAATTTGATGTACATTGCTAAATTTTTGTGTAGGTACAATACAAATCCCAAATGTCAAAAACAAGTGGAAACAAGACGTCACATGAAAGATTTGAACATGTATAATGCCATTTAGTTTTAGGGACTATTTGTATTAAAATTGTCTTTATTTTTATTTGAACTTGTATAAATATTTTTAGGAGTTTAATTAGGATTAAGTTTTATCTTTCATTTAATAAGATAAATCTTTAATTTTATCTTAAAGAGATTACTTAAGAGTACAAAATTGAGGTCCTAATCCAGCTTAAAAAGCTGAAAAATGAGCAGAGAAAGGTTGGATTTTGTTTTCGGTTGAATTTTTTTTCTTTCTTTTTTTTATCATTTCAGTTGGTGGAAATCTCCAACTTTCTCTTTTCTTTGACTTTCAATTTTTTTATTTTACAACTTTCTTTGGTAAATTTTCCTTGACTAAATTTTTTATTGAGTAATTAATATTTCATTCTAGCTTAAGATTGATAAAATTCGGTATTACAATTCTAAGATTTGGAACTGTGTTTCGCTCTTCATTTTCATATTCACTCATTTATCAATTTATAAGAAAGATAAGATCATCTCATTAGTATCGTTTTGAGCATCGTTTCTATAAAAAAAATCTGATATCGTATGTAGCATTAATATGCCAGTAACAATGACAATGCAATACAATGCAGTAGCAATAACACAATAGAATACCTGTAATTGGACAAAGTTAAAAATTAGAAGAATTTTGCTGATGCCTTTATAAACAATTTCATTAAGATAGATTCATCCTCTCCTTGGTGTTTTGAGTAATGTTGGATGTCTATCTCCCAAGATACAACAGCAAACGATCACAGTAGTAGCACAACAACAGTGATCAATCGAAGACAATCTTGCCTTTCTCTATTACTAGGAGAAATGAATTTAGAAGGAATTTTTTATATTGATAGTTTTTATGGTGTGTTTTTGAAATCTTCTAACTTGGATTTCTATAGAGGAGAGAAAATGAATGAAGAGATTTATTGAAAAATTAATAGACATGAGTGAATAGAGACAATGAATGAAAAAATTCAATATTAAACCAAGAGATACATTTTTTCAAAAGATACAACTGTATGGAAAAATACACTATTAAACCAAGAGATACAATTATCATTCATCACTTAATAATTATTTTCCAACAATCCCCCACACGAATGAAATTGATGGATCAACGAGACTCAAAGACTCAAAGAGGTGATAGATTCTACGTTCGATATTTGCATAGGATATGTAGGAATCAAACCTTGAACCTTCTCATGTGAAAGTATATTTACTTTACTAGCTGACTAGTAGACGCAATGTCCTTAAACTGTTTTGTTGTTTGTGTAAATGATGATACTCCTTACGCAAATACCTCCCTGGCAAGATTTTTGGTTCTCATGGGTATGTTCATATGGCCGTGAACATCCTTCTGGTTCTACAAGAGCTTAAGGAATTATGCCCTAATAGTCTCCTTGAAACGACCCAATTTCACTTTTACATAAGTGATTTATGTTGTCCATTTCACCGAAACAGACAATAGTTATTAAAAGCTTTGTTTAACCTTTTCCACATTTTAATCACTATTTTCAACATAGGAATAGACTTAGGATAAAAACCCCTACAGTGACCTCACAAGGTCTATTCAATTAGGTTGTCCCATTTAACCTAGATCTTAGGATATCCAGTCAACTAGGTTGGGTTTTCCTTCACATAGCGCGTTAAATATTCATCGGCTTTAGTCTCATTCCTTTTGGTATTTTATCAACTTGATCTTGGTTTAACCCTTTAGTTAGTGGATCCACATTGTTATCTTTTGATCTTACAAAATCAATAGAGATAACTCTAGTTGAGATCAATTGTCTAACGGTATTGTGTCGACGACGCATGTGTCTCGACTTACCATTATACATTATGTTTTCTGCTCTACCAATTGTTGCTTGGTTATCACAAGATATGCATATTGTGGACACAGGCTTTGGCCATTTAGGAATATCCTCTAAAAAGTTTCGTAGCCATTATCTATCTTCTCCAAATTTGTCTAGAGCTACAAACTCAAATTCCATTGTGGATCTGGTTATAATCATTTGCCTTGAAGATTTCCATGGCACAACTCCTCCTAATGTGAAAATATAACCACTTTTGCCTTTGGTATCTTGAATATCAGATATCCAACTAGCATCAAAGAATCCTTCTAACACAGCAGGATCTCTGGAATAATGTAATCCTTAGTCCGAGTATATATGAGATATCTCAATACCCTTACAATTGATTTCCAGTGGTTCTCCTCTAGATTGTTTGTGAATCTGCTTAAACTGCCTACAGTGAAAGCAATATCAGGTCTAGTGCAACTCATAAGGTACATTAGACTGCTAATGACTCTTGCGTATTCCACTTGGTCAATACTTTCACTTCGTTTTTGGACAAATGTTGATTTATTATATCTATCAGAGTTCTGGCTACACCAAAATCATCCTTGCCTAATTTCTCAAGAATCTTGTTTATGTAGTGTGATTGAGTGAATACGAGACCTTCAGGTGACCTTTTAATTTGGATGCCCAATATCATGTTAGCAAGTCCCATTCTTTCATATCAAATCTTGAATTTAACAAGTTTTTGGTACGTTTTACCATTTCATTATTACTTCCAACAATGAGTATGTCATCAACATATAAACATATAATTACATATCCATCAATAGTGGTTTTGACATACATACATTTGACACACTCATTAATTTTAAACCCATTTTATATTATGACACTATCAAACTTTTCATGCCACTGCTTTGGTGCTTGCTTAAGTCCATACAAAGATTTCTCCAATCTACAGACTTTTTTTTCTTGCTCTAGAGCTACATGATCCTCAGGTTGTTCCATGTAAATCTCCTCATCAAGATCTCTATTTATAAAAGCTACCTTAACAAGCATTTGATGAACTTCTAGATTCTGCAAAGCTGCAATAGCAAGTATCATCCTTATAGAAGTTATTCTTGATATAGGAGAAAATGTATCAAAGTAATCAATACCTTCCTTTTGTCTATAACCTTTTATATCCAATCTGGCCTTTTACTTATCAATTGTTCCATCTGTATTCATTTTTCGATTGAAAATCCATTTAGAATTTAGTGGTTTAATTCCTGAGGTAGATTCACTAATTCTCACGTATGATTTTTCATGATGGAATCAATTTCACTCTTGATAACATCTTTCCAAAAAATGCTTATAGATGAGCATATAGCTTCAATAAGTTTGAGATTCAGTTTCTAGCATATAGGTTAGAAAATTAGATCCAAAGGACTTTTCCACCCTTTCCCTTTTACTTCTTCTTGGTTCTGCCTTGACTTCAACTTCTTGTTGAATGTCTTGACTATAAATAGTTTCTGAAGTTTGTTTTGTTGAACTTGACCTATCTTCCCCAATCTTAAAAGGGAATATATTTTCAAAAAATGAAACATTTTTAGATTCCAATATCGTATTCTTGTGAATTTTAGAATTCTTTGATTCATGTATAAGAAACCGATATGCATTGTTATGGCATGTATAACCAATGAAAATACAATCTACCGTCTTAGGACCTATTTTTATTTGCTTCAGTAAAGGAACCATTACCTTTGCAAGACACCCCCACACTTTCAAGTAGTTTTAGGAAGGTTTCCTCTTCTTCTATAACTCATATGGTGTTTTGTTCTTTTTCTTACGGGGCACCTTATTTAAAAGGTAATTCACTAATAAAACAGCTTCCCCTATGTAACACTCCTAACCCGTATCCTCACCGGAATAGGGTCATAAGACATTACAGAATGATAACACAATTCTGAACAGTTATAAATATATATATATACATGAATAAATTCCGAAGATCGGTCAAATTTATTTCATAAACTAACACAACTTTTAAAATTTGAAAACATTTTACATCTCATGTTTATGCGTTATATCACTTATAAGCAATAAAATATAATATATCATCGAAAATATTTAGCTTATGCCAATATAACAAGGATAAAATATAAACTCTATTGAACATCTAATTAATATAATGCATGAGTATATATATATTGGCTATTAAATTAATACTTAAAAAGATCAAATATCGGTAAATTATACAGATTACTATCTTTATAAATATATACAAGTAACTAACAAAATTATTACATAGTATCTATTCAAGAACAACCACATGAGTCACATATTTTTTTATATTTTTTGATAGTCCAATATTTATACATGCTATAATCATATAATGGCTCATTCATAACACTAATCTCTATGACTTTATTGAATGTTACGTCATGGTGATCGAATATAATTACAACAAAGTACCTGTTTATAATATCTATCAATCAATATAAATTATACTCGATTTACCATTCATCTCAACTCTATCATTTATCTTGCAAGTATTTAATTTAAATAATATATATCAAACCATCTCAATTATCATCCTATTTTCTCCATCACTAAAGGAAATTAATTTATGCATTTCCACTACCGTACAACCAGGACATGTAGACCAACGTTCATTCAATTACAAAAATATATACTATATCCAAATCAACTAATATGTCAATGAACAGGAACATGTCTTGTACCTTGACTGATATGTCACAAACCTGGATGTATGCATAAGCAATACACGAAGCACCAACAAATTCCCAAACACACATCACATGATGGAACTAGTCAAATACTTTATTCGCAAGCATTATACTCATATATAACCTTAGTCAAACTAAGCACAAATATTTTTAGTAGTCATTATCCACTTCAAGCATATATGTTATTTACCACAACTACCATGCAAATATAGAACGTAGCATTATAACTAAGGTATACTTAAATCTTAAGCAAAATATATAAATGCAAACATTAAATTAAGCCATTTTCACATGGCTTTTATACAACCATATTTCCAAAATAACCAACTACAAAACCAGCCTATACATGCCGTAATTCGAGTTTAGCTTATTAAGTACCAAAGTAGTAGATAGTGTGATAAACTTGGCTGACAGTCCCCGAGCTCGTAGCCTGAATTCAAAATCTATAAAATGAAAACACATATAAAACATAAAGCAAGCTATTGAAGCTTAATAAATTATAAGAAAATAAATAACTCATTAATATTGTCCATTTTTTTTCTAACTAACATTTAACATTATCATTACCATACTTGATCTTGAATTACATTTTCATATTTAAAACACTTTTATCAACAATTTCCTATTTAAGCCGAATATTCACAAGGCTATTTAACATATTTTTATCCACTTCCAAACAATTAATCTTAATAAACTATTCATTCAATTACCCACATATTTAAACGTAAGAATCACAGAATAACATCACTTATAAGAATCATATATAAAGCCGAATATACTAAATCATAAGTGCACATACCTAAGAAACATTTCTGTAATACACGATTTATACATTCACAAGTCAAATACATATACCACCTACTCATATATTCTTTATTTGCACTGCACAATATTTACAACAAATATTCTTAATATTTACTTACCTTATCTCATGTAAATATCAAATAAATTCTTACCTGAGATTTAACTTGTTTTACAAATCCGATCACAATTTACCTTTGCCCAATGAACCATTCGGAATTGGATAGGACACGCAAATAATTACACAAGTCGTACACTGCCAACGTCCCAGACGTGGTCTTACATGTAGCCACATACCGATGCCACTATCCCAGATAGGGTCTTACTCGTAAACACATATTGGAACCACATATCGATGCCATGGTCTTACTCGCACACATATATTGGAATCCTATGTCATGACATATGTATCCGAACTATTCCTAAGGTTCATACGGGGCTTTTGGACTTCGTATCTCGGTAGAATTGAACTTGAAAGTGTGGTAGCCACTTTTATACATATCCGGCCATAGCACAATTAAATTCTAACATTCCATAACAGCATATAATTATAACATTAATTTACTAATAAACAGGTCTATTTGCTTATAAACTTACCTCGGATGGTATAAAACGGAATCGGGCGGCTAGTCGACAACTTTCATTTTTCCCCGATCCAAATCTGATTTCTTTAGTTCTTGGTCTAAAAATATTCAAATTAAGCTCATTCAAACATATTTTCATTCAATTTAGTCCAAAAACACATAAATAGGCAAATTACCATTTTACCCCTAACATTTATAATTTTTACAATTTAGTCCCTATTGCACAAAACACAAAATACACAAAATTTCCAATTACCCATGTTTAGCCGAATCTTACCCATTACCATACGAGTCCATATATTTCATTAATTTCACATTTTAGTCCCTCAAATTATTATTTTTGCAATTAAGCCCTAATTACTCAAAATTATCAAAAATTCCAATACAAAATATGTTAAGCTAAAACATATCTTTCATTTTTCATCATCAAACCACAAAAATCACAAGCTATCAACAATGGCACAACTCAAAATATTCATCAAAATAAAAAATTTAAGCATGGGTTTTGTAGTACTCAAAGCAACGATCTCAAAAACGTAAAAATTATCAAAAACCGAGCTGAACACTTACCTTAATCTAGCTTGAACAAGGCTGAACCCTACTTTGTTTTCTTTCTTTTTTCTTTGTTTTAGTTTCGGTGCAAGGATAAAGAAATAACATGGATATGGCTTTTTATTTTATAATATAATGGGATAATTTCACCATAAATACCCCCACTTAGAAAGCCATTAACAAATAAGCCCTTTACAAAATAAACTACCCACTTTTCAATTTACGTGATTAAGTCCTTTTATTTAATCGGACACCTAAACGACAAAATTAAATCACGAAAATTTAACAAATATAAATTCACACAAAATAAACATAGAAAATTATTTTTATATATTTTTCTGACTCGAATTCGTGGTCCCGAAACCATCATTCCGATTAGGGTCTAAATCGGGCTGTTACAACTCTCCCCCCTTGGGGATTTTCGTCTCCGAAAATCTTACCAGTGAATAGGTTTGGATAACGTTCTTTCATTATATCTTCTAGCTCCCATGTTGCTTCCTCAACTCCATGCTTATGCCATAATACTTTAACTAACGAGATCTTTTTTATTCCGTAACTTTTTAGTTTCACGAGTCAAAATACGAATCGGTTCTTCTTCGTAGGTCATATCAGGCTAAATTTCAATCTCAGACGGACTGATCACATGAGAAGGATCAGATCGATACCACTGAAGCATCGAAACGTGGAATACATTGTGGATCTTTTCTAACTCAGGTGGCAACGATAATCTGTAAGCAACTGGTCCAATATGCTCTATTACCTCATACGACCCAATAAATCTCAGACTCAATTTGCCTTTACGACTGAATCTGAGTATTTTCTTCCACGGTAATACTTTCAAGAAAACTTTATCTCCAATTTGAAACTCTATATCTTTACGTTTCAAGTCCGCGTAAGATTTCTGACGATCTGACGCTGCTTTCAAACTTTCACGGATCACTTTCACTTTCTGTTCAGTTTCTCTAATCAAGTCAACCCCGTATATCTTATTTTCATTGAGCTTAGTCCAGTACAATGGCGTACGACATTTTTGACCATACAAAGCTTTATAAGGTGTCATTTTGATACTCAATTGATAGCTATTATTGTACGTAAATTCAATCAGAGGCAAGTATCATTCCCACGTACTTTCGAACTCGAGAATGCAACATCTCAACATATCCTCAAGTATCTGTATGATTTGCTCAGATTGGCCATCTGTTTGCGGATAGAAAGCAGTACTGAAATGTAATTTCGTACCTAGTGTATCTTGCAATTTCTTCAAAACCGCAATGTAAATCTCGGATCTCTATCCGAAACAATAGATATAGGCACACCACGTAGTCTCACAATCTGAGAAACATACAATTCAACTAGCTTATCAAGTGAGTAGTCTGTACGTATCGGGACAAAATGAGCCGATTTGGTCAATCTATCAACAACAACCCAGATTGTATCTTTCTTGCTCGGTGTCAACGGTAAACCAGATACAAAATCCATTGTAACTCTATCCCATTTCCACTCAGGTATCATGATCGGCTGAAGTAACCCTGAAGGTACCTGATGCTCGGCTTTTACTTGTTGACAGACTAAACATCTTGCAACAAAGTCAGAGATGTCTCGTTTCATGCCAGGCCACCAATAGAGCTGTTTCAGATCATTATACATCTTTGTACTACTTGGGTGAACATATAACCGACTGTTGTAATCTTCATTCAAAATCACCTGAATCAGTTCTAAATTCCTAGGGATGCATATTCGGTCTCTAAACCTCAAACAGTCATCAACATCAACTCTGAACTCTGAATCAGCATCCATCACACACTGAGCTCGTTTCGCAACCAATTCATTATCAACTTTCTAGGCATTACATATTTGTTGAACAAACAACGGTCTAGCTTTCAATTCAGCCACTATCGAACCATCATTAGACATAGCCAAATGAGTATTCATTTCACACAAAGCAAACAGTGATTTTTGGCTTAAAGCATCAGCAACAACGTTAGCCTTTCCCGGGTGATAGTCAATCACAAGATCATAGTCTTTTAGCAGTTCTAACCATCAGCGTTGTCTCAAATTCAGATCTTTCTGAGTCATCAAGTATTTCAGGCTTTTATGATCAGAATAAACATGACATTTCCCACCAAACAGATAGTGACGCCAAATTTTCAACACAAACACAATGGCTACCAGTTCCAAGTCGTGTGTCAGATAATTCTTTTCATGTGGCTTCAATTGTCTCGAGGCATAAGCTATCACTCTGCCTTCCTGTATCAGAACACAACCCAAACCATTTAACAATGCATCACTAGAAATAACAAATTCTTTACCCAATTCTGGCTGAACTAGCACTGGAGCTTCTGTCCAAAGGGCTTTCAACTGATTGAAGCTTTTCTGGCACTTCTCTGACCACTCGAACTTAACATCTTTTCGCAATAGCTTTGTCATCGGCGCTGCAATCATAGAGAAACCTTTCACGAATCGTCTATAATAACCAGCAAGTCCCAGAAAGCTTTGGACTTCAGAAACATTCTTCGGAGGTTTCCAATCCAGTATAGCTAAAATTTTGCTCGGATCGACTCGAATACCCGATGCTAATACTACATGACCCAAAAAACTGACTTCACTTAACCAGAACTCGCATTTACTTAATTTTGCATACAACTGCTTATCTCGCAAGGTCTGCAACACAAGTCTCAAATGTTCGGCATGTTCAGCTTCATCACGAGAGTAGATTAAAATGTCATCTATAAATACAACCACAAACTGGTCCAGATACGGTCTGAAGATCTGATTCATCAAATCCATGAAAACAGTAGGTACATTAGTGAGTCCAAAAGGCATAACCAAAAATTCATAGTGTCCGTACCTCGTTCTGAAAGCAGTCTTCGACACATCTGAATCTTTAACTCGCAACTGATAGTAGCCTGATATAAAATCTATCTTCAAAAATACTGTGGCCCATTTCAGTTGGTCAAACAGATCATCAATCCATGGCAACGGATACTTATTCTTTATAGTCACCTTATTAAGCTGCCTATAATCGATGCACATTCTCATAGTTCCATCTTTCTTTTTTCACAAACAACACAGGTGCACCCCACAGAGAGAAACTCGGTCACGCGAAACCTCTATCTGCCAATTATTGTAATTGAGCTTTCAATTCTTTTAATTCTGTAGGTGCCATTCTGTACGGAGCTATGGATATCGGAGTTGTCCTTATCATTAACTCAATACCAAACTCTACTTCCCGAATAGGTGGCAAACCTAGTAACTCTTCTGGAAACACATCCGGATACTCACATACAACAGGTACTGATTCAAGGTTTCTTTCAGCCGCTTTACTATCGAACACATAGGCAAAATAAGCTTCACACCCTTTTCTCACATATTTCTGAGCTAACATTGAAGAAATCACTGCTGGTAACCCATTCAAATCACTAGATTCAATCCGGATAATTTCATCCTTCTGGCTCCGTAGATCAATGGTCTTCCTTTTGCAGTTCATAACAGCATCATGTAAAGTCAGCCAATCCATACGCAGAATTATATCGAACTCATCAAATCAGCCGGAAAGCACAGATCTCGAACCATCAAGGGACAATTCTTACACACTTTATCAACCATAACAAACTGGCCCAAGGGGTTTGACACTCTAATCACAAACTCAGTAGACTCAACAGGCAAAGTCTTGCTGAATACTAATGTCTCACATACATATGAATGAGTAGAACCAGGATCAATCAATGCAATTACATTAGTATCACAAAGAGTAAATGTACCAGTAATAACATCTGGGGATGAAGCCTCCTCTCGTGCACGTATAGCATAAGCTCTGGCAGGTGCACGAGCCTCAGATCTGATTGCCGCATCTTTAGTCCCTCTCTGACTGCCACTCTTATTACCAACATTTTTGGGTGGTCTACCTTGAGCTGCAGTGTTACCCGATCTTGTATTCTGCACTGGATTTTCCTCAGCTAACATTAGGCAATCTCGAATATAATGATCTGTTGATCCGCATTTAAAACAGACCCGATCATGTAACCTGCAACTGCCAGGATTTTGTTTACCACAGTGCTTACACTAGGGTTGATTTGATCTAACATTACCTGTAACGCCCCGTACCCGAGACCGTTGCCGGAGTCGAACACGAGGTGTTAACGGACTTAATTCATTTTAAAACTTCTAGACAAGCTGACTAACTGCATCACAGTCGCTTTGAAAATCATATCTCGAGTTCCAAAACTCGAAATCCAGTTCCGTAAATTTTTCCTGAAACTAGACTCATACATCTATCTACAAATTGTTTTTTCCAGAATTTTTGGTTGGGCCAATAAGTACAGTTTATTAGTTAAAGTCTCCCCTGTTTCAGGGTTTGACTACTCTGACCTCTGTGTATTACGAATCAGATATCTCCCTGTACAGAGTTTCAATGACTATGTCGTTTGTCTCAAATAAAACTAGACTCAATAATGAATCTGTACATATAAATCATGACTTATAATTATCTTTGTAAAATTTATGGTGAATTTCCAAAGTCATAACAGGGGATCCAGAAATCGCTCTGGCCCTGTTTCACAAAAATTTAAACATCTCATAAAATATAGCTTATATACCTATTTTTCTTCTTCCATATGAAAATAGACTCATCAAGCTTCGATTCCATAACTTATTCATTATTTAATTCCATTTATACTATTTTTAGTGATTTTTCAAATTTACGTCACTACTGTTGTCTGAATCTATTTTGTGGTAAATTTTACCTATTTCATGGTTTCCATGGATTAGCTAGCAATTTGACATACATAGCACCGAATATGATCATAATTAGCCATTCCAATGGCTAATCATTACCAAGCATTTACACACCACTCAATAACCATATCATAAGACCATATATACAAAATGATTATAATGCTATACTCAAAATATACAAGCCATTTTCGCACGGCTATACGAATATACATTACCAAAAGATACTTAATTAACAAAAAAGGTCAGTCCTATACATGCCATTATCAAAGTTCAACTAAAAGAGTACCAAAAGGGCTTAGATAGTGTGGATGACTTCGACTTTGACACTTCCGAGTCCGATGGTGACGAACAAAATCTATAATACGTAGAATTTAAACAACAGAGTAAGCGTTTGATGCTTAGTAAGCTTATAAGTAAGGAAATCATTTGCAACAAAAACACAAAAGAAATAGCATTCATAAGGATAAATAAATGTCTATGCACAAGATCACATATTCATTTTAATTTACACTTCTATCAATATGTTTACACATTCGAAGTCAAACTTAACTAAATTTCATTTGAATCAATTTCATGTAACTCGAGTGAGCTATAGACTTCATATAACCCTAAGGAATGGCTGGGAGAGCATTATTCGATTACATAATCACAACTTATACTATACAAAATTTTTCCAATGTATATACGATCCATACCTGGTCATATTAGGGATTATGAGCAAATTAAACTGATTATTACGACAGAATCACACCTTTCCAAACATAAATACTTCCAGAATTTGGCTCGGATGTAACAACCAGCATGAATGCCTTCGGGACTTAACCCGGTTATAATAACCCGCACAAATGCCTTCGGGACTTAACCCGGTTATAATAACCCGCAAGAATGCCTTCGGGACTTAACCCGGTTATAATAACCCGCACGAATGCCTTCGGGACTTAACCCAGTTATAATAACCCACACGAATGCTATGCACATATATATGTCATAACCCATTAGCATTACTAGAAAACAAGTTCAACATGCTTATCAACCCTTACTCTTACAGCTCAATAGCTACATACACGTAATACGATTTCATTTCGTTATTCCATATGAATTCTTTAACCATTCAGCTCCAAGTCATATAAAATAAAAATCATTTGTTTCACTATGTAATTTATATAGAACCATAAGATCACAACTTATCTACTATGCTTTTATATGATATCTATAAAATCATAAACTAAGTTCCGTTACTCAAAGACTTACCTCGGTATATTGGAACGGTTGTGGATTGATTACTCTATTGCTTTCTCTTTTCCCCGATCCAACTTTGATCCCCCTTGCCCTTGAGCTTAATGAATACAAGTAGAAGTATTCAATATTTTTACCAATAATGTTTACTTGTTAATCACATTCGCAATCACATATCAAACTCATTTTATTATAATTTATCATTTCC
The DNA here is from genome assembly GCF_025698485.1 of Gossypium arboreum. Taxonomy (NCBI): domain Eukaryota; kingdom Viridiplantae; phylum Streptophyta; class Magnoliopsida; order Malvales; family Malvaceae; genus Gossypium; species Gossypium arboreum. Next base: position 78,631,163 of record NC_069077.1, on the reverse strand, counting down.
ACAATTTATTTTAAACTTACAAATTTCATAAATAATACAATTTTATACACCATGGCTACTTTTGCGAATGTTCATATAATTTAAATAACAATTCATCATTCAACTTTCAAACCAAAACGCCATTATATGACCACATATACATACATCCATATACTTAAGCTCAATAATTATAATATAACATCAAGTACTCATTTTACTCATGTGGCCGATTATACTTGGTCATACATACACATAATCAAAATAAATTCCAAAATTTTCACATCATTTATGTACTAAGCCGAATACACTTGTCAAGTTCACATACATTCTTCAACAATTCCTTCTTTAAACAAACACATATTCGCTAAAACAATGAAAATTTTAGCGACTTTTAATTTAACACCTAATCAATTATAACACATTTAAGCATTCTTTTCATATTATCAACTCCAACCACATACATTACTCAAGTATAACATTTTCATATTCGGCAATAGTATCAAACATAATAGCCGATTCTTCTCACTTTGTATCTATGCATCTATTTGATCATTAGTTTAGTTCAAACACCCATACACACACAGCTTATAAGCAAATTTCATCCTTACATAGCCTATAGTTCTCTCGGCCACTCATTCCCCAACCTAACAAAACTTCAATTCGAAATTATTAGCCGAATATCAATTGACTTAAGCTACCTTTAAACTTTTACTTATCACCTCATACCAAACTATCAAAATGAACTAATTAAAATTATATAAGTACTCCCAAAACCGAAACCTATGCATAATATTATTTCTTATGCCCAAACCAAAGACCACATTCGGCAACTTTCATCCACCATTTTACCAAGCACAACCGATTACCCATTCTCTTCTCAAATCTAAATTCGGCACCTCCAAACAAAATAAGTTAAAAATTTAAACTTTTATGCTAACATAACCAGCAACTTAACACATCCACATAACTAACATGCTAATAGCATCAAAGCATCAACTAAAATTTTTAAGCTTCTTAGCCGAATCCTAACTCTCCAACAACCCCAAATCCAACCATGAGATAGATAGAATTTAGACTAATCATCCAAAGGATGTATAAACTTCCAAAAGTAACATTGAACATACCTTAATCTAGAGAACCACCTTGGCCGAATTTTTCTTCTTCTTCTTCCTCTAGTTACGGCAATGGAAGAGCAACATAAGCTAACTTTGGTTTCTCCTCCCATTAACCACTATTAGTTTATTATCCATATTCTTTATTTTATTTTTTTAACACAAAATATTAACATAAAATCTTTATAATATGTTTTCATCCATAACATGGCCGGCCACTATCTAAAATTTGGCTAATTTGACATGCAAGTACAAGCATTTTCTAACATGCATTAATAGGCCACTTTAACATTTGCCTAGCACATTTCTAAATTTTCTCACACAAGTCCTATTTAATAAATTTCACATACTATATACAAAATTTAAGCATGAAATTTTCACACATGCATATTCATATATAATAAGCATCAAATATGACTGTTAATTATTTTTTTTATGACACGGTTTCGTGGTCCCGAAACCACTTTCCGACTAGGGTCAATTTAGGGCTGTCACATTACCCACACTCGCTACTGAGGTAGCTCTCGAGCTCATTGGTGGTCTATTCTGATCCCGTCTGGAGTAACCTAAAGTTGCTTTAGAATGGCTAAAATCATCTCAGAACTTCTTTGATGCCGAATGGAATGACTTACTGGATGTTCTTTTGTATGCATCTCTAGCTTCAAAGTCAGCTTTCCTTTTCTCTTTCCCGAGCTCTTCAGCTTTGCAGGCTCACTCAATTAGTACCACAAACTCTTTTATCTCAAGTATGCCAACTAACAGTTTGATATCTTCATTCAGCCCATCTTCAAATCTTTTGCACTTTATGGCTTCAGTAGAAACACTCTCGAGCATATCGACTGAGTCTTACGAACTTCCGTTCTTATTCCGTCACTGTCATCCTACCCTGTTTCAGCTTCAGAAATTCTTTACGCTTCTGGTCAATAAATCTCTGACTGATATATTTCTTACGGAACTCAGTCTGAAAGAATTCCCAAGTCACCTGCTCTCTCGGAACTACAGATACTAGGGTGTTCCACCAGTGGTATGCTATGTCTCGAAGTAGGGATATATCACATTTTAAACATTCATCTGGAGTGCAGGACAACTCATCAAACACACGAATGGTATTATCAAGCCAGAACTCAGCCCGCTCAGCGTCATCATCATCAGTGGCTTTAAACTCTTCAGCTCCATGTTTTCTGATTTTATCAACAGGTGGTCTATTCATTTGCAATGATCACTTACTTGAGGTACATCAGGCACGAAAGATGGATTAGTCGGGGGTGGAGGTTGTTGTGCAGCCGGGTTAGTCCGGATATATTGAGTGAACCAGTCATTCATCATTTGATAGAAGGCTTGTTTAGCCTTACCTTCTGGATTACTCGAAGTCAGTCGAGAATCAACTTGCACTATCCCTTGCACAGGAGCAGGCGCTACACTCTTGGCATCATCAGCTACAGCTCTGTCGAGATCCATTTACTATGAAAACGCATTTAAAATGTCAGAAGTGATCACACTATCATAATATATAATTATGGCATGTATAACTAATCTCACACACACTACGTAGTCCTAGAACCGACTAAACTGTAGCTCTGATACTAATAAAATGTAACACTCCTAACCCGTATCCTCGCCGGAATAGGGTCAAAAGACATTACAGAATGATAACACAATTTTGAACAGTTATATATATATACATGAATAAATTCTGAAGATCAGTCAAATTTATTTCATAAACTAACACAACTCTTAAAATTTGAAAACATTTCACATCTCATGTTTATGCAGTTATATCACTTATAAGCAATAAAATATAATATATCATCGAAAATATTTAGCTTATGCCGATATAACAAGGATAAAATATAAACTCCAATGAACATCTAATTAATATAATGCATGAGTATATATATATATATATTGGCTATTAAATTAATACTTAAAAAGATCAAATATCGGTATATTATACAGATTACTATCTTTATAAATATATACAAGTAACTAACAAAATTATTACATAGTATCTATTCAAGAACAACCACATGAGTCACATATTTTTTTTATATTTTTTAATAGTCCAATATTTATACATGCTATAATCATATAATGGCTCATTCATAAAACTAATCTCTATGACTTTATTGAATGTTACGTCATGGTGATCGAATATAATTACAACAAAGTACCTGGTTATAATATCTATCAATCAATATAAATTATACTCGATTTACCATTCATCTCAACTCTATCATTTATCTTGCAAGTATTTAATTTAAATAATATATATCAAACCATCTCAATTATCAAGCCTATTTTCTCCATCAGTAAAGGAAATTAATTTATGCATTTTCACTACCGTACAACTAGGACATGTAGATTAGAACTACTTGTAACAACTCGATACTCAACTTCTAAAAAGGAGCACGAAACATAATTTTGTTCTTACCAATTAACAACTAATTAGTAATTACTGGTTTTTAAGGATTAGACTAGCACGAGCTAAAATACAACCACGATAAAACGATACATTTTGGGGCTGATTAGTGAAACGATGTGCAGAAACAAGCTATTTAAATGGGGCATTTAGGTTTAATTAATGTTGTTTAATTTACCATTTATTTTTAACCAACTTTTAAATCTTATTTTCCTTTTGTTTCTTTCCTATAAATATGGAAACAAGGACCAGAGACAGTTATGCATTTTTGGAATATTGATAACTCAAAATTCGGGGAGTACACACAACTTCCTAGACTCTAGGTTAGTGTCCAAGTTATCCTTACCTATGGGTAGCAACATCAAAGAGGGTCACTATAACTGACGAAAGACATCTGTTTACTATGGGTGTCTGTAAAGGGGTGGGTTGGGAAGTCCAATGAATCTACTTCACTGCTAACTTTAAGTCCAAGGGATCAACTTCACTACTAACTTTATGGTTTTACCTCTCAAGGGATGTGATGTAGTTCTTGGGATACAATGGCTGCTTTCCTTAGGGTCCATCAATTGGAACTTCAACTCCATGACAATACAGTTCACATCAAAGGGAACCCCTTGTATTATCAAAAGTGTCACACCTGGCAATATTGAAATGATAAGTCAGGGACAAACAAAAAAGTGTTTTTCCTTAATTGAAAGTGAGTTAGATCCTTCTGCCTTAGTTTGGACCAGTCGAGACCAGGTGACATTGTCAACAATCTTAATACAAGTAGTGCCAGAGGAACTGCAACTGCTCCTTAGTGAGTTCAAGGATATTTTCGAGACTATATTAGGCCTACCCCTTGCAAGGCTCCAAGACCATAAGATTCCCTTTAAAAATGAGAGGGTAGTTGTCGAAGTAAGGCCCTACAGGTACCCTATGATCCAGAAGTCTGAGCTTGAAAGATTGGTAAAAATGATACTTAAAGCTGGGATAATAGGGGACAACTCGAGTCCTTTTTCTTCACCAGTAGTCATGATCAAGAAAAGGATTGGTTTATGGAGGCTTTATGTTGACTATAGACACCTTAACCAATTGACAATCAAAGATTAATTTCCAATTCCCGTCATCAAGGAGCTGCTAGATGAACTGGGACAAGCTAGGATCTTCTCCAAACTGGACTTGAGATTAGGATATCACTAGATCTAAATGAATGAAGTAGACATTCCCAAGACAGCTTTCAAAACACATGATGGCCACTATGAGTTCTTAGTGATGCCTTTTGGGCTCACTAATGCCCTATCTACCTTTCAAGGGTTAATGAACAGCATCTTCAAACTACTACTAAAGAAAATAATACTTGTGTTTTTTATAATATTCTTGTATATTCCCCCACTTAGTTAGAGCACTTGAGGCACCTAAGGGAAGTTTTTGCACTGTTAAGACAAGCTCTTGGTTAAGAAGAGCAAATGCTTATTCGGGACTAAGCAAGTGGAGTACTTGAGGCATATCATCACTAAGAGGATTGTTTCTATGGATAAAACTAAGATAGAAAGTGTTGCAGCTTGGCTTACTCTTACTTCCATCAAAGAGTTAAGAGGAATTCTTGGCCTTTCAGCGTACTACAGGAGGTTTATCAAAAATTATGGTGTCATTGCAAGACCCCTCACCAACTTACTTAAGAGAGATACTTGGGGATGGGATGCACAAGCCACTACTATTTTTGAACACTTGAAATAGGCTCTATGCTCAGCACTTGTCTTGTAACACACCTTACCCGTATTCGATATCGGAATATGGTACGAGGCATTACCGGACTTAAACTCAAACAATATTCAAAACCGAGACATAAATTTCTATTCAAGTTTAAAACTTTTTGAAAACAGTCATATCATCCCTTAATCGAGCCTACAAGGCCCAAAACATGCATTAGGAGTGGTTCGGGACTAAACCGAGAACTTTAGAAAACTTCCCAACACTTATAAAATTTTTCATCAAAAAAGGGGTCACACGCCTGTGTGGCTTGGGATATGCCCATGTGGGTAGGCCGTGTGGTCACACATGCCTGTTTCCCTAACCCGTATAACTCTTTGTTTATGACATCATTAACAAATTGAAATCACACGGCCAAGTCACAAGCCCGTGTGCTTAGGACGTGTGGGAGATTTAATTTTCATGTTTTTTCATAAAATAGGTGCAGACTTCACATGCCCTGGGCACACGCCCATGTCCTTAGGCCTTGTCCTTCAGACGGCTGAGGCACATGGCCGTGTCTTTGCCCATGTGGCCAATTTGAAGCTAAAAATTCAAGATGCAGGGGATACACAGCCAGATCACACACCTATAGGGCAAGCTGTGTGTCACACACGGCCTAGATACACCCCCGTGTGGACGAAAATAAGGCTATTTACCAAGCCATTTTGCCACCCTTACTTGCGCCAACTTACACAAAAACAACCAGCACTAATCCAAGCATATATACATACAACCAATTCAGCCACAACCAAGCCATTCACACATCGGTTACATGCTATGTTCTATTACATACAACATCTCATACCTATCGTCTCAAACCATACAAAATCCACATCCATGAAAAACATCTTCATATTCATATATACTTAAACCAATATTAGCCAATTTCAATGGCCATTTACAAAATGAATTATCAATCATTATAAGCCAACACATTTGACCAAATTAAATATGACACATAACAAAATGACCAAGTCTCTATACATGCCATACTCAAAATAATGAAATCATAAGTACCCAAAATGATAATTTGATAGTGTGAATGGATCTTCGACCGTCTTCGATCCCCGAGCTAGCTTGGTGACATTATAAGACAAGGGAAAAGAAAGTGAGTAAGCTTTAAAGCTTAGTAAGTTCCTATGCAAATAATTGGCATCATAAACACACTTTAACATGTATTTAACATAAAGTAAATTAACGTAAATGTCATTTTGAATTCATAATCAAGCTTTAAATAGATGTATTTAAAATCTTACATCATAACTTACTCGATCAAACCAATCCAAGGTTTCATCACATATCGAACTCATTAAGCATGAGTTTCGTGTACATACCTATACCAACTTGCAACTTACCATAGTCTTTCACAACATACCATAGTTTTTCCCAACTTTAACATTGCCGTTAAGTTTCTCGTTGAACCACTTGGAATTGAAAGAATAGTCAGGATATCTCACATAAATAGTACCATATCAATGGCATATCCCAGATATGGTCTTACATGGGATCTCATATCGATGCCAATAGTCCAACTATGGTCTTACACGAAATCTCATATCAATGTCATATCCTGGATATGGTCTTACACGTAATCTCGTCTAACCCTAATGTCATGACATTTGTATCCTAACAATTCCTAAGGTTCAACCGGGATATTTCTCACTTGTCATAACTTTTTCAAATTTATTCAAAAAGCAATTCAAAATTCATACAATAATAACACAATTAAAGCATAAATAATAATGCAATATTTACATACGAACTTACCTCGGTACCAAAAATAGTAGATAAGGATTTAATCGTCAAACACCTTATTCTTTCCTCGATCAAGGTCCGAACTTCATTTTTCTTGATCTATAATAACAAATTTAGCTTATTTAATATTCATATTATGAAAAAATTACCTTTTTGCCCCTAAATTTTTACATTTTTACAAATTAGTCCTTAGGCTCGTAAAATGAAATGCACTTAATTTCTTTGTTACCCTAGCCTGGCTGAACCATAATCATGCTCATATCAGCCAACATTTTTCATCAAATCAGATTTTTACTACCCATTTTATAACTTTTTACAAATAGGTCCTTTTTAGGTATTTTCATGAAAAATCACTTAGTAAAAGTTGTTTATTACACATCAAACTTTCATTTTCTACCATTAAATATCAGAACACATGCATGTCACACATGGGTAAATTTTTAAACATGAACCCTACTTCAAAATAATGGTAGAAATATGTAAATCAGGTTACGAGGACTTCAAAAATGTAAAGAGCATTAAAAACGAGGCTATGGTGTACTTACAATCAAGCTTGAAAGATGAAAAAACCTAGCTATGGTGTAACGCCCCTATAACCCGTATCCATCACCGGAGTGGGTTATGAAGAGTTTCTAATCCAAAACTCAACATTAGTACATACACATTTACATAAGTTCATTAGAAATTATATGTATAGCCAAACACAATCAAAGATAGAAATTTAAACTTATACCGACATTCAAAAGTGGCCATATTCACATGGCTTATATACAAAGACATCTCAAAATATCATTCACTTAAGTCTATTCTATACATGCCATACTAGCCCCAAAACATAATAGAACCAAAATGATAGATAGTGTGACGAGTTGCTAACAATCCCTTCCCGAGCAGATGACTGGAGTCAACAATCTATAAAATAGAGAAACGTAAAAAACGGAGTAAGCTTTCATAAGCTTAGTAAGTTTTAAGCAATGCAACAAATAAACTCAATTATACATCGATTATTCAATTTCTCAAGAGGTCATTTTCTAGATAAATTGCCATTTGGCCGAATATACACAAGCACATAATGCACAATTAGCATTCTTATTTCACTTAATGTGAATTCATATAACATAAATAAATCAAATATTTTCACATACTTTCACACCTTGACCGAATGTATCATGATCATAAATATAGATATAACATTTATTCACATATGTATCACATTATACACTTACGATTCAATTCAAATCATACTCACATATAAATACATAATACGTACCTGGCCAACTTAACGTATTGAATGTATTCAATTGTCGTTCTAACACGAGGTATCTTAGTTTTAGACTTTTATCAAATCACCGGCATTCAGCCTGCTAGGTTTAAAACCTGAATTCATTCACCGGCATTTTGCCTGCTAGGCTCGAAGCCCGATATCATTTCACCGGCATTATAGCCAGCTAGGCTCAAAAGCTCGAATAGTATCTCACCGGCATTATAGCCTCCTAGGCCCAAAAGCCCGAATAGTATCTCATCGGCATTATAGCCTGCTAGGCCCAAAAGCCCGAATAGTATCTCACCGGCATTATAGCCTACTAGGCTCAAAGGCCCGAATAGTACTGTACGATATTCAAATCAACAAGTTTCATATAACACAATCACACCAAATTAGGTACAAGCATCATCTGAATATATATCATCCTACATTTTAATTCACTTTTATCTCATTTCATCACTCACATTTATCATTTGATAGTTTACACGTAACATCTTACTCATATTCATCTAACACTATCATTTGATCATAAAAGCATATCACATTTTACTTCCATTTCAATTGCCATTCGGCCATATGCATATATGACAAGTAATACTTAATTCTCATAATCCATCATGTCATTATCAGATATTATTTATATTTAACTACTTAAAACTTACCTCAGATGTTGTCGAACGATTACAATGGCTATTCGATTACTTTCTCCTTTCCCCTATCCAACTTTGGTCCTTTAAGCTCTTGAGCTAAATCAAACAAATTTACTTCTGAATGAAACACATACATACGACAATCATATACATTTCAAAAACCAATTCATTCGTATCATTTGTCCATGTCTATCTTATTATTCAACTAAAACAATAATTAAAAGCATCAATCATGTTTAACTAAACGTTAAGCTATAATCGAAATCACTCAAACATATTTATGGTCAAATATAGCAAGAAAACTAAATAGGCTTTACTAGCCACACTTAACTCAATTATAACATAACTCCACTTACTTATGAGCACATTCGGAAACTTGATACTAATTTAATATCATGATACCATAACTCAACATTTATCAACATGACATTAGCAAAATATGCTCATGTCAAATTTGCTCCCAATCACATCTCAAAATTCAACAAGCTTAGGGCTCATTTAATAATTAAATTCCATTTCATGGCATCAAAACATTATCAAATGTATACTAATCCTAAATGACCGAATGTACATTAACTAAGCACTTAACAATTTTCTTTAACCATTAAACGCATTCGGCAATGATAAGGACAAGTTTAACAAACCTTAAATTCAACTTATAATTGTGCATATTTCATTCAAAGCATCCACACCAATTTATTATCCAACATCCATAGCCGAATACACATATTCTTTCATTCATTCTTAACAAAATACTATCAAGCTTAAATCTCTATTTCATCATTTTAAAATGCAACATTACTCAATGTTATCTAAATTCACATTCGGCAACTACACATACACACAAGCCGATTTCCCCTTATCATCTAATGCACCTATATGAACATTTAACTAGCTCAAACTTCACTCATCCACAATTTCGCATTAAAACCTAAAGACAACTACCAATCCCTTCAATTTCTTCCATGGCCGAACACACATAATGCACATATATGCTCATTTGTTTAGCTCAACTTCACCTATCTACCATTACTCATAAATAGAACACAAAACAACAACCATTTCCTTTAATTAAATTAATGACCGAATGCTCACAACAGAACAAATTTTAAAAATTTAAACATGGGTTAACTAAGAAATGCTTTGGCCATGCTAATTTCACAAGAATTTCAAGAAAAATACATGAACATACCTTTGAATCATGTAGTAAATGACCGAATGTTGCTTGAGTTTTTTTTCCTTTTTTTCCTCTCCTAATTTCGGCTATGAAGAACAAAGATGAACAAGCTTTGTCCTTTTCCTCATTTTGTTATTTTATTTATCTTTATTTTATAATAATAAAGCCATTAAATTTTATAATGCTAATTTAAAATGCATATTTTGTTTATCAACATCATTATGGCCGGCCACTACACATTAAAGTGGGAATTTTGACATGCAAATCCACCTATTTTATACCATAAATTATTCGGCCACTACAAATTAACCTATCGCATTTTCAAAAATTTTCACATAAGTCCTATTTAATAATTTCACATACAAATGACAAAATCAAAGCATGAAATTTTCACACATGCACTTTCACATATAATAAGCACAGCATATAACATTTAATTATTTTTGTGACTCGGTTTTGTGGTCCCGAAACCACTTTCTGACTAGGGTCAAATTAGGGCTGTCACAACTCTCCCCCTAAGGAATTTTCGTCCCCAAAAATCTTACCAGCGAAAAGGTTAGGATAACGTTCTTTCATTGAGTCCTCTAGCTCCCAAGACGCTTCTTCAACCCCGTGTTTGAGCCACAGTACTTTCACTAATGAGATTTTCTTATTTCGTAGTTCTTTTACTTCACGAGCCAAAATACGAACCGGTTCCTCTTCATAACTCAAATCAGACCGAATTTCTATCTCTGATGGACTAATCACATGTGAAGGGTCAGATCTATACCGTCTAAGCATCGAAACGTGAAAAAGATTATGAATCTTTTCAAGTTCAGGTGGCAAGATCAATCTGTATGCTACCAGCCCAATTTGTTCTGATTTCTCATACGGTCCGATAAATCTCGGACTCAACTTGCCTTTACGGCAAAATCTGAGTACCTTTTTCGAAGGGGAAACTTTAAGAAACACTTTGTCTTTGATTTGATACTCTATGTCTTTTCATTTCAAGTCCGCATATGATTTCTGACGATCTGATGTTTCTTTCAGACTTTCATGGATCATTTTTACTTTCTGTTAGGCATCTTTAATTAAATCAATTCCGAAGATTTTATTTTCAATGAGCTCAGTCCAAAATAACGGTGTACTGCATTTACGACCGTACAAAGCCTTGTAAGGTGCCATCTTGATGCTCGATTGAAAACTATTGTTATATGCGAATTCCACCAAAGGCAAGTATCATTCCCATGGGGCACTAAACTCAAGGATGCAACATCTCAACATATCCTCGAATATCTGAATAATTCGCTCGGACTGACCATCGGTCTGGGGATGAAAAGCGATACTAAAATGCAACTTAGTACCCAATGCTTCTTGCAATTTCTTCCAAAACCACAAAGTGAATCTCGGATCTCTATCCGACACAATAGAAGTAGGTACCCCGTGTAATCTTACAATCTGAGAAACATACAATTTGGCTAACTTATCAAGTGGATAATCCGTACGTACGGGAATGAAATGAGCTGACTTTGTCAATCTATCAATCACAACCCAGATCGCATCTTTCTTGCTCGGTGACAATGGCAACCCAGATACAAAATAGATCGTGACTGGATCCCACTTCCATTCGGGTATCATGATCGGCTGAAGTAATCCCGATGGCACTTGATGTTCCGCTTTCACTTGTGGACATATCAAACACTTCGAAACAAAATCAGAAATGTCGCGTTTCATACCATTCCACCAATACTGACATTTCAGATCGTTGTACATTTTCGTACTACCCGGGTGAACTGACATTCGGTTCCTATGAGCCTCGTTTAAAATCATCAGAATAAGCTCTAAATTTCTCGGAACACATAATCAATTTTTGAACCTCAAACAATCATTGTTATCAATTAAAAACTCTGAATCCTCTTTCGAAACACATAATGCTCGCTTTGCAACTAATTCATCATCAACTTTTTGAGCTTCACGGATTTGTTGCATCAATAACGGTTTTGCTTTTAATTCCACTAGTAACACATCATCATCAGCGGACACAGACAGATGCACATTCATTGCTCACAAAATAATGTAACACCCTGAATTTGGGCCTAAAAGTTTTGGGCCTTGAGTATGGGAGCGGTTGAAGGCAATTTATAATATTTTGTTGTGCTTGTAAATTTCATTAATGTTGGAGAAGTCCCGGGTTCAAATCTGGACTCTAGCAAAAATTTTGGTTTAAGATGAATCAAACCCTGGGTGTAGTAGGTAGGCCTTAAAAATATTGTTGGGGAAATTGTGCCACAAAAAGGAGTGTGGTGTAGTGGCAAGGTGGCACCACTTAGGGGATAAGGAAGTGACGCCATAGAGGAAGCAAGGGGTCCAAGGTTCAAGTCTTGGCTCTTGCAATATATTTTGGTTTTTCTTTTCAATAAATCTGGAAGCAAATAGGTGTGCTTTAAAGTTTAATGTGTTGGATTTATGACACAAATGAATTGATGGCCTAGTGGTGGTGGCGTGAGTTGGCATGTGAGAGGACTTTGGTTCGAATCCCTTGGCACGCAAAGGTTGATTATTTTGCTATGTTGGGACGGCAAGAGTTGGTGTTGGTTTTAAACTCTGGTGATGGAGGGATCCCACATCGGGAAGCTAACATAAGAGTGGATGCAAAGCTGGCTTTAAATAGAGAGAACTATGAGGAGAGTAAAGGTACCTTTCTTGGCTAATCCCTTTCGCTTTATGGCATGCTCGTTTGGGTTGGGCGTCGGCTAAGAATGCTCGGAGCGCGGATTAACTCCAGTCTCCTATCAGGATTATCGTGTGGGAGATATCGTCATCAATCATCATCAACCAGGTAATTTCCAGCCTTAGACGGATCGAATCTGCGAGGGGGCTTGGAGGAAGCCACACATACTATTTATGTTACAGTTTTGATTATTAGTTTTAAATGTTTTTATGTGGGTTGTGGTAAAGCCGTTGTAATTTTCTAGATTTCAAATTTGGAATTTTATTTATTGTTCTTATAATTGCTAGTATTAGAACATGGTTTTCCAAAGCAACTACTGTTGTTCAAAACATCACGTATCCGCAATTGTTTTTAAATTAAGCTTCCCCAACTACTAAGATTTTTACAAAGTTGTTAAGAATGTTATTCAGCTGAGGTTTTCTAACAAGGTTTAAAAAGGGTATAAGTTTTTAATTATTTAGAAGGGTTTTTAATGGAAAACATGGTTTTCGAAAAACACTACAATGTGACACGCCAGATTCGAGCCAAACTTCCAGGCTGGGTTTGGGGTGTTACAAATAAACAGTGATTTACGGCTTAAAGCATCAACAACCACGTTAGCCTTTCCCGGATGGTAATCAATGACAAGCTCGTAATCCTTCAATAATTCTAGCCAATGTATTTGTCTCAAATTTAAATATCTCTGAGTCATCAAGTACTTGAGACTTTTGTGATCGGAATACACATGGCATTTTTCCCCGAACAAGTAGTGGCGCCAAATTTTCAAAGCGAAAACAATAGTAGCTAACTCGAGATCATGAGTCAGATAGTTTTTCTCATATGGTTTCAATTGTCTCGAAGCATACGCTACAACTCTACCCTCTTGCATCAACACACAGCCCAAACCATTCAGAGACGCATCACTGTAGATCACAAATTCTTTACCTGATTCTGGCTGAACTAACACTAGGGCTTCAGTCAAAAGAGTTTTCAAGTGATCAAAAATTTTCTAGCACTTTTCCGACCACTCAAACTTGATACCTTTCTTAAGCAGCTTTGTCATCGGTGTTGCTATTATCGAGAAACCTTTCATAAACCGTATGTAGTACCCGGCAAGTTCCAAAATACTTCTAACTTCTGAAACATTTCTCAAAGGCTTCCAATCGAGTATAGCTGAAATTTTACTCGAATCAACTCGGACACCCGATGCGGATACAACATGCCCTAAAAATCTGACTTCCCTCAACCAAAATTCACATTTACTGAATTTTGCATATAACTAATTGTCTCAAAAAATTTGCAATACCAACTTCAAGTGCTCGGCATGATCAGTTTCATCGCGTGAATAGATTAAAATGTCATCTATAAACACGACTACAAACCGATCCAAATACTGTCTGAAAATCTGATTCATTAAATCCATGAAAACAGCAGGGGTATTAGTGAGCCCAAACGGCATCACTAAGAACTCATAATGTCCGTACCTCGTTCTGAAAGTAGTTTTAGGCACGTCAGAGTCTCTAACTAGCAACTGCTAATAACCCAATCTCAAGTCTGTCTTCGAAAATATTGAGGCTCCTTTCAGTTGATCAAACAAATCGTTGATTCGCGACAACGGATATTTATTCTTTATTGTTACCTTATTAAGCTGACGATAGTCAATGCACATTCTCATGGTTCCGTCTTTCTTTTTCATAAACAGCACTGGTGCAGCCCAGGGAGAAAAACTCGGTCGAGCAAAACCTCTATCTGTCAACTCTTGCAACTGAGATTTCAATTCTTTTAATTCAGTTGGTGCCATACAATACGGAGCTATCGAAATAGGTGTAGTCCTTGGTACTAGTTCAATACCAAACTCTACTTCCCGAACAGGTGGTAATCTAGGTAATTCCTCGGGGAACACATCCGGATATTCACAAACCACAGGCACAGTCTCAAGTTTCTTTTTTGATTCTTTGCTATCTAGTACGTACGCAAGATATGCTTCACACCCCTTTTTCACATATTTCTGAGCCAACATCGAGGATATCACTGCCGGTGATCCATTCAAATCAGTAGACTCAACTCGAATTATCTCATTATTTGAACACCTCAAATCAATTGTCTTTCGCTTGCAATTCACTACTGCATCATGCACAGTTAACCAATCCATATCGAGAATAACATCAAACTCATCAAACGGTAATAACATTAAATCAGCCAGAAAGTAAGAACCTTGAATCATCAGGGGACATTTCTTACATACTTTGTCAACTAGCACATAACGACCCAAAGGATTCGACACCCGAGTTACAAACTCAGTAGACTCAACAGGTAGAGTCTTACTGGATGCCAAAGTTTCATACACATACGAATGAGTAGAATCAGGATCAATCAGAGCAATAACATTAGTATCAAAAAGAGTGAAAATACCGATAATAACATCTGGCGAAGAAGCATCCTTGCGTGCGCGTATAGCATAGGCTCTGGAAGGATCACGAGCCTCAGAACATACAGCAGTATCTTTGGTCCCTTTCTGATTTCCACTAGCATTACCCGCATGTCTAGGTGGTCTGCCTCGTGTTGAAGTGTTACTAGGTCTCCCACTCGGATCAATATTCTGTTCAGCTAATTCCAGACAGTCTCTGATAAAGTGATCAGTTGATCCACACTTGAAACAAGAGCGATCATGAAATCCACAGCTTCTTAAATTCCATTTACCACAATGCTTGCACTCAGATCTGTCCTGACGATCATTGCCGACACTGGTAACAGAGATGGCCCGCGTACTCACTGGGGATCGATCACGGTCCCGTCTAAAAAAACCTGAAGTGTTCTTAGATCGGCCTGAGTCATCTCTAAATTTCTTCGATGACTGATGAAAGGATTTTCCCGAAGATCTTTTACGGAACTCTCTAGCTCCATCATCAGCTTTTCTTTTCTCTTTATCTAGCTCTTCGGCTTTACAAGCTTGCTCGACAAGCACTACAAACTCTTTGATTTCCAGAATACCCACCAACAGTTTGATGTCTTCATTCAACCCGTCCTCGAAGCATTTACACATGATAGCCTCAGAAGAAACACATTCTCGAGCATATCTACTAAGTCTGACAAACTTTCGCTCGTAATCGGTAACTGTCATAAAACCCTGTTTGAGCTCGAAAAATTCCTTTCGTTTCTGATCGATGAATCTTTGACTGATATATTTCTTGCAGAACTCGGTTTGAAAGAATTCCCAAGTAACCCGTTCTCTCGGCACCACTGAAACCAAGGTATTCCACCAATAGTAGGCAGAATCACGTAACAGAGATATAGCACATTTTAAGCACTCATCAGGTATGCACGATAATTCATCAAACACACGAATGGTATTATCGAGCCAAAACTCAGCCTGCTCGGCATCATCACTGTCAGTAGCCTTGAACTCAGTAGCCCTGTGTTTTCGAATTCTATCAACCGGGGGCTTGCTCAATCTCAACGGGTCGACTACCGAAGGTACCACAGGTGTAGGGGTTGTATTAGTCGGGGTGGGGGATGTGAAACAGCCGGATTAGTCTGGATATACTGAGTAAACCAATCATTCATCATAGCATAGAAGGCTTGTTTAGCCTCATCATTTTGATTACTAGCATTCAGTTGAGAGTCCAACGGTGCTGTCCCTAGCGCGGGAGCAAGCGCTACACTCTCTACGTTGTTAGCTACCGCTTGATCGGGATCAGAATTCATTACTATACAAAAAACACATTTCAACTGTCAAAAATCATCACACTATCATATTAACACTTTATGGCATGTATAGCTAGACTCACACGCGTTACATTAGTCCTAAAATCGACTAAATTCGTAGCTTTGATACCAATAAAATGTAACACCCCTATAACCCGTATCCGTCACCTGAGTGGGTTATGAAGAGTTACTAATCCAAAACTCAACATTAGTACATACACATTTACATAAGTTCATTAGAACTTATATGTATAGCCAAACACAATCAAAGATAGAAATTTAAACTTATATTGACATTCAAAAGTGGCCATATTCACATGGCTTATATACAAAGACATCTCAAAATATCATTCACTTAAGTCTATTCTATACATGCCATACTAGCCCTAAAACATAGTAGTACCAAAATGATAGATAGTATGACGAGTTGCTGACGATCCCTCCCCGAGCAGATGACTGGAGTCAACAATCTATAAAACAGAGAAACGTAACAAACGGAGTAAGCTTTCATAAGCTTAGTAAGTTTTAAGCAATGCAACAAATAAACTCAATTATACATCGATTATTCAATTTCTCAAGAGGTCATTTTCTAAATATATTGCCATTTGGCCGAATATACACAAGCACATAATGCACAATTAGCATTCTTATTTCACTTAATCTGAATTCATATAACATAAATAAATCAAATATTTTCGCATACTTTCACACCTTGACCGAACGTATCATGATCATAAATATAGATATAACATTTATTCACATATGTATCATATTATACACTTACGATTCAATTCAAATCATACTCACATATAAATACATAATACGTACCTGGCAAACTTAACGTATTGAATGTATTCAATTGTCGTTCTAACACGAGGTATCTTAGTTTTAGACTTTTATCAAATCACCGGCATTCAGCCTGTTAGGTTTAAAACTCGAATTCATTCACCGGCATTTCGCCTGCTAGGCTCGAAGCCCGATATCATTTCACCGGCATTATAGCCTGCTAGGCTTGAAAGCCCGAATAGTATCTCACCGGTATTATAGCCTGCTAGGCTCAAAAGCCCGAATAGTATCTCACCGACATTTTAGCCTGCTAGGCTCAAAGGCCCGAATAGTACTGTACGATATTCAAATCAACAAGTTTCATATAACACAATCACACCAAATTAGGTACAAGCATCATTCGAATATATATCATCCTACATTTTAATTCACTTTTATCTCATTTTATCACTCACATTTATCATTTGATAGTTTACACGTAACATCTTACTCATATTCATCTAACACTATCATTTGATCATAAAAGCATATCACATTTTACTTCCATTTCAATTGCCATTCGGCCATATTCATATATGACAAGTAATACTTAATTCTCATAATCCGTCATGTCATTATCGAATATTATTTATATTTAACTACTTAAAACTTACCTCGGATGTTGTCGAACAATTAAAACGGCTATTCCATTACTTTCTCCTTTCCCCTATCCAACTTTGGTCCTTTAAGCTCTTGAGCTAAATCAAACAAACTTACTTCTGAATCAAACACATACATACGGCAATCATATACATTTCAAAAACCAATCCATTCGTATCATTTGTCCATGTCTATCTTATTATTCAACTGAAACAATAATTAAAAGCATCGATCATGTTTAACTAAACGTTAAGCTATAATCGAAACCACTCAAACATATTTATGGTCAAATATAGCGAGAAAACTAAATAGGCTTTACTAGCCACACTTAACTCAATTATAACATAACTCTACTTACTTATAAGCACATTCGGCAACTTGATACTAATTTAATATCATGATACCATAACTCAACATTTATCAACATGACATTAGCAAAATATGCACATGTCAAATTTGCTCCCAATCACATCTCAAAATTCAACAAGCTTAGGGCTCATTTAATAATTAAATTCCATTTCATGGCATCAAAACATTATCAAATGTATACTAATCCTAAATGACCGAATGTACATTAACTAAGCAATTAACAATTTTCTTTAACCATTAAACACTTTCGGCAATGATAAGGACAAGTTTAACAAACCTTAAATTCAACTTATAATTGTGCATATTTCATTCAAAGCATCCACAACAATTTATTATCCAAACATCCATAGCCGAATACACATATTCTTTCATTCATTCTTAACAAAATTCTATCAAGCTTAAATCTCTATTTCATCATTTTAAAATGCAACATTACTCAATGTTATCTAAATTCACATTCGGCAACTACACATACACACAAGCCGATTTCCCCTCATCATCTAATGCACCTATATGAACATTTAACTAGCTTAAACTTCACTCATCCACAATTTCTCATTAAAACCTAAAGACAACAACCAATCCCTTCAATTTCTTCCATGGCAGAACACACATAATGCACATATATGCTCATTTGTTTAGCTCAACTTCACCTATCTACCATTACTCATAAATAGAACACAAAACAACAACCATTTCCTTTAATTAAATTAATGATCAAATGCTCACAACAGAACAAATTTTAAAAATTTAAACATGGGTTAACTAAGAAATGCTTTGGCCATGCTAATTTCAAAACAATTTCAAGAAAAATACATGAACATACCTTTGAATCATGTAGTAAATGACCGAATGTTGCTTGAGTTCTTTTTTTTTTCTATTTTTCCTCTCCTAATTTTGGCTATGAAGAACAAAGATGAACAAGCTTTGTCCTTTTCCTCATTTTGTTATTTTATTTATCTTTATTTTATAATAATAAAGCCATTAAATTTTATAATGCTAATTTAAAATGCATATTTTGTTTATCATCATCATTATGGCCGGCCACTACACATTAAAGTGGGAATTTTGATATGCAAATCCACCTATTTTACACCATAAATTATTTGGCCACTACAAATTAACCTATCGCATTTTCAAAAATTTTCACATAATTCCTATTTAATAATTTCACATACAAATGACAAAATCAAAGCATGAAATTTTCACACATGCACTTTCACATATAATAAGCACATAATATAACATTTAATTATTTTTGTGACTCAGTTTTGTGGTCCCGAAACCACTTTCTAACTAGGGTCAAATTAGGGCTGTCACATATGGAGAGCTTGAAAATTTGGCCAAGGGTTGGAGAATATGGAGAAATTTTGACTTTATTTTCCCTTTTTATTCTTTTATTTATGAAATGACCAAAATGCCCTTTTTGCCAAACTTTAAAATTTTATCTCACCATGTCCATTTTTGTCCATTAACTTAACAATGGTCTAATTACCAAATAAGGACCTCTAATTGAAAATCTCATAGTAATTGGACACCTTGAACAAGTAGAACTCAACTTTTTCACTTTTTGCGATTTAGTCCTTTTGATTAAATTGAGTGCCCAAACGTTAAAATTTTCGAACGAAATTTTTACGAAGTCATTCCATGAAACTGTAGACCATAAAAATGAAATAAAAGCAACTTTTTATATGTCAAATTTGTGGTCCCAAAATCACTGTTCCGACTAGCCCCAAAATTGGGCTGTTACATGTCTTAACCCTCTCTGTCTTTGGCTTAGAATTCTGTGTGGACATTGATGCTTCTGGATACAGGGTAAGGGTAGTCCTTCAGCAGCAAAGGAAACCAATAGCATACTTCACCAAATGGTTGAGAATAATGCATCAAGCCCTTTCCATATATTAGAATGAAATACTCGCTATGCTCTTGGCTGTAAGGAAATGACATTCATACCTAGTAGGGAGGCACTTTAAAATCAGAACTGACTACCAAAGCTTAAGATTCTTGGTTGATCAAATGCCAATCACTCCTTTTTAGCAAAAGTGGGTAGCAAAAATGCTCGGTTATAACTATAGGGTGGTTTATAAAAAGGGTTCTGGTAACTTAACAACAGATGCCCTATCAAGAAAGCAAGATTTGAAGGATGGACGATACCTAAAGTTCGCTAGTAGCACCATTAGTTCTGATCTTTTGGCTCGAGTGCAAGAATCATATTTGGTGGATCTTAAGGTTAAACGGTTATATTCAAATGTCCAACAGCAAGGTTCTAAGTATCCAAAGTACTCTAGGGATGATAGGTTCCTTTGAAGAAAATGGAAGATTATTGTGGGAAGTGTTGCAGGTCTTAAATAGAACCTATTTCACCTTTTTCATGATAGCACCTTAGAAGGATATTTGGAGGTAAATGCAACTAAAAAGAGACTGATAAGCCTTTTATATTGAAAGAGGCTTACCACTGATGTCAAAAGATGTGCGAAAGAGTGTCAGACATGCCAGAAATGTAAAATAGAAACAGTAGCACCTCCGAACTTTTGCAACCACTCTAGATTCTAGAAAGGGCTTGTTCCTCTATTTCTATGAACTTCATCAAAGCGCTCCCCACTTTTATAGGAAAAAATGTCATCTTTGTGCTGGTTGACCGCCTTACCAAGTATGCTCACTTCATAGTTATGGCTCACCCATTCATTGCTATAGTTGTGGCTTGAGAGTTTGTAGATAATGTATACAAGTTACATGGGATGCCCGATTCCATAATTTTTGATAGGGGTAAGGTCATTATCAGAATCTTTTAGCAATACCTCTTCAAAAGGGTGGGAACCAAGGTCCATTTGTCCACAGCTTATCACCCAAAGACAGATAGGCAAACCGAAGTAGTGAACAAATGCCTTGAACTTGAGATGTATGATAGGAGAAATGCCTCAAGATTGGAAAAAAAAGGCTTCCTTTAGTGGAGTTGTGGTACAAAACCTCCTTTCACTCTGCTATTTAGGTCACCCCATACAAGCTTTGTATGGACAAGTACCTCTAGCCGGAGCTTCCATGGGAGCTATTGTGTGATATCCCGAATTACGGCCTAATCAGAATAATGGTTTCGAGACCATAAATCTGAGATAGAAATAATTATTTTATAATTATTTTGAGGTCTATGATATGATTGCATGATTGTGTGAAACTTTTGTGAAGAAATTCTATGCATAAAGTGATTAATTTGAAATTTGGGACTATATTGAATAAGTTGCAAAACTTGCATTCTAGAAGTTTCTATTATGAAATTGCTTTGAAATATTAATTAGGAGGTCTTAAATAGAAATTTGACCAATTTCTAATTTTATGGACAAAAATTGGACATGGATGGAATTTTTGAAAGTTTAATAAGGAAGGCATTTTGGTCATTTTGATATTAAATGAAATAAAATGGGAAAAATAATAAAAAAATAATCATCTGCTCCATAAGTTGCTGCCAAATTTTTCTCTCCGCCATAGCTAGGGTTTCAACACTTTTAAGCCTTGATTGTAAGGGATTTCTATGCCTGTTTTTAATGTTCTTTACGTTTTTGAAATCCTCGTAGCTCGGTTTACCTATTTCTACCAATGTTTTGAGCCAGGGTTTATATTTAAAAATTTACTCATGAATGATATGCATGAATTTTGATGTTTTATGGTAGAATATGAAGCTTGAGATTGTGTTAAACAACTTTTGCTAAGTAATTTTATGTAAAAACGACTAAAATGACATAATCGGTAAAAATACCTAATGTTCATAAGTACATGTTAGAGTGAGAATTGGATGTTGTTGTAGAAGGGAAAAATGATCAGCATATCATAAAACATAAAAAATAGGATGAAGTTTAATTTATGAGATTTGGGGTAAAAGTGTAAATATGTGAAAGTTTAGGGGCAAAATTTTATTTTTTCTAAAATATGATTTTGGGTTGATTTGAATAATATGAGTCCTAATTAGGCTATATTTGAAATGATAGAGCAAGGAAAATCGAAATTTGGGCTAAAATCGGCAAAATACTAAGTTGTAGACAAAATGGTAAAAATGATCATTTTCGCATACGAGGTAAGTTCATATGTAAATATTGTAATATAAACGTTATTTTAAATAATTTAATGCTATTTATACGATATTATGATTGTTATCATGCAATTCTATGCTTTGTGGTCATTGTTGGACAACATGCAAAAATTTTATGAATTATGTGAAAAATGTGAAAGACCGAAGTATCGTCATTGGTATTCCAAAGAGAATAGTAAAAGAGTATGAACGAGGAAAGTCCCATTGAACCTTAGGAATAGATTAGGATATTTGGGCATCTGAACTCGTTGAGTTGAGTCCGAGTTCACTTATGGATGCGAACGCCTGAGCTCGTTGAGTTGAGTCCGAGTTCGCTTATGGGCGGGCTACATGGTAGCTTGGCTACATATGTGGCACTTATGTGCAAACTTTCCATGTATCCAAGTTATATTATGATGTGTTCAACAGGTAAAATTCTAGTGAAATGGAAGAATACTCAAGATGCAAGTGACGTATTGGTAAGTGTTGTGGAATGGGCACTTTGGACAGGTATGTACTTAACCCTCGGGTTGAGACTTGGAACAAAAACAATAATGTAGTAAGACAATGAATGATGAATAGAAATGTGATATATGTTTTGGTGATATTATGCTAATGTTGGTTGGTATAATTGCTTTGTTAAGTTATTTTTTATTTGCGTGTGAATTTACTAAGCATTTATGCTTACTCCCTCCCTTCTATTCCTTGTAGTTTTGACAAGTCAGTTTGGAGTTCAGGACGGTCGGAAGCACGCTCACACTATCAACAGACCATCTCAGTATAGTGGCTTGCATATTTTGGGAATATGGCATTATAGCATTATAATCCTTTTGTGTATATAATCTTATGATATGGTGAATGAGTGATGTGGAAATGCTTGTTGATGATTAGTTATTGGAATGGCTAATCAAAATTTATATTTAGTGTTATTATGCTTAATGTATTACCTACTCCATGGAAAACCATAAAATGGTGAAATTGGCTATAAAATAGTGTCATACAACAGTAGTGACGTAAATTTGAAAAATCACTAAAAAAAGTAGAAATATAATTAGATGATGAATAAAATATGTAATTGAATCTTAATGAATCAATTTTCATGTGGAAGAAACAAAATAGGTAAAAAAGTTGTATTTTATGAGATATTTACGTTTTGGTGAAATAGGGTCAGAGCGATTTCTAGATCCCCTGTTCTGAATTTATAAATTCACCATAAATTGTGTAAAAATAATTAGGACTCATTTTATATGTATGGATTTCTTATTGAGTCTATTTTTAATAGAAACAAACATCATAGTCATTGGATCTCTGTACAGGAAGAAATTTGATTTGTAGTGCACAGGGGTCAGAGTAGCCGAACCCTGAAACAGGGGAGACTTTAACTAATAAACTGTACTAATTGGCCCAACCAAAAATTCTAGAAAAAAAGTCTAGTTTCAGGAAAAATTTACGGAATTGGATTTCGAGTTTTGTAACTCAAGATATGATTTTTTTAGCGACTGTGACGCAGTTAGCCAGCTTGTCTGGAAATTCTAAAATAAATTGTTTGAGCTGTTTAATTAATGAATTAAGTCCGTTAACACCTCGTGCTCCACTCCGGCGACGGTCTCGGGTACGGGGGCGTTACATATTGTGGATAGAGAACTGCAACAAAGAGATGTTGCTAGAAAGTTATTGCAATTCCATTTGAAAAGGGACCAAGACCAATTGAAACAACAAGCAAAAAAGCACAGATCTGAAAAGCATTTCGAGGTTGGGGATTTTGTTTATCTAAAGCTCCAACCCTATAGGCAACACACGATGAGAAGGGTCTTCAACCAGAAGCTGGCACCTAATTTTTTAGCCTTTTCAAATAAAAAAGCAAGGTTGGGGAAGTGACCTACAGACTCCAGCTTCCTCAAGGGTCTCGTGTGCATCCGACCTGCCACGTTTCATAGTTGAAAATGCACGTCAGCAGTTTCTGTTCAACCACAGTTACCCGTAATACATGAACCAAGAAACATGGGCAAAGGAACTTGCTAGGATCTTAGAGAGGAGAATGTTGAAAAGAGGAAATGTTGCTGTCACCAAAGTCCTGGTAGAATGGACATTCATTTCCTGAAGATGCCACATGGGAGCCCTGCAACAACTCAAGGAGAACTTCTTAGACATTGATCATTAAGGTCAATGATCCTTTTGAGCAAGGGGTATTTGTCACGAGCTAAAATACCACCACGATAAAACAATATGTTTTGGAGGCTGATTAGTGAAACGATATGTAGAAACAAGTTATTTAGGCGGGGCATTTTGATTTAATTAATGTTGCTTAATTTACCATTTATTTTTAACCAACTTTTAAAGATTATTTTCCTTTTGTTTCTTTCCTATAATTATGGAAACAAGGACTAGAGGCAGTTATGCATTTTGGAATATTGACAACTTAAAATTTTGTGTTTTTCTATCATCTTTTTCTCTTTTCTGTTAACATACGTAGTATAAACTACTAATATTTAGGGATTCATTTGATTATTTTTCTTAGATAAGCCTTTTCATGTAACATAAATAACTATGTACTTTTCACAATTCAATACACAAGTAAGAATAATTTTTCCTTATTTCTTCTATAGCTTTCATTTTCTTGATTTTTAACATGACATCAGAGCTTTTATCAAATTTAAAGTCTAACTTTTAAAAAAATTTCAAATTTACATAAACATTAAAAAAATTAAATTTTGCACTCAACCCTGTAGGTCCCCTTTTTCCTTACCAAAAAAACTAGAGGAATTATCATCGTTAGCAAAACCCAAAAATCTAGTCACCAAAAGCTCAATGCATGAGCCCTACTCACCTCTGTAAGCCATTAATTATTTCTTCATGTACTAGCACATATCACTCACTCCTTCGAAGTTTTTCATTTTGTCATCATCGTTTACCTTAGAGCAATGTTTCTAGCATGTTTACTTTAGTGTCTCTATTTGGTGTGGTTAAAAGTGATTAATTTTGGGTTATTGCTACTGGTCAACCTTTTTTTTTCTTTCTAGATTTCTTAGAGGTGTATTTTCCCTTGTTTTTCATAAGATGACAGATGGGAAATTTCAATCGAATCTAACAACACGCCATTATAAATTAGTCCTATAAGGCCTGATGGAAATAACTACCTGACATGGTTATGGTCTTGTCTCAAAGCTAGAGAACTACAAGGCTATATTATTAGAGAAAAGAAGCATATGGTAGATGATCCCATTTTTAATTTATGGGACTAAAAGAACCCCTTTCTTATGTCATGCCTTCTCAAATCGATTTAGCCCCATATTTTCATAACATATTTATTGCCTGATATTGCGACAAAAAGTATAAATTGCAACCACTCTCACTTATTCATAATGGGAAATGATGCTCAAATGTTTGAGATACGAAATGAAGTCCATAACGCAAATTAAGGTGAGATATCAATTTCTCAGCATTATGCTAATTTAAGTGAGTTGTGGTTAGTACCAAAAATATTAAGCAAATAATATTGGAGATGTATCCAAATTCTAGAAACTTGTTGAAAAGGAGCGGGTTTATGATTTTTTAGCCGGACTAAACCATTAATATGATTAGTTCATGGTTTAAGTCCTTAAAAAAACTCATTTCCCATTATTTCATGAAGCATATTTCATTATCTAGCATGAAGAAGGTAAGAATTCCATGTTATATACAACACTAGTAGATAAGGCACGGTTGATCACTAGTGGCTCTTAAGAGCAAAAAAAAAGGTGGTAATCTTAAAGAAAAACATTTTTTGTGTGATTATTTTTGGAAGCCATGGCATACTAAAGGAACATGCTGGAAGTTACAAAGTCAACCCACCAAAGGCCAGAGGCCAGAGAGAAAACAAGTTAAGTCAACTCAGGTTCAATCATTGAGGAAGATTGACAATGGTAGATTGCATGATAGCTTATATATGTTGGAGGGAAGTAATGGTTTTATTATGTATCAAGTTGTTTTTTGAGGAAATGAAGCTATCAGCTAAGAAATGATACATTGGTACAAAAGGTTAGGACATCCATCATTTTTTATTATGAAAAAAATTATATCTCAATTTATTTTCAAAGATTCAATTTGATTTATTGCTTTGTAAAACTTGTAAATCTGCTATACATACTAAAAACTTGTATCCTTTGATAAATAATAGAAGGAACACTCCTTTTATGACTATTCATTTTGATGTTTAGGGATCAACTAGGCAAACCTCATTATCTAGTAATCGGCTATTTGTCAATTTTGTTTATTATTGCATTGGGATGACTTGGGTGTATTTGTTAAGCATTATGTTTTCATGCTTCCAATCTTTTCAAAAAATGGTGTGTACTCAATTTGATGCTAACATACATTTTTTTAAAACTAATAACAATACAAAGTACAATTTTGATGCCCATTTAGAGTCTTATGAGATAATTCATCAAATAAATTATCTTAGTTCTAACACACAAAATAGAGTGGTTGAAAGGAAGAATCAACATGCAATGCCCCAAAATTTCCCATAAGACATCTTGCATTGTTCTGAGATCGAATCTAATGGAATTTTGAGAGAATTGGGAGAACGAGTCAGATGAAAAATTTCTTTGAAAGAAAATTTGATATTGGGGATGGAAATAAAAAATTTGCGAATGTGAAAATATGGGAAAAAATTAAATTGCAAATTCTTAAAAGTTGGAAGACTAAAGTGAAAATTTAACCAAAATGAGAAAATTGAATAATTATATATTATTAAGCACGAAAATAAGTTGGAATATGTGTTAATATGATAAAAATCGCTTTTGAACTAAATTTTAAAATTGTCATCATCTCTCTCTCTCAGCCATCCCTCCTTCTTTCCCATTGGAAGCCCTCCTCAATTTTTGATTTCTTGCTTTTCTTTAAATTAACTCAAAAATTCCATCATCCACTTTGAGTTTTTGTTGCCACCTAGAAAATAACCTCCTTGCCAGATTTCTACCTTCATATCCTTTATTTTCAAGTAAGGTTTGAATGGATTTTGAGAGAGAAAGTTTTATTAAGGTAAAAGGTAATGTTTTTCATCTCTCTTAATTTGATATTTGAGATTTATCACTATGAGAAGCTTGGAAAATTTAAAGTGCTAATATGTGGTTATATTTTATGTATGATAAAATGTGGAAATGATGAGAATTAGAATTTCAAGCTAGAGTGAAGATGGATTTAAGTGATTGGATGTTTGATTTTGAATATAAGTGCATCCAAAAGGTAAATACCCTTAGATACTCTTATGGAAATGATAAAATTGTAAAATAAATATGAAATTGATGATGAAATAAACATGTGTAAGTTTCATTGCCTAAAGTATTGGAAGTAAGTAGTTTGAAAATATGTAACTTGGTAAGCATTTGACTATATGTGCCACAATAACTAATAATGTGTTATAAAATTGGGTTTCCATATAATAGTTATTAAATGTGAATTGGTATATGTGAAAATTATGGACAATTTAGTGAGTAATATATTAATAAAACCACTTTGTACAATAAATGGACTTGGTGTATGGTAAAGTGTGTATATGTTATAAATGAAATTTTGGCTTTGTAACTTAGGTCAAGATGAATATTTTTGAAAATGTTATTGACAAATGAAATTGTTACCTATAGTTCATGGAACCATAATATGAAAATTGAACATGTAGATAAAGCCTAAATTAATATGGACTTGAACATATATGTGAAGGCATTTATCATACCTATATGTAAAATTAGACAAAGGATTATCTAAATATAATTTAAATTTTGTTAACTCTAAAATCTACTTATGGATGAATGAAGAATATGTTTAATGATGAACTAGACAAGAATTTTGTCCAAATGTGCCATGATTAATAAAGATGTATGAATATGATTCTTTATTTGAAAATTGGAAATTTTCCTAAGTGATGAGTATGTGAAATGCCTTAGCAAACTTAGTGATTAATGAGGATACAATTGGAATGTCATAGAGACTAGTTCGTGCACATATGTTAGAAGATTGCATTAGAAGTTGTCTTTTAGCATATCTCTTATGAGCGTTATGAGTCTGTCTCTAGTGTGTTCGGTTGGTAGCGCTTTTAGCTTGTTATTTTTCTGTGATGTGTTTGGTTGGAGTCCCACATATCAAAATTTTGTCTTACTAAGGTTTATTAAGGGAAAAATGAACTAAAATTTTGATAATGAGACTTGTCTATGAATATAAATTATTATATGTGAACTAAATGGTATGTGCTAAGGGTTATATAAGTTAAACAAGTTAATAAGTAATTAAGTAAATGTGTATCTCAATAAAGAACACCATGCTCTGGCCTTTTGTGACATAAATAGATATCATTTATAAATTACTAAGTGTTTATCAATAAAGAAAAACTATGGATCAACTCATTTGTATTTGCAATGTAAGACATAAATTTGAAATCAAATCTTTTGATTCTATATGCCCTTTACAATGGAATTGAAAATAAAACGTTTGACTTACATATAGAACAAATGACTATAAAAAGAACTTACATGTGAACATGTTAAGAAACCATGAGTAAAAAAGAGATACATTGAATTAAACATTATCTAAACTTCATAATGTGATAAGCTAATAACACAATAATATGTAAGTTAAGCCCTCATAACTCGATAATAAGAAATGAATTCATTAGTAACACTAATTCATGAGTAAAATCTGTAATAAACACTTCGAAAGGGCTCAAAACTAATGAGGAAAAAGACAAGTAAACTTATCCTTGTATACTTACTAAGCTCACCAAGCTCACACATTAGTTGTTTAAATGTATAGATTATAGATTTGTTGAGAAGCTTGTGATTCTAGCTCAGAAGCATCGAACCACCATTTGAGCTTGAGGTTGCATGTCATTCATTTAAATGTTATTTGTGTATGAATCTTGGCATATACATAAAGACTTAAATTTTAATTTGCATTTGTGTATGAATCTTAGCATAGACATGAACATATAAATGTAATTCAAAACCTTGTGGTGACCATAAATGAATTTGTGTTTGCATCTTGTAAAGCCCCTTTTGAGCATGTGTTATGATTGCCTAGTTAAAGTGTGCTTTGGTATGTGTTAGACGTGTTTCTAACTTGAACTTTTGGTCCTCTACTTCAAAGTTTTGGTACCTTACTTTTGGGTATAGAAACAACTAAGTCAATAGCTCAATTTGGCTCTAGGGGTCCAAAGGTTTGAAACCTGGCTCAATTGTTTTGGAACAACCGAGTTAAGGAGAAAATATGGGTATTTTGGACCAAATGTATTGGTACATCTCCCTAGGGGTACCGATAAATCTAGGTCAAACTTGGACACTACATGTTTCAACCTCTTCCAACTTCTAGGGGCTCATTTTGGGTCCAAGTACCTCCGATTGTCACGGGCTAGACCTTTCATCTCACAATCTGTGTAGCCTTAGGCGATTCTCTCATCCAAACTCGCCTAAGTCAGCCTTTACTTGAGTAAGAATTCCTTAATAACTCCTCCAAGGCACCAATTGAAGAGCGAAAGCGATTTATGCCAAAAAAAGAAACCAAAAGAACAACAGAAAGAGAGCTCGCAAAGTGTTTGATTAAATGTTCTTAGAATTATATTACTTTTAAGAATTCACAAATACAATGGATGATCTACAAGTCAGGGTAAGGCTCTCTATTTATAGTATAGCTCCCCCAAAACTAAAGGACAAGATTAAGTTACATCGACAGACGAGATTAACCGTATCCCATGATTTAAGGGATTTACAAGATATGTCATATCAAATCCTATCTAATCTTTACAAGGTATGATTCCCTCTATCTTCTAAGATTAGTTACCATAATTGCCTAAGTTGCCATATATTCATTGTCGGGCCAACCAGGCTTCAATCTAACAGGCTTCTCCAATAGTTCCTTGAATCGGGCCAGTTCTCGTAGGCTAAATGATCCCCATCTTTTGATAGACCTCCATGGGGCGTATCTTGTGCCATTGTCATGGGCTTTGCAATCTGACCCGTGATATTCTCCCCCACCCATTCTCACAACTCCCTCGTTACGACTTCTGAATGGCACTGACTTGATTCACCTCGGATTGCTCTCGTTGCCTTGGCTTCCTCCTGACTTGCTTTCTGATCGGGTTGTCCCTTCTTTCGAAACTTTTACCTCGACTTCTGTCGCCTCTTATCTTGAACCGTTACACTCGTTGGTTCATCTTGTTGGCAAGAAGTCTTTTCTCTAACTTGCCCCAATTTTGACTTGTTTCCTTTTGAATCTCCTTGATTCTCATACCTTGGCTTCATATTGCCCATAGCTCCTCGGCCTCCTTACTTATGAACTTTGAAAGGGCCTTTACAACCTTGCCAAGCCAACAAGTCAGAATTCAAAACACTATCAAAATGTTCACAATGTACCTTACTCGCAGCATTTACTCGTCCCAATTGTTTCTGCATCGCTCCTTTTTCCTCGAAGCCCGATGCACAACCCACCTTTCTCGAAGATCTCGGCTCCATAGTCAAATCTGCAGGCTTCATATCGATCTCTTGACCCACTAACACTCCGAAAGGGCTTTTGTAGCATCCCGTTCTATCGAGTCAATGTTCCTCCCGTACGAAACATCCTCAACTAGCACCTTTGTCCCAACCTTCATATCTCGATACACCGGCACAACAATATTTGATAACGGGCCAGTGAAAATCTGAATTCAATCGACCCATGGAAACAGAACTGCCTGGATCCTGTCAAGGAAGTTTAAGCCAAGCACATAATTGTAATCATCTAATGGGATCACCTCAAATTCTTCCTTGCCTTTCCATTCGCCGATTTATAGTTCCATATCACGAACTACTCCCACAGTTGGGGCCTCCTCAGAATTTACCATCTTGATATTCCTATTCGATTTCTTAATCAAGAGACCAAGTTTCTTCGCAGCCTTCTCCGATATGAACAAGTCCGATGCTCCCGTGTCGACAAAAGCGCTTCTCTTTTGACATGCAATGTTGTTGTCTATGAACATCAACCCTTCTCCACCATTCCTTTTCTTTGGAATGAGAATCATCGAATTGACTATCGATGTCTTCTTCTCAATAGGCTTCGCCTTTTCCGGCTCATCACTCTTCTTGATAGCCGAAAATGAAGATACCTTTAGGCAATCCCTCTTCATGTGCGGTCCCTTACAAAAGTAGCATATCAACTTTCCCCTCTTCTCTTTCAGGTTGTTGGTCTCCACTTCCCATTTCGTGGTTTCCCATTATCACCGTCGCTGCCACTACCTCTACCATAATAGCTATGTCCCTCTTTATCTTCCTCATGGTACCTATCATTGCCCCTCTTGTTGGGCTTGGAAGATTCAAACCTGTCTCTTCTTGGAACAAGTTCCACTAAGGACTCCGCCACTATCATGGCATTAGTCAGTTCCTAAACTCCCCAACATTGTAATTCTTACTTCACCTATGGTTTCTACCCATCCGTAAAGGAGAAAAATGCTTCCCTCTCGCTCAAATAAAAAATCTGGAGCATGAGTTCACTGAACACCCGCACAAATTCCCTAATCGTGCCTCGTAGCGTAAGCCGCCTTAACTTTGCTCGAGCTTCATTCTCGACATACTCGAGGTAACATTGTGCTTTAAACTCCTTTTGGAACTCCTCTTAAGTCTCAATCTCGGTCCCACCACGTCTCACCTCAGTGGACCTACGTCGCCACCATAACAAAGCAACATCAGTAAAATATATAGCAACAGTGTTTACCTTTGTGGCATCATCCTTGATGCTCATCATCCTTGCCCCTTGAAATGCTTTAGGTTTAGGCACATCCATTGCTTGTTGCTTTGGCTTCGAAGCTAACATCCCATTACCTACGGTAGCCTCGAAAATCTTAAGCTCTCCCTTGAGCTCATTGATCATCGTGAGCTCTCCCTTAAGCTCATTGATCTCCTCCTTCAAAGCTATCACCATAGCCTCAAGACCATCATCCTTCCGAGCCAGCTTATTCTCCGAGGAAGGACACCAAGTGAAGGACACCATGTAGACAAGAGAGCTACGTGAAAGATAAATGTAGCTAGGTCGCATGCGTGATTCCAAGTGAAGGACACCATGTAGACAAGAGAGCTACGAGACAAATCGGTTGGGTCGCATGAGTGGTACTAAGTGTTCACCATGTGTACAAGAGAGCCGAACTAAACGAAGTATGATGGTGGGGCGGTGTGCTGAAACCATTAAATATCGAGGATTGATCCGAATTGTTCAACGGGATGGTTTTGTGGTGATATTGTGGTTTGGACCTACACTTATGGTGAATGAAATGTGGTGAAAATGATTTGTGGTATATACATATATAAGATAAAATGAGGTTAGCATAAAGAATGTGTGAAAGAGTGAAATTAGCATTAAAACTGTTTTTAGATGGTAGCAGTGACGTGATTTTGAAAAATCACCAAAAATAGGAGGAATATAATTAGAGGCTGAATGAGATGTGAAATTAAAGTTTAATGAGTCTACTTTCATATAAAAGAAACAGAGCAAGCAAAGGAATTCTATATTTTGAGATATTTACAATTGTATGTGACTTGCTCAGGATGAATACGTGATCCCTGTTCCAACTTTGAAAAATCATTAAAAATTGTACAAAGCAAATTAAGAAATATAGTTTACATGCCTAAATTCCTTATTGAGACTAGTTTTAAATGAAACAGACTTCAGGGTTGTTTGAATTGTGTACTGAGAGAAATTCAATTTGTAGTGAACAGAGGTCAGATCAGTCAAGCTGTGTAACAGGGAAACTTTAACTAATAAACTGTACTAATCGGCTGAACCAAAATTATAGAAAAAATTAGCAAAAATCTTTATGAGTCTAGATTCAGGAAATTTTACGGATTTGAATTTCGAGTTTTGTAACTCGAGTTATGATTTATTTAGTGAACATGACGCAGCAGAGACAGCTTAATCAAAGTGGAATGAATAGTGAAGTTAAAGTAGATATACTTGAATTGTTGTGTAAACATGTTAGATTTTTTTAATTAGTATTTACATACTTACTTACTAAGCTATAAGCTTACTTTGTTTCTCTCTTTTGTCTTATAGTGTTCTTCGCTTGCTCGGGAGTTAAGGATCGTGAAGATCTACCCGCACTATCATACTTTAGGGTATTTGAACTAAACGTTTTGAATTATGGCATGTATAGTAGGCTTAATTATTTTGTTACGTGTCATATTTATCTAGGTTTAAAATATTAGTTACTGATACTCGACCAGCTAATTTGTACAAGCCATTAAAGTTGGCTAATATTGTTCAAGACATATATTATACGATGCACTATCAAATTGGATGACATATTTATATTTCGGTTATGTTTAATGGTATGTGTTATGTTCGGTAATACCTTGTATCTGTTCGTGACAGTAACAGGTAAGGGTGTTACACTTTGCACCTGACCCGTGACATGATCACATCCGAACTAATTCTAAATTATTTTAAAATGTTTCTTAAATCATTAAATAATCCCAAACTTGATTTTATAAGAAAAATGTTTTAAGGTTGAAATTTAAAATATCTCCAAGGTTTTTGTTCCATGCGCGCTCCAGTAACATCTTACATTCATATTATACGTCAAAATGGATGAGAAGTATTATAAAACATTTGCTAGAATTTGTTAGATCTCTTGTGTTCTCTATAAATGTAACCCATTTTTATTTAAATCAGAACAGTGATTTTGGGACCACAAATCCAAAGTTAAAATATTTATTTTATTATTCTAATAATTTATACAGCATGATAGATTAATTACGTGAAAGTTTCATAAAGAAATTTTACAGTTTAAATGCTTAATTCGGTAAAAAGGACTAAATTGCGTAAAATGCAAAAGTACTACTCTATTAGTTAAAGGTATTAAATAGTTATGGATCATTAAAGTAGAGGTCCTTATGTTGTAATTAGACCATAATTAAATTGAATGGACAATAATAGCCATAATATCATGAAATTTGGTGGTTTTTAATCAAGGTTAAAATTGTAATTTAGTAGTTAAGTTAAAATAAATAAAACAAAATGAACCCATTATCTAATATTGCCATCTTCAACCGTACATAGCGAAGAAGAAAATCTATTTCATTAGGGTTCATTCAGCCAAGCTTTCATGGTCTATTAAGGTACGGTTTTTGTCCCCTTTTAATGATTTCTACAATTTTGAGATCGTTACAGCTAGTACTAGCTAGCCCAGAGACTATTTTGCAGACTGTTAAATATTTGGAATGATGCCATTGATTAATACATGAGTATTTTGAAGTTTCTTGATAGATTATGAATGGTTGTTGATAGTTAAGCAAGTTTTGTTAAGTGATTTTTGATGAAAATACATAATAGGGATTAAATTGTGAAATGTGCAAATTGAGTGGTTGAAATGGGAAATAAATAAAAATGTTGGATTGATAGGGACCGATATATAATTCGACCAAGCATGCGTTTTGTTGAATTACGTGAATTTTGTGTTTTTTGAAATAAGGACTAAATTGCTAAAAGTGTGAAAGTTTAAGGGCTAATGTGCAAATAAGCTTAAATGTATGTTTGGACTAAATTGAATGAACAGATAACTAAATAAGTTAATTTTGAATATATTTAGATCAAGAAAAGTGAAATACGAACTTGGATCGGGGAAAAGGTAAAGTTATCGACTAATCGACTCGATTCACTGTTTTCACATCCGAGGTAAGTTCGTATGAATTAAGCATTGTAATAATTATGCTTTTAGTGCTTTGATATTGAATAATTATCCGAGGTAATTTCGACATCCCTACGGTGCCTTCAAACTAATAACTCGAATACCATTTCTTGTCACAGGGCTAGACCTTTCGTCTCACAATTTGTGCAGCCTTAGGTGATTCACTCATCCAAACTCGCCTAAATCAACCTTTACTCGAGTGAGGATTCCTTAAGAACTCCTCCAAGGCACCAGTTGAAAAGAGGAAGCGATTTATGCCAAAAAAAAAAAGCAAACAAAAGAACAACAGAAAGAGCGCTCACAAAGTGTTTGAATAAATGCTCTCAGAATTCTATTACTTTTAAGAATTCACAAATACAATGGATGATCTACAAGTGAAGGGGAGGCTCTCTACTTATAGTTGAACTCCCTTAAAACCGACGGACAAGATTAAGTTACATCGACAGACGAGATCAACCGTATCCCATGATTTAAGGGTTTTACAAGATATGATTCCCTCTATCTTCTAAGATTAGTTATCATAATTGCCTAAGTTGCCATATCTTCATTGTCAGCCCAACCAGGCTTCAATCTGATAGGCTTCTCCAATAGCTCCTTGAATCGAGCTAGTTCTTGTTGGCTAAATAATCCCCATCTTATCGATAGGCCTCCATGGGGCATATCTTATGCCATGGCCACAGGCTTTGTGTGACAACCCGAATTAGGGCCTAATCGGAATAGTGGTTTCGTGACCACAAATCCGAGATAGAAATAATTGTTTTATAATTATTTTGGGGTTTATGATATGATTGCATGATTGTGTGAAAATTTCGTGATGAAATTCTATGCCTAAAGTGCTTAAATTGAAAGTAGGGACTAAATCGAATAAGTTGCAAAATTTGCATCCCGAAGTTTTAGTATGAAATTGTTTTGGAATATTAATTAGGAGGTCTTAAATAGCAATTTGACCAATTTTAAGTTCATGGACAAAATTAGGACATGGAAGGAATTTTGAAAGTTTAGTAAGGAGGGCATTTTGGTCATTTGGATATTAAATGAAATAAAATGGGAAAAATAACACAAAATTGATCATCATCCTCCTTAGTTGCTGCGAATTCTCCTCTCTCCATAGCTAGGGTTTCTTCAATTTTCAAGCTCCATAGTAAGTGATTCCAAGCCCGCTTTTAATGTTCTTTACGTTTTGGAATCCCTAAGCTCGATTAAGCTTATGCTAGTAATAATTTAACCTAGGGTTCACATTTGGAAAAATACCCATAGGTGAAATTTGTGTATTTTGATGTTTTATGATAGAATATGAGGTTTTAAATTATGTTAAATAACTTGTGCTACTCGGTTTTAAGTGAAAACAGTAAAAAAAAGATAATCAGTAAAAATACCTATTGTTCATAACTATATGATAGAGTGAGAATTTGATGTTGTTGTAGAAGAGAAAATGTTCAGCATATCATAAAATATAAGAATAAGGGCTGAAATTAAATTCCGAGCCTAGGGCAAAATTGTAATTTTGAAAAGTTAGGGGCAAAATGTAATTTTTCCATGATGTGATTTTTGGATTGAAATAAATAGTATGAGTATTAAATGAGCTAAATGTGTTATTATAGATCAAGAAAGACGCAGAATTGATCTCGAACGGGAAGGAAAAAGTTTTGGACTAAATTGCAAAATTTCCACATTTTGCACCAAGGTAAGTTTGTATGTAAATATTACAATAATTTCATGTACATTCTTATATTTCAGCCTATTATATAAATATACTAGCTGATGTTAAAATATAAATCGACTATTGGAAGAATGGAAATAAATATAGAGAGAGATCCGGTTGAGCATTTGAGAGATCGAATGAAATAGAGGAGCGTAGCTAGGTCACATGTATGATGCTGAGTGCACATCATGTGTACAAGAAAGCTACGAGACACCAGTAGTAGCTAGGTCACATGTGTGATATGAGATGTATCCCATGTAGACAAGAGAGCTACGTGAAAGATAAATGTAGCTAGGTCGCATGCGTGATTCCAAGTGAAGGACACCATGTAGACAAGAGAGCTACGTGAAAGATAAATGTAGCTAGGTGCATGCGTGATTCCAAGTGAAGGACACCATGTAGACAAGAGAGCTACTGAGACAAATCGGTTGGGTCGCATGAGTGGTACTAAGTGTTCACCATGTGTACAAGAGAGCCGAACTAAACGAAGTATGATGGTGGGGGTGTCTTTGAAACCATTAAATATCGAGGATTGATCCAATTGTTCAACGGGATGGTTTTGTGGTGATATTGTGGTTTGGACCTACACTTATGGTGAATGAAATGTGGTGAAAATGATTTGTGGTATATACATATATAAGATAAAATGAGGTTAGCATAAAGAATGTGTGAAAGAGTGAAATTAGCATTAAAACTGTTTTTAGATGGTAGCAGTGACGTGATTTTGAAAAATCACCAAAAATAGGAGGAATATAATTAGAGGCTGAATGAGATGTGAAATTAAAGTTTAATGAGTCTACTTTCATATAAAAGAAACAGAGCAAGCAAAGGAATTCTATATTTTGAGATATTTACAATTGTATGTGACTTGCTCAGGATGAATACGTGATCCCCTGTTCCAACTTTGAAAAATCATTAAAAATTGTACAAAGCAAATTAAGAAATATAGTTTACATGCCTAAATTCCTTATTGAGACTAGTTTTAAATGAAACAGACTTCAGGGTTGTTTGAATTGTGTACTGAGAGAAATTCAATTTGTAGTGAACAGAGGTCAGATCAGTCGAGCTGTGTAACAGGGGAAACTTTAACTAATAAACTGTACTAATTAGCTGAACCAAAAATTATAGAAAAAAATTAGCAAAAATCTTTATGAGTCTAGATTCAGGGAAATTTTACGGATTTGAATTTCGAGTTTTATAACTCGAGTTATGATTTATTTAGTGAACATGACGCAGCAGAGACAGCTTAATCAAAGTGGAATGAATAGTGAAGTTAAAGTAGATATACTTGAATTGTTGTGTAAACATGTTAGATTTTTTTTAATTAGTATTTACATACTTACTTACTAAGCTATAAGCTTACTTTGTTTCTCTCTGTTGTCTTATAGTGTTCTTCGGCTTGCTCAGGAGTTAAGGATCGTGAAGATCTACCCGCACTATCATACTTTAGGGTATTTGAACTAAACGTTTTGAATTATGCCATGTATAGTAGGCTTAATTATTTTGTTACGTGTCATATTTATCTAGGTTTAAAATATTAGTTACAGTACTCGACCAACTAATTTGTACAAGCCATTAAAGTTGGCTAATATTGTTCAAGACATATATTATACGATGCACTATCAAATTGGATGACATATTTATATTTCGGTTATGTTTAATGGTATGTGTTATGTTCTGGTAATACCTTGTATCCTATTCCAGCGACGGTAATGGGTAAGGGGTGTTACATTTAGTGGTATCAGAGCTATGGTTTAGTCGGTTCTCGGACTAATAAAGTGTGTGTAAAAGTCTAGCTATACATGCCATAAAAATATTGTGATAGTGTGGTGACTCTGATTATTCTAAACGTGTTTTGTTTTAATATAGTAATGGATCCTGAAGGAATCTGCGGTGATGATGTTTAGTAATGCGCCGGCTCCCACAAGGGACCGCTACTGTGGAAAGTAGACTGAGACATTGAGACAAGGAGATGAGGCTGGGATGCCTTTCTCCAAATGATGAACAATTGGTATCTTGAATTTATTCGAGCAAATCCAAATGCTCAACCTCCTCCACCCCTCCTATACCTCGACGATTCTCAGAGCTGCTCAAGGTATAGATTTGGTAAGAATGAACAAGCCTCC
Source organism: Gossypium arboreum (assembly GCF_025698485.1). Classification (NCBI taxonomy): domain Eukaryota; kingdom Viridiplantae; phylum Streptophyta; class Magnoliopsida; order Malvales; family Malvaceae; genus Gossypium; species Gossypium arboreum. The sequence continues at coordinate 78,592,318 of NC_069077.1, read as the reverse complement.
GGTTGACAAGATTAGAAAACAAGGGTCAAGAGTTTAGAGCAAAGGTCGATGATGATCCTGAGAAAGCGGAATTCGGCTTGAAAATTCTACCGTGTATTTGATGAGCTCTCATGTACACGAGGAATGCTTAAAGTGTTTGTATCACTTTTGAGAGATTGACTTACCACGGTGGAAGACTTTGGTTGCATGGTGCCAAAAGAAAAAGTTACTTGGGATTTCTTCCGGAAGAATTTAGAAAGAAATACATAAGTCAACGATTTATTGATCAAAAGCGGAAGGAGTTCCTTGAATTGAAGCAGGGAAAATGTCTCATAGGCAGTATGAACGCGAATTTGTAAGACTCGAGAAAGTATGCCTGAGAATGTGTGTCCACCGAGGCCATTATGTGTAGAAGATTTGAAGATGGGCTGAATGAGGACATTAAAGTGCTTGTAGGAATTTTGGAGTTGAAAGAATTTGTAGTATTGGTTGATCGAGCTCTTAAAGTCGAAGAATTGAACAAAGAAAGAAGAAAAGTCGCTATTGAGGCCCGAGATGTCGAAAAAAGATGATAAGCAAGCCATTTCAATCTCAACCAAAGAGGTCCAAAGAGACAAACCCTCGAATGACAGTTTCAATTGGGGATTCACAGAGATCGTGGTAGAGCATATTCGGGTCTAAAGCTCAAGCTACTTGGTGGCAAGTGTGGGTAATATCGACCTAGAAAGCCCGAGTGTCGACAATGTGGCGAGCAACACTATGGTGAGTGTTGGGGGACCGAGCGAGCTTGTTTCAGTGCGATTCTCATGAGCATTTTATTAGAGATTGTCCGGAGAAAGTTAAAGAAGAAAGATTTGAGTGCTAGATGAAGAATACCGCTAGTAGAGGTAGACCACCGAGAAATACTTGGAGGTGGGACTAGTAGTAAAAGCTGTGATGAAAGATTTAACGGCAAGATCGAAGCTAGAGCACTGCTAGAGCTTATGCTATACGTGTTCGAGAAGATGCATCATCTCCGATGTTATTCTTGGTACATTTTCTCTATGATACTATTGTTATTGCATTGATTGATCCGGGTCCACTCATTCCTATATTTGCATGAATTTAGTATCCAATAAAAGTTGCTGTTGAATTTCTTGAGTTTACGATTAAAGTGTCGAACCCTTAGGCCAATATGTGCTAGTTGACAAGGTTTGCAAGAATTGCCCATTAATGATTCAAGGTCACTGTTTTCCGCCAACTTGATGTTTGTTACCATTTGGTGAGTTTGACGTTATCTTGGGAATGGACCGTTAACATTGTATGATGCTAAGGTAGATTGTAAACAAAAGACACTAGAATTGAAATGTGAAAATGGAGAAATTCGTGGGTTGAAACAGATGAATCAAATAAATTGCCTATGGTGATTTCGCACATGTCTCGCTGCGAAATACATGAGAAAAGGGTGTGAAGCTTATCGGCTTATGTAATGAATATTGAGTTGCCTCAACTGAAATTTGAATCGATCGATAGTCTGTGAGTTTCGGATGTATTTCGAGGAATTGCAGGTTGCCTCCGAACAGAGAGATAGATTTTGCCATTGATTTGTTGCTTGCATCGCACCGATCTCGATTGCTCCATATAGAATGGCTCCATGAGTTAAAAGAATTGAAGGCTCGATTGCGAGGAGTTAACAGACAAGGGATTTGTGAGACCGAGTTTCTCTCCCTGGGTGCTCTGTATTATTCAGAAGAAGAAGGATGGTTCAATGAGACTTTGCATTGATTACCGTCGACTTAATAAGGTGACTATAAAGAACAAGTACCCGTTCGAGGATTGATGATTTATTCGATCGGTTAAAGGGGCCATGGTGTTTTCAAAGATTGATTTGAGGTCGGTTACTACCATTGAGAGTTAAAGAGCAGATGTGCGAAAACCGCCTTTAGGACAAGGTATGGACATTATGAGTTTCTTGTGATGCCTTTCGACAACAAATGCTCCACTATATTTATGGACTTAATGAATCGGATCTTCCACCATATTTGGATAAGTTTGTAGTAGTGTTTATAGATGACATTTTAATTTATTCTCGAGATGAGTCGAACATGCCGAACACTTGAGAACTATATTGCAGATCTTGAGAGAAAAGAAACTGTTTGCCAAGTTTAGTAAAAGTGAGTTCGGCCGTGAAGTCGGATTTTTGGGGCATATAGTCTCGGTGATGGTATTCGGTGGATCCAAGCAAGATTTCTGCGATCGTTGATTGAAACCGCCCAAGAATGTATCCAAGGTTAGAAGCTTTTAGGCTTAGTCGGGTATTATAGACGTTTTGTTGAAGGATTTTCGATGATTGCCTCTCCTATGACTAAGTTGTTGCAAAAGAATGTTAAGTTTGAATGGGTGATAAATGTCAACAAAGTTTTGAAAAATTGAAAGCACGATTGGTGAAGCACCAATTTTAGTACGTACCGAGTCGGAAAGGAGTTCAGTAATTTATAGTGATGCATCATTGATGTGCCTTGGATGTGTGTTGATGCAAGAGGGTAAAGTGGTAGCTTATGCTTGAGACAGTTAAAACCGCATGAGAAGAACTATCCTACACATGATTTGAACCGGCATTGTTGTTTTTGCCTTGAAGATTTGGCGACATTATTTGTACGGTGAAAATGCGAATTTTCTTGATCACAAAAGTTTGAAGTACTTGATGAATCAAAAGGATCTCGAATCATGACAATGAAGATGGCTTGAATTATTAAAGGATTATGATTTAGTGATTGATTATCATCCGGAAAAGCAAATGTAGTTCTTGACGCCTTGAGCGAAAATTTCTTTTTACTTTGAGAGCCATGAACACGGGTTAGCATTGTCGATGATGGGTCAATCTTAGCAGAGATGAGAGCTAAACCGTTATTTCTCCAGTTGATTTGTGATGCTCAAAAGAATGATAGTGAGTTGCGGATCAAGAGAACTCAATGCGAATCGAGTTACGACTCAGATTTTCGAGTTGGACCAGATGATCGTTTGATGTTTCGACCACGAATATGTGTGAAAAACGATAAATTGATTCAGAAAATATTACATGAGGCGCACAATGGTCGTTTATCGGTTCATCTGGTAGCACAAAAATGTATAATGATTTAAAGAAGTCAGTATTGGTGGCGGTATGAAAAGGACATTTCGAATTTGTAACCAAGTGTTTGATCATCAACAAGTAAAAGTTGAACATCAAGTGCCTTCAGATTACTTCAACCCAGTAATGGTGCTCGAGTGGAAATGGGACAAGATTACCATGGATTTTGTAACCGGTTTGCCTTTAACTCCTAAAAAGAAGGATCTTTGTTTGGGTAGTGGTTGATAGATTAACAAAGTCAGCCCACTTTATACCAAAGATGCACTGATTACTCACTTGATAAATTAGCGAATTATATATTGCTGAAATTGTGAAGTTGCACGAGTACCTATGTCTATAATATCGATAGAGATCCAAGATTTACCTCGAGATTTTGGAAAAAGTTACAAGAAGCTTTGGGTACAAAATTGAACTTTAGTACCGCATTTCATCCACAAACAGATGGTCAAAGCGGAAAGAGTAATCCGGTACTCAAGATATGCTTAGATGTTGTGTTTTAGAATTTGGAGGTAGTTGGGAGAAATATCTATCTTTGATTGAGTTTGCCTACAATAACAGTTATCAATCAAGTATACAAATGGCACCGTCTGAAGCCTTGTATGGTCGTAAGTGTCGAACTCCTTTATATTGGACCGAGCTTAGTGAGAAAGCAGATTCATGGAGTTGATCTAGTTAAAGAAACCAAGAGAAAATAAAAGTAATTGGGATTGCTTGAAAGTCGCTTCAGATCGACAAAAGTCATATGCGATTTAAAAGAAAAGAGATTGAATTTCGGTGGGTGATAAAGTGTTCTTGAAGGTGTCACCATGGAAAAAGATTCGAGATTTAGTCGAAAAGGCAAGTTGAGTCCGCGTTTTATTGGGCGTCTGAGATTTCGAGAGAATTGGACCGATGGCATATCGGTTGGCCTTACCGGCGAGTTAGAAAGAATTCATAACGTGTTTCATGTATCAATGTTGCGACGTTATCGTTCGATCCTTCACATGTGATTTCCTAATGAAATTGAGATTCGATCGGATATGACCTATGAGGAGAAACCAATAAAGATTTTGGCTCGAGAGGTTAAACAGTTAAGAAATAAAAGTATAGCTTTAGTGAAAGTATTGTGGCACAGACATGGGATAGAAGAGGCTACGTGGGAACCTGAGGAAGCTATGAGGAAACAAGACCCAAACCTCTTTCTGGGTAAGATTTTCGGGGACAAAAATCTCAAAAGGGGGGGAGAATTGTGACAACCCGAATTAGGGCCTAATCGGAATAGTGGTTTCGTGACCACAAATCCGAGATAGAAATAATTGTTTTATAATTATTTTGGGGTTTATGATATGATTGCATGATTGTGTGAAAATTTCGTGATGAAATTCTATGCCTAAAGTGCTTAAATTGAAAGTAGGGACTAAATCGAATAAGTTGCAAAATTTGCATCCCGAAGTTTTAGTATGAAATTGTTTTGGAATATTAATTAGGAGGTCTTAAATAGCAATTTGACCAATTTTAAGTTCATGGACAAAATTAGGACATGGAAGGAATTTTGAAAGTTTAGTAAGGAGGGCATTTTGGTCATTTGGATATTAAATGAAATAAAATGGGAAAAATAACACAAAATTGATCATCATCCTCCTTAGTTGCTGCGAATTCTCCTCTCTCCATATCTAGGGTTTCTTCAATTTTCAAGCTCCATAGTAAGTGATTCCAAGCCCGCTTTTAATGTTCTTTACGCTTTTGGAATCCGGAAGCTCGATTAAGCTTATGCTAGTAATAATTTAACCTAGGGTTCACATTTGGAAAAATACCCATAGGTGAAATTTTTGTATTTTGATGTTTTATGATAGAATATGAGGTTTTAAATTATGTTAAATAACTTGTGCTACTCGGTTTTAAGTGAAAAGCGAGTAAAAGCAAGATAATCGGTAAAAATACCTATTGTTCATAACTATATGATAGAGTGAGAATTTGATGTTGTTGTAGAAGAGAAAATGTTCAGCATATCATAAAATATAAGAATAAGGGCTGAAATTAAATTCCGAGCCTAGGGGCAAAATTGTAATTTTGAAAAGTTAGGGGCAAAATGTAATTTTTCCATGATGTGATTTTGGATTGAAATAAATAGTATGAGTATTAAATGAGCTAAATGTGTTATTATAGATCAAGAAAGACGCGGAATTGATCTCGAAGCTGGGAAGGAAAAAGTTTGGACTAAATTGCAAAATTTCCACATTTTGCACCAAGGTAAGTTTGTATGTAAATATTACAATAATTTCATGTACATTCTTATATTTCAGCCTATTATATAAATATACTAGCTGATGTTAAAATATAAATCGACTATTGGAAGAATGGAAATAAATATAGAGAGAGATCCGGTTGAACATTGGAGAGATCGAATGAAATAGAGGGCGTAGCTAGGTCACATGTATGATCTTGAGTGCACATCATGTGTACAAGAAAGCTACGAGACACCCTGTAGTAGCTAGGTCACATGTGTGATACGAGATGTATCCCATGTAGACAAGAGAGCTACGTGAAAGATAAATGTAGCTAGGTCGCATGCGTGATTCCAAGTGAAGGACACCATGTAGACAAGAGAGCTACGTGAAAGATAAATGTAGCTAGGTCGCATGCGTGATTCCAAGTGAAGGACACCATGTAGACAAGAGAGCTACGAGACAAATCGGTTGGGTCGCATGAGTGGTACTAAGTGTTCACCATGTGTACAAGAGAGCCGAACTAAACGAAGTATGATGGTGGGGCGGTGTGCTGAAACCATTAAATATCGAGGATTGATCCGAATTGTTCAACGGGATGGTTTTGTGGTGATATTGTGGTTTGGACCTACACTTATGGTGAATGAAATGTGGTGAAAATGATTTGTGGTATATACATATATAAGATAAAATGAGGTTAGCATAAAGAATGTGTGAAAGAGTGAAATTAGCATTAAAACTGTTTTTAGATGGTAGCAGTGACAGTGATTTTGAAAAATCACCAAAAATAGGAGGAATATAATTAGAGGTTGAATGAGATGTGAAATTAAAGTTTAATGAGTCTACTTTCATATAAAAGAAACAGAGCAAGCAAAGGAATTCTATATTTTGAGATATTTACAATTGTATGTGACTTGCTCAGGATGAATACGTGATCCCCTGTTCCAACTTTGAAAAATCATTAAAAATTGTACAAAGAAAATTAAGAAATATAGTTTACATGCCTAAATTCCTTATTGAGACTAGTTTTAAATGAAACATACTTCAGGGTTGTTTGAATTGTGTACTGAGAGAAATTCAATTTGTAGTGAACAGAGGTCAGATCAGTCGAGCTGTGTAACAGGGGAAACTTTAACTAATAAACTGTACTAATTGGCTGAACCAAAAATTATAGAAACAAATTAGCAAAAATCTTTATGAGTCTAGATTCAGGAAATTTTACGGATTTGAATTTCGAGTTTTGTAACTCGAGTTATGATTTATTTAGTGAACATGACGCAGCGAGAGACAGCTTAATCAAAGTGGAATGAATAGTGAAGTTAAAGTAGATATACTTGAATTGTTGTGTAAACATGTTAGATTTTTTTTAATTAGTATTTACATACTTACTTACTAAGCTATAAGCTTACTTTGTTTCTCTCTTTTGTCTTATAGTGTTCTTCGGCTTGCTCAGGAGTTAAGGATCGTGAAGATCTACCCGCACTATCATACTTTAGGGTATTTGAACTAAACGTTTTGAATTATGGCATGTATAGTAGGCTTAATTATTTTGTTACGTGTCATATTTATCTAGGTTTAAAATATTAGTTCTGAGACTCGACCAGCTAATTTGTACAAGCCATTAAAGTTGGCTAATATTGTTCAAGACATATATTATACGATGCACTATCAAATTGGATGACATATTTATATTTCGGTTATGTTTAATGGTATGTGTTATGTTCTGGTAATACCTTGTATCCTGTTCCGGCGACGGTAACGGGTAAGGGGTGTTACACTTTGCACCCTGACCCGTGACATGATCACATCCGAACTAATTCTAAATTATTTTAAAATGTTTCTTAAATCATTAAATAATCCCAAACTTGATTTTATAAGAAAAATGTTTTAAGGTTGAAATTTAAAATATCTCCAAGGTTTTTGTTCCATGCGTGCTCCAGTAACATCTTACATTCATATTATACGTCAAAATGGATGAGAAGTATTATAAAACATTTGCTAGAATTTGTTAGATCTCTTGTGTTCTCTATAAATGTAACCCATTTTATTTAAATCGTAATGTGATTTTGGGACCACAAATCCAAAGTTAAAATATTTATTTTATTATTCTAATAATTTATACAGCATGATAGATTAATTACGTGAAAGTTTCATAAAGAAATTTTACGTTTAAATGCTTAATTCGGTAAAAAGGACTAAATTAGTAAAATGCAAAAGTACTACTCTATTAGTTAAAGGTATTAAATAGTTATGGATCATTAAAGTAGAGGTCCTTATGTTGTAATTAGACCATAATTAAATTGAATGGACAATAATAGCCATAATATCATGAAATTTGGTGGTTTTTAATTAAGGTTAAAATTGTAATTTAGTAGTTAAGTTAAAATAAATAAAACAAAATGAACCCATTATCTAATATTGCCATCTTCAACCGTACATAGCGAAGAAGAAAATCTATTTCATTAGGGTTCATTCAGCCAAGCTTTCATGGTCTATTAAGGTACGGTTTTTGTCCCCTTTTAATGATTTCTACAATTTTGAGATCGTTACAGCTAGTACTAGCTAGCCCAGAGACTATTTTGCAGACTGTTAAATATTTGGAATGATGCCATTGATTAATACATGAGTATTTTGAAGTTTCTTGATAGATTATGAATGGTTGTTGATAGTTAAGCAAGTTTTGTTAAGTGATTTTTGATGAAAATACATAATAGGGATTAAATTGTGAAATGTGCAAATTGAGTGGTTGAAATGGGAAATAAATAAAAATGTTGGATTGATAGGGACCGATATATAATTCGACCAAGCATACGTTTTGTTGAATTACGTGAATTTTGTGTTTTTTGAAATAAGGACTAAATTGCTAAAAGTGTGAAAGTTTAAGGGCTAATGTGCAAATAGGCTTAAATGTATGTTTGGACTAAATTGAATGAACAGATAACTAAATAAGTTAATTTTGAATATATTTAGATCAAGAAAAGTGAAATACGAACTTGGATCGGGGAAAAGGTAAAGTTATCGACTAATCGACTCGATTCACTGTTTTCACATCCGAGGTAAGTTCGTATGAATTAAGCATTGTAATAATTATGCTTTTAGTGCTTTGATATTGAATAAATTGTATATATGGGACTACAAATATGTTCGACAAAAAATCGGTTATTTGTGGCACTTAGTGTGTGATACGACATTGCTTCGAGTATATATGCCACTTAGTGTGCGATTCGACATAGCTTCGACTACATATGGCACTTAGTGTGTGAGATATCGAGTATGGCACTTAACGTACTAGGCATTGAGTAATCAACGACATTCCATGTATGTATGAACTTGTTATGGGTTGGTAAATGTATGTACATGTATATTATGAGTTTAAAACTGAAGAAGTTACAAAGTTTATATATAAGCTTATGAATAAGTAGTTAAAAGGTTTGTTAGTAATCTTAAAGTACATGACAATATGTTCAGATTGATGAATGTTGTATTTTTGATTAGTTAAGTTTATATCATATGAGCTTACTAAGCTATGAAGCTTAATTTGTGTTATTTTCTATGTTTTATAGTGAATCAAGGCTAACTCAAATCCTAGAGTCGTCGGGAACATCATCACACTATCAAACATCTAAGTTGGTACTTTTGGATTATACATTTTTGGCATATGACATGTATAGGCTAGATGTGGTATTTTGGTTGTGATTATGGCCATGAGATTTGGCTTGTAAATTATATATGTTTTGGTTTGTATATATAGACATGAGTGATTGCTTATTTTGGTATGTTTGGTAAGAATATGGTTATTTATAAGGATGTAAGTGTGAATTATGGTAAATGAACTATATAGATTGATATTGTTTTGGCATGTATTTGGCTAAGTAGATGGTGGTCATTTGAGATTTAGAATAGATGAAATTATAATGGCATGAATTGTGCATTTGGTTGATGATTTTGACTGCCTAATTGTATGATGAAATGGTATCATTTTGGTTGTTTAGGTGAGCATGAATAAGGGTGGAAAATTGGCCTTGCAAATGGCCTATTTTTGTCCATATGGGCAGAGACACGGGCGTGTATCTCAGTCATGTGTGACACACAGTCATGTTACACGGCCGTGTGTCCCCTGGTGATGAAATTGAATTGAAATCAGTATGCTCCACATGGTCGAATTGAAATCAGTATGCTCCACATGGTCTCACATACGGTCATGTGACTGGCTATGTGGTACAAGTCAGTATACTCCCTAATTGGCACACGGCCTAGCACACGGTCGTCTGACTTGGTCGTGTTGCATAAGTCAGTATACCCTACAGTTTTGGCACAGCCTAGCTCACAGCCTGGCATACAAGCGTGTGTGGCCACTTCGAAGGACACACGGGCTAGACACATGGGCATGTGGTTGGCCATGTGACCCAAGTCAGTATGTATGCCCTGTTTTGACACGGCCTGAGACACTTTGGAGTCGTGTGAGGCACACGGCATGTTCACACGGGCATGTGACCCCTGTAAGTTTGAAAAATTTTTTAAGTTTCCAAAATTTTCGTATGTTATCAATTTAGTCCCAAGCCACTTCTAAAGCATATTTAAAGCCTCGTAGGCTCTTATAAGGAACAATATGATTGTGTTGAATGATTTATGAGAATGAATGCTTTATGCTCGATAAATGTATGTTATATGTTGTGAATTGATCAGTATTATCTCGTAACCCTACTCCGGCAACAAATACAGGTTAGGAGAGTTACATTTTATTGGTATCAGAGCTACGATTTAGTCAATTCTAGGACTAACATAGCGTATGCGAGTCTAGCTATACATGCCACATATATAAACTGAGATAGTGTGATGACTCCTGACGTTTTAAACTGTGTTTTTATATAATAATGGATCTTAATCGAGCTATAACCGATGAGGCTGAGAGTAATGCGCCTACTCCTGCGCAAGGGACAGCGCCATCTGATTCTAAAACCGTGACGGGCAGTCAGAGAACAGAGGGTAAAGAAGCCTTCTTCCAAATGATAAATGAATGGTTCACTCAATACTTTCGTACAAACCCGACTACTCAGCAACCTCCACCCCCACCTATTCCTCAACAAATCCCTATTATTCCTCAAGATCCGCAAATACGGGGCTGAAAAGTTCAGAGCTAATACTGATGATGATGCTAAGAAAGCTGAGTTCTAGCTTGAAAATACGATTCGAGTATTCGATGAATTGTCTTGTACTCCTGATAAATATATTAAATGTGTTGTATCTTTGCTGAGAGACATCGTGTATCAATGGCGGAACACGTTAATATTTGTGGTTCCGAGAGAATGGGTTACTTGGGAGTTCTTTCAATCTGAATTTAAAAGAAATACATCAGTCAAAGATTTCTCGATCAAAAGAAAAAAGAGTTTCTAGAATTAAAATAAGGCCGAATGACTATGACAGAATATGAAAGAGAATTTGTACGATTGAGCAAGTATGCTCGAGAGTGTGTCTACTGAAGAAATAATGTGTAAGCAGTTTGTTGACTGGTTGAATGAAGGTATTAAACTTCTCGTTGGAATTTTAGAACTGAAGGAATTTGTTGTTTTAGTAGACAGAGCTTGCAAAGCCGAGGAACTTAGCAAAGAAAAGAGAAAAGCTGATTTAGAGGCAAGAGACTCGAGAAAAAGATCGATGAGTAAGCCGTATCAATATTCATCAAAGAAACCTAGAGATTGTTTTAACTGACAGATCACTTCAACGGAATATTCCAATAGAGATCACGAAAAGCAATACATCATTCCTAAAGCTCAAGCTATATCAGTATCGAGTGTCGGTAACGTTAAAGATGTTAAACTCGAATGTCAACAGTGTGGAAGACGGTATTTTAAAGATTTTTGGATGAAAAATAATAATAGAGCTTGTTACAGTTGTGGTTCGCGAGACCATTTTATCATAAATTGTCCCAAGCTAAATGAAAAAGATAAATCTCAGCATGTAAGATTGAGCAACACGACAACGAGAGGGAAACCACCAAAAAATACGAGAAATGTATCCAGTGGTAGAGGTGTGATGAGAGATTCTACTGTGAGGTCTGAGGCACGAGCACCTACCCGAGCTTATGCTATTCGTGCACGGGAGGAGACATCATCTCCAGATGTTATCACCTGTACTTTCACTCTCTGTGATACTAATATGATTGCATTGATAGATCCAGGATCAACTCATTCTTATATATATATGAATTTAGTATCTAGTAAGACTTTGCTCGTAGAGTCTACTGAATTTTTGATTAGAGTATCGAACCCCTTAGGCAAATATGTTTTGGTTGACAAAGTCTGGAAGAATTTTCCATTAATGAATCAGGATTTTTATTTTTGGCTAATTTGATCTTGTTTCCATTCGATGAATTTCATGTGATTTTGGGTATGAATTGGCTAACGATGCATGATGCTATAGTGAATTGTATACGAAAGATAATTGAACTGAAATCTCAGAATAATGAGACTATTAGAATTGAATATGATGATTTGAATAGTTTTCCAGTTGTGATTTCGTCTATGTTAGCTCAGGGATTTGTGAGAAAGGGGTGTGAAGCTTATCTTGCTTATGTACTTGATAAGAAAGTGATAGAAACAAAGATTGAATTAGTATCAGTTGTGTGTGAGTATCCAGATGTATTTCCCGAAGAGTTATCGGGTTTACCACCTATCAAAGAGGTTGAGTTTGGTATTGAATTAGTACCGGGAACAACACCTATATCGATAGCTCCGTACAGAATGGCTTCGATAGGGTTAAAAGAATTGAAAGCTCAGTTGCAAGAGTTGATAGATAGAGGTTTTGCTAGACCGAGTTTCTCTCCTTGGGGTACACCGGTGTTATTTGTGAAAAAGATAGATGGCATAATGAGAATGTGTATAGACTATCGACAACTTAACAAAGTGACAATCAAGAATAAATACCCTTTCCCAAGAATAGATAATATGTTTGATCAGTTAAAATGGGCAACAATATTTTCAAAAATTGATTTAAGATCAAGTTATTATTAGTTGTGAGTTAAAGACTCAGATGTGCCAAAGACTGCATTTAGAACAAGGTACGAACACTACGAATTTCTTGTTATGCCTTTCGGCCTAACAAATGCACCTATTGTTTTTATGGACTTAATGAACCAGATTTTCAGGCCGTACTTAGACCAATTCATAGTTGTAATTATTGATGACATTTTGATTCACTCTCGTGATAAATCTGAGCATGCCGAGCATTTAAGAATGAGATTACAAACTTTAAGAGATAAACAGTTGTTTGCAAAGTTTAACAAATGTGAGTTTTGGCTACGATAGGTTGATTTTCTGGGACATATAGTTTCAGCCGCGAGTATCCGAGTTGACCCGAGCAAAATTTTGCAATTATAGATTGGAAGCCTCCGAGAAATGTATCCGGAGTCCGTAGTTTTCTGATAGACGATTTGTGAAAGGTTTCTCGATGACTACAACTCTGATTGTGACACCCCTAAAGTGACCCTAGTCGGAAAGCGGTTTCGGGACCGCTAAACCGAGTCACCAAATTATTTGAATATGATATCTATTGTCTAAAATATGTGAATATGAATGTGTGAAAGTTTTAAGCTTCGATTTAGTCGATTGCATGTGAATTTAGTAATAGGACTTATGTGTGACACTTTTGGAATGCGATAGGTTAATCTATAAGGACCTATTAATGCATGTTGTATAAAAGAAGGGTTTGCATGTCAAATTAGCCAAAAATCTAAATGGTGGCCGGCCATGCTATGGGGTAAGACATATTATAGACATTTTATGCTAAAATGTGTGGGAAGAATAATAAAAAAAGAAGGGAGTGGGAGGAGAAACCAAAGTTGTCTCCCCCCCCCCTCCATTGCCGTTAATGGAAGCAAGAAAGACTTCAACTTTTATTTTCTATCTTGCTTCCTTGTCTCTTGAAAAGGAAGCTAGAGAGGAGAGGCCAGCTGCATGTGGTGGAAAACCATGAAATTTGTTTGCTTATAAGTTGAAATTTTCAAGTAGAAGGCTAAAAAGGTGGAAGAAGGCTGTAGTGGAAAAGGGGATTAAGCTTAAGAGCAAAGAGGATCAAAGTCGGATAGGGGAAAAGAGGAAGTAAACGAATAGCCGTGGATATCTAGTCGTCAACCACTTCTGAGGTAAGTTTTAAGCGATTAAACGTTGAGTAAATTCAACCATAATAGGACATAATGAGTTGATTTAATAAGATATGATGTGGCCATGATATGTCTTAAACTCAAATGGTAAGTTCATAAGTGTTTGGACTTGGAAACTTAAGAGCAAATTGTAATAATTTGCTTGGACAGCAGCAGTAATGTGATTTTAGAAAATCACTATAAATTGTTGGTGTGGAATTATAGGCTGAATAAAATATGTAATCAAATCTTAGTTGGTCTAGTTTCTTATAAAAGAGACCGTGGAAGCAAAGAAATTTCCTATAAAGAGATATTTAAAGTTGTGTGGGACAGGGTCAGAATGACTCCGAAATCCCCTCTTCTGTTTTAAGAAAATCACTATAATTTGTACGAAAATGGTTACAAGATAAAATTTATATGCTTAGACTCCTTAATGAGTCTAGTTTCAGATGAAATCAAATAGAACATATTTTGAATTCTGTACAATGAGAATTTTGATTTGTAGTGAAGACTGGTCAGGTTAGTCAAACAGTGAAACAGGGGAAACTTTAAGAAATATCTGGTATTGATTGGCCAAACATAAAATTCTGAAAAATTTATGGATGGAAGATATACGAGTCTATATTCGGGGAAAATTAACGGCAAGTGATTTGGAGCCTTGTAGCTCCGGTTATAAATAATTTAGTGATCATTGCTCAGGAAAAACAGCTCATAGTGAATATGTGATTTTGTGGTAAACACGGATAAAACTTGTTTTAGTTGCTCTTAAGCTATTGATTAAACCCATACTTGAATTCTAATTCGTGATATTGTAAAATGATATATGAGTGTTGATGGATCTTTGATATTAAAATTTGTGAAATTGTAAGTTTATGAGTATTCGAATATGAAATGATAGTATGGCGTGAAATTAAATTATTCATTGGAAAATGATTGATGTAGATTCGGCCAAGACCAAGTCTATACATGATAGTATATGTGGTATGTGAAGTATATTAGAATAATTGTGATGTGAATACATGAAAATTTATATTTTGATTTAAGATTTTACGCGATGAATGTGAATGTGTATATATATGAGATAAGGCCTAATGGTCGATGTGATGAATGTGAAAGCGTATACATATGTGATAAGGCCTAATGGCCGAAGTGATAAATGTGAAAGGGTATATATATGTGATAAGGCCTAATGGCCGAAGTGATGAATGTGAAAGTGTATATATATGTGATAAGGCCTAATGGCCGATGTGATGAATGTGCGGTGTATATATGTGACAAGGCCGAATGGCCAATGTGATGAATGTGAAAGTGTATATATGTGATAGGTAGAGTGGCCAACGTGATGGATGTGAAAGTGTATAAAGGTGATAAGTCCCGAAGGGCATTTGTGTCGATACTATATCCGGGTTAAAACCCCGCAGCTTTATGCGAGAATATTATCATCGATTAATGACCGTGAGGCTTCGTGCTCGTACTATATCCGAGCTCTCTTGACCCGATGACTACGTGTGGAGATTTTGTCCGTAAGCCCGAACTAAAGGTTTTTCGAAGATTCAAGTAAAGCGTAAGATTATGCGACTTCACAGTGACAATTAGTAATAAATACGTTCAATGCGTTAAGTTGGTCAGGTATGTATTTGAGATTATATTTAAGTTTGATTTAGACTAAATCACAAGGTCGTTATGTGATGCACATGTGAGTAAAGCAATGAGACTGTTCTATGATTATTGTGCATTTGGTCAATGTGGAAAGTCAGGTAAAAATATGTAATGTACCTATGATCATAAGAGGTCACCATCAAGTGAGAATTTATCTGCCTATTACATATGATGAGACGTGCATATTCGGAAAAAGGGTTGGTATGCCCGAAGGAAGAGTGAAGTAAAAATACGAACAACTATGTTATAATTTGATTGTTATCTGTTGACACTGCTTGAAACTTACTAAGCATTTTAATGCTTACTCCGTGTACTTTGTTTCCTCTGTTTTATAGATCTCATTTGGAAGCTACAGGCTCGAGGATCGTCAGCAACTAGTCACACTATCACTATCCACTGTTTGGTACTGCTATGTTTTGGAATATCTTATGGCATGTATAGAATAGACTAGTAGTGAGAGGATATTTTGGTTAATGTATAGTACTACCCTTTTGTTGTAGGTCATGTACCTTTCGGTTTTGTGTAAATTTGGATAGCCATGCGAAAATGGCATAAGTATACTTTGATCATAGCATTATAATCGTTTTGTATGTCATCCGTCGAGAGGTATGGAAATGTTGGTAACGGTTAGTCATGGGAATGGTTATTCATGATCACTTTTGGTATATGTATGACAAACTCTAGTTGATCCATGGAGGATCATGAAATAGGTAAAGTTTACCTTAAAAATAGATGCTGGCAGCAGCAGTGATGTGGATGTGAAAAATCTCTAAAAATAGTAGGAATGGAATTAAATAGCGAATAAATTATGTAATCGAACCTTGATGAATCTATTTTCATAGGAAAGTAACGAAACGTTCATATGAACATTATATTATGAGATGTTAAAGTTTTCGTGAGACAGGGCCAGAACTGTTTCTGGATTCCATGATTTGACTTTGGAAATTCATTATAAATTAAAAAGAGACATTTAGAAGTCATGCTATATATGTATAGATTCCTTTTTGAGTCTAGTTTCTATAGAAACAAACGGCATCAGTATTGAATCCCTGTACAGGGAGATATCCAAATTGTAATGCATGAAGGTCAGTGTAGTCGTACCCTGTAACAGGGGAGGATTTAACTAATAAACTGTATTAATTGGCCCGACCAAAAATTCTAGAAAAAAATCTGTAGATGGATATATGAGTCTAGTTTTGGGGAAAAATTACGAACCTGATTTTCGAGTTGTGGAAATCAAGTTATGATTTTTAAGGTGACAGTGACGCAGTTAGCCAGTCGTCTGGAAAATTTTTAATTGGACTGTGAGAGTAAATGAATTAGTCGGTTAGCACCTCGTGTTCGACTCCGGCAACGGTCTCGGGTATGGGCTGTTACAATTATATTGGTATCAGAGCTACGGTTTAGTCGATTCTAGGACTAACGTAGCACGCGTGAATCTATTTATACATGCCATAAAGTGATAAAATGATAGTGTGATGATTTTGACTATTAAAATGTGGTTCTTTGTATTGTAATGAATCTTGATCCCGATCGAGTGTAGCAAGCTTCGACTATGAGAATTTGCGATATAACTTCACTTAGATATGCCTAAATTATTAAGTTGATCAGTGCGTATCATGTACTCGTATTTGAATTTCGATTTGGATTGAATTAAGGGTATAAGTGATGCAATTTTGAAAGAGTGTTATGACTATAAATGTGATTTTGTATGTGGCTATGGAACTAGAAGTTGAATGGTCGATAAGCATGTTGTGTTTGTATTCAAGTAATGTAAATGATATACTAATGTGTATTGCTATATGTGTATATGTACATGAGAATTGAGAGTGATGTATCCGGACTAAGTTAGAAGAGCATTCGTGCTAGTGATGTATCCGGACTAAGTTCCGAAGAGCATTCGTGCTAGTGATGTATCCGGGCTAGGTCCCGAAGAGCAATCATCTTTGGTGACGTGTATTCGGCCCTTCGTGCCTAGTAGGCTTCGTGCCGGTAATTTAAGCAAAGTTTAAGTGTTCATTACTATACGAATTCAAATTTAAATGAGATGATATGTTTAAAAGTGTACATACATGATGTTTATCGACTTGGTTAAGTCATTTCAATGTGTAATAACGAATGAATAAGAGCACTATGTGTGTGAATGATTAGAGGCACTGTGTGTGTGTAAATCCCTTTAACCGACACTATGAGTGCGAGATCGGTCAGTGGGCACTAAGTGTGTGAAGTGGAATTCATGTAAAACCTCGTCTGGGAAGAAGGCATTGATTTGAGATAGTGTGTAAGACCATGTCTGGGACATGGCATCGGCTCGATATGTGAGAATATGTAAGACCATATCTAGGATATGGCATTGTAAGAGCTATATGTTCTTAATGAGTATCCGTAATGATTTCGAATGATTCAACGGGTATCGTTAACGGTGATTGAATGTGCTAAATGAATTCAATGTTCGGTATGTGGAAGTTGATTTTACATTGGAAAGAGGTTAAGTTGAATAGTGAGATATGATGGAATTATAAAGGATATTTATTGGGATGTTTGAGTATATGTGTACTTTCGGTCAGAGTTACTGACTTATACATGAATGAAAATGTGGGTTACAAATATGTGGGATGATGATGTGAATTATACATATTAATATGTGCTTAATATGTGTTTGAAATGCATTTGTGAATTAAATTAAGTGATTATTGCTTATGAAATCAAGAGAATGAGATATATGTGCATACTTGTAGAAATGTTCATGTATTTGTTTTAAGATAAGAAAATGATTTTTTTTTTTTATAGATCGATGCGAAATCAATAATGAATTACAATTGCTATCAATGAGCTAATGTTTATATGAATATAATTCAATAAGAGGACGTTATCCTAAACTATGCATCGGTGGAAATTTTCGAGGACGAAAATCCTTAAAGGGGGGGAGAGTTGTGACACCCCTAAAGTGACCCTAGTCGGAAAGTGGTTTCGGGAGCGCTAAACCGAGTCACCAAATTATTTGAATATGATATCTATTGTCTAAAATATGTGAATATGAATGTGTGAAAGTTTTAAGCTTCGATTTAGTCGATTGCATGTGAATTTAGTAATAGGACTTATGTGTGACACTTTTGGAATGCGATAGGTTAATCTATAAGGACCTATTAATGCATGTTGTATAAAAGAAGGGTTTGCATGTCAAATTAGCCAAAAATCTAAATGGTGGCTGGCCATGCTATGGGGTAAGACATATTATAGACATTTTATGCTAAAATGTGTGGGAAGAATAATAAAAAAAGAAGGGAGTGGGAGGAGAAACCAAAGTTGTCTCCCCCCCCCCCATTGCCGTTAATGGAAGCAAGAAAGACTTCAACTTTTATTTTCTATCTTGCTTCCTTGTCTCTTGAAAAGGAAGCTAGAGAGGAGAGGCCGGCTGCATGTGGTGGAAAACCATGAAATTTGTTTGCTTATAAGTTGAAATTTTCAAGTAGAAGGCTAAAAAGGTGGAAGAAGGCTGTAGTGGAAAAGGGGATTAAGCTTAAGAGCAAAGAGGATCAAAGTCGGATAGGGGAAAAGAGGAAGTAAACGAATAGCCGTGGATATCTAGTCGTCGACCACTTCCGAGGTAAGTTTTAAGCGATTAAACGTTGAGTAAATTCAACCATAATAGGACATAATGAGTTGATTTAATAAGATATGATGTGGCCATGGTATGTCTTAAACTCAAATGGTAAGTTCATAAGTGTTTGGACTTGGAAA
Source organism: Gossypium arboreum (assembly GCF_025698485.1). Taxonomy (NCBI): domain Eukaryota; kingdom Viridiplantae; phylum Streptophyta; class Magnoliopsida; order Malvales; family Malvaceae; genus Gossypium; species Gossypium arboreum. The sequence goes on along the minus strand of NC_069077.1, from coordinate 78,573,489 downwards.
CTTAAGAGCAAATTGTAATAATTTGCTTGGACAAGCAGAGATAATGTGATTTTAGAAAATCACTATAAATTGTTGGTGTGGAATTATAGGCTGAATAAAATATGTAATCAAAGCTTAGTTGGTCTAGTTTTTATAAAAGAGACCGTGGAAGCAAAGAAATTTCCTATAAAGAGATATTTAAAGTTGTGTGGGACAGGTCGAATGACTCAAAATCCCCTCTTCATTTTAAGAAAATCACTATAATTTGTACGAAAATGGTTCTAGTTTCAGATGAAATCAAATAGAACATACTTTGAATTCGTACAATGAGAATTTTAATTAAGTAGTGAAGACTGGTCAAAGTTAGTCAAAGCGGTGAAACAGGGAAACTTTAAGAAAAATCTGGTATTGATTGGCCAAACCTAAAATTCTGAAAACTTTATGGATGGAAGATATACGAGTCTATATTCAGGGAAAATTAACGGCAAGTGATTTGGAGCCTTGTAGCTCCGGCTATAAATAATTTAGTGACCATTGCTCAGGAAAAACAGCTCGTAGTGAATATGTGATTTTGTGGTAAACACGGATAAAACTTGTTTTAGTTGCTCATAAGCTATTGATTAAACCCATACTTGAATTCTAACTCGTGATATTGTAAAATGATATATGAGTGTTAGATGGATCTTTGATATTAAAATTTGTGAAATTGTAAGTTTATGAGTATTCGAATATGAAATGATAGTATGGCGTGAAATTGAATTATTCATTGGAAAATGATTGATGTAGATTCGGCCAAGACCAAGTCTGTACATGATAGTATATGTGGTATGTGAAGTATATTAGAATAATTGTGATGTGAATACATGAAAATTTATATTTTGATTTAAGATTTTACGAGATGAATGTGAATGTGTATATATATGAGATAAGGCCTAATGGCCGATGTGATGAATGTGAAAGCATATACATATGTGATAAGGCCTAATGGCCGAAGTGATGAATGTGAAAGTGTATATATATGTGATAAGGCCTAATGGCCGAAGTGATGAATGTGAAAGTGTATATATATGTGATAAGGCCTAATGGCCGATGTGATGAATGTGAAGGTGTATATATGTGACAAGGCCGAATGGCCAATGTGATGAATGTGAAAGTGTATATATGTGATAGGGCCGAGTGGCCAACGTGATGGATGTGAAAGTGTATAAAGGTGATAAGTCCCGAAGGGCATTTGTGTCAGTACTATATCCGGGTTAAAACCCCGCAGGCTTTATGCGAGAATATTATCACTGATTAATGACCGTAGGCTTCGTGCTCGTACTATATCCGAGCTCTAATGACCCGATGACTACGTGTGGAGATTTTGTCCAGGTAAGCCTCGAACTAAAGGTTTTTCTGAAGATTCAAGTAAAGCGTAAGATTATGCGACTTCACAGTGACAATTAGTAATAAATACGTTCAATGCGTTAAGTTGGTCAGGTATGTATTTGAGATTATATTTAAGTTTGATTTAGACTAAATCACAAGGTCGTTATGTGATGCACATGTGAGTAAAGCAATGAGACGTTTCTATGATTATTGTGCATTTGGTCAATGTGGAAAGTCGTAAAAATATGTAATGTACCTATGATCATAAGAGGTCACCATCAAGTGAGAATTTATCGCCTATTACATATGATGAGACGTGCATATTCGGAAAAAGGGTTGGTATGCCGAAGGAAGAGTGAAGTAAAAATACGAACAACTATGTTATAATTTGATTGTTATCTGTTGACCTTGCTTGAAACTTACTAAGCATTTTAATGCTTACTCCGTGTACTTTGTTTCCTCTGTTTTATAGATCTCATTTGGAAGCTACAGGCTCGGGGATCGTCAGCAACTAGTCACACTATCACTATCCACTGTTTGGTACTGCTATGTTTTGGAATATCTTATGGCATGTATAGAATAGACTAGTAGTGAGAGGATATTTTGGTTAATGTATAGTACTACCCTTTTGTTGTAGGTCATGTACCTTTTGGTTTTGTGTAAATTTGGATAGCCATGCGAAAATGGCATAAGTATACTTTGATCATAGCATTATAATCGTTTTGTATGTCGTCCGTCGAGAGGTATGGAAATGTTGGTAACGGTTAGTCATGGGAATGGTTATTCATGATCACTTTTGGTAGATGTATGACAAACTCTAGTTGATCCATGGAGGGTCATGAAATAGGTAAAGTTTACCTTAAAAATAGATGCTGGCAGCAGCAGTGATGTGGATGTGAAAAATCTCTAAAAATAGTAGGAATGGAATTAAATAGCGAATAAATTATGTAATCGAACCTTGATGAATCTATTTTCATAGGAAAGTAACGAAACGTTCATATGAACATTATATTATGAGATGTCAAAGTTTTTGTGAGACAGGGCCAGAACGGTTTCTGGATTCCCTGATTTGACTTTGGAAATTCATTATAAATTAAACCGAGACATTTAAAAGTCATGCTATATATGTATAGATTCATTTTTGAGTCTAGTTTCTATAGAAACAAACGGCATCAGTATTGAAGCCCTGTACAGGGAGATATCCAAATCGTAATGCATGAAGGTCAGTGTAGTTGCACCCTGTAACAGGGGATGCTTTAACTAATAAACTGTATTAATTGGCCCAACCAAAAATTCTAGAAAAAAAATCTGTAGATGGATATATGAGTCTAGTTTTGTGGAAAAATTACAAACCTGATTTTCGATTTGTGGAACTCAAGTTATGATTTTTAAGGTGACAGTGACGCAGTTAGCCAGTCGTCTGGAAAATTTTTAATTGGACTGTGAGAGTAAATGAATTAGTCGGTTAGCACCTCGTGTTCGACTCCGGCAACGGTCTCGGGTACGGGGTGTTACACTGATGACACGATTACTTCAAAAGGATGTTAAATTTGAGTGGTCAGAAAAGTGTCAGCAGAGCTTCGAGTAGTGTAAAACATTATTGATACAGGCACCGGTGTTAGTTTAGCCTGAGTCGGGTAAAGAAATTGTAGTTTTCAGTGATGCATCGTTAAATGGCCTGGGTTGTGTTTTGATGCAGGAAGGGAAAGTTATAGCTTATGCCTCGAGACAGTTGAAGCCATACGAAAAGAATTATTCGACGTACGATATAGAGTTAGCCGCGATAGTGTTCACATTGAAAATTTGGCGTTATTACTTGTTTGGTGAGAAATACCATATTTATACTGACCACAAAAGCTTGAAACATCTGATGACTCAGAAAGATTTGAATTTGCGACAGCGGAGATGGTTAGAATTGCTAAAAGACTATGAATTAGTGATTGACTACCATCCAGGGAAAGCGAACGTAGTTGCTGATGGTTTGAGTCGAAAGTCCTTATTTGCTCTGCGTACTTTGAACACACAATTAGCTTTGTCTGACAATGGATCAATAGTAGCCGAGTTGAAAGCGAGACCATTAGTTCTACAGCAGATTTGTGAGGCTCAAAAATTTGATAATGAATTTCAAGCAAAACGAGCTCAGTGTGAGTCGACTTTTGATTCAGAGTTTTGAATAGGGCCTGATGACTGTTTGATGTTTCGTGATAGAATATGTGTACCAAGAAATTTTGAGCTCATTCAAAAGATTCTAAACAAAGTACACAGTAGTTGTTTATCAGTACATCCTGGAAGCATGAAAATGTATAACAATTTGAAACAGGTTTATTGGTGGCACGGCATGAAACGAGATGTCTCAGAATTTGTTTCGAAATGTTTTCTTTTTTAGCAAGTCAAAGCTAAGCATCAAGTCCCATCAGGTGTATTACAATCTATTATGATTCCTGAGTGGAAGTGAGATAGAGAAACAGTGGATTTCTTATCGGGTTTACCTTTATCGAAAAAGAAAAATGCGATCTAGGTTGTCGTTGACATATTGACGAAGTCAGCTCATTTATTTTGATACATGCTGATTTCTTGCTTGATAAATTAGTTGAGTTGTATATTTCCGAAATTGTGAGATTACATGGTGTTCCCCTATCTATTGTTTCGGATAGAGATCCAAGATTTACTTTGCGATTTTGGAAAAAATTGCAAAAAGCTTTGGGTTTAAAGCTGCATTTTAGCATTGCATTTCACATGCAAATAGATGGTCAACCCGAACGAGTTACTCAGATACTTGAGGATATGTTGCCTTGTTGCATTCTTGAGTTTGAAGGTAGCTGGGAGAAATATCTAATTGAATTTGCTTACAATAATAGCTTCCAATCGAGTATTAAGATGGAGTCGTACAAAGCTCTATACGGTCGTAAATGTCAAACATCGTTGTACTGGAATGAGTTCAGTGAAAATAAGATTCAAGGGGTTGATCTGATCAGAGAAACAGAAGAGAAAGTGAAAGTAATTTGTGATAATTTGAAAGCGATGTCAGATCGATAGAAATCATACGCGGATTTGAAACGGAAAGATATTAAATTTCAGATCGGAGATAAAGTATTTTTAAAAGTTTCACAGTGGAAGAAAATACTCAGATTTGGCAGAAAAGGAAAATTGAGTCCGAGATTCATCGGACAGTATGAGATTATCAAGCGAATTGGGCCAGTGGCATATCGATTATCTTTACCGTCTAAGTTAAATAAAATACATAATGTGTTTCATGTGTCGATCATTCCACGATACCGATCTGACCCTTCACATGTCATTTCCCCGATCGAGGTTGAAATTCATTCTGATATGTCATATGCTGAAGTACCGATTTGAATTTTAGCTCGTGAGATCAAAGAGTTGAGAAAAAAAAGAATCACATTAGTTAAAGTATCATGGAATTGACAAGGGATTGAAGAAGCTACATGGAAACCCGAGGATGCTTTGAGAAAACAATACCCGAACCTATTCACTGGTATGATTTTCGGGGACGAAAATCCCTAAGGGGGGAGAGTTGTAACAACCCCTTTTTAGTTAAATTGAAACAGTGATTTTGGAACCACAAATCTGAAGTTAAAATATTTATTTTATTATTTTAATAAGTTCTAAATCATGATAGATTGATTACGTGAAAGTTTCATAAAGAAATTTTACCGTTTAAATACTTAATTTGGTAAAAAGGACTAAATCGCGTAAATTGCAAAAGTACTGTTCTATTAGTTAAAGGTATTAAATAGCTATGGATCATTAAAGTAGAGGTCCTTATGTTGTAATTAGACCATAATTAAATTGAGTGGACAATAACGGGCGTAATATCATGAAATTTGGTGGTTTTTAATTAAGGTTAAAATTGTAATTTAGTATTTAAGTTAAAATAAATAAAACAAAATGAACTCATTATCTAATATCATCATCTTCAACCATACATAGAAAAGAAGAAAATCTATTTCATTAGGGTTCATTCGACCAAGTTTTCATGGTCTATTAAGGTACGATTTTTGACCTGTTTTTAATGATTTCTGCGTTTTTTAGATCGTTGCAACTAGTACTAGCTAGCCCAGGGACTAATTTGCAAAATGTTAAAAATTTGGAATGATTCCATTGATGAATACATGAGTATTGTGAAGTTTCTTGATAGATTATGAATGGTTGTTGATAGTTAAGCAAGTTTTCTTAAGTGATTTTTGATTAAAATACATAATAGGGATTAAATTGTGAAATGTGCAAATTGACTGGTTGAAATGTCAAATAAATAAAAGTTTTAGGTTGTTAGGGACCCATATATAATTCATCCAAGTATGGATTTTGTTAAATTATGTGAATTTTGTGTTTTGTGAAATAAGGACTAAATCGTTAAAAGTGTGAAAGTTTAGGGGCTAATGTACAAATAGGCCTAAATGTATGTTTTGGATTAAATTGAATGAATAGATGATTAAATAAGTTAATTTTGAATATATTTAGATCAAAAAAAGGATCGGGGAAAAGATAAAGTTATCAACTCGATTCGCTATTTTCACATCCGAGGTAAGTTCGTATGAATTAAGCATTGTAATAATTATGCTTTTAGTGCTTTGATATTACATAAATTGTATATACGAGACTATAGATATGTTCGATGATAAACCGATTATTTTTGGCACTTAGTGTATGATACGACATAACTTCGACTATATATGGCACTTAGTGTGCGATTTGACATAGCTTCGGCTATATATGACACTTAGTGTGCTATTTGAGATACCTTTGACTATGTATGGCACTTAGTGTGTGAGATATCGAGTGCAGCACTTAGTGTTCGAGATATCGAGTATGGCACTTAGTGTGCGAGGCATTGAGTAATCAACTACATTCCGTGTTTGTATGAACTTTTTATGGGTTGGTACATGTATGTACATGTATATTATCAGTTTAAAATCGAAGAAGTTACAAAGTTTGTATATAAGCTTATGAATAAGCAGTTAAAAGGTTTGCTAGTAATCTTAAAGTACATGATAATATGTTTAGATTGATGAATGTTGTATTTGTGATTAGTTAAGTTTATATCATACGAGCTTACTAAGCTATGAAGCTTACTTTATGTTATTTTTCTATGTTTTATAGTGAATCAAGGCTAGCTCGAATCCTAGAGTTGTCAAGAACATCATCACACTATCAAACGTCTAAGTTGGTAATTTTGGATTATACATTTTTGGCATATGACATGTATAGGATGGATGTGGTATTTTGGTTGTGATTATAGCCATGAGATTTGACCTATAAATTGTATATGTTTTGGTTTGTATATATATAGCCATGAGTGATGGCTTATTTTGGTATGTTTGGTATGAATGTGGTTATTTATAAGGAAGTTATGTGAGGTGAATTATGGTAAATGAACTATATAGATTGATATTGTTTTGACATGTATTTGGCTAAGTAGATGGTAGTGATTTGAGATTTGGAATAGATGAAATTATAATGCCATGAATTGTGCATTTGGTTGATGATTTTGGCTGCCTCATTGTTTGATGAAATGGTACCATTTTAGTTGTTTAGGTAAGCATGAATAAGGGTGGCAAATTGGCCTTGCAAATGGCCTATTTTTGTCCACATAGGCAAAGACACGGGTATGTGTCTCAGCCGTGTGTGACACACGGTCATGGTACACGGTTGTGTGTCTCCCGGTGATGAAATTAAATTGAAATCAGTATACTCCACATGGTCTCATACACGGGCATGTGACTGGCCGTGTGATACAAGTCAGTATACTCCCTAATTGGCACACAGCCTAGCACACGGGCGTGTGACTTGGTCGTATTGCATAAGTCAGTATATCCTACAGTTTTGGCATGGCCTAGCACACGGCCTGGCACACGGGCATGTGTGGCCACTTCGAAGGGCACACGAGCTAGACATACAGGCGTGTCGTTGGCCATGTGACCCATGTCAATATGTATGCCCTGTTTTCACACGGGTGTGTCTGGAGCCGTGTAAGGCAGACGGCTTGTTTACACGGGCGTGTGACCCCTGTAAGTTTGAGAATTTTTCTAAGTTTCCAAAATTTTCATATGTTATCAGTTTAGTCCTGAACCACTTCTAAAGCATGTTTAAGGCCTCGTAGACCCTTATAAGGGACAATATGATTGTGTTGAATGATTTATGAGAATGAATGCTTTATGCTCGATAAATGTCTGTTATATGTTGTGAATTGATTTGTAACCCTACTCCGGCGCCGGATACGGGTTAGGGGTGTTACAATAAATCTTTTGAAACCATACTTAGGGGATGCGCTTCTTGTAGTTGCTTACTAGTGGATCGGCCTGAAAGCATGCCCAAAAAATGGGAGGGTTCGGGTAAAAATATAGGCCCAAAAAATGGGCTTGGACAAAAAAGAGGCTCATTTAAAAAACGGACCAGGCCTCAGGTAAGATTTTTTTGGCCCAGGCCAGGCCCAACCTGGCTCGACCCGACCTAAATTATATCCTAAATTATTTATTTTATTTTTAATCATTTTTAATTTTTAACTTTACCCTTTTTTAAGTTTTCATTTTTATTTCGTGATGCCTTCCTCTTCCTCCCCCTTATTTCCATTTCCAAAATTCAAATCCCTAGCTCACCACCACCTCCATCGATCCTTCGATCCAGCTATCTGTTGGCCACCTCCAACTAGCCTTAAGCTCAGCTCATTGTCTCTAGCTTCTTCATTTGCGGTCTCGGTGCTCCCCACAAGGCTTGTAAGATTCTTCTTCATTTTTGCTTTAGTTATTATTTGAGTTTGGCTATATAAATTAAGTCTCTTTGGTCCTTACTAAGGTTCCACATACTGCTGCTGTTGAAGAACCTCATACTACTGTTGTGCCTTACTTTATCTCAGAAAGCCTCTTCTTCTTCCTCATACTACCCACAACATAGTAAGCTTCTTCTTCTTCTTCTTTTTAAAATATCTTTAACTGTAGCTATTGGTTTTTTGCATTTCAATTATTTTGGTTAGTAATGCACTTATGCTGGTTGTTGGATCTATTGGTTAGTAATGCTGGTTGTTAATATATTTTTAACAGTTTCTTCTTTTTTCTATTCTTTTTGAATAATTCTTCTTCTTTTTTTAACTTTATCAAAGCTTGGTTTTGTGTTTTGTTTTAGTAATTGAGATTTATTCAAACTTTCAAGTGCATTACATTATTCCTATGAAGCTTTAGTTCTTCTTGAAGAATTTTTATTTATTTTTTTAAGCATTAATCTATTAGAATTAGGAAGAATAATGTGGGTTCTATTTATTTAAAAACAAAAAGATGAGACATAAGAAATTATAATTTCCAAACAAGTTTTTATTACAAAAGAAAAACGCCTATCGTAGCCTTGTGCCACCTTTAGGTTAAAAATATTTGTATGCTCTTTGTTTATGCCATTAATTCGTATTTTTTTATTTGCTTAATTTGCAATGAAGAAAATGGATGTCAATTTCAGCACAAAAGTGTATTTATTCTTTTATTCTTTAATTTTCCACTCACCAATTACCATATATCATACAAACAATATTTCATTGTAATAACAGTTCCATAATCCTTACATCAACAATAATAAAAATATATAATTATGTCAAATAAATAATATGTCAAAATCTATATAAGATATCTATAAGTAGATTTGTATGTATGTATGTATGTATGTATGTATGTATGTATGTATGTATGTATGTATGTATGCATGCATGCATGTATACAATCATTGGAACAGTATGCCTTATCATCTGAATATAGTCACTGACTGTTCTTTTTTGTTTGTTTATATATATATGCATGGATCTCACAAGTGAAATAGTATTGGCTAGTATAAAACAAAAAGAATAGTACACTTGGACAAGCTTAAACAACACATCGAGAGGGTTCTGTAGACTATTCCAACATCTAATCTTTATATGTATATAATCTTTTCAAAGATCTTTAAATAAGATGAAGCCATTTGGTCTCAATTATAAATTGTCCAGAAACTTGTCCATGTCATAGTTGTGGAGCCTTAAGGCTTTTATCTCGAGGTGGCACCCATTTTAGCAATAAAGTGTGAGTGTTTTTTATTTTTGTTATTCATGATTGACATCTAATCAAAGCCAAGTCTATATATGTTCCATTTTGTTTGCCTTTCTTTTGAATCCTTCATAAGAAACCAACTACCATGTCTTCCAAACAATAATGTTAAACCCTCAAATAAAATTTATTTTGTTGAATGAGAAAAAATTATAAAACCAATATTTCCTACAGTGAAGACAAATCGTATAATAATTATTATATTTTTTTAGTATGAAAATTAACTTTTTTTTTGTTTATTTGGATTTCAGGACTTGAGTTTTTATGACTATGGCTTGTTCGAACACTCCTATACCTGTGGACGATGGGTTTAATGAGTATGAAAGTGCTCTCAAACGTCAAAAGTCTACCACTTCAAAGGTGTGGAATGAAATGACAGCTTGAATGCGAGAAAAAAAATGAATTGAAGGCACAATGTAATCATTGTAAGAGTATCTTCTCTGTTAAATCTTCTAGTGGAACCTCTCATTTAAGACATCATCTAAATCAATGTTTGAAAAAAGTTAATAATGACATCACTCAATACACCATAGCCACATAACCATCATTAGGAGGTGGTCCATCTTTAAAAAACTAAAAGTTTGATGCTAACGAGTGTTGTCGAGCAGTTTCTACTTTTCTTGTATGTGGCAAGCATTCATTTAGGACAGTTGAAGAACTGGGATTTAGATACATGATGAGAATTGCTGGTCTTAATTTTAAGAATATAAGTAGATTTACAGTTGCTAGGGATGTCCTAATGTATTTTACAAAAGAGAGAGATCATGTTAAAGAAGAGTTGACTAAAGCACCTGGTTTAATCTGTCTAACTTCTGATAATTGGAACTCAGAGCATACTAATGATGAATATATTTGCATTACTGCTCATTGGATTGACAAAGATTGGAAGCTACAAAAGAGAATCATAAGGTTTAGAGCTTTATTTCCTCCGTATGATGGTTTGAACACAGCGGATGAATTTGTTTTGTGTTTATCTCAATGGGGTATAGATAAGAAAATTTTTAGCATCACTTTAGATAATACTTCCTTATAATGATGTTATGGTTTCTTGTCTTAAAAATCGTTTTCATGTGAATCGAGCTATTTTGTGTGATGGTGCTTTTTTTCAAGTTAGATGTTGTTCACATATATTGAATCTTATAGTTAAAGCTGGTTTGGAACTTGCGGATGATATTGTTGGTAAGATTCAAAATAGAATTAAGTACATAAAAAAAGTCGAGAATTCATAGGAAAAGATTTTATGATGTGGCCGACAAAAGTTTTCATTTGATTGTGACCAAAAAGTTGCGTCAAGATGTGTAAGTGAGATGGAATTCTACTTATTTGATGCTTGAATCTTCTTTTTACTATAAATATGTGCTAGATTATTAGGGCCAACAGGATAAAGATTATCAAATATTTGCACTTTCTAACGAGGAGTGGAGAAATATTGTTATTCTTTGCAAATTTTTGAAAGTCTTTTATGATGTGACTTGTGTTTTTTCTGTTTCTAATTATCCAACGGCTAATCTTTATTTTAGAGGGGTTTGGAAGGTTCACAAGGTCTTGCTTGATACAGTTAAAGGTCCTTATTCTTTTTTAACTCCAATGGTTAAGCAAATGCAAAAGAAATTTAATAAATATTGGGTTGAGTATTCGTTGATATTGTCATGTGCTGCAATTTTATATTCTCATTACAAGTTGAATTATGTGCAGTATTGCTTTACTACAATCTATGGTATTCATGATTCAGATTTTGTTGAAACCATTCTTAGTAATCGTAGACTCTTATTTGACGAGTATGTTAAGAAATCCAAATCCACGTCTTCCTCTTTGCTTGAGAGTTCTAAACGTTTTAGATAAAGATCTTGTAACACCCTAACCCGTATCTGTCATTGAAATGGGTTACGAGGCATTACCAAAAAAAAATACCAATTAAATTGACTTTTCTTACATCTTAAACCACCAAGAATATTATAACATTAAATACTTATCAAAATCAATAATCATATTCGATAAATATCAAATTCGAACCAAACTTATATATGTATATATATAAAACAATGTTCACATATTTAAAATTTGCAAAGTTTATTTCTTTATATCAATCACCTTAATGTCATTTTTTTATACTTAAATAATACTCCATCATAACACATCACTGCATACATCAAATATATGCCAAGATCCATTTCGTTAATTGTATATAAAACAAATTAATTATCAACATCTGTGTGAACTCACATTAAAACCAAATGAAAGCATATTGCATAATTTAATATACAATTACACATACTATAACATGTGTAACACCCCTCGCCCGTATCCGACGCCGAGACAGGGTTCGGGGTGCTACCAGACTCAACTCGAGCATATGCATATAAAATCGGGCCATAAAATTTCTTTTAACTTAGAACTTTTCGTTCACATGCATTATGTCCCTTAAACAAACTCACGAGGCCCAAAACCTACATTAGAGACCGTTCGGGACTAAACCGAGAACTTAAGAAAACTTGGAAAATTCATGCTTTAAGGCTCCACACGCCCGTGTGGGTATAGACCGTGTGGTCACACACGTCCGTGTGGCTTGGCACATGCCCGTGCCCTTAGCCCGTGTGCAAGACTGACTTTATAACATGGCCATGACACACGCCCGTGTGGTCTACCTGTATTCAACACTAACTTTAAATTTTAAGTGCAGGGGACACACAGCCATAACACACACCCATGGGAGTGAGCCGTGTGCCACACACGGCCTAGACACACGCCTGTGTGGACAAAAAGGAGGCCATTTTTCCAAGCTATTTTGCACAACTTACACAAGATCATTTCAATATACCAATTCATCCATAGAAAGAACATTATATGCAGTTACCAAAATGAATAATAGCCATTATTCTAGGCTTAATACAAAATGAAAGGCTTTTGACTTAAGCCAAAATACATAACCAATTTCTCATTAAATCAAACATCCTAGTCTAGCCCTATACATGCCATACTGAAAAGAAGATTTTTACTATACCAAGTGCTTCGATTGATAGTGTGATCGATATCTCCGACTTCAAAGGATCCTTGAGCTAAATAAGCGGCACTGAAAGAAAAGGGAAAGGAAAGAGAGTAAGCATAAAGGTTAGTAAGTTGCATATAAATAAATATACAACAACAATTTCACCATTAGTCATCATGCTCATAACTCAAAGGTAAGTATAAACTTAACTTACTCATTACCGTTTACTCAAGCCATATTTTCTAATTTGAGCTCATTACTCATTGATTACCAAATAAGTACCTGTATCACTCACAACGTTATTATACTTTCCTTCTTAAATCACTTTCTTAACCTTTAAAATTTAACCTTTCGGAATACTACCGAATATTCTATAAGCCTCAAACATGGGATATGTTGCCGATGCCATGTCCCAGACATGGTTTTACACTGGCTATCATCATCGAGGCTGATACCATGTCCCAGACATGGTCTTATACTAGCTGTCGTCTATACGTACTGATGCATGTCCTAGACATGTCCTACACTAGCACAACTCTTAACCGATGCGTGTCCCAGACACGTCTTACACTGGCTATCATTGTCGAGGCCGATGCATGTCCCAGACATGTCTTACACTGGCACACAAGTAATCCGAATTTTATGGCATGAATATCTGGTTTGTTTCCGGGGGTTCCAACTAGATCTATCTACTATCTTAATCATTAATATGCATTCTCATTTCACGATCTAACAATTCATGCTATGTCAAATCAATGACAATTCAAATACATGCATTAACAATATAATCGTATTATTTACGTATAACTTACTTCGGTTTACAAAATGTACTAGACTAGTCGGTTTAGTCGGATTGCTTGACTTTTCCCCGGTCTAGGTTCGATTTTGGCAAATCTTGATCTATCATAACAAAATGCACTCATTTAGTCACTAATTACCATTAAGCAATCATAAATTCACATCTTTGGTAAAATGACCATTTTGCCCCTAGACTTTGGCAAAATGACCATTTTACTCATATGCTAGAAATTCAATTTTTATCGAATTTCTTTGTATTTTAAGCCTATCCAAACTCTTTTTACTCTTATAGTAACCCCAAAATTCCACTATTTCCCACACTTATCACCTATTTTGCAACTTATGCAAAATAGTCCTTTTTGGTGTTTTCATGCTAACACCTTTCACAAAAGTTATTTATAACACAACTAGGACTCATATTCTTCCATAAAAGTCAGCAAACACTACAAATCTATTCATGTCAAAACCCTAAACTCTTAACCATTTTGCAAAATAGACCCTTCATTTGAAAGCTCATGCTTTAAGGGTCTCAAAAATGTAAAAATTTTCAAGAAAACTCATTAAAATCACTTACTTGTGAGAGGAACAAGTTGCTGAAATTTTTGAAGCTCAAAACCTTTAACAATGGCTGAAAAATTGGTGGAATGAAGAGAGAATGAAAGAAAAAAAAATGATAACTAGGCTTAGGTATTATTATATTACACCTTATGTCATCAATTTCACCTACAGTTGACTTTTCAACATTTCCATCTACCATGGCTGGCCATCACTTAATTAATGACCCAATTTCACTTTAAAAAACCCCCCCAATTTATGATACATGGCAATTTGGCACTCTTAACTATCAATTTAAGACTTTTACACTTTATGCGATTTAATCCTTTTTCGCAATCAGGCTCACAAACATTAAAATTGACTCACCAAATTTTTCATGTACTAATATAATCATACTATAACCTCATAATATTAATAAAAATAATTTATCTCAACTTCGAATTTGTGGTCCCGAGACCACTGTTCCGATTGGGCCCTAAATCGGGCTGTTACAACATTGCCAAATATATTAATATTCCACATATATATATAGTATGTAACCTACTCAAAAGTTAAAGGCCAAACTAACATTTGAGTACAAGCTAAAACAATCAACGAAATCAATCATAAAACACATTCATTACTTGTAACACCCAAAACCCGGCCTAGACGTTATGGCTGGATCCGACGTGCCACATCAAAGTGTTCAAAACATTTCAGGTTGTTGTTCTTGGAAAAAACTTACTTAGTGTTTTAAAAGATAATTTCAATGTAGGTTAAAGTGAATGGAAGCTGTGCACCAAGTAGGAAACCGAGAAAGAGGAGGTGAGTCCATCGGACTGCTTAAGTACCAAGCTCCCTTCGGATCCAATCCTAGACATGCACACCGCCATTGCCACACCTTAATGTCATGTATATTTCCAGGAAACCAATTTGATTAAATCCTTTTTAGGAAAAGTGAATAATTTTGAAAAATATTTTCATTGCGGAAGCTTTACTTGTTGTCGTGTTATTTTGAAATCAATTACTATTTTTGTAAATGCGCCCTAAAAGCTATTCAATTTCGACAGTTAAATATAAGTAATACCTATATTAATAAAACATATTAAAACCATAAAAATAAAAAAAATAATTAAGCGGCCTTATTACATTTAAAAAAAACCCAAAACCTTAAGCATAAATTAAAGGATGTCCAGTTCACCAGAATAAAAATCGAATTTGCAGAACGTGTGGTCACTCCGAATCCCTCACAGCTCCAGACCCACTATGGTTGGGGATTACCTGCATGGATGAAAATAAAGGGGTGAGTTTGGGGAAACTCAATGTGTAAATTAACCCAACCATAGCCTATATCGGTTCAAACCACAGAAAACAGAATAAGTTGGCCTTAGCCCAGAACAGAAGTCAGAATAGAGCCCATAGGCCCATAACAGAATAGAACAGATATCACATGTTTATGCAAAACCCAACCCATATCTAACCACATGCACCCCCATACCAACCTTTCACCATGTGGGGTGACTACTCGACCTACCCAACCGCTACACGCCACAGAAATATGCAGCATGACTGCCAGAACAGATAATGTGACTGAGTCACCAGAACAGATAATTGTGGCAAAGCCACCAGAACAGATATATGTGGCAGAGCCATCAGATCAGATAATTGTGGCATAGCCACCAGGACGCTTCGTCCATAATATAACCCATGTCCCCATGCAGCAGATATACAATCATGGCATACATCATACAGAATTAAATCATCATGCTTTTCAGTCAAAAGTAACCCTAAGGGTATAATGGTAATTTTGCACCTAGGGGTATATTAGTAATTTCTATACATAAGAGTATTCAAGTAATTTCACTATTCTTAAGGTTTCCATGCATAACATAGCCATTTACGTACGACCAGAAACACTTACCGCGTTTTCTTACCGAATTGGGCCCGTTGGCCCACTATCCCGATTTTGGCCCATTAAGCCCAAAAAATCGAAATGCACGGAATCGTGCACTTTGCAATTGTATCACTTTAATTTACCATGTACATCAAACAATTAATCTCACGAGCATTCGCACACTCGCATGTTCTCAAAATACTAACTTTTCGACATTTCATGTTTTGCCGATCTAGTCTATAAGAAGGTGTCAGTTATACACCTGTTTGCGACGATATGCTGACAAGATCCACACACGAACTGCCTATAATTGGATTACTAACACGTTAATCTAACTATCAAAAACGACTATGTATTAACCTCTTACCATATTCGGCCAACCCTGCCTAAAACCCTATTGCTCTTACCTTCTTGCCGAAATATGGATTAGATCCAAGGATCCAACCGAATAGTCTTCAAGTCCTTCGCTGCACGCTCCCTTGTTCACGCCAATGCTTACACATTCAAAAAAGAAAGAGGCATAATGCCCTTAGTGCAAACGTTAGCCCCCTTGAGGGTTTCGACTTTTTCTTAAAACATGTATGATTAACGCAAATTATTTCAACAACTTACCTATCGTTGTTCGGCTTAAAAGAGTGTGCCTATCCACGATCCTAACCTCAATCTACCGTACTCGTGAGAAGAAACAAATTCCAACAACCCAAGTTTCTGCTTCCTCCACCATAGGTTTATAGATTTCGGCTTTTATAAGTAAGAGAAGAGAAGTTCAGCTACCACAAGATTCGGCTCTTGGAGAATATGGGAGATGGTAACAATAATGAATGCGACAGAGAAAGAAGGGTATGAGTTCGATTATGAGGAAAAGAGAAGATAGAAGAAGGAAAAAGATGAGAAAAGAGGTAGTATTCGACTATGGAGAAAACAGCACAGTGAGGGGTTTCTAGGTTCGGCTAAAAGAAAAAGAAAAGATGAGCAGAGAATTTGGTTTTGTGGTTGTGAAGTCGGCACAAGTGAAGTCTTCGATTTTTAGCAAAAATAAAAGGGGAGAGAAGAGAAACCTAATTTTCGGCAGAACAAACTAAATAACCTAGTCCCGAAATACAAAAGAATTCGACAGCCCTAGACCAAATGCCAAAATTCCCAACATAAGGTGCCCTAGCCGAATGTGCACTTGCAGGGTCCCCTATACGGCCAACTCCTACTTCATACTCAGATTCCTTGATTTTCTTCCCTTATCAGCTCCTAAATCTTCTCCCCTTATCAGCTCCTAAATCTTCTTCCTTATCCCCTCCTTACTCAATCACCTGAGCAACTCAAACTCCTCCTGGCAGTCTTTTACTTAAGTTCCATTGCTTACCCTTTCTAAACATAAAAAATAATTACCTTAATATGCTGTCTTTGTGACTTGAACCTTAACTCTCCCTAGCATCCACACGCCACTTTTATAGCCTTCCCAGTGGCGTCACATGCCACTTTACCACCTGTTTCTTTGTGTTTTATTTTACCCAATTAATACTTAAAAACCCAATTAACCAGAATCCCTTTTTCCTATGAAACTAAAATTAACTAAAGTTACCGAGTTTTAACTTAAACTTGGGTCTTCTAGAGGCCCACTAATATAATTAAACCTATGTCAAACAGACAAAACACAGAAATTTTAAATTTGCCAACATACACAGAATTCCCGAAAATTGGGACGTTACATTACTTACCATTTAATAACCAAATTTATCAAACTAATAAACTACCATCCATCACTTTAATTATATTACATTTCATAATTCCATCATTAACATTTATTATACTTATTATCTTTCATAGCCAAAACATGTTACTTAAAACCACACATACATTCAAATCTTCCATCACCAAAATACAAAAACATAATTCATTAAACATTTTAATCAAGATCATATAAAACTAAATTTTACCATAATAAGCAAACCAATTGTGTATCACATGGTACCTAGCACAACATCACACATACCAGGCTCATAACTACATAACCAAGGTGAACACCAACCAAATTTAACAAGACTGAATTTAACATCAAGCCATTTTCCCATGGCTATTATACAAACCAAAATCAAACATTTCAAAAACACTTTCTAGCCTATACATGCCATAGTTCGAGTTCAAATATTTAAATGCCGAAATCGTAGATAGTGTGAAGAACTTTGCTGACGATCCCCGAGCTTGTAATGTGAACCCAAAATCTATAAAAATAGAACAAACATAACACACAGAGTAAGCTAACTTAGCTTAGTAAGTCATAAGCAAATGAATATTTCAATAATATTATCAACTTAATTAAACTAAGCCAAATATCATTATATATCCAACTATACTTCCACACATTTACACAAACTCATAAAACAAAATTTAACTTCATATACCAACATCATTCATTTGGCCGAATAAGCGAGATCAAATATAATATCACATATATGCATACCTATGTGGCCAAATATGCAAGATCAAATATAATATCACATATGTGCTTACTTATATGGCTGAATATACAAATTCAAATATAATATCACATTTTTGCATACCTTTATATCCGAATATACAAGATCCAATATAACATCACATATGTACATACCTATGTGACCGAATATTCAAGGTCATTTAGCTCAGTTTACTTGCTCAATTATCACATCAACAGGAAGTCTCACCAGCACAAAACCTGCTAGGCATAAGCCTGAATCACACATCGGCACAAGGCCTGCTAGACTCAAAGTCTAATTTTATTCACCGGCAATAAGCCTACTATGCATAAAACCCGATCAAATTCACCAGCACAACGCTTGCTAGGCTCAAGGCCCGAATATCACTATTATAAAACTGTTTCGTACACAATTCATATAACAAAAACTCCAGATATTTCATATCGATCATACGGACTTTCGAATGATATAACTTAGTAGAATTAAACTCAAATACAGTATTTCTATATTTAAACACATCCGGCTAGCTCTTTTATGAATCTATAGTTTCCAAAACAGTATATTAAACTAAGTTACATTCAAGATAAATGATGTTTAATTGCTTAAAGACTTACCTCAGATATCGACGAACGTTGTAAATCGGCTATTCAACTATTTTTATTTTTCCCCGATCCAAGTATGATTTCTTTTGTTCTTGATCTATATAATTTCAAATTAACCTCATTCAAACACAATTTCTTTCAATATAATCCAACTACACATAAATGAGAAAATTACCATTTTACCCCTACTATTTCATACTTTTACAAATTAGTCCTAATTGCACAAAACACAAAATACACAAAATCTCACCACATCATAGTTAGGCTGAATCTTCCTTATACTCATACTAGTCCCTATATTTCATTTATTTTGTATTTTAGTCCTTCAATTTATTATTTTTGCAATTTAGTCCTAATAACTTAAAATTATCAAAAACTCCAATACAAAACATGTTAATCTAAAACATATATTACATATTTTATCATCAAACAACAAAAATCTCAAGCTCTCATCAATGACATAACTCAAAATATTTAGCAAAATCAAAAATTCAAGTATGGGTCGGATAGTATTTGAAGCAACAATCTCAAAAACGTAAAAATTATCAATAACCGAAACTGAACTAACCTTGAATCAAGCTTGAGAAATGACCGAATATACCAAGCTTTAGTTTCTTTTCTTTCTTTTTAGTTTCGGTCACAAGTATGAACAAAATGCATGCCTTTATTTTTTTTTTATGTTATAATATATTATATATATCATTTATTATTTACATTTTAACCTTAAAATTTTAATTATAAATCGATATAAAACATGCCTATAACTGTCCACTCATATAGGAAATGGCCTAATTACAACATAAGTATTTCCATTTAAAAAGACAACAACAATTCAACGCTTACATTAAACTATCAAGTTTTCATTTTACGCGATTAAGTCCTTTTATTTAAACAAATAAACAATCAAATTTTTATACGAAACTTTCACACATGTAAATTCACATATAATAAATACGAAAAAATAATATTTAAATATTTTTCTGACTCGAATTCGTGGTCTTAAAACCACCTTCCGATTAGGGTCTAAATCCGACTGTTACAGATCTTGTTGATTCTAGTTTGCATCAACACAATGTTAATAGTGTTGATTTTGGGTGAGACTTTGATGAGAGATGATTATAAACGGTATTTAAATGAATCTAGCACTAAGAGTGAAAAGTCACAGTTGAACATTTATTTGGAAGAACCGGAGCTTGACTTGAATAGTCAAACAAATGTTTTGGATTATTGGAGCAAAAGTTCAGTTCGATATAATGAGCTTTCATTATTGGCTTGTGATCTTTTAGCAATTCCAATATCGACTGTAGCTTCCGAATCGGCTTTCAACACTTTTGAGGAGTTCACTTAAGCTAACAACGGTTCAAGCCGTTGTTTGCCTTGATGATTGGATGCGAGTTAAGGGATTTTCAACGGTTAATTATTATTCTCGTTTTATTGTTGTAATTTTATATTTTTTTTATCAATTTGATTATCTAATTATTTATTCTTATTTCATGTTAGAAATTAGTTGCAAGAATGATGAGAACAATGAGGACGATGTTTATTCGATTGCTTTTTAGATTACCTTCCTTTTTAATTGTTGATAATTTAATTTAGCTTACAATTTATAATTTGTTATAAAATTAAATATGTTGATTGGTTAATGTATAGATATTCTAGTTGGTTGATTATATTTTACAAGTTTTTAGTGCAGTTTTGGTGTTGTTGGTGATGTTTTTTCTGCTATTTGGTGTTATTTTTATACTGTTTGGTGCTATTTTGATACTGTTTTGGTGCTACTTTTTATGGTGTTTTATTGTTCTTTTTTAGCTATTTATTATTTTGTCTGTTGTCGTTTTAATATTATTTCGATATTATAGAACTTTTGTTTTAGTATTAATTTGGTTATTATTTTAGTTCTAACTTGTTTCAATTTTAATATAACCACTTTTTATTATATTTGCAATTTGTGTATTGTTTTAAGAATTGTTTTAGTATCATTTTTTATTTGTTTCTTGTTTTAATATTTGTTTTTATGTTTTTAAATGTATTTGAATTATTATATTTTAAAATTTTTTATTTAATAAAATAAGCTAAAAAATTAATATGGGTCGGGCTGGGCCGGGCCAGACTCAAGCTTAAAAATTTTATTTTGGGTCGGGCCAAGCCTAGGCCTGAAAAACGGGCCTAAAATTTTGTTTGGGCCCGACCCGCACCCGGCCCATGCTCAGATCTACTGCTTACCTTATTAATAGGATGCCGAGACCCTTAATTTCAAGAGTTCCTTGAAAACTTTAAAAGAAAAAAATGTTAATACTGTTCTACCAAGCATATTTGGGTGTGTTTGTTTTGTCAATGATCGGAATGTTGGTATATTCATTGGAGAATTTTTGTTAGTATGGATGGATGTTACTTTCCAAGAAACCAAGTCCTCTTATGGAACTTTTTGATATAAAATTTTGTTGGACATTTACTTTGTATCTTAGGTGCGGGCATTCATTTATTTGATATATGACTTGTTGGCATGCAAAGCTTCAAAAATAGGATAGTAGCAAAGCTGGATGTATGAGAGTTCTAACAGCTTCAATGACATGTAGGTGTCATTATTCAACTAAGGCTATCTGTCAAGAAGTATATAGAGGTGAAATTAAGTATTTATTCCATGAGTTTTTAGATAGGATGTCAATCGTTAAAATTATCCACCACCAATGTAAAATGATAAAATATGTGTTAAACCATCGTTCTAGTAATTGGTGTAAGGTTTGAAAAGCTTCTAGAACTTCGGTTTTTTGTTTTAAGGTGAATAACCACATGCATTTGGAAAATTGGTCAATAAATAAAACATAATAGTTCTTTTTGTCAATAAATAAAACAAAAGAGGATCCCCCACAAATTACTATAAAGTATTTACAATATCGTAGTACTTTGTAAGGAATTTTTAGAAAAAGTCTGGCAGTGCATTTTCTTGGAATAACAAGAATTATGAATAGAAAAGGTACTAAAACCAGAAACAAGACTTGAAAATTGGCTTAAGATTTTATTTAAAGTATGTTGATTAAGATGACTTAACCGTTAATGCCATAGATGAAAGGGAACAACAACATTGCATTAAGAGAGTAAGGATGTTACCTGATGGCCGTTCATACAACCCACCTTTATTTTTTCTACATAGAAGAGGCATCATATTCTTAGATCTTTCACAAAAAAAAGGAGAAGAATTTAATAGATGTATTTTATTGTCATGACAAAATTGGGAGACAAATAACGTTATTTTTTTATGGCAAGAGAGTACAAAGTATTAAGTCATTTAAACTAATGATTTGATGCACTTATGTTCACGTTACCGTTACCGATACCGATACGAGAGATTGGAATCATGTTACCATTTCCCATAGCTATTTCTTCATAACCACGATATTCATGTACTAGTGTCACGGGTGAAAGTGCAAAGCCTGTGACCATGGCACAAGATGCGCCCCATGAAGGTCTGTCGATAAGATGAGGATCATTTAGTACACGAGAATTGGCCCGATTCAAAGAACTGTTGGAGAAGCCTGTCAGATTGAAGCCTGGTTGGCCCGATAATGAGGATATGACAACTTAGGCTATTATCGCAACTAATCTTAGAAGATAGAGGGAATCATACTTATAAAGATTAGATAGAATTTGATATGACATATCTTGTAAATCCCTAGAATCAAGGGATATGGTCGATCTTGTCCGTCGATGTAACTTAATCTTATCCATCAGTTTTGAGGGAGCTCAACTATAAATAGAGAGCCTCCCCCTCACTTTTAAATCATTCCTTTGTATGTGAATTCTTAAAAGTAATAGAATACTGAGAGTATTTACGCAAACACCTTGTGTGCGATCTTTTTTGTGGCTTTCTGTAGTTCTTTGTTGCTTCTTTTGGCATAAGTTTGCTTTTGCTCTACAATTAGTGCCTTGGACGAGTTCTTAAGGAATCCTCACTTAAATAAAAGCTGACTTAGGCGAGTTTGGATGAACGAATCGCCTAAGATCGCACGGATCACGAGACAAAAGATCTAGCCCTGTGACACTAGGGAGAGGCTTTAAGCATCAAAGGCAATATGATGTGTGGCTACACTATTAACTATCAAAAGAGCTTTTTGAGAAGTGTTACAAGCAGTAAAGTTTGCTCGAGATTATAGATCGTTGTGTGACCAAGTTCTACAGACTTTAGTAGCATGACCAAGGCGATCACATGATTGACAATAAGGATTGTTGTTAAAGGGCTGCTACTAATTGTTTCTTCTAAGACGCCATGGTTGTGCTGCCATGGTTAATTGTTGGTAAGTATGTTTGAACACAGATGTCTGTTGCTGGTGTTCTGGGAAGTAGTTTGGTTGTCTTTTACATAATAAAAACTGTTATAGGAGTGGATAATGGTTTATGGTCTTTTTTATGCTTTAGAAAAAGCTCATGATCAGGTAGTTTTTCATAGAGTTCTTCATCAAATATGGTGGAATCTCTAGCACGGATAGCAGTAGATAGATCTTTAAATTCATATCTAAGACTGTTAGTGCCAATTTTATCTTCTATCTGCAATGGTAGTTGCAACTTGAGAAATAGATGAAAATTGGATAAAACTTGACTTATATGAATTGACATTTTTTACCTAAACTATTTGGGTCTTTTATTTGATAGATCTTAAAATGTGTCAACAACTCAAATTTGAAGCTCAAACGTGTTGGAAACAAGCAAAGTAAGAATTGAATTAAAGACTTTGAATACAATCCATGTTTTCTTATATAGAAGATTGAACCTTAAAGAGAGATTAAGACTGGGAGGACTTCCGTCATTATGAAGATAATTGAAAACCTTTATATATGGTTATTTATGTGGAATAAGTAATTGTGATCGATTGCAACTTAGCAAGCCTATTTCATTCTTTATATACTTAGCTTGTTTACATTTTGTTATGCAATAAGAAAGCAATTTATTTGTTCATATAGGAATTGTTACATTAAGCGTGATATTGTAAGTAAATTAAATTGAGCTACTTAATTTACATCTAAGCTTTCAAGAAAAAATTCTTAGAGGAAGAGTGATCCTGTTTCGAGTATAGGTGTGAGGTTGCTACTTTGTAAATAAGTGGGACTTAAATCACATGAAGTATAGTGAATTAACTCTTTGAGTGAAGCGTTGCAGATGTAGGAAATTTTTGAACTACATAAACAGAGTTTTGGCATCCATCTCTATTTTACTTATAGTGATCATTTAATCTGGTTGCAACATACCATATGTCTAAACTTATATCTGCAAAGAGAAAATCAACTAACTTTCAAAGACCACTGAGAATCTTAACAATATAGTCTTCATTAGATACTATTGCTCTGGATGTGGCAAGTTCATCACGAAGGGATTAAACTTGGTGAAGGTAGTCTATTACAGGATGGGAATCTTTAGAGAGATGAGCTAATCAACCGCTCAAACTAAGTATTATGGTTTGAGATTTGTTAGCATGCGCAGTATGTAAAGCATTCCAGGCTGCCTTGGCGGTGGCAACAACAATAATGCCAACAAGAGTTGGATCAACAGAAGTCAATATAACATTTTGGATTAGTTGATCTTGATGATAACAAAGAACTTGATATTATCAATATCTCTATTGTTTTGGGTCACAATATGAGGAGGGGCAGGAGCAGAACCATTGAGATGTCAAGAATTATTGTGGTGACGCATAAGCATAGACACTAGGGCTTTCCAAAAAGAGAAGTTGTTACTACTAGTCAATTTAATGTGTAGTTGAATAACAAGATTGAATTGTGCAACTGTGACAATGTTATCGACGTTGATGACAAAAGATTTAAAGATCATATTTTTGTGTAAGGCGGTGGGAAGGGATGGAGGAAAAGATTAGGCTTGTTAAAGCTTGATGACTTTGATTACCATAAAGAGTAAAGAAGAACTAAAAGAGAGTAAAGGGATAAAATGAGAAAGTGAATTGTGTTTTGATTGGCATAAGTTGAGGGTATATACAATGAGTAAACAATCTTCAAGAATTAATAAGATAAAAGAAAATCAAATTTTAAACAAAAGCCAATTAGAAAATCAAATTTTAAAATAAAATAAAAGAGAGAAAAACAAATAGCAAAAATGTCAATCATCTTAAAATTTGCATCGCTCAATTTATGTCGTTTGCATAAAATTTTATTAGTGTCGAATATCATTGTCAGCTTTAACGCCAGTAAGAAAAAGCTAACATAGCATTATAATTTGACTTATTTGATATTCAATTTGGGGTTTTAGTTGCTGGATATTGAAGATGGTTAGCAACTCATTTTAGAAGATTTTATGTGCAAGA
Source organism: Gossypium arboreum (assembly GCF_025698485.1). Classification (NCBI taxonomy): domain Eukaryota; kingdom Viridiplantae; phylum Streptophyta; class Magnoliopsida; order Malvales; family Malvaceae; genus Gossypium; species Gossypium arboreum. The sequence continues at coordinate 78,548,490 of NC_069077.1, read as the reverse complement.
ATCAAGACAAGTAAAGATAAAAATCAAACTTGTAATGTAATTGAAGTTTTTTTAAATAGAAGATCTCATCATTAAAATAGTTTGATTACTAGATCACTGCTAGTATGCTAATTATCTGAAGACTTTTTTAGGTGACTATTTTCGTGAATAAGTGATTGTAATTCAACAAGCCTTTTTAATTTTATATATTGTATGTCTTGCCTAGGTTAGGGTAAGAAAGCACATTTTTTGTTCAACTAGGAACTACTTTTTAGTGCAAATTTTGTATGTAAATTGAATTGAGTCAATCAATTAGGAGTAAGGTTGTTATTTGGTGAGGAGTAGAACTTAAATCACAACTTGTACTTGTTGTTTATAGTAGATTACTCTATGGGTAGGCCCCGTAGAAGTTGGAAGGTTTAAATTGTGAATAATTTTTTAATATTCATCTCTATTTTCTTCCAGAAGTTAATTTATCTAGTTGTAATTGAACGAATAGTTGATAGGAAAAAATCAACGAACTATCATACTCTAATCATCATTCACATATGTAAGGAGCACAATATATGTTTCCATGGCGTAAGCCATGAGGAGATACGTTTGCATGAAATTCATAGGACCATTGTTAGAGATAGAGATGTTAAATTTCTTAGTAACTTTTGGCGTGTTGCACAACTTCATTACATGATGGACGTATTGAAAAGTAATGGAAGGGATGAATAGTGGGATTGGAGGATAAAGGAATGGGGAACATAGAATTAACCAGCCAATAGAATAAAGACGTAAACACGTACATCAAGCAAGTGTACTGGTCCAGAAAACAAATCCCTTGCTATATGCAATTCAACATTCATCTGGTTCTTCAGTCTAGATCTATTCTTAAAACCAACTAGAGACCACCAGCACCATAGTGGCCAAACGCAACTTAGATAGTCCCTCCTAATCAGGCAACCAAGGGTGGGTTTAAGAGATGATCCAGTCTTGGTAAGGGATAATGGTTTCTATAGTTTAAAAATTAAAGTGGATATTGACAAAACAGATGCTGAACATTGACGAATGACAATAGAAGGTCACTAGTAGTAAGTTGTGACAAACAAGTTTTTCGTGTCCTGTTGAGCAGATGGAGTTCATTTGTAATGCTCCCTAGCTTCTTATCTAAACTCTCTTTATGTATCCGATACTACGGAAATTGTACATTTCTACTATTCCCTAATTATCAGGTTTCCGGGTCCACTAAAAAGGAAGGGAGAAAATGCATCCATATGGTTGTAGTGTTGCTATAGTCTAAAGACAGGCCATTAAATAAAAAGTGACATCGGGAATGAAAAAGAATGTTCTAATTTAGTAAGAAGCTAATTCTGCATGTATTACTAATCCTCAAAATTTGGAAACTAATACTAAAATAATAAGTTATAGTATTACCTGCATTTGAAGAATAAAGGTCTTCAAGAATTTCTTCCACAAAAGCGGACATTGAATTTCTCAAAGCATTGTTTTTCTTATGCAAGAGATGAATTTCATTCTCAAGAAGCTCTTTCTCTGACAGCAAATTCACCAGCTCGTTGTTATCCCCCTTGTCAATCTCCCTTTGAAATTCTAAGCACTGTTTGGTAAATCCGTCTCTGTTAAACGAACAATGAGCAATTGATATTGATATATATAATTAATACAATTAGCCTATCAAATTTATATAATTATATAAAACCTTAAACACAATTATAACAAATAAAAGTATATGAAAACGGCATAAATATATGAAAGGTCAAATTACTTAGATAAATTTGTAGGAATATAAGCTGCATTAATTTTTAACTAATACTCGTTTTATCCTAGTTGCAAACTGGGAAAATAATGTTAAATAACTGCAGAAAATGATTTAATCGGGCATAATTTTATTTCAAATTAATAAAAAAGAAAATAAACCAACGCATACCGTTTATCGTCAATCCTCTTTAACATCTCATCTCGTTTCGTGGTTAGACAACTCAACTCCTCCTCCAAAAATTTAAGCGAATTTCTTGAATCGGCTATAATCCAAAGAAAAAGATCTCAGCCAAAGAAATCAGTCCGAAAAAAAAATAGTATGTATATAGATAAGTACCAAATTACGAAAGAAGAAATACCGATGACGGAGAGCAAGCCATCGATTTCGAAGTGAGAAATGTATAGCGATTTGGTAAGCAGGGATTCTCTAGTAGTAAGAGCAGCTTCGAACTCCGTACACTTGACCATCTCTGATTCAATCTCCCGCGATACTTCAATATTGGATTCGATTTCTTCATTAACCTAACCAATAAGATTTACCTAAATGAAAATTTTGTGGGATTCTCCACTAGAAATCCCATTAAATTCGAAAAAAAAGAAACACGGAAAGAAAGAAAGAGTACCTGATCAAGCATTTCCTTGAGGCATGAAATTTGGTAAAGAATTGCTCCAGAATCCTCCATCTTGATTCTATTAATCTAAAGTCCAAATTGTTGGTTTGAATTGAGAGCTATTTGCTATTTTTTTTCATTAGTTTTTAGTATTAATTTCTCTTAATTTCTAGTTTTCCTACGTGCTGCGGAGCAAGGCAAAAGTGATGTGAGAGAGAGCGCCAAGATAAGACTCTAGAAATGATTTTAAATCTTTGATTGATGTTAATACACGAATAGTCTCGATGAAGAAAACGAAAGTAATATAAAAATTTTAATTAATATTTACTTTTTGAAAAACAGCCATTGTTGATAATAGAGTAATAAAATGTATGTAATTATAAATAATAATAATAAGACATGAGAAAACGTAAAGTAATTATTTTTCTTAAATGATTTTTTTTCTTGAAAGTTTTTTAGATGAATTGTGTTATAGGGCATGTCGTGGCTTGAGATCCGTCCAACACAACAATTTGTTATAGGGCATGTCACTATCCGACTGGAGATTTTTGTCCGACCTGACTCTCTTCACTTTTACACCTCCCCTCTTATGGGATCGCTTAACTCTCAGCTCGCCCTCTCCCTACTTGCCTTCATTGAACTCCTCAACTTAGTTTCCCAGGGAGTATCACTCAGGACACGTATCACCCTTAGGGGGTAACGTTTCACTATGCATGGCACTTAGTTGTCCCTAGTATGACAAATCAGGGAATCGCACCTTATAAATATGAATAATAGACTCCAAGAGGAGGAAGAGAGAAAAAGGTAGTCAACAATTGGTACGGTTAGCGTGGACACATTTTCGACCATTAGAGTAAGCAAAAAGTCGACATGACTCACCCGGACGAGAGATTCCCTACTCAACCATCTTCATGCCAAAATACGAGAGATGAGATCGACAATTGTCCGCAAGAGTTTATTTTTTTTGCAACCAAAGCGATGATCCGGATTATTATGCAGACATTGGACTATTAGGAAAAAATGACGTATAGTAGAATTATACCTTAAAGGGTTTGTCTTTAGCAAACTTTTGTGTTGTAATAAGTTAAAACAAGTCTGATTTATTATTTTATTTTTAAGTACTTTCCTTTGTTTCTTTAATAATGAGACTTTAGATAAATTAATAAGAAGTATGTTTTAAGTGGAGAATACGTTAACTTCTTTTAAAAATTTTGCTTTGTATTATGGGGTGTAACATAGAAGATCTGGATCCAGTGAATCAGGTCGGGTTTAGGGCGTTACAGAGGTTGAGAGGTAATATGGAACCATTTTCAGAGTTTAAGCGATTTGGATCCCTAATTTAAGGGATAATGAACCACATCGAGATCAACCAACTACCATTTTTTATTTAATTGTTAATTTCATAATTTTGCATGTTTTACAATTTTGCCCTTGTTAGCTAGATAGTAGATTAGTTTAATTCTACTTGATTTTATGGTCTGCCGTAAAATAATTTTTGCGATTAGTTGGTTAGACTCTTTATTTCACACGCATGTCATTTAGAAATTGTTCAATCCACAATTCTTTTGGGTTCGGTCCTTGGAATACTCTAGTGTTCCATTGTAACACTACAAATATTACAACTGACATGTCACACTTACGGTAAAGTTGTGATATTTATATTCGTTTTAATCCTAGTGTTGATTCTTTTTCTCTCTTCGTTTGAGATGACGGAGATAGGAGTAATCAGTAATAAACGAATATGTTCGATATTTGTAACATCCCAAATTAGGGCCTAGTAGGAACAGTGGTTTCGAGACCACAAATTCGAAATAAAAATAATTTTTTTTATGATTTTTATGAGGTCATGATAGGTATGCATGCTTGTGTGAAAATTTCATGGAGAAATTCTATGCATCAAATGTCCAATTGAACCTTAAGAACCGAATTGAATAAGATGCAAAACCTGCATTTTAGAAGCTTCAAGCATAAAATTGCTTTAGATTATAAATTAGAAGGTCCTAATTAGAAATTTAACCAAATTCTAAAATTTTGGACAAAAATGGACATGCATAGGAAAAATTTGAAAGAAAGGTCTTAAGGGCATTTTGGTCAATTAGTAATTAAAAGAATAAAAAGGGAAAATTAAAGCAAAAATTGGCTCATCTTCTTCACGTGGTTGCCGAAATTCCTAAGCTCTCCCTAGCTAGGGTTTTTGACATTTTCAATCTCAATAGTAAGTGTTCCCTAGCCCGTTTTTAATGTTCTTTACATTTTTTAAGATCACGTAGCTTGATTTACCTATTTCCACCCTTATTTTGAAGTAAGGTTTATGTTTAAAAATTTTACCTATGTGTGACATGCATGTTCTTTGGTGTTTAATGGAGGAATAATGTAGCTTGATGTGTGTTTAACGTCTTTTACTAAGTGATTTTGCATGAAAACGCCTAAAAAAAATTAAATTGAAAAAGGTGTGAAATTGAGTGATAAAAATCTATTTTTGATTAGTAACGTGGGCTACTATGAGTACAAGAAATATTCGGCTAGGCTTGGGTAGTAAAGGAAATCAGTATATTTCATTATACGAGCTTAGGGACTAATTTGTAATTTTGTAAAAGTTTCGAGGCAAAATCATAATTTTATTAAATTGTGATTATGGACTGATTTGGGCAATGTGATAATTAAACAAGTGGAATTTGCTATTATAGATCAAGAAAAACGGAGTTCGGACCTAAACCGAGGGAAAAGTAAGGTTTTGGTCTAAAACGTAAAGTTAGCAATATTTTGGGACCGAGGTAAGTTGTGTGTAAGTAATTCAACAATTTCATTATTGTGTAGTTAATGCTTGATGTTATATGAAATGTGTGTGTATGCCCTTATCGAATTTGATTTGAGATGATTCAATAACAATTTAATGATAGCTTTGTATGTCGAAAATCTCGAGTGATGTAATAGCTTGGTTTAGACCCTAGTCGGAAAAGTGGTTTTAAGACCACAAAATTGATTCAAAAAATATTTTAATATTATTTTTCGTGCTTATAATATGTGAATTAATATGTGTGAAAGTTTCGTATAAAAATTTGATCGTTTGTGTGCCTAATTTTGATAAAAGGACTTAATCGCGCAAAATGTAAAAGTGGCTAACTATTTGTTAAAAATGCCTATTTGTTATGGATTTTTAAAGCAAAGGTCCTTACGATACAATTAGACCTTTTGAATTATGAATGGACATGCATGTACATGAGTTAGTGGTTTTTAAATGAGATTAAAAAGGCTAAATTGGTAATTTGTAAATAAAAGATTTATTAAACAAAACAAAAGCCAAAATTCATGCATTATCATCTTGTTTTGCCGAAATTTAAAGAAAAAGAAAGCGTAAAAGCTTGCTAGGGTTTGGCTATGGTTTTGGCTTAATTAAGGTATGTGTTTTGTTTGATTTTTGATAATTTCTATGTTTTTGTAACCGTTGTCAAGTGTTTTATCAAGCCCATGTCTCAATTTAAGAAATTGATAAAGATTTTGAGTTGAGCCATTGATGAAATTGTGATGGTAATTGATGAAAAATGAAATACATGTGTTAGATTAATATGTTTTGTATTTGAAATTTTGATGAATTTGAGTAATTTGGGCTGAATTGTGAAAATGAGATTTTGAGGGACTAAAATGTGAAATAAATGAAATATATGGGCTTATATGGGCTAGAGAAAAATTCAGCCTAGCATGTGTAATATGAAATTATGTGTATTTTGTGATTTTATAAATTAGGGACTAAAGTGTTAAAAAGTGAAAATGTGAGGGCTAATTTGTAAAATGCCCTAAATATGTGCATATGGAATGAATTGAATAATTTGTTGAATAAAAGAGTTAAATTTGAATGTGTATAGATCAAGAACCAAAGAAAATAGAATTAGATCGGGGAAAGTCGAAAGTAGTTGAATAGTCGTTCGTTTCTTCATTCCTGTACGAGGTAAATCGATATACAAATAAATGTGTTTGAATTGAATTATTATTGCTTATATGTTAATGAATAGTGATGAATGACTATTTGAGTTGAAAATGAAAAATCCGAGAAAGTTCCGATAATGTGACGACATTCGAAAAGTCCCGTACGAACCATAAGAATAGTTAGGATACATATGTCATGACATAGGATTCTGATGTGTGATTTCGTATAAGACCACGTTTGGGACGTTGGCATCAATTTGAGATTTATGTGTACGACCATGTCTGGGACATCGACATCATATTTGATTTCGTGTAAGACCTTGTGTAACACCCCTTACCCGTTACTGTCGCCGGAACAGGATACAAGGTATTACCAGAACATAACATATACCAAGATAGAAATATGTCATCCCATTTGATAATGCATCGTATAACATATATCTTAAACAATATTAGCCAACTTTTATGGCTTGTACAAAGTAACGGTCGAAATCTTGTAACTAATATTTTAAACCTAGACAAATATGACACATAACAAAATAATTTTTGCCTACTATACATGCCATAATTCAAAACATTTAGTTCAAATACCCCAAAGTATGATAGTGCGGGTAGATCTTCACGATCCTTGACTCTGAGCAAGTGGAGAACACTATAAGACAAAAGAGAGAAAGCGAAGTAAGCTTATAGCCTAGTAAGTAGTATGTAAATACTAATTTAAGAATCTAACATGTTTACACAACAATTCAAGTATGTCTACTTTAACTTCACTACTTATTCCACTTGATTAAGCTGTCTCTGCTGTGTCATATTCACTAAATAAATCATAACTCGAGTTACAAAACTCGAAATTCATATCCGTAAAATTTCCTGAATCTAGACTCATAAAGCTTCTTGCTAAATTTTTTTATAATTTTGGTTCAGCAGATTAGTACAGTTTATTAGTTAAAGTTTCCCTGTTACACAGCTCGACTGGCCTGACCTCTGTCCACTACGAATTGAATTTCTCTCAGTACATAACTCAAACAACCCTGAAGTCTGTTGTATTTAAAACTAGTCTCAATAAGGAATTTAGGCATGTAAACTATATTTCTTAGTTTGCTTTGTACAATTTTTAATGATTTTTCAAAGTGGAAACAGGGGATCACGTATTCATCCTGAGCAAGTCAGTTAATTGTAAATATCTCAAAATATAGAATTCCTTTGCTTGCCCTGCTTCTTTTATATGAAAGTAGACTCATTAAGCTTTAATTTCACATCTCATTCAACCTCTAATTATATTCCTCCTATTTTTGGTGATTTTTCAAAATCACGTCACTGCTGCCATCTAAAAACAGTTTTAATACTAATTTCACTCTTTCACACATTCTTTATGCTAACCTCATTTTATCGTATATATGTATATGCCACAATTCATTTTCACCACATTTCATTCACTATAAGTGTAGGTCCAAACCACAATGTCACCACAAAACCATCCCGTTGAACAATTCGGATCAATCCTCGATATTTAACGGTTCAAAGACACACCCCACCATCATACTTCATTTAGTTCGGCTCTCTTGTACACATGGGGAACACTTAGTACCACTCATGCGACCTAGCCGATTTGTCTCAGTAGCTCTCTTGTCTACATGGTGTCCTTCACTTGGAATCACGCATGCGACCTAGCTACATTTATCTTTCACGTAGCTCTCTTGTCTACATGGTGTCCTTCACTTGGAATCACGCATGCGACCTAGCTACATTTATCTTTCACGTAGCTCTCTTGTCTACATGGGATACATCTCGTATCACGCATGTGACCTAGCTACTACAGGGTGTCTCGTAGCTTTCTTGTACACATGATGTGCACTCAGCATCATACATGTGACCTAGCTACGCTCCTCTATTTCATTCGATCTCTCCGAATGTTCAACCGGATCTCTCTCTGTATTTATTTCCATTCTTCCCATAGTCAATTTATATTTTAACATCAGCTAGTATATCTATATAATAGGCTGAAATATAAGAATGTACATGAAATTATTGTAATATTTACATACAACTTACCTTGGTGCAAAATATGGAAATTTTGCAATTTAGTCCAAAACTTTTTCTTTCCCTGCTCGAGGTCGGTTCAGCGCCTTTCTTGATCTATAATAACACATTTAGCTCATTTAATACTCATACTATTTATTTCAATCCAAAAATCACATTGTAGAAAAATTACTTTTTGCCCCTAACTTTTACAAAATTACAATTTTGCCCCTAGGCTCGGAATTTAATTTCAGCCCTTATTCTTATGTTTTATGATATGCTGAACATTTTCTCTTCTACAACAACATCAAATTCCCACTCTATCATATAGTTATGAACATTAGGTATTTTTACCGATTATCTGCTTTTACTCGTTTTCACTTAAAACCGAGTAGCACAAATTATTTAACACAATTTAAAACCTCATATTCTATCATAAAACATCAAAATACACAAATTTCACCTATGGGTATTTTTCCAAATATGAACCCTAGGTTAAATTATTACTAGCATAAGCTTAATCGAGCTTCCGGATTCCAAAAACGTAAAGAACATTAAAAGCGGGCTTAGAATCACTTACTATGGAGCTTGAAAGTTGAAGAATCCTAGCTATGGAGAGAGTGAAGTTTGGCAGCAACTAAATAGGAAGATGACTATTTTGTGTTATTTTTCCCATTTTATTTCATTTAATATCAAAATGACTAAAATACCCTTACTACTAAACTTTCCAAAAATTCCTTCCATGTCCTAAATTTGTCCATGAACTTAAAATTGGTAGAATTTCTATTTAAGACCTCCTAATAAATATTTCAAAACAATTTCATACTAAAAATTTCTAGTATGCAAATTTTGCAACTTATTCGATTTAGTCCCTACTTTCAATTTAAACACTTTAGGCATAGAATTTCATCACAAAATTTTCACACAATCATGCAATCATATCATAAACCCCAAAATATTTATAAAACAATTATTTCTATCTCGGATTTGTGGTCACAAAACCACTATTCCGATTAGGCCCTAATTCGGGTTGTCACACCTTGTCTGGGACAGTGGCATCGATATTTGATTACATGTAAGACCACGTCTGGGACGTTGGCATTGTACGAGCTTTTCGAGCTATCCGCGTATCCTATTTGATTCCGTATGGTTCAACGGGCACTTCGAGAAACTAATGACTATGTGAATGTGTATTCCAATTCAGGTACGTTTGAAATGTATATCATGTTTGAGAAAGAAAGGTAAGTATATGTACATTTGTGGACATATGATATATGTATGAATTATCATGACAATGAGATGTGTAATATGTAAGTGAATCATGATCAAACGAGCTATATGAGACATATGGATATGTGATTGTGTTTTGGCATGATCTATATGAATGAATTGGTTTAGAATTGTGTTAAGTGATAAGTTTATTTGTATATGGCTTACTAAGCTTTTGAAAGCTTGCTTTGTGTGTGTTAAAAATTGTTTTGTAGATATCGAAGCTACCGGGAGCTCGGGGATAGTCGAGGATCATCACCACACTATCGAACTCTATTTTGGTACCTTTTGAAAATGTGAATATTGAAGTATGACATGTATAGACTAGAAGTATTTAAATATGATTTGTGAATTGTATATCATGCCATGTGATATGGCTAGATTAAAGTTGCTATTTGGTTTGGTTTTTGGTATATAAGTTGTGTTAAGAAATGGAATGTTTTTATGTGCATAAATGGCCTAGTGAGAAATGATCAATTTGGTAAGTTAGTTATGTGAACTAGTTATGGAAATGGCATGATTTTGGGTATGAGAGTGGATGTGAAAAATTGAGATAATGACGTGTATGAATGAATGAGTTTGGTATGTGATTTTGATATGTTTTGGATTTGACAATAAGGATGAAATTTGTAGGTGATTATATAACATGAATGATGTATATTTTATGATTGAAATTGGTTGAAATTATGGTGCAATTGATGCTTAATTGATGCTTGTAGGGAGAACCCAAAATAGGTGGAATTTTGGCCTTCTAAATGGCCTATTTTGCCCACACAGGCAGGGACACGGGCGTGTGTCTCTACCGTGTCTCTCAAGGGCCACTTCAAGGTGAGCCTGGGCAGACCACACGATCGTACACATGGGCGTGTGCTAGGCCATGTGGCCAAGTTAGTAGCCTCCCTAATTTTCACACGGCCTGGCACACGGGCGTGTCTAATGCCGTGTGAGGCACATGGCCTGTTCACACGGGCATGTGACCTCTGAAACTTAGAAATAATGTTAAGTTTCAAAAAATTTTGTATGGCTCGGTTTAGTCCCAACTCCTTCTTAAAGCATGTTTAAGGTCTCGTAGACCTATATAAGGGACAATTGTGAATGATTTTTATATACTTTGATTATGTTTTACTTAAGTGTATGTGAATGTTCCGATACGTCCGGAAATGCCTCGTAGCCCTATTCCGGCGACAAATACCAGTTAAGGAAGTTACAGGTGACCCTAAGGAATACTCAGGATTTAGATGTCATGACACCATCATTGATGAGATCCCGTGTACGACCATGTCTGGGACATGGCATCGGCATCGATACGAGATCCTGTGTAAGACCTTATTAGGGATATGGCTTTGGCATCGATAAATGATTTCGTATAAGACCATGTCTAGGACATGGCATTGATATGAGGTTCCATATAAGACCATATCTGGGATATGACATTGATGTGTAGTTCCATGTAAGACCATGTCTGAGACATGGCTTTAGCACCCTATTTGGTCTATGATAATCCTGAACATCCTTTCGTATTCCAAGTGGTTCAACAGGTCATTCAAGATAAAGGTTAAAAGATGGAGAAATATGAATAAGCTATGAGTAGTACAGGTATGTACGTAAACCTCATAAGTATGAAATTTGATTCATGATGGAAAATTTAGCATGAGTAAGAAAAAGTAAGATAAGTTGTATAGTTCAATGACATTAATGTCAATTCTTATTATGTCCATTGTGTGTAAATTGAAAATGTGGCGGTAATTAGTAGCATGTTTAACTCATGAAATTGTATGATCTATGTTGTTTATTAGTTACATACAACTTACTAAGCTTTATGCTTACCCCTTCTCTCTTTTCCTTTTTCTTAGCATCGCCAAGCTAGTTCAGGGATCGTGAATGTCGGAGCTCAAGTCATATTATCAACAAATATTTTGGGATATATTTGGTTTAATACATTTAAGTATGACATGTATAGGGGACTTATTATTTTGTTATACGTCATATTGGTTGGCCAAAGTGATGCCCATATTGGTATACTAATTCATTTTGTATATGGCCATGAAGTATGGCTCATATTGATTATTAGGTTGTAATCTTAGATATTGATGCATGCATGAGATGTGTTGATACTCTTGAGGTGTGATGATTTGGTTGTTGGTGATAAAATATAGAATCTTATGCCATGATATTCACCATTGGTACATAAGGGTATGCATGTGTTAGTGAGGGTGATAAAAGGGCTTGGAAAATAGCCCCAAAGTTGTCCACACGGGTAGACACACGGGCATGTGTCTAGGCTGTGTGTGACACACGGTCAGCCCCATGGACGTACTGTTTAGCTGTGTGTTCCCTGAACCCTAGTTTTGCAAGTCAGTATGCACGGTAGCAAACACACGGGCAGAGACACGACTGTGTGTCTCAACCGTGTGGAAGACAAGGCCTCAAGACATGAGCGTGTGCCCAGGCTGTGTGAAGTCTGCACCATAAATGCGAAAATTAAATTTGCCACACAGCCTAGCACACAAACGTGTGACTTGGCCATGTGACCTTTAATTAATGCTGATGTCATAAATAGAGAGTTACACGGGTCGAGGACACGGGTGTGTGAAATCCACACAGCCTAGCCACACGGGCGTGTGACTCTCCCAACTTGGAAAATTTTTCCCAAGTGTTGTAAAATTTTTAAAAGCTCTCAGTTTAGTCCTGAACCACCCTTGAAGCATGTTAAAGTCCACGTAGGCTGTAGAAGGGACATTGTGTTTATGTTTGAATGTTTTTAAGATCAAATGAAATTTGTAAGGCCCGATTTGTGTTAAAGTATATGTTAAAGACTGGTAATGCCTCGTACCTCGTCCCGGTGTAGGACTATGTAGCGAGTGCAAGAGTCTAGATATACATGCCATACGTATATTATGATAGTGTGACAACTCCTGACAATTCAAATTATGTTTTTCATGTAGTAAATGGATCCCGAACGAGCAGTTGCTGACAATATAGAGAGTAATGCACTGGCTCCCGCTCAAGGAGCAACGCCTTCCTATAGAAGACCTGAGACCGTTAGTCTAGGAGGAGAGGCTAGAGAAGCCTTCCTAAAGACGATGAATGACTGATACACTGAGTTTGTTCAGACAAACTCGGGTGTTCAACCTCCCCCACCCTTGCTTATTCCTCAGCCTGCCCCTATAGCTCCCCAAGTTGTTGAGATGGTGAGAAGGGAAAGACTTCTGGTTGACCAAATTAGAAAGCAAGGTGCCAAAGAGTTCCGAGCTAATATAGATGATGATCCGGAAAGAGTGGAGTTTTGGCTTGAGAACACAATCCGGGTCTTTGATGAGCTGTCGTGCACACCGGAAGAGTGTATAAAGTGCGTTGTATCGCTTCTAAGAGACTCAGCCTATCAGTGGTGGAACACCCTCGTGTTGTTGTGCCAAGGGAGAAAGTGACTTGGGAGTTTTTCCAAGAGGAATTTCACAAGAAATACATCAGTCAAAGGTTTATGGACCAAAAGAGAAAGGAGTTCCTCGAGTTGAAAAAGGGTAAGATGACAGTTATCGAATATGAGCATGAGTTTGTGAGGCTTAGGAAATACACTTGGGAAAGTGTATCCACTGAGGCCATCATGTGTAAAAGATTTGAAGATGGGTTAAACGAAGATATTCGATTGCTAGTTGGTATCTTTGAGCTAAAGGAGTTTGTAGTGCTGGTTGAGAGAGCATACAAGGCCAAAGAATTGGCTAAAGAAAAACGGAAAGCCAATTTGGAGTCCCGAGACTCGAGAAAGAGGCAACTGGGTAAATCTTTTCAATCTTCATCCAAAAATTTTAGAGAGTTCACTAATCGATCTAATGCTTCTGCTGGGTATTTGAGCAAGAATCGGAGTAAACAGTACACAGTTTCGGAAGCTCAGACCACTTCAATAGCTAGTGTTGGGAATGTCGAACCCAATAGATCAGAATGTTCCAGTGCGGGAGACGTCACCCCGATGAGTGCCGAGGGAGTGATAGGACTTGTTTTAAGTGCGGCTGCCCTGACCCCTTTATTAGGGATTGTCCCGAGTGAACAGAAAGAGGAAATTTTCAAGGAACAAGATCAGATAGCACTGCTAATAAAGGGAGACCTTAGAAAAATTTGGGTAGTGGATCGAGTAGTAAGGGTGCACCTAGGGAGTCTACTGTGAGACCTAAGGGAAGGGCACCTGTAAGGACCTACGCCATTCGCACTCGTGAAGAGGCTTCATCTCTTGATGTGCTTACGGGTTCACTTTCTATCTATGATACTACTGTTGTTGCTTTGATTGATCCGGGGCCTACCCATTCGTATGTTTGCATGAAATTGGTATCTGATATGAACTTGCTGGTTGAATCTACTGAATTCGTGATAAAGTGTCACAGCCGTTAGGCAAGTATGTGTTAGTTGATAAAGTGTATAAGAATTGCCCTTTGATGATTAGAGGTCATTATTTTCCAGCTAATCTCATGCTATTATCGTTTGACGAATTTGATGTAATTCATGGTATGGATTGGTTGACCGCTCATGATGCAGTAGCGAATTGTGGAAGAAAATTTATTGAACTGAAATGAGAGAATGGTAATGTTCTTCAGGTTGAACCAAGTGAATTAAATAGCATGCCTATAGTGATTTCTTCCATGTCTACTAGGAGATGCATAAGGAAGGGTTATGAAGCTTACCTTGCTTTTGTATTGAACACTAAAGAATTCGAATCAAAGATTGAATCGGTACCGATAGTATGTCAGTATCCAGATGTGTTTCTAGAAGAATTTCCTGGGTTACCTCCTATTAGGGAAGTAGAGTTTGGCATTGATTTGCTTCCTGGCACTGCACCTATTTCGATTGCCCTGCATAGGATGGCCCCTACGAAATTAAAAGAGTTGAAAGTTCAGTTACAAGAGTTGACTGACAAGGGTTTTACAAGACCGAGCTTTTCACCGTGGGGTACTCTCATGTTATTTGTGAAGAAAAAAAGATGGTTTGATGAGGTTATGTATAGATTATCGACAGCTCAACAAGGTGACGATAAAGAACAAGTATCATTTGCCAACGATTGATGATCTATTTGATCAGTTGAAGGGAGCCAGATATTTTCAAAGATAGACCTGAGATCTGACTACTATCAGTTGCGGGTTAAGGAGTCAGATATACCGAAAACTGCATTTTGGATAAGGTATGGTTATTATGAGTTCCTTGTCATGCCTTTTGGGTTAACCAATGCTCCCGCCGTATTTATGGATTTAATGAACAGAATATTTCAGCCTTATCTGGATAAATTTGTTGTAGTGTTTATTGATGACATATTGATTTATTCTCGTGATGAGACCGAACGTGCTGAACATTTAAGGACTGTTTTGCAAACTCTGAGAGATAAGCAGTTATATGCTAAGTTTAGTAAAAGTGAATTTTGGCTTCATGAAGTCAAGTTTTTAGGACATATTATTTCAGGGGACGGTATTAGAGTTGACCCAAGTAAAATTTCAACCATTATTGATTGGAAACCGTCGAGGAATGTGATAGAGGTCAGAAGCTTTTTAGGCTTAACCGGTTATTATAGACGATTTGTCAAAGGGTTTTCAATGATTGCTACTCCAATGACGAGGCTATTACAAAAAAGATGTTAAGTTCGAGTGGATAGAGAAGTGCCAACAGAGTTTCGAGAAACTGAAAGCATTGTTAACTGAGGCTCCAATACTAGTTCAACTTGAGTCGGGAAAGGAGTTTGTGATTTTTAGTGATGTATCCTTGAATGGATTAAGGTGTGTACTTATGCAAGAAGGCAAAGTGATAGCCTATGCATCTAGACAACTAAAACCGCATGAGAAAAATTACTCGACACATGACTGGGAACTAGCCGCCATTGTGTTTGCATTGAAGATTTGGAGACACCGTTTGTATGGTGAGACATGCCGAGTATTCACCGATCACAAGAGTTTGAAATATCTGACGACTTAAAGGAACTTAAATCTAAGACAACAGAGATGGTTAGAGTTGATAAAAGATTATCAGTTAGTAATCGACTATCATCCGGGAAAGGCGAATATGGTCGCCGATGCCCTAAGTAGAAAATTTTTATTTGCTTTGAGAGCCATGGGTATGCGGTTAGTTTTATCAGATGATGGTACAGTTGTAGCAGAGTTGAGAGCTAGGCTGATGTTTCTCCAAAAGATTTGTGAAACTCATAATAGTGATGATGATTTACAAGCTAAGAGAGCCCAATGCGAGTCAGGCACTGGATCTGACTTTCGGATTGGTTCTGATGGTTGCTTGATGTTTCGAGATAGGATTTGTGTTCCTAAAGATACCTAGTTGATTCATAAGATTTTGCATGAGGCACACAATGGTCGTCTATCAGTACACCCCGATAGTACTAAAATGTATAACGACTTTAAGAAAATATATTGGTGGAATGGTATGAAAAGGATATTTCCAAGTTTGTTGCGAGATGCCTAATTTATCAGCAAGTGAAAGCTGAGCACCAAGTACCTTCAGGATTACTACAGCCTATCATGGTTCCCGAGTGGAAATGGGACCGAATTACCATGGATTTTGTAAAGGATTTACCTTTGACGCTGAGTAAAAAAGATGTGGTGCGGGTCATTGTTGATCGATTGACGAAGTCCGCTCACTTTATCTCAGTAGTACCGACTACTCGCTAGATAGGTTGGCTGAGTTGTATATTTTTGAAATTGTGAGATTTTATGGAGTACCGTTCTAGATTATATCGGATAGAGATCCAAGGTTTACCTTGCGATTTTAGAGTTAATTACAAGAAGCTTTGGGCACAAGACTGAATTTTAGTACCGCCTTTCACCTACAGATCGAAAGCCAATCCGAGAGAGTGATTCAAACCTTGGAAACATGTTGAGATGTTGTGTTTTAGAATTCCAGGGTAGTTGGAAAAAGTACTTACTGTTGGTTGAGTTTGCTTATAACAATAGTTTCTAGACGAGTTTAAAAATGGCACCCTAGAAGGCATTGTATGGCTGAAAGTATCGAACTCCCTTGTATTGGACAAAGCTCAAGGAAAATCAGATTCACGGGGTTGACTTAGTCAAAGAAACCAAAGTTAAAGTAAAAGTAATTAGAGATTGTTTGAAGGCGACACCGAATAGACAAAGGTCTTACTTGGATTTAAAAAGAAAAGAAATTGAGTATCAAGTGGGCAATAAGGTATTTTTGAAAGTATCCCCATGGAAAAAGGTTTTGAGATTCGGCAGGAAGGGAAAGTTAAGTCCTCATTTCATAGGACCTTATGAAATCACCGAAAGGATAGGACTGGTAGCTTATAGGTTTGCTTTACCGTCTGAGTTGGAGAAGATCCATGATGTATTCCATGTGTCTATGTTATGCCGTTATAGATCGGACCCCTCACATGTGATTTCACCGATAGAGGTTGAGATCCAACCGGAAATGACTTATGGCGAAGAGCCGATCAAGATTTTGGCTCGGGAAGTCAAATAGTTGAGAAACAAGAATATTGCCTTAATGAAAGTGTTATTGCATAGACATGGGTTAGAAGAGGCTACATGGGAGCCCGAGGAGGCCATGAGAAACCAATACCCACACTTGTTTACCGGTAAGATTTTCGGGGACGAAAATCCCTAAAGGAGGGAGAATTGTAACATCCCAAATTAGGGCCTAGTAAGAACAGTGGTATCGAGACCATAAATCTGAGATAGAAATAATTGTTTTATGATTTTTATGAGGTCCATGATAGGTATGCATACTTGTGTGAAAATTTCATGGAGAAATTCTATTCATAAAATGTCAAATTGAACCTTATGGACCAAATTGAATAAGATGCAAAACTTGTGTTTTAGAAGTTTCAAGCATGAAATTGCTATAGATTCTAAATTAGAAGGTCCTAATTAGCAATTTGACCAAATTCTAAAATTTTGGACAAAAATGGACATGCATAGGAAAAATTTGAAAGAAAGGCCTTAAGGGCATTTTGGTCAATTAGTAATTAAAAGAATAAAAAAGGCAAATTAAAGCAAAAATTGGCTTATCTTCTTCATGTGGCTGCCAAAATTCCTAAGCTCTCCATAGTTAGGGTTTTTGACATTTTCAAGCTCAATAGTAAGTGTACCCTAGCCCGTTTTTAATGTTCTTTATATTTTTGAAGATCACGTAGCTTGATTTACCTATTTCCACCCTTATTTTGAAGTAGGGTTTATGTTTAAAAATTTTACCCATGTGTGACATGCATGTTCTTTGGTGTTTAATGGAGGAATATGATAGCTTGATGTGTGTTTAACGTCTTTTACTAAGTGATTTTGTATGAAAACACCTAAAAAGGACAAAACTGAAAAAGGTGTAAAATTGAGTGATAAAAATATATTTTTGATGAGTAATGTGGGCTACTATGAGTACAAGAAATATTCGGATAGGCTTGGGTAGTAAAGGAAATGAGTACATGTCATTATACGAGCTTAGGGACTAATTTGCAATTTTATGAAAGTTTCGAGGCAAAATCGTAATTTTTTTAAATTGTGATTTATGGTCTGATTTGGGAAATGTGATAATTAACAAGTGAAATTTGCTATTATAGATCAAGAAAAACAGAGTCCGGACCTAAACCGAAGGAAAAACAAGGTTTTGGACTAAAACATAAAGTTAGCAATATTTTAGGACCTAGGTAAGTTGTGTGTGAGTAATTCAACAATTTCATTATTGTGTAGTTAGTGCTTGATGTTGTATGAAATGTGTGTGTATGCCCTTATGGAATTTGACTTGAGATGATTCAATAACAATTTAATGATAGCTTTGTATCTCGAAAATATCGAGTAACCCTAAGGAATACTTAGGATTTGGATGTCATGACACCATGATTGATGAGATCCTGTGTAAGACCATGTCTGGGACATGGCATCGGTGTTGATACGAGATCTCGTGTAAGACCATATCAGGGATATAGCTTCAGTATTGATAAGTGATTTCGTATAAGACCATGTCTGGGACATAGTATCGGCACCGATTCGAGACTTCGTATAAGATCATATTTGGGATATGGCATCGATGTGTGGTTACATGTAAGACCAAGTTTGGGACATGGCTTTGGCACCTTATTTGGTCTATGATAATCCCGAACGTCCTTTCGTATTCTAGGTGGTTCAACGAGCCATTCAAGATCAAGGTAAAGAGATGGAGAAATTGAATAAGCTATGAGTAGTACAAGTACGTACGTAAACCTCATGAGTATAGAATTTGATTCATGATAAAGAATTTAGCATGATTAAGAAAGAGTAAGATAAGTTGTGTAGTTCAATGACATTAATGTCAATTCTTATTATGTCCATTGTGTGTAAATTGAAAATGCGGTGGTAATTAGTAGCATGTTTAACTCATGAAATTGTATGATCTATGTTG
This sequence comes from Gossypium arboreum, assembly GCF_025698485.1. NCBI lineage: Eukaryota > Viridiplantae > Streptophyta > Magnoliopsida > Malvales > Malvaceae > Gossypium > Gossypium arboreum. The sequence continues at coordinate 78,529,558 of NC_069077.1, read as the reverse complement.
TTTATTAGTTACATACAACTTACCAAGCTTTATTTTTACACCCTCTCTCTTTTCCTTTTTCTTAGCATCACCTAGCTAGTTCGGGGATCGTGGACATCGGAGCTCAAGTCACACTATCAACAAATATTTTGAGGTAAATTTGGTTTAATACATTTAAGTATGGCATGTATAGGGGACTTATTATTTTGTTATATGTGTCATATTGGTTGGCCAAAGTGATACCTATATTGGTATACTAATTCATTTTGTATATGGCCATGAAGTATGGCTCATATTGATTATTGGGTTGTAATCCTAGATATTGATTCATGCATGAGATGTGTTGATGCCCTTGAGGTGTGTGATGAATTGGTTGTTGGAAATGAATGATAAAATATAGAATCTTTTGCCATGATATTCACCATTGGTACATGAGGGTGTGCATGTGTTAGTGAGGGTGACAAAAGGGCTTGGAAAATAGCCATAAAGTTGTCCACACGGGCAGACACACGGGTATGTGTCTAGGCCGTGTGTGACACACGGTCAGCCCTATGGGCATGTTGTCCGGCCGTATGTTCCCTGCAACCTAGTTTTGCAAGTCAGTATGCATTGTAGCAAACACACGAGCAGAGACACGGCCGTGTGTCTCAACCGTGTGGAAGACATGACCTCAGAACATAGGCGTGTGCCCAGGCCGTGTGAAGTCTGTACCATAAATGTGAAAATTAAATTTGCCACACGGCCTAGCACACGGGCGTGTAGCTTGGCTGTGTGACCTTTAATTAATTGCTGATGTCATAAATAGAGAGTTACACGGGTTGAGGACATGGGCGTGTGACTCTCCCAACTTGGAAAATTTTTCCTAAGTGTTTAAAATTTTTAGAAGCTCTCAGTTTAGTCTCGAACCACCCTTAAAGCATGTTAAAGGCCACGTGGGCCGTAGAAGGGACATTGTGTTTATGTTTGAATGTTTTTAAGATTGGATGAAATTTGTAAGGCCTGATTTACGTTAAAGTATATGTTAAAGACCGGTAATGCCTCGTACCTCATCCCGGTGTAGGACACGGGTAAGAGGTGTTACAATATTCTTTCACGGATAACAAGCCATAGAGTTTGATAGACCTCTATGAAAGAGCTCACAGGTTCGCGGAGGCTAAGGAGGTAAAGAGGATAACTCATGATCCTTGGAATACTCCAGTGTTCCATTGTAATACTACAAATATTACAACTGACCTATCACACTTGCAGTAAAGCCGCAAATTTATACTCGTTTTAATCCGAGTGTTGATTCTTTTTCTCTCTTCGTTCGAGAGGACGGAGATAGGAGTGGTCAGTAATAAACGAATATGTTCAATATTCTTTCATAGAGAATAGGCCATAGAGTTTGGCAGACCTCTATGAGAGTGCTCACATGTTCGCGAAGGTAGAGGAGGTAAAGAGGACAACTCATGATGTTTTGTGTAGGGAGGAAAGAAAAGCTAGAGGGTGGTAGAATTTTCAAAGTCAACCAGGGCTTTCTTCCCAAAGCCTATGTATGCAAGGTGAGGGACAACACAAGGGTTCGTAAGGTAGTTCCTCACAGAGTTTTCAGAGGCCCCAACATGAATCCACCAAAAGGGTATGTTCCTCACGGTCGATTTGAAACTTATACCCTGGTAAATGCATCGTGTGCCCGCATCTTGAGTCAGGTCAGACACTTAGGAATTTTGGTGAACCCATTCCCCATGCGACCTAACTAGGTGAGATCCAACTCTAGGGACAGATGCAATTTTCACAATGAAAAAGGCCACAGGACCGAGGATTGTTTTTCTTTAGAAGAGGCCATCGAAGAAGCTGTCAGAAATGGTGAGCTAAAACGGTTTGTGACACAAGATGCTTTAGCATCAGGGTTAGAATCATAGGTTGCAGACAGAGGAAAAAAACACGTCAAATGCACCATACATGTTATTATAGGCACTGATGATGATTGGGAAACTTCTAGTTCAAAGAGGAAGGCACATCTAAGGAGTGTGATGTCAGTTAACAAACCTAAGAGATCACAATAGCAAGAGAAGTGGAAGGTTGAGTTCGGCATAGAGGATGAAGAGGACATACAGTAATGGTGAAAAAGGCCAATAACAAGTGGAGGATGTGCATTGACTTCAAAAATTTAAATAAAGTATGTTTGAAGGATAGTTTTCCTTTTTTGTTTTTTGACTACTTAGTGGACGCTTCGATGGGCCATAAATTTATGAGCTTTACGGATGTGTTCTCAGGTTATTACTAGATCTTAATGGCATTAGAAGACCAAGATAAAACCACTTTTGTGATGGAGCAGGGCCTTTTCTATTATTGGATCATGCCTTTTGGCTTGAAAAACACGAGAGCTACCCATCAGCGGTTAGTGAAAAAATTTTCAAGGAGCAAATAAGTTGTAGCATGAAGGTTTACATGGATGACATATTGATAAAAGCAGTACTTTAAAGTAGCATATTAAGGATCTGATAGAAGTTTTTGCCATTCTGCATGCTTATAAAATGAGGTTGAATCTAGAGAAGTACGCTTTTGGGGTGAATATGGGGAAGTTTCTAGGGTTCATGATTTTTGAAAGAGATGTGGAGGCGAACCATGAAAAGATTCGTGCTATTCTAGACATGCCTTCATCGAGAACAACCAAGGACATTCGACATTTGATGGGAAGAATTGTGGCTTTGAATAGGTTTGTTCCAAGATGGCAAATAAATGTTTACCTTTCTTCAAGGCATTGAGGGCCCCTTTTAAATGGACGGAAGAATGTCAATGTGCTTTTGAGAAACTTAAGTTGTACCTGACTTCGCCACCACTATTAATGTCACCGCAGCCAGGGGAAGCCCTTTCCCTTTACTTGGCTACTTTCGAGGAGACAGTTGCAGCGGTGTTAGTGAGAACAGAAGGCACGCGGCAATATCCTGTGTATTATGTTAGCAAGTCCTACAAAACGAAAAACAAAGATAATCAAAAGCTAAAAAGGTAATTTCTGCCCTGGTGGTAACCGCTCATAAGTTGCATCCATATTTCTAGGCCTGCCCTGTGAGGGTCATGACGGATCAACCAATCAAGGATATCTTGTCAAACGTAGACACCTAGGGAAGAATGACAAAATGGGAAATTGAGCTAGCAAAGTTTTGAATAGAATACTCGCCATGAAAAGCTATTAAGGCTCAGATCATTACTGACTTCATTGTAGAGTGCTCCTTTGACAAATCATTGATGCTTCCAAGTAACATCTTTATTTAGTGTGACTTTATCTACACATGTTCTTTGTTAAACCATCACTATCACATCTCGAAATTAGGCCTAGAAGTTTCGAGGGTAATTTAGGAATTGGCTTGGAATAAGTATAAAAATTTTGAAGTATGGTAAACCAAATGTATATTTGACTATGGCTTTTTGAAAATTAAATAAATTTTTGAAAATGGTGTAAAAAGGACTTCCAATTTTAAAAAGAGGACTATTTTATAGACGAGTTAATTTAAGAGCAGTTTTAAAGGAAATATACCAAGTTTTAAAATCAGCCCAATTTATCCCCCTTTCACCTTAATATTGACGTAAAAAAGAGAGAATAGAAAGATTCCCTTCTCCTTTTTGCCATCAATTGAATCCCCAAAGCCCCATTCACTGATTTTGATTTTCAAAACTCAAATATCTTGTTTTCTATCATCTTCCAAACATTAAATGTAACACCCCTTACCCGTATCCTACGCCGGGACAGGGTTCGAGGCATTATTGGACTAAAATATAAACACTCATACAAAATCGAGCCATAAAATTTCATCCAATTTAAAATCATTTATACACAGGCATATTGTCCCTTATATGGGCTTAGAGGCCCAAAACAGACATTGGGGTGTGGTTCTGGACTAAATCGAGAACTTTTGGGACTTTTACAACACTTAAAAAATTTTCTTGTTTTGGAAGGTCACACGCCCGTGTAGGTAGGCCGTGTGGTCACACACATGCCTATGTGGCTTGGGACACACCTGTGTCCTTAGCCTATGTAACTCTCTGGTTATGACATCATCAACATAATAGGGTCACACGGCCAAGTCACACGCCCGTGTGCTAGGCCGTAAGGCAAATTTAATTTTCATGAATTCTCATAAATAAGGTGCAGACTTCACACGGCTAGGGCACACGCCCATGTCCCAAGGCCGTGTCTCTCACATGGCCGAGACACACGGCCGTGTCTCTGCTCGTGTATTTACTCTGGGCATTCTGTTTTGCCTAATTAGGGTACAGGGGACACACGGTTGAATCACACGCCCATGGGGCAAACTGTGTGTCACACACGACCTAGACACATGCCCGTGTGTCTACCCGTGTGAACAACTTTGAAGCTATTTTTTCCAAGCCAATTGCCATCCTTATTTACTCAAACACATACATCATTTCAAAGACTCTTATCATTACATAAATGAGTACTTAATCATCCTCAAACAAGTCAAGATTATGGAAATATCATATTATCTTATACATGCACAAGACACCATACTTTGTCAAGCCCAACTTACCAATTTTCATTCAAGCCATGGTTATCATCATACTAAACAAATCTCAATTTAATCATCAAGCATTTATAGCCACAACATAACTCATCACATACACACAACCACCAACCACATCACAATTGCTTAGGCACATGCATGCGTGAATAAATAGGTTTAAATCCTAATAACCAATATAAGCCATATCTTACGGCCATATACTAAATGAATTATAATATTATCATAAGCCAACACTTTTGGCTAACCAATATGACACATAACAAAATGACCAAGTCCACTATACATGCCATATTCAAGATACTTAAATTCACTATACCCAAAAGATTAATTTGATAGTGTGAATCGAGCTCTGACGTCCTTCGATCCCCAAGCTAGCTTGGCGATACTATAAGAAACTGGGAAATAAAAAGGGAGTAAGCATAAAGCTTAATAAGTTAGCATGTAAATAATTAACAATGTTAATCATGCATTATTATACATATAACCTAATATAATTTATCACAATGTCATTAAGTATCATAGATACATCTTAATTCATGTCATTTACATAGTGTGCAATGAAACTCATAATCATGATTCATCCATTCACTTTTTACCAAAGCCTCATCGATTCATAATGTAACACCCCTAACCCTTATCTGTCACCGAAATAGGGTTACGAGGCATTACCGGATAGCACACCTCATTCACATACATTTATTCATTCATACTAAAAATCCATTCAAAGCATTCATAATGTCCCTTGTAAGGCTCTATGAGACCTTAAAACATGATTAGAAGTGGTTCGAGACTAAACCGATAACATATGCAAAATTTTGGGAAACTTAAAAAAATTTTATAAGGGTCACACGCCCGTGTGAACAGGCCGTGTGCCTCACACGGTTACCAGATATGCCTGTGTCATAGATCGTGAGAAAATAATGCATACATACTAACTTGCACCACACGGCCGAGGACACGCCCGTGTGCCAGGCCATGTGAAATCTAAGGGGGTTACTGACTTGGCCACACGGTCGACCACACGCCCATGTGTCAAACCTGTGTACCCTTCGAAATGGCCACACACGCTCATGTGCCAAGGCTATGTGTCTCACACAGCCACCAGACATTCCCATGCATCTAGGCCATGCACAAGACTAACTTAAATTCAAAAGGCTACCCCAGGGGACACACGACCGTGTAACATGACCGTGTGTCGCACACGACTGAGACACACGCCCCTGTCTCTGCCCATGTGGACAAAAATTGGCTATTTTCAAACCCAATTTGCCACCCTATTCTCATGCTTACTTAGCCATCAACAAATACTCATTTTTCATCATCAAACATTCAAGAACACATGAATTCATCAATGGCAACTTTCAAAATCATCAACACTTTCAAAAATTGAGGCATGGGCTAGCTAGTACTCAAAGCAATGATCATAAAAACATAGAAATCATTAAAAACCGAGCTCAAAACATACCTCAATCAAGCTTAACAATGGTCGAATGGATGAAATCTCAAACCCTATTTCTTTTTTGCTAATTTTCGGCTATGAATGATGATAATAATGCTTGTTTTTAACTTTGTTTTATTTAATATAACTTAATGAACCAATTTACAATTTTAACCTTAATATAAAACATTTAATATCATTCATTTAATGCCCATTTATGTCCATTCCCACTATCCATGGTCTAATTACAATATAAGGACCTTTCGTTTAATAAACTATAGGAATTAAGCACTTTTAACATATAAAATGCAACTTTTTCATTTTACGCAATCAAATTGAGCTATTAAACGATAAAATTAGCTCATAAAATTTTCACACATATATAATCACATGCTATGAACACCAAAAATAATATTAAAATAATTTACAACCTCGGATTTGTGGTTTCGAAACCATTTTTTCGATTTAGCTAAAACCAGGCTGTTACAACTATCCCTCCCTTAGGGATTTTCATCCCCGAAAATCTTACTAGTGAATAGATTAGGGTATTGATTTCTAATAGCATCTTTGGGTTCCCACGTAGCTTCTTCAACCTCGTGTCGATGCCACAAGACTTTCACTAATGCTATTCTTTTATTTCTCAGCTCTTTGATCTCACGAGCTAGAATTCGGATTGGTTCTTCACTGTATGACAAATCTGACTGAATTTTAATCTTAGAAGGAGAAATAACATGTGATGGATCAGATCGATATCGTCGAAGCATCGATACATGAAATACATTGTGAATTTTTTCTAACTTAGATGGTAATGCTAGCTGATAAGCAATTGGTCTAACTCGCTCGATAATCTCATACGGCCCGATGTATCTCGGACTCAACTTTCCTTTTTTACCAAACCTGAGTATTTTCTTCCACTGTGAAACTTTAAAAAACACTATATCTCCGATTTGAAACTCAATATCTTTCCATTTCAAGTCTGCGTAAGATTTTTGTCGATCCGATACTGCTTTCAAACTATCACGGATCACTTTCACTTTTTCTTCAGTCTCTCTAATCAGATCAACTCCGTGAATCTTATTCTCACTAAGTTAAGTCCAGTACAAAGGTGTTCGACATTTTCGACCGTATAAAGCTTCATACGGTGCCATTTTAATACTCGATTGAAAACTATTATTATATGCAAATTCAATCAACGATAAATATTTTTCCCACGTACCTTCGAGCTCAAGAATACAACATCTCAACATATCCTCGAGTATCTGAATAACTCGCTCGAATTGACCATTCGTCTATGAGTGAAACGCGATACTAAAATGTAACTTTGTACCCAGTGCGTCTTGCAGTTTCTTCCAAAACTGCGATGTGAACCTCGGATCTCTATCCAAAACAATAGAAATAGGTACCCCGTGTAATCAAACAATCTCTGAAATGTACAACTCAGCAAGCTTGTGAAGCAAACATTCCATTCGTATAGGAATGAAATGAGCCAATTTTGTCAACTGTCAGCAACAACCCCGATTACATCTTTCTTACTCAGAGATAAGGGCAAACCTGAAACAAAATCCATAGTCACTTTATCCTATTTCCACTCAGAAATCATGATAGGCTATAATAAACTTGACGGCACTTAATGTTCAGCTTTGACTTGCTAACAAATCAAACATTTAGAAACGAACTCTGAAATGTCACGTCTCATACCATGCCACCAGTAAAGCTATTTCAAATCGTTATACATTTTCGTGCTTCCTGGATGAAAAGATACACGACTACTATGTGCTTCGTTCAAAATTATCTGAATTAACTCTAAATTCCTCGGAACACATATTTGACCTCTGAATCTCAAACAATCATCAGTATCAATTTGGAATTCTGAATCAAGGTTCGAATTACATTGAGCTTGTTTTGCTAACATTTCATTATCAACTTTCTGAGCTTCACAAATCTACTGTAAAAACACCAGTCTTGCTTTCAACTCAGCTACGATCGAGTCGTTGTCAGATAGAGCCAACTGAGTATTCATTGCACGTAGAGCAAACAAAGATTTTCGGCTTAACGCATCAGCAACAACATTTGCTTTTCTCAGATGGTAGTCAATTACTAGTTCATAATCTTTTAGTAATTCAAGTCACCTCCGTTGTCGCAAATTCAGATCTTTCTGAGTCATAAAATATTTCAAACTCTTATGATTTGAATAAACATGGCATTTCTCACCAAACAAATAATTGTGCCAAGTCTTCAATACAAACACAATGGCTGCTAACTCTAAATCATGTGTTGGGTAATTCTTTTCATGCAGCTTCAACTATCTCGAGGCACAAGCTATGACTTTGCCTTCCTGCATCAAAACACAGCCCAGACCATTTAACAATGCATCACTATAGATCACAAATTCTTTACTCGGTTCTGGTTGTACTAACCCGGTTCTGGTTGTACTAACACTGGAGCTTCAGTCAAAAGAGTTTTCAACTGATCAAAACTTTTTTGACATTTTTCAGACCATTCGAACTTTACATCTTTTTGAAGCAATCTCATCAAAAGAGTCGCAATCATCAAAAAGCCTTTCACAAATCATCTATAATAGCCAACTAGTCCCATAAAACTGAGGACTTTAGATACATTTCTTGGAGGCTTCCAATCCATTATTGCAGAAATCTTGCTCAGATTAACTTGAATACCCAATGCTGACACAATATGCCCCAGAAAACCAACATCACTTGACCAAAATTCACACTTACTAAACTTTGCATATAACTGCTTATCACGAAGAGTCTGCAATACAATTCTCAAATGCTCGACATGTTCAGTTTCATCACTCGAATAAATAAAAATATCATCTATGAACACGACAACAAATCGATCTAGGTACTGTCTGAAAATCTAATTCATTAAGTCCATAAAGATAGTAGGTGCATTTGTTAGTTTGAAAGGCATAACGAAGAATTCATAATGCCCGTACCTTGTTCTAAAGGTAGTCTTTGGCACATCAGAATCTTTAACTCGTAACTGATAATAACTCGATATCAAATCTATATTTGAAAACACTGTAGGCCCTTTCAATTGATCAAACAATTCATCTATTTTAGGCAGAGGATATTTGTTCTTGATCGTCACTTTGTTAATCTATCTATAATCTATACACATTCTCATATTACCGTCTTTCTTTTTCACAAACAATACAGGAGCACCCCAAGACAAAAAACTTGGCTGTGCAAATCCTCTATCTGTCAACTCTTACAACTGAGATTTCAATTCTTTTAACTCTATTGGAGCCATTTTGTACGGAGCTATCACTACAGGAAAACAGACTTTTAGCGGCGTTTTTTTTACCTTTGAAAAGCGCCGCAAAAAATGTCGCTATATGTAACGCAGCTAAAGACCAGGAGTTTTAGCAGCGCTTGTATAAAAAACGCCACTAAAGACCAGGACTTTTAGCGGCGCTTGTATAAAATGCCGCTAAAGACCAGGACTTTTAGCAACGCTTGTATAAAATCGCCGCTAAAGACCAGGACTTTTAGCGGCGCTTTTATAAAAAACGCCATTAAAGAACAGGACTTTTAGCGGCGTTTTTTAAAAAAGCGCCACTAAATGTCCTGGTCTTTAGTGGTGCTTTTTATAAAAGCGCCGCTAATTTGCCCAGTTTTGCAATATGTATTTTGCACCTATATCCAACCCTCCTGCAAGAAATTCAACCAAAAATAGCAAATATACTATGAAATCCAACCAAAACCCAGAAATTTAAATAACAAAAAATTATACGAGAAATATATTATATAAATTGTAAATGAATATTCAAAATATTCTTACAATAATGTTAAAAGTTACAAGAAAACAAATGTCTAAGATGGGGGATTTTGAAATTGCTGGAACATAGTCATCATAGATCAAGTCAGAGTGGAGTTCATTGTATTTTCTGCTCGCTCCGCCTCCTTCGCCTCGCCTCCGCCTCCTCGCTTGCCTCCGCTCTAAGTTGAGAAATTTGCTCATCTGTGCTAGCTTGTATCTCGAACTATCTCGATCTTTTAGCCTCGAACTTGACTTGACTTTGACTCCGGAAGGCATGTATTGGTGCGAGGTGGATCCAAAATATTGGGTCAGTTAACACAGATCCTTGAAATCTAACCCGACTATACCTTTCAGACCCAAAACTTCATTAATAATTACATTATCAATATTCTCAAAATTAATAGAACTATCGATCAAGCAAGGCCGCTTCATACTACGCCTTCTTATCTTTTAGTTTCTCCTAATAAATCACCAAAGAGTTAGAAATGAAATATACAATAAAAGGAATACAACATAACATTATTTAAAATTAAACTAATAAAACGCATTTAATTAAAACATTATAATTAAATATTATAAATATTTATAATGAATCAAATTTTATTAAGTAAATATACCATAATTTCTGCAGCCTCAGATGTCATCAGAGTTCCATCTTTTTTCCTGTGCATAATGTCAAAAAGCTGAAGCCGTCCAACTTTTTGACCAGACGAGGCTTCCTACAATGTAACGCCCCGTACCCGAGACCGTCGCCGGAGTCGAACACGAGGTGTTAACAGACTTAATTCATTACTTAAATAGCTCAAACAATTTATTTTTAAAATTTTCAGTCAAGCTAGTAATCTGCATCACAGTCGCTTAAAAATTCATATCTCGAGTTTCAAAACTCAAAATCCAATTCCGTAAATTTTCCCTAAAACTAGACTCATATATCTATTTACTAATTGTTTTCTAGAATTTTTGGTCTAGCAAATTAGTACAGTTTATTAGTTAAAGTCTCCCTTGTTTCAGGGTTTGACTACTCTGACCTCTGTGTATTACGAATCAGATATCTCCTTGTACAGAGTTTCAATGACTATGCCGTTTGTTTCTAATAAAACTAGACTAAATAAGAAATCTGTACATATAAATCATGACTTATAATTATCTTTGAAAAATTTCGGTGAATTTCCAAAGTCGAGCAGGGATCCAGAAATTGCTCGCCCTGTTTCACAAAAAATTTAAACATCTCATAAAATATAACTCATATACTGTTTTGTTCCATCCATATGAAAATAGACTCATAATTATTGTAACACCCGCACCGAGTCCGTTATCGAGTCGAACACAAGGTGCACACAAACTTAACTTAATCATTTTCACAATCCATTTAAAAATTTCAGACAAGTCGGTTATCGTCCACTGCCGCTTTAAAAATCATATCTTGAGTTTCAAAGCTCGAAAATCAGTTTCGTAATTTTTCCCTGAAATTAGACTCATATTTCCATCTACATATTTTTTCTAGAATTTTGGTCGGGCCAATTAGTACAGTTTATTAGTTAAAGTCTCCCATGTGACAAGGGTCGACTACACCGACCTTCGCGTTACAACTTGAATATCTCTGTACAGGGCTTCAATATCGATGCCGTTTGTTTCTATAGAAACTAGACTCAAAGAGGAATATATACATATATGGAATGACTCCTAATTATCCCTGGTTAATTTACAATGAATTTCCAAAGTTGGAACAGGGATCCAGAAACCGCTCGCCCTGCTCTCACGAAAACCCTAAATATCTCTTAACATACAACTCATATGACCGTTTCGTTTCTTCCATATGAAAGTACATTCATCAAGGTTCATTTACATAATTTATTCACTAATTTATTCCATTCCTACTATTTTTATTGATTTTTCACATCCACACCACTCTCTGCCGACAAAGATTCCGCCTTTAAGGTAGACTTTACCTATTTCATAATTTCCATGATTCAATTGGCCCTTTTTGCATACATAGCACAAAGTGTGATCATGATTAACCATTCCAATGGCTAATCGTTTCAAAACAATTCCATACCTCATAATGATCAACATACAAACGATTATAGTACTATGCTAAAAACGTATATAAGCCATTTTCGCATGGCTATCCAAGTTTACACAAAACCGAAAGGTACATGACCTACAACAAAAGGGTAGTCCTATACATGCCATTTCAAAGTTCAACCAAAATTTGTACCAAAAAGGGGGCTTTGATAGTGTGGATGACTTCGACTTCAATGATCCCGAATCGATAGCTAACGAGCAAAATCTATAAAACAAAGAGCCAAAGCAACGGGGTAAGCATTTTAATGCTTAGTAAGTCTCAAGTAATGAAATCAGCTTTGACTAAAGTATTACATTCACATAGCTAAATGAATCACTTTAGTAATACACATTCTCATAATCATATACACACACAAGGTATCAACCTATCTAAGAGCCGAAAGTTCGTTAGTCGATCGAACGAACACTATTTCAAACGAATCGACTTTTCCGATGCACATGTAAACATACCTTATCGTATGGGTTTTTCGAGCGTATTAATTGAATTTATTATCGCACCAAAACGCTCACCTTCAAACCGAGCTTCTTCGGAATTTAGCCGGATATAACCACAAGCACAATTGCCTTCGGGTCTTAACCCGGATTTGGTATCTTGCACAAATGCCTTCGGGTCTTAGCCCGGATATGATAACTCGCACGAATGCCTTCGGGTCTTAGCCCGGATATAATCACTAGCATAAATGCCTTCGGGACTTAGCCCGGATATGATTCAAATGCTCATGTACACATATATCAATAATCACGACACATCCATATTTCATTTTCGTTACTAAGGCTCAAACACAAAATATTTATCAAACCTTTCCAATTTCGGCTCAATAGCCACACACAAAGAGCATGATTTCAATTAACTTTATAACTTAGTCCCTACGCACATTCGGCTGTCCGCCATAATATGACAAATCATTTCAATATAATTCAAGTAGGGTCATTACTCGAAGACTTACCTCGGACGTGGTCGAGCGATTTCGACGGCTACTCGACTACCTTTTCCTTCCCTTTATCGGATTTAGCTCCCCTTTGCTCTTGAGCTTAATTTAACAAATAAATTGATTTAATCATTTGAGCATCGAAAGAGGAATTCAAGGTACTTAGCTAATATATATACTCATTAGGCATCAAAGTCACATATGTACGAAATCATGAATCGAACTCAACACATTAGTTAATATTCCTCTTAGCCGAATTTTCTAAGCCAAGAATAGGCATCAATATGCTTGCCTCTAACAGAATGCATGCACACCAATTCCCCTCATGTGGCCGAATATGCATGTCCATGTTGAGGCCAATTATACACTTAATACCACACAAAAACAGCATACATCTTACTAACTAACGCATTCCATATTGTAACTCAATACGCATCAATCATTTACTTCATAACCGAAACACCATCATATGTAATTATATGCCTTGAGATAGTATATATGTCATACCAATACATCATGTGCAAACATATATATACATGCAAGAGCCGAATCATAAGGCTGATTATGACTATCCCATATATCTTCATTATGGCCGAATGCTCCTTCTACACCATTTACCTTCACAAAGCATGAATTTCATCATCCAACTTACAAGCTTACAATGTCATGAAGTTTAACCTCATAGTATCTATCAAACTCTCACTCAAAATTGCTAAAAAGAATATTCAATAATCATCAATCCACCATCACATGCACCATTGTAAAGCTTCACTTTTAGCATGCAAATGATATCAACACAATCTCACCTTAGCCGAATATCATCTCCATGACATAGTAAGGATTTGAACCATGGCTAGTTAGAACTCAAGCTAACTACTAAAATATACATGAATCTCATGGCAAAACATCAAACTTACCTTAATAGTGACCTAGGATAGCCGAATGCTTCACTCCCTTCTTCCCCTTTTCCTTCAATTTTTGGCCAAAAGATGTTCAAGGATGAACACACACATTTCTTTTTCTTCTTTGTATTTTCTTCCTAGTTTTGGCTCAAAGAAAGGATGAAAATTTTTTTTTCTTTCTTTTCCTTCAACTCACGGCAATGGGGGGAATTACACCTTCTCTCCCTTTTTTTTTTTCAATTCTTTATTCCTCACCTTAGTTTAATTTTTCCTCCCATATTGCACCAACAAAACATGTCTATGACATGTTTTGCCCATCCTCCCTTGTCATGGTCGGCCACCACTTATAAAAAGGGGGGTATTTGACATGCAAGACCATTGTTTTGCATGCATGCTTTAATTAGTCATCACACATTTCCCTATCCTACTTTCAAAGTTCACTATTAGGTCCTTTTTAGTGAAATTCACATTTATGACCCTAAATCAAATCATCAAAAATGTCACACACAAATTAACACATATCATAGGCATCCAAAATGAATATTAAATTATTTTATGCCTCGGTTTTGTGGTCCCAAAACCACTTCCCGACTAGAGTCAATTTTGGGCTGTCACAATTATTAAATTCCATATTTTATTCATCATCTAATTGTATCTCTACTATTTTTAATGATTTTTCAAACTCACATCATTTGTTCTTTGTCTCAATCTATTTTATGGTAAATTTTACCTATTTCATGGTTTCCATGGATTAGCTAGCAATTTAGCATACATAACACCAAATATGATCATGATTAGCCATTCCAATGGCTAATCATTACCAAGCATTTCCATACCACTCAATAACCATATCATAAGACCATATATACAAAATGATTATAATGCTATACATGCCATACTCAAAATATACAAGCCATTATGCTAAGATGGTATACGGATAGTGTGAGTGTGCCTCCGACCGTTCCCGATTTCCGAACTGGCTTGTCAACACTACAAGGAATGAAAAGGAGGGAGTAAGCATAAATGCTTAGTAAGCTCACATGCAAATAGCAAGTAACACAACTATATACGCAAACATGAAACATCATTTGCATAATCATCACTGAGACATTCATATCACATTTTCATTTATCATCTTACCATATTGTTGTTATATTGAGTTTTCAACCCGAGGGTTAAGTACATACTTGTTCAAAGTATTCATTTCACAACACTTACCAATACGTCCCTTTCATCTCGAGTATTCCTCTATTTGAGTAGAATTTTACCCGTTGAACACATCGGAATATAATTCGGATACATGGAAAGTTTGCACATAAGTGCCACATATGTAGCCAAGCTACCATGTAACCCGCCCATAAGTGAACTCGGACTCAACTCAACGTGTAACACCCTAAATTTGGGCCTAGAAGTTTTGGGCCTTGAGCATGAGAGCGGTTGAAGGCAGCTTTTAATATTTTGTTGTGCATGTAAATTTTGTTAATGAAGGCTTGTTTTAGTGGTTAAGTGTGTTGAGAAGTGTTGGAGAAGTCTTGGGTTCAAACCTGGACTCTAGTAAAAATTTAAGGTAGATCAAACCCTAGGTGTAGTAGGTAGGCCTTAAGAATATTGTTGGAGAAATTGTGACACAAAAAGGAGTGTGGTGTAGTGGCAAGGTGACGCCACTTAGGGGACAAGGAAGTGACGCCATAGGGGAAGCAAGGGGTCCAAGGTTCAAGTCTTGGCTCTTGCAATATATTTTGGTTTTTCTTTTCAATAAATCTAGAAGCAAGTAGGTGCAGTTTAAAGTTTAATGTGTTGGATTTATGACACAAATGAGTTGGTGGCCTAGTGGTGATGGCGTGAGTTGGCATATAGGAGGACTTTGGTTGAATCCTTGGCATGCAAAGGTTGATTATTTTGCTATGTTGGGATGGCAAGAGTTGGTGTTGAATTTAAACTCAAGATGGAGGATCCCACATCGGTAAGCTAACATAGGAGTGGATGCGGTCGGCTTTAAATAGAGAGAACTATGAGGAGAGCAAAGGTACCTTTCTTGGTCGATCCCTTCGCGTTATGGCGTGCTCGTTTGGGTTGGGCATCGGCTAGAAGTGCTCGGAGCGGATTAACTCCAGTCTCCTATCGGTGTGTATTTATCACTACTCTTGTTGTTGGATGGCTACTTGGCCGCGATGGGCGAAAGGGGCCATATGGGCCCAATGGGCCTCACAGCCCAATTGGATAAGTTGTTTGATTGTGTAGTAAATATTGGACTAGGCTAGGTGAATCGAATATCGTGGCTAGGTTTGGGCTAAAAGGGCCACACGAGCGTGTGGGCCCATTTGGGCCGAGAATAAGCTTTAGGCCCATTCGTATTGTTATCCATGTTTAGAATACTTTAGTTTACCAATTCTTGAAATGCCCTCGACTTGTAAAATTACCAAAGTACTCTGATTTACTGAATTACTGTTTTACCCTCAATTTACTGTAATTACCAAAATACCCATGGTTTGCAAAATTACTAAAATACCTCAGTAGGGTAAAATTACCAAATACCCTCGTAGGGTAGAATTACCATTTTGCCCCTAGGGTGTTAAATGACTATTTTGCCCTTGTGGGCAAGTGGTGACTTGGACTGTGTGATATAGACAACTTTGGAGGAGCAATGAGGCTTGGAGTATCGACTTGGATAAGCTTGAATCGTATTATTGGACCTGTGAAGGTAAGCAACTTATGGTCAATAAGGGTTCTTTGGCCGAATAAGGTAGGGTGGATTTTGAGTTTGTTAAGCATAACTTGTATGCTAAAAATGGTGATGAATAATTGTAGGACATCGTAAGGGATCTCAGTAGCAGTCATCGCAAAACAGGTGTGTACCGAACACCCTTTCTTAGTTCAATTCGGCAAAAGCCGAAATGTCGAAATTCCGGCATTTCATGGTCATATAAGTATGTGAATGCTCTCAAGTCATAGAGTAATTGTTAGATCTGGCACCGCAAGGTGGTAAGCACGTTCACGTGACGTTTTAGCGTATTTCGGAAAAAAGGGCTCGATGGGCCAAAACTGGGCCCAATGGGCTTACGGACCAATATGGGTAAGAGATGGGCAAATTAGCCTGTTAGGTAGATGGTGGAATCAAATTGCATAAAACTATTAAAAATTACTGAATTAGCTTGTGTAGTTGCGTAGATCACGAAATTACCCCTAAAGGGCAAAATTACCAATATACCCCTAGGGTTTAAATTGGCTGAACTGCATGATTGATTACTACTGTATTTTGCATGATATGCATTTATTAATATCTGTTGCATGGGATTGGGGTATTAATGGAGGAAGTACTGAAAGTGGTTCAACCACGATCGGAGGCTTTGCCTCAATCGATCGAATTTGAGCGTTCTTGCGCAACTGTGGTGTGTGAAATTTGGGTGGGTTGAGATATTCCCCACATGGTGTGTAGGGTTGGTACAGGCAGTGTAGCGGTTGGTGGGTTGAGTAGTCTCCCTGATGGGCTTGCATTCATTATTACTGTTGTTACTCATGCTCTTGAATCGGGCATATGGGCCACACTTGTTATGTAAAAAGGGCTAAGGCCTTGCATCAGATTCGAAAAGGGCTTGACCTCTGTGTCTTGTTATCCGAATAGGGCTTAGGCCCAATGGGCTCGAGCTGAATTGGGCTTTGATGGGTTTCAGATACATCGAGTTTTCCCAAACTCACCCCCTTCCTCTTTCATCCTTACAGGTGAGCCCTAGTTGGTGGACTTGGAGTCTGGGCGGTATTCAGAGTGGCCATGAAGATTGATTGCCGATTTTAAATAAGTTTAGCATTTAATTTGGATTATTTTTATTATGCTTAAAGTTGTAATAAGGCCGCTCTTTTTAATTAATTTTATTTTGGGGATTATTAAACTGGTTAGCACTAGGGTTCGTTTTATAAAAACTACTTGTTTTTAAAAGATCACGATGTCGCGCAAAGTTTCTGCAAAGTAATGTTTTTCCAAGAAAATAAATATTTTAAACAAACGTTTTCAAACTTAATCATTTTCTTAAGACGGGCATAACCAAACGGTTTTCTCAAAATTATACGAGATGATAAAGTGTGGTAATGGATGTGTGCATGTCTAGGATTGGATCCGAGAAGAGCTTGGTACTTAAGCAGTCCGACGGACTCACCTCCTCTTTTTCCTGGTTTCCTACTTGGTGCGCAGCTTCCATTCACTTTAACCTACTTTTAAAAGTGTCTTTTACAACACCAACTCAGCTTTTCCAAACTAAGTGTTTTGAACGCATCAATGTGGCGCATCAGATCCGGTCATAACATCCAGGCCGGATTTGGGGTGTTACACAACGAGCTCAGGCATTCGCATCCATAAGTGAACTCGGACTCAACTCAACGAGCTCGGATGCCTAGTTACATCTCTCGAACTCGGACTCAACTCAACGAGTTCGGACATTCGCATCCATAAGTGAACTCGGACTCAACTCAACGAGTTCGGATGCCCAAATATCCTAGTGACATGTCACTTGTATCCTAATCCATTCCTAAGGTTCAACGGACCTTTTCCCAATCATGTGTCTCAACCATCTTCTACGGAATGCCGCTATCGATACTCGGTAGTATTTCACATTTTCCAAGTATATCACATAATTTGACATATTAACAAACAATTATCACAAGATAATATTTCATAATAATTATCATATCATTTAAATAACATTAAAACATTTAAAATAATAACTATGTTACCAACATTTACATATAACTTACCTCGTATGCGAAAATGGCTACTTTTACCATTTCGTCCACAACTTGATATTTTCCACATTTTAGCCTAAATTTTTGTTTTCCTTGCTCTATCATTTAAAATATAGTCTAATTAGGACTCACATTATTCAAATTGACCCAAAATCTTATTTTGGAAAAATTATAGTTTTGCCCCTAAACTTTCGCATATTTACACTTTTGCCCCAAAGCTTGTAAATTAAACTTCAGCTTATTTTCTTATGTTTTATGACATGCTGATCATTTTTCCCTTCTATGGTAACATCAAATTCTCACTCTAACATGTACTTATGACTATTAGGTATTTTTACCGATTAAGCCCTTTTGCTCGTTTTCACTTAAAACCGAGTAGTACAAGTTGTCTAACATAATTTAAAACCTCATATTCTATCATAAAACACCAAAATACACAAATTTCACCTATGGGTATTTTTCCAAATATGAACCCTAGGTTGAATTATTGCTAGTATAAGCTTAATCGAGCTAGGGACTCCAAAAACGTAAAAATCATTAAAACGAGGCTAGAACGAACTTACAATCGAGCTTGGAAGCTTGAAAACCCTAGCCATGGTTTCTCCTTGCTATATTCGCCATGGGGTTGAAGATGAGCAAAATTGGCTTTTAATTTTGTATTTTAATTCATTTTACCCTAAATGACCAAAATGCCCTTACTATTAAACTTTCCAAAATTCCATCCATGTCCAATTTTTGTCCATAGACTTAGAAATTGGTAAAATTGCTATTTAAGACCTCCTAATTAATATTTCAAAACAATTTCATACTAAAAACTTTTAGAATGCAAGTTTTACAAATTATTCGATTTAGTCCCTAATTTCAATTTAAGCACTTTATGCATAAAATTTCTTCACGAAATTTTCACACAATCATGCAATCATATCATAGACCTCAAAATAATCATAAAATAATTATTTCTATCTCGGATTTTGTGGTCACGAAACCGTTATTCCGACTAGGCCCAAAATCAGGATATTACATACAATATAGTAGTAAAAATATTATTTAATAGTAAAAAGTCATTAATACTTGATAGAATTAATAAATCCATAGTACCGCGGCCTGATCTACACAAGAAAAACTTCTCGACCCTGCCGTGTGCGTAAATTTTTGTTTTTGCCTGCTGCTTGTTCCAACTTGCTCACGGTCCTACATAATGAAATTATTATTACGTATATAGTAAATACTATAAACTGAAAAATTTATAAGAGTTTGCAAGTACATAATACCTCTCCTTTCTTCGAATTCCAAAATTGAATCGCATCTTCCCATTGGTACCTCAGCATTCCCGGTGGGACATTTTGCAATTTTTCTTCGAGGCTTATGGGTTTTTTAAAATATTCTTTTTTCAAACTGCTTTTATGGTCTCTCCATTTTTTACCCAATGCCTTCTTGATATAGGCATCAGAGACCTCTAAAGCAAACCTCTCCTAAAAAACACAAGTTTAGGAATTAAATATAAATGAAACTTAAACCAAAGTATTATAAATTACATTAACGTTTTGTTACCTTAATATTAGAGAGAGCTTGATTTTTATTGCTATCAGGCATGTTATGCCATGATTCGTAGTTGATGGACAACATATTGGCATTTCGTGCTATAATGCCCAAATAGCCTGCTAAAAGTCGAGCTTCTTGTCGAACAGGCTGACCATGGCTGTTTCTAGTTACTTTGACACGCTCGACAAAATTTAAGTTATATAAATCTGTTAGGAGCGTACGTCCTCAACCTCTGCGGGTCCCACCATTTTCAGCTGAAAAATGATATATTATTACTATATTGAAATTTAAAAATAAATCAGTAATAAAATTTAATACAATTTGTAAAATAAATTTAACATTACTTTGAAATTCCACAGACTCGTCAAGTGTCTCCGGCACGGTTGAAGATCCAACAACTGTCTGCTGTTCAGTACTTACTTCTTCCGAATTTGTGGTATTCTGTACAATACTAAGATCTCTTAATCTTCTTCTAGGCATTTTTCCTGCAACACATAAAATAGTTAAAAGATGTAAGATTATAAGAGTAGCACCAAATATATTTCAGTTTAAGCAAATATAAAAACTTTATCTATATCAGTACCAAATATTAATTCGAAGATTAAATGGCAGCTTCAGTTGAACCAATAGTTGCAGGAGGAGTAGGAAGCAGTAACTGAAATACATAGAACATTAATTCACTAATACAGACACATGGAACTATATCCTAAAAGTCAAAACACAAGGAATTAAAGTATATGTACCATATTTAGTATACAATATAATTTTACTTCATATATATTACTTCATATAATTATTATAGTAATAATTAAATTTATTAAAAATCGTCATAGTACCATGTTTAGGAGCTAGTCGTTAGAACTCACTTGCTCTTTCCTTCTTCAATCCTTCTTTAATCTTTATCACCGTTGCTTATATTTTGAGTGGGAATCTGAAATAACACAATCCTTTTATCTTTAATTATCAATACAAAAAATATTAATTATAAAATAAAGATTTTTGGAAGGAACTTAATGCTTGAAATTAGTTAAAGAAAATACAATAGAGACAAGCTAAGCATTTTGTTATTAGTTGGTAGGACAGATGAGTTATTTATTTTTGTAAAATACATCGAATGGGCCGTACTTGTGTTTGTGTGATTATCATTTCAATTGGGCCTCTGTGAATAACGAATTTAAATATATGAATCAATTCACAAATTTTGTTATTATTTAGTTTTATAATTTATTTTAATAAATTCAAATATTTTTAGAATATAACTATTGTGAATTTAGATATTAGAGATGGAAAAAGAAAATACTAATAAATCTATTGTGATCTCTATTATAAGCTAAGAGTTGAACTAGTAATTGCAAGTAGTAGTTAATATTAGAAAATTTATCTGAATTTTAGATTACAATATGAAAGAATAACCTCAATTATAGGCTGACTACTGGAGTATCCACTAACACATAAAATGCCCTATATACATATAAAAAACACACTATAGATTTAACATTTTGACTTTTCCTTTTTATTCAACTAGCAAGTTAACTAAACATTCCCACCCAGAAAAACCACCAAAGCTAAACCGCTAAAGATTTTAAAATGGCAAACTAACATGTGCATTGAGAGCCTATAGCTTTGGACATGGATACTTCAAGGAAAATGAATAGTAGAGATCGGAGTAACATACGTAGCATGTGCATTGAGAACAATAAATGTGATGAACAACGCCGATCATCGTTCTATATAGCTATGTCGTGAATGCAGAGTAGATAATGCTTTTGCCCACA
The DNA here is from genome assembly GCF_025698485.1 of Gossypium arboreum. Taxonomy (NCBI): domain Eukaryota; kingdom Viridiplantae; phylum Streptophyta; class Magnoliopsida; order Malvales; family Malvaceae; genus Gossypium; species Gossypium arboreum. The sequence goes on along the minus strand of NC_069077.1, from coordinate 78,507,868 downwards.
GATGGAAGTTTCATTTGCAAATCAGAATAACCACTGCTTAGTGAAATATACAGCAACGAGGCTTAATAAATTAATAGTATAAGGCCACTTTCTTTAAAGATTAAAATTTTTAGATCCTTGTTCTCAATTAAAAGATTCTGTATGAATAGAAAAGGTAAAATGCAAGAGCAACCTTCATGTCAAGCTTCAGTTTTAATGACTTTTACTCTAAAGAACACGAAGAGGTTTTGGGTGTAAAAATTTGACCTGCATACCTGATGTAATGAAAGAAGCCCAAAGGAAACATTGGTTAATGAAACCGAATCATAGCTCCCATCAAACTGAAACTCAACTTTAGGTAACAAGTGATGGCCTTATAAATTTATGCAAAGATAAAGAGTTAAACCAGTGAATAAATGGCAAACAAAAAAAAAGGAAATAATGTAATGATAAGTTTTGTTGCAGACCCTGTATGTTCGATTAAAAGTCTCTTACCCCATCACCAATGGTGAACAAGCAGATTCCTCTGTAGTTCCTCAGGCTTCGTTTCACCAAAAGGGCATATATATCAACAAATGCAAGAGACAAGCTCCACAAACTTTGCAAGCCAACAGCAAGAACAAGGTAGCTGATGCATTGGAATCATCAAATATTCATGTTACAAATAAGACTAAAAATCATGAAATTATCATCTCAACTAAAAGAGACAACAGTTTCTATGAAACTATCTCGTAATCTCAGATTGTAAACCAAAAAAACAGCATAGTTTTGTCACTAACTTAGGCATGGTACTAATCCATCACATTTTCGCTAACTTAACATACACTTTAAACAAAGCTTAATATACACCCATGAAAGCAAGTAACTAATAGATGGAAACAAAAGTCCAGAATTTATATGGCCAAAGAGACGAAAGCTATCTGTGTTTTATGGGGAAACAAACATATAATCGTTTAACCTACAAAAAGAAAGAATGCTAAACTATAGCATCTTTTTACTAGTATCAAGCATTAAAGTAAAAACCGAAACTTCTTTGAAGAAAGCCTGTGGAAAATACCTAAATGATATACATTCAGCTCTAAATTGCCAATTTCTACCTCAACATCTTATACAATTATGTGCTCATAACAGTTTGATTTAATCCCAAAAGAAAAGGTATTCTTGATCCACAACTACACTGATCATCAAAGTCTTAACATTAGTTCAAATGTGTTACAAACATCAGGTCAAAATATGTCATCAGTCCCCATACTTGAATGAAGTTTGAGATTTAGTTCATGTACTGAAAAAGTTCAATGCTCTTAATATTTTTATTTGAAAATCTCAGTCCAATAGCTGACATTATTGGCACTTTTTTTCAAACTTTACCATCAAAGATACAATCATACCAACTTCAAAAGCAAATCATTATTCATCTACGTTACCACTTTACTATTCTATCTAAATTTAACATTTTGACTTAACAAAAAATTTTCATATCTTTTAAGTTTGATTCACATCTTATCGTCTTCATCTGCCACAAATGTGTCAATTAGATATAACATTAATCACTCAATTTTTTAAAAAATAATATCGAAAACAATTAGCATTATTCATGTGAGTTATAAAAGGATTGGACTTTATATTCTAATTATCTTTTAAGTTTCCAACTTTGATAACCTTAATTATCGAAAAAAGAAAAAAGTATTGAGAACTATTAAGCTTGACAATGAAGGTTAAATTATGAAAGCTTAAATTTATATCAACACCCATTTCTATTGTCTTCAACCATGCCCTCTTCAATACGAAAGAAATTAATATATATCAAAGTTAAACGGAGATATAATATATTGCATAAACAAAACTATTTATGTATATATATGTTTTTTCATAAAGCGACCTATACAAATATTGCGTCCAGGGAAAGAGCAGAAAATATTATACATATCAGACAAAACCAACCAGGTTACAGTTCCATGATTCACATTAGCCAAAAAGGATACGGAAGTTCAACAGAGGAGTTACGATGGAAAATACTTACCGATTGGTTGTGGTAGACGACGGCGACGCAGCAGAGGGGAGACTCGATGGCTATGCAGCAGATGCACGGGGCGAAGGCGATGGAGGCCGAGATGGGTTGTGATGAACGGTGCAAAGGCGATGGAAGGGATGGTTCGCAATGCACGGGGAGAAGGCGATGGAGGAGATGGGTTGTAATGCATAGGGAGATTTGGGGGAAAACTTGTCGATTTGGGGAATTTGGGGATTTCTAAATTTAGGGAAATTGGGATTCAGAATCAGGGCAAACAAGAGGAAAAGGTGTAAGTTTAATTTGTTTGTAATGAAACGACGTCGTTAAAATCGATTTGGGGCAACTTTGCGGCGTTTATATTACAAACGCCACTGAAACTTTTATTGAAACGCAGTCGTAGAAGGCTAACGGCTATTGAACTTTTGCGGCGTTTTATAAAAACGCCACTAAAACTTAATTCACTGACGTGAAACGGTATCGCCCTCGGCAAATTGGTATTGAAAATTTGCGGTGTTTCTAAAAGTGCCACAAAAAAATTTATACCTTGTTTTGAAACGCCGTCGTTTAAGCCTAATGGTAATGTGTTTTTGCGGCATTTTTTGAAAGCGCCACTAAATGTTTAATAGTATAAACTGAAACTGCATCGTTTTGGTCGAATTAAAACAAATTAGCGACTAGTTTTTTTTACTTAAACGGTGCCGTTTCTCCAAATTTTAATACATTTTAGTGCATTTCTTTGTTTATCAATTTTTTAAAATCTAATATTTTAATATATCAAATGGTTTATATTAAATATTTTAAATATAAAAGCATTAGTTTATATATATAAATTAATTAAATAAAAATGATGTTAATTATATCAATAATTATGCTAATATTTTACAAGATTTAGATCAAAATACGTTCATGTACACAATTGCACACTAAACCACTTTTCATGTATGCTTTTGAGATTTAACCCATTTTTATATATATTCTTTTAAAATAATAATTTATATATATTTATCTTATTTATATTTATCTTCTAAATTAAAATCTAAAATTATAGCCTAAACCCAAAACCCTAAACCTAAAATCGTAAACACTAAACCACGAACACCAAACACCAAACCCTAAATCTCAAACTTGAAACCCCAAAATCATATATACAATGTAACCCCTAAACCAACCATAAATCCTAGACCACCATAAAGCCCAAACTATAAACTCTAAAAACTGTTAACCCTAAACCATAATCCTAAACATATTTTTGGGAATTCGTGTGGCCAATGTAAGTGTAGTACAAAACATATATTTTATATTCTTATATTAAATAATATGGGTATAGTACAAAATGACATGAATCTCAGTAAAATCCAAATGTTCTTCAGTTCTAATAGTATCCTTTCCTTGAACCCTACATCTAGACTTACACTGCCTAAATAGAATCTTAATATATATTACAAGTTCTAATATATAGGGACAAAAGTAATTAAAATAGAATCTTAATGCTTACCAAAATCCTAAAATAAATTAATTTCTTATCATTAATCATAACCCCTAATCCCTAATAGCCTAACCCCTAAAACCATAAACATTAATATTAAAACCCTAAACCCTAAAACCCTAATAAACCCCAAAATTCAAACTCTAAAACATAAACCCAAACCCCAAAATATATATATCATAAACCCTAAAACACTAAATTAAACGTAGACATTAAACCTAAAATTCATAACCCTAAACTTTAAAGTAACATAATTTTTTTACGACATTTTTACAAAAAAAGCCACTAATTATGATATATAGTGGCATTTACATAAAACGCCACTAATACCTATATATAGCTTAACCAAAGACGACATTGTTTTACTCAACAATTTTGCGGCGCTTTGAAACAAACGCCGCTAACTCTTATATATTGTGGCGTTTTTAGTAGAACGCCACTAATGGCTCTATAGATACGTTGTCGTCTCTCTGATTGCTTTTGCGGCGTTTTTATAAAAGCGCCGCTAATTCTGATATATGGCAGCATTTTAAGTAAAACGCCACTAATGGCTGTATAGCTCATTAACTTACGTTGTCGTTTCTCTGAACACTGTTGTGGTGTTTTCTTAAAAACGCCGCTAATGTTTGATTATTAAGCGTAGCTAAAAGTTATCTTTTGCGGCGTTTTTTTAACAAATGCCCCCATATCTCTGACTTTTAGCGGCGTTTTCTTTAAAGCTCCACTAACATATAATTTTAGCGGTGCTTTTTATCCAAACGCCGCTAAAAGTCTGTTTTCTTGTAGTGTATCATTGTTGGCATTGTTCCTTGTACTAACTCAATGCTAAACTCAACCTCTCGAATCGGTGGTAAACCCGATAACTTTTCTGGAAACACATCCAAATATTCACACACAACTGGCACTGATTCGATCTTCTTTTCAGTCACTTTCGTGTCAAGCACATAAGCAAAATAAGCTTCAAAACCCTTTTTCACATATTTCTGAGCTAACATCGATGAAATAACTGTTGGTAAACCATTCGGATCATCTGACTTAATTCGGATAATCTCATTATTCTGGCATCTCAAATCTATCATCTTTTTTTTTGCAATTCACAATAGTATCATGCAACGTTAGCCACTCCATACCTAGGATTATATCAAATTCATCAAATGGTAACAACATCAGATCAGCTGAAAAACAAATATCCTAAATCATCAATGGATAGTTTTTGCACACTTTATCAACCAATACACACTTGCCTAAGGGGTTCGATACTCTAATGACAAATTCAATAGACTCTACAGGCAAAGTCATACAGGATACTAAATTCACACATATATACAATTGAGTTGATCCTGGATCTATCAATGCGATAACTTTAGTATCATAGAGAGTAAAAGTACCAGTAATGATGTTTGGAGATGACACTTCTTCGTGAGTGTGAATAGCATATCTAGCATTAGATCTCGCAGCAGTGTCTCTTGTCACAACTCTACCACAACTCACATTTCTCGCATTTCTGGGTGGTCTACCTTTAGTTGCAGTGCTACTTGGCCTCGTCATCTGAGCATTATCTTTTTCAATTAAGTCTGGGCAATCTCTAATAAAATGATCTCGTGAACCACAACTGTAACAAGTTCTATTATTATTTTTCACCCAGAAATTTCCAAAATGCCGTCTTCCACACTGTTGACGCTCGGGTTTAACATATTTTATGTTACCAACACTAGATACCGATGTGGCTTGAGCTTTAGGGTTGGTGTATTATTTTTTGTGATCTTTATTCTGATATTCCACTGAAGCTGTCGATCGGTTAAAATAGTCTCTAGATTTCTTCGACAGGAATGATAAGATTCACTCATCGATCTCGTCCTTGAATCTCTTGCCTCTGAATTAGCTTTTCTCTTTTCTTTGCTGAGATCTCGGCTTTACAAGCCCTCTCAACCAGTACTACAAATTTCTTCAATGCAAGTGTCCCAACTAACAGCTTTATATCTTCATTCAACCCGTTAACAAATTGTTTTCACATGATCTGTTCAGTGGAAACATATTCCTGAGCATACTTGCTCAAACATACAAATTCTTGTTCATATTCTGTCACAGTCATTTGACCCTGCTTCAACTCTAGAAACTCTTTATGTTTCTGATCGAGAAATCTTTGGCTTATGTACTTCGTTCGGAATTTGGATTGAAAGAACTCCCAGGTAACCCATTCTCTAGGAACCACCAATGTCAACGTTTTCCACCAATGATATGCATTATCGCTGAGTAAAGATACCACACATTTGATACATTCTTTCGGAGTACAGGATAATTCATCAAATACTCTGATTGTGTTCTCGAGCCGGAACTCAGCTCTTTCAGCATTATCATCAACTGTAGCCAGAAACTCTTCAGCCCCATACTTTCGAATCTTATCCATTGGCGACTTACTCAATCGAATCGGATCTATCACTTGTGGTACAACTAGGATTTGTTGAGGACCAGGTGGGGGTGGAGGTTGTTGAGCAGCCAGATTTGTTCGAACAAACTTCATGAACCACTTACTCATCATTTGGAAGAAGGCTTGGTTAGCCTCTCCCCTTTGGATACTTGAAATCGGCCTAGAATTGGCAAGCGCTGCCCCTTGAGCGGGAGCAGGCGCATTACTCTCTACATCATCAGCTACGGTTCTTTGGGGATCTATTTACTATATAAAACACATTTTATCTGTTAGGAATCATCACACTATCGCAGTTTATATATATGGCATGTATAGCTAGACTCTCACACGCTATGTTAGTCCTAAAATCGACTAAATGTAGCTCTGATACCAATTAATTATAACACCCTTAACCCGTATCTGTCATTAGAATAGGGTTACGAGGCATTACCGAATAACATACCTCATTCACATAAATTTATTCATTCATACTAAAAATCCATTCAAAACATTCACAATGTCCCTTGTAAGGCTTTATGAGACCTTAAAACATGTTTAGAAGTGGTTCGAGACTAAACCGGTAACATATGCGAACTTTGGGAAACTTAGAAAATTTTCAAACATATAAGGGTCACATGCCCGTGTGAATAGGCTGTGTGCCTCACACGATCACCAGACATGCCCGTGTCACAGATCGTGTGAAAACAAGGCATACATATTGACTTGCACCATAAGGCTGAGGACGCGCTCGTGTGCTAGGCCATGTGAAATCTAAAAGGGTTACTGACTTGGCCGCACGGTCGACCACATGCCCGTGTGTCAAACCCGTGTACCCTTTGAAATGGCCACACACGCCCATGTGCCAAGGCTGTGTGTCTCACACTGCCACCAGACATGCCCGTGTATCTAGGCCGTGCACAAGAATGACTTAAATTTGAAGGGCTACCCTAAGGGGCACACGGTCGTGTAACATGACCATGTGTCACACACGACTGAGACACACGCCAGTTTCTCTGCCCGTGTGGACAAAAATAGGCTATTTTCAAAGCCAATTTTCGGCCCTATTCTCTTGCTCGCTTAGCCATTAAAATGGTATCATTTTAACACATATATAGACAGCCAAAACATACTAATTCATTATACCAAATCATCAAAAATTTACATAACTTGTAATTGCATTTATTCATTACCTTATCGTCTAAATCAAGACACATAACACACCATATCATCATCTAAATCAATCCACAATATGCCAACTTCCAAGCAATAATACCACAACTTCTAACTATCCAAAAGAGCAACCATATAACCATTCCAAACAAACTAACACATAAGGCATTATATATACCACATATAACACAATTCAAGTCAACTTAAATGGTCATACACATTAACATTTACAAGCCAAATCTCATGACTAATATCATGACTGAAAACATACCAAGATGTCACTAGCCTATACATGCCATATACCATACATACAAAGCTTCAAAAGTACCATTAAAATGATCGGTGTGCGATGACGCTTCCCGACGATCCACGAGTCCAAGTTGGCTATGATCCTTTATAAAGCATAAACAAATAACACACAGTAAGCTTCATAGCTTAGTAAGTTAGTACTAAATATACTCAACAGATCATAATATACAAATCATCAATTCGAACTAATTAACATCTAAATCATGGTGACCAACAACTTTCCTCATACTTACTCAAATTTTTATTAACAAGTTCATAACTTCTTCTATTTGGATTTCATGATTTATATGTACATACCTGTACAAATTTATATTGAATTCATACCTTTACGTGATATTGCCAAATACTCGATATCTCGCACACTAAGTAACAAAGCATAGCTGAAGCTATTATAATCTCACACACTAAGTGCCTTTCATAGACGAAGCTATCTCAGTCTTGCACACTAAGTGCCATATATATATATAGTTGAAGCTATTCCAATTTGCACATTAAGTACTTTATATAGCCGAAGCTATCTCGATACGCACACTATGTGCCAAACATTATCGATTCATCGTTTTAAACAACCATCATTTCATATCTATAATTTATACAATATTAACGCATTAAAAACATAATTGTAACAATGCTTATCATGTATGAACTTACCTCGGATGTAAAAATGACGAAACTAGTCGATTAGTCGTGTACTTTATTCTTGCCTCGAGCTAAGTCTTGGTTCCTCTTTTCTTGATCTATATTATAACAAATTCAACTCTTTTAATCACATAATCTTTCAATTTAGTCCACAACACACATTTGCGCATTTTTCACTTTAGCCCCTAAAGTTCCACATTTATTCAATTTAGTCATTATTTCATAAATACGCAAAATTACACAATTTCTTTCAAATACATGCTAGCCGAATTTTCCTAGTGTATATTTCAGCCTATATTTATCATTTATTTCACAATTTAACCACACATTTTACACTTTTCACAAATTAGTACCTTTTATGAAATTTCATTAAAAATCACTTTACAAAACATGATAATCTATCAACAAGTATTCATTTTCATCATCAAACATTCAAGAACACATGAATTCATCAATGACAACTTTTAAAATCATCAACACTTTCAAAAATTAAGGCATAGGCTTGCTAGTACTCAAAGCAATGATCACAAAAACATAGAAATCATAAAAAATCGAGCTCAAAACATACCTCAATCAAGCTTAACAATGGTCGAATGGATGAAAGCTCAAACCCTATTTCTTTTTTTCTAATTCCGACTATGAATGATGATAATAATGCTTATTTTTAACTTTGTTTTATTTAATATAACTTAATTAACCAATTTACAATTTTAACCTTAATATAAAACATTTAATATCATTCATTTAATGCCCATTTATGTCCATTCCCACTATCCATGGTCTAATTACAACATAAGGACCTTTCATTTAATAAACCATAGCAATTAAGCACTTTTAACATATAAAATGCAACTTTTTCATTTTACGCAATCAAATTGAGCTATTAAACGATAAAATTAGCTCATGAAATTTTCACACATATATAATCACATGCTATGAACACCAAAAATAATATTAAAATAATTTTACAAGCTTGAATTTATGGTTCAGAAACCACTATTCTGATTTAGCTAAAACTAGGCTGTTACACGTAATCTCACTATTTATGAGCTTTGTGTACATACCTATACCCTTCCAACATGATCACCTTGTCATTTCTTTGACATAATCTTTGGATTACCTGTTGAACCACTTGGAATACTAAAGGGTACCCGGGAAATCTCTTACACATAGTAAGATGCCAATGCCATATCCTAGATATGGTATTACATGGGATCATATATCGATGCCAATAGCCCAGCTATGGTCTTACACAATGTCTCATATCGATGTCATGTCCCAAATATGGCCTTACATGAAATCACATCTTGATGCCAATGCCATATCCCATATATGGTCTTACATGAGATCACATATCGAGGCCATATCCCAGTTATGGTCTTACACGAAACCACACATAGCCCTAGTGTCATGACATTTGTATCCTATCTATTCCTAAGGTTCAACTGGGTTATCGAAGTACCAAATCTTTTTCGGATCGTCATCGAGTCATCAATAACCAAATACATAAAGAAAAATATACATTTTATGCAATATCAAAGCATTAGATACATAATAACATAATGTTGAATTATTTACACACGAACTTACCTTGGTACCAAAATATGGCTAACTATTCAATTTAGTCCACAACTTTGTTCTTTCTTCGGTTTAGGTTCGAATTCTATTTTTCTTGATATATAATAACAAATTTCACTTATTTAATTATCACATTGTTCAAAATATCCCATAAGTCATACTTTTGCAAAATTACAATTTGCCTCTAAACTTTCATATATTTACAAATTAGTCCCTAGGCTCGTAAAATGAAATGTACTCATTTTCTTTGTTATCCAAGCTTAGCCGAACCTATATCATGCTTATACTAGCCCACATTTTTCATCAAATCATATTTCTACCACTCATTTTTACAACTTTTACAAATAAGCCCTTTTTGGTGTTTTCATGAAAAACCACTTAGTAAAAGATGTTTATCACACACCAAAATTTCATATTCCTTCATTAAACATCAAAATACATGCATGTCACACATGGGTAAATTTTTGAACATGAACCCTTATAACAGCCCGGTTTAGACCCTATTCAGAATAGCGGTTTCGGGACCACAAATCTAAGTCAAAAAATATTTTAATATTATTTTTGGTGTCTACAACATGTTAATTTATATGTGTGAAATTTTTGTGACTTAATTTTATCGTTTGAGTGTTCAATTTGATTAAAAGGGTTAATCGCGTAAAATGTAAAAGTGGCTAGCTAATTGTGTAAGTGCTGGATTGTTATTATTTTTATAATGTGGGGTCCTTAAGAGGAAATTAGGCCATTAAAGGGTAGCATGGACGGTTTTGGGTTTATATATATGGTTTACTTATTAAATTATAAAGGTTAGTTTTGTAAATTAGTAATATAAGTTAATATAATAAAACATAAGTAAAATTTTTGCATGTTGTTCATCTTTTTGGCTAAACCTAAGAATAAAATAAATATTTTGAAAGCTTTAAACATTTGGAACTTTGGGAGCTTGATTCAAGGTTAGTTTTTGTTTAGTTTTTGATAATTTTTACGTTTTTTAGATTGTTGCTTCGAGTACTAGCTAGCCCATGCTTGAATTTTTGAATTTGATGATGTATTCATGAATTGCCATTCTTTAAATAGCTTGATGGTTTTTGTGTTTGATGATGAAAAATAAATATATGTGTTAGATTGTCAAGTTTAATTAAGTGATTTTTGATAAAAATGTCTACTTAGGACTAAATTGTAAATTTTACAAATTGAGGGGTCAAAATATGAAACAAATGAAACATATGGGCTTATATGGACTAGGGGTAAATTCGACCTAACATGGGTGTAGTCAAATTTTGAATATTTTGTGTTTTGTGAAATAGGGATTAAATTATGAAAAATGTAAAATTCAAGGGCAAAATTGTAATTTGCCCATTTATGTGTTTTTGGAAGAATTTGATTGAATATTTGATTAAATAAGTTTAGTTTATATTAATTTAGATCAAGAAAAGAGAAAATCAGATTTGGATCAGGGGAAATCTAAAGTTGTTGAATAGTCGACCCGGTCTGTTCGTCTTCGTACGGGGTAAATTCATAAGTAAATACATGTCATTAAATTCAATCGTATATATTTTATATTTGAGCTGAATTGAACTATTGTTTGTATATATATGTTCAAGTCGAATTTGGTTAAGTATGGAGAAGTATTTATAAGATGAATTGATTGAGTTACGACATATGAAAGTCCCGTACAAACCTTAGGAATAGTTAGGATACATGATGCGTTGTTGAGACACCAAAAATATCCTATTCCCTGCAAAATAGGAAAAATAACAGTAAAGGGGAAGTAGGGTCGAATCCTCAGGGACCAGATTGTACGAATGCTCGTTTCCTGAAATCCTGGACAATTTCTTGGCCAAGAAAACATGCGTTCCTGAAAAATAAAAAACAGAATTAAGAATTTCGATCTGGAAAAATAAAATACAAATAGAATTTAAAGTTGAGTTGAAATTTTGAAATTAAATAAATTGCGAAAATTAAAAGGAAGAATATTAAAATAAACAGAGTTGGGAAGAGAGAGTTTCTTATGTGGCGAGATTCCAGCTTTCGGTTGCCTCGATGTACCTTGGGTTCGATCCTTGGCTTTAAGTAATCCTTTTCGAGCAGGATAAGCAAGTTATAGTGGAAGAGGACGCCTACGACCACCAGCTCCAAGGATTTAGGCTTAAATTAGGCGGAACCTGACTCTATCCAATAATCACTTTTGTGGGACTATCTTTTGCTAGATCATCACTTCCCAACGGCGAATACCACGCCGTTTTGTCTCTTGGATTCGCCAACCTTTGACGCAGAAATCCAACAAACCGATTGTGCAACCTTCCCAAAATGTACAAAGCGGCCGTTCCTTGCACAAGTTGAAAAGAATACCTATTAAGGGACATGGGGACATGGACGGAAGCGTCAGTCCCGTAATGCGGAGAAGTGATGAATACCTTGTAGAGAAGGCTAAGCATGGATCCTAAGCATAATGAACCTTTTTGGGGGATTTTGGCAACCTTCGGCTAGATTGGTTTAGTGGCTCATGATTTTTGGGGACGAAATAAATATAATAGAAATGAGATTTTTTATTAAACAAAATATGGAGAGAACAAAAGACAGAGTTTTTGGGAGAGGGAGTGTTTACAGAAAAAAAAAAGAGATATCCAATATGTGCCACTCCATCCCCTATTTTTTGTACTAGAAAACCAAACCTATTCCTATTTAACTTCTAAAAGATAAATACAAATAAATAAAGATAATTAAAGATAAATGAAGATAAATGAAAATAAATCCTAAATTTAAATCTAAATAATTATCCTTAATAATTATCCTAATATAATAAAACATTAAATAGAGTCTTGTGCTATAAAATCTCTTCTTTTGCATTTTTTTCCTTAGGTCTTCCATGTTTGCATTTTCAGCACCGCCTTTTCTTCTACTTTGTATGTTGGCCCAATTCATCTTTAATTTTACACTTTTTGCCTTTAAATTTCCTCTTGCCTCCAATTTAGTCCCTAAAAGACAAAAGACCACAAAATAATCCAAATTAGTAGGATCATACTCAAAATAATCATGCAATTACCCATAAAACATGTCGTTCTAGAGTATTATCAATACATATGTTATGACATAGGATTCTGATATGTGATTTCGTGTAAGACCACATCTGGGACGTTGGCATCGATTTGTGAATTGCGTGTAAGACTGTAAACCCGATTTTGGGGCTAGTCAGAATAGTGGTCTCAGGACCATAAATCCAAAGTTAGAGAAATTATTTTATTATTATTATTTTGGAGTCATAGCATGTTTATAATAGTACATGAAAAATTTGGTGAGCTAATTTTGACGTTTGTAAGCCTAATTGCGAAAAAGGATTAAATCACATAAAATGTAAAAGTCCTAAATTGATAGCTAAATGTATCAAATAGCTAGAGGATAAAATTTAGGGGTCTTTAAAGAGCAACTAGACCCTTAGAGACTAGGGTGGCCGGCCATAGGAGACAATTTGATGGGAAAGTCAAAATTAGGTGGTGTTTGGTCACCAATTTTGACTAGTTTTAAATTAAATAAAACAAAGGCCACATCCCTTTTATTTTTCTTCTTCTTCACCGATTTTTACCAGCCATAAGAGGGTTTTGAACTTTAAAATTTTCAGCAACTTGAAGCATTCACAAGTAAGTGATTTCCATGTAATTTGTTGATGATTTTTGTATTTTTGAGACCCTTGAAGCAGGAGCTTTCAAATGAGGGGTATATCTTGCAAAATAGTTGAAGGTATAGGGTTTTTCCATGAGAGCATTTAGGGTGTTTTCTGAAATTTTATGGAAGAATATGAGTCTTAGTTGTGTAATAGACAACTTTTGTGAAAGGTGTTACGATGAAAACACCTAAAGGGACCATTTTGCACAAGTTGTAAAATAATTGATAAATGTGTAAAGTAAAGAGAGTTTGGGGTTTCTATAAGAGTAAAAAGAGTTCAGCTAGGCTTAAGATGTGAAGAAATTTGATAAAAATTAAATTTCAAGTATAGGGGTAAAATGGTTATTTTACCAAAGATGTGAATTTTTAATTGCTTAATTTTATTTAGTGATTAAATAAGTGCATTTTGCTATTTTAGATCAAGAATTGCCAAATCCAAACCTAGACCAGGGGAAAACCAAGCAAATTGACTAAACTGACTAGTTGCCACATTTTGTAATTCAAGGTAAGTTGTATATAAATAATACAACTACATTACTAATGCATATGTTGAATTGTATTTGAATTACTATAGCATGAATTGCTTGATTGTGGAATTGAGCTAGCATGATGATAATAGAGATAGTAGAATTCCTATTTGAACTTAGGAAATAAATCGGGAATTCATGCCGTGACATATGGGTTATTATTGGCTAGTGTAAGACATGTCTGGGACATGCATCGACCACATTAAGAGAGCCAGTGTAAGACCATGTCTGGGACATGGCATCGTCATTGAGACGAGAGCTAGTGTAAGACATGTCAAGGACATGCATCGACTACGAGATGATAGTCAGTGTAAGACCATGTCTGGGACATGGCATTGCCTTAAGATATGAGCCAGTGTAAGACCATGTCTGGGACATGGCATCGGCACCTTACCCACGTCTGAGGCTTAATGAATATCAAGTAGTGTTCTAAATGGTTCAAATGTGAACGTTATGTTCTTAAGCTAATGAGGAAAGTATAACCGTATTGTGAGTGGTACATGTACCTAATTGGTACGTATGAGATATGAGCTCATTGAACAATATGTGACTAGTATGGATGGTAATGAGTAAGTTATGCCTATGCCTACCTTGGTATCATGAGCATGTGGATCATTGATAAAAAGTTTTTTTTGTGTACTTACTTACATGCAACTTACTAAGCTTTTATGCTTACTCCCTTTCCTTTCCATTTCCTTACAGTGCCATTTAACTAGCTCAAGGATTTCAGAAGTTAGAGATATCAATCACACTATCAACCGAAGCATTCGGTATAGTTAGATTTATATTTTTGTATATGGCATGTATAGGACTTAGACTTTATTATTTTGTGTCTTTGAGAATTGGCTACATGTGTTAGTTTGGGTTGGAAACTCTTTAATTTGTATTAAGTTTTGAATGATAGTAATATTCATTTTGAATTTATAAAATATGCATTCTCATGGTTGAATGAATGTCTATTATGGCTGATTTAGTTATAGGAGTTATACTTGTTTCGGTATTGGTTGTATTTGTATGGAACTATATATGTAAGGGTGGCAATAAGGCTTGGTAAATAGCCTTATACTGTCCACATGGGTAGGCACACGGAGGTGTGTCTAGGCCATGTGTGACACACGGTCTGCCCCATGGGCGTGTGGTCCAGCCGTGTGTCCCTTACACGTAAAAATTTCAAGTCAGTATGCATGGTAATAAACACACGGGCAAAGACATGGCTGTGTGTCTCAGCCCTATGGAGGACACGGCCCAACAGATGTGTGCCTTGGCTGTGTGACATTATGAGCATGCTGACATTAGAAACAGAATACCCAGGTTTTTGCACACGGGCTAGGACACGGGCGTGTTGTGGCCATGTGAGGGACACGGGCTAATGACACGGACGTGTGTCTAGCCGTGTGAAAACCCCTTTAGGTGTGAATTAGAAATTAATTCTACATAGGTGTGGGACACGGGCGTGTCCCAGGGTGCTTAGGCCGTGTGAGCCACACGGGCCATCAGCACGACCATGTCGAGTTGGTCACACTAGCATGTTGCCCTTCCATACGGACGTGTGCCCTATTTTAAGGACAAAATTTTCATAATTGGTTTAAGGACCTGGTATAGTCCTAAATGGTTTTCAACGGTCAATTTGAGGCTCGCAGGCCCATAATAAGAAGTTTAAAGTAGAAATTGAGAAAATTTAATTTGGACCGAGTCTTGGGGACTTGAGATTGTTTGTATGCATGAGATCAAGTAAAGGTAATGCCTCATACTCCGCCCCGGCGTGGGTTACGGGTATGGGGTGTTACAGAGACCATGTTTGGGACATCGACATCGTATATGAGTTCCTGTAAAACCCTGTCTGGGATAGTGGCATCGATATGTGATTACATGTAAGACTACATTTGGGACGTTGGCATTATACGAGCTTTTCGATTATTCGAGTATCCTTATTAATTCCGAATGGTTCAATGGGCAATATCAAGTTAAGATCGAATGTGAAATAGAGCTAAAAGGACAGATATGTAGTAAGTTAAATGATTGAGGAGTAAGGTAAGTATAAACTTTATATGAATATATGAAATGTGCTTTATGAAAATGAGAATTAAGTATATATATATGAATATATGTGTATTCAGCCAAGTGGATAATAATGCTACAGTATATATATTGATACATATAGTTACAAACTTAATAATTGTATATGTGGTTATGGCTAGTATGGTTCGGTTTAATTAAGTTGAATGATGAATGATATTGAATTGAATTGATTTATTTGCTTATGACTTACTAAGCTATTTAAGCTTACTGTGTGATTGTTTGTTCATTGTTTTATAGATTTTAGAAGCTAGTTACGAGCTCGGGGATCGTCAAGGATCATCGTCACATTATCGACTATCATTCGGTACTTTTGAAGTTTGAAACTTTGAACATATGGCATGTATAGGCTGGTTTAAATATGTTTGGTTTTGAATTTGTGTATATATAGCCATGCGAAAGTGGCTTGGCTATAATATTAAAGCTTGTGTGTATTTGACTATGAATTAAACTTATTTTGGGAAGTTTGTTTCTTGGTATATATGTTTGTGATGTTTGGTTATATGCTTCGACAATGAGAAATGGTAAGTATGATGTATAATAGGCTTAATAGTTAGCTCATTTTGGAAGTATTAAATGTGGTATAATTAGGGTGATCGATGATTGTATATTGGCTTTATAGGTTCGGTTGCTAAATGGTAAGTAATGGATATGTTTCACGATTGTTTTGGTTGATTGTTTTGGTATGAATCCAAATGGTAAATGATGGTTATGATTAGGTATATTTTGGTTTGTTTTAATGGATAGTTAAAAGTGTCAAGTTGATGCTAATATTAATACAGGTATGCATATATGTGTGGTTGTAACACCCCAAACCCGGTCTAGACACTATGGCCGAAATCTGGCTTGTCACATTGAAGTGTTTTTCGAAAACCATGTTCTCATTGAAAACCCTTCTTGCTATTTAAAACCTCTGGCCATTTTAAAACTTGTGAAAACCTCAGTTTTCGTTGGTTTATTAAAAGTCATTCTCTTGTAAAACATTATTACCTTTAAAACTTTATTTGTTGCGAAAGCTTAGTTTAAAGTTTTGCGGAAACGTGATATTTTGAAAAACAATTATTGTTTTGGAAAAGAAAACCGTGTTCTACTCCAGCCGTTATAAAACAATATATAAAATTCCAAATTTAGAACCAGAAATTAAAAGAGGCCTTGTTACAACCCAGATCAAATATAAGTACTTGTAAATAGATAACTTAAAAGAAAATCGGAAACAATAGAAGTTGTGTAGCCACCTCCTAGTCCCTCGCAGCACCGATCCTCCTAATGCTGAGGATTACCTGCACAGTTAATAAACAGGGTTAGTTTATGAAAACTCAGTGTGTAATCCCCTCCTAAACTAAAATAGTTAGTAAATAGACAAAATTCAGAATCAGTCTGGACCAGACAGTAGCAGAATAATATGTGTGGGCCAAAGCCCAGTAAAATTCCCCTTAGGTCTCAGCCCTCATCAGAATCAATTGGGCGTAGCCCATTCTCAAAATCAGTAACAGTTGGGCCTAGCCTATTAATAGAATCAGATAGGCTTAAGCCCTGTACAGAATCAGTATCAGATGTTGATATGCAGACAGATTTCCAGCCCAGTCCAACCAACACACCACCCGTACCAACCAACACACCATGTGGGGATAAAATCGACCCACCTAGCCAACACACCAAGCTTAGCACCGGTTGCGGCACAAGTCAATAGGACGGCGAAGTAGACAGGACGGCTCAATGCCGTAGACAGGACAGCTAAAGGCCGTAAATATCGCAGCAATGCTGCCAGTTAACAGAACGGCTATAAGCCATAAGTATCACAGAAAGGCTAAAGCCTTATACAGAACAGCTACTAGCCGTACACTTCCTCGGTCAATAATAACCCAACCCCATACAGTATGTTATGTGATAAATAATACGTGTATGCAAAGTCATACTCAGTACAATCATATATGTAAATCATAAGCACGTTAGTCATAGAAACATAAGGTCATAATCGTCATTCTACCTTACAGGGGTATTATGGTCATTTTACCCTACAGGGGTATTACGGTCATTTTACACTACAAGGGTATTTCGGTAATTTTACCAATATTGGGGTCTCAGCTCAGATAACAACCTCTACGAAGGTCTACAGTCGCCTTAGTGACACAATAACCTAAATGATCATAATAGTGTAGATGGCCCTAAGGCCCATTATTCGGCCCAAGTGGGCCCACACCCTAGTGTGGCCCACTTAGCCCAAATTTAGATACAGCTCTGTGACCTACATAGCCCAGTCCACTAATTATCACAAGTTGCATATTCAATTAGTGTGGGGCCCACGAGCCCATTGGGCCCATACGACCCATCTAGGCCCAACGTGGCCCAGAACTATCTAAGTCGCGTGCGCAACATGACAAGTCTATCTACATCCCACTTAACAGTGAAGTTTACACAAGCAGACCCATGGGCCCATAGGGCCCATTGAGGCCTAGAATAGCCCCAGCACACGAGAACACTCCTGGCGGCCTCTACAGTCTATCGTCCATGATTTGTGGGCTCAGTTCACCCCTCGTGCGTTCGCACGCTCGTAATGCCCCGAATGTCGAGTTTTTGGCTTTTCGGCTTATGCTGACTTCTAACAAAGGAGGGCGTGAATACACACCTGTTTATGAGAACGCGTCGAAGTCTACGATCACTAAGCTTGGTACATCCTGCATTGAGTCTTAATCACTTTTTCCCTCACCAAATCATCTGGTTCGCTCTATTTAAAGCCAGCTTCTCGCCAATTCCCATGTTAGCTTCCCGACGTGGGATTACTTTCAACCATTAGGAAAATTCCTTATTTTTATATGACCACTTCAACCACAGAGTTCCAGTCCAACTCCACCTCCTACACAGCTCAAACAACAAAATAATTACCCCATTGCGTATCCCAAGACTTGAACCTTAGACCTCACAGTTACACAAAACGCCACCTTGCCACTACACCACAAGGCTCTTTGTGTCACCATTTTAGCCTCAATTAATTATAAGGTCTATAGGCCAAAGTCTAGGTTCCTTTAAAAGAAAAACCAAAATAAATTGCAAGAGCCAAGACTTAAACCTAGGCTCCCTTGTAACCTTAATGACGCCACAACCACTAGACCACATGCTTCCTTGTGTCATTTATTTACCACAATAATTTAAAAGGCCTTCATCCAAGCACCCAGGGTTTTATTCACTTAAAACCAAAATTTTTGCTAAAGCCCAAGTTTGAACCCAAGATTTCTCCAACATTTCTCAGAGCCATTAACCACCAAAGAAGACATTTAATTGTGTCATTTCCTTGTACAATTAAATGCTTATATACAACCTTCTTACAGACCCATACTCAAGGCCCAAAACTTCTAGGCCCAAATTCGGGGCGTTACAGTGGTTGTAAATTCGATTACGATATTTAATTCATTTTGATATGCATATGATATTGATAATGGTGTGATCTAAATAATGATTAGTTAATAGGATGAAATATGAAGTTTAGGTATATTAATATAGATGTGAATTTGGTGTACATTGGAATGTTATTTGAGTTCAAATGTTAAACATGGCTTTTGTTTTTAGGGTAAATTGCATGTTACTAAAGTTGCATATGTAAAATTGCATGTAATGTTCGACCATGTTGTAATGTTACCAAAGTTGCATATGTAATTGCATAACGGTTTATGTAATACGGTTCTAATGGTTTTATTATGTGCTTGTGCAGAAGTTATCAAATGATATGTTTGATATTCAACTAATGAAATAGATATTGGCATATATTCGATGTATGGAGTGTAATAATATATGATGGGATATGTTTTAAGTATATAAGTGCCATTAATATTAGAGTCATGTGGTTCGGACATTTATATGTATTAAGTACATGTAAGATGGCTTTGTTGCACATTAGTTAATTCAAATATGTGGTTATATAAATGATTTTAATATAGTTGAAATTTGAAGCATTGTTTGTATATGTATTATAAGTAATAAAGTATGATCAATTTTTTTTTTCTGGTTATGTGTTCTTTATGTGCAAATTTAACTAATATAATTTAGTGGATGATTACTATTGGATTTAGAATTTATATTGTATAGAAGTTGATATCTGGTAATGTCTCGTAACCCTATTTTGGTGACGGATGTGGGTTAGGGGTGTTACAACCCTAGCTAAAAATAATAGTAGAAATAGCTAGATCAGTTGATGACAACTTCAAAAATGCAAAGAACATTAAAAACGGGGATAGGATGCACTTACTATTGAGCTTGAAAGTGAAGAAACCCTAGCTATGGAGAGCTTCAAATTTTCGACCCTAGCTTGAAGAAGATGAGCACATTTTGCTTCATTTTTCCCTTTTTAATCTTTTAATTACTAAATGACCAAAATGCCCTTTTTACTAAACTTTCAAATTTTATCCATGCATGGCCATTTTTGTCCATAAAATTAGAAATTGGGAAAATTTATATTTAAGGACCTTTAATTAATAATCCAAAGCTATTTCATACTTAAAGCTTCTAGAATCTCCTATTTTGCAACTTTTACAATTTAGTCCTAAATGTCAAATTGGACACTTTATCAATAAAATCTCTTCATGAAACTTTCACACAATCATGCAAACATGTCCTGGACCTCAAAACAATCATAAAAAAAAATATTTCTACTTCAAATTTGTGGTCTCGAAACCACTATTCTGACTAGGCCCAAAATTAGGATGTTACGTTAAACCTCCCTAAAATTACAAAAGAAAAAAGCATCAAGAACTAATGTGATCCCGATCACATCATGTGTTTTGAATCAAAGGACTCAAAATTAGCCCAAGCACGAAGGGCCTAAAGTTAAAATGAAATTCATCAATCGAGTGTTTTAATGGATATTTTCATGTTTGTTGTCTTAGTATGTCATGTGTCAAGTTATTTTTGTTTTGTTTTATCCATAGATTTTATCAGACATGTTATATTTCTTTTAGATTTAAATTGATTTGATAATTATTTTTAACATGTATACATGTGTTAGTTTATCATGTTTGATTCATTTATTCTTAAGTAGGCGCGCACGTGTGTGTGTCATGGTATGTATATATGATATATGTGAGTGGATCAAGACTCAAGTGTCTAATTCTTTTGTTAATTGTCTTAGCTGAATTGTGAAGTGAATTGTACTAAGTTTAATGTCTATTTATACTTGTGCAGGTGACTATTCAGTTGGGACAAGAATGACACTTTAAGCTCCTACATTCAAGCCAAATTCATGCATAAGACCTTTCTAGAATTTTCAAGAACTCAAGTCTTAATGTTGGTTCATGTGAATAAATTTATGGGGGAACAAAAGCATGTTCTCAAACTTAACTTAATGGAGACGGATACATGGCATTCATGAAGATACATGGACTGTGAGGAGTGTACCTTCTAGAAGCATGTTCACTTCCATGCACCTACATGTTCATTATGGTGTCAGTTAGTATGGTGCAAGTCCTATGCAAGGAACATTGGGCCAAGGGGACTTAAGGGAATTAAGAGGCTGAACATTCATGGAACAAAGAGATTGCTTCTTAGCTAAGTATACATGAATGCACCAAGGAACAAGACATGTCTATTCGACCAAAGCATGCACTAAACCTTAAGACATGAACTGAATTTTATATTTGTGTGTGAACATGTTAAAGTTAAGTGTGAACATGATTAAGGTGTTCATAAACACCATTATTTTCAAATTTCATTAGTCATTTTAAAGTCCTATAAATAGTTAAGCTTGTCATTTGTAAACAACTTAGAACATTTTGAATATTAAAATTATTTTGTGAGATTCTTCTCTCCAAGGTTCTTAACTGAACTTTATTGAACTTATCAAACTTTTTACGAGTTTGTCGTGTTCACCCATTGTCTTATTACTTCGATCCAACACCCCGGAGTGTGGCGACTTCAGATACCAAGTTTCAAGCAATTGTCAAATTTAAACGGGTCGAGTTCTATTATAAAGTTGGTTCCTTAAAGCATTCAAGTGCTTCAAGTTAAAGTCCCCACCCTTGTTTGAACCATTCAAGATGATCCTTCGCATTCAAGCAATTTTTTGAGCTTTCCAAGTCTCGAGAAATTGCATCAAGAACACTATTAATTTTACTATTAATTAACTTGTGGGTTTTCATGGATTTGCACCAAACGCTCATTTTCCCCTAAATAAAGGTAATGTTTCATTTTCCTAATAGTTTTTTTATGAACTCTAGCTATTTAAATCGAGTTTTTATCTATTGAATCAAAGGTTTTGTGTAAATACTGAAATTTGGGGCGTTAATAGTGAAATTTGGGATTTTGAATGAAATTGATGTTTCAAAGTGCTTTTCAACTTGTTTTAAAGTGATTAGAATGTTTCTAAAAAGTTTTCAATGTTTTGTTAAGTTTTCATGAAAGATGGCCATTGTATGTCAAAATTTTGAAACCATGATTTTAAGCAATTTTGAGTGGTATGAAGGTTAGGAATCATTATTAGGCAAGTAACTAGAGGATTTGAATCAATTTTAAGCATTGAGAACGAGTAGGAATTTAGACTTTTGGTTTTCAGTTCTACTAGTCGAAAATTTCAATTCCAAGAATAACTAGTTTAGGCTTATGGTTTTGGTTGATTTAGGTGAGTCTATGGCTGAATATTAATTGTGTTTGCTGAGTGATTTATTTTGGGTAAAGAATCGGAACCGTTGAAGCCTTCTTCGAGTAAGGTGAAAGGAAATGAAAAGCTAGTTTAAGCTTTCAACGTTTAGGCAAAAGCATGAACGGTGAGTGTTTGGAATTGCTACGTGTAGACACTACGTGTTAAATGAAAGCTTAGGAGTCGCCTAACCCCTATCATAAGTTTCGAGTGTAACCTTTCTTATTCCCCATTTTACTTTTGTGTGATAAGTGATTATACAATATGGATTGTGTATTATGAAGTGTTAATGTGATATGAGATATATGCTTGAGATGGCTATTGTGGAAAATATTAATTGTGGGCATGTTAAACATGCTGAACAACTATGATGATGTTGTGTTAATGATGTAAATGTGTAGTGAAATTGTACAGAAAGTGGTAAGTATACATGTGTTTTATTATGGATATTTTGGCCTTATGACCTTTTGAGACCATTGGATATAGTTGCCATGCCATAGGATTTCTGACTACTCATCTATGTGTTATGATTTTGGGGCATTAGGGCCCGTGACAATTTGGAGAGATAAGAGAATGTGAGCTAAGCTCCATTCATTGAGATATGTTGGTGTGTTGGAGAGTGTTAGCTAAATGCTACGCTTTTGGGATATGTTCAACTCTTCGAGTCATTGGTGTGTTAGAGATCTGTGTATCCAATGCAGGGTGATAGAGCCCATTTTTATGTTTCATAGCCTCAAGTGCCAATTTATCATTAAATGAAATATTATGAAATGTGATGTATCTCTAATTATGTGATTTCAAAGTAAGATGAGCTGACAATTGATGCATGAATAATTCTAGTATGTGACGTTGGTTAAATATGTATAAAGTTGTGCTTTAGATGTTCTCATTTAATGTATGACATCATGTTTATTTGGTGTTTTTTCTAATCATTCACTGAGCTTGTTTAAGCTTACCCACTCTTTTCAAACATTGCAGATAGTTAGCGTTGAGGTGTGAGTGGTGTGAAATTCCAAGAAAGTGATCCAAGTTAGGCTTTAGGTTTTGAATAGGTGAAACTCATATTATTCTTTGAACTATGAGAATAAGGAAATATGGTAAACGTTTTTGGTTGATTTTAATTATGTCTTAAATGGTTGATATGATTTTAGACTCTTAAGAATTGATGGATGTTTGATATTATTGTTTTTGGGTTGTCTTGGCTTAAAAACATTGATGATGCTCTGAATTGCAATTATGGATGTTTTGATGTTGAATATTGAGGTTAAAAATGCATGTTGAAGTGGTGTATGTTTGGTTGTGTTAAATGCTCAGTTTTGCTGTAATTTTTGCTTAGATGTACAAAGTTATTGATATTCGGGGCATATGTATTGATACCTCTATGTTGAAATGAATGTGCAAGGAGTCAGTAGCTTAAATTGGTATCGATACCCTTTTTCGAGTATCGATACTCAAGATGAAAATATAGATGCTTTTGATTTGTATCGATAATTTGTTTGGTTCCATTATTTTGATGCTAAAAAGGTACCAGTTTTTCTAGTGGTATCGATACCTATCTTCATAAATATCGATACCTGAGATTGAGTATCGATACCTAAGTGATTTCTTTGGGAATTTTTGTGAGATGGTCCCCATGCATGATTAACTTGTTATTAATGTCAATAAATGTTTGATAAGTTGATTTAAATGTTGCCTACGGCGTTTAAAAATCATTACCCATCAGAATATTTGAAAGTGACGATAGTTGCATGTATTCGGGACTGTGTGAATATGTAGGAGTTCGATGTTTGATGTAGCGTCTTGTAACTCATATTGTAACGACCTATTTTTAGTCAAATCAGAATAGTGGTTTTGAGACCACAAATCCGAAGTTGAAATAATTACAGCATGATATTATGATTGTGTGAAAATTTCTTTAAGAAATTTTATCGTTTGAATGTTTAATTTGATAAAAAGGACTAAATCACGTTAAGTGTAAAAGTGATGTTCTAATAGCTAAAAGTACTATTTGGCTATTAAATTAAATAGATGAGGGAGTTAGGTGGTAAATAGACCATTGGTTGTTCAAATGGGCATTTATGGATATTACTTATATAAGTTTTAATGTATTAGTAAAGGGTAATTAAGTAATTAGTGTAATAAACTAAAATAAATAAAACAAAAACCATATTTTTGTTATGTTATCATCTTCCTTAGCCGAATTAAGCAAGAAGAGAAGCCATTGTTAGGGCTTTACAATCGACCAAGCTTTCTAGCTTAATAGGTGAGTGAATTTTGTCCCTTTTTTTAATGATTTTTATGTTTTTGATATCGTTGCAGCTTAGTTTAACTAGCCCAGGGACTATTTTGCAAAACTGTTAAAAGTTTAGGGTTTTGCCATTGATAAATGTTGGTGTGTTTTGATGTTTAATGATTGAAAATGCATGCTTGTTGTTAGATAAACAATATTTATTAAGTGATTTTTAGTAAAATGTCCAAATAGGGATTAAATTATGAAATGTGTAAAATTCATGGTTAAATTGTGAAATAAATGAAAACGTGTGCTGTTAGGGACCTAATTGAAATTAGGCTAGCATGGGTTTAGGTTGAATTGCATGAAATTGTATTTTTATGAGATAAGGATTAAATTGTAAAAATGTTGAAATATTAGGGGCATGTAACACCCCTAGCCCGTGTCCGATCGCCGATATAGGCTATGAGGTATTACCAAGCTAAACATTTAATTTCAATCACATAATCTACCAACACAAGTATAAATCGAACTGAATACATACAGATTTATAATTTATAAGTATCATTTTCATACGGCCAATATATTTACAATTTCAAAACATATTTTTGTCAACAGTCCAACCTATACATGCCATATCAAGTACATACGGAAGATACGCTTCACACCATTTTTTGACATATTTCTGAGCCAACATCGAGGATATAACTGCTGGTAACCCGTTCATATCAATAGACTCAACTCGGATTATCTCATCTTCTGCACATTTCAAGTCAATAGTCTTTCTTTTGCAATTCACAACTGCATCATGAACGGTCAACCAATCCATACCGAGAATAACATCAAATTCATTAAACAATAAAGCATCAAATCGGCCGGAAAACAGGAACCTCGGATTATCAGGGGACATTTCCTACACACTTTGTCGACTAACACATATCGACCCAAGGGATTTGACACTCGGATTACAAACTTAGTAGACTCAATAGGTAGAGTCTTACTGGATGCTAAAGTCTCACATACATATGAATGAGTAGAACCCGGGTCAATCAAAGCAATCACATCAGTATCAAAGAGAGTGAAAGTACCGGTAATAACATTAGGCGAAGAAGCATCCTCGCGTACGCGTATAGCATAAGCTCTAGCAGGAGCACGAGCCTCGGATCTGGTTGTAGCATTTCTAGACACTCTCTGACTGCCACTAGCATTCCCCGTATTCTTAGGAGGTCTACCTCGTGCTGTAGTACTCGGTTTCCCACTCTGATTCATATTCTGTTCAGGCAATCTCGGACAGTCTTTAATAAAGTGGTCGGCTGATCCGCATTTATAATAGGAGCGATCATGAAATCTACAACTCCCCGAATGCCATTTACCACAATACTTGCACTCTGTCCTGTCCCGACGATCATTTCCAACACTGGCAACTGAAGTGGCTCGTGTACTCACAGGGGGTCGATCGTGGTCTCATCTGGAAAAACCCGAAGTATTCTTTGATCGGCCTGAATCATCTCAAAATTTCTTCGATAATTGCTGAAAAGACTATCCTGAAGATCTTTTACGAAATTCTCCAGCTTCGACATCAGCTTTCCTTTTTTCTTTACTAAGTTCTTCGGCTTTGCAAGCTCGTTCGACAAGTACTACGAACTCTCGTATTTCAAGAATGCCAACAAACATCTTTACATCTTCATTCAGCCCATCTTCAAAACATTTACACATAATAGCCTCAGACGATACACATTCCCGAGCATATTTACTGAGTGTGACAAACTTTTGTTCATAATCAGTAACTGACATGGAACCATGTTTAAGCTCAAGAAATTCTTTTTGTTTTTGATCAATGAACCTCTGACTGATATATTTTTTTCGGAATTCAGTTTCAAAGAACTCCCACGTCACCCGTTCTTTGGGTACAACGGAAACCAATGTGTTCCACCAATAGTAAGCAGAATCACGTAGCAAGGATATAGCACATTTCAGGCATTCATCGGGTGTGCAAGATAGTTCATCAAGTACTCGAATAGTGTTGTCTAACCAAAATTCAGCTTGCTCGGCATCATCACTATCTGTAGCTTTAAATTCAGTAGCCCCGTTCTTTCTGAGTCTGTCAACCAGAGGCTTATTTAACCTTGTTTGACCAATTACCGGAGGTATTGTAGGTGCAGGGGACGTATTATTCGGGAGTGGGGGTTGTGGGACAGCCGTATTAGTTCGAATGTATTGGTTGAACCAATCATTCATCACACTATAAAAAGCCTGTCTAGCCTCGTCGTTCTGATTGCTTGCAATAGGTTGAGAGTCCATCGGCGCTATCCCATGCGCGGTGTAACAACCCGTTTTTAGGGTTAATCAGAACAGTGGTTTCGGGGCCACTAAATCCGATGAGTAGGTTTGTAAATATTATATTTAATATTTATGAGTTAATTGTGAGTTTAAAAAAGGTTTTTGATATTGTGATTTTTGTTTTATAAGCGATTTATTAAGCTCAAGTGGTATGACCCTAAGGTCAAGTGGGTTTAGAAAATGAGGTATCGAGACCTCATTTCTATAACCGAGTCGTAAATATTTTTATAAATATTTACGAGTGGCAATAAGATGATATTAAAGTTTCGTTGAAAAATTTTATTGTTTTGATAGTTAATTAAGCAAAAAGGACTAAATCGCATAAGCGTAAAAGTTGTGTTCTATAAGTTAAAGATACTAAATAGCTATGGAATTAAATAGTGGAGTCCTTAAGTGGTAATTATTCCATAATTGTTGGTAGTGGAATTCCATGGCTTGGTATAATGGAAATTATTAATGTATATTAAGGTTAAATATGGTATTTGGTAATTATAATAAAATAAAATAAAACAAAAGCCAAATTACATGCTATCATCTTCATCAATAGCCGAATGTGAGAAAGAAAATAATGTTCTCAAAGCTTTGAAGGTTCGCCATGGTTGTTCATGCATGTAAGTCCATGTCGTCTCGGTTTTAATAATTTTTACGTTTTTGAGATCGTTGCTTCGTAGTCTAGTGGCCTGCACTCTAATTTTAAAATTGTTAAAGTATTTGGATGATGCCATTATTGAATGTTTGAGTATCTTGTTGTTTGATGATGAGTAATAAATCTTTGATGTTTGATTTTCATGTTTGATTAAGTGATTTTTGATAAAAATGTGTATTAAGGACTAAATTTAGAAATTTGTAAATTGAGGGTCAAAAGTGAAATAAATAAAAGAAATGGGTTGCTAGAGACCTAAGGTAAATTCGACCTAACATGGGTTTGATGAAATTTTGAGTAATTTGTGTTATTTTGAAATAGGGATTAAATTGTAAAAATGTGAAATGTTAGGGGATAAAATGCAAAATGCCCAAATTATGTGTCTTTAGATAAAATTTAATGAAATGTTGAATAAGTGAGTTAATTTTGATATTAATTAGATTGGCAAAAGTAGAATTCGGATTTGGATCGGGGGGAAAATCAAAATGGTCGATTAGTCGTCTCGTTCCGATTATCATCTTCCGAGGTAAGTCCTTAAGTAATTATATTTGATTTGCTGCGCGCTTAAGATTATATAATATGATAAGTAATTATTTGACGTTTACAAGTTGAATTGCAATAAGTATATTGAATTTCGGCTATAAAGCCGAATATGAAATGGATGATTTATGTATATAATGTGGCGAATGACTATTAAGTGATGATGTGAAAGTGTGTAATATGTGTATACAATTTTATTGTACTTGTTTGTATAAAGTCGAATGTGAATTGAATGGTATATATGTGGTGACAGAATAGCTATTATGAAACAAAGTCAAAGAATGGGATATTTGTATAATAGATGAATTGTGACTATTGTTCCTACTTGATCGAGGTTGTGTGTGAAATAATTTGTGAATATGACATATAGTCGAATGGTTATTAAAAGTGAAACTAGGATAATGAAAAGATTATGTGTTCCTTGTGTATGATTATTGAACCGAAAGTTAAAAGGTAGGTGTACATTTTGTGCTTATATTCGAATGAGGCAATTAAATTGCTAATGTGAAATGTTATGTGAAATGTGTTAACATGTGAATAAATATGCAAGACACTGAAAATGTATCCGGGCTAAAGTCCCACAGGCTTCGTGTTGGAAATGTATCCGGGCTAAAGTCCCGCAGGCTTCGTGCTGGAAATATATCCGGGCTAAAGTCCCACAGGCTTCGTGCTGGAAATGAATCTGGACCAAAGTCCTGCAGGCTTCGTGCTGGAAATGTATCCGGGACAAAGTCCCGCAGGCTTCGTGCTGGAAATGTATCCGGGTTAAAGTCCCGCAGGCTTTGTGCTGATAATATAATTTCGGGTTTTATACCTAGTGGGCCAAATGCCGATGAATTTGATAAAAGTATACAATTACAAGATCCTACACTAAGTTGACAAATTGAAAGTGCATTACATATTAAGTTGGCCAGGTATGTATCATGTACTCGTATGCGATTTTGATTTGAATTAAATTATAAATATATAAAGTGATGCATCTGTGAATAAGTGTTATGACTATAAATGTGATTGTGATATATTCGGTAAATATGTGAAGTTATGTGAAGTGATTCTATGTTTATATTCAAATATAAACACTTGGTCCTTGTGGAAAGGTTTGTGGAAGTATATGATTTTATTTTTAGGTGATTACGATCTTGGAAAATTAAATGTGAATATGATATTGTATTTCATTCGTTTCAATTGAACTAAAGCTGATAGTGAAGCATTTTAATGCCTATGTTATATGAGTTCGATCTTGAATGACATGATATACATGTTTAGATAATTTGAATGCAAGGAATGTGTGAAAGAGCAAATTTGTAATAAATCTGCTTTGGACAGCAACTGTAGCGTGATTTTGGAAAATCACCATAAATTGTGGAAATTGAATTAGAAGCTGAATAAATTATGAAATTAAAGCTTAATGAGTTTAGTTTCTTATAAAAGAAACCATGTAAGCAAAAGAATTTTAGATAATGAGATATTTGAAGTGGAGTGAGACAGAGTCAAAACAACTTTGAAATCCCCTATTCTGTCTTTAGAAAATCATTGTAAATTGTACAATGATGATTATAAGATAAATTTTATATTTTTAGACTCCTTAATGAGTTTAGTTTCAAATGAAGTAAACGATAACATATTTCGAATTCTGTATAATGATAAAATTGATTTGTAGTGAAGAGTGGTCAGAATAGTCAAACAGTGAAATAGGGGAAACTTCAATAAAAATCTGGTATTGATTGGTCAAACCAAAAATTCTGAAAATTTTATGGATGGAAGATATATAAGTCTATTTTCAGGAAAAATTAACGTAACTTTATTTGGAGTTTCTTATCTCTAGTTATAAATAATTTAGTGACTGTTGCTCAGGAAAATAGCTTGTAGTGAATTTGTGATTTTGTTGCAAACATGGTTAAAACTAGTTAATGAGATACTTTTCGAGTTCTTATGATCTTATTTGTGATTTCAATATTTGGTTTTAATTGAGTTCAGATTCAAGTGAGGTGAATTTGCTAAATATGCATTATGTTCATGGATACTTGGCCGAAATGGCAATTACCTAGGAATGATTTCTTGACAATTTGAAATATCGAGCTATAAGTAAATTAATTGTTTGCATTGCTTAAAACTTACTAAGCATTGAAGCTCACTCCGTGTTCTCTTTTCAATTCCTTATAGGTTTATCCTTTAGTTCGAGTTGGAAGAGCCGGAGATATCATCACACTATCGAGTCATTACGTGAGTTGAGAAGATGGTATATCATCATGATTTAAGGCATGTATAGGATAGACTATAGGTAGAATGATATTTTGTCTTTGTATACATTATAGCCATGCAAAGATGGCTCGCTTATTTTGTCTAGAGAAGCCTTATAATTGAACTAATGTGTTGAAATGTTTTAGTTATAACTTGATAGTAGTTAATTTGTTATTAGATATTCGGTTATGTTTTGATAGTTAGTCATTTTGGAAATTTATAAGAGCTCTTATGAAAAATCAATGAGACAAAGTTGCATTGTTGATAATTTATGTCCGTAAATATCTTTGACCTTATAGAAGTTTTGTTCAGTCAAGTAATACCTCATAACCTTATTCCAGCAACGGATACAGGCTAGGAGTGTTACACGCGGGAGCAGGTGCTACACTCTCAACATCATCGGCTACCGCTCGATTAGGATCGGGATCCATTACTATACGAAAACACATTTTTTAACTGTCAGAATTCATCATACTACCGTATTAATACTATATGGCATGTATAGCTAGACTCAAACCCTCTACGTTAGTCCTAGAATTGACTAAACCGTAGCTCTGATACCAATAAAATATAACACCCCTAGCCCGTTTTCGATCGCCGGTATAGGCTATGAGGTATTACCAAGCTAAACATTTAATTTCAATCACATAATCTACCAACACAAGTATAAATCGAACTGAATACATACAGATTTATAATTCATAAGTGCCATTTTCATACAGCCAAGATATTTACAATTTCAAAACATATATTTGTCAACAGTCCAACCTATACATGCCATATCGAGTCCAAAATATAACTATACCAAAAAGATCGATAGTATGAAGAACTGCTGACGATCCTCGAGTCGATAGCCAAAATCAACAATCTATAAAACAAAGAAATAAGAAACAGAGGAAGCTTTCGAGGCTTAGTAAGTTTTAAGCAATTCATACTATTAAGGCTTATCATTAAAATTGAACATTGAGTATCACAAAACTTGTATTCTAATTGTAATTCACTTGACCAAATATACAACAGTACATTAGTTACAAAACCCCTTAGCCAAATATGTATGTATGTATACACAAGACTTCTTGCACATATTTCATTATTTACATAGATTATACAAATACCTTTAATCACATTCTTTCATATGGTGACTTACATTAACCAATTATATTATTGTCTTTTCCTCAAATACCGAATTCATTCACACACACATATATATATATTTCGTGCCTTGATGCTATTAAATCACTTAAAAAAAATCAATTCAAATATAAGCACATAACACGAACCTTAACATGTAAAACATATAATACTTACGCAACGATGTTTACCACTGATATTCGAAGTCGAAATCTTATTTAACTTACTGGCATCGGTTCTGTCAAATCTTAGAGCTCGGAATACATTACTAGCGTAAGCCTGTGGGTCTTTAACCTGGATATTTTTCCAGCACATAGCCTGCGGACCTCAAGTCCAGATATATTTCTAGCATATAGCCTGCGGATCTCATGTCCGGATATTTTTCCAGCATATAGCCTGCGGACCTCATGTCCGGATATTTTCAATCTCATACACATTTGATCATAACACATGACAGTCACCTTATCACTTAATAGTCGTCTATTGCATTCGAATATAAACTCGATACGCAAATCATCATTCACATTTCAGCTCAGTGGTTATATCTCATATCACTCATTCTATTTATCATTTAATCTTAAATTCAAAGTGGCCATCAAACTATAAGTCATATACATGCATTATCTATTATACATCTTAATTCAAGTGCAAGCCAAAGATCACAATTTACCTACTATACTCTTATAGTGGCATTGTCAATTATATACTAAAGGAAACTACTTAAAACTTACCTCGGATATATTTGAACGGTTGCGAATTGGCTACTCGATTACTTTCTGTTTTCCCTTATTCGAAATTGCCCCTCTATGCTC
This sequence comes from Gossypium arboreum, assembly GCF_025698485.1. Taxonomy (NCBI): domain Eukaryota; kingdom Viridiplantae; phylum Streptophyta; class Magnoliopsida; order Malvales; family Malvaceae; genus Gossypium; species Gossypium arboreum. Next base: position 78,475,467 of record NC_069077.1, on the reverse strand, counting down.
TTGAGCTTTAATTCAACAAATTTTAAACTAATCATTAATCGACTATTCAAATATTATTTTCAGAATATAATACATATATATTCGAATTTCACACATACAGATTATAGTAAGCTTATAAGAAATCAATAAGCAATTCATTAGCAAATTTTTATCAATGTTTACAATATAATCACAATTTCACTATAAGCTGACTTCCTGAGCAACAGTCACTAAATTATTTATAACTAGAGCTACGAAACTCCAAATCAATTGCCGTAAATTTTCCTTGAAAATAGACTCATTTATATTTTATCCATAAAATTTTCATAATTTTTAGTTTAGCCAATCAATACCAGATTTTTCCTAAAATTTCCCTTGTTTCATTGTTTGACTAATCTGACCACTCTTCACTACGAAATAAATTTCTCATTGTACAGAATTCAAAACATGTCCTTGTTTATTTAATTTGAAACTAGACTCATTAAGGAGTCTAAGCATATAAATTTCATCATTTGAATATTTTTATACGTTTTATAGTGATTTTATAAAAACAGAACAGGGGATCTAGAAGTCATTTTGACTCTGTCCCACCTTACTTCAATTATCTCATTATTGGAGATTCTTTTGCTTTTATAGTTTCTTTTATAAGAAACTAGACTCATCAAGATTTAATTACATAATTTATTTAGCTTCTAACTCAACTTCCACAATTTATAGTGATTTTCCAAAATCACTTTACTGCTAGTGTCCCAAGGAGATTATTACCAATTTACTCTTTCACACATTCTTTGTATACATATTATTTAAACATGTATATCACCAAATCAATTTCATCATATATATTTCTATAATTTCACTTAATCATAATATCAATACAACACATCGTGCTCATTTAAACACAACATTAACCGAATATCCATCTATTAAGCATTTTAACAAATTGTTCTCCAACTATCCACACATTCGCCAATGACATAGGTAATCTAGAAAACCTTAATTTACTAGTAATTATTCACAACACATATAGGCATCCACTCCAATCCATCACTTTAAAAACAAGCATAACTCAACTATTATAAATGCTCACATTCGCATTTTCACCAATGCACGTTTCGATTTTTTCTATCATTCAAAATTATCTATATGAACATTAAATTAGTTCCAACATCTCCTATTCCTAATTATTCCTTAATTCATAAAGGCAACAAACATCCCCTTAAACCTCTTCCATAACCGAATACTCATTTTACTACCAAACTCAAAATTTTGACATGGGCAAGTAAGGGACTTAGTAACTGCTTAATGATGCAAAAGAATTCAAAAACTAACATGGATTTCATACCTTAATCAAGACTAGAAAGGAGTAGTCGAATGCTTGTTTCCCCCTCCCTTCTCTTCTTAGAATTTTCGACCAAAGATATCAAAAGATGAACATTTTATTTCTTTTCTTTGTTTTATTCATTTAATTAATTTAACACATTTTTTTTTACATAAATTAAGCCATTACCATATTATAATATTATTACATAACACATATTGCTTATCATCATTACCATGGCGGCCACTACTATCAAAGTGGGGAAATTGACATGCAAGTCCACCTTTTGATTACATGCATTAATAGACCATTTTAAAATTAACCTATCACATTTCAAAATGTCACACATAAGTCCTATTTAATAAATTTCACATACAAATGACAAAATTATAGCATGAAACTTTCACACATGCATGTACACATACAATAAGCATAGAATATAACAATCAATTATTTTTGTGACTCGATTTTGTGGTCCCGAAACCACTTTCTGACTAGGGTCAAATTAGGGCTGTCACAACTCTCCCCCACGCAAGGAATTTTCGTCCCCGAAAATCTTACCAGTAAATAAGTTAGGATATCGATCCTTCATAGCGTCTTCAAGTTCCCAAGTAGCTTCTTCAACCCCATGCTTAATCCATAGTACCTTCACTAAAGAGATTTTCTTATTTCGTAGTTCTTTTACTTTGCGAGCCAAAATACGAACTGGTTCTTCTTCGTAACTCAAATCAGAGTGAATCTCAATCTCAGATGGATTAATTATGTGCGATGGATCGGATCTATAATGTCGAAGCATCGAGACATGAAAAACGTTGTGAATCTTTTCAAGTTTAGGGGGTAAAATCAATCTGTATGCGACTGGTCCAATTCGTTCTGATATTCCATACGGCCCGATGAACCTCGGACTCAATTTGCCTTTACGACCAAATCTGAGCACCTTTTTCCAAGGTGAAACTTTAAGAAACACTTTGTCTCCGACCTGATATTCAATGTCTTTTCGTTTTAAATCTGCATACGACTTCTGATGATCTGAAGCTGCTTTCAGACTTTCACGGATTACTTTTACTTTCTGCTCAGCATCTTTGATCAAATCAACCCCGAAGATTTTACTTTCACTAAGCTCGGTCCAAAACAACGGTGTACGACATTTACGACCATATAAAGCCTCGTAAGGTGCCATCTTAATGCTTGATTGAAAACTATTGTTGTAAGCGAATTCAATCAAAGGCCAATATCGTTCCCATGAACCACTAAACTCAAGGATGCAACATTTCAACATATCCTTGAGTATCTGAATGATCCGCTCGGATTGACCATCAGTCTGGGGATGAAAAGCGGTGCTAAAATGCAACTTGGTACCCAAAGATTCTTGCAATTTCTTCCAGAATCGCGATGTGAATCTCGAATCTCTATCCGACACAATAGAAATAGGTACCCCATGCAACCTCACAATCTGAGAAACATACAACTCAGCTAGTTTGTCAAGTGAATAATCCGTACGTACGGGAATAAAATGAGCCGACTTTGTCAATCTATCAACAACAACCCAAATCGCATCTTTCTTACTTGACGACAATGGCAACCCAGATACAAAATCCATCGTAATTCGATCCCATTTCCATTCGGGTATCATTGTAACACCCCAAACCCGTGACCGTCACCGGATTTGACCACAAGGTGTTACCGGGCTTACTTCCCTTATTTCTCTCTTGGAAATAATTAATTTCTGTTCCAGGCAGGCTGGCTAACTGCGTCACTGTTACCTTAAAAATCATATCTCAAGTTCCAGAACTCGAAAATCAGTTCCGTAAATTTTCCCTGAAACTAGACTCATAATTCCATCTACACATTTTTTTCTAGAATTTTTGGTAGAGCAAATTAGTACAGTTTATTAGTTAAAGTCTCCCCTGTTTCAGGGTTCGACTACACTGACCTTTGCGCACTACGACTTGGATATCTTCCTGTACAGGGATCCAAAACTTATGCCGTTTGTTTCTAAAGAAACTAGACTCACAAAGAAATCTGTACATATAGAGTATGACTTCTAATTCTCTCTGGTTAATTTATAGTGAATTTTCAAAGTCGGAGCAGGGGATCCAGAAACCGTTCTGGCCCTGTTTCACGAAAACCTGATTATCTCTTAAAATCCGACTCATATGACTGTTTCGTTTCTTCCATATGAAAGTAGATTCATCAAGGTTAAATTTCATAATTTATTCACTATTTAATTCTACTTCTACTATTTTTAGTGATTTTTCAATCTCACATCACTGCTGCTGTCAGCATCTGTTACTAAGGCAAACAATGCCTATTTCATAATTCCTCCATGACCCAACTAATCATCCATCATTCATATCACAAATTTTGACCACCATATCAAAATTAAGATTTTAAGACTCATGAATAAGTGTTTTGAACCAAATTCAACCGACCATATGGGCCATTTTCGCATGGCTAAAAGCTTACAACCCAAAATTCAACAAAACCAAATAGCCTATACATGCCAATTTTCTCCTATCGACTAAGAAGACAATACCAAAAATTGCTCACGGTGTGATGACTTCGTTGACGGTTCCGAGCACACAAAAGAGACGAGTCCACGAGACCTAAAATGGGTGACAAGAAAACACCGAGTGAGTTTATAGCTCAGAAGTCATAAGCACTTTACAATTATCCATTAGCTAAATTCATCACAAAGTGAAACAATGAAACAAGGCTAATTGTTCCATCCATATCGAACTATACCATAGTTCCTTAGACCTTCGGTTCAATCTCGTACCAAGTCATACATTCACATTTCATATTCTATTCAATAAGATATTTGAGTCATTTTATACACCAACTCATTTTCACCACAATCATACAATTGTAATCATCACATAGATTTAAAGCTTACCAAGCTCAACCCGAGCATGACCATAGTGCCTATTCGCCATGAGCTCAAGGTACTTACCCGATCCGCTGTCCGGGATTAACTCGATAATGTCGCACACTCAGTGCCAATTGTAACGCAAGAGCATATAGTGAATCCGCACACTTAGTGCTATATATTTTCAGCTCGCACACTTAGTGCTATATATTTTCAGTTCGCACACTTAGTGCTATATATTTTCAGCTCGCACACTTAGTGCTATATATTTTCAGTTCGCACACTTAGTGCTGTACAATTTTTAAACCCGCACACTTAGTGCCAATCTTGTCACCGTGTCCATTTATACCCGCACACTTAGTGCCGAGACCAATACCTTATGCATGTTGCTGCCTTTATACATTCAACAATGGCATCATTCCATACACATACATTTTCATTTACACATCAACTCATTTAAACACAATTGCGTATATATTATGGTCATTTACATCAACACCAAATATATGCTTAATGACTTACCTAGTTTTGGGTAGAACGGTTCCAAATCGGCTACTCGCTTGCTTTCTCCTTTCCTTTGTCCGATTTAGTTCCCTTTGCTCTTGAGCTAAATCAAACAATTTACCTCTCCATCAAACACAAACATACGGCATTCATATACATCATTATGATTATTGCGAATACTTAACACAACTAAGCTGAAAATTTACTCAATCTCATCTTAATTTATTGCTACTTATTCATCCAAATTTCCAATACAAGGTATTTAACACCTATGCCCATTTATACCCCATATGGCGAATGTTTCATTCATTTCCCAACCAGCCATTCAACAAATTTTCAACCTCATTACCACCCTTTTATGTCTAATTGTCTAAATGAGATCATCAACATGCCTAACTATAGGCGAATATGCAACATTAATCTAGCATTCCCATTGCATTTAACACTTAACATTTACCACATCTAGGCCGACTTTGCTAGCACACAAGCCTTTGGCCGAATGTCCTTGACCTCTAGTCACCCAAAATTTCTTTGTTCTTTAAAATTCATCCAAGACCACATTCGGCACCTCCAACTAATAATTTAGATGTTCTCAAGTTCATTCACAAGTAAAATTATACAACACCTTAAGCATTAAACATTTTTCAACCTGAAACAATAACATGACCGAATACTCGTGCACATACATTCATAAAGGGAACTCAAATGACACCAAAAATCTCCTTTCCAAAGTGCATATATGCCCATACATACGGCAACTACCATTCTTGTCTCCCAACCATGAATCCATGAGTTTTGTTATGGGTTAGCTAGACTATACACTTATCAACTTAATCTCAATATCAATTAGTAAACAAAAATCACAATGCATACCTTTCCATTGAAATAGCTATGGCCGAATGCCTTGGTTTCTTTTTAAATCTTTCCTTTCTCAATTTCGGCAATGAAGAAGAAGAAAGATGAGCATTCCTTCCCTTTCTCTCCCTCACTCACGGCAATGGCAAGGTAAAAGGGTGAACAAAAACCTTTTTCTTCTTCTTTCTCTCTAGCTACGGCACAATGGGGGGGCATCCATGCTCATTTTTTTTTTGTTCATTTCTTTAATGCTAGTTTTTATTCTATTGTTTCCTACATACCCCACTAACATAACATGTTGGAAACATGTTTCCTTGCCCATAATTTTGTCATGGCTACCACTATCCTTGTCAAATGGATTATTTGACATGCAACTCCATTTATTTTACTTCATTCCTTTATTAACCTCTTAAAATTAGCCACATATAATTGAATCCTTTCACATGAGCCCTTTTTCTTTCAATTCACATTCAAATTAACTAAATCAAAGAATTAAAAATTCACACATGCATTTTCACATATTTAGACAGTAACTATCATACTCAAATGATTTAGTGACTCGGTTTAGTGGTCCCGAAACCGCTTTCCGACTAGGGTCACTTTAGGGATGTCACAATCATGATCGGCTGAAGTAATCCCGAAGGCACTTGATGTTCTGCTTTCACTTGTTGACACACCAAACACTTCGAAACAAAGTCAGAAATGTCTCGTTTCATACCAGGCCACCAAAACTGACGTTTCAGATTGTTGTACATTTTTGTGCTACCAGGATGGATCGACATTCGGCTATTATGAGCTTCGTTCAAAATCATCGAAATAAGTTCTGAATTTCTTGGAACACATAATTGACTTCTGAACCTCAAACAATCATTTTTGTCAATTTGAAACTCTGAATCCACATTCAAAACACATTCAGCTCGTTTAGCCACCAATTCATCATCAACTTTTTGGGATTCCCGTATTTGATGAATCATTAATGGTTTGGCCTTTACTTCTGCTACCAACACATTATCGGATGAAACGGACAGGTGTACATTCATCGCTCGTAAAGCAAACAGTGATTTACGACTTAAAGCATCGGCAACCACGTTAGCCTTTCCCGGGTGATAGTCAATGACAAGCTCATAATCTTTCAACAACTCAAGCCAACGTCTTTGTCGCAGATTCAAATCTCTTTGAGTCATCAAATATTTGAGACTTTTGTGATCCGAATATACATGACACCTCTCTCCAAACAAGTAATGTCGCCATATTTTTAAAGCAAATACGATGGCAGCTACTTCGAGATCATGGGTCGGATAGTTTTTCTCATGCGGCTTCAATTGCCTCGATGCTTAAGCTACAACTCGACCTTCTTGCATCAACACACAACCCAGCCCAAGTAAGGACGCATCACTGTATATGACAAACTCTTTACCGGATTCGGGCTGTACTAACACTAGGGCTTCTGTCAAAAGTGTTTTCAATTGGTCGAAACTTTTCTGGCACTTTTCTGACCATTCGAACTTAATAGCTTTCTGAAGTAGCTTCGCCATTGGCGTGGCTATCATCGAGAAACTTTTTACAAACCGTCTGTAGTAACCAGCAAGTCCCAAAAAGCTCCGAACTTCAGTAATATCTCTCGGGGGCTTCCAATTAAGTATGGCTGAAATTTTGCTCGGATCAACTCGAATTCCCGATGCGGATACTACATGTCCCAAAAAGCTAACTTCTCTCAACCAGAACTCGCATTTACTGAACTTAGCATATAACTGATTATCCCATAAAATCTGCAACACTAATCTCAGGTGCTCGGCGTGTTCAGTTTCATCGTGTGAATAAATCAAGATGTCATCTATAAACACAACTACAAACCGGTCCAAATATTGCCTGAAAATTCGGTTCATCAAATCCATAAATACTGTAGGGGCATTAGTGAGCCCAAACGGCATCACTAAGAACTCGTAGTGACCGTATCTCGTTCTGAAAGCAGTTTTAGGTATATCTGAATCTCGAACTCGCAACTGGTAATAACCCGATCTCAAATCTATCTTTGAAAACACTGAATATCCCTTCAGCTGATCAAATAAATCATCAATACGCGATAATGGATATTTGTTCTTTATCGTCACTTTATTCAACTAACGATAGTCGATGCACAATCTCATGGTTCCGTCCTTCTTTTTCACGAACAATACTGGTGCACCCCAAGGTGAGAAACTCGATCGAGTGAAACCTCTATCCGTCAACTCTTGCAACTGAGCTTTCAATTCCTTTAATTCGGTTGGTGCCATATGATATAGAGCTATCGAAATCGGTGTAGTATTCTTTGATCGGCCTGAATCATCTCAAAATTTCTTCGATGATTACTGAAAAGACTTTCCTGAAGATCTTTTACGAAATTCTCCAGCTTCGACATCAGCTTTCCTTTTTTCTTTACTAAGTTCTTCGGCTTTGCAAGCTCGTTCGACAAGTACTACGAACACTCGTATTTCAAGAATGCCAACAAACATCTTTATATCTTCATTCAGCCCATCTTCAAAACGTATACACATAATAGCCTCAGACGATACACATTCCCGAGCATATTTACTGAGTTTGACAAACTTCTGTTCATAATCAGTAATTGACATGGAACCCTGTTTAAGCTCAAGAAATTCTTTCGTTTTTAATCAATGAACCTCTGACTGATATATTTTTTTCGGAATTCAGTTTCAAAGAACTCCCACGTCACCCGTTCTCTAGGTACAACAGAAACCAATGTGTTCCACCAATAGTAAGCAGAATCACGTAGCAAGGATATAGCACATTTCAGGCATTCATCAGGTGTGCAAGATAGTTCATCAAGTACTCGAATAGTGTTGTCTAACCAAAATTCAGCTTGCTCGGCATTATCACTATCTGTAGCTTTAAATTCAGTAGCCCCGTGCTTTCTGATTCTGTCAACCGGAGGCTTATTTAACCTTGTTTGATCAATTACTGGAGGTATTGTAGGTACAGGGGGCGTATTATTCGGGAGTGGGGGTTGTGGGACAGCCGTATTAGTTCGAATGTATTGGTTGAACCAATCATTCATCACACTATAAAAAGCCTGTCCAGCCTCGTCGTTCTGATTGCTTGCAATAGGTTGAGAGTCCATCGGCGCTGTCCCATGTGCGGGAGATGGCGCTACACTCTCAACATCATCGACTACCTCTCGATTGGGATCAGGATCCATTACTATACGGAAACACATTTTTTAACTGTCAGAATTCATCATACTACCGTATTAATACTATATGGCATGTATAGCTAGACTCAAACCCTCTACGTTAGTCCTAGAATCGACTAAACCGTAGCTTTGATACCAATAAAATGTAACACCCCTAGCCCGTGTCTGATCGCCGGTATAGGCTATGAGGTATTACCAAGCTAAACATTTAATTTCAATGACATAATCTACCAACACAAGTATAAATCGAATTGAATACATACAGATTTATAATTCATAAGTGCCATTTTCATACGGCCAAGATATTTACAATTTCAAAACATATTTTTGTCAACAGTCCAACCTATACATGCCATATCGAGTCCAAAATATAACTGTACCAAAAAGATCGATAGTATGAAGAACTCACGACGATCCACGAGTCGATAGCCAAAATCAACAATCTATAAAACAAAGAAATAAGAAACAGAGTAAGCTTTTGAGGCTTAGTAAGTTTTAAGCAATTCATACTATTAAGGCTTATCATTAAAATTGAACATTGAGTATCACAAAACTTGTATTCTAATTGTAATTCACTTGACCAAATATACACCAGTACATTAGTTACAAAACCCCTTGGCCGAATATGTATGTATGTATACACAAGACTTCTTGCACATATTTCATTATTTACATAGATTATACAAATACCTTTAATCACATTCTTTCATATGGTGACTTACATTAACCAATTATATTATTGTCTTTTCCTCAAATACCGAATTCATTCACACACACATATATATATTTCGTGCCTTGATGCTATTAAATCACTTAAAAAAAATCAATTCAAATATAAGCACATAACACGAACCTTAACATGTAAAACATATAATACTTACGCAATGATGTTTACCACTGATATTCGAAGTCGAAATCTTATTTAACTTACTGGCATCGATTCTGTCAAATCTTAGAGCTCGGAATACATTACTAGCGTAAGCCTGTGGGTCTTTAACCCGGATATTTTTCCAGCACATAGCCTGCGGACCTCAAGTCCGGATATATTTCTAGCATATAGTCTGCGGATCTCATGTCCGGATATTTTTCCAGCATATAGCCTGCGGACCTCATGTCCGGATATTTTCAATCTGATACACATTTGATCATAACACATGACAGTCACCTTATCACTTAATAGTCGTCTATTACATTCGAATATAAACTCAATACGCAAATCATCATTCACATTTCAGCTCAGTGGTTATATCTCATATCACTCATTCTATTCATCATTTAATCTTAAATTCAAAGTGGCCATCAAACTATAAGTCATATACATGCATTATCTATTATACATCTTAATTCAAGTGCAAGCCAAAGATCACAATTTACCTACTATACTCTTATAGTGGCATCGTCAATTATATACTAAAGGAAACTACTTAAAACTTACCTCGGATATATTTGAACGGTTGCGAAATGGCTACTCGGTTACTTTCTCTTTTCCCTTATTCGAAATTGCCCCTCTATGCTCTTGAGCTTTAATTCAACAAATTTTAAACTAATCATTAATCGACTATTCAAATATTATTTTCAGAATATAATACATATATTCGACTTTCACAGATACAGATTATAGTAAGCTTATAAGAAATCAATAAGCAATTCATTAGCAAATGTTTATCAATGTTTACAATATAATCACAATTTCATTATAAGCTGACTTCCTGAGCAACAGTCACTAAATTATTTATAATTAGAGCTACGAAACTCCAAATCAATTGCCGTGAATTTTCCTTGAAAATAGACTCATTTATCTTTTATCCATAAAATTTTCATAATTTTTAGTTTAGCCAATCAATACCAGATTTTTCCTAAAATTTCCCTTGTTTCACTGTTTCACTAATCTGACCACTCTTCACTACGAAATAAATTTCTCATTGTACAGAATTCAAAACATGTCTTTGTTTATTTCATTTGAAACTAGACTCATTAAGGAGTCTAAGAATATAAATTTCATCATTTGACTATTTTTATACATTTTATAGTGATTTTATAAAAACAGAACAGGGGATCTAGAAGTCATTTTGACTCTGTCCCACATTACTTCAATTATCTCATTATCGGCAATTCTTTTGCTTTTATAGTTTCTTTTATAAGAAACTATACTCATCAAGATTTAATTACATAATTTATTCAGCTTCTAACTCAACTCCCACAATTTATAGTGATTTTCCAAAATCACTTTACTGCTACTGTCCCAAGGAGATTATTACCAATTTACTCTTTCACACATTCTTTGTATACATATTATTTAAACATGTATATCACCAAATCAATTTCATCATATATATTTCTATAATTTCACTTAAGCATAATATCAATACAACACATCGTGCTCATTTAAATACAACATTAACCGAATATCCATCTACTAAGCATTTTAACAAATTTTTCTCCAACTATCCACACATTCGGCAATGACATAGGTAATCTAGAAAACCTTAATTTACTAGTAATTATTCACAACACATATAGGCATCCACTCCAATCCATCACTTTAAACACAAGCATAACTCAACTATTATAAATGCTCACATTCGGCATTTTCACCAATGCACAAGCCGGTTTTTTTTCTATCATTCAAAATTATCTATATGAACATTAAATTAGTTCCAACATCACCTATTCCTAATTATTCCTTAATTCATAAAGGCAACAAACATCCCCTTAAACCTCTTCCATAACCGAGTACTCATTTTACTACCAAACTCAAAATTTTGACATAGGCAAGTAAGGGACTTAGTAACTAGCTTAATATATGCAAAAGAATTCAAAAACTAATTTGGATTTCATACCTTAATCAAGACTAGAAAGGAGTAGCCAAATGCTTGTTTCTCCCTCCCTTCTCTTCTTAGAATTTTTGGCCAAAGATATCAAAAGATGAACATTTTCTTTTCTTTGTTTTATTCATTTAATTAATTTAACACATTTTTTATTACATAAATTAAGCCATTACCATGTTATAATATTATTAAATAACACATATTGCTTATCATCATTACCATGGCCGGCCACTACTATGAAAGTGGGGAAATTGACATGCAAGTCCACCTTTTTGATTACATGCATTAACAGATCATTTTAAAATTAACCTATCACATTTCAAAAATGTCACACATAAGTCCTATTTAATAAATTTCACATACAAATGACAAAATTAAAGCATGAAACTTTCACACATGCATGTACACATACAATAAGCATAGAATATAACAATCAATTATTTTTGTGACTCGGTTTTGTGGTCCCAAAACCACTTTTTGACTAGGGTCAAATTAGGGCTGTCACAGGGCAAAAGTGTAAAGTTGCTATAATGTGTATTTTTGGGCTAAATTGAATAGGTTGGTGATTAAATGAGTTAAATTTGATATTATATGGATCAAGAAAAGCGAAATTCGGATTTAGATCAAGGAAAGAACAAGGTTTTGGACTAATTGACTCGTTTCGTCGTTTTTGCATTTGAAGTAAGTTTGTATGTAATAAGCATTGTTATAATTATGTTTTAAATGCTTTATTATATTATAAATTGTGAATACGACACTATAGACATGTTCAAAAACGATTCAACAAAAGGAAAATCTTGGTTGAACCTTGGGAATAGATTAGGATACGAATGACATGTCATTAGGGGTTATGTGATTTGGGTGTTGGTCTGTTCGTCCTACCGGTGGCTGAGTTATCCGACATGTGTTGCGGATACTTATCAGCTTGTGTGAGTAGCTTTGTGTAACTTCGTCATGACTGTCAGCTTGTGTGAGCAGACCCGTTGATAGCTCGAGAGTGAGAATTATATGTGATACGAGATTGAGATACCTTCGGCTATATATGTGGCACTTAGGGTGCGATTTTTCGGAGTATCCGATAGTATTCCGAATGGTTCAACAGGTATATCAAAGAAGTGTAAAAGTTGAGACGAGGTGGTATAGGTATGTAAATGAACCGTACAAGTATTGAAATGAGGAATTTATGAAAGTTATATCTATCCTTGTGAATGAATATGTGGTAGGTTGATGTTGCAATATTAATTATGTTATGTTATGTTATGTTTTATTTGCTTAAGTTGTGCATATATGGTAAGTTGATTTTAATGCTATACGAACTTACTAAGCTTTATAGCTTACTTCATTTATTTTTCGTGTTTTATAGTGAAATCAAAGCTAGCTCAGATTCAGGAATCGTCAATGACTTTATCACACTATCCAACTATCATTTTGGTACTTTTTGTAACACGCCTAACTCGTATCCGTCGTCAGAACAGGGTTTCGGAGCATTACCAAAACTTTCAAAAACATTTATAGATTAATCATGCAAGTTACTATTCAAATTTTGAAATCATTCGTAATGTCCCTTAAATGGACCCTCGAGGTCCAATATGAGCATTAGAGCTGATTCGGGACTTAATCAGAACCTCTAAGAATTTTTTGCGAAATTTCAAAAATTTTCCAAGGTGCAGGGCTCACACGCCCGTGTGGTCCAAGGGACATGCCCATGTTGGAGGCCTTGTTTGATCCAGTTTAACTCTCTGACTTGTGCAGACGACTATGCCACATGCCCATGTGCTAGGCCGTGTGGTTAATTAATTCAATTCGAAATTAAGGTGTAGGGGACATACGGCCTAACTACACGCCCATGTATCCGGCCGTGTGTCACACATGGTCTAGACACACGTCCGTGTGTCTACCCATGTGGACAAAATAAAGCCATTCCTAGCTTCATTTCACACCCAAAATCACACCCATAACCTACACTTGAATCATACATCCAAATACCAACCATTCCAAGCGTTCAAATCAAGCAAATTCCATCATTCATCATGACATATTATTTCATGAATACATGCCTATAATCTTACCTTAGTTAAGTCCTCAAGTAAGACATAATTTGATTAACTATTTAACATATATGTAGCTACCATAGTTTGACATTACAAGTATATTAAAACAAACCAATACTAGCCATTCCAATGGCTAGACTACAAGCATCATTTACATTTGCATGCCAATATGACCAATATATCCTAACATGCCATTACAACCATAATTGATTTTATCGACATGGGCTGATGGATAGTGTGAGTGATCTTCGCTAAGCTTCCAATACAACGAGCTTCCGATTTAATCTAAAATAGGGAAATAAAAACTAAGTAAGCATAAGCATAAAATGCTTAGTAAATTCGTATAACATGGTACTTAACTTACCATTCATTCTATTTTGAGGTAACTATGTAAGGCATATTCAATCAATTTGACCTCAAGCCCTATACACATCCTCATTGCCCTTGTTAGTCAGATATTTCATAATAACATCAAAACATATATGGGCTCAACAACAATCAAGTTTCCATGCACATATGCTTTCCACAACATGTACTCATTTAACATGTATAAAGCATCTCTTTGTATTACAAGTATAATTTCATAATAGTTCATCTTGAGTTCAGATTATTTCATATCAGAACTTTAATCATATCATTCGACATATCAAGGTCACACAAGTAGCAGTACAGTCCAGGTGTAGAAGTCTATAATCAAGGATGAACATTCTCATCTAATAATTTCCATGTAACAATATCATCATCTTATACTTTCATATATCACTTGTCATGTATCATCATTTTCTTGTATTTCAAACGGATACGTGTAATAACTCATTTTGTTATTCATATCTTCTCATGTCTGGAATTATCACCCGTTGAATTTATTTGAAATATCAATGGATACACAGGTAATACACTAAAGGTGTACAAGTCAGGATCCGTCAATTCATATTCAATGATACCCATAAGGTACAACTTTAGAGAGTACACTCTTGAGCCACACATGTATACAACAAGATTACCAGTCCAGGCTAAATCCTTTTTATGACATATGCTTTAAGGAACTTGATCTGGATTACCTGTTCAGGCTAAATCTAATCCATAACATATGCTCGAGAGGACTTATATCAATATTACCCATCCGGGCTAAATCCTTTCATAAATGAGGTCAATAGGATTACTCGTCCGAGCTAAATCCCGTCAGCAACAAATGTAGGACCTCATTCATTTCGAGAAATCACATATCCATCGATTTTCTATTTATTCAACTAGGATTTAAACATTTTCCAAGCATTATCAGGCATGTGATTATCTCATACATCCACAACATTCATATAATTCAAATAAAGACATTCCACGTTCATTTCAAACATAAAAGTAACATTTTATCATTTATCATTTGTCGGACATTATAATTGATCAGGAACTTTCATTTATTGGAATTTAATGAGTATGTGATCATTTCACATATTTATGGCATATATACAATTCACGAATACAACATTTAATTCAAGCATAAAAACATATACAATTTAGTTACACGAACTTACCTCGACAAATGTTCGTGTACATAAATCCGACATTTTCCTCTTTTCCTTGTTTTAACTTTGAATTTGGTCCATCTAGATCTATACGAGTAAATTTAATGTCAGTTTATCACATTTCATATTCATGTGGAGTCAATTTACATCCTAGGCAAAATTACCATTTTGCCCCTAACTTTTCCATAAATTCCAATTTTGTCCCTAGGCTCGGAAAATAAAATTCATGCAATTTACTCCCTATTCTAAGCCTAATAAAAATTTCAACATAGAATTTACAACACATATATTCTATAAATTTCAGAATTTTTCATTAATTTTTACCACTTTGTATTTTAGTCCCTGAATCATGTTTTCATCAAAAATCACTTTGTAAAAGTTGTTTATCTATCAACAACCTTTCCTTTTCTACCATAAATTTCAAATTTTTAGCTTATACATCTATACCCATTTTCCATACTTTGATAACTTTTCAAATTGATCCCCCAAATAGATAGATTAAGCTATCTCCGTTTCAAAAATAACAAAATTACTAAAAACGGGACAAGAAAACTTACCCAATTTGGCCAAGAAAGTTTCTTCTCTCTCTCCTAGGGTCCATGTATTATTTTTGGGAAGAAGATGATAAGAAATATTTTTATTTCTATTTAATTAATTTATCATCTTTAATAATTTTGGTTTCCAATTTAGTCCCTAGCCTTTTTATAATTTTTCATGGATGAATCATCCAAAAATATCTACTAACTTTTTATTAATGGTCTAATTACCATATAAAGACCTTAATTTTAGAATTCCATAGCTATTTGATTCTTCTAGCTACTAGAATTCAACTTTTGCATTTTATGCGATTTGGTCCTTCCCATAATTAAACACTTAATCGATAAAATTTTCGTATCAAAATTTTGACACTACATGTCTATCATAATATGGACCATATAATAAAATTAAAATGAACTTTATTTTTGGGTCGAATTTGTGGTCCTGAAACCACTGTTCCGATTTCATTGAAAAATAGGCTCTTACACTTTTGAACTTAAGTATTTTGTGTATATGGCATGTATAGGGATTTTGGTCATGTTGGTATTTGTGTTGTTAATGAATTTAGTCATTTGAAATGGCTTGTAAACATTAAGAATTTGGTTTTGTATATAGCCATGAGAATTGGCTTAATTTGGTTGGTTTGATGATGTATATATATATGTGTATATGGCTTATGTTGTGAGTTTGTTAATGGGTGTATGATGCTTGTTGATTACAGGTATTTTGAATGTTAAATGGTTGATATTTGAGAATTACTATGCTTATTTGTTTAGGCCAAATGATGCATAATTGTAATATGCCATTTAGATGATTTGTGATTATGAGTTAGCATGAATGAAATGGTCAAATTTGATGTTTGTGTGTATTGTGGTTAATGGTATGAGGTTTTCATGAATTGAGCTTGATTGGAGTTGATTTAAATGCCTAGTTATGCCAGGTTTTGTGCCAATTGGGTTGGTTTAGGTTTGTGCAAATTTGGGTGGCAAGATGGCTTAGTAAATAGCCTATTTTTGTCCACACAGGCAGAGACACAGGCATATATCTAAGCCTTGTGTGACACACAATTAGGTTATACGGTCGTGTGTCTGCTAGTGTTGAATTAGAAATCAAGTTAATATATTCCACACGGCTTAGCACACGGGCGTGCGACTTAGTCGTGTGGCGTAACTCAGTATACCCTACAGGTTTGACACGGCCGAGCACACGAGCGTGTGAGGCAAATTTTTAAGGCACACAAGCTAGCCACATGGGTGTGTGTGTTAGCCGTGTAACCTAAGTCAGAGAGTTACACAGGGTCTGACATGGGCTGAGACACGGCCATGTGATCCCATTTCAAATGTCCACACGGTCGGGCCACATGGGTGTGTGTCCTCTGTAGTTTGAAAAAATTTCTAAGTTTTTTAGAAATTTCATAAGTTATCGGTTTAGTCCTGAACTACTCCGAAAGCATGTTTTGGGCTTCGTAGCTCCTATTAGGGACAATGTGGTTGATATTAAATGATGATTACATAACATTGAAATATGTATGTGAAATTAATGTTTGTTTGTGTTATAAGTTCGGTAATGTTTCGTAACCCTATTCTGGCATTGAATATGGGTGAGAGGTGTTACATTTATTGGTATCAGAGCTACAGTTTAGTCAATTCTAGAACTAACGTAGCGTATGTGAGAGTCTAGCTATACATGCCATATATAATCTGTGATAGTGTGATATCTCTTGACAATTTTAAATCATGTTTTCATATTGTAAATGGATCCCAATCGAGCTGTAGTTGATGATGTTGAAAGTAATGTGCCAGCCTCCGTTCATGTTGTAGCACAATGAAAGTTGAGACCTATAACGGGTAGCCAGGGAGGAGAGGCTAAAAAAGCCTTCTACCAGATGATGAATGAGTGGTTTACGGAGTTTGTTCGAACAAATCTGGCTGCTACAACCTCCAACCCCACCTAATCCCAAACCGATTAGCTCCTCAAGGTGTGGTACTTTTATGATTGAACAAACCGCTTGTTGATAAGATCCTGGAATATGAGGCCAAAGAGTTCTGAGCTACTGTTGAAGACAATCCTGAGAGAGTCGAGTTTTGGTTTGAAAATACAATTCAGGCATTTGATGAGCTTTCTTGCACATTGGCTGAGTATTTAAAATATGTCGTATCACTTCTGAGGGACACAGTGTATCAGTGGTGGAATACTCTAGTGTCAGTAGTGGTAAGAGAAAAGGTTACTTGGAATTCTTTCAACCTGAGTTCAAAAAGAAATACATCAGTCAACGGTTTATTGATAAAAAACGCAAAGAGTTTTTGGAGCTGAAACAGGGCCGTATGTCTGTGAATGTGATGTGATCTGGCTGGGGGATTGAGTCGAATTCATGTAGTTACCCAATCGTAGACGAGAAGGGTCGTTCGTGCCTCGGTCTCGAGATAGAATTGAAAGAATAGGTTTGAATTAGCGAAAGTTTTCAAAAGATATGCAAAAGGGTAGTGATAGGTTCAGCTAAGGAAACAAGAAAGGATGTTGAAAAGATGGTTCGATTTTGAAACAATAAGAAAGAGATAATGTAAGGTGGGGATGGAATAGTAAACTTAACGTCAGGAATGATTCAACACTAAAAAGTGTCACCCCGGTTCCTATATTGTTAAGGTGAAAAGGATGAATAGAAGGATAGGTGAACTCCATACCAAGATTGGTGATAAGTTCAAACAAGGTCGATTGACGCCACTAGCACAAACTAGATAAGTCTTTTGAAACTTGTACGAGATATGAGAGGAAGCAACCTCACAAGAACAATGTTCATTAACAAATTGGTAGAAGTCCTTTTAGAAAGAAATAAACAAACTATTTATAAGCCTAAGATGCCTATTGATATTCAACATCTATGATGTTCACACTAGCTTAAATTCTGTTCACATTTGTATTTAACATGTTCACACAAAAGCATTAAAATTCGGTTCATGCTTAGAGTTGGTGTATGAATTGGCCAAACCATCATGTTGCTTCACTTGATGCATTCATGCATACTTAGCCTAGAAGAAAAGCCATAGTTCATGAATGTGCAGCCCTTTAATACTCCTACATCTCCCTTGGCCGAATGAGGCTTTAATGTACCTTGAATACTTAAATGGACATCTTGGATATGCATGATACATGCATGAAACGTACCAATGCATGTTCTTCCTTAATTACGGTCCATGAATTTTCAAATACATGTACATAAAATAGCCCCCATTTGCATGAACATCCCCAATACATGAATTCCTTCAAATGCCATCCATTGAACACTAGTTGTGCATGCATCCTTCCATATGATGTATTAAGCCATGCATATACTTGCATTAATGGCTTCTTCATGTATTCGTTCACTTTGTGGAACTTAACTCTTGGCCAAAAGGTTGCTTAGGGATCACCAATAGCTAGCCCACCATGCATAAATTTGTTTATGCATGAACTCTTATATTCCATGTACCTAGCCGTGCATGAATCTCATTAAATGTACTCAATACATTCGGTTGAACCTACAAGAAACATGAATACATTAAATCCCAATGTATATTTAGCTGAACATGTTAAGAGCATGAACTAAGCATCATAAACATCATGCTAAGCTAAACTAAACACATTAATTAAAGACTAGCTAGTAGCATTAAGTTCGGCTAGCTCAAACTAAGTGAAAACATTTAATGAACTTATTTGAGCTAGGATTTTCGTTAATGAGCTATAGCAAACTAATTAGTATAAAACTAAAACTTAGTTTAATTTATTGAAATAAAGAACGAGCTGAAAGTAAGCTCGGTTGAGCTCAAATGAGCTGAGTTGAGTTGGATGGAGCTCGAGGAGCTGGAAATGAGCTTGGATCAGCTTGCAAACAATACACGGGTTCTTTGGATAGTTGCTTCGAGCTGATTTTGTGAGCATTGTTTTCAATTAGAAGCTAAAACAGCTTCTAGGAAATGCTTAGCACAAGCTCGAGTTATGGGTGTTTTTAGAAGCTCAATCGAATCATGATATGCACTTGAGGGAGCCCCAGGCGTGCATACATCAGAATGAGTACGAGCGAGAGTTTGTGAGAATCAGTAAATATGCTCAAGAATGTGTTTCCACTGAGGCAATTATGTGTAAAATATTCAAAGACGGACTAAACGAAGATATCAGACTACTAGTTGGGATTTTAGAGTTGAAATAATTTGTTGTATTAGTCGACCGAGCTTGCAAAGCCGAAGAATTGGGCAAAGAAAAGAGGAAATCTAAATTCAAAGTTAGAGATTCGAGAAAAAGATCGATGAATAAACCATATCAATCTTCATCAAAGAAATCAAGAGATTCATATACTCGTACGAATGCTTCAATAGGGTATTCAAACAGAGATCGTGGAAAGCAATACTTAAGTCCTAAAACACAAGCTACATCGGTATTGCGTGTTGGCAGTTGTAGAAATAATAAACATGAGTTTCAACAGTGTGGTCGATGACATTTTGATGAGTACTGGATGAATAATAGAGGTTGTTTTAAATGGGGCTCGCAATATCATTTCATTCAAGATTCCCAGAGTTAGCCGAGAAAGATAAATTCTAGAATGTAAGACCGAGCAACACAGCTAATAGAGGGAGGCCACCTAGAAATACAGGGAATGTATCCAGTAGTAAAGGTGCGAAAAAAGATTCAGCTGTAAGATCAGAGGGTAGAGCACCTGCTAGAGCTTACGCTCGCGCTCGCTAAGATGCGTCATCACCAGATGTTATCACCGGTACATTTTCTCCTTATGAAACTAGTGTAATTGCTTTGATTGATCTTGGATCGACCCATTCACATATCTGTATAAATTTAGTGTCTAGGAAGAATTTACCTATTGAGTCTACCGAGTTTGTGATTAAAGTGTCGAATCCCTTAGGCAAGTATGTTCCAGTTGATAAATTTTGCAAGAACTATCCTTTAATGACTCGGGGTTACTGTTTTTCGACAAATTTGATGCTACTATCATTTGATGAATTTGATGTAATTCTGGATATGGATTGGCTGATGTTACATGATGCGGTTATGAATTGTAGACGGAAGACTATTAAGTTGAAATGTCAGAATAGTGAAATCCTTCAAATTGAATCAGATGAGTCGAGTGGATTGCCTATTGTGATTTTGTCTATGTCAGCTGAGAGATGTGTGAAAAAAGGTTGTGAAGCTTATCTTGCTTATGTACTGGATACAAAAATGTCTGAATTGAAAATTAAATCAGTGCCAGTAGTCTGTGAGTAACTGGATGTATTTCCAGAAGAGTTACCAAGGTTACCACAGATCAGAGAGGTCGAGTTTGCTATTGAATTAGTATCGAGAACATCACTGATATCAATAGCTTCGTTCAAAATGGCTCTGACAGAATTGAAAGAATTGAAAGTTTAGTTGCAAGAGTTAACAAATAGAGGTTTTGCACGACCTAGTTTTTTTCTCTAGGGTGTACCGGTGTTGTTCGTAAAGAAGAAAGATGGATCAATGAGACTTTGTATTGATTATCGTCAGCTCAACAAGGTTAAAATAAAGAACAAGAATCCTTTGCCACGAATTGATGATTTGTTTGATCAGTTGAAAGGAGCAATAATGTTCTGAAATATTGGTTTGAGATCTGGTTATTATCAGTTGCGAGTTAAAGATTTGGATGTGCCAAAAACTGCATTTAGAACAAGGTACGGGCATTATGAATTTCTTGTTATGCCTTTCAGATTAACGAATGCTTCTGCAGTTTTTAAGGATTTGATGAATCGAATCTTTATACCGTAGTTTGAAAGATTTGTTGTTGTATTCATTGATGACATTGTGATCTATTCCCGGGACGAATCTAAGCATGCCGAACATTTGAGAATTGTGCTACAAACCTTGAGAGACAAGCAACTATTTGCTAAATTTAGTAAATGTGAGTTTTGGCTCCGATAAGTTGGATTTTTGGAATATATTGTTTTAGCGAAAGGTATCCGTGTTGATTTGAGCAAGATTTTTGCAGTTCTTGACTGGAAACCACCAAAAAATGTATCTGAAGTCAGAAGCTTTCTCAGATTAGCTGTTTATATAATGCCCTAAATCTCAAAAACCCTGTTTAAATTATTTTTGTGTGTTTGTGACATGGATGTATGTCTGACTTAATGATCTAATGCTCTGGAAGTTTCTAAGTAGTTGTGGGTTCAAGTTTTGGCTTGAGCAAAATTTTGGTCTTATTTGAATAAACCCTTGTCTGCTGCTAGGAGACTTTTAAGTTAATGTGAGTAGGACATGACAAAGTGAGCATGCTAGCCTAGTGGTAAGTGGCGTGTAGAGTGTGCATGGAGTCTGAGGTTCAAATCCCTACTTGTGCAAAGGGAGATTATTTTTACTGCTTACTTTAGAGAGGTAGTAGTGGTTGATCGAAACACTGATAAGAGGAGGGGAGTTTGAATCTGTCATGGAGGGTTTGTAGAAGGAAGTAGAGGAGAGATATGAGGAGATTTTTAGGAGCGAATCAAGGGATTTGAAGTTGTGAGAGTTATTTCCAAATGGGGACTCTAGGAACTCATGAATTCAGCCTAGGGGTCATACTCCTCTTTTTTGGTCAGTTTAGTACTCTCGTTTTCCCTTTTTGCATTTTGCAGTCTTTTTTTTTTCACTTTTGCTGAGCAGTCAGTTTCTGCTAGGGGTCTTGGGGGGTACTTCTCGTTTTGACCATTAGGGTGCTTGCCTATTCCATTTTGGCACTTCAAAATAGTTCTTATTGATCAACTGTCTTCTTTTCATCTCCTTTTCAACTTTCAGGTTTTTGTTCATGATTCCTTGACCGATTGTTTTCTTTTTTCCTTCAACCTTCTTTGCTTTTGCACTGTGGTGATCTTTTGTTCTTCAAGTCGAACAACCTGTTCCTACT
Source organism: Gossypium arboreum (assembly GCF_025698485.1). NCBI lineage: Eukaryota > Viridiplantae > Streptophyta > Magnoliopsida > Malvales > Malvaceae > Gossypium > Gossypium arboreum. Next base: position 78,452,936 of record NC_069077.1, on the reverse strand, counting down.
TTCTCCCTTTCTTCTCTTGGCCGAATAGTCTTGGTCGATTATTCCTTTACAATTCGGGAGACTTCTAAGCTGGGGTCTCAGCTAAGTATTGGTAAGTATTCTTTTCAAGGAATGTCAACTTCTTCTTCTATGGGCCGAATGTACCCTTCTTACTTATTGTTTTCTTCACCTTAGTGATTGACTTATAACACTATGTTTTGCCGAATTACTAAGGGCTCGATTTCATTAAGCAAGGTGTTGGGCAATTGTTTTCCTTTATAAGCGATAATCCCTTTATTGGTAGGTGTTTAAGTTTTAGTCGTGATTTTGTGGGATTCCAGATTCTTATAAGTCGGTTAACTATTCTTGTGAGGGTAAAAGCATTAGAAGGAGTACGTAGAATTAGAGCAAGGGAAGGTTGCAATTATTGATTGGTAAGTACATGTTTTGGTTATAGCAGTTTCAATATTATGGTATTAGATTAACAAGGGTTTGAGACTAATGAGAGGTTGTGGTTGACCATAGGTTCTTGATCTCGGAGGTATTTCGGCTAAACTCCATAACAGGTGTGTGAACACTATCATTAGATGTGTGATAGCAAAAGCTGAAAAGCCGGGCAGATGGCTGCTCGTGTGGCAGGCCTAGTAGCAAAATGAGGCCGTGATGTCAACGGAATGGCCATGAGCGATTTCATGGGTCGAAATGATATTGGGCCATTCTGGGTCGAACTGGGCCATGTGGGCCCAATGGGCTAGTGGGCCTCACGCAGAAAAATCGTAAAAAATGTGGTAAATTGTGGGCCAGGTTGTGTGCACTACACGGATGAGGCCATTTTTGGGCTATGTGGGCCATACGAGAGTGTGGGCCCAAATGGGCCCGCAATATGGGCTATAGGCCATTAGCACTGATTGATTAATAAGATTGCATGGGTCACTCAAGACGACTGTGGACCTACTCTTGGGTCAGTAAGTATACTTGGACCCCATACTGTTGAAATGACCATTATACCCCTACGAGGTAAATTGAGTGTAATACCCTTGTATTATGTATGACTGATTTTGAGCATGACATTTCTGCATACACGTATGATATTATGTTGCATTGCATGGGGTGGGATATATAATTTTGGAGGAAGTGCACTGAAAGGCTATAGGCCTATTACTGGCAGCCCGGCTGCAAATACTATTTTAGTACCAGAATCGATATGATTTGGTGTAGGGTTAGGTGAGTTGATTTAATCCCCACATGGTGTGTAGGGCTGTTACGGAGATGGTGTGTAGTGGATGGATTGGGTAGGATTCTTTGCTTGCATACTGTACTGAAACGGGCTAAGGCCGATACTGTTACTGTTACTGAAAAGGGGACTAAGGCCCCAAACTAGAACTAAAAGGCTTAGGCCCAGACTGTATTTACACTGGTTGTTGCAGTTATGGGATTTCACGCACTGAGCTTTCGTAAACTCACTTATCTGTTAACTGTTCAGGAAATCCTCAGGCTTAGACGGATCGAGGCTACGGAGGACTCAGAGGTGGCCACTCGACATAGTTCTTTTAATATTATACTTAAGATTTTATTTTGGGTTTTCATTATGTAATAAGGCCTTTTTTAATTTTTATTTTGATTTGGGGATTTTATTTGCTTTTATTTTACCTGTTAGTACTAGGACTCGAATTTTCAAGTAGTACAAATAAATGATTTTCAGAAGACATCACGCTTACGCAACAAATTTTTAAAGCTTCCGCAACAAACACCGTTTTTAAGTTTAAAAACAAACTCATATAATTAATAATTTTGCTAAACCGACTTGAAGTTTTTACAATGAACCAGACACTCTAACTTTTTTTGAGAACCTAAAGAAGTTTTTATGTAGAACGGGTTTTCACAAAACTCGTGTTTTGGAAAAACACTCTAATGTGACATCACAGATTCAGCCATATCGTCTAGGCCGGATTTGGGTGTTACAGTTAGTGATATCAGAGCCAGGTTACAAAACTCGGCTGTGGATTTGGGTTTTTCAAAGACGTGAAAATTTCAACAATGTTGTTTTTAAAATGGTTTAAAGAGATTATTTGGGTTTATGCTTACTAAAGTAGTGGTAGACCGAGTATCCGCGCCAATATTGTAAGTCTTCTGATTGTTATTTTTGAAAAAATAATATTGAGATGTTATTACTGAGACTACTTAGGTAGTAAAACTGTGATGAAACTCTTTAGAGTAAACTGCGAACCATAGTAACACTGCATAATGCGAAAACAAACTTTGAGATAATATTGTTCATAAGACATCTGTAATAAATACTGAAACAATAAACTGATTGGCATAAAACTTTTAATACAGATAAAAGCATGATTGGATAATGAGCACTAGGGGTACTCGTGGTAGAGGCCGCGAAAAAAGCCATGAAGGTGCTCGGGCTAGGTCTTTGTGTTCTGGACACCAGCCTAATGAGGAAGTTAGAGAGGCACCAGCTTCACCTATGGATGAGATAAGGTCTCAAAATCGAGCAGCTGGGGACGACACACTGGCGCAAGCAATGTTGAGGATTCTGGAAAGGGTCACTGGGCCTGGTACTGGTAATGTGGGCCGAGGGTCGGTTACGGAACGACTCAGGTCTACTAGGGCAGAGATATTCAGGGGTATTGCTAGAGTTGCCCCTAATCTGGCCGAATAGTGGATAGAGGCCACAGAAAGGATCATGGATGGTCTGGACTGTACCCCTGATCAGAAGCTAAAAGGTATAGTATCTCTACTGAGGGACAAGGCCTATCAATAGTGGCTAATCGTCAAAGAGGGAACTCAAACTGATCATTTGACCTAGGAGTTTTTCAAGACTACCTTTCAGGTTAAATATGTGGGTGCTAGCTATGTAGATGCCCGTAGGAGCGAATTTCTAAACTTAATTAAGGGAGAAAAGACTGTGGCTGAATCTGAGGCCGAATTTTTACTAATGAGCTACTATGCATGTGGGATGGTGGCAACAAAATACAAGCGGTGTGTTCGATTTGAGGATGGCCTAAGAGATGGTTTAAGGGTTCTGATTTCACAACACTAGTTGACAAGGAAAAAATCGTCGAGGATGTGACACGCGCTGAGCGCCAGAACAGAGAAAAAGGCAGAGGTAAGAGGGATGCTGAGCCCTAAAATTCTTTTCAGAGGTATAAGAAAAAGCCCAAAGTTGATGGGCCAGCCAGAGTAGGGACCCCTACTGCTGCTGCTAATTCTGGATCACAGTTTTGTGCTAATTGTGGAAAACACCATCAAGGTAAGTGTTGGAAAAAGATGGGTGCATGTCTGAAATGCGGATCTTTAGAGCAGCATGTCAAGGATTGTCCATGAAGACCCCAACAGGTGCAAGCTATTAGTTTTGGTAATGTTAAACGGGGTGGCCAACAGCCACCGAGAGGCCAGAGTCAGGCCAGGGTGGAAATGGTATGGGTCGTGGTCGTGGAGCACTGGGCAGAGGTGCTGGACATACTGAGACGAGGCATTAAGCACTGGTTTATGCTACACGTCGTCGAGAGGATAGAGATGCTCCAGATGTCATTACTGGTACATTCTTTATCTATAATGTACCTTATATTGCACTGATTGATGTTAGGTCTACATATTCATATGTAGCATGCTTTGTGTCTAAGATATTGGGTATTATGGCTAAAAACACTATGAGTGAGATTACTGTTCTAAGTCCGCTAGGGCAGTCCGTTCGGATAAATAAGATGTTTAGAGATGTTTCCTTGGAGATACAAGGAGTTTTTTTTCTGGCCGATCTTATGGAGTTGTCTTTCGAAGAATTTGACCTAATACTGGGCATGGATTGGTTAGTTAAACATCAGGTAAGCTTGGATTGTGCCGAAGAAGCAGGTTGTGTCGAGAACCGAAGAGATGAAGAGGTAGTGGTAATTGGGGAATGACGAAACTATTTGAATAATGTAATCTCTGCACTAAGGGCCGAGAAGTTGGTTTGCAAGGGTTGTGAAGCATACTTGGACTATGTCAGTGTTTCAGATGTTGGGGACTTTTCGGTAAGGGATATCAGGAATGTTAAGGATTTTTTGGATGTCTTTCCTGAAGAGTTATCGGGGTTACCTTTAGAGTGTGAAGTGGAGTTTGGGATTGAGCTCCTTCCTGGAATAGCTCCGATGTCCATCGCCCCTTACAAAATGGCATCGAAAGAGCTGAGGGAGCCTAAGACCCAGATTCAAGAGTTATTAGACCGTGGGTTTATCTGACCTAGTGTGTCTCTGTGGGGAGCTCCAGTCATATTTGTGAAAAAGAAGGAAAGATCCATGCGTATGTGCAACGACTACAGACAACTGAATAAGCTGACCATTAAGAATAAATATCCTTTGTAGAGGATTGATGATTTGTTTGACCAACTGGAAGGAGCATCGGTTTCCTCTAAAATAGATCTCCAATCAGAGGATCACTAATTGAGAGTTAAAGATGTTGATGTGTACAAGACAGCATTTAGGACTCGTTATGGTCATTACAAGTTCCTGGTAATGCCTTTTGGGCTGACAAATGCACCAGCAGCTTTTATGGATCTGATGAACAGAATGTTTCAACCCTATTTGGATCGATTTTGGTAGTATTTATCAACGATATACTGGTGTATTCGAGGACTAAGAATGAACATGATAAACATCTACGAGTGGTTCTGCAAATCTTGAGGAAGAAACAATTGTACGCCAAGTTTAGTAAGTGTGAATTTTGGTTACGTGAGGTAACGTTTCTTGGTCATGTGGTATCTGTGGAGGGAATTAGGGTTCATCCTCGAAAAATTGAGGCTCTTATAGATTGGAAGCAGCCTAAGACTATGTCAGAAATTCACAGTTTTCTAGGTCTAGCTGGGTATTATCGAAGATTTGTAGAGGGGTTTTCACTAATTTCTGCACCCTTAACTAAGCTGCTACGTAAGGGAGTACCTTTTAACTGGACTGATGCGTAGCAAGAGAGCTTTGAGAGGCTTAAGAAAGTTATGACAGAGGTCCCTATCTTGATTCAGTCGGAGTCTGGGAAGGAATTTACTATTTACAGCGATGCATCACACGTTGCCTTGGGTTGTGTGTTGATGCAAGAGGGTAAGGTGGTAGCTTATGCGTCTCGTCAGCTTAAGATGTATGAGGCGAATTATCCGACTCATGAATTGGAGTTGGCAGCGGTGATGTTTGCACTAAAAATTTGGAGGCATTACTTGTACAGTGAGAAGTGTATCATTTACATGGATCATAAGAGCCTCAAGTATCTTCTCACTCAGAAGGAGTTAAATCTTAGGCAATGTAGGTGGATTGAGCTATTTAAGGACTATGAATGCTCGATCGAATACCACCCTGGTAAGGCTAATATGGTGGCTGACGCGCTGACTCACAAGGATATAACTGATCTGAGAGCAATATTTGCTGATCTTAGCTTATTTGATGATGATAGTTTGCTGGCTAAGCTTCAAGTTAAACCAGTGTGGATCGAGCAGATTAAGAGTAAACAACTGGAAGATAAGTCATTGGGTCATCGGTTCTGTGACAGCCCTAAATTGACCCTAGTCGGAAAGTGGTTTCGGGACCACTAAACCGAGACATAAAAATAATTCTTAGTGTTTGATCAACTAAAGGGAGCCTCAGTGTTTTCAAAGATAGATTTGAGATCGGGTTATTATCAGTTGCGGATTCGAGATTTGGATATACCCAAAAGCGCTTTTAAGCGAGATACGGCCACTCACGAATTCTTAGTGATGCCGTTTGGGCTCACTAATGCCCTGCGGTATTTATGGATTTGATGAATCGGATCTTGATGATATTTGGACCGGTTCGTAGTTGTGGTCATTGACGACATCTTGGTCTACTCAAGAGATGAGACCGAACATCTTGAGCACCGAGATTAGTGTTGCAAATTTTACGGATAAGCGGTTATATGCTAAGTTGAGAAGTGTGAGTTACGGTTAAGAGAGGTTAGCTTCTTGGGCCATGTGGTATCTGCATCGTATTCGAGTTGACCGAACAAAATTTCAGCCATACTTAGCTGGAAGCCTCCGAGAAATATTCTTGAGGTTCGAGCTTTTGGGACTCGCGGTTACTACCGACGGTTTGTAAAAGGTTTCTCGATGATAGCCACACCCATGACGAAGCTACTTCAAAAGATATTAAGTTCGAATGGACGGAAAAATGTCGAAAAATTTTGATCAATGAAAACTTATTTGATGAAGCCCCAATTTTAGTGCGGCCGAATCGGGCAAAGAGTTTGTCATCTATAGTGACACCTCCCTACTTGGGTTAGGTTGCGTGTTGATGCAAGAAGGTCGAGTTGTGGCCTATCGCGTCGAGACAATTAAAGCCACATGAGAAAAATTATCGACCCATGATCTCGAATTAGCCGCCATCGTATTCGCCTTGAAAATATGGGGACATTACTTATTTGGTGAGAAGTGCCATGTATTTTCGGATCACAAAAGTCTCAAATATTTGATGACTCAAAGAGACTTAAATTTGCGACAACGACGTTGGCTTGAGTTTTTGAAAGATTATGAGCTGGTCATTGATTATCACCCGGGAAAGGCTAATGTGGTTGCGGACGCCTTAAGCCGGAAATCCTTTGCTTGCTTTACGAGCAATGAATGTACACTTGTGCGTTTCTACCCGACAATGTCTTAGTAGCCGAATTAAAGGTCAAACCATTATTGATTCATCAAATTCATGAAGCTCAGAAAGTCGACGATGAGTTGGTTGCAAGACGGCTGAATATGTTCGAATATGGAATCGAGTTTCAAATTGATAATGACGATTGTTTGAGGTTGAAGTCGTTTATCTGTTCCAAGAAATTGAACTCATTTCGATGATTCGAACGAGGCTCATTGTAGCCGAATGTCGATTCACCGAGGAGTACGAAAATGTACAACGATCCGAGACGCCGTTTTGGTGGCATGGTATGAAACGAGACATTTCGATTTTGTTTTGAAGTGTTTAATATGTCGCAAGTAAAGGCGGAACATCAAGTGCCTACGGGTTTACTTGACCGATCATGATATACGAATGGAAATGGGATCGAGTCACGATGGATTTTGTGTCAGGTTGCCATTGTCGACAAGTAAGAAAGATGCGATTTGGGTTGTTGTTGATAGACCGACTAAGTCGGCTCATTTTATCCCCGCACGCACGGATTTTTCATTGGATAAACTAGCTGAATTGTATGTTTCTCGATTGTGAGATTACACGGTCTTGATTTCTATTGTGTGGGATAGAGATCGAGATTCACCTCACGATTTTGGAAGAAATTTCAAGAAGCCTTGGGTACCAAGTTGCATTTTAGCACCGCTTTTCACCCCCAAACCGATGGTCAATCCGAGCGGATAATTCAGATACTTGAGGATATGTTGAGATGTTGCATCCTCGAGTTTAGTGGTTCATGGGAACGGTATTTACCTTTGATTGAATTCGCTTACAACAATAGTTTTCAGTCAAGTATTAAGATGGCACCTTACGAGGCTTTGTACGGTCGAAAATGCCGTACGCCATTGTTTTGGACAGAGCTCGGTGAAAGTAAAATTTTCGGAGTGGATTTGATTAAAGATGCTGAACAGAAAGTAAAAATAACTCGTGAAAGTCTGAAGGCAGCCACAGACCGTCAGAAATCGTATGCGGATTTAAAACGAAAGGATATCGAGTATCAAGTGGGAGACAAAGTGTTTCTTAAGGTCTCACCTTGGAAAAAGATACTCAGATTTGGCCGTAAGGGCAAACTAAGTCCGAGGTTCATTGGGCCGTACAAAATCTCCGAACGAATTGGTCCAGTTGCGTATAGATTGATCTTGCCCCCTGAACTTGAAAGGATTCATAACGTTTTTCATGTTTCGATGCTTCGACGTTACCGATCCGATCCTTCGCATGTAATAAACCCCTCCGAGATTGAAATTCAAGCCGATATGAGTTATGAAGAAGAACCGATCCGTATCCTAGCTCGTGAAGTGAAAGAGTTGCGAAACAAAAGGGTTCCGTTAGTGAAAGTGTTATGGCTCAAACACGGAATGGAAGAAGCTACTTGGGAACCTGAGAACTCTATGAAAGAGCGATACCCAAACCTATTTACCGGTAAGATTTTCGGGGACGAAAATTTCTTAAGTGGGGGAGAGTTGTGACAGCCCTAAATTGACCCTAGTCGGAAAGTGGTTTCGGGACCACTAAACCGAGACATAAAAATAATTGACCGTTATAGTTGATGCTCATTATATGTACATATACATGTGTGAAAATTTCATGTTTGGATTTTGTTAATTGTAAGTGAATTTTATCAAATAGGACTTATGTGAGAAAATCTAGAAATGTGCTAGGCAAATGTAAAGGGGGCTATTAATGCATAATGTGAAAATGATGGGTTTGCATGTCAATTTACCCAAAAGTTAAGCATGATGGCGGCCATGCTATGAGTGGAAACATGTTGCAAACATGTTTAGTTAGTGGTTATGTTAGAAAGAATAAAATAATGAAAAAGGAATATGATGAAAACAAAGAAAAGAAAAAAAAAGTGTCCATCCTTTCATTTTCTTTGCTTGGCCGAATGTCCTAAGAAGAAGGGGGGGGGAAGAGCTTGAGAAAATCAGCCATGGTAGTTGCTAGACCAAGGTATGTTTGATGTTGTCCATGAGACTCATGCATGTTTTAGTTGTTAGTTTGAATTCTATCTATCCCATGGTTGGATTTGGGGTTGTTGGAGAATTGGGATTTGACAAAGAAGCTTAAAAATTTTAGTTGATACCTTGAAGCTATTAACATGTTAGTTATATGGATGTGGTAAGTTGCTTGGGATGTTAGCATGAAAGTTGGAATTGTTAAGCTAATTTGTTGGAAGTGTCGAATTTAGGACTAAGGAGAGAATGAGTATTCGGCAAACATAGTGAAAAGGTAGGTGTTGCCGATTGTTAGATTTAGACCATGGGAGTGGCTATAATGGGCATTAAGATGTAGAACTTAAGAAATGTAGTTATATGTGAATTTACATGATGATACAAATAGATGTGAAAATATATGCTAGATTAGGAAAATTTGATTAAGTGTTCATGAGATGAAATTAGGTGTTTAAAAGATGTTATAGTTGACATTGTATATATACATACATTCGGCCATCTAATTGAGTATGAAGGTGGTGTTAAATCTAATTGTGATGCCCATTTGGAAGTGTATATATATATGTATAAATATACATAAGTATGCCCGTTCGTGATGTTACCTTTAATTATGTGTATAATCGACTAAATTAGGTAATTAGTGAGGATGGTTGCCGAATATACAAACATACATATGCATGTGTAATTGAATTATGAATGTTCAGCAAGATGGTTAAACTAGTTGATTTATTGATTAAGCTCAAGGAGTTAAAGAAGGAGAATCAAGCAAGGGAAAGATGAAGGTCATCGAGTAGCTGACTTGGAACTATTTTACCCAACACAAGGTAGGTCACTAAGCATATATTTTGTATTGATTTAAATAGACATAATGTCTATGTAATTATGCCGAAAGGAATGATAAATTTATATACATGAATGTATGTGGTGATGAGAGTATTGAATGAAAAGAAAAGAGGTGAGATGTATTGAGTTGTTGATTTCGGCACTAAGTGTGCGGGTATAAACATTTGTGATCATGAGAATGGCACTAAGTGTGCGGGTTTAAAATTTGTATAGCACTAAGTGTGCGAGTTTGATCATATAGCACTAAGTGTGCAAGTTGATTATATAGCACTAAGTGTGCGGACTCACTATATGCTTTTGAATCACTATTGACACTGAGTGTGCGACATTATTGAGTTGACCACGGACAGCGGATCGGGTAAGTACCTTGAGTTCATGGCTAATGGGCGCTATATTTATATTTGGAGTTGAGCTTGGTAAGTTTTGAACCTATGTGACAATTTTAATTGAAGTCACGTACATAAGAATTATCGTGGAATAAGTGAAAGGTCATGTAGTCGTATGATTGTAACGAAAACAAAATGGTGTATAAAAATGCCTCAAATATCCTATTGATTAGTATATGGAATGTGAATGTGTAACTTGGTATGAGATTGAATCGAAAGGTCTAAGGAACTATGGTATAGTTCGGTTTGAATGGAGTAATTAGCCTCGTTCCATTTTGTTTCCTCTTGTGATGATGTTATTAATGGTTGGTAGTGCATTGCTTATGACTTACTGAGTTATATACTCATTCGGTGTTTGCTTGTCACCTATTTTAGGTTTCTTGGACTCAACTTTTTGCGTATTCGGGACCGTCATCGAAGTCATCACACCGACTAGCAACTTTTTGGTATCTTCTTCTTAGATGGTCTAAGAGAACATTTCGGCATGTATAGGCTATTTTGTTTGTTTGAACTTTGGTATGTACACTTTGGATAGCCATGCGAAAATGGCTTATATACGTTTTTAGCATAGTACTACAATCGTTTGTATGTTGATCACTAAGAGGTATGGAAATGTTTGGAAACAATTAGCCATTGGAATGGTTAATCATGATATACTTTGTGCTATGCATGCAAAAAGGGTTAATTGAATCATGGAAACTATGAAATAGGTAAAGTCTACCTTAAAGGCAGATGCTGACAGCAGCAGCGATGTGGATGTGAAAAATCACTAAAAATAGTAGGAATGTAATTAAATAGTGAATAAATTATGCCAATGAACCTTGATGAATCTACTTTCATATGGAAGAAACGAAACGGTCATATGAGTTGTATGTTAAGAGATATTTAGGTTTTCGTGAAACAGGTCCAGAACGGTTTCTGGATTCCCTGTTCCGACTTTGAAAATTCATTATAAATTAACCCGAGACATTTAGAAGTCATGCCATATATGTATAGATTCCTTTTTGAGTCTACTTTCTATAGAAACAAACGACATCAGTATTGAAGCTCTGTACAGGGAGATATCCAGGTTGTAATGCATGAAGGTCAGCATAGTCGCACCCTGGAACAGGGGAGACTTTAACTAATAAACTGTACTAATTGGCCCAACCAAAAATTCTAGAAAAAAATTTGTAGATGGATATATGAGTCTAGTTTCAGGAAAAAATCACGAAACTGATTTTTGAGTTGTAGAACTCAAGATATGATTTTTAAGGTGACAGTGACACAGTTAGCCAGCTTGCCTGGAACAAAAAAAAAATAATAAATAGGGGGAAATAAATGAAGTAAGCTCGGTAACACCTCGTATTCGATTTCCGGTAACGGTCACGGGATTGGGGTGTTACAGGTTCTGACAGATTAAGAATGGTAATATTGTGGATTTTGGGCTAAATAATGAAGGGGTACTCTATTTTTGTGACAGAATTTGCGTACCTAAGGATACTGATTTAAGACAGACTTTGCTGCAAGAGGCTCATAGTAGCCCTTATGCTATGCACCTAGGTGGAAATAAGATGCACAAAGATTTTCGTGAGTTATATTGGTGGACAGGGCTTAAGCGAGAGGTGACCGACTTTGTAGGGAAATGTTTGACTTGCCAGCAAGTTGAGGCAGAACTTCAGTTGCCTTCTGGGTTGCTTCAGCCGGTTAAGATTCCATTGTGGAAGTGGGAAAGAGTAACTTTGGACTTTGTGAGTGGGCTACTCCTAATGCCTTCTAAGAAAGATTCAGTGTGGGTCATTATGGATCAGTTGACCAAAACTGCTCATTTCATACTGGTTCGTACAGATTATTCATTGCAGAAATTGGCTAAGCTATATGTATTCGACATAGTGAGACTGCATGGAGTACCATTTTCCATAATATCAGACAGAGATCCTCGCTTCACGTCTCGGTTCTGGAAGAAGTTACATGAAGCTCTGGGTACACGGTTACACTTCAGTACTGCGTTCCATCCTCAAACAAATGATCAATCGGAGAGGGTGATTCAGATACTGGGGGACATGTTAAGGAGTTGTGTAATTGACTTCTGAGGTAGTTGGGAGGATTACTTGCCGTTAGCAGGGTTTGCTTACAATAATAGCTACCAGTCTAGTATACAGATGGCACCTTACGAAGCATTATATTGTCATAAGTATCGCACTCCTTCATGTTGGACTGAGCTGGGTGAGCGGCATGTTCTGGGCCTTAAGCTAGTATCTGATACCGAAGATAAGATTAGATTAATTTGGGATCGACTGAAGGTAGCATCAGATAGACAAAAGTCTTATGCGGATCTGAAGCTTAAGGAAATTGAATATTCTGTGGGAGATTTTGTCTTTTTGAATATCTTGCCATGGAAGAAGGTACTTAGATTTGGGCATAAGCGCAAGTTAAGCCCAAGGTTTATTAAGCCTTACTGCATTGTGTTTCACGTCTCGATGCTGAGACGCTACCGCTCTGAACCTACGCATGTGGTACCGGTTGAGGAGATTGAAGTTAGACCAGACTTGACTTTCGAGGAAGAACTAGTCCAGATTTTGGATTGAGAGGTGAAAGTCTGGAGAAGGAAGTCAATCGCATTAGTAAAATTTTTTTGGTGGAATCACAGTTCTAAGGAGGCTACGTGGGAACCTAAAGAGGCGATGCAACAACAATACCCTCACCTATTCTGACCAGGTAAATTTCGAGGCCAAAAGTTTCTTTAAGAAGGGTAGAATTGTAATGCCCCAAATCTCAAAAACCCTGTTTAAATTATTTCTGTGTGTTAGTGACATGGATGGTTGTCTGACTTAGTGATCTAATGCTCTGGGAGTGTCTGAGTAGTTATGGGTTCAAGTCCTGGCTTGAGCAAAATTTTTTGTCTTATTTGAATAAACCCTTGTCTACTGCTAGAAGACTTTTAAGTTAATGTGAGTAGGACATAACAAAGTGAGCATGCTAGCCTAGTGGTAAGTGGCATGTAGAGTGTGCATGGAGTTTGAGGTTCGAATCCCTGCTTGTGCAAAGGGAGATTATTTTTACTGCTTGTTTTGGGGAGCTAGTAGTGGTTGACCAAAACACTGATAAGGGGAGGGGAGTTTGAATCGGTCATTGATAGTTTGTAGGAGGAAGTTGAGGAGAGATATGAGGAGAGTTTTTAGGAGAAAATCAAGGGATTTGAAGTTGTGGGATTTGGTGACGAATAGGGACTCTAGGCACTCATTAATTCGACCTAGGGGTCATACTCCTCATTTTTTGTCAGTTTCGTACTCTCATTATCTATTTTTACGTTTTGGAGTCTTTTTTTTTTCACTTTTGCTAAGTAGCTAGTTTCTGCTAGGGGTTTTGGGGTACTTCTCGTTTTGACCATTCAGTCAGTTGCCTATTTTGTTTTGGCCCTTCACAACAGTGCTTATTGATCAGTTGTCTTCTTTTTCTCTCCTTCTCAACTTTCGATTTTTTGTTCATAATTCTTTGACCAATTGTTTTCTTGTTTTCTTCTTTCCTTCGACCTTCTTTACTTTTGCACTGTGGTGACCGAACCTAAGATATTTTGTTTTTCAAGTTGAACAACCTGTTCCCACTTTCTCCCTTTCTTCTCCTGGCCGAATAGTCTTGGTCGATTAGTCCTTTACAATTCAGGCGACTTCTAGGCTGGGGTCTTGGCTAAGTATTGGTAAGTCTTCTTCTCAGGGAATGTCGACTTCTTCTTCTGTGGGCTGAATGTACCCGTCTTACTATTGCTTTCTTCACCTTAGTGATTGACTTATAACACTGTGTTTTGCCAAATGTTGCTAGGAGCTCAATTTCATTAAGCAAGGTGTTGGGCGATTGTTTTCCCTTTACAAGCTATAATCCCTTTATTGGTAGGTGTTTAAGTTTTAGTTATGATTGTGTGGGATTGTAAATTCTTATAAGTTGGTTAACTATTCTTGTGAAGGTAAAAGCATTAGAAGGAGAACGTGGAGTTAGAGCAAGGGAAGGTTGCGATTATTGATTGATAAGTAGATGTTTTGGTTATAGCCGTTTCAATATCATGGTATTAGATTAACAAGGGTTTGAGACTAATGAGAGGTTGTGATTGACCATAGGTTCTTGATCTTAGAGGCCTTTCGACTACAACTCCATAACAAGTGTGTGAACACTATCATTAGATATGTGATAGCAAAAGTCGAAAAGCGAAAAAGTGGGCTGTCGACACCACACGGGCGAATGGCCGCTCGTGTGGCAGGCCTAGTAGCAAACTAGGCTGTGATGTCGACGGAATGGCCATGAGCAATTTCATGGGCCGAAACGATATTGTGCCATCCAATTCGGGATTTTCCTTGGAGGGTATCAGTAAGGAATTGGAATGTAATAATATTGATTCATATAGGAGGAAAAGGTTCTCTATTGATTCAAATGCTGTACCTATGGGATAGGGATAGAGAAAGAGGAAAAATTGAAGATTTCACATAGTGCTTTTGATCGTCAAACTGGGCCGTGTGGGGCCAATAGGGTTGTAGGCCCCACGCAGAGAAATCACACACAATGTGGTAAATTGTGGGCCAGGTTGTGTGCACTACATGGCTGAGGCCATTTTTGGGCTATGTGGGCCATACGAGAGTGTGGGCCCAAATGGGCCCGCAATATGGGCTATAGGCCATTAGCACTGATTGACTGATAAGGTTGCATGGGTCACTCAAGACGGCTGTGGACCTACTGTTGGTTCGGTAAGTATACTTGGACCCCATACTGTTGAAATGACCATTATACCCCTACGAGGTAAATTGACTGTAATACCCTTGTATTATGTATGACTGATTTTGAGCATGACATTTCTGCATACACGTATGATATTATGTTGCATTGCATGGGGTGGGATATATAATTTTGGAGGAAGTGTACTGAAAGGCTATAAGCCTATTACTGGCAGCTCGACTATAAATACTATTTTAGTACTGGAATCGGTGCGATTTGGTGTGTAGGTGTAACACCCCTTACCTGAGACAGCCACCGGAGTCGAGCACGAGGCGTTACCTACTTAGCTTACTAATTCGGGGCATAAAAATTTGCATTTAAAATTAATTTAGCTTCATTCATTCAATATGTCCTTAAAAAGGGTCCTCGAGACCCTAAAACATGAAATTGAAATAGTTTGGGAACAAACCGGAATCAATAAAAAATTTTCGATCACTTAAACAAATCAAAACAATTTATTTCATCTTTCATAAATAAATTGTCCATCTGCGTCATAGTCACTAAATAAATCATAACTCGAGTTACGAAACTCGAAATCCAAATCCATAAATTTTCTCTGAAACTAGACTCATATATCTTCTTACTAATTTGTTTTCATAATTTTTGGTCTAGCCAATTAGTACAGTTTATTAGTTAAAGTTTCCCCTATTGTAGTGTTTGGCTGCTCTGACCCTTGTTCACTACGAATTCATTTTCTCCCTGTAAAGAATTCAAATAACCATGAAATTTATTTTATTTAAAAGTATACTCAATAAAGAATCCATAAATATAAAGTATAACTCCTAATTATTTTTGTACAATTTTTAGTGAATTTATAAATTCAAAATAGAGGATTCAGAAATCACTCTGACCCTATCTCACCAAAATTTAAATATCTCGTAAAATACAACTCCTTTGTTTACTCTGTTTCTTTCATATGAAAATAGACTCAATAATATTTAATTCTATATCTCATTAACTATCTAAATCCATTTATACTATTTTTAGTGATTTTCCAAATTCACGTCATTATTGCTGTCCGATACTGTTTTAAAGCTAATTTCACCTTTTTCATGATTTCCATGGGTATTTTTCCAAATATAAACCCTAGGTTAAATTATTGCTAGAATAAGCTTAATCAAGTTAC
The DNA here is from genome assembly GCF_025698485.1 of Gossypium arboreum. NCBI lineage: Eukaryota > Viridiplantae > Streptophyta > Magnoliopsida > Malvales > Malvaceae > Gossypium > Gossypium arboreum. The sequence goes on along the minus strand of NC_069077.1, from coordinate 78,437,251 downwards.
TAGGACTCCAAAAACATAAAGAACATTAAAAACGGGGCTAAAACAGACTTACAATCGAGCTTGGAAGCTTGAAAAACCCTAGCTATGTCTTCCTCATGTGAAATTCGGCCAAGGGGTTGAAAATGGACAAAAATTGGCTTTTAATTTTGTTTTTAATTCATTTTAATAACTAAATAACCAAAATACCCTTAATTAAAAACTATGGTGTTTTATCTTCCTTTAGGTATTTTTGTCAAAACTAGTATAATGGTCTAATTACTATCCAAGGACCTCCACTTTAAAAACCCATTACTCACAAGTACTTAGTACCTTTGTGAACTAGAACACACATTTTACAACTTTTGCAATTTAGTCCTAAGTATCAAATTGGACCCTCTATAGATAAAATTTCTAAACGAAATTTTCACACAATCATGAAATCATGTCACAGACCTTAAAATGATAATAAAATAAAATTTTCTACCTCAGATTTGTGGTTTTGCAACCACTGTTCTGTTTAGGCCCTATTTTGGGATGTTACAGTAGGGTTGGGTGGGTCGATTTAATCCCCACATGGTGTGTAGGGCTGTTACGGATATGGTTTGTAGAGGATGGATTGGGTAGAATTCTTTTCTTGGATCTTGTCTTGAAAACAGGATAAGGCCCATCATATCTTTATTCTTGAAAAGGGGCTAAGGCCCTTAACTGGAACTAAAAGGCTTAGGCCCAGACTGTATTTACACTGGTTGTTGCAGTTATGGGATTTCATGCACTAAGCTTTCGTAAGCTCACCTATCTGTTAACTGTGCAGGAAATCTTTAGGCTTAGACAGATCGAGGTGACAAAGGACTTAGAGGTGGCCACTCGACGTAGTTCTTTTAATATTATACTTAAGATTTTATTTTGGGTTTTCATTATGTAATAAGGCCTTTTTAATTTTTATTTTGATTTGGGGATTTTATTTGCTTTTACTTTACCTATTAGTACTAGGACTCAGATTTTCAAGTAGTACAAATAAATGATTTTCTGAAGAAATCACGCTTACGCAACACATTTTGAAAGCTTCTGCAACAAACATTGTTTTTAAGTTTAAAAAAAAAAAACTCATATAATTAATAATTTTGCTAAACCGACTTGAAGTTTTTACAATGAACCAAACACTCTAACTTTTCTTGAGAACCTAAAGAAGTTTTTATGTAGAATGGGTTTTCACAGAACTCGTGTTTTGGAAAAACACTCTATATGACATCACAGATTCGGCCATAATGTCTAGGCCGAATTTGGGTGTTACAGTTTATTATCAGTGTTTTGTTAAAGGGTTCTCGATGATTGCAACACCAAAGACAAAATTTCTATAGAAAGATGTAAAATTCAAGTGGCCCAAGAAATGTCAACAAAGTTTTGAATAGTTGAAAGCATTGTTAACTGAAGCACCAGTTTTGGTTCAACCTGAATCGGGTAAAGAGTTTGTGATTTTCAGCGACGTGTCTTTGAATGGTTTGGGTTGTGTTTTGATGCAAGAGGGTAAAGTGATAGCTTATGCCTCCAGACAGTTGAAGCCGCATGAAAAGAATTACCCGACGCATGATTTAGAGTTGGCTGCTATTGTTTTCGTATAATCTTTTATATGGTGAAAAGTGTCACATCTTTACCGATCATAAGAGTTTGAAGTATATAATGACTTAGAAAGATTTGAATTTGCGACAATGGAGATAGCTCGAGCTACTGAAAGATTAGAGTTAGTGATTGATTATTATCCAGGGAAAGCAAACATAGTCGTGGATGCTTTGAATAGATAATCATTATTTCTTTGTGAGTAATGAATACACAACTAACCTTGTCTGCTGGTGGTTCGATTTTGGCTGAATTAAAAGCTAAACCGGTTTTTCTTCAGCAAGTTTGTAAAGTTCAAAAGTGTGAGAACGAATTACAAGCTAAAAGAGTGCAATGCGAATCGCCTAGTGATTCAGACTACCTGATTGGATCTGATGATTGTTTAATGTTTCGAGGTAGAATTTGAGTACCAAAGAATTTCGAACTTATTCAAAAAATTCTACATGAAGCATGCAATGGTTGTTTATCTGTACATCCGGGAAGTACTAAAATGTACAATGATTTGAAACAATTGTATTGATGGTCGGGCATGAAGATAGACATTTCAGAGTTTGTGTCAAGATGTTTGGTTTGTCAACAAGTTAAAGCTAAACATCAGGTGCCTTTGGGATTACTACAACCAGTGATGTTACTAGAGTGGAAATGGGATAGAGTGATGAAGGATTTCGTATCGGGATTGCCTTTGTCTCCGGAAAAGAAAGATGTTATTTGGGTTGTCGTTGATCAACTAATGAAACAAGCACATTTCATTCTGGTACATACAGACTATTCGATTGATAAATTAGCTGAATTGTACATTTCAAATATCGTTAGATTGCATGGAGTACCAGTTTCAGTTATTCCAGATAAAGATCCGACGTTTATGTCGAGATTTTGGAAGAAATTGCAAGAAGCTTTGGGTACGCTGTTGAAATTTAGTACCGTATTTCATCTGAAAATCGAAAGTTAGCCTAAAAGAGTAATTCAAATTCTCGAAGATATGCTTTGTTGCTGTGTCTTAGAATTTGAAGGCAACTAGGAGAAATATTTGCCATTAGTTGAATTCGCGTATAACAACAGTTTTCAATTGAGCATAAAGATGACACTGTATGAAGCTTTGTATGGTCACAAATGCCGAACTCCGTTATACTAGACCGAGCTTAATGAGAAAAAGATCCACAGGGTTGATTTGATCAAAGAGACTGGAGATAAGGTGAAAGTAATTCACGATAGTTTGAAAGTAGCTTTAGATCGACAGAAATTGTACACAGATTTGAAATGCAAAGACATTGAATTTCAAATTGGCAATAAAGCATATTTTTGAAGGTATCTCCATGGAATAAAGTCCTTTGTTTTGGTCATAAAGGCAAATTGAGTCCGCGATTTCGGTCATATGAAAGAATTGGGCCAGTGACATATTGGCTAGCTTTATCGTCAGAATTAGAAAAGATCCACAATATAGTTCATGTGTCAATGTTACGACGGTATCAATCAGATCCATCGCATGTAATTTCTTCGGGAGAGATTGAAATTAAACCTGCTATGACGTATAATGAAGAACTGATCATAATTTTCGCTCGAGAGGTTAAAGAATTGAGAAATAAGAGCATAGATTTGGTGAAATTTTTATGGCAACGTCATGAGGTTGAAGAAGCCATGTGGGAACTTGAGAAAGCTATTAGAAAATAGAACCCTAACCTCTTTTTTGGTAAGATTTTTGGGGATGCAAATTCCTAAGGGAGGAGAGCTGTAATAGCCCGTTTTTAGTCAAATCAGAATAGTGGTTTTGCGACCACAAATTCGAAGTTAAAATAATTATTTTTTTATTATTTTAATGTTTACAGCATGATATTATTTTAATCGTTTCAATGTTTAATTTGATAAAAAGGACTAAATCGCATTAAGTAAAAAAGTGATGTTCTAATAGCTAAAAGTACTATTTTACTATTAAATTAAATAGATGAGGGAGGTAGGTGGTAAATAGATCATTGGTTGTTCAAATGGACATTTATGGACATTACTTATATAAGTTTTAATGTATTAGTAAAGGGTAATTAAGTAATTAGTGTAACAAACTAAAATAAATAAAACAAAAACCATACTTTTGTTATGTTATCATCTTCCTTAGCCGAATTAAGCAAGTAGAGAAGCCATTGCTAGGGCTTTACAATCGGCCAAGCTTTCTAGCTCAATAGGTGAGTGAATTTTGTCACGTTTTTAATGATTTTTATGTTTTGTTAAAGGTTTAGGGTTTTTCCATTGATAAATGTTAGTGTGTTTTGATGTTTGATGATGGAAAATGCATGCTTGTTGTTAGATAAACAACATTTGTTAAGTAATTTTTAGTAAAATGTCCAAATAGGGATTAAATTATGAAATGTGTAAAATTCATGGTTAAATTCTGAAATAAATGAAAAATGTGTGCTGCTAGGGACCTAATTTAAATTTGACTAGCATGGGTTTAGGTTGAATTGCATGAAGATAAGGATTAAATTGTAAAAATGTTGAAATATTAAGGGCAAAAGTGTAAAGTTGCTATAATGTGCATTTTTGGGCTAAATTGAATAGGTTTGTGATTAAATGAGTTAAATTTGATATTATATAGATCAAGAAAAGCAAAATTCGGATTTAGATCAAGGAAAGAATAAGGTTTTGGACTAATCAACTCGTTTCGTCGTTTTTGGACTAATTGACTCATTTCGTCGATTTTACATTCGAAGTAAGTTCATATGTAATAAGCATGATTATAATTATATTTTAAATGCTTTATTATTGCATAAATTGTGAATACGACACTATGGACATGTTCGACGATGATTCAGCAAATGAAAAATCTCGGTTGAACCTTAGGAATAGATTAGGATATGAATGACATGTCATTCGGGGTTATGTGATTTGGGTATTGGTTCGTACGTCCTACCGGTGGTTGAGTTATTCGGCATGTGTTGCAGATGCTCGTCAGCTTGTGTGAGCAGCACCGTGTAGCTCCGTCATAACCATAAGCTTGTATGAGCAGACCTATTGATAACTCACGAGTGAGCATTATATGTGATACGAGATTGAGATAACTTTGGCTATATATGTGGCACTTAGGGTCCGAGTTTTCAGAGTATCCGATATTATTCCGAATGGTTCAATGGGTATATCAGAGATGTGGTTGTCTAAAAGTTGATACGAGGTGGTACAGGTATGTATATGAACCGTACAAGTATTGAAATGAGGAATTTATGAAAGTTATATCTAACCTTGTGAATGAACATATGGTAGGTTGATGTTGCAATATGAATTACGTTATGTTATGTTTTATTTGCTTAAGTTATGCATATATGGTAAGTTGATTTTAATTCCATATGAACTTACTAAGCTTTATAGCTTATTTCGTTTATTTTTTGTGTTTTATAGTGAAATCAAAGCTAGCTCAGATTCGAGAATCGTTGGAGACTTCATCATACTATCCAACTATCATTTTGGTACTTTTGAACTTAAATATTTTGTCTATATGGCATGCATTGGGACTTTGGTCATGTTGGTATTTGTGTTGTAAATGAATTTAATCATTTGAAAGGGCTTGTAAACATTAAGAGTTTGGTTTTGTATATATCCATGAGAGTTGGATTAAGTTGGTTGGTTTGATGATGTATATATAGGTGCATATGGCTTATGTTGTGAGTTTGTTGATGGATGTATGATGCTTATTGATTATAGGTATTGTGGATGTTAAATGGTTGATATTTGAGAATTAATATGCTTACTTGTTTAGGCCAAATGATGCATAATTGTAATATGCCATTTAGGTGATTTGTGATTAAGAGTTATCATGAATGAAATGGTCAAATTTGATGTTTGTTTGTATTGAGATTATCATGAATTGGGCTTGTTTGGAGTTGATTTAAATGCCTACTTATGCCATGTTTTGTGCCAATTAGGTTGGTTTAGTTTTGTGCAAATTTGGGTGGCAAGATGGCTAGGTAAATAGCCTATTTTTGTCCACATGAGCAGAGACACGGTCAGGTTACATGGTCGTGTGTCCCCTAGTGTTGAATTAGAAATCAAGTCAATATGTTCCAAATGGTTTAGCACATAGGCTTGTGACTTGGCCGTGTGGCATAAGTTAGTATACCCTACAAATTTGACACAGCTTAGAACACGGGAGTGTGAGGCAAATTTTTAGGGCACACGAGCTAGCCACATGGGCGTGTGTGTTGGTCGTGTGACCCAAGTCAGAGAGTTACACGGGGCCGGACATAGGCTTGGACACAACCATGTGATCCCATTTCGAATGTCCACATGGCCTGTGAGACGGGTGTGTCTTTGGCCATGTGAGACATATGGGCGGGCCACATGGGCGTGTGTCCCTTATAGTTTGAAAAAGTTTTCTAAGTTTTTCAAAAACTTCATAAGTTATCGGTTTAGTCCTAAACTACTCCGAAAGCATGTTTTGGGCTTCGTAGGCTCATATTAGGGATAATACGGTTAATGTATGTTTGTTTGTGTTATAAGTCCGGTAATACTCCATAACCCTATTCCGACATTGAATACGGGTGAGGGGTGTTACACATGCTTGGTGGCCAGGCTAAGTATAGGGTGTTATAATCACTTTATGATACATATCCTCTCTTAAAGTATCTTATTATAGTTAAGTTACAAATATAATGCTAAAGATCTTACTTATATACAAAATGTAGAAGTTGTCACCCAATCACAGGAACATAGTAATCAAACTACAAAATCAAAATGTTGGACAATTGATGTAGATGGGTCCACAACAAAAAAAAAGGAGTAGGAACAAGTGTCCTTCTTAGGGACCCTGAGGGAAATGAGTAGTAGTATAAAATCTGGTTTGGTTTTTAGACGTCCAGCAATAGTACAGAAATGAAGCACTTATTTTTGGTTTACAATTGGCTCAACAGTTGGGAGTAGTTGAGCTAGTGTTTTTTACTAACTCCTAGTTGGTCGCAAAATAGATGACAGGAGAATATAAAGTAAAAGAGCCCAACTTAATAAAGTATCATACTATGGCCAATGAACTACTCTCTTGGTTTCAGAAGGCAGAGGTTTGATAGTGATCTAGAGCAGGAAACACCAAACCTGATGCCCTGTCCAAGTTAGCTTCTTCCATTGTGATCAAATAAAGAGGGATGATTTTGATAGAATACAAAGCCACTCCCAGTTGCGATAACCAACAACTACCTAACAAACAATATGAGCAAACATGGATGACTCTTATCATCCAAGCCTTATAAGAGGAGAATCAAGAAATGAGTAAGAAAGAGTTAGCTAAGTTACAATACAAGGCAGCAAGGTACGTTGTTATTCTTGACACCTAATATGCTTTTTCTTGTAATATACCTTGGTCTTGCTCAATTAAATTTCCTAGATCCCTTTATTTTAAATACATCATGTTAGATGGTGTACTATATAAAAAGGGCTATTCGCAGCCACTGTTGAGATGTCTGGTTCCTAGTGAAGCAGAATATGTCATGAGAGAAATCCATGAGGAGATATGTAGTGACCACCTAGGAGGAAGATTTCTAGCCTAGAAGATTCTTCTACAAGTATATTATTGGCTGACTATACAGATGGACTTACATCAGTTTGTGCGCCCTTACAATGCTTGCCAGAGGTTTGCGCCTATACAGCAATCTCTAGCCGAGCCTCTCTAATTATGTCTGAGCCTTGAACATTTGCCACGTGGAGAATCGACATCCTAGGACCATTCAATGGCGACGACACAAAAGAAATTTATAGTTGTCCCTTTCAATTACTTCACCAACTGCATAGAGGCAGAAGCCTTGAAACAATAACTAAAAGGAAAATGGAGTCTTTCACATGTAAATCCATTATTTGTAGGTTTAGTGTTCCACGTCTATTCATAACAGACAATAGGATTTAGTTCCAAGGGAAATTCAAAGATTTTTGTGTGACCTTACAAACTTCGCTTAATCAAAGCTTAAAAAAAAACACCTCAGACAAATGGTCAAGTTGAATCAATAAATAAGAAGACCTTGATAGCTTTGAAGAAGAAGGTAAACGATGCTAAGGGTGCTTGGCTTGAAGAGGTTCTAGGAATTTTGTGGGCCCTTTGACCACCCCTTATACAACAAGAGGAGAAACTTCATTTTTGTTGGTATATGGCATGAAAGCGTAATACTTGCTGAGAGAGGCCTTCGCTCCAACAAAACATCTCATTTCAATGATGAAACCGACCAAGAAGCTTTGATGCTTAGTTTGGACCTTATTGAAAAACTTAGGGAAATAACTAAAGTAAATAATGTTACACCCCAAACCTGATCGGGACAGACCAGCTTGAATTTGAAGCGTTACATTAGCCACCTAAGTGACTTTCCGGCTAACGATCTCCCAAGACACACCCCGACCTTATAACACCTCAATCTTACCCATTTATTAGTTATTTATTAATGCAGAAGCAATTTGTGAACTAATTTTAAACTTTTTATAAGTAATTTAACCTAAGGGCATTTCTGTCATTTTACAACCTACAATTAAACTAACCCGAATTTAGATCTATAAATTACCAACCCGAATTTAGTCAATTTATGTAAGCCCTAAAAATTTTAGCTTAATTCGAGTTTATTTTCTATGTCTAATTCAAGTTTTATCACTAAGGACTAAATCATAACAATTTCAAACTATCAGTACAATACCCAAATATTAAATTGAGTGTGTTTCTAACAAATTTTATCAATTACAAGTCTAATCTTAAAATTTTATCAAGTTTCCTTATCATTTAAAGCTCTAATTAGACTTATCAAGTTACAGGACTAATTTGTAATTTAAACAAACTAGAGAACCAATTTAAAAAGACCAGAATTCAAACGCCCAACAGTCCATTGCAGTTTTTTATGAGAAAAAATCAGTTTTAAACTCGATTTTCAATATTTTAATGGCCAATTAAACCCGATTTAACTAAAATTAAATATCATACATATTCATACACCTTCAATTGAATTTATTAACATCAATTAAGCTTCAATTAAATAGAATTAAATATTCAATTTCATGCATATCACTCACCTGTTAATTCAAACAAGTGGCGTACCTTAGTCACTAGTAAACCACTCCATGGAAGCATCATTTAAACAATGGTTAGTGTAAACATCATGCCTCACACACCGTGTTATCAATCACTGTGTTATCAGACAACAATACACCATAAATTATCCAATAATCAAACTCGAACATGTATATATGATATTATAAAACCATCCAAAATAAAAAATGTCCAATGTCCAAGGTCAATTACAACCAAAATTAAACTAAGTCCCAGAAGTTCCATAATGCCTGATTAACATCTCTAGAATGTGTAACTAAATCCCTAACGAGCCTTAATCTCTTGGAACTCTCTTGCTCGGCTCCTCAACTCCTCAATTACGTCGGTTAATTGCATGATCGTGAGGGTGTAATATTAAAAAGCTCAGTGAATGTTAATAAAAAAAGAAGTAAATTAGCACCCAAATCATGCTTAAATGCAAACCAATCAAATACAAATTTTGAATCTCAATATCAATCCATAACAATTCAATGTCATATGCTCAACTATGTATCAAAAATCAAAATTAATCATGGCATATAATCATCAGTTTAGCTTATAACATTTCATACATTTATATTGGCATATACAATCATGGCTTAATGGGGTGATCATACATTGGATAAACAGATCTTCTTACTCCCAATTAGAATCAGAATCAGTCTTGGATTGAGCAGGTCGAGGCCATACCTCCCTTATATCACCTCAAATCAGTCCCATTGAGTGGAAACACAAGCTCAACACTCCCTTATCTACTTCAAATCAGTCCACCTAGAGCCTCATTGCTCACAAATAACATATCAATATGGTCAGTACTCACAAATTCTATGGCATGCCAACTATATCCAATGGATCCACCATGCTATAATGCTAATATAATCAATCAATCATAACATAATTTCAGTCAATAATGTGCTCAATTTAAAGTGCCAAAATGCATATGTGAATCATGTAACATAGCCATTTTAACATCAAATTCAATCTAGCATACCAATTACCTATTATCAATGTTCATTTATTAATTGAAATATCAACATACCATGATCCAAAAACTCTAACATGCTTACTTAGCTCAACATTATAATCAATCAAATCAAGTACATAAAATCACTAGATGCTTACTTACCAACACTAAACAAAAATTTCATCACTTAAACATATATAAATAATCTTGCAAAATTAACCAAACAAAACTCAATTAAATATTTGCAATCAGTAATTAATCATTCAATTAAGCATAAGTGAGGGTCAATTTACCAAATCGCCTTTTAATAACACTCACCAAACAACTAACTCAACAACAACTAAGTGATAAACTAAGCAAATCCAAGTTTCAATTTTGATTAGCTCAATCCTTTTCAAGATTCAAAGCTTAAACAGAGATAAAATATGTAATAGCCCAATTTTGGGTTTAATCGGAACAGTGGTTTTGGGACCACAAATCTAACATAGAAATATTTATTTTTATTATATTTTTATGGTCTACAATTTTATGGAATGATTTTGTGAAAATTTCGTTAAAAAATTTTGACGTTTGGGCACTCAATTTAGTCAAAAGGACTAAATTGTAAAAAGTACAAAAGTTGAGTTCTACATGCTAGAGGTGTCTAATTGCTATGAAATTTTAAATTGGAGGTCCTTAATTGGCAATTAGACCATTGGTTAAGTTTTTGGACAAAAATAGACACGGTTAGGTATGTTTCTCTAAAGTTATTCATTAAGGGTATTTTAGTAATTTGGTAATTAAATGAATTAAAAAGCCAAATTAAAAGCCAATTTTTGCTCATCTTCTACCCCATGGCCTAATGTACCAATAAGAAACATGGCTAGGGTTTTTCAAGCTTCCAAGCTCGATTTTAAGTCCGTTCTAGCCCCATTTTTAATGATTTTTATGTTTTTAAAATCCTCATAACATGATCTATCTATTTCTACCACTAATTTAAGAAATAATCAAGGTCTAAAATTTTACCCCTAATGGATATTTATGTATTTTGACGTCTAATGGTAGGAAATGTATGTTTGGTGTATGATAAGTGACTTTTGCTAAGTGATTTTCTATGAAAATGCTTAAAAGGACCTATTTGTAAAAAGTTCTGAAATGGGTGTTAAAATGTGAATAAAAGACAAATTTGGGCTGCTATAAGCATGTATAAGGTTTGGCTAGGCATGGGTGTCAAAGAAATTGAGTAAATTTCATTTTACAATCCTAGGGACTAAAATGTAAAAATGTCAAACTTTAGGGGTAAAAATGTAATTTTTGCCATAATGTGATTTTGGACTGATTTGAATAGTGTAATGATTAAATATGTTAAATGTGATATTATAGATCAAGAAAAACGATATTCAAAATTAGAAAGGGGGAAAAACAAGTATTTGACAGTTAGGTCCTTTTTGTCATTTTTATGTCGAGGTAAGTTCGTATGTCTAATAAGCATTAAATTATATATGTATAGATGCTTAATTGATATAATTGTGGTAAATACTATATTAATGAAATGAAATGTGAATTTTATTGAGTACGATACTATGGAAACGACCGACAGCGATTCGATACAGCGAAAGTCCCAGTTGAACCTTAGGAATAGATAGAATACAAATGTCACGACATTAGGGTTACTGAGATTACGTGTAAGACCATATCTGGGATATGGCATCGATAGGAGACTCGTGTAAGACCATAACTAGGCTATTGGCATCAATACGAGATTACATGTAAGACCATATCTAGTGTATGGCAATGGTACTAGAACACCCCTTACCTGTATTCGACGCCGGAACAGTGTACGGGGCATTACCAGACTTAAACACAAGAAAACATACAAAACCGAGACGTAAATACCCATCCAAATTAAAAAGTTTTAACAATCAATCATATCGTCCCTATAGCGAGCCTAAGAGGCCCAAAACATACGTAGGAAGTGGTTCGGTATTGAACCGTGAATTTTAGAATATTTTACAATACTTAGAAATTTTTTGTTAAAACAGGGGTCACACGCCTGTGTGGCTTAGGACACGCCCGTGTGGGTAGGCAGTGTAGTCAAACACACCTATGTCCCTAACCTGTGTAACTCTCTGTTTGTCACCTAAGAACAAATTGAAGTCACACGGCCAAGACACACGCCCGTGCCTCTGCCTGTGAGCTCAATACTGAGCATTCTGTTTTGCAACAATTTAGGTGCAGGGGGCACACGGCCGGATCACACGCCCATGGGGCTGACCGTGTGTCACACAAGGCCCAGACACATGCCTGTGTGTCTACCCGTGTGGACAAAACAAGGCTATTTACCAAGCTATTTTTCCACCCTCACTTGCACTTATTTACTCAACATCACATGGTACAAACTCAAACATGAAGAGCGACCAAATAATTACAACCAAGACAATAACATGTCATTCTCATACCATTTTCAAAAATGCTTAAAACATCAACCTTTCCACATCAAATTATGCAAGTTTCCACATTCGCAAATTACATTAATGCAAATATACTCATAACGAACATTAGCCAACTTCCAAGGCTATAGACAAAATGAACCATGAACCATTCACAATTATGGCCATCACATATCAGTACCATATCAACATTTATCATACACAACATTTTTCATGCCATAAATCACATTCTCCAAGAACCCATGATCATATCCCATAAACATTGACACAAATATGAAAATACTTAGGCTTACAACTACGTTGCCAATATAAGCCAACTTACATGGCCAAATAACAAGACAAGCCCTGACAATTACAAGCCAATACTTTTGGTCAAAATGCAATGACACATATAATAGAATGTCCAAGTCCCTATACATGCCATAACTCAAAATACTTAAATTTATCAATACCCAAAATGATAGCTTGATAGTGTGATAGGATCTCTGGTGATCTCCAACTCGAGCTAGCTTCACAGTACTATAAAACATGGGAAAGGGAGGGGGTAAGCTATATAGCTTAGTAAGTTTGTGTGACAGCCCAAAATTGACCCTAGTCGGAATGTGGTTTTGGGACCACAAAACCGAGGCATAAAAAAATAATTAAAAATTTATTTTGATACCTATAATATGTGTGTGCTCATGTATGACATTTTATGATGATTGATTTAGTGTTATAAAGGTGAATTTCACTAGAAAGGACTTGTGTGAGAAAACTTAGAAATGAGATAGGCAAATGTTGAAGTGGCCTATTGATGCACACTAGGAAATGTTGTCCTTGCATGTCAAATTCCCCAAATTTGACTATAATGGCCGACCAAGGTGGGTATGATGGGCAAGGAAAACATGTTTCCAACATGTTTGGCTAGTGAGTTATGTAGGAAGTATTATAATAAAAATAAGCATAAAAAATGAAAAAAAAAGAAAGATGAGCTTGGATGCCCCTTGTTGCCGTGAGTAGAGGAAAAGAGAGGAGAAATTTTGTTCATCCATTTTCACTTCTTGGCCGAAAATACTAAGGAAAAGGGGAGGATTTTTGCTTCATGCTTGGTTTAGAAGAGATCTAGAAGGAGATTTGGCTAAATTGCATCAAGATTAAGGTATGTATGAGGTTGTGTTGGGAGTTTCATGCATGTTTTGGTTGCTAACTTGATGTGCATGTTAGCCATGGCTCAAATCTTTGTTATGCCATGGAAATGGTATTTGGCCAAAGTTGTTATGGTGATAAAGCCATTGCATGCTAAGTGTGAAGCTTGATGATGATGCATGCAATGATGGATTGTCTACTCTTGAGTAAGATTTTGAGTTTTCTTTTTGTTTAATCATGATTGAAGTTGAAAAGGGGCATGATTGTCATATTCGGCCATGATGCATTCATGAGCATGGTTCATGCTTCTTGCATGTTAGTTAAAATTTGTGTTTTGGATGGCTATGGACACCTTGAAATTCGGCCATGCTCATATATGTATATATATGTTTGCACATGATGTTTTGGTTATGAAGTAAGTGATGAATATGTTTGTTTAAAGAAGAAGATGTTGAAGAATAATTGTGAAATTGTAAGCACATTCGGCCTAGCACACATATGAGTGCTTGATGCTATATTATAAGTTTTGAGCTACAATATGCAAAGCATTAACTAGTAAAATGCATGCTGTTTTGTGTGGTATTAAGTGCATAATTGGCCTCAACATGGACATGTATATTGGCCTTAGGTAGCCTATTGATGGCCTTAGCTTTTCCTTGATGCTCGAATGAATTGTATTGAATTGCTTGATGTAGTATAAAATGTGCATGACCATTGTGTATTCAAGCTAAAGAGTGGCCATATGACCATTTAAACTCCTTGTCATATTCGGCCATAAGCTAGCACAATGAGGTTTTAATAAATTGAATTTGTTTGAATTAGCTCAAGAGCTAAGAGGGCCACAATTGGACAAGGGGAAGGAAAAAGTGATCGAATAGCCGTAAAAGCCGTTCGACAACATCCGAGGTAAGTCCTCAAGAAGTGATCTTACTTGAATTATGTGGAATGAAATATGAATGTATTGATTATTGATTTATGTGTGTATGAGTATTGAATGATACGGGCTAAGTCCCAAGGCGATTGTGCTAGTGATTATAATTGTGTTTGAGCCTTAGTAACGAAAATGAAATATGTATGTCCAATGATTATTGATGTATGTGTGCATGAGAAATTGAATGATATCCGGGCTAAGCCCCGAAGACAATTATGCTGGAAATTATATCCGGGTTAAGACCCGAAGGCAATTGTGCTAGTGGCTACATCCGGGCTAAGACCCGAAGGCATTCGTGCGAGTCATTCTATCCGGGCTAAGACCGAAGGCATTTGTGCGTGGTTATATCCGGTTATATTCGAAGAATCTTGGGCTGGAGGTGAGTGTTGGTTGCTGTAATAAATTCAATTAGTGCGCTCGAAAAGCCCAAAGAATAAGAATACGTTTATATGTGCATTGGAAAGTCGACATGTTTGAGCAACATTCGCTCAATCGACTAACAATTTCAGCTATTGAATTGATCGATACTTTGTGAAAGTATATAATGATGAAGTGTGAAGTAAGAATGACTATGTGAATGTGTATTAATGGAATGATGCATTTGGTTATGTGAATGTATTGCTTTAATTAAAGCTGATTATATTCCTTGAGACTTACTAAGCATAAAAATGCTTACCCCGTTGCTTTGGCTCTCTGTTTTATAGATTTCGCTCGATAGCAATCGGATTCGGGATCAATAAAGTCGAAGTCATCCACACTATCAACGCCTCTATTTTGGTATAAATTTTGGTTGAACTTTGAAATGGCATGTATAGGACTACCCTTGTTGGTTTAAAAATGTGGTGATGTATATGTATACTGCCATGCGAAAATGGCTCGTAAAAAGGAAGCATGAACTTAGACTATTTGTGGTTTGTATGTATATATATGGTGTCATGATGTGATTATGGATTGGAAATGGGAATGTTGGTCACATGATCAGCCATTGGTATGGTTAAAATGATCATATATGAACCTATGTATGGCAAGACTAGTTGGTTCATGGAGACTACAAAATAGGTAAGACCTACCTTAAAACAGATGCTGCCAGCTGCAGTGACGTGAATGTGAAAATTCACCAAAATTTGTAGGAATGGTATTAATTAGTGAATAAGCTATGTAAATGAACCTTGATGAGTCTATTTTCATATGGAAGAAACGAAATGGTCATAGGGGTTACATGTTAAGAGATATTAAAGCTATTGTGAGACAGGGCCAGAACGGTTTCTGGGTCCCCTGTCGCAACTTTAAAAATTTACTATAAATTATCCAGAAAGAATTAGGAGTCATGCCTTATATGTACAGATTCCATTTTGAGTCTAGTTTCATTAGAAACAAACGGCACCAGTATTAAAGCCCTGTACAGATAGATATTCAAGTTATAACGCGCGAAGGTCAGAGCAGTCGATCCCTGTAACATGGGTGACTTTAACTAATAAACTGTACCAATTGGCCCGACCAAAAATTCTAGAAATAAATCCATGGATGGATATATGAGTCTAAATTCAGGGAAAATTTACAAAACCAGTTTCCGAGTTTTGAAACTCGAGATATGATTTTTAAGGCGACGGTGACGCAGTTTTCCAGCCTGACTGGAAAAGTGGAAATTGGTGGGCAAAATATGTGAACTTGGCTTGTTAACCCCTCGTGTCCGACACCGGCGATGGTCTCGGGTTCGGGGTGTTACAATTTTATTGGTATCAGAGCCACGGTTTAGTCGATTCTAGGACTACCGTGATGTGTTTGGGGTCTAGCTATACATGCCATTAAATGATGAATCGATAGTGTGGTGATTTCTGACAATTTGACTTTGTGTTTGTTTATAGCAATGGATCCGATCCCAACCGAAAGCGATAGCTGATGATGTGGAGAGTGTGGCGCTGTTCGCGCAAGGGACAGCGCCGCGGACTCTCAACCTATGGCCAGCAATCCGAATGATGAGGCTAGGCAAGCCTTTTATAGTGTGATGAGCGAATGGTTTAATCAATACATTCGAACTAACACGGTACATTCCACAACCTCCAATCCCGACAAATGCAACCCCGCACCTACAATACCTCGGTGGTGACCAAATAGGGTCAAGTAAGCCCCGATCGATAGGATTGAAAACATGGGGCCACTGAATTTAAGGCTACGGATGATGATGATGCGAAGCGAGCTGAATTTTGGTTGGATAACACTATCCGGGTGCTCGATGAGCTATCCTGTACACCCGATGAGTGCTTAAAGTGTACCATCTCCTTGCTACGTGAGTCCGCCTACTATTGGTGGAGTACTCTGACTTCTGTGGTACCTAGAGAGCAAGTGACTTGGGAATTCTTTCAAACCGAGTTAGAAAAAGTATATCGATCGAGATTCATCGACCAAAAGCGAAGGAATTCCTTGACCTTAAGCAAGGTTCTATGTCAGTTACCGACTACGAACGAAAATTTGTGAGGCTTAGCCGGTACGCGCGAGAATGCATTTCGTCCGAAGCCATTATGTGTAAACGCTTCGAGGATGGGCTGAATGATGATATAAGGATGTTCGTTGGCATTCTCGAGATACGAGAGTTCGTAGTACTTGTTGAGCGAGCTTGTAAAGCCGAAGAGCTTAGAAAGGAGAAACAAAAAGCTGATGTGGGAGGCGGAGAATTCGAAGAGGTCCTCGGAAAGTCTCTTCAACAAGCATCGAAGAGATTTGAGATGATGTGAGCCGGTCTAGAGGCGTGTCGGGCTTTTCTAGACGAGGACGCGATCGACCCCTGTGACCACACGAGTCACTTGATCGCTGATGGTGGAAATGATCGTAGAGAGAGGCGAAGTGTCTACATTGTGGCAAATGGCATTCGGGGAGCTGTTGGTTTCGTGATCTCTCCTGCTATAAGTGTGGATCAGCCGACCACTTTATGAAGGATTGCCCGAGGATGCATGAACAGAATGTAAGTCAGAGTGGAAACCCGGGTGCTACCACTGCTCGAGGTAGGCCACCTAGAAATATGGGCAATGTCAGTGGCGGTCAGAGAGGATCTAGAGATGCTACCATCAGATCTGAGGCTCGTGCTCCTGCTAGTGTCACGGACTTAGGTTTCTTGCCTCACAATCCGTGCGGCCTTAGGCGTTTCTTACTCCAAAAACGCCTAAGTCATTAACTTCTACAAAAGAAGGATTCAACGAATTCTTCCCAAAACACAACTTAAGCGAAAGCACCTTAAAGCCAAACAAGATGAAAGAAGAACGAAACAAGAACAAGCCAAAGAAAATAAGAACACAGAGAGAGATTTGAGTGAATGCTCTCAAGAATTCTTATTGCTCAAAACTCAAGTGATTTACAATGAGGAAGAGGTCTCTTATTTATAGTTGAGCCTCTCCAAATCCAACAGTACAAAATTAAGTACATCAATGGCTAAGATTAAAGGCACCTACCACCAAATATAAAATCATATCTTCTAAGATTACATATCTTATCTAAGATATGTAATCTTATAAAATAATATCTTGTAAGATCATGTTTCCATATTTGTCTAACTTGTAGATGGGCCTTCAATCTCTTCAAGCAATGGCGATGCGATTGGGCCAAATAACCTCCTTCCTTCTTGATAGTTCACACAGATGTGTCATGGTTGCGGGCTCCCATGCGCAACCCGTGACATTCTCCCCACCAAATCTAGCGGCGCCTCGTCGCGTCTTCTTATGATATCGATCTATCTTGTCTTGGAATTGCCACAAGGCTTCAAAGAGTTCCCAACTCATCTCACTATCCGGAATCCTTCCATCGGACTAAGTATTGCCTGGCCATGGCGGTAGTACTACGTCGACCACACGATCCGCTTCAATGTTCTCGACCTCTCGATCATAGGCGACTTTTACCCCATTGGTGCTCGTTCGGACTTGCTTGATTTGGGTCTCCTCCATCTTCATGGAATGGCTTAAGCATACTCACATGGAATACTGGATGAACTTTAAGCTTTTCAGGCAACTCAAGCTTGTAGGCCACCTTGCCTACCTTCTTCACAATTCGAAATGGCCCCTCATACCGCCGAACGAGTCCTTTGTGTAACCCATCATGTCGCAGAATCAGGTGTAGTTTGGCAAGAACTGGGTCACCAACCTGAAATTGCACGTCCCTTCGATTTTGGTCCGCCCATTTCTTGTTGCGCTTACTTGCCTTATGTAGACAAGCTCTAGCTAGATCGTTTTGCTCTTGCCAATCCCTTGCAAATCGATAAGCTGCTGGATTCGGTCCTGCATAACGAGTTGCAATTGCGTTGGGTGTAAGCGGCTGTTGCCCCGTCACTATCTCAAACGGACTCTGGTTCGTTGCCCCACTTTGTTGTAAATTGTATGGCGGGCCACATCCAACAACTTTGGCCAATCCTTTTGTGTTGCACTTACATAGTGTCAAGATATCGTCTCCAACAATGCATTCACTCGTTCGGTTTGCCCATCGGTTTGTGGATGCATGCTAGTGGAAAAGTTTAGGTCAGAGCCCATTAACTTGAACAACTCGTCCAAAATCGACCCGTGAATCGCCCATCTCGATCACTGATGATAGATTGTGGTACTCCCCAATACTTCACCACATGTTTAAGGAATAAGCGAGCTGCCTCCTCAGCAGGACACTCCTTGGTTGCGGGGATGAAAGTTGCATACTTCGAAAACCTATCCACCACAACAAAAATACTCGCAAATCCATCAGATTTAGGCAAGCCTGTGATAAAATCCATGGACAAACTCTCCCATGGGCGCTCCGGAATGGGCAACGGTTGTAACAAACCAGCAGGGGCTTTCAACTCAACCTTATCTTGTTGGCATATTAAACAAGTTTTCACATAGGTCTCCACATCATCACCCATGTGAGGCCAATAAAATCGATCCTCCAATAGAGCCAAGGTGCGGTGTACTCCGGGATGGCCAGCCCATTTTGAATCATGACATTCCTTCATGACTTCTTTTCGTAAATTCCCATGTTGAGGCACATATAGACGTCGCCCATGAGTGTATAGTAATTCTCCCTCGAGCCAAAATCGCCTTGTCTTTCCATCTCTATCAAGCTCCATCAGATTTTTGGCCGTGGGATCATGGGACAGTCCTTCTTGAATGCGCTCTAATAAGGGACTCTCGGGTTGGCTTATCGTTGCAAATTCCATTTTTCGGCTAAGTGCATCGGCCACAATGTTGGCACTCCCCGGCTTGTATTCCATGGTAAAATCAAACTCTGCTAGGAAAACCTGCCAACGAGCCTGCTTGGGGGACAACTTTTTCTGGGTTAAGAAATAGCTATTTGCAACATTATCGATGAATACCACAAACACGGAACCCGGCAAATAGTGTCTCCATAATGCGTAAACAATGCACCACCGCCGTCATCTCTTTTCTTGGACCGTGTATCTTCGTTACGTCTCGTTAAGCTTTCGACTCTCGAAAGCAATCGGATGCCCATCTTGCATCAACACCCTCCAATCGCATACTGAAGCATCATGCGTACCTCATACGCCTTTGAAAAATTTGGCAATGCGAGTACAAGCTCACTCGTCATCGCTTGCTTCACTTGGTTGAAGGCTTTCTTACACTGAGGGTCCCAATCCCACACTTTGCCCTTTTTCAACAGGTCCGTCAAGGGTGCAGTGATCTTGGAATAGCCTTCAATGAAGCGACGGTAGTAATTTGCTAATCCAAGGAAAGACCGCAACTCCATTACCTTGGTTGGTGGCTCCCAATCGGCAATTGCTTGAACTTTACTTTCATCCATTCGAATCGTGCCACCTCCCACAATATGGCCTAGAAATGGCACCTCTCGTTGGGCAAAGGAACATTTCTCCTTTTTGACATATAGCTCATTTTCTCGTAGAGTTTGGAACACTTTCCCAAGTGTCCCACATGTTCTTCGGCGTCTTACTATACACCACAATATCGTCAAGATAAACAACCACAAAACGATCCAAGAAAGGTTGTAATACCTTATTCATTAGGGTACTGAGAATGTGGTAGGAGCATTTGTCAACCCAAAGCGGCATCACCAAGAACTCAAAGGACCCATATCTAGTTACACAGTGTCTTGGGCTCATCCCTTGGCTATTCTCACTTGGTGGTACCCGATCGCAAATCCAACTTAGTAAACCATCTCGCTACCAAGTTGATCGAACAAATCTGCAATAAGAGGAATGGGATACTGTTTTTATAGTGATTTTGTTTAGGGCCCTGTAGTCGATGCACATTCTCAAAGATCCATCATGCTTCTTTTGAAATAACAGGTGCACCAAATGGGGCTTTAGATGGTCTAATGAACCCGACATCTAAAAGCTCTATCAATCGCTTCATAATTCCTCTAGTTCCGGTGGAGCCATTCGATATGGTGCCCTTCTTTGGCGGTTCGATGTTGGGCAACAACTCAATCTTGTGGTCCACCTCCCTCTTTGGTGGCAATCTTTTGGGCAACTCCATGGGCATTACATCTTGAAATGACTTTAGCAACCGTTCCACTTCCTTTGGAATTTCCCCCTCAAATTTATCATCCATATTGTCTCTCAAGGTAGCTAGGTAGGAGACTTCATTTCGACGGACTCCTTTGGCAAATTGGATTGCCGATAAGGTTTTTCCTCCATGCTTCCCTTCTTTTCATTCTCACCATATATCGTTGATTTGCATCGGAGATTGTCATGTAGTTCTCGGAAGGGTGAATATCCGCATTAAGCCTATCAAGTAAACTTAATCCAACTACAAAATCGTAATCATCAAGTGGGATTACCTTAATGGTCGCTTTGCGATCCACTCGCCAAGTTTGAGTTCCACCCTTTTGCCACCCCGTTATGGGAATGCTTTACGAATTCACCGTTTTGATTCGTCCGAATCTTCCTCGATTCTAAGGCCAGTTCCTTTGCCATTTCTTTAGACATGAATAAATCGGATGCACCCGTATCAACAAGTGCATTCAATCTTTTGCCAGCTACGATGATGTCCACAAACATCAGCCCATTGCTTGACTTCTCTTCGACACCTCCTAATATCGAATTGAGGCTTTTGGTGTCATCTTCGGCCTCCTTGCGTGCCTCCATAGCATGAAAAGCGGCTCTTTTTGGACAGACACTTATTCTATGTGGGCCTTGGCAGAGAAAGCACTTCATTGGTCCTTTTCTATCCCAAGGCTTACCTTGACTAGACTTTGGGCCTTCGTCGCTCTTTTCCCTTTGATCCTTGTTTCCCCCACCATTGTCTTTTGGTCCCGACTTGGGTTTGGAAGAATCGTTATTATCAAACTTTCTTCCCCCAACATCATAGAAATTTTACGCCTTTGCCATAGCTTGGTCAATTCGGTGATATCTAGGCGACGCAACTCTTGCTTTGCCCACATTTTAAACCATCCTCGAACCAATAGAATGCTTCTTTCTCATTCAAGTCGAGATCTGAAGCATCAACTCATTGAATTCGAACATAATCTCGAGCGATTGCCTTGTTGCGTGGCCGACGCAACTTAGCACGAGCCTCCTTTTCGGCATGTTGTGGATAAAGCGCTTCTTCAACTCTCTTTGGAACTCCTCCCAAGTTCCAATGGTCGTTCCTCCACGTTTCTCATCCGTGGACCTCGTCTCCACCACAAGAGAGCAACATCGGAAAAGTAAATGGAAGCGGTGTTTACCTTGGTGGCATCATCCTCAATGCCAATTGCTCGAAAATATTGCTCCAATTCCCACAAGAAGTTATCCACTTCTCATGGACCTAACTCCCTTGAACTTCTCGGGTTTTGGAACATCCACATGACGTTGCTTGGTCCGAAGCCAACATCCCACTTCCTGAGGCGCCTTACAGATTCGAGCTCCCCTTAAGCTCAGCAATCTCTTCTTTCATGGCGATCAATAGGGCCTCAAGAGCTTCATCCTCCCCGCCGGTTTGTCCGAAGTGGATCCGAGGGAGTCCAACACAAACTCCTTGCTATCTTCCCTCGGTTCCTCCATACGGGTTAGGACCTCTTGAGTGTCTCCTTCATGTCACCAACGGACTCCTCGAGATTGACCACTCGAATCTCCAAGCTCGACAAACATATCCCTCGATCGACTAGCCTTTCTAGCCCTCCCACGGGTCTCCATTGGCTCATTCGATCAACAACTTCTTTCGACATATCTCAAAAGTGCTTTGAAGCAAGCTCTGGTACCAAGCATCACGGACTTAGGTTTCTTGCCTCACAATCCGTGCGGCCTTAGGCGATTTCTTACTCCAAAACGCCTAAGTCATTAACTTCTACAAAAGAAGGATTCAACGAATTCTTCCCAAAACACAACTTAAGCGAAAGCACCTTAAAGCCAAACAAGATGAAAGAAGAACGAAACAAGAACAAGCCAAAGAAAATAAGAACACAAGAGAGAGATTTGAGTGAATGCTCTCAAGAATTCTTATTGCCCAAAACTCAAGTGATTTACAATGAGGAAGAGGTCTCTTATTTATAGTTGAGCCTCTCCAAATCCAACAGTACAAAATTAAGTACATCAATGGCTAAGATTAAAGGCACCTACCACCAAATATAAAATCATATCTTCTAAGATTACATATCTTATCTAAGATATGTAATCTTATAAAATAATATCTTGTAAGATCATGTTTCCATATTTGTCTAACTTGTAGATGGGCCTTCAATCTCTTCAAGCAATGGCCCGATGCGATTGGGCCAAATAACCTCCTTCCTTCTTGATAGTTCACACAGATGTGTCATGGTTGCGGGCTCCCATGCGCAACCCGTGACACTAGGACTTATGCCATCTGGCGCACGCCGAGGATCTTGCCTCTCCGGATATCATTACGGTACTTTCACTCTTTTCAATACAAATGTGATTGCTTTGATTGACCACGGTTCTACTCATTCATATATATGTGAAACCTTAGCATCCAAAGAAGACTTTGCCTATTGAGTCTCTTGAGTTTGTAATTCGGTGTCAAACCCTTGGGTCATTACGTGCTTGTCAACAAAGTGTGCAAGAAAAGTCCCTAGTGTTCCGAGGTTCTTGTTTTCCGCGGACTTGATGCTTTTGCCGTTCGATGAGTTCGACGTTATTCTTGGTTTGGATTGGTTGACCATGCACGATGCGGTTGTAAATTGCAAGAGCAAGACTATCGATTTGAGGGCGCGAATAACAAGATAATTCGGGTTGAGTCTACGGACTTAAAGGGTTTCGGTTGTAATATCGCGATGTTGGCCCGAAATATGTAAGAAAAGGGTGCGGCGTACCTTGCGACGTGCTTTCGATGACAAGGAATCGGAAAAAAACCCGAATCTGTGCGTGGTTTGTGAATACCGGATGTTTTCCAGAAGAGTTCTTGGGTTTACCACTGTTCGAGAAATAGAATTTGGCATCGAATTGGTACTGGTACCACTCCAATTTCGATAGCTTTGTATCGTATGGCACCAACGAATTAAAGGAGTTGAAAGCTCGGTTGCAAGAATTGGTGGATAGAGGTTTTGCTCGCCGAGTTTTTCGCCTTGGGTGCGCCGGTGTTGTTCGTGAAAAGAAGGATGGAACCATGCGGTTGTGCATCGACTATCGTCGACTTAATAAAGCGGCGATAAAGAACAAATATCCGTTACCACGTATCGATGACTTGTTCGATCAACTGAAGGAGCCTCGGTGTTCTCAAAAATAGATTTGAGATCGGGCTATTATCAATTGCGAATCCGAGATTTGGGCGTACCCAAGGCGCCTTGAGCGAGATATGGTCACTATGAGTTCCTAGTGATGCCGTTTGGGCTCACTAATGCCCTCGCGGTATTTATGGATTTAATGAATCGGATCTTGAGACCATATTTGGATCAATTCGTAGTCGTGTTCATTGATGACATCTTGGTCTATTCAAGAAATGAGACCGAACATGCTAAACACCTGCGGTTAGTCTTTGCAAATTTTACGGGATAAGCAATTATATGCTAAGTTCAACAAGTGTGAGTTACGGTTAAGAGAGGTTAGCTTCTTGGGTCATGTGGTATCTGCGACGGTATTCGAGTCGACGAATAAAATTTCAGCCATACTTAATTGGAAGCCTCAGAAATATTCTTGAGGTTGAGACTTTTTGGGGCTTTTAGGTTATTACAAACGATTTGTAAAGGTTTCTCAACGATAGCCACGCCGATGACGAAGCTACTCCAAAAGGATGTTAAGTTCGAATGGACGGAGAAATGCCAAAAAGTTTCGATCAATGAAAACTTATTTGGTGAAGCCCCAATTCTAGTGCAACCCGAGTCCGCAAAGAGTTTGTCATCTATAGCGACGCCTCCCTACTTGGGTTAGGTTGTGTATTGATACAAGAAGGTCGAGTTGTGGCCTATGCGTCGAGGCAATTAAAGCCACATGAGAAAAATTATCCGACTCATGATCTCGAATTGGCGCCATCGTGTTCGCCTTAAAGATTTGGCGACATTACTTATTTGGT
The DNA here is from genome assembly GCF_025698485.1 of Gossypium arboreum. Classification (NCBI taxonomy): domain Eukaryota; kingdom Viridiplantae; phylum Streptophyta; class Magnoliopsida; order Malvales; family Malvaceae; genus Gossypium; species Gossypium arboreum. The sequence goes on along the minus strand of NC_069077.1, from coordinate 78,412,749 downwards.
GAAAGGTGCCATGTGTACTCGGATCACAAAAGTCTCAAATATTTGATGACCCAAAGAGACTTAAATCTGCGACAAAGGCGTTGGCTCGAGCTGTTAAAGGATTACGAGTGGTCATTGACTATCACCCGGAAAGGCGAATGTGGTTGCGGATGCCTTGAGTCGTAAATCATTATTCGCTTCTGAGCGATGAGCGTGCACTTGTGCGTCCGATCCGATAGTGTGTTAGTAGCTGAATTAAAAGCCAAACCATTGTTGATACATCAAATTCGAGAAGCTCGGAAGGTCGGCGATGAGTTGGCTGCAAAGCGAAATTTGAGTGTGTGCGAACAAGGACTTGGAATTTCAAATCGATGATGACGATTGTTTGAGGTTCAAAAGTCATCTGTGTGTTCCAAAGAATTGAACTCATTTCGATAATTCTGAATGAAGCCCATTGTAGCCGAATGGCAATCCACGGGAGTACGAAGATGTACAATGATTTGAAACGTCGGTTTTGGTGGCATGGTATGAAGCGAGACATCTCCGACTTTGTTTGAGATGTTTAATATGTCAACAAGTGAAAGCGGAACATCAAGTGCCTTGAGGATTACTTGACCAATCACGATACCCGAGTGGAAATGGGATCGAGTCACAATGGACTTTGTATCCGGATTGCCATTGTCGCAAGTAAGAAGGATGCGGTTTGGGTCGTGGTAGATCGATTGACTAAGTCTCGCTCACTTTGTCCCCGACGCACGGATTTTTCAATGGACAAATTAGCCGAATTGTACGTTTCGATTGTGAGATTACACGGGTGCCTATTTCCATCGTGTGGATAGAGATCCGAGATTTACCTCGCGATTTTGGAAAAAGTTGCAAGAAGCTTTGGGTACCAAGTTGCATTTCAGACCGCCTTTCACCCCAAACCGATGGTCAATCCGGCGGATAATTCAGATACTTGAGGATATGTTAAGATGTTGCGTCCTCGAGTTTAGTGGTTCATGGGAGCGGTATTTGCCGTTGATTGAATTCGCTTACAACAACAAACTTTCAATCAAGTATTAAGATGGCACCCTACGAGGCTTTGTACGGTCGTAAATGCCGTACACCATTGTTTTGGATGAGCTTGGTGAAAGCAAGATTTTCGGTGGATTTGATTAGAGATCTTTGAGCAGAAGTGAAAGTAATCCTTGAAAGTCGAAGATAGCCTCCGATCGTCATAAGTCGTCAGCGGATCTGAAGCGTAAGGATATCGAGTATCGTGGGTGATAAAGTGTTTCTCAAGGTATCGCCTTGGAAAAGATACTCGATTCGGTAGTAAGGGCAAGTGAGCCCGAGGTTCATTGGGCCATATGAGATATCCGGCGAGTCGGTCCGGTGGCATACCGTTTGATTTTGCCCCGAACTCAAAAAGGTTCACGATGTCTTTCATGTTTCGATGCTTGACGCTATAGATCGATCCATCGCGACGTGATTAGTCCATCGAAATTGAAATTCAAGCTAATATGAGTTATGAGGAAGAACCGATTCGTATCCTATCACGAGAAGTGAAAGAGTTGCGAAACAAGCGGGTTCCGCTAGTGAAAGTGTTATGGCTCAAGCACGGGATAGAAGAAGCTACTTGGGAGACCGAGAACTCTATGAAAGAGCGATATCCAAACCTATTTACCGGTAAGATTTTCGGGGACGAAAATTTCTTAAGTGGGGGAGAGTTGTGACAGCCCAAAATTGACCCTAGTCGGAATGTGGTTTCGGGACCACAAAACCGAGGCATAAAAAATAATTAAAAATTTATTTTGATACCTATAATATGTGTGTGCTCATGTATGACATTTTATGATGATTGATTTAGTGTTATAAAGGTGAATTTCACTAGAAAGGACTTGTGTGAAAACTTAGAAATGAGATAGGCAAATGTTGAAGTGGCCTATTGATGCACACTAGGAAATGTTGTCCTTGCATGTCAAATTCCCCAAATTTGACTATAATGGCGGCCAAGGTGGGTATGATGGGCAAGGAAAACATGTTTCCAACATGTTTGGCTAGTGAGTTATGTAGGAAGTATTATAATAAAATAAGCATAAAAAATGAAAAAAAAAGAGAAAGATGAGCTTGGATGCCCTTGTTGCCGTGAGTAGAGGAAAAGAGAGGAGAAATTTTGTTCATCCATTTTCACTTCTTGGCCGAAAATACTAAGGAAAAAGGGGGAGGATTTTTGCTTCATGCTTGGTTTAGAAGAGATCTAGAAGGAGATTTGGCTAAATTGCATCAAGATTAAGGTATGTATGAGGTTGTGTTGGGAGTTTCATGCATGTTTTGGTTGCTAACTTGATGTGCATGTTAGCCATGGCTCAAATCTTTGTTATGCCATGGAAATGGTATTTGGCCAAAGTTGTTATGGTGATAAAGCCATTGCATGCTAAGTGTGAAGCTTGATGATGATGCATGCAATGATGGATTGTCTACTCTTGAGTAAGATTTTGAGTTTTCTTTTGTTTAATCATGATTGAAGTTGAAAAGGGCATGATTGTCATATTCGCCATGATGCATTCATGAGCATGGTTCATGCTTCTTGCATGTTAGTTAAAATTTGTGTTTTGGATGGCTATGGACACCTTGAAATTCGCCATGCTCATATATGTATATATATGTTTGCACATGATGTTTTGGTTATGAAGTAAGTGATGAATATGTTTGTTTAAAGAAGAAGATGTTGAAGAATAATTGTGAAATTGTAAGCACATTCGCCTAGCACACATATGAGTGCTTGATGCTATATTATAAGTTTTGAGCTACAATATGCAAAGCATTAACTAGTAAAATGCATGCTGTTTTTGTGTGGTATTAAGTGCATAATTGGCCTCAACATGGACATGTATATTCGGCCTTAGGTAGCCTATTGATGGCCTTAGCTTTTCCTTGATGCTCGAATGAATTGTATTGAATTGCTTGATGTAGTATAAAATGTGCATGACCATTGTGTATTCAAGCTAAAGAGTGGCCATATGACCATTTAAACTCCTTGTCATATTCGCCATAAGCTAGCACAATGAGGTTTTAATAAATTGAATTTGTTTGAATTAGCTCAAGAGCTAAGAGGGCCACAATTGGACAAGGGAAGGAAAAAGTGATCGAATAGTCAGTAAAAGCCGTTCGACAACATCCGAGGTAAGTCCTCAAGAAGTGATCTTACTTGAATTATGTGGAATGAAATATGAATGTATTGATTATTGATTTATGTGTGTATGAGTATTCGAATGATACCCGGGCTAAGTCCCGAAGGCGATTGTGCTAGTGATTATAATTGTGTTTGAGCCTTAGTAACGAAAATGAAATATGTATGTCCAATGATTATTGATGTATGTGTGCATGAGAAATTGAATGATATCCGGGCTAAGCCCCGAAGACAATTATGCTGGAAATTATATCCGGGTTAAGACCCGAAGGCAATTGTGCTAGTGGCTACATCCGGGCTAAGACCCGAAGGCATTCGTGCGAGTCATTCTATCCGGGCTAAGACCCGAAGGCATTTGTGCACGTGGTTATATCCGGTTATATTCCGAAGAATCTTGGGCTGGAGGTGAGTGTTGGTTGCTGTAATAAATTCAATTAGTACGCTCGAAAAGCCCAAAGAATAAGGTACGTTTATATGTGCATTGGAAAGTCGACATGTTTGAGCAACATTCGCTCAATCGACTAACGAATTTCAGCTATTGAATTGATCGATACTTTGTGAAAGTATATAATGATGAAGTGTGAAGTAAGAATGACTATGTGAATGTGTATTAATGGAATGATGCATTTGGTTATGTGAATGTATTGCTTTAATTAAAGCTGATTATATTCCTTGAGACTTACTAAGCATAAAATGCTTACCCGTTGCTTTGGCTCTCTGTTTTATAGATTTCGCCGATAGCAATCGGATTCGGGATCAATAAAGTCGAAGTCATCCACACTATCAACGCCTCTATTTTGGTATAAATTTTGGTTGAACTTTGAAATGGCATGTATAGGACTACCCTTGTTGGTTTAAAATGTGGTGATGTATATGTATACGGCCATGCGAAAATGGCTCGTAAAAAGGAAGCATGAACTTAGACTATTTGTGGTTTGTATGTATATATATGGTGTCATGATGTGATTATGGATTGGAAATGGGAATGTTGGTCACATGATCAGCCATTGGTATGGTTAAAATGATCATATATGAACCTATGTATGGCAAGACTAGTTGGTTCATGGAGACTACAAAATAGGTAAGACCTACCTTAAAAACAGATGCTGCCAGCTGCAGTGACGTGAATGTGAAAAATCACCAAAATTTGTAGGAATGTTATTAATTAGTGAATAAGCTATTTAAATGAACCTTGATGAGTCTATTTTCATATGGAAGAAACGAAATGGTCATAGGGGTTACATGTTAAGAGATATTAAAGCTATTGTGAGACATGGCCAGAACGGTTTCTGGGTCCCCTGTCGCAACTTTAAAAATTTACTATAAATTATCCAGAAATAATTAGGAGTCATGACTTATATGTACAGATTCAATTTTGAGTCTAGTTTCATTAGAAACAAACGGCACCAGTATTAAAGCCCTGTACAGATAGATATTCAAGTTATAACGCGCGAAGGTCAGAGCAGTCGATCCCTGTAACATGGGTGACTTTAACTAATAAACTGTACCAATTGGCCCGACCAAAATTCTAGAAATAAATCCATGGATGGATATATGAGTCTAAATTCAGGAAAATTTACAAAACCAGTTTCGAGTTTTGAAACTCGAGATATGATTTTTAAGGAGACGGTGACGCAGTTTTCCAGCCTGACTGGAAAAGTGGAAATTAGTGGGCAAAATATGTGAACTTGGCTTGTTAACCCCTCGTGTCCGACACGGCGATGGTCTCGGGTTCGGGCTGTTACAATTTTATTGGTATCGAGCCACGGTTTAGTCGATTCTAGGACTACCGTGATGTGTTTGGGGTCTAGCTATACATGCCATTAAATGATGAATCGATAGTGTGGTGATTTCGACAATTTGACTTTGTGTTTGTTTATAGCAATGGATCCGATCCCAACCGAAGCGATAGCTGATGATGTGGAGAGTGTGGCGCTGTTCAGCGCAAGGGGACGCGCGGCGGACTCTCAACCTATGGCCAACAATCCGAATGATGAGGCTAGGCAAGCCTTTTATAGTGTGATGAGCGAATGGTTTAATCAATACATTCGAACTAACACTACTGTTCCACAACCTCCATTCCGACAAATGCAACCCCGCACCTACAATACCTCCGTTGGTGACCAAATAAGGTCAAGTAAGCCCCGATCGATAGGATTAGAAAACATGGGGCCACTGAATTTAAGGCTACGGATGATGATGATGCCGAAGCGAGCTGAATTTTGGTTGGATAACACTATCCGGTGCTCGATGAGCTATCTGTACACCGATGAGTGCTTAAAGTGTACCATCTCCTTGCTACGTGAGTCCGCCTACTATTGGTGGAGTACTCGACTTCTTTGGTACCTAGAGAGCAAGTGACTTGGGAATTCTTTCAAACCGAGTTCGAAAAAAGTATATCGATCGAGATTCATCGACCAAAAGCGAAGGGAATTCCTTGACCTTAAGCAAGGTTCTATGTCGATTCATCGACTCACGAACGAAAATTTGTGAGGCTTAGCGGTATCTTGCGAGAATGCATTTCGTCAAAGCCATTATGTGTAAACGCCGAGGATGGGCTGAATGATGATATAAGGATGTTCGTTGGAAACAAACGGCACGATATTAAAGCCCTGCATGATAGATATTCAAGTTATAACGCGAAGGTCGAGCGATCGATCCACGTAACATGGGTGACTTTAACTAATAAACTGTACCAATTGGCCCGACCAAAATTCTAGAAATAAATCCATGGATGGATATATGAGTCTAAATTCAGGAAAATTTACAAAACCAGTTTCGAGTTTTGAAACTCGAGATATGATTTTTAAAGCGACGGTGGCGCAGTTTTTCAACTTGACTGAAAAAGTGGAAATTGGTGGGCAAAATATGTGAACTTGGCTTGTTAACCCCTCGTGTCCGACACCGGCGATGGTCTCCGGTTCGGGGTGTTACAGTTTGCATGTAAATAATAAGCAACTCTTACGAATCATTTACCAAGTTTAACAATATAAAAACAAGGTAATATAAATTGTTATAGTTCTCACAATTATAATTTATTCAATCACCTAGTTTGCTCTATCAATTTGCAAATATAGTTTAACATATCTTGACATTAGCCTAACAACAGTAATCTCTCCATTAACACAAATATCCATAATCAACCAATCGTTTTGAACCCTATAATAAACATGCACATTACTCATTAGTGTTCATCTCTCAAGCACATATTTAATATATTTCACATGTTTAAAACTTATATCTCCTCACACTTCTATAATCGTTTTAATAGGCATTTATGCCAATATTTTCTTTTTCTCATATCCGATAGATCACATTTTGTGCGAATAAAACTTACTATGTCATAACTCAATTTTAGCCCGAAAGCCAATTACACATTTGCCAACCGAATTTACCATGTGTTTCGTACATCATAAGTATAGACCAATAATCACAAGGCTTTCACAAAAACATTCTTATGGAAACCATGAACTCACCATATCATGAAATCAATGCTGATAAACTTATGCACATACCTATACAAATTTGTAACATAGTCACATAGTTTGTCATCTTTGACATAGTCTTCGAATTACCCGTTGAACACTTGGAATACTATCGGATACACAGAAAGTCTCACACAGAAGTGTCACATATGTAGCCAATGCTACCTCATATCTTATAACACATAGGGCTTACACACGAGCTGATCACAAACATGCTTACACAAGCTGTCAGTCAAGATGTAGCTACACGAGCTGCTCACACAAGCTGCCAGGTATTTGTAACACATGCTGGACTACCCAGCCACCGGTAGGACGTACATGACCAGCACCTGGATTAACATAAATCACATAACACATGGTTTCCTAGTGACATGTCACTTATATCCAAAACTATTCCTGAGGTTCAACAGGGATTTTCTCATCGTCGAAACTTTGTTGAATATTATCATAGAAACAATCGAACAATTTATACAATATTAAACATTAAATACATAATACAACATTGCATTATTTACACACAAACTTACCTCGATACAAAATAATAGGAATTGGACCTATTTGTCAATAACCTTGTTTTTCCCCCGATCAAGGTCCAAACTTCATTTTTCTTGATCTAAAATAGCAAATTTAACTTATTTAATTATCACATTACTCAATGCTTTCCAAAAATCAACTTATGGAAAAATTTACATTTTTGCCCTTAAACTTTGACATATTTACATTTTAGTCCCTAGGCTCGTAAAATGAAATGTACTCAATTTATTTAATACCCAAGCCTAGTCAAACCTTATACATGCTTGTAGCAGCCCACATTTTCCTTTTATTCACACATTTACACACATTTTCATAACCTTTACAAATAAGTCCTTTTTGACATTTTTACCAAAAATCACTTAGCAAAAGTCGTTTATCTAACATCTAACATGCATTTTATACCATTAAACATCAAAATACACAAATATCCATCATGGGTATATTTTTAAACATGAACCCTATTCAAAATAGTGGTAGAAATAGGCAAATTGGGTTACGAGGACTTCAAAAATGTAAAGAGCATTAAAAACGGGACTAGGATGTACTTACAATCAAGGTTGAAAGTTGAAGAAACCCTAGCTATGGTGAGCATGAGAATTTTAGCCAAGGAGAAGAAGATGGACACAAAATTTGACTTTATTTTCCCTTTTTATTCTTTTATTTACCAAATGATCAAAATGCCCTTAATGCATAAATTTGAAATATTACCAATTCATCTCCATTTTTTTCCAACAACTTAACCATTGGTCTAATTACCATTTAAGAATATCCAATTTAAAATTTCATAAAATTAGACACCTCTAGCATGTAGAACTCAACTTTTGCACTTTTTTACAATTTAGTCCATTTGACCAAATTGAATGCCCAGACGTCAAACTTTTCGAATGAGATTTTCACAGAATAGTTCCATAAAATTGTAGACCATAAAAATCTAATAAAATTAAATTTTCTTACGTCGAATTTGTAGCCCCGAAACCACTGTTCCGACTAGCCCATTTATTAGGCTGTTACAGGTACGATATTGTCTGTACAAGATTCCTGAGTGTCTTTTAGTATTCCAAGGGCTTCAATGGGTAATCTAATGGGTATGTCAAAGAAGATAAAGAGCATGTAAGTATTACGAATTAGTACAGGTATGTACATAAAGTATATAAGCATTGAATTCATGATATTGTCAATTCATGGTTTCCATGAGAATGTTTTTGTGAAAACATTGTGATTATTGGTCTATACTTGTGATGTATGAAATTTATGGTAAATTCTATTGAAGATCATGTGATTGACTTTCAAGCCAAATTGAGATACGATATAGAATATTTATTTCACACAAATTATGATTTATTGAATATGAGATAAGGAAAGATTAGCATAACCTATTAAAATGACTATGGAAGTATGGGAAGATATGAGCTTTAAAAATTGAAAGATGTTAAAATATATGCTTGAAATGTGGATACTCGTAATTAATGAGTATTTTTATTATGAGGTTTGAAATGATTGGTTGGTTATGGCAATTTGTTGTAATGGTTGTTAGGCTAATGTCAAGACATGTTAAATTATGCTTGTGAATTTATAGAGCAAATAATATGACTGAATAAGTTATAACTGTTAAATTCATAGCAATTTGTACTATCTTGTGTTGAAATTGTTAGACTTTATAAAAGATTAATAAGAGTTGCTTATTATTTTCATATGGACTTACTAAGCTATATAGTTTACCCCCCTTATATTCCCATATCTTATAGGGTTATTAAGCTAGCTCGAGTTGTAGATGGCTGGAGATCCTATCACACTATCAAGCTATCATTTTGGGTCATATGTATTGGTTTGTAAAGATTCATGGCTCATTTTTTATATAGCCTTGGAAGTTGGCTAATTTTGGTTCAGAGTATATTTATGTTAATGTCCTTTGTGAATGTGGAATCTTGCATAATTTGATGTGGAAAGGTTGATGTTTTAAGCATGATTAATAATGGTATTAGAATGACATGTTATTGTCTTGGTTGTGATTGTTTGGTTGCTCTTACATGCTTGAATTTGTGCCATGTGATGATTGTATGTGTGAATAAGGGTGGCAAATGGCTTAGTAAATAGCCTTATTATTATCCACACCGGTAGACACACAGGCGTGTGTCTAGGCTGTGTGTGACACATGGTCAGCCCCATGGGCATGTGATCTGGTCGTGTGTCCTCTGCACCTAAATTGTTGCAAAACAGAATACTCGGTATCGAGCACATGGGCATGAGACACGACTGCATGTCTTAGCCGTGTGAAGGACACAGCCTCAGGACACGGGAGTGAGTCTTGGCTGTGTGACTTCAATTTGTTCTTGGGTGACAACAGAGAGTTACACGGGTTAGGGATACAGGTGTGTGTGACCATACGGCTTGCCCACACGGGCTTGTGACCTCTGTTTAGGCAAAAATTTTCTAAGTGTTGTAAAATTTTCTAAAGTTCTTGATTTAGTCCCGAATCACTTCCAAAGCATGTTTTGGGCCTCGTAAACTCGTGTTAGAGACTTTATGCTCGATTTCAAAAAGTTTAATTTTGGACAAAATTTTATGACTCGAAAATTATGTTTGCTTGTGTTTAAGTCCGATAATACCTCGTACCGTGTTTCAGCGTCGAACACGGGTAAGGAGTGTTACATTTAGTGGAATCAGAGCTATGGTTTAGTCAATTCTCGGACTAACCTAGGATGTGTGAGAGTCTAGCTATACATGTCATATATAATCTGTGATAATGTGATATCTCTCGACTCTAATAAAATTATTTTGTTGAGATACAGATGCTTTCCAACCGAGCTACTTTCGAAAACGCTGAAAGTGATACTAAGATATTTTAAAATGTGTTTGTGATAAGTTGAAACTTGGAAAGGTATGAATAAGAGTTCATGATATGTATGTGATGATGTACAAAATGAAATAACCATAAGTTGAGAAATATGGGTAAAATGTCATTGTTTCAGTTGAACGTTGTGTTCCAATGGATTATGGTGAAATGAAAGTTTATATTGTGATAGCATCCATGTTTGTTTGGCATTCATATGATGTTATGTGCCTAACTTGTTTGATTAAGTGAATGCGATAAGTAAATTTACTCAAAATTTATGGAATGTATATAAATATATGTGCATTTGTTTGAATAAGATAATCGAAAAGTTTGTGTAGCTTAAATATGTATGTTAATTTGCTTGAAGTAAATTGTATAACTGTGATGATATTATAATGATGATGAATGTTAAGTCACATGTGTGTATATATGAGAGTCGAGTTAGAGGCTTTACGACCTCACCCCCTTACCAATGTGGTATTTTATAACGAAATTTCATGAGATTTATGTTGAATAAGCTCACAAGTGAGAGACTAAAGAGTTTAGTGGAGGAATAACTAATAATATGGTCAAAGTTGAAAATAGTTTGGCAAGTGAATACAGTTTTGGAAAAGATGTTAGGTTATTCTAAAGATAATTCAGATTTCACAATGTCACGGTTAAAGAAAAAGTTAATCTTGACTAATTGACTTATTCAGGTATGATGTCTAAAGTATGTTTTTGCTGGAATTTCTTTCGGATTGATTTTCGTTAGTGAATGGAATAATACGGGATTAAGGATGACAGAATTAGTAAAAGAAATTACATTTGAATCGTAAAGATGTCTGAATGTAATAGTTGTAACCGAATAGATTATGATGATATCTTTTGGATATTATATATATTCATTTATTCTCAGAGATATATGTGATTACTCATTTTTTAATGAAATTCTTATCGTATGAAAATGCTGGCTAATTATAATGTTAGATGAAAGCATTGTTGGTCTGGTTGGTTGGTGATCAGCATATCTTATCTCTCTATTTGGGATTCTATTCTATTATGTTTGGAATAAAAGTTTATGTGAGGCTATTCTTTTGTTTCTACTGAATGCTGTTTTGTTTTAAATATATATATTTGGAAAATATATTATCTCTGTTACAATTAATTCCACAGCGTGTAAGAATTGTTTTTCTTCTGGTTTTCTCTAAGGAATCATCAAGATCTTTATTAATTTTTTATGAGTTATGTTCTTAGACTTCCAATATGGTATTGCATCTTGGATTTCTTTATCTCAATTTTCTTATCATCCTTATTTTATAAATTATCAATCATGACTCATCTTTAAAGTGTATTCTTTTGGCTTGTGATAGCTATGTCTATTATGGGTGTAATTCTGGTTCAATCATAGGAACGTGGTAATTCTGGTATCAGGATTTCTCTAATTTTCGTGAAAGGAATTGACATCGGAAAAGGTATAGATAGTGGAAGTTCAAGCTCAAATTGTGTGACGGTTTTCTTTTCTCAGGTAAGTTTGATTAAGGTCAATGAGTTCAATCAGGATATTTTGTTTTCTTGAGCTAATGCAATTGTAAAGATCTTTAATTAGCATGTTAAGGGAATTATAAAAGATTGTATGTTTGAGTTGTTTAACAGCATGAAGAAAGGAGTATTTTAATAAGTTATTATTTGATAGTTGAGAACGACTCAGTTGTTTTTATCTCAGCAAGTCGGTCAATTGAAAGGTAATTTGAGTTATATGTATTTAACTTTATCCTCAGGTAAGCAAATATAATCTTGTACATTCTTTGGTGAATAGATGGACAGTTTGAAGGAAGAATTCATATTCTAGAAAGTATGATACAAAGATATACTTATTAGATTTATTCTAATCGAATAATGTCGTTATGAGTTAAAGCTATTCCAATTGATAAAGTTTTCACATTTGTGAAAGTTTGAATGGTCTGATGCATGTTAGCAAAGTTGAAAACAGTCAAAGGTGTTATTAACCGAAGTACTGGTTCTGGGTTTTGTTTGAACTGATGTAAAGAATCTGCGATTTTTCAGTGATGCACTATCAAACTGATTGGAATATATTTTAATACAAGAATGTAAAGTGACAGTTTGTGCTTTCGGATGGATAAAATTTCATTAAAAGAATTGTTCGACGAGTGACTTAGAGTTGGCCATTAGTATGTCTGTGCAGAGAAATTGATGACATTGTTTGTTCGATGAAATATGCTTCTTGATTCCAAGAGTATAAAGTATCTAATGTTATAGAAAAAAAAATCTAAAATTTAGACAATGTTGATGGCTTGAACTATTGAAAGATTGTGACTAGTTATCGATTAACCTTTGGGGAAGTAAATATAGTTGCAAATGCTTGAATGGAAAACCTTTGTTCATTTGATGAGTATTGGTTACATTATTAATCTTATTTGATGGAAGTTTGAATATAGCTAAATTAAAAAGCTCAAGCGATGTTTTCTTTGCAAGATTTAGAACCTTAGAAATTTGATAGTGAGTGGTAAACTAAATGAGTACAGAGTGAGACGACTTTTGATTTTGATTTCTATTATTATTACTCCAAGATAGAATTCGTGCAATGAATTATCCAGAGCTTATGCGGAAAATGTTGTACGAAACCCAATAGTAGCTTGTTTGTTCATTCAGGGAGTAATAAATATGCAATTATTTGAAGAAGATATCCTGATGATCGGGAATATAATCTCAGTACGCAGTTGTATCTTGGTAATGTAGTTCATCTTTAGATTGACGGTAAGCCTGAGAGAGTAATTCAGATCTTTAATGATATGCTCTGACATTGTGTTTCAGAGTTCAAAGGTGATTGGAAAGAGATATACGAGTTGGAATTGACTTGTGATTCTGAGGAAAAAGGTGAAAGTGATTCATGAAAGTTGAAAGAAACTTTAGACTGACATAAGTGGTTACAGATTTGAAAATTTAAGATATTGGATTCCAAATCAATGATAGAGTGCTTATGGAAGTATTTCCCTCGAAGAGGACTCTTTGATGAGGTAGAGGAAACTACAAGAATGTTACCCTAGTCTCTTTTCTGGTAAGAGTTTTGGGGACAAAAATCCCTAAGGGGGAGTTGTAACAGCTCGATTTTAGGCCTAGTCAGAACAGTGGTTTTGGGACCACAAAGCTGACGTAGAAGTTTTTCTTATTATATTTTTATGGTCTACAATTTTGACGTTTGGGCACTTAATTTAGTTAAAAGGACTAAATTGTAAAAAGTGAAAAAGTTGAGTTCTACATGCCAGAGGTGTCTAATTACAATGAAATTTTAAATTGGAGGTCCTTAAATGGTAATTAGACCATTGGTTAAGTTTTTGGACAAAAATGGACATGGTTAGGTATGTTTCTAAAGTTTTTCATTAAGGGCATTTTAGTAATTTGGTAATTAAATGAATTAAAAAGCCAAATTAAAAGCCAATTTTTCTCATCTTCTACCCCATGGCCGAATGTACCAAGAAGAAACCATGGATAGGGTTTTTCAAGCTTCCAAGCTCGATTGTAAGTCCATTCTAGCCTCATTTTTAATGATTTTTATGTTTTTGAAATCCTCATAACATGATCTATCTATTTCTACCACCAATTTAAGAAATAATCAAGGTCTAAAATTTTACCCATGATGGGTATTTGTGTATTTTGATGTATAATGGTAGGAAATGTATGTTTGGTGTATGATAAACGACTTTTGCTAAGTGATTTTTGATGAAAATGCCTAAAAGGACCTAATTGTAAAAAGTTGTGAAATAGGTGTTAAAATGAGAATAAAAGAAAATTGTGGGCTGCTATAAGCATGTATAAGATTCGGCTAGGCATGGGTGTTGAAGAAATTGAGTACATTTCATTTTGTGAGCCTGGGGCTAAAATGTAAAAAATGTCAAACTTTAAGGGTAAAAATGTAATTTTTCCATAATGTGATTTTGGCTTGACTTGAATAGTGTAATGATTAAATAAGTTAAATTTGATATTATAGATCAACAAAACCGAGATTCAAAATTAGAGCGGGAAAAAACGAGTATTTGACGGTTAGGTCGTTTTCGCCATTTTTATGTCGAGGTAAGTTCGTATATCTAATAAGCATTAAATTATATATGTATAGATGCTGAATTGATATAATTGTGGTAAATGTTATATTAATGAAATGAAATGTTAATTTTATTGAGTACAATACTACGGAAATAACTGACAGCGATTCGATACAGTGAAAGTCCGGGTTGAACTTAGGAATAAATAAGATACAAATGTCATAACATTAGGGTTACTGAGATTACGTGTAAGACCATATTTTGGATATGGTATTGATATGAGACTTTGTTTAAGACCATAGCTGGGCTATTGGCATCGATACGAGATTACATGTAAGACCATATATGGGATATGGCATTGTTACGGTATTGTGTGTACGAGATTCTCGAGTATCCTTTTATATTCCAAGTGGTTTAACGGGTAATCTAATGGGCATGTCAAAGAAGAGAAAGAGCATGTAAGTATTACGAATTAGTACAAGTATGTACATAAAGTTTATAAGCATTGACTTCATGATATTGTGAATTCATGGTTTTCATGAGAATATTTTTGTGAAAACCTTGTGATTATTGGTCTATACTTGTGATGTATGAAATTTATGGTAAATTCTGTTGAAGATCATGTGATTGGCTTCAAGCCAAATTGAGTATGATATAGCATATTTATTTCACACAAATTGTGATTTATCGAATATGAGAAAAGGAAAGATTGGCATAATTGCCTATTAAAATGACTATGGAAGTATGGGAAAATATGAGCTTTAAACAATTGAAAGATGTTAAAATATATGCTTGAAATGTGAATACCTGTAATTAATGTGTATGTTTATTATGAGGTTTGAAATGATTGGTTGATTGTGGAAATTTGTTGTAATGGAGAGATTATGGTTGTTAGGCTAATGTCAAGACATGTTAAATTATGCTTGTGAATTTATAGAGCAAATAATATGACTGAATAAGTTATAACTATGAAATTCATAGCAATTTGTACTATCTTGTGTTTAAATTGTTGGAGTTAATAAAAGATTAATAAGAATTGCTTATTATTTTCGTACGGACTTACTAAGCTATATAGCTTACCCCCCTTATATTCCCATATCTTATAGGGTTATTAAGCTAGCTCGAGTTGGCGATTGCTGAAGATCCTATCACACTATCAAGCTATCATTTTGGGTATTGATGAATTCAAGTATTTTAAGTTTATGGCATCTCGGGCTTTTGGGTCATATGTATTGGTTTGTAAAGATTCATGGCTCACTTTGTAAATAGCCTTGGAAGTTGGCTAATGTTGGTTATGAGTATATTTATATTAATGTCATTTGTGAATATGGAATCTTGCATAATTCAATGTGGAAAGGTTAATGTTTTAAGCATGATTAATAATGGTATGAGAATGACATGTTATTATCTTGGTTGTGATTGTTTTGTTGCTCTTAAATGCTTGAATTTGTGCCATGTGATGAGTGTATGTGTGAATAAGGGTGGCAAATGGCTTGGTAAATAGCCATATTATTGTCCATACGGGTAGACACACGGGCATGTATCTAGGCCGTGTGTGACATATGGTCAGCCCCATGGGCGTGTGATCCGACCGAGTATCCCCTGCACCTAAATTGCTGCAAAACAGAATGCTCGGTATTAAGCACACGGGCATGAGACCCGGCCGTATGTCTTAGCAGTGTGAAGGATATGGCCTCGGGACACGGGCTTGTGTCTTGGCTGTGTGACTTCAATTTGTTCTTAGGTGACAAACAGAGAGTTACACGAGTTAGGGATACAGGCTTGTGTGACCACACGGCCTGCCAACACGAGCGTGTCCCAAGCCACACAGGCGTGTGACCTCTGTTTAGGCAAAAATTTTCTAAGTGTTGTAAAATTTTCTAAAGTTCTCGATTTAGTCCCGAATCACTTCCAAAGCATGTTTTGGGCCTCATAGGCTCGTGTTAGGGACTTTATGCTTGATTTCAAAAAGTTTTAATTTGGACGAAATTTTATGACTCAAAAATGTATGCTTACTTGTGTTTAAGTCCGGCAATGTCTCGTACCTCGTTTCGGTGTCGAAGATGCGTAAGGGGTGTTACAAAATAGATATTACCACCTTTTAAAAGATATAATAAACACAAATTTTTATCAACTATGCTACACAAAATTCTCACTCAAAGTTACCTTACCGGATTTGTATCATCTAGTTGAAAACTTTATTTTTCACAAAATATATTACTCCAGCCCTCGTAATCACTCCCAAACATCAACACTATACTAAATAAACATATACTAAGCATCAATTTCTCATTTAAATCAATTTCACAAAAATCCAGAAAATTGATTCATGAAGTTGATAAAATTTTAATTTTTTAAATTACCTTACAAAACATGTTTAATCTTGATAAATAAGATAAAAAAAACCTTCTAGTACATTCATTTTGAGTTGGAACATATATTGATTTGTTGATTTCGTCTCAAAATTCAAGATCTACCATTAAAGCACCTTAAGCTTTTGAAGAATATGACATTGATAAAAAAATCATGCAATTGTCACTCAAATCATGTAAATATGCTTCTAATCATCATAAAAATAATTTTAGAAATAATAATTACCTTTGATTCATTCTAAATCCTTTGATTGAAAATCTTGATTCAAGAATCTTGAGAAATTCTAGAATAGTTTTAGCTACTTTTTTGAATAATTTAGGGAGAAAAGAGAGTATTTTGAGAAGGAAATTTGTTGAATCTATTCTCTGATGATAGATCTTTAAAAGCATGCAAAGAAAAAAAATTTTATAGCTATTTAATATGATGTAAATGGTGTGAAAAGTAGGCTAGATGCATTGTGTTTAAAATTGAAACAACTGACCAGAAATTTAAAAATTGGGAAATTTTCCCAATGGCCACTCCCACATTTCCCTTACTTTACCAATTGATCCTTTCCTCCAAAATTCCCAATTTAAAGGTTTATTTGCCAAATAAATATTCCAAAATTTTCCTTATTTTACAATTATATCCAATTTAATTAATATTTAAAATTAACTCAAATTAACCCTAATAAAAATTATTTTAAAATTTTTGACCCAAATTAATTATTTTCACTAATAATTATTTAATTACTTTAAAATTAATTTTTCAAAAATATTTTTATATTTCCTTTTATTGTTTAATTGATTTTAGATGAAATTGACCTTCTAAATTAAATTAAAATTTATATTAACTGATAAATTCCTAAATTCGCACTCGGAACTCAAAAAATATACCCGAAATTACTAGACTTGGTTTAGGGATATTACAAAGAATGTCATTTGAGCTCAACAGGTCACACGGTACTACAACACTAAGGTGAAGAGCAAACAATTCTAGGTCAGTGACCTAGTCCTACAAAACACCGAAGATAGTCTGCCAACATCTCAACAAGAAAAATGACTTCCAATTGGGAAGGACCATACAAGATAGTAGAAAAGATAGATTTCGGTGCTTATAAGATTGCAAAAATGGACGTCTCTGTCCTTCCTCACGCATGGAACACACATCACATAAAGAAATACTATGTGTAAGCATGATTTGATCTTATTAAGCTTCTTTTCACTGAAAGCAATAATTTTGTGTTGTTAAAAAATTGCCAACTTTTTAACTTCAAAATTTTTTAGAATCTTAGAGCTAGCAATTTAAGATTGCGACTCCCCTTTAAGGTTCACCAATTTCATATTGCAACATTCAATCTTCAAAGATTTTCATAATCTTAGAGCTAGCGATTTAAGATCATGACTCCCCTTTAAGGTTTTGAGATTTCAAATCACAACCTTCAAACTTCAAAGATTTTCAAAATCTTAAAGCTAGCGATTTAAGATCGTGACATCCTTTTAAGGTTCGTCGATTTAAGATTGCAACCTTTAACCTTCAAATATTTTCAGAATCTTAGGACTAGTGATTTAAAATCGCGACTGCCTTTTAAGGTTCGCTTATTTAAGATTGCAACCTTTAAACTTCAAAGATTTTAAGAATATTAGAGCTAGCTATTTAAGATCGTGGCTCTTCTTTATGGTTTTCTAATTTAAGATTGTAACCTTCAAACTTCAAAGATTTTCAAAACCATAGAGTTAGCGATTTAAGATCGCGACTCCCCTTTAAGGTTTGCCGATTTAAGATCACAACCTTCAAACTTCAAAGATTTTTAGAATCTTAGTGTTAGTAATTTAAGAATATCATTTCCCGGAGCTTGTATAACAACCAATATTGCTCACACATTATCATTGTACAGAGTGGCAAACAAGCATAATCATGGAAATATAACTCGCATAATTATATATATCTTTATGCTGTCAAATACAAGCACTCAATCTTTGATAATGTTTTATTAGTTAGCGTATCTAAATTTTTTGAAATTCTTATTATAGGTGTGTCTTTATTAAATTAAATCTGATCACAACAGTTGAACGTCATGCAAATAATAGATTGATAGAAAATAAACTAAACACACAGTGAGTGATTCAAAAGTAGAGATCAATCAATCTAACACAATTCAATTCAAATTATAGACTAAAACACATCAAATATAGGTCGACATATTAAAACTAGTTGTTTTGGTTTGTACCATCCATGGTAGCAGCAGTGTCTTCTTCTTCATCGTCCCCATCCTCAGCTGCCTCTTTAACACAAACAATACTAGCGTCAGCAAGTTCATTAGATAAGAAAAGTCTCCCTAACTATTTCCAATCTTTTGCAAACTCCTCCCATTTTGCTCCAGAAGGGGAAAAATGTTGAAACCTAACTTGGCATCAGTAAGGTGACTTAAAGCGTCAATGTCTACGCGCTGAACATTGAAATGCTCGAAAAAAACCTAAGCATACAATAAGATGTTCGATTTCAACTTCAGAAAATAATCTTAAAGATTCTTTACCATCTCTGCTTGGTAGCTCAATAATGGTTCGCTCTGCTGCTTTTTAATATCTGCTATTTCTGCACTATGCTTCTTCCTCAACTCCTTTATGTTCTCTTCTAATGCCAGTTTCTCTATATTTAGAAAGTTAACTTCCTCGTTCATCTGTTTCCCCTCTCTTTCCATTCAACAAGACATATTTCTATCTCTTTACTCATCCATTCCATTTCCTTATAAAACTCGTAGACCTTATCTAGTGCTCACTCAATAGCTTCAAGTGTACCTATGAACTCATTTCTCTTAGTTTCTTCTTCATCAGTAGCACATCATTTACCCCAACTAATAACCTCACTTTCCTCGACAGACACTTGAAGTGACCATAATGAGGGTCCAGAGGGAAACACACACTCCTTGACCTCTCCGGGCATATATTCCTCCCATTTATTTGTTACATCGTTAGGAGAATAAGGATGCCTATTCACGTTAACTTGATCACACTAAGGAAAGATGGTATTTACTTCGCCATCTGGGGATGTTAATTTCAGTGAACCCCTAGGAACGTGAAAAGGCAATTATTTTGGAATGGGATCAATTGGTGGGGCAGAAAGGGCAACTGTTACCATTATTTTAGTTGTGTTATCTTAGTTTATTTTAAATCAAATAAAAAATGTATTTTGAGTCTTTTATTGACCTTAAAGGCCGAATGAGGCCTAAAAGTGAGCTAATGTACTTAGTGAGTGTGCAGGAGACCATTCAAGGGCATAGAAACTCCATACTGGTCACCATGTTGCAACACAGGAAGTTTGATGTCACAAAATAAGGGGCAGACTACAAGAATCTCGAGACTGCCTTTGGTTTTGTGACACAATCACTGGATGTCGTGACAAACCCCTAAAGTTACCCTGAACCTAAGCATACTGCCTTCGATGTAGCGACACAAGAACTAGGGTGTCACAACATCGACTTTGTGCAAGAAACACTTACGAGCCAGGGGAGCTTTAGTTTGAACAATAAAAAGTTAACACGAGAATGAAAACTGACCTAGGTTGTGGATGGCGACAACCCTAACTCTATAAATAGGCTCTTAGAACACTTATTGAGGAAAAATTTTAGACTTTGAGATTTTCTAAGTACTTTTAGTTTTAAGTTTCTTTTCCTTTTTTTTCGGCTTTAGGTTTGTTTTCTAGTTCTTTCTGTGTTATTTGGAGAACTTGATTTGTAGATGCAATTTTCTATGTTTCAATTACTAAATACAAAATAGGATTTTCTAAGCTTTATTTTTCTCTTATTATTTATGCATATATTCGATATCAAGTTTATTATTTTTATTGATTCCATGAGGAACGAATTCTCTTATGGGGGATTAGCAAGTAGAGGTGTGATTAACTGATTACTATGTAGGGTTTCCTTAGAGGATCAATTATTATGGAGAAGAAGGTGGGCATTAACCCAAAATTAGTATGGCTTATCTGTGAGCACCTTAGCCCCAAACTGGTTTAGACTATGAGGTTAAGAGATAAGTAGTTCTTGTCTACTTATTAGTTTAGTGGAAGATCGAGAGATCCTGATAGGGTAATGACTAGTAGGTTGAGTAGAAACCAGAAATAGGAATTAGTTATAATCATCGAAGCTAGCTAAATACCAATGCTTAGATTTGATTAAGTTAGAATTCATTCATCTAAAGTTCACTTTATTTTTGCTATTGTTATTTTTCTTATTATAAGAAGCCAAAAAAAATTCCCTTATGTTTAGTCATAGTATAATTTATTTAAAGTAATAATTAGATTTATTTGCGTTTAGGTTAATGTTAATTTATTACTTGCCTCCCTTGGGTACGATCCTCAAAGTACTCACCTACTTTATTGTAAAAAGTATATCACAACTTGACCTGTATACTTGTGGGTATCCCCTCAATTCCATATCTTTAGTTGTAGTATTCATAGTCTGGATGTTGGTACTCCGGAGGCGGTTAGCACCCAAGTAACTTAAGGAGTTGAAGATACGAATTCAGAAGCTACTGTTTAAAGTTTTCATTCGACCAATTATATCACCTTGCGGTTCTCTAGTATTTTTTTAAAGAAGAAGGATCGAAGCATGATGATTTGCATAAACTATAGTAGTTGAATAAGCTGACTAATAAAAACAAGTACCCGTTGTAGTGAATCGATGACTTATTTCAACAACTGTGAGGTGCTACTATGTTCTCAATGATTGACTTGCGATTTGGTTATTACAAACTCAAGGTGAAAGAATCCAATGTACTGAAGACTACTTTCAGGGTGAGGTATGGGCACTATGAGTTTTTGGTGATGCCCTTTGCATTGACAAATGCACCTGCTACTTTCATGGACCTAATGAACCGAGTATTTCATGACTACATGGATAGGTGTGTGGTTTTGTTCATTGATAACATCCTAGTGTAATCACGAAGTAAGGAAGAACACGACACCTATCTACAAGCTTTATTGTAGATTCTGTGAAAGAAGCAGTTGTTCTCAAAGTATAGTAAGTGTGAGTTTTGGCTACAAGAAAATGCATTTTTAAGGAACATTATTTTAGTTAAAGGGGTTCGTGTAGACTAAAAAAAGATTGAAGCCATTCTGGAATCGAGATTGTCGATAAGCATGACTAAAGTGCGAAGCTTTTTAGGGCTCGTAGGGTACTATGAAAGTTGAGAATAAATTCTCTCTATTTTTCTGTAGAATAACAATCTATCAAAGTTGTCTTAATAGCTCCATCAGTGCCATCTATTTATAGGAAGAGAAGGTAGAACCCTTGTTGAGTTGTACTAGTTTATTTCAAATAGAAAAACAACATCCTACTTAGAATATGACTAAAATGGACAGCACATCCTATTGGTTCTAGGTTTGCAACCCCCTTCATGTCCATTAGTGATTTTTGGGCCTCTCTTACATCGAGTCCAATTACGAGTACTTCCTGGGCCTTGTTGACCCAATACTCTATAATATGATCTAAACCAATTCTATTTTTCTATTTCCTAAAATAAACTTTAATATAAAACAATTTTATCATCCCTATTTTACCCCCAACAAAATTTAAACAATTTTACCCTGGTAAAATTTTGTCGATTTTGCCACTAGTAAAATTTTGAGACTATGTTAAATATTTCACAACTCAACATTTCCACTATGGCTGAATGGTTTATTTTCATTTTTGGGCTTCAAAACAGTCCAAAAACCTCATTGTTCTGATCAATTTTTAAGTAATTCATATAGGATTGCAAATGGACTATTTTCATTTTTCATTTCCATTTCCATTTTTTGAAGCCAACATTCATTTACAAATGATTCCATTTCTCCATTTTGGAGAAAACCATAATCATTCTTGAATGTTTCTAATTTATCTTTTCCAATTCATTTCATTCATTTCTATTCAAACATGCAATTCATTTCTGGTCTGAACGAGCTAGAGGAAGGACTGATTGGACATTTGTAGTTAAGGTTCAAATGACTTATAATTGAGTTTCATCTTTTCTTGTATTAATTATAAACTCATTTAGTCATGAAATCATTCCATTATAGTATCGTGACTGAGCTCTCCCCAATGACATGCCATTACAAAAGCAACTACTTAGTGCTCGTCCAATGACTTTGTCATAAATGTGTTGCCCTAATAGAATACTCTTGATCTCTTTCAGATAATATATGTTCTCCCAATATGATCCTATTTTATCTCATGGTAACCATTATATCTTCCTTCATGAAAAGTCAATCACTACCAAATAGTGATCAAGTCATCCATCATAGAGACAGACAACCCGTGGCCACGTTTGTTTTTCATCAGCCATGTAATGTCAATGGGAGGATATCATTTACCCATGTCTCGTGATATGAATTCCACTATTGTAACTGACATTACATACTAGAGAAGTCGTATGCACCAACTTTCAATTCCTTATTTATTTGAACTTAGTCGTTACTTACATCAAAGTGTAAGAGTCACGCATATATAGTCTGGCATCCACTCGGGAGTTAGGTATGCCACACAATGAACATCACAAGTGAATAAATCCATAAATGGATTCAATATCTATTCTATCAGATATATATCTCTATCTTCTAGGAGTCATCCACTCCAATGCCAAAGACAAGGCATCCCCCTATTAGACTTGATAGATGACATATGAGCCTTTTAATTGGTTTGCTCATTTTCGATTAGACTAACTAATACAAGTTGTCTTTTTGTATTACGATCAGACCACGTAATATTGATTGGTATTAGTTAAACATTTTGACAACCAATGCACAACATTTGCTTCCATTTTTCTTTGCATGTAAAAACCATGTGAGGACAATTATATAAAGTATTAATGTCATTTTTGAAAATTTTTATTAACTAATCTGTTTAAAAAAGTTACAATTGTACTTAGACGAAAGTACTACACTTAGGGCACCAGATCCAACAGTTTAGACCTAGAAGATAGTTTTAATTCCAAAATCTGAGGGCATGTAGCCATTTAGGCTATAGTTCTCTAGACAGAAAGAAAATACATTTCTAACAGTAATAAGACTCTCCAACACGAGAGTGTGGCCCAACTTTAAACAATTTAATTGATTTTTGGCAGCCTCATTGTCTAGCTGTTGTCTACGGGCGCAAATTAAATCAGGAGGAATAGACCATTAGGTTGGAAACCCAAATCCACTTCTTAGACTACACCTCACCCGAATAGATTTATTTTTGTTGAGGTGAAGGTTGGAGGCCTAGTTTTTTATAATGGGCTCACGCCCATGGCAATTACTGAAGTACGCCAACCCACCAAAGGACCTACAAGAAGTCACCTTCAATTGGTAAATCAATTGCTAAATGTTGAGGATGGGTGGATCGCATTTTATATTATAGTCGATAAAGTAGGCCACCAAGGTCTACATAAATAAGCTGACGAGTTGCCTCGACGTGACCCCATACTCTTTAAGGTAGAGCAAAAGAAATGATGTAAGGGTAGTTGGAACCCAATTTCAAATAGATAAAAAGTGAGGAGGATATCATCAGAATGGTCGCTTGCTCGACATTCGCCTTGGACAAGGCTGAAATCATAGGCGTAGTTGGGAAGTTGAATCCCCCTAACACCCAGGAAGGGAATATTTCCCCTTGGGATGTGGTGTAATGGAAAAGAGAGGTCTCTACTGAGGTACCTACCCCATGGCCTCTGGGTCCAAACTCGTCGCCTACTTGTCACCACTACGATTGTCACACCCTCAAGGCATATAGTTGTGAAGTTATCTATGTTGGCATAGTGTAATCTGCTAATTAACAGTCTTCTAACGTGTTATTCGCCATAGAAATGATTAAGGATTTTGTCACAGGTTATTCTACTAATTAAGAAAAGGATATGATCAGTAAAGAGTGAGTCTGGTATGAGTTATCGCCAAATGTATAGTGCGTCCAGTTTCTTGAGCACCATGCTAATTGGGTTTTGTAGAGTGATTTGGTTAGGAGCCAATTGAATTGACTGGTCAAATATCAAATCTATAGGATTCTCATTTATGTTCCTCTTAGAACCTATAGGCAATTATGAAGGAAAAACTCTAGATTCAATTGGTACTTATTGAGACCCACCATAGGGAAACTAAATATATATTGTGAGAATGATTAGTTTGGATTGGTTTTCTTCCTTTAATATCTACTCTCTGGTTCATCCTCTTAGAACTTATATGTTTTCTTATCTATAAGCTAGGGATTTAGAATTAATAAGTGAATGTTCCACCTCCTAGACAGTCTATGATCTTTGCATGTTAAATTTTTGAAAGAATAAGGTTGTTAAGAAGCTTATGAATAGTAGGTTATTAAAACAAGGCCATGCATTAGGGTTGTCTATGATTGAGATGTTAACAATTTGTATGTAAATGGGTTTTAATGGTGAATTTATGTTCTTTTAGCAATTGTTACTGCTTGTTTGAGAAATGTGTTCGAGTTGGGAGTTCAAGCTATAGTTAAAGTGAGTATCATACGAGTCTCTATTTTGGCTCTTGCTTATGAATTGTTTTAGGTAAAAACATAAATATAAAGTCAAAACCTCATACAAATGGTAAGTGCGTAAATTATAGTGGTTACTACATATGCGATGTTGATAAGTTAGAAGTACTGTCTGAATAAAAAGTTGAGTGGTAAGTGTGTAGGTAAAGTCCGACATGGTAAAGTATGAATTATTCTGGTGTGTGAACAAATCTAGGCAAGTGGATAATAAGTAAAACATTCCTCTATGATACCTTTGGTAAGGCAACTATATTTCTAACCAAATTGGTGGATCACAATATGAAAATAAGTGCCTGACGATGTGGCTAAGATCCATGACATGATGTGATATGAAAATACTCATGGTGATGCCTCTATTAGACGAATATTGGATTGGTAGATCACAACATGAGGATGTGTAATTCCATGTGGTTGAGGCCCATGGCATGATATGGAAAAATGAATATTCATGGTGATGCCTTCAATAATATGAAGAATTGGACTGGCAAATCACGATATGAAGATATGTATAACTCCATGAAGGAGTAACCTACGGCACCTTCTATGAAAGTTCGTCGGGACAGTAAATACGTGATTTTATATATTGCTTATGTGGTGTGATCTGCTAAGTCTGTATGTCGTATTTTGTATGACCTTAATGGCCAATTCTTTATCGTCTCATTGGCATATTTGGTGATGCTTGTGTGGTAGAATCTGGTTATCCAACCTTGTGGTAAGTTTTGGACAAGTTTTGAGAGTTCTCTAATAGATAAGTCTATGATAAGGATACAACACGTCTGAATTTATTTTGGTTTGATTAGTTTTATGATATAATTCAATGAGTATAAAGACATTTTCCTTTAAGGAATTATGTATCTGCATGTTCAAAGAGGGAATCCTCCAATGTAATTTGTTAGATTATAAATCAGGCGTGTTCGTAGATATGAAGAGTATAATTGTTCATTGGTCTAAGTTCTTATGTGCTATGTAAGACTGAAATTTGAGTTATCTGGTATCAATGATATGTGAATAGTATCATGACTCATTATGGGCTTCAAGTGTATCTAAGTTGTTAGATTTCTTAGATGATATTATGATTGGTAACAAAGATGTATGGATTTCTTTTGTATGATCTAGATAGTTGATTGTTAGTATGAGCATGTATTGGGCTTTAAACTATAATATGATTCATTTAGTAGACTGATAGTATCAACATCAATATGGGAATCCGCTCATTGTGAGTTCAAATGGTAAGTATCCGCCAGTGAAAAGTTTTTGTGTATAGCCATTCTGGAAAAATTTTAAGTGTTTGTGTGAAGAGGAATTCATACGAAAGAGGGATCTGTAGAAAGATTCCTTTGAAAGCTATTTTCGCTCATCCAAGTACTAAAGTGATAGCTTGTAACAACTAGATTTTGAGCCTAGTCGAAACAGTGGCTTCGGGACCACAAATCTGATGAGGAAAATTTTATTTTTATTATATTTTTATGGCCTACAGTTTCACAGAATGATTCATGAAAATTTCTTTCGAAAATTTTGACGTTTGGGCACTCAATTTAGTTAAAAGAACTAAAACGTAAAAAGTGCAAAACTTGAGTTCTAGAAGCTAGAGGTGTCTAATTGCTATGAAATTTTAAATTGGAGGTCCTTAAATGGTAATTAGACCATTGGTTAATTTGTTGGACAAAAATGGACACAAAATAGGTGAAATAGAATATTTATAAGTTAGGGGCATTTTGGTCATTTAGTTATTAAAATGAACTAAAAACAAAATTAAAAGCCAATTTTTGTCCATCTTCAACCCCATAGCTGAATTTCACAAGGGGAAACCATGTAAAGGGTTTTTCAAGCTTCCAATCTAGATTATAAGTCCGTTCTAGCCCCGTTTTTACTGTTTTTCATGTTTTTGAAATCCTCGTAACGAGATCTATCTATTTCTACAACTAATTTGAGATATATTTAAAGTCTAAGGTTTTGACCCATGATGAATATATGTGTATTTTTGTGTTTAATGGTAGAAAATGCATGTTTATGGTTATAGAAATGACTTTTACTAAGTGATTTTTGGTGAAAATGCCTAAAAGGACTAATTTGTAAAAGTTATAAAATATATCATAAAAGTGTGATTTAATGAAAAATGTGGACTTCTATAAGTATAAAAGAGGTTCGACTAGGCTTGGTAATCGAAGAAATTGAATAAATTTCATTTTTCGAGCTTAGGGGCAAAAATGAAAATGTCAAACTTTAGGGGTAAAAATGTAATTTTTCCATAATATGATTTTTGGAACACATTGAATAATGTGACTAATAATTGAGCTAAATTTGATATTATAGATCAAGAAAAATGAGATTCGGGCCTAGAACGAGGGAAAAATAAGTATTTGACGGTTAGGTCCTTTTCACCATTTTTGGTATTAAGGTAAGTTTGTATGTGAATAATGCAATGCTATATTTATGTTTTAAATTACTTTAATATTATATGATTTATATGGTTGATATTATGAGTAAGTTCGATAAAGCCAAGATAACGAAGAAGTCCCGGTTAAACCTTAGGAATAGATAGGATACAAATGTCAAGACATTAAGGTTATGTGTGATTTCGTGTAAGACCATATTTGGGATATGACATTGATATGTGATTTTGTGTAAGACCATGTCTGGGACATGGCATCGATATGAGACATCGTGTAAGACTATAGCTGGGCTATCGGCATCGATATGTGATCCCATGTAAGACCATATTTGGGATATGGAATTGGCATCTTACTTTGTGCATGAGGTTTCCCGTGTATCCTTTAGTTTTCCAAGTGGTTCAATGGGTAATTCAAAGATTATGTCAAATATGTGAAAAATATGACTATGTTACGAGTTCGTACAGGTATGTACGTAAAGTTTATAAGCATTAGCTTCGTGATATTATGAGTTCATGATCATATGAAAGTGACCTTAAGTTAAACTTGTGAATAAGTATTTATGTTGATGATGTGTAAATTCATGGTAAATTCAGTTGAGAATCATGTGTTAGGCTTTTAAGCCATATCAAATTGAGAGGTAAGATGTTTAGTTCACTTGATTTGTGATCCATTGGATAATTGTAAAAAAGTGAAAGATTTGCATAATTGCCTATTAAAATGGTTATGAAAGTATGTGAAGTTCAGAGTTTAAATCATTGAAATATGTTAAGCTTTGAGCTTAAAAATATGAATACGCATAATTAATGTTCATGTTACTATGAGGCTTGAAATGATTTATTAATGATTATTATGGTATGTTATATTGAAGAGGTTACGATCGTTTGGCAAATGTTAAGATGTATTAAATTATGCTTATAAATTGAAGGGGGTAACCATTGTGATTGAGTAAGTTATGCCTATGAAGATTTAATGATGTTTATTTTGTGTTATGTTATGTTTGTTGTATGACAAATATATGACTATTGTAGCTTATTACTTGCATGCGAACTTACTAAGCTTTGTAGCTTACTCCCTTTCCCTTCCCATATCTTATAGTGTTGTATGCTAGCTCGAGTTGGAGATCACCTGTAATATCCTGATTTTGGGCCTAGTCGGAATAGTGGTTTCGTGACCACAAAATCCGAGATATAAATAATTATTTTATGATTATTTTAAGGTCTATGATATGATTGCATGATTGTGTGAAAATTTCGTGAAGAAATTTTATGCATAAAGTGCTTAATTTGAAATTTGGGACTAAATTGAATAAATTGCAAAACTTGTGTTCTAGAAGTATTTTGCATAAAATTGAATTAGATTATTAAATAGAGGTCCTTAAAGAGTAATTTTACCAATTTCTAAGTCTATGGACAAAAATTAGGACATGGAAGGAATTTTTGGAAAGTTTAGTAGTAAGGGCATTTTGGTCATTTAGGGTAAAATGAATTAAAATACACAATTAAAAGCCAATTTTGCTCATCTTCAACCCCATGGCCGAATATATCAAGGAGAAACCATGGCTAGGGTTTTCAAACTTCCAAGCTCGATTGTAAGTTCGTTTCTAGCCTCGTTTTAATGATTTTTACGTTTTGGAGTCCCTTAGCTCGATTTAGCTTATGCTAGCAATAATTTAACCTAGGGTTTATATTTGGAAAAATACCCATAGGTGAAATTTGTGTATTTTGGTGTTTTATGATAGAATATGAGGTTTTAAATTATGTTAGACAACTTGTGCTACTCGGTTTTAAGTGAAAACGAGCAAAAGGGCTTAATCGGTAAAAATACCTAATAGTCATAAGTACATGTTAGAGTGAGAATTTGATGTTGCCATAGAAGGAAAAATGATCAGCATGTCATAAAACATAAGAAAATAGGCTGAATTTTAATTTACGAGCTTTGGGGCAAAAGTGTAAATATGCAAAAGTTTAGGGGCAAAATTGTAATTTTTCCAAAATATGATTTTGGGTCAATTTGAATAATGTGAGTCCTAATTAGACTATATTTTAAATGATAGAGCAAGGAAAACTGAAATTCGGGCTAAAATAGGGAAAATACCAAGTTGTGGACGAAATGGTAAAAATAGCCATTTTCGCATACGAGGTAAGTTCATATGTAAATGTTGGTAACATAGTTATTATTTTAAATGTTTTAATGTTTTTTAAATGATATGATAATTATTATGAAATATTATACTTGTGATAATTGTTTGATAATATGTAATTATGTGAATTACTTGATGAGTATGAACTATCACCGAAGTATCGATTTTGATATTCCGTGGAAGACGGCAAAGATGTGAGTTCGAGGAAAAAGCCCGTTTGAACCTTAGGAATAGATTAGGATACAAGTGACATGTCACTAGGATGGTTGAGCATCCGAACTCGTTGAGTTGAGTCTGAGTTCACTTATGGATGCGAGCGTCTGAACTCGTTGAGTTGAGTCCGAGTTCGTGAGATGTAACTAGGCATCCGAACTCGTTGAGTTGAGTCCGAGTTCACTTATGGATGCGAACGCCCGAGCTTGTTGAGTTGAGTCCGAGTTCACTTATGGGCGGGTTACATGGTAGCTTGGCTACATATGTGGCACTTATGTGCAAGTTATCCATGTATCCGAATTATATTCCGATGTGTTCAACGGGTAAAGTTCTACTCAAATGGAGGAATACTCAAGATGAAAGGGACGTATTGATAAGTGTTGTGAAATGGATACTTTGAACAGGTATGTACTTAACCCTCGGGTTGAAAACTCGATATAACAACAATATGGTAAGATGATAAATGAAAAGGTGATATGAATGTCTTGGTGATGATTATGCAAATGATGTTTTATGTTTGCTTATATGGTTATGTTACTTGCTATTTGCATGTGAGCTTACTAAGCATTTATGCTTACTCCTCCTTTTCATTCCTTGTAGTGTTGACAAGCCAGCTCGAAATCGGAAGCGGTCGGAGGCACGCTCACACTATCCTTATACCATCTTGGCATAATGGCTTGTATATTTTGAGTATGGCATGTATAGCATTATAATCATTTTATATGTATGGTCTTATGATATGGTTATTGAGTGGTATGGAAATAGAAATGCTTGGTAATGATTACCCATTGGAATGGCTAATCATGATCATATTTGGTATTATGTATGTCAAATTGCTAGCTAATCCATGGAAACCATGAAATAGGTAAAATTTACTATAAAATAGATTCAGACAGCAGCAGAGACGTGAGATTAAAAAAATCACTAAAAATAGTAGAAATGGAATTAAATAATGAATAAGTTATGGAATCGAAGCTTGATGAGTCTATTTTCATATGGAATAAGCGAAACAGGTATATGAGCTATATTTTATGAGATGTTTAAATTTTTGTGAAACAGGGCCAGAGAGATTTCTGGATCCCCTGTTCTGAATTTGGAAATTCACCATAAATTTTACAAAGATAATTAGAAGTCATGCTTTATATGTACAGATTCCTTATTGAGTCTAGTTTTATTAGAGATAAACGGCATAGTCATTGAAGCTCTGTACAGGAGATATCTGATTCGTAATACACTGAGGTCAGAGTAGTTGAACCCTGAAACAGGGAGACTTTAACTAATAAACTGTACTAATTGGCCCAACCAAAATTCTAGAAAAAATTAGTAGATATATATATGAGTCTAGTTTCAGGAAAAATTTACGGAATTGGATTTCGAGTTTCGTAACTCGAGATATGATTTTTAAAGCGACTGTGATGCAGTTAG
The DNA here is from genome assembly GCF_025698485.1 of Gossypium arboreum. Classification (NCBI taxonomy): domain Eukaryota; kingdom Viridiplantae; phylum Streptophyta; class Magnoliopsida; order Malvales; family Malvaceae; genus Gossypium; species Gossypium arboreum. The sequence continues at coordinate 78,381,671 of NC_069077.1, read as the reverse complement.
CCAGCTTGTCTGGAAATTTTAAAATGAATTGTATGAGCTGTTTAATTAATGAATTAAGTCCGTTAACACCTCGTGTTCGACTCGGAAATGGTCTCGGTGCGGGTGTTACATTTAGTGGTATCAGAGCAGGTTTAGTCGGTTCTCGGACTAACCTAGCATGTGTAAAAGTTTAGCTATACATGCCAGCGATGCGTGATAGTGTGATGTCTTCCGACGCGTATAAGTACCGTCTTATTTAGGCAGGTACTCTCCAACCGAGCTGCGCCAACCATGTTCAATGTTAAGTAAAGGTATTTGAGTAAAATTATGATTATGATAAGTCTCGGTTCAGAAAAGTATGAATAATGGTTTATGATACATATGTGATAATATGTGAGATGAAAGTTCATGTTGTGATAAATATTCATATTTGCTTAATGCTCATATGATGTAGTGTATGTGGCTTACTTGATAAGATGAACGGAATAAATAGAAAGTAGTAGAGGTATGAATAAAGGTCATAATATTATGATACGAATGAAAATGTCCTTGTCTTGATTGGATGTCGAATGTTGATGAATGTTAATGGTATATAATTTTATGAGGTAAAGGATTATAATGAAATGAACTTATCTATGTTAAATTGTTGGACTGAATTATATGATTGTAATGATATGTACATGATGATGCACGAAATGAAAGTTGTGATTGTGATGCAAATATCTATGTTTGTTTGGCCTTATATAATGTCATGAGCATGAATTAATTTAATTAATTGAATGGATAAGTAAAGCTGTCTAGAAAACATAGAATGTATGCCAACATGAATGAATGACATGATTATGATGATGTTACTATGATGATGGAAGTTGTGTCATATGTGTATGTATAAGAAAGTCGAGTCAGAGGTCCTACAACCCCTCCCCCTTACCAAAGTGGTACTTATAATGGAATTTCATGAGATTTGTATTGAATAAGTTTCTTGTTGAAAACCCAAAGAGTTCAATGATAGAATAATTATAAGTATGATCCGAGATTGAAAATGAGTGATAAGTAAAGTCGAGCGAAAGTATCGATTGATATAAAGATTATTGGAATTATGCCTTGTCCCAGTTAGAGAAGGAATTCTCTTTGGTAAATCAATTACTCAAGTGCAAGGTCGAGAAAAGTGTAAATCGAAATTTATTCGAATGACATTTTTAGTGAATGGTTTAATATAAAATTTGTGACGAGAACTAGTTGGGGAAATGATATTTCAAATGTGAATTATCGAGTGTGATGATTATGACCGGATGATTAGCGATCTCTTTTGAGATGTTCTATGTGTTCACCCGTTCTCGAAATATTTCTATGGCTATTGATCTTGAAGAAATTCTTGTTATATGGGAATGTCTTCTAATTCGGTGTTGGATGAAAGCATTGGTAGTCCTGATTGGTTTATAATTTATATTGCTCTATTTTATCGGGTATTCTATTTCATTTAAATCGATAAGAATTGATGAGAGAATTCATATGATATTATGATTCTGTTTCTTCTACTTGATGCTTCATCGATATATATGTATGGGAAGATATATTGATCTTGTTATATTTGATTTCATGGGATTAAATGATGTTTTCTTTTGGACTTTCTTTCTTTGAAGAATTATCGTGGTATTCGTATTTTCTCTATGAATTTGGTTTTCGATTCTCGGCATAGTATCGTATCTTGGGTTTCTTTATCACGGATCTCTTTATTCGGATTTCTTTATTCGGGTTTCTCTATCTTGGATTTCTTTATTCGGTTTTCTTGTTATCTTTGTTCCATAATTTGTCAATTATGACTCATGTTCAAGTATCGTTCTTCATTTCGTGATAATCATGTCAAATATGACTATACTTCTAATTTGATCTTGGTAATGTGGTGATTTTAGTATTGGGATTTTTCTAATTTCTATGTAAGGATTTGACATCGGTAAAGGCATAGGTGATAAAAGCGCGAGTTTTAGTCGGTATGGTAAATTATTTATTTGAAAGATTTCATGTGACAATTATGTCGGGATTATTTTTCCCAAGTTTGATAATAGAATTTCATTTTGTACAGATCAAAGAGTAAATAGTTTGAGCGAGAAGTCTATATTTATTAGAAAGAGTTGAATATTAGTTTAAGTCACTACGAATGATAAGGTTTCCATCTTGTGAAAGCTAAAAGTTTATTACATGTTGACAGAGTTCGGATAGATGAGAATATTGGTAACCAAGGCGTCTGAACTAGACTAGTCTACATTGAGCAAAGACTTCGACTTTCGGTAATGTATTGTTGTATGAATTGTGATGTGTTTCAAGACGGTGAGGTAATGTGATAGTTTAGAGCATCCGATGTTACATAAAATCGGAGTTGTTAAAGGGGTTAAAGCCGAGCATTGGGATCTATCAAAATTATCCTTGTCAATGTTGATATTGGGATGGAAATGAGAAGGATTATTCTTGAGGCCATATCGAATTATTTCTATGGCGGAAAGAGGAAAATGTGATGTATCCTATTGTTAAATGTTTGGCGAGATCTATAAATCACATCTGTATTGAATGAATTCCTACTCATCGATTCATGGAATTTCGGTCTCTTTGATTGTTGGATTTCTTGGAATTCGGTCTCCATTAAATCAAGTTGAGATCCGGGTTTTATGTCATGATATCATGGGAAATTAAGAAGGGTTGAAAATTTAAGAACAGTTGAGAGTTGAGGCGTAAGCTTTTAGATCATATGAGAAATTGAAGAGATGTATTGGAGGTGCAGTCTAAGTGCAAGTTCTTGACACCAAATATGAGATTAAAAGTGAAGACCACTTTTACGGTAAGATTTTGGGACGAAAATCACGAAGGGAAGAGTTGTAATATCCCGATTTTGGGCCTAGTCGGAATAGTGGTTTCGTGACCACAAAATCCGAGATATAAATAATTATTTTATGATTATTTTAAGGTCTATGATATGATTGCATGATTGTGTGAAAATTTCGTGAAGAAATTTTATGCATAAAGTGCTTAATTTGAAATTTGGGACTAAATTGAATAAATTGCAAAACTTGTGTTCTAGAAGTATTTTGCATAAAATTGAATTAGATTATTAAATAGAGGTCCTTAAAGAGTAATTTTACCAATTTCTAAGTCTATGGACAAAAGTTAGGACATGGAAGAAATTTTTGGAAAGTTTAGTAGTAAGGGCATTTTGGTCATTTAGGGGTAAAATGAATTAAAATACACAATTAAAAGCCAATTTTGCTCATCTTCAACCCCATGGCCGAATATAGCAAGGAGAAACCATGGCTAGGGTTTTCAAGCTTCCAAGCTCGATTGTAAGTCCGTTCTAGCCTCGTTTTAATGATTTTTACGTTTTTGGAGTCCGTAGCTCGATTTAGCTTATGCTAGCAATAATTTAACCTAGGGTTTATATTTGGAAAAATACCCATAGGTGAAATTTGTGTATTTTGGTGTTTTATGATAGAATATGAGGTTTTAAATTATGTTAGACAACTTGTGCTACTCGGTTTTAAGTGAAAAGCGAGCAAAAGGGCTTAATCGGTAAAAATACCTAATAGTCATAAGTACATGTTAGAGTGAGAATTTGATGTTGCCATAGAAGGGAAAAATGATCAGCATGTCATAAAACATAATAAAATAGGCTGAATTTTAATTTTACGAGCTTTGGGGCAAAAGTGTAAATATGCAAAAGTTTAGGGGCAAAATTGTAATTTTTCCAAAATATGATTTTGGGTCAATTTGAATAATGTGAGTCCTAATTAGACTATATTTTAAATGATAGAGCAAGGAAAACTGAAATTCGGGCTAAAATGGGGAAAATACCAAGTTGTGGACGAAATGGTAAAAATAGCCATTTTAGCATACGAGGTAAGTTCATATGTAAATGTTGGTAACATAGTTATTATTTTAAATGCTTTAATGTTTTTAAATGATATGATAATTATTATGAAATATTATACTTGTGATAATTGTTTGATAATATGTAATTATGTGAATTACTTGATGAGTATGAACTATCACCAAGTATCGATTTCGATATTCCGTGGAAGACGACAAAGATGTGAGTTCGAGGAAAAGCCCGTTTGAACCTTAGGAATAGATTAGGATACAAGTGACATGTCACTAGGATGGTTGAGCATCCGAACTCGTTGAGTTGAGTGCGAGTTCACTTATGGATGCGGCGTCTGAACTCGTTGAGTTGAGTCCGAGTTCGTGAGATGTAACTAGGCATCCGAACTCGTTGAGTTGAGTCCGAGTTCACTTATGGATGCGAACGCCCGAGCTCGTTGAGTTGAGTCCGAGTTCACTTATGGGCGGGTTACATGGTAGCTTGGCTACATATGTGGCACTTATGTGCAAGTTATCCATGTATCCGAATTATATTCGATGTGTTCAACGGGTAAAGTTCTACTCAAATGGAGGAATACTCAAGATGAAAGGGACGTATTGGTAAGTGTTGTGAAATGGATACTTTGAACAGGTATGTACTTAACCCTCGGGTTGAAAACTCGATATAACAACAATATGGTAAGATGATAAATGAAAAGGTGATATGAATGTCTTGGTGATGATTATGCAAATGATGTTTTATGTTTGCTTATATGGTTATGTTACTTGCTATTTGCATGTGAGCCTACTAAGCATTTATGCTTACTCCCTCCTTTTCATTCCTTGTAGTGTTGACAAGCCAGCTCGGAAATCGGAAACGGTCGGAGGCACGCTCACACTATCCGTATACCATCTTGGCATAATGGCTTGTATATTTTGAGTATGGCATGTATAGCATTATAATCATTTTATATGTATGGTCTTATGATATGGTTATTGAGTGGTATGGAAATAGAAATGCTTGGTAATGATTACCCATTGGAATGGCTAATCATGATCATATTTGGTATTATGTATGTCAAATTGCTAGCTAATCCATGGAAACCATGAAATAGGTAAAATTTACCATAAAATAGATTCAGACAGCAGCAGTGACGTGAGTTTAAAAAATCACTAAAAATAGTAGAAATGGAATTAAATAATGAATAAGTTATGGAATCGAAGCTTGATGAGTCTATTTTCATATGGAATAAGCAAAACAGGTATATGAGCTATATTTTATGAGATGTTTAAATTTTTGTGAAACAGGGCCAGAGAGATTTCTGGATCCCTTGTTCTGAATTTGGAAATTCACCATAAATTTTACAAAGATAATTAGAAGTCATGCTTTATATGTACAGATTCCTTATTGAGTCTAGTTTTATTAGAGATAAACGGCATAGTCATTGAAGCTCTGTACAGGGAGATATCTGATTCGTAATACACTGAGGTCAGAGTAGTTGAACCCTGAAACAGGGAGACTTTAACTAATAAACTGTACTAATTGGCCCAACCAAAATTCTAGAAAAAATTAGTAGATATATATATGAGTCTAGTTTCAGGAAAAATTTACGGAATTGGATTTGAGTTTCGTAACTCGAGATATGATTTTTAAAGCGACTGTGATGCAGTTAGCCAGCTTGTCTGGAAATTTTAAAATGAATTGTATGAGCTGTTTAATTAATGAATTAAGTCCGTTAACACCTCGTGTTCGACTCCGGAAACGGTCTCGGGTACGGGGTGTTACATCACCGAAGATTCTATCACACTATCAAGCTATCATGTAGTGTAAATGAACGTAAACCCTTGAGTCTATGGCATGTATAGGAACTTAGTCATTTTGTGAATGTGTCATTATGATATGGCTCAATGTATTGGCTTGTAATGATTAAGGATTTGATTTGGTATGTAGCCACATAAATTGGCTTATATTAACTAATGAGTTGCAAGCATATTAATTACTCATATGCCTATGCCTATGCCAATGTCATTGTGTGATGTGGTTTATAATGGTATGTTAATTAAATTAGACTAGATGATACATGTGGGAAGTTGTTATGTTGAAGGCGATTGGGTATGTGTGGACTTGATAAAGTATGATGTTATGAGCATGTATATGAAGGTAAGGAAATGATATGTTTAAGTCTTTATTGTTGATATATAGGTTAAATTGGCTAATAAATGGGATGTAAATATTCAATAATGACTAGCTATTGGAATGACTAGTTATGGTTATGCTTTGGTGTTTTGTATGTCTAAATGAAAGCTAATACAAAAAAATCATGAAAGAGTAAAATTAGTATTAAAGCAGTTTTGGACAGGAGCAGTAGTATAACTTTAAAAAATCACCAAAAATTATGGAAATCAAAATAGAGGTTGAATAAAATATGAAATTAAAGCCTATTGAGTCTAGTTTTACATAGAAGAAATGGTGTACGCAAAAGAATTTCATTTTATGAGATATTTGAATTTTTTTGAGACAAGGTCAAAATGATTTTAGGTTCCCCTGTCCTGAATTTGGAAAATCATTAAAAATTGTATAAAATGTAACAGCTCGATTTTAGCTAAATCAAAATAGTGGTTTCAGAACCACAAATCTGAGGTTGTAAAATTATTTTAGTATTATTTTTGGTGTTTATAACATGTGAATATATATGTGTGAAAATTTCGTGAGCTAATTTTATCATTTAATAGCTCAATTTGAGAAAAATGACTAAATCGTGTAAAATGCAAAAGTTGCATTCTATATGATAAAGGTGTCTATTTGTTATGGCTTATTAAATGTGAATTCCTCATGTTCTAAATAGACCATTGGTAGTGTGAATGGACATAAATGGTCTTATATTTGATGTTTAAATGGTTTAATAAACAAGGGTAAAATGGTAAACTATGTATTATGTAAATAATAAACAAAATCAAAGGCATTATCATCTTTATTTTCATCACCCATAACCAAAAATAAGAAGGAAAAATAAGTCATTCTAGGGTTCTTCATTCAGCCTTGTATATTCAAGCAATTAAGGTACAATTTTGATCCGTTTTTTTTTTTATGATTTCTATGTTTTTATGATGGTTGCTTTGAGTACTAGCTGGCACATGCCTCAATTTTTGAAAGTGTTGATGATTTTGAAAGTTGCCATTGATGAATTCATGTGTTTTTGAATGTTTGATGATGAAATATGAACGCTTGGTGTTTAATATATATATTTTTGTATAGTGATTTTTAGTGAAATTTCATAAAAAGGACTAATTTATGAAAAGATGAAAATGTGAGGTTAAATGTGTGAAATATTAATAAATATGGGCTGTTATGGAGCCTATAGAAATTCGACTAGCTTGGGTGTATGGAAATTGTTGAATTTTGTGTATTTATGAAATAGAGACTAAATTGAATAAATGTGAAACTTTAGGGGCTAAAGTATAAAAATGCCCAAATATGTGTTTGTGGATTAAACTGAGTAAATATGTGATTGAATAAGTTAATTTTGAATACATCTAGATCAAGAAAGGAGGAATCCGGATCTAAATCGGGGGAAACCTAAGTTATCGACTAAACAATTCAGTTCGCCGTTTTAGTATCCGAGGTAAGTTTGTACGTGGTAAACATTGTTACAAATTATGTTTTTAATGCTTTAATATTGTATAAATTGTATATATGCGACTACGATTATGTACGACAACAAATCGACTATGTTTGGCACTTAGTGTGCATTTTGAGATAGCTTCGACTATATAGATAGCACTTAGTGTGCGAATTGGAATAGCTTCGGCTATATGTGGCACTAAGTGTGTGACACCGAGATAGTTTTGGTTTAATGTGATAGCAGTAAGTGTGTGATATCGTTATAGCTTTGGCTAATCATTTATGCACTAAATGTGCGAGTTCTTTGAGTATTGAAAGATTCCTAGATGGTTTAACGCATTGAACAATGAGGTGAAAATAAAATAAATAAATATGGGAAAGTACATATATGTATGATACCTATGTGATAGCTCATTAGGATGAAAGAAGCAGCCGTAGCATGAAAGAAAGATAAGTAGAGTAGGATGATACTATGTGTATGAAGCTTGATGGATTTATATATATATATGATAAATGGTCATGGATTAGAATCGAATGTTGATTTGAGACTTTCTAAGTGTTTATCAATTGATGATTTTGTATATTATAAACTGTTAAGTATATATTTAGTAAAAACTTACTAAGCTATGAAGCTTACTTTGTGTTATTTGTTTATATTTTATAGAGTATCAAAGCTAACTCACACTCAGGGATTGTCGGAAAACGTCACCACATTATCGATCACGCATTGGTACTTTTGAAGCTTTGTATATATGGTATATGACATGTATAGGCTAGTGTCATTTTGGGATATTTGAGTTATGATATTAGCCATGAGATCTGGCTTGTAAATGTTGGTGTGGATTCGACCATTTAAGTTGGCTTAAGTTATATGTTTGATATATAATTTATGTGATGCATATAATGCCTTATATGATGACTTGTTTGGTATGGTTATATGGTTGTAAATTGGAATATTATGGTTGGAATGATGGTATCTTGTGACTTGGTTTTGAGATGATGAAATGGTATGTCTTAAAGCATGAAATAGATTATGAGATAATGCACTTAGAAGTTATGAAGGTTTGTTAGTTTTGATATATTGTTTGGATATGTCCTGGTTGTGGAATTGAGTAGTTGAAATAGTTGTGGATAGATGGCATGATAAGCGTATGGAATTGGCATGTTTTGGTTGCCTATATATGTGTTGAAATTATACCATTTTGATGGCTAAGTGTGCATGGGAAAAAGGGTGGCAAATTGGATTTGCAAATGGCCTATTTTTTTCTACACGGGCAGAGACACGACCGTGTGTCCCTTGGTGTACCCTTTCGAATTAAGTCAGTATACCCTACAGTTTTCACACGGCCTATGACATGGACGTTTCACACAACCCTTAAATGTTGAAAAATTTTCTAAGTTTCTTAAAGTTTACAAATGTTATCGGTTTAGTCCCAAACCACTTCTAAGCATGTTTTAAGGTCTTGTAAGATCTTATAAGGGATAATATGATTAAGATGAATGGATTTTTATTATGATTGTATAAATGTATATTAATGATGTGTATTATCCGGTAATGCTTCGTAATCCTATTCCGGTGTCGGATACGGGTCAGGGGTGTTACATTTTATTGGTATCAGAGCTATAGTTTAGTCGATTCTAGGACTAACATAGCGAGTGAGAATCTGGCTATAGATGCCATATATATAAACTACGATAGTGTGATGATTCCTGACAGTTAGAATGTGTTTTTCGTATAGCAAATGGATTCCGATCGAGCAATAGCTGATGATGTTGAAAGTAATGCGCCCGCTCCCGCTTAAGGGGCATCGCCGGCCGATTCTAGGCCTATTTCTAGTAGCTAAGGGGGAGAGGCTAAGCAAGCCTTCTTCCAAATGATGAGTGAGTGGTTCACGGAGTTCATTCGAACGAATCCGGCTACTTAACAACCTCCACCCCCACTTGTTCCTCAACAAGTCCCAATTGTGCCACAAGTGATAGAGTCGATTCGATTGAGTAAGCCACCTATTGATAATATTCGTAAACATGGGGCTGAATAGTTTTGGGCTGTAGTTGATGATGATGCTGAGAGAGCTGAGTTTTGGCTCGAGAATACGATCAGAGTATTCGAGGAATTTTCTTGTACTCTAGAAGAATGTATCAAATGTGTAGGATATTTGCTTAGAGATAATGCATATCATCGGTGGAAAACGTTGACATCGGTGGTTCCTAGAGAACGGGTAACCTGGGAATTCTTTCAGACAAAGTTTTTAAAAAAGTACATAAGTCAAAAATTTCTCGATCAGAAACATAAAGAGTTTCTGGAATTGAAACAGGGTCGAATGACTGTCACTGAGTATGAAAGAGAATTTGTACGATTAAGCAAGTATGCCTGGAAATATGTGTCTACTGGGGAGATCATGTGCAAATGATTTGTTAATGGGTTGAATGAAGATATAAAGCTGTTAGTCGGGATACTTGAATTGAAAGAATTTGTAGTACTGGTTAAGAGGGCTTGTAAAGCCGAGGATCTCAGCAAAGAAAAAAGAAAGGCTTATTCAAAGGGAAGAGATTCGAGAAAGAGATTAATGTGATTAATGAGTAAATCTTATCATTCCTCATCAAATAAATCTAGAGACTATTTTAATTGATCAACAACTTCAGTGAGATATCAGAACAGAGATCACAGAAAGCAAAACACCAACCCTAAAGCTCAAGCCACATCGGTATCGAGTGTTGGTAACATAAAAGATGTTAAGCTCGAGTGTCAACAATGTGGAAGATGGCATTTTGGAGAATGTTGAGGGAAAAATAATAATATAACTTGTTACAGTTGTGGCTCACAAGATCACTTTATTAAAGATTGCCTAGGGTTAGCTAAAAAAGATAACATTCAGAACACGAAGCCGAGTAACACTATAGTTAGAGGGAGACCATCCCGTAATGTTGGAAATGTGACTGGTGGTAGAGGTACAACACGAGAAACTACTATGAGATTTGATGCTAGAGCACCTACACGAGCCTACGCTATTCGTGCCCGCGAAGAAGTTATTACTGGTACTTTTACTCTCTATGATACTAAAGTTATTGCATTGATAGATCCAGGATCAAGTCATTCGTATATATGTGTGAATTTAGTATCCCGTAAGACATTGCCTGTAGAGTCAGGATATAAAGTGTGTTTTGGTTTATAAAGTGTGCAAGAATTATCCATTGATGATTCGAGATAATTGCTTTCTAGTCGATTTGATGTTGTTACCATTTGACGAGTTTGATATAATTTTGGGCATGGATTGGCTAATATTTCATGATGTTATTGTGAATTGCAAACAAAAAATGATTAATCTGAGATGTCAGGTAATGAGATTATCCGAATTGAGTCAGATGATTTGAATGGTTTGTCAGCAGTGATTTCATTAATGTTAGCTTAGAAATATGTGAGAAAGGGTTGTGAAGCTTATTTTTCTTATGTGCTTGATACAAAAGTGACTGAACAGAAGATTGAATTAGTGACGGTTGTGTGTGAATATCCGGATGTGTTTCCAGAAGAGTTACCGGGATTACTACTGATCTGAGAGGTTGAGTTTGGCATTGAGTTAGTGCTGGGAACAACGCTGATATCGATAGCTCCTTACAGAATGGCCCTTATAGAGTGAAAAGAATTTAAAGCTCAGTTGCAAGAATTAACCGATAGAGGATTTACAAGACCGAGTTTTTCACCTTGGGGTGCTCCTATGTTATTTGTGAAAAAGAAAGATGGCACGATCAGATTGACTACCGATAGCTAAATAAAGTGACTATCAAGAACAAATACCCTCTACTGCGAATTGACGATTTGTTTGACCAATTGAAAGGAGCTAAAATGTTTTCAAAGATAGATTTGAGATCGGGTAATTACTAGTTGCAAGTTAAAGACTCTGCTGTGTTATTTGTCTATCTTTTATAGAGTATCAAAGCTAGCTCAGACTCGAGGATTGTTGGAAAACGTCATCACACTATCGATCACACGTTGGTACTTTTGAAGCTTTGTATATATGGTATATGGCTTGTATAGGTGTAATATCCTGATTTTGGGCCTAGTCAGAATAGTGGTTTCGTGACCACAAAATCTGAGATAGAAATAATTATTTTATGATTATTTTAAGGTCTATGATATGATTGCATGATTGTGTGAAAATTTCGTGAAGAAATTTTATGCATAAAGTGCTTAAATTGAAATTAGGGACTAAATCGAATAATTTGTAAAACTTGCATTCTAGAAGTTTTAGTATGAAATTGTTTTGAAATATTAATTAGGAGGTCTTAAATAGCAATTTTACCAATTTCTAAGTCTTGGAAAAAATTGGACATGGATGGAATTTTGGAAAGTTTAGTAGTAAGGGCATTTTGGTCATTTAGGGTAAAATGAATTAAAATACAAAATTAAAGCCAATTTTGCTCATCTTCAACCCCATGGCAGAATATAGCAAGGAGAAACCATGGCTAGGGTTTTCAAGCTTCCAAGCTCGATTGTAAGTCCGTTCTAGCCTCGTTTTAATGATTTTTACATTTTGGAGTCCGGTAGCTCGATTTAGCTTATGCTAGCAATAATTTAACCTAGGGTTTATATTTGGAAAAATACCCATAGGTGAAATTTGTGTATTTTGGTGTTTTATGATAGAATATGAGGTTTTAAATTATGTTAGACAACTTGTGCTACTCGGTTTTAAGCGAAAACTAGCAAAAGGGCTTAATTGGTAAAAATACCTAATAGTCATAAGTACATGTTACAGTGAGAATTTGATGTTTCCATAGAAGGGAAAAATGATCAGCATGTCACAAAACATAAGAAAATAGGCTGAATTTTAATTTACGAGCTTTGGGGCAAAAGTGTAAATATGCAAAAGTTTAGGGGAAAAATTGTAATTTTTCCAAAATAAGATTTTGGGTCAATTTGAATAATGTGAGTCCTAATTAGACTATATTTTAAATGATAGACCAAGGAAAACTGAAATTCGGGCTAAAATGTGGAAAATACCAAGTTGTGGACGAAATGGTAAAAGTAGCCATTTTCGCATACGAGGTAAGTTCATATGTAAATGTAGTAACATAATTGTCATTTTAAGCAATTTAATGTTGTCTATATGATATGATGCCGATTATTATCATGAAATATTATGCTTTGTGGTTATTGTTGAATAATATGTAATTATGTGAATTACTTGATGAGTATGAACTATCACAGAAGTATCGATTTCGATATTCCGTGGAAGACGGCAAAGATGTGAGATCGAGGAAAAAAGCCCATTTGAACCTTAGGAATAGATTAGGATACAAGTGACATGTCTTTGGGATATTTGGGCATCCGAACTCGTTGAGTTGAGTCCGAGTTCATTTATGGATGCTGCCGTCCAACTCGTTGAGTTGAGTCCGAGTTCGTGAGATGTAACTAGGCATCCGAGCTCGTTGAGTTGAGTCTCGAGTTCACTTATGGATCGAACGCCCGAGCTCGTTGAGTTGAGTCCGAGTTCGCTTATGGGCGGGTTACATGGTAGCTTGGCTACATATGTGGCACTTATGTGCAAACTTTCCATGTATCCGAATTATATTCGATGTGTTCAACGGGTAAAGTTCTACTCAAATGGAGGAATACTCAAGATGAAAGGGACGTATTGGTAAGTGTTGTCAAATGGATACTTTGAACAGGTATGTACTTAACCCTCGGGTTGAAAACTCGATATAACAACAATATGGTAAGATGATAAATGAAACTGTGATATGAATGTCTCGGTGATGATTATGCAAATGATGTTTTATGTTTGCTTATATAGTTATGTTACTTGCTATTTGCATGTGAACTTACTAAGCATTTATGCTTACTCCCTCCTTTTCATTCCTTGTAGTGTTGACAAGCTAACTCGGAAATCGAAAACGGTCAGAGGCACGCTCACACTATCCGTATACCATCTTGGCATAATGGCTTGTATATTTTGAGTATGGCATGTATAGCATTATAATCATTTTGTATATATATGGTCTTATGATATGGTTATTGAGTGGTATGGAAATGCTTGTAATGATTAGCCATTGGAATGGCTAATCATGATCATATTTGGTGTTATGTATGTCAAATTACTAGCTAATCCATGGAAACCATGAAATAGGTAAAATTTACCATAAAATAGATTAAGACAAAGAAGAGTGACATGAGTTTGAAAAATCATTAAAATAGTAGAGATATAATTAGATGATGAATAAAATATGGAATTGAATAATTATGAGTCTATTTTCATATGGATGGAACAAAACAGTATATGAGTTATATTTTATGAGATGTTTAAATTTTTGTGAAACAGGGCGAGCGATTTCTGGATCCCTGCTCGACTTTGGAAATTCACCATAAATATTACAAAGATAATTAGAAGTCATGATTTATATTTAAAGATTCCTTATTGAGTGTAGTTTTATTAGAGACAAACGGCATAGTCATTGAAGCTCATGACAGGAGATATCTGATTCGTAATAAATTACTAGATAGATATATGAGTCTAGTTTCGGAAAAATTTACGGAATTGGATTTTGAGTTTGAACTCGAGATATGATTTTTAAAGCGATGTGATGCGTTAGACAGCTTGTCCGGAAATTTTAAAATAAATTGTATGAGCTGTTTAAGTAATGAATTAAGTCCGTTAACACCTCGTGTTCGACTCGAAATGGTCTCGTGCACGGGTGTTACATTTAGTGGTATAAGAGCGAGTTTAGTCGGTTCTCGGACTAACCTAGCATGTGTAAAAGTTTAGCGATACATGCCAGCGATGCGTGATAGTGTGATGTCTTCCGACGCGTATGAGTACCGTCTTATTTAGACAGGTACTCTCCAACCCAAACTCTTGTTGACCATGTTCAATGTTATGTGAAGGTATTTGAGTGAAATTATGATTATGATAAGTCTCGGTTTAGAAAAGTATGAATAAAAGTTTATGATACATATGTGATAAATATCCATATTTGCTTCATGCTCATATGATGTAGTGTATGTGGCTTACTTGATAAGATGAACGGAATAAATAGAAAGTAGTAGAGGTATGAATAAAGGTCATAATATTATGATACGAATGAAAATGTCCTTGTCTTGATTGGATGTCGAATGTTGATGAATGTTAATGGTATATACTTTTTATGAGATAAAGGATTATAATGAAATGAACTTATCTATGTTAAATTGTTGGACTGAATTATATGATTGTAATGATATGTACATGATGATGCACAAAATGAAAGCTGTGATTGTGATGCAAATATCTATGTTTGTTTGGTCTTATATGATGTCATGAGCATGAATTAATTTAATTAAATGAATGGATAAGTAAAGCTGTCTAGAAAACATAGAATGTATGCATAAGTATATTGTCTAAATGGGACAATAGGAAAATTGGTGTAAGCCAACATGAATGAATGACATGATTTTGATGATGTTACTATGATGATGGAAGTTGTGTCATATGTGTATGTATAAGAAAGTTGAGTCAGAGGTCCTACAACCCCTCCCCTTACCGAAGTGGTACTTATAATGGAATTTCATGAGATTTGTATTGAATAAGTTTCCAGTTGAGAACCCAAAGAGTTTAGTGATATAATAATTAAAAGTATGATCAGAGATTGAAAATGAGCTGATAAGTAAAGTCAGAGCCAGTAAAGTATCGGATTGACGTAAAGATTATTGGAGTTATGCACTATCCCAATTAGAGAAGGAATTCTCTTTGGTAAATCGAATTACTCGGTGCAAGGTCGAGACAAGTGTAAATCGAAATTTATTGAATCGGCATTCTTTAGTGAATGGTTTAATATGAAATTTGTGGCAGAACTAGTTGGGGAAATGATATTTGAAATGTGAACTATCCGAGTGTGATGATTATGATTGGATGATTTAGCGATCTCTTTTGAGATGTTCTATGTGTTTACTCGTTCTCGTAAATATTTCTATGGCTATTGATCTTCGAAGAAATTCTTGTTATATGGGAATGTCTTCTAATTCGGTGTTGGATGAAAGCATTGGTAGTCTGATGGTTTATAATTTATATTGGTCTATTTCATCGTGTATTCTATTTCATTTAAATCGATAAGAATTGATGAGAGAATACATATGATATTATGATTCTGTTTCTTCTACTTGATGCTTCATCGATATATATGTATGGGAAGATATATTTTCTTGTTATATTTGATTCTAGTGGGATTAAATGATGTTTTCTTTTGGACTTTCTTTCTTTGAAGAATTATCGGGTATTCCGTATTTTCTCTATGAGTTTGGTTTTCGATTCTCGGCATAGTATCGTATCTTGGGTTTCTTTATCCCGGATCTCTTTATTCGGATTTCTTTATTCCGGTTTCTCTATCTTGGATTTCTTTATTCGGTTTTCTTGCTATCTTTGTTCTATAATTTGTCAATTATGACTCATGTTCAAATCGTTCTTCATTCGTGATAATCATGTCAAATATGACTATACTTCTAATTTGATCTTGGTAATGTGGTGATTTTAGTATCGGGATATTTCTAATTTCTGTGTAAGGATTTGACATCAGTAAAGGAATAGGTGATAAAAGCGCGAGTTTCAGTTGGTATGGTGAATTATTTATTTGAAAGATTTCATGTGACAATTATGTCAGGATTATTTTTCTCAAGTCTGATAATATAATTTCATTTTTGTACGAATAAAAGAGTAAATAGTCTGAACGAGAAGTGTATATTTATTAGAAAGAGTTGGATATTAGTTAAAATCACTACGAATGATAAGGTTTTCGTCTTGTGAAAGCTGAAAAGTTTATTACATGTTGACAAAGTTTGGATAGATGAGAATATTGGTAGCAAGGCGTCGAACTAGACTAGTCTACATTGAGTAAAGACTTCGACTTTCAAGAATGTCTTGTTGTATGAATTGTGATGTGTTTCAAGACGGTGAGGTAATGTGATAGTTTAGAGCATTCGATGTTACATAAAATCGAAGTTGTTAAAGGGGTTAAAGCCGAACATTGGGATCTATCAAAATTATCCTTGTCAGTGTTGATATTGGGATGGAAATGAGAAGGATTATTCTTGAGGCCATATTAGAATTATTTCTATGGCGGAAAGAGGAAAAATGTGATGTATCCTATTGTTAAATGTTTAGCGAGATCTATAAATCATATCTGTATTGAATGAAGTCCTACTCATCAGATTCATGGAATTTTAGGTCTCTTTGATTGTTGGATTTCTTGGAATTCCGGTCTCCATTAATCAAGTTAAGATCCGAGTTTTATGTCATGATATCATGGGAAACTGAGAAGGGTTGAAAATTTAAGAACAGTTGAGAGTTGAGACTGTAAGCTTTTAGATCATATGAGAAATTAAAGAGATGTATTGGAGGTACAGCCTAAGTGAAAGTTCTTCGACACCGAATATGAGATTAAAAGTGAAGACCACTTTTCTGGTAAGATTTTCGAGGACGAAAATCCCTAAAGGGGGGGAGAGTTGTAATATCCTGATTTTGGGCCTAGTCAGAATAGTGGTTTCGTGACCACAAAATCTGAGATAGAAATAATTATTTTATGATTATTTTGAGGTCTATGATATGATTGCATGATTGTGTGAAAATTTCGTGAAGAAATTTTATGCATAAAGTGCTTAAATTGAAATTAGGGACTAAATCGAATAATTTGTAAAACTTGCATTCTAGAAGTTTCTAGTATGAAATTGTTTTGAAATATTAATTAGGAGGTCTTAAATAGCAATTTTACCAATTTCTAAGTCTTGGACAAAAATTGGACATGGATGGAATTTTTGGAAAGTTTAGTAGTAAGGGCATTTTGGTCATTTAGGGGTAAAATGAATTAAAATACAAAATTAAAAGCCAATTTTGCTCATCTTCAACCCCATGGCCGAATATAGAAAGGAGAAACCGTGGCTAGGGTTTTTCAAGCTTCCAAGCTTGATTGTAAGTCCGTTCTAGCCTCGTTTTTAATGATTTTACGTTTTGGAGTTAGGTAGCTCGATTTAGCTTATGCTAGCAATAATTTAACCTAGGGTTTATATTTGGAAAAATACCCATAGGTGAAATTTGTGTATTTTGGTGTTTTATGATAGAATATGAGGTTTTAAATTATGTTAGACAACTTGTGCTACTCGGTTTTAAGCGAAAACTAGCAAAAGGGCTTAATCGGTAAAAATACCTAATAGTCATAAGTACATGTTAGAGTGAGAATTTGATGTTTGCATAGAAGGGAAAAATGATCAGCATGTCATAAAACATAAGAAAATAGGCTGAAGTTTAATTTACGAGCTTTGGGGCAAAAGTGTAAATATGCAAAAGTTTAGGGGCAAAATTGTAATTTTTTCAAAATATGATTTTGGGTCAATTTGAATAATGTGAGTCCTAATTAGACTATATTTTAAATGATAGACCAAGGAAAACTAAAATTCGGGCTAAAATGTGGAAAATACTAAGTTGTGGACGAAATGGTAAAAGTAGCCATTTTCGCATACGAGGTAAGTTCATATGTAAATGTAGTAACATAATTGTCATTTTAAGCAATTTAATGTTGTCTATATGATATGATGCCGATTATTATCATGAAATATTATTCTTTGTGGTTATTGTTGAATAATATGTAATTATGTGAATTACTTGATAAGTATGAACTATCACCGAAGTATCGATTTCGATATTCCGTGGAAGACGGCAAAGAAGTGAGATCGAGGGAAAAAGCCCGTTTGAACCTTAGGAATAGATTAGGATACAAGTGACATGTCACTGGGATATTTGGGCATCCGAACTCGTTGAGTTGAGTCCGAGTTCATTTATGGATGCGAGCGTCCGAACTCGTTGAGTTGAGTCCGAGTTCGTGAGATGTAACTAGGCATCCGAGCTCGTTGAGTTGAGTCTGAGTTCACTTATGGATGCGAACGCCCGAGCTCGTTGAGTTGAGTCCGAGTTCGCTTATGGGCGGGTTACATGGTAGCTTGGCTACATATGTGGCACTTATGTGCAAACTTTCCATGTATCCGAATTATATTCCGATGTGTTCAACGGGTAAAGTTCTACTCAAATGGAGGAATACTCAAGATGAAAGGGACGTATTGGTAAGTGTTGTCAAATGGATACTTTGAACAGGTATGTACTTAACCCTCGGGTTGAAAACTCGATATAACAACAATATGGTAAGATGATAAATGAAAATGTGATATGAATGTCTCGGTGATGATTATGCAAATGATGTTTTATGTTTGCTTATATAGTTATGTTACTTTCTATTTGCATGTGAACTTACTAAGCATTTATGCTTACTCCTTCCTTTTCATTCCTTGTAGTGTTGACAAGTCAGCTCGGAAATCGGAAACGGTCGGAGGCACGCTCACACTATCCGTATACCATCTTGGCATAATGGCTTGTATATTTTGAGTATGGCATGTATAGCATTATAATCATTTTGTATATATATGGTCTTATGATATGGTTATTGAGTGGTATGGAAATGCTTGGTAATGATTAGCCATTGGAATGGCTAATCATGATCATATTTGGTGTTATGTATGTCAAATTACTAGCTAATCCATGGAAACCATGAAATAGGTAAAATTTACCATAAAATAGATTAAGACAGCAGCAGTGACATGAGTTTGAAAAATCATTAAAAATAGTAGAGATATAATTAGATGATGAATAAAATATGGAATTGAATAATTATGAGTCTATTTTCATATGGATGGAACAAAACAGGTATATGAGTTATATTTTATGAGATGTTTAAATTTTTGTGAAACAGGGCCAGAGCGATTTCTGGATCCCCTGTTCTGACTTTGGAAATTCACCATAAATATTACATAGATAATTAGAAGTCATGATTCATATTTACAGATTCCTTATTGAGTCTAGTTTTATTAGAGACAAACGGCATAGTCATTGAAGCTCTGTACAGGGAGATATCTGATTCGTAATACATAGAGGGCAGAGTAGTATAACCCTGAAACAGGGGAGACTTTAACTAATAAAATGTACTAATTGGCCTGACCAAAAATTCTATAAAAAAATTAATAGATAGATATATGAGTCTAGTTTTAGGAAAAATTTACGTAATTGGATTTTAAGTTTTGGAACTCGAGATATGATTTTTAAAGCGACTGTGATGCAGTTGGACAGCTTGTCTGGAAATTTTAAAATAAATTGTATGAGCTGTTTAAGTAATGAATTAAGTTCGTTAACACCTCGTGTTCGACTCCGGCAACAGTCTCGGGTACGGGGCGTTACAATAGGCTAGTGTCATTTTTGCATATTTGAGTTATGATATTAGCCATGAGATCTAGCTTGTAAATGTTGGTATGGATTTGGCCATTTAAGTTGGTTTAAGTTACGTGTTTGATATATAATTTATGTGATGCATATAATGCCTTATATGATGACTTGTTTGATATGGTTATATGGTTGTTCTTTGGTGTGCTGTAAATTGGAGTATTATGGTTGGAATGATCGTATATTGTGACTTGGTTTTGATATGATGAAATGGTATGTCTTAAAGCATGAAATAGATGATGAGATAACGTACTTAGAAGTTATGAAGGTTTGTTGGTTTTGATCTATTGTTTAGATATGTCTTGGTTGTTTAATTGAGTAGCTGAAATGGCTGTTAATAGATGGCATGACATGTGTATAGAATTGGCATGTTTTGTTTTCCTAAATATGTGTTGAAATGATACCATTTTGATGGCTTAGTGTGCATGAGAAAAAGGGTGGCAAATTGGCTTTGCAAATGGCCTATTTTTTTCCACACAGGCAGAGACATGGGCGTGTGTCTCAGCCGTGTGTGACACACGGTCATGTTACACGGTCGTATGTCCTCTGAGATACCCTTTCAAATTAAGTAGTATACCCTACGACACACAGGCGTGTCTATTGGCCTTGTATGGCACACAGGCTAGCACATGGGCGTGTGGTTGGCCGTGTGACCCAAGTCAGTAACCTCCTCAATTTTCCTACTGCCATGGAACACGGGCGTGCCCTCAGCCATGTAGAGCAAGTCAGTATGTATGCCATATTTTCACACGGCCTGTGACACAGGCGTGTCTGGTGGCCGTGTGAGGCACATGGCCTGTGTAACACCCCAAACCCGGCCTAGAAGTTATGGCCGAATCTGGCAGTGTCACATTGAATTGTTTTTTCGAAAATTGATCTTAAAAGTAAAAAACTGTTACTGAATTTAAAAACTTTTATTATTATTTAAAAAAAGTTCTCGTCAAAGCGTTTAACTTATTAACCATCAGTGTTATATTAAATTAATTTAAAAACACGGAAGCTTTTTAAACCGATGAAGTTCAAAACGCGTGTTTTAGAAAACATTATTTGTAATAAAAACTCATATTTTCCTAGACTAGCAGTTTAAAGTGAGTAATCAAAGCCCAATTAAAAGAAAATCCCACAAATGGTCTTATTACAAACCAGAAATCCAAAATAAAAAATACGAGTAAGTAATTTAACGTAGCAGTAGGTGCAGTCGTGTGGCCATCTCCGAGTCCCTCGCAGCACCGATCCGCGTAACTTTGGGGACTACTTGTACAGTTAAAAACGGGGTAGGTTTACGAAAACTCATTGTGTAATCCCTTCCTAATATAAAACAGTCAGTCATATGAACAGTATTCAAAAGCAATCTGGGCTTGAGTCCATTACAGTAATAGTTGCGCCTAGCCCAAAACAGTGTCAGATGGGCCTAGCCCATATCAATAACAGTTGGGCCTTAGCCCATAATAGTATCAACATCAATTGGCCTTAGCCCACTACAGAATCAGAGGCCCAATATATGTGAGCCTAAACCAAATAAAGTAACAGAGTCAGTAACAGAAATGGTACAGTGCAATTATGCAACCCATCCCAATCCAGCCAACGCACCACCCTTACCAACCAACACACCATGTAGGGATAACATCGACCCACGCAACCAGCACACCAATATCGTAGTAAAGCTGCTAGAAATAGTAACGCAGTAGGGCTGAAAGTAATAGTATCGCAACAAAGCTGTCAGTAATGGCTAAGAGCCATAAATATGATAGCTATAAGCTTTAAACAGGATGGCATAAAGCCACTAGTAGCTGTAATATAATCAGCACAAAGCCATTAGTAGCTGTAGTATGATCAACACAGAGTCATCAATAAATATCACAGGCACATAGCCACTAGTAAATATGATTTGCGCAAAGCCATAAACAACATATCATAGAGCCATAACCAGATTAAACAGCACTAAGCCCTCCCTCGGTCCACAGTCGTCTCGTGCGACCCATGCGACCTTAACAGATCAATTCTGGATCCACAGTCGTCTCGTCTGACCCATGCGATCCTATCAGAACTTCTTCCGGATCAATGTCCCAACCCCATGCAATATGTCGTGTATGTCATGCACAGTCATCACACGTGTATGTAAAACGGCCATGCTCAGTAACAATCATTTAAACACATATTAAAAGCATATCAGTGGTACAACCACCTTCAAGTTAGTTAAAACACATTCATACAATCACAGTCAAATCGGTCAAATTCATAGTCTAAGTCAGTCATTTACCCACAAGGGCAAAACAGTCATTTTACCCTATAGAGGTATTTCATTAATTTTACACTACAAGGGTATTTTGGTAATTTTACAAATTAGGGTCTTAACGACCCAATAGATGGTCCACCGTCGCCTCAAGCAACTTAAGTAACCTAAACAAACATAACGGTGTAAGTGGGCCTAAAGCCCATTACTCGGCCCAAGTGGGCCCACACATTCGTGTGGCCCATTTAGCCTAGAAACAGCCACAGCTATGCGAACATCACAGTCCAAACAACACTTACCACATCACATACATTAATCCATATGGGGCCCACGAGCCCATTGGGCCCACACGACCCATTTAGCCCAATGAGGCCCAGAACAGCCTTAGACCACGAGAGCGCTCGTGGTGGCCTCTATAGTCTAACGCCGATATCTATGGGCTCGGTTCACCATATGTGCGATCGCTCGCTCGTGTGGCATCATATGCCATAATTTCGGCTTTTTAGCATTTTGCCGATATACAGCAGGATGGCACAAAGCTATTAGTAGCTATAGTATGATCGACACAGAGTCATCAATAAATATGACAGGCACATAGCCACTGGTAAATACGATTTTCACAAAGCCATAATCAACAAAGCACAGAGCCATAACCAGATTAAGCAGTACTAAGCCGTCCATCGGTCCACAGTTCTCTCGTGCGACCCATGCGACCTTAACAGATCAATTCTGGAACCACAGTCGTCTCGTGCAACCCGTGCGATCCTATCAAAACTTCCTCTGTATCAATATCTCAACCCCATGCAATATGTCGTGTATGTCATGCTCAGTCATCACACATGTATGTAAAAGGGTCATGCTCAGTAACAATCATTTGAGCATATATTAAAAGCATATCAGTCGTACAACCACCATCAAGTCAGTTAAAACATAGTCATACGATCACATTCAAATCGGTCAAATTCATAGTCTAAGTCGGTCATTTACCCATAAGGGCAAAACAGTCATTTTACCCTACAAGGGATTTCGATAATTTTACACTACAAGGGCATTTTGGTAATTTTACAAATCGGGGTCTTAACAACCCAACAGATGGTCCACCATCGCCTCGAGTGACTTAAGTAACCTAAACAAACATAACGGTGTAAGTGGGCCTAAGGCCCATTACTCGACCCAAGTGGGCCCACACACTCGTGTGGCCCATTTAGCCCAGAAACAGCCACAGCTATGCGAACATCACAGTCCAAACAACACTTACCACATCACATACATTTATCTGTGTGGGGTCCACGAGCCTATTAGGCCTACACGACCCATTTAGCCCAACAAGGCCCAGAACAGCCCAAGACCACGAGAGCGCTTGAGGTGGCCTCTACAGTCTAACGTCCATGTCCATGGGCTCGGTTCACCACACGTGTGATCTCTTACTCGTGTGGCATCATACGCTATAATTTCGACTATTCGGCATTTTGCCGATCTACAGTCATAGCAGTGTAAACAACACATACTTTCGACTTTTTAATGATTATTGAAAACTACATACACATACACAAACTTTTGCTTTTCCGCCGATCATCAAACATAGCATACGGTTACACACCTAATTATAAAAGTGAACTGTGCTCAAAGTAACCTTGTACCTAAATTAAACTAATAATATCCGGTTAGAAACTTAACTCATAACACTAACAAAATCTAACAGAATTCCAAAATGTGATGCCCTTACCAACAACAAAAGTGATCACCTCTTTAGTTCACAAACAATGCACCAATCACCCATGGCCACAACCTACACAAAAACCCCCTTCTTCTTTAGATTCACACCAGACATACGATATCATTACAACAAGAACCTTATACCCCATTCTCTACCACTTACCAGACCATAGAACCAAATACTAATAAAAGGAGTAGCGTACACGAGTCGAGAATCAGTTTAATCTGAAAAGTATATAAAAATAATATAGTTGGCGTGAAAAGGAGAAACAAAAGATAATAACCAGAGAAGGGAGAAACCTAAAAGAGGAAAGAAAGTGCAATTCGGATACTCACCTATGAGTATTCAATAAATGAAACAATTGGATGTGAATCAGAGAAGTGCAGAGAGATAAGATGGTAGATGTTCAGCCGATTGTTTAGAATCAATTGCAGAAGCCGAAAGTAAGAAAGAGAAAAAAGAATAGTCGTTTGACAAAAATCGAAGGAAATGACAAAAAGAAAAATCGAAGGAAATGACAAAAAGGAAGAAGAAAATGGTATCTAACAAGAACTTAAAAGAAAAGATATTACAACTAGAGGGCTAACCGAAAGGGGAAGTATGGATGAACAAATGCCGAAGTCAAAAATAGAAAAAGAAGCAGAATAGAATTGATCGTCATACTCAAAAGAATAGATGAATGAGTTATGAAAACAAGTCAAAATGTATTCAGCCACTCAAGGAAAGTATACGGCTAAGATGTCTCAGAGGAAAAAAAAACCAAAAAAAAATGATCACCAAAAGTCGAAAATGAAAGGCACCCTCCCCAGTCGAATTTTTGAGTACTTCCCAAGCAAATTCGTCACAGTCTTACCTCACTTCAAACTCCCCTTTTTCCTCCTAAAATCCCTCCATGATTTCCTCCCCAATCTTCTCCTTGATTTTCTCCATAATCTATTCCTTGACCAGTTCAAATTCCAACCACCCTTGCAGTGTTTTATTCAAACTCCACCACTCACACAGCAAAGGAGTAAAATAAATATTCCTTTATGCATAGAGTGACTCGAACTCAAGCTCCCTTGCCACCTTAATGACGCCACAACCATTGGACTACAAGCTCATCTTGTGTCACATTTTAATCTGAATTATTTAAAAGGGTTAATTCCAAGTACCAAGGGTTTTATTATCTTAAATAAAAAATTCAGCTAAAGCCCAAGTTGAACCCAGGACTTCTCCAACACTCCCAAATATGCCCAAATACTCAGCCACTAAAGCCAACATGCAATTTGTGATATTTCTTGCACACATAAACTTTTATGTGCTCCCAAGCTCAAGGCCTATTCCTTCTAGGCCCAAATTCGAGGCGTCACAGCTTGTTCACACGGGCATGTGACCCTTTAATGTTGAAAAACTTTTTTAGGTTTCTCAAAGTTTGCAAATGTTATCAGTTTAGTCCTGAACAACTTCTAAGCATGTTTTAAGGTCTCGTAAGATCTTATAAGGGACAGTATGACTGAGATGAATTGATTTTTATTATGATTGCATAAATGTATATTAATGATGTGTATTATTCAGTAATGCTTCGTAACCCTATTTTGGTGAAGGATATGTGTTAGGGATGTTACATAAAAGTACTTGGAGTGTTAAAATTTATATTTTTAAATTCTTAATGAGTCTATTTTCAAGAGAAATAAACAGGAACATCATTCGAATCTTGTTCTAAGAGGTACTTAATTTTTAGTGAGGAAAGGTCGAAACTGTCCAACAGCAGAATAGGGATGAATTTGAAGAATTAACTATAATTATTGGCTAAACCATAAAATATGAAAATTTAATGGTAGGAAGATATTTGAGTCTAGTTTCGAAAAAATCAAGCAGATCTTAATTTAGAATTCTGTAGCTTAAGATATAAATAATTTAGTGACTATGACTCAAGTGGACAGTTTTGTTATAAATAGTAAATAATTGTTTTGATATGTTTAAGCCTTGATTATGGTTGTGTTGATAGCTTAATTTTGCAATGTTAAGTTCCATTGAAAGTGTGCATATCAGTGTGCAAGTGAGAGTGGCAAATGGCTTGGTAAATATCCATTTTCTTGGCCATACGGGCAGAGACATGGCCATGTGTCTCAGTCGTATAAAGGACACGGCCCCGGGACACTGCTGTGTGACTTGTCCGTGTGACCCCAAATTGTGTATGATGTGATAAACAGAGAGTTGCACTGGGTGAGGACACGGGTGTGTGTGACCACACGACCTACCCACATGGGCATCTATCCAATAATATTAAAATACCTACCATGGTATTCTGTATTAAAGGTCATTAAGATCTCTTGATCTTACAAGTGTTTATTCTTTTTTCAGGTGATGTTGTATGATTGAGTGTGCTAGGAGAGTCAAGCCAGGAACGCACCAAAGAAACGACCAATTGGGGTACTATGCATATAAGGAATGTCTTAGAAGTAAGGCGTATAGCTCTATACGCCATGAGAGTGTAACACCCCTTACCCGTACCCGAGGCTGGGATAAGGTACGAGGCGTTACCGGACAAACATACAAACATTAAACTAAAATACGGGCCATAAAATTTCATTCATATTTCAAAACGTTCATTCACTTACACATAGTCCCTTATTTGAGTCTACGAAGCCCAAAACATACTTTAGAAAGGGTTCGGGACTAAACTGAGAACTTACAAAAATCTTGGAAATTTCATGCTTTAAGGCTCTACACGCCCGTGTCCCAAAGTTGTGTTCTATACACGGCTGAGACACATGGTCGTGTCTCTACCTGTGTGGAATATTCCTAGGCTATTTTCCAAGCTTTGGTCAACCTTAATCTCTTACACACTTATACAAAATCAAAAGCATATAACATGGTATTCATTTAATGATTAAATATTCTCAATTAAACCACAAACATAGCATTTGTATGTCATCATACATGTGTATCTCATACTCATTTTACCTTGTTTATTATAGTACCACTTATACATTTATACCAAGATTATCATCTTACCAAATATCTTCAGCTTAATCATCAAGCATTCATATTTAAAACTAGATCATATCTTTATAAAATACCACAATTCAGATCATAAAATAACATGTTTTCTGAAACATTTCAATTCAACTCCATACCCAACAAGCATTACATTGAGACTAGTCATATATATATATACAAGTCATGATACATATCATTCTCTTTCTGTTTTCTTATAAACACATATCATTTATTTCATTATATCAATATTTCATATACCATAGTTTCCATGTATTCCACATATATTTATTTTCCTCCTCCTTCTCTCCATTCCACATTCTTAATGTATATAGCATTCTTGTAAGTACGATTTCACAATTTACTAATAAATGCTCACATCAAACTGTCCACACGAGTCATAGTCACTTACTTATTTATAATTCGAGCTACAGAGCTCCAAATTAAGATCCGTAAATTTCCCCTGAAACTAGACTCACATATATTTCCACTATAAAATTTTCATAATTTTTGGTTTATCCAATTAGTACAGTTTATTCATTAAAATTTCCTCTATTTTACATTCTGACAGTTCTGACCTCTCTTCACTAAAAATTAATTATCTCACAATACAGAAATCGGATAATGTTCTTGTTGATTTATATTGAAAATAGACTCATTAGGGATTTTAAAAATATAATTTTAAGCCTCTAATTATTTTTATCCAAATTTTTGTGATTTTCCAAAGTCAGAACAGGGGATCACATAATCATTCTGAACCAGTCTCAAAAAAACATAAATATCTCAAAATATAGAACTTATTTTCTTTCTTTGTTTTTTTTATATGATAATATACTCATTAATATTTAATTTGATATCTCATTCAGTCTCTGATTCAATTTCTACTATTTTTTGTGATTTTTCAAAATCACATTACTGCAACTGTCCAAAACAGTTTTATTGCTAATTCACTCTTTCACACTTTCTTTGTATTAACCTCATTTTAACATACATATCACAAATCATTTTCACCACATTTCATACATCACAAGTATAGGCCCATGATCACAAGGTCACCATAAAATCATCCTCATGTATAACTTACTTGTTTATAACCTTACCACATCCTGGTCACTTAATGAACACATCATTCACATAACCAAGTTCATACACTTATTCATCACAAAACTCACAAAGCAATACATAGAGAGTCTCCCGTTGAACACTTCGGATCAATCCTCGATACTTGGTGGTTTCAGCACATAGCTCCACCCATCATAGAGTTCGGCTCTCTTGTACACATGGTGAACACTCAGTACCACCCATGTGACCTAGCCAATTTATCTCGTAGCTCTCTTGTCTACATGGTGTCCTTCACCTGGAGCCACGCATGCGACCTAGCTACATATATCCCGTAGCTCTCTTGTCTACATGGTGTACACATAGTATCACCCATGCGACCTAGCTACATCATAATGTCTTGTAGCTCTCTTTACACATGATGTGCACTCAACACCATACATGTGACCTAGCTACATACTATCTCAGATCATCCAATCTTTCCAGAAGGTTCAACCGGATTTCTCTCTTTTCCAACAATTTCACCAATCAAGTAATTATCCACAAACATATTTCCAATATTATTATAAAATATCATAATACAAGTAATATTGATGTATTACTTACATATAAACATACATCTCATTTAATATCAAGGCAATAACATTAAATTACACATTGCCTTATTAAAAATCATATGAACTTACAATTTCCCATAATATCCATAATCATAGAAATCATATTTATGTATGATAATTCAATGCACTTCATGTACCATAGACATATTTTTAAATCAATTCATAAACTTGGCACCATAATCATTTAATTTAACATAATTCAATTAATTCACTAAATTTAACTTTCAAATATAAATTACAGCATTATTGTTTGTATTATTATCATACCAACTTACATACTTTCAACACCTCGAAAATTATAATAAATATATCAATTTTACATTGAAACATGCATAAATTAATGCTTATTATACATATGAACTTACCTCGATACTAAAACGATCATTTTACCAACTTTCCCAAATTTTTATTTTTCTCTCATTCTAGGTTCAAATCTCATTTTCCAGGATCTAAAACATCATATTTTACTTATTTAATTAATGTACTATTCAAAACAGTCCTTAACTCAAACTTTGACAAAATTACAATTTTGCCCCTAAACTTTTGCATATTTACACTTTTTCCCCTAGGCTCAGGAATTAAACTTCATCCCTTATTCTTATGTTTTATGACATGCTGATCACTTTTCCCTTCTATGGAAACATCAAATTCTCACTCTAACATATACATATGACTATTAGGTATTTTTACCGATTAAGCCCTTTTACTCGTTTTCACTGAAAACCGAGTAGCACAAGTTGTCTAACATAATTTAAAACCTCATATTCTATCATAAAACAGCAAAATAAACACATTTCACCTATGGGTATTTTTCCAAATATGAACCCTAGCTTAAATTATTGCTAGAATAAGCTTAATCAAATTACCGGGATTCCAAAAACGTAAAGAACTTGAAAAACGGGGTTAGAACGGACTTACTATTGAGCTTGGAAAGATTGAAAACCCTAGCCATGGTTTCCCCCATGCTAGCTTCAGCCTCCATGAAAAAGATGAGTAAATGTTGGCTTTATTTTCCCTTTTTATTTCTTTTAATTACCAAATGACCAAAATGCCCTTCCTTACTAAACTTTCAAAAATTCCATCCATTTTCAAAAATTCCATCCATGTCCAATTTTTGTCCATCACTTAGAAATTGGTCAAATTCTATTTAAGACCTCCTAATTAATATTTCAAAGCAATTTCATACTAGAAACTTTTAGAATGCAAGTTTTGCAACTTATTCAATTTAGTCCCTAACTTCAAATTGAGCACTTTATGCATAGAATTTCTTCACGAAATTTTCACACAATCATGCAATCATATCATAGACCTCAAAATAATCATAAAATAATTATTTTTATCTCAGATTTTGTGGTCCTGAAACCTCTGTTCCAACTAGACCCAATTTTGGGCTATTACAGAGAGTCTATTAATAACAAAATGTCATGATGTAACGTTTTAAATGACCTTTAGAGGTTTGATGTACTTTTGGATACTATTCTTTATATCTTATGTAATTAAATAAAATAGAAGGTAATATCTTGGGAAATATTTATTCATAGCATTAAAGTTTATGCTAAATGTTTGTATATGGTAACATCTGATTATGGATCTAATTATTCGATTTGGGTAGAGGGTGTTACAACGATTCCTCTTGCTGCCACTGCTGCAATGGTTGGTACCTTTGCGATGAATTTGCTTTATTCTAATCATTTTGGGGAAAGATGAAGGAAATAAAAAGGGATTTAAGAAATTACCTGGGAATCGTGCTGAGAAATGATCTAGGGAAAAGAAGAGGAACTCAGATGAGGAAATAAAGAAGACTCAGATAGCAAGTACGGATTTAGGAAGAGGCTTAGTTAGTAAGGAGTTGAGGAGTGATTTAAGATGAATAGCCTCTTTTCCCAACATCTTGGTTTAAATAGTGAAACGTCTAAGGGAAGTTGAGAGATTTGAAGCAAACGATTTGGATTTTGGAATCCCTAGATGACACCTATTAAGCCAGAGAGGGTTTTTCTTAAACCCTTCAATAAAAAAAAGTGAAAGTGTCCGCCAAAGCTCATTGTTTATCAAGTACCCGTCATATGGCCCATGTTGACCTTGGAAATGACTATTAGTGCTTTGTTGAGAAATGATTGGTCGATGGTGTAAGTAAACATCTGCTCGAATTTTAGGACCTCACCAAGCAATTTAAAAAATTTAAGTAGCCAAATTTTGATTACTTGGATCTCAATTCTAGTTCGATTAGGATGGAATTGGCTGGTTCCAAATTAGGAGACAAAATGATTAAGAATGGATGGTGGGGATGGCTAGTGAGGACTGTGCCTAAGGAGTGTATATATATAAGGCTTGAGTGGAAGTAGGATTTTCTAAATTCTATTGAAAAACATTTCTCCTCTCCATAGCACCATCTTCTTCAGTCTTCTTGAATAAGAAATGAGGATACGGGTGAAAGAAGCTCTACATGTAGCAGCAAAGGCGTGAGTATAAGGTGGGTAATAAAGAATAGAGGAACTAATAAGTTTCCTAATCTTCCTCTGTGTTTAGGAACTAAAGAAAGAAGTATAACAAGACTATCAAAGCTTTTGTAGAATTTAAGATTTTGAGTGTCTAAGAATTTACCACCATTTGGTTTAATTAAACATGGTTGTCATGATCAGCTACCACGACAAAGGAGGTTTTGACATTCGAACAAGCTAAGCTGTTAAGAATAAGAAAGCAATATGAGTTTCTATACCCCTTTTCTAGGATGTTGTGTGGATAGCATGAAGATGCATTAATTCCAAAATGAGTTCTATGGTGATGCATGACCTCTGTTACAAAATAATGTTTTTCTACTAAATGATAAGTGAGTTATAAGTATCTACCAATAAGATGTTATGCATTTCTCTGTATTGTATGTTTGTTTATAGTAAGACATAAGAAGGGGATTAGTGGAGGGTTTACACGAAGTTAGGATAGGAGAAATGGGTGATTTTGTAACGCCCCTTACCCGTATTCTAAGCTGGAACAGGGTACGAGGCATTACTGGACTTCTACACAAGCAATCCAACAAAACCGAGACTTAAGTTTCCATCCAAATTTAAAACCTTTCATATCCAATCATATCGTCCCTATAACGAGCCCATGAGGCCCAAAACATGCATTGGAAGCGGTTTGGGACTAAACCGAGAACTTTTGAAATTTTCACAACACTTAGAAAATTTTTCATGTTTTAAGAGACACACTCCCGGGTCTCTGCATGTGTCCTCAATTTTAAGCATTCTGTTTTGCAACAATTAAGGTGCAGGGTACACACGGCCAGAGCACACGCCCATAGGGCAAGCCGTGTGTCACACAGGGCCTAAACATAGGCCCGTGTGTCTACCTGTGTGGACAAAAACAAGGCTATTTACCAAGCCATTTTGTCACCCTTCTATGCGCACACCTACACAACAAAACAGAATGTCAATCCAAGCAATTATATTCAACCAATTCAGCCAAAAACAAAACATCCACACATCATTCACATGCCACCATTTATCACATACAAACATTTCATACTAATCAACTTAAACCATGTAAATTTCCACATCCATGAAAACATCATCATATGCATATATATACGCTTAATCCAATATTAGCCAATACCGTATGGCCATTTACAAATTGAATTATCAACCAATATAGGCCAACACATTAGGCCAATTCAATTATGACACATAACAAAATAACCATGTCCCTGTACAAGGCATAACTCAAAATGTCAAATTCATTGGTATCCAAAATAATATGTTGATAGTGTGGTGGAGTCTTCGAATATCCCTGAATTCGAGCTAGCTTGGTGACACTATAAAACAAGGGAAAAGAAAGAGGAGTAAGCTTTAAAGCTTAGTAAGTTCCCATGCAAATAATAAGCATCATAAACACACATTTAACATACATTTAACATGATAATAATTAGCATAAATGTGATTAAGATCTTATAATCATAACTTACTCAATCATAACCTTACCGAGGGTTCATCACATAATGAGCTCATTTCATTTGAGTTCTACATACATACTTGAGTTATCTTGAATTGGATTTACACACAATTCATCTTTGACATACTCGTTAAATTACCCGTTGAACCACTTGGAATACTAAAGGATACTCGGGAGTCCCGTACACACGGTACCATACCAATGCCTTATCCAAGATATGGTCTTACATGTAATCTCATATCGATGCCAATAACTTAGCTATGGTCTTACACGAAATCTCATATCGACGCCATATGCCAGATATAGTCTTACACAAAATCTCATATGATGTCGTATCCCAGATATGGTCTTACACGTAATCTTAGTAATCCTAATGTCATGACATTTGTATCCTATCTATTCCTAAGGCTCAACTGAGGTTTCACGCTTGTCGTAACTTTTTCGAATATGCTCAATGGTCAATCATAATTCATACAATATTAAAGCATTTGAAACACAATTAAAACGATGCATTATTTTCATAAGAACTTACCACGGTACAAAATAGTAGAAATAGGACCTACTCGTCAAACACCTTGTTTTTGCCTCGATTTAGGTCCGAACGTCGTTTCTCTTGATCTATAATAGTAAATTTAACCCATTTATTAATCGCATTACCCAATTCAGTTCAAAAATCAAATTATGGTAAAATTACATTTTTACCCCTAAACTTTGACATTTTTACACTTTGGTCCCAACCCAAGCCTAGCCGAATACTAATGGAGCTCATAATAGCCCACATTTTTCATTTAATCACACTTTTACTACCCATTTTGTTACTTTTTACAAATAGGTTCTTTTTGACATTTTCATCAAAAATCACCTAGCGAAAGTTGTTTATCTTACATCTAACATACATTTTCTACCATTAGACATCAAAATGCACAAATATTCTTCATGGGTAAAATTTTAGACTTTGCTTTTCTTTCAAATTAGTCCTTGAAATAGCTAGATTAAGTTACAAGGATCTCAAAAACATAAAAATCATTAAAAACAGGGCTAGAACGAACTTACAATCGAGCTTGGAAGATGAATAAACCCTAGCTATGGTTCCTCCTAAGAATTGCAGCCATAGGAAGAAGATGGACAAAATTTGGCTTTTAATTTGATTTTTAATTCATTTATTAGCCAAATAATAAAAATGCCCCTAACTTAAAACATAAAATTTCTCCTACCTCATGTCTATTTTTGTCCAACTTAAAGTAAAAATGGTATAATTAACATCTAAGGACCTTCTATTTAAAATTTCATAACAATTAGGCACCTCTAGCTTGTAAAACTCAACTTTTTTACTTTTTACGATTTAGTCCTTTTTGCTAAACTCAAACGTCAAAATTTTTGAACGAAATTTTCACGAAATCATTCTGTAAAAATGTAGACCATGAAAATTTAATAAAAACAAGTTTTTTACGTCGAATTTGTGGTCCCGAAACCACTATTTCGACTAGGCCCAAAATCGTGTTGTAACAACTGTCCCCCCTTTAGGGATTTTCTTCCCCGAAAATCTTACCAGAAAATAAGTTTGGGTACTGTTTTCTCATAGCCTCCTTGGGTTCCCACGTAGCCTCTTTGACCCCATGTCATTGCCATAAAACTTTCACTAGGGTTATACTCTTATTTCTCAACGGTTAAACTTCTCGAGCTAAAATCTTGATCGGTTCTTCACCATACATCATATTCGGTCAAATCTCAATCTTTGTTGGAGAAATCACATGTGTGGGATTAGAACGATATTATGGCAACATCGACACATGAAACACATTATGAATCCTTTCCAACTCTGTCGGTAAAGCTAACCGATAAGCCACTGGCCCTATTCTTTCAATAACCTCATATTGCCCAATAAAGCGTGGACTCAACATGCCATTATGGCCAAATCTCAGAATCTTCTTCCACAGAGATACTTTCAAAAATAATTTATCACCAACCTGAAACTCAATCTCTTTTTTTTTTTTTCAAATTTGCATATGACTTTTGTCGATTTGAAGCTGCTTTCAAGCAATCCTGGATTACCTTTACCTTTACCTTTTCTTCGATATCTCTGACCAATTCAACCTCATGAATATGTTTCTCACTAACCTCTGTCCAATACAAAGGTGTTCAACACTTGAGGCCATACAATGCCTCATAAGGTGCCATCTTTATACTCGACTAAAAGCTGTTGTTATAGGAAAATTCAACCGATGGCAGATATTTTTCCCAACTACCCTCAAATTCTAGAACACCACATCGGAGCATATCTTCAAGTACCTGAATCATTCTTTCAAACTGACCGTCGATTTATGGATGAAATGCATACTAAATTTCAGCTTCGTACCCAAAGCTTCTTGCAACTTCTTCTAAAATCTCGAAGTGAACCTCGAATCTCTATCTCAAATAATGGAAATAGGCACTCTGTACAATCTTACAATCTCCGAAATGTACAATTCGGCTAACTTATCAAGTGAGTAGTCAGTACGTACCGGAATAAAATGAGTCGATTTTGTTAATCTATCAACAACAACCCAGTCGGCATGTTTCTTTTTCAGAGTCAAAGGCAACCTAGTTACGAAGTCCATAGTAATCCTATCCCGCTTTCACTCAGGTACCATCACTGGTTGAAGTAAAATTGAAGGCACTTGGTGTTCAGCTTTCACTTGTTGACAAATCAAACACCTCGAAACAAACTCTGAAATATCTCATTTCATACCTGACCACCAATACAATTTTTTCAAATCATTATACATTTTTGTACTACCCGGATGCACAGATAAACAACTGTTATGTGCTTCATGAAGAATTTTCTAAATAAGTTCATCATTTTTTGGTACACAAATTCTGCCTCAGAAGATCAAACAATCATCGGATTCGATATGAAAATCTAAACCACTACCCGATTCACAATGAATTCTTTTGGCTTGCAAATCACTGTCACATTTCTAAGCTTCACTAATTTGTTGAAGAAATAACGGTCTAGCTCTCAACTCAGCTAGGATCGAACCATTATCGGACAAAGTCAACCGTGTATTCATCGTTCTAAAAGCGAACAAAGTCTTTCTACTCAACGCATCTGCAACTACATTTGCCTTATCCGGGTGATAATCAATTACTAGATCATAATCCTTCAGTAACTGGAGCCATCTTCGTTGCCGAAAGTTCAAATCTTTCTGAGTCATCAAGTATTTTAAACTCTTATGATCAGAAAAGACATGACATTTCTCACCGTACAAATGATGTCTCCAAAATTTTAAAGCGAACACAATGGTAGCTAATTCCAAATCATGCATCAGATAATTCTTCTCGTGCGGTTTCAACTGTCTCGAAGCATAAGCTATCACTTTGCCCTCTTGCATCAACACACATCCTAATCCATTCAGTTACGCATCACTATAAATCACAAACTCTTTTCTAGGCTCAGGTTGCACTAAAATCGGCACCTCAGTCAATATTGCTTTTAACTTCTCAAAACTTGCTGACATTTTTCAGACCATTCAAACTTAACATTTTTTTGCTAAAACTTAGTCATAGGAGTAGCAATCATCGAAAACCTTTTGACAAAATGTCGGTAATAATCGGCTAAGCCCAAAAAGCTTTTAACTTCAGATACATTCCTCGGTGGTTTCCAATCAACTATAGCCAAAATCTTACTTGGATCAACCCGGATACCATCACTGGAAACAATATGTCCCAAAAATCTAAATTCTCAGAGCTAAAACTCACTTTCACTAAATTTAGCAAACAACTGCTTATCTCTCAAAGTCTGTAATACTATTCTTAAGTGGTCGACATGCTCGGACTCTTCTTGAGAATAAATCAGAATATCATCGATGAACATAACCACAAACTTATCTAAATATGGTCGGAAGTGTAACATCCCTAACCCGTATCCGTCACTGGACTAGGGTTAAAGGCATTACCGGACAATTTAGAACATTTAACATTCATTTCATAAACATTATAGCATCAGAGATCAAACATTAATGTAGAGTCCCTTATATGGGTCATCGAGACCTTAAACTTGCATT
The DNA here is from genome assembly GCF_025698485.1 of Gossypium arboreum. NCBI lineage: Eukaryota > Viridiplantae > Streptophyta > Magnoliopsida > Malvales > Malvaceae > Gossypium > Gossypium arboreum. Next base: position 78,345,350 of record NC_069077.1, on the reverse strand, counting down.
ATAAAGGGGTCGGGACTAAACCGAACACATACAAATTTTTTTCCAAAACTTAAACATTTTTCAAACAAGTACAGGCCACACGCCCGTGTGAACAGGCCGTGTGCCTCACACGACATTAGACACGCCCATGTGTCTAGGTCGTGTCCAAAAAGGGCATACATACTGTCTTATTCACACGACCACAAGACACACCCGTGTGTCTTGGCCGTGGTCGACATTGACATGGGTCACACGGCTAGGCACACGCCCGTGTGCCTTGGCCGTGGTCGAGCCTGACTTACAAATGTAGGGTACCCCAAAGGACACACGATCGTGCAACATGACCGTGTGTCACACATGCCCGTGTCTCTACCTATGTGGACAAAAATAGGCCATTTGAATAGCCAATTTGCCACCTCATTTGGGTCAAACCTACAAGCACCAAACCAAGCATATTTCCAACACAATTTCAGCCAATTTCCATTCTCAACTCATCAACCAAATCATACTAAATCTAAACTAAAATCATACCAAAACATATGTTCCATAAATTCCAAATATACAAACACATCACATGCCAAAACATTATCAAATTGACCATTTACTTTGGCCAACCAAATGCACATCATAATGGCATATTTACATCGTATAACATATATCAATATCAACCATAAGTTTTAACTCAAACTAGCCATATCACATGGCATATTACATACACTACAAAACATATCTAAATACCCCTAGCCTATACATGCCATATACCATATATACAACTCTCAAAATGGTACCAAAATAGATGTCCGATAGTGTGAGTGAGTCGTTAATGATTCCCGAATCCGAGCTAGTTTTATAACACTGTAAGATAGAGAACATTTCACACAATAAGCTTACAGCTTAGTAAGTTCGTGGTACAATACATTTAACTTAACATTTAAAAGCTATAAGACATATTAGCTAACACATAGTTCAATTCATATCACTACTCAACCTCATTCATTACCATTTCTCATGTCATACTTTTTTCTTAGTTCTCATATCCTTGCACATAACTCATACACAGTATTATCGACCACATAAGTTCATCTATCTCATACACCATATTGTTAACCATAGATATTCATTACATAGCTGCACAAACTCATACTTAACTATTATTACACTATCACTTCAATGCTCGATACACTAATTCGTTAGATCATCTTTCCACGAACAAGAAAATCACACACTTAATACCAATAATCTAGCCGAAGCTATAAAATATCGCACACTTAGTGCCATCATATTACACCGAAACTATCTCAATATTGCACACTTAGTGCCACATATAACCAAAGTTATTCCAAGTCGCACACTTAGTGCTATTTATAGCCGAATATATTTCGAATCGTACACTTAGTGCCAAACATAGTCTATTTATCATCGTACTCACACCATAGTCAAATATATACAATTTAAGCATTACCAAAGCACTAAAATATAAATTGTAACATAATTTATCTCGTACAAACTTACCTCGTACTCGGTATTGTCGATTCAGATTGTCTACTCTATAACCTTTGACTTTCCTCGGTCTAAGTCCTAATTCCTCTTTTATTTATCTATATGTATTCAGAATTAACCCTTTTATTCAATAAGTCATTCAATTTGATCCAATACATATATTTAGGGCATTTTGTAATTTAGCCCTCACATTTTCACATTTTAACATTTTAGCCCCTATTTCATAAAATCACAAAATACACAAAATTCCTCAAAACTATGTATTAGATGAATCTTCCTATGGTCCTTATCAAGCCCTACTTTTCATTTATTTCACATTTCAACCCCTCAATTTACACTTTTCTCAATTTAATCCCTAATATGCAATTTTAGTCAAAATTACTTTACAAAACATGCATATCAAATACTAAGCTTTCATATTCTACCAATTAACATTACAAAACTCATGGATTCATCAATGGCATAACTCAAAATATTCATTAAAATCAGAAATTCAAGTATGGGCTTTGTAGTATACAAAGTAACGATTACAAAAACATAAAAATTATCAAAAACCGAACAAAAACACATACCTAATTTGCCAAGATGAGTGCCAAAACTTAAAGCTCTTCAAACTTAGGTTTTCTTTCCTATTTTCGGTGGATGAACACTAAAATGATGGATGAAATATGTTTGTTTTATTTTATTTCATCATAATGCACTAATTACCCTTTTACCCTTGTAATAAAACATTAATATTCCATCAACTAATGTCCATTAATGTCATTTAATCAAAACCATGGTCAAATAACCACATAAGGACCTCAAAATTATAAATCCAAATGCAATAGGCACTTTTAACATATAACAGGCAACTTTTACATTTTACGCGATTAGGTCCTTTTTATTAAATCGGAACACAAACGATTAAATTTTAATACGAAACTTTCACACATGCTAATTCGCACATCATAAGCACAAAAAATAATATTTAAATATTTTTCTGACTCAGATTTGTAGTCCCAAAGCCACTGTTCTGACTAGGGTCTAAACCAGACTATTACAGGAAGATTCTATTTATCAAGTCCATAAAAACAGCAGGTGCATTAGTTAGTCTGAAAAGGCATGACAAGAAATTCATAGTGCCCATACCTTGTCCTAAAAGCAATTTTCAGCATGTCTGCCTCTTTAACTCTTAACTGATTGTAGCCAGATCTTAAATCGATCTTTGAGAATACCGTTGCTCCTCTCAACCGATCGAACAAGTCATCAATCCTCGATAAAGGATACTTGTTCTTTATAGTCACCTTGTTGAGCTAATGGTAATTGATACAAAGCCTCATGATCCGTCTTTCTTCTTTGCGAATAATACGGGAGCACCTCAGGGAGAAAAAAATCAATTTCGTAAAACCCTTATTTGTCAACTCTTGCAACTGAACTTTCAATTCTTTCAATTCAGTTGGGGCCATTCTATATGGAGCAATAGATATCAGCGAGGTCCCTGGTACTAAATCAATACCAAACTCGACTTCTCTAACTAGTGGTAACCCAAGCAACTTTTCTGGAAACATATTCGGATATCCACAAACTATCAGCACTGACTCAATTTTCAATTCAGACACTTTTGTATTCAACACATAGGCAAGATAAGCTTCACAACTTTTTCTTACATATTTTTGGGCAGACATTAAAGAAATCACAATAGGTAACTCCCTCGATTCATCTGAATCAATTCAAAGAGTTTCACCATTTTCACATTTCATTTCAATAATCTTTCTTTTACAGTTCAATACGACATCATGTAGTGTTAACCAATCCATACCCAAAATAACATTAAATTCACCAAATGGCAACAACATTAAATTAGCCGAAAAACAGTGACCTCGAATCATCAAGGGACAATTCTTGCAACCTCTATCGACTAACAGATGTTTGCTTAAAGAGTTTGACACTCTAATCACAAATTCAATAAACTCAACTGCAAGCTCTTACTAGCTACCAATTTCACACAAACATAAGAATAAGTCGATCTAGGGTCAATCAATGAAACTACATTAGTATTATACAGAGAAAAAGTACCAGTGATAACATCAGGAGATGTCGCTTCTTCACAAGAATGGATGGCTTAGGCTCTAGTAGGTGCTCAAGCTTCGAATCTCACAAGGGTATCTTTTGTCACACCTTTAGTACTAGCTCCATTTCCATTATTCCTCGGTGGCCTACCCCTATTAGTAATATTACTCGGCCTCGCAATCTGAAATTTTTCTTTCTCAGCCATTTCAGGGCAATCTCGAATAAAATGCTCTTGAGATCCACACTTGAAACAAGCTTGGTCGTTCATTCTACACTCACCAGGATAAGGTCTGCCACAAAGCTGACATTCAGGTCTGTTAGGCCTCACATTACCCACATTGCCATTGAAGTGGCTTGAGATTTAGAATCAGATTATTACTTCCCACGATCTCTGTGTGAATACCAAGCTGAAGCATTCGAATGGGAATACATTTCTTTAGACTTCTCTGATTGAGCTGGAAATGACTTACTCATAGGTTTTTTCCTCAAATCCCTAACTTCATGATCAGCTTTTCTCTTTTCTTTGTTCAACTCTTCGGCTTTACAGGCTTGCTCGACCAATACCATAAGTTCTTTTAGCTCTAGGATCGCAACTAACACACGAATGTCCTCATTCAATCCATCCTAAAATCTCTTGCACATGATAGCCTTGGTGGAAACACACTCTCGAGCATATTTACTAAGGCTGACAAATTCTCGCCCATATTCTATCACTGACATTCGACCTTGTTTCAGTTCAAGAAATTCCTTACGTTTCTGATCGATGAATCGCAGACTAATATATTTATTTCGAAACTCCTCTTGAAAGAACTCCCATGTAACCCTTTCTCTTGGTACCACTGATACTAGTGTATTCCACCAGTGATATCCATAATCTCTTGAAAGTGAGATGGCACACTTTAAACACACATCTAGTGTGCAAGACAGCTCATCAAATACTCTGATGGAGTTCTCGAGCCAAAACTTGGCTCTCTCGAGATCATCATCCGCACTAGCTCTAAAATCTTCAGCCCCATGCTTTCAGATCTTATCAACCGGTGGCTTATTCATTCTTACAAATTCTATACCTTGTAGAGCTATGGGAACCGATCGAGGAATAAGTGGGGTGGAGGAGGTTGGGCATTCAGGTTTGTTCGAACATACTCCGTATACCACTCATTCATCATGTGGAGAAAGGCTTCCCTAACCCCTTCTCCTTGACCAACCGTTGAGGGTCTACTATCAAACGGCGCTGCCTCTTGTGTAGGAGTCGGTGCATTACTTTCAATGTCATCAACCTCAACTCGATTAGAATCCATTTAAACATAATTCAAACTTATCAGGGGTCCTCACACTATCACAGTTCATTTATGGCATGTATAGCTAGACTATTACACACGCTAAGTTAGTCCAAAAATCAACTAAACCTAGCTCTGATACCATTAAATGTAACACCCCTTACCCGTATTCTAAGTCGGAACAAGGTACGAGGCATTACCAGACTTACACACAAGCAATCATACAAAATCGAGACGTAAATTTTTCATTAAAATTTAAAAATTTTCATATACAATCATATCCCCCTAGAATGAGCCTACAGGGCCCAAAACATGCATTGGAAGCGGTTCAAGACTAAACCGAGAACTTTAGAAAATTTCAAAACACTTATAAAATTTTTCATGTTTTTAGAGACACACGCCCGTGTGACTTGAGACACGCCCGTGTGGGCAAGCCGTATGGTCACACACGCCCGTATCCTTAACCTGTGTAACTCTCTGTTTGTCACCCGAGAGCAAATTGAAATCACACAGCCAAGTCACACGCCCGTGTGCTAGGCCGTGTGGTCGAATTAAAATTCAAGATTTTTCATAAAATAGGTGTAGACTTCACACGCTCATGGCACACACCCGTGCCTGATGCCCTATCATCCACACGCTGAGACACATGCCCGTGTGCTCAATTTTGAGCATTCTATTTTGCAAAAATTAAGGTGAAGGGGAAACACGACCGGAACACACACCTGTGGGGCAAGCCGTGTGTCATACACGGCCTAGACACACGCTCGTGTGTCTACCCATAAGGACAACAATAAGGCTATTTACCTAGCCATTTTGTCACCCTTCCATGCATACACCTACACAACAAAACATAACACCAATCCAAGCAATTATATTCAACCAATTCAGCCAAAAACAAGACATCCACACATCATTCACATGCCACCATTTATAACATACAAATATCACGTACTAATCAACTTCAACCATGCAAATTTCTGCATCCATGAAAACATCATCATATGCATATATATAAGCTTAAACTAATATTAGCCAATACTGTATGGCCATTTACAAATTGAATTATCAACCAAAATAGGCCAACACATTAGGCCAATTCAATTATGACACATAACAAAATATCCAATTCCTTGTACATGCCATAACTCAAAGTGTCAAATTCATTGGTACCCAAAATAATGAGTTGATAGTGTGGTGGAGTCTCCGACGATCCCCAAATCCGAGCTAGCTTGGTGACACTATAAGACAAGAGAAAATAAATAGGAGTAAGCTTTAAAGCTTAGTAAGTTCCCATGAAAATAATAGGCATCATAAACACACATTTAACATACATTTAACATGATGATAATTTGCATAAATGTGATTAAGATCTTATAATCATAACTTACTTAATCATAACCTTATCGAGGGTTCATCACATAACGAGCTCATTTCATTTGAGTTTTACGTACATACCTGAGTCATCTCGAATTGATTTACACACAATTCATCTTTGACATACTCGTTATATTACCCATTGAACCACTTGTAATACTAAAGGATACTTGGGAGTCCTGTGCACACGATACCATACCAATGTTATATCCCAGATATGGTCTTACATGTAATCTCACACTGATGCCAGTAGCGCAGCTATGGTCTTCCACGAAATCTCATATCGACGCCATATCTCAGATATGGTCTTACACGAAATCTCATATGATTCCATATCCCAAATATGGTCTTACACGTAGTCTTAGTAACCCTAATGTCATGACATTTGTATCCTATCTATTCCTAAGGTTCAATCGAGATTTCACGCTTGTCGTAACTTTGTCAAACACGCTCAATGGTCAATCATAATTCATACAATAGTAAAGCATTTAAAAAACAATTGAAACAATGTATTATTTACATAAGAACTTACCTCGGTACAAAATAGTAAAAATAGGACCTACTCGTAAAACACATTGCTTTTCCCTCGATCTAGGTCTGAACCTCATTTCTCTTGACCTATAATAGTAAACTTAAGTCATTTATTATTCACAATACTCAATTCAGTTCAAAATTCACATTATGGTAAAATTACATTTTTTCCCTAAACTTTGACATTTTTATACTTTGGTCCCTAGGCTCGTAAATTGAAATAGATTCAATTTCTTAATTACCCAAGCCTAACCAAAGACTAATGGTGCTCATAACAGCCCACATTTTTCAATTAATCAAAATTTTACTACCGATTTTGTGACTTTTTACAAATAGGTCCTTTTTGACATTTTCATCAAAAATCACCTAGCAAAAATTGTTTATCCTACATCTAACATACATTTTCTACCATTAGACAGCAAAATACCCAAATATTCTTCATGGGTAAAATTTATACTTTCATTTTCTTTCAAATTAGTCCTTGAAATAGCTAGGTTAGGTTACAAGGATCTCAAAAATATAAAAAAATCATTAAAAATAGGGCTAGAATGACTTACAATCGAGCTTGAAAGATGAACAAACCCTAGCTATGGTTCCCTCTTGAGAATTTTGGCCATGAGAAGAAGATGGACAAAATTTGGCTTTTAATTTGATTTTTAATTCATTTATTACCAAGTGACCAAAATGCCCCTAACTTAAAACATAAAATTTCTCTTATCTCATCTATATTTTTGTCCAACTTAAATTAAAATTGTCTAATTACCATCCAAGGACCTTCTATGTAAAATTTCATAACAATTTGACACCTCTAGCATGTAGAACTCAACTTTTGTACTTTTTACGATTTAGTCCTTTTTGCTAAATTGAGTACTCAAATGTCAAAATTTTCGAACGAAATTTTCACGAAATCATTCCATAAAATTGTAGACCATGAAAATGTAATAAAAACAAGTTTTTCTACGTCAGATTCGTTGTCCTGAAACCACTGTTTCTGCTAGGCCCAGAATCGGGCTATTACAACTCTTCCCTCCTTTAGGGATTTTTGTCCCCGAAAATCTTACCAGAAAATAGGTTTGGGTACTATTTTCTCATAGCCTCCTTGGGTTCCCATGTAGCCTCTTCAACCCCATGTCGTTGCCATAAACCTTTCACTAGGGCTATACTCTTATTTCTCAACTGTTTAACTTCTGAGCTAAAATCTTGGTCGGTTCTTCACCATACGTCATATCCGGTTGAATCTTAATCTCTGTTGGAGAAATCACATGTCAGGGATCAGAACGATATCATCATAACATTGACACATAAAACACATTATGCATCCTTTCCAACTCTGTCGGTAAAGTTAACCGATAAGCCACTAGCCTTATTCTTCCGATAACCTCATATGGCCCAATGAAACGTGGACTCAACTTGCCTTTACGGCCAAATCTAAGAATCTTCTTCCATGGAGATACTTGCAAAAATACTTTATCACCAACTTGAAACTCAATCTCTTTTCTTTTCAAATCCGCGTATGACTTTTGTTGATCTGAAGCTGCTTTCAAGCAATAACGAATTACCTTTACTTTTTCTTCGATTTCTTTGACCAATTCAACCCCATGAATCTATTTCTCACTAAACTCTATCCAATACAAAGGCGTTCGGCACTTGCGGCCATACAATGCCTCTTAAGGTGCCATCTTTATACTCGACTGAAAACTATTGTTATAGGCAAATTCGACCAATGGCAGATATTTTTCCCAACTGCCCTCGAATTCTAGAACACCACATCGTAGCATATCTTCAAGTACCTGAATCGTTCTTTCAGACTGGCCGTCGGTTTATGGATGAAATGTGGTACTAAAGTTCAGCTTTGGACCCAATACTTCATACCCAAAGCTTCTTGCAACTTCTTTCAAAATCTCGAAGTGAACCTCAGATCTCTATCTGAAATAATGGAAATAGGCACTCCATGCAATCTCACAATATCTGAAATATACAATTCAACTAACTTATCAAGTGAGTAGTCAGTACGTACAGGAATAAAATGAGCCGATTTTTTTAATCTATCAACAAGAACCCAGACGACATCTTTTTTTTAAGAGTCAAAGGCAACCCAGTTACGAATTCCATAGTAATCCTATCCCACTTCCATTGAGGTACCATCACTGGTTGAAGTAAACCCGAAGGCACTTGGTGTTCAGCTTTCAATTGTTGACAAATCAAACACCTTGAGACAAACTCTGAAATATCACATTTCATACCTGACCACCAATACAATTTCTTCAAATCCATTATACATGTTTGTACTACCCGGATGCACAGATAAACAACTGTTATGTGCTTCATGAAGAATTTTCTAAATAAGTTCATCATTTTTTGGTACACAAATTCTGCCTCAGAACATCAAACAATCATCGGATCTGATATGAAAATCTGAGTCACTACCCGATTCACAATGAACTTTTTTAGCTTGCAAATCACTGTCACATTTCTGAGCTTCACTAATTTGTTGAAGAAATAACGGTCTAGCTCTCAACCTAACTAGGATCAAACCATTATCGGACAAAGTCAACCGTGTATTCATCGCTCTCAAAGCAAACAAAATATTTCTACTCAACGCATCTGCGACTACATTTGCCTTACCCGGGTGGTAATCAATTACTAGCTCATAATCCTTTAGTAACTCGAGCCATCTCTATTGCCGCAAGTTCAACTCTTTCTGAGCCATCAAGTATTTTAAACTCTTATGATCAGAAAAGACATGACATTTCTCACCGTACAAATGATGTCTCTAAATTTTTAAAGTGAACACAATGGCGGCTAATTCCAAATCATGCATCGGATAATTCTTCTCGTGTGGTTTCAACTATCTCGAAGCATAAGCTATCACTTTGCCCTCTTGCATCAACACACATCCTAATCCATTCAGTGACGCATCACTATAAATCACAAACTACTTTCCTGGCTCAGGTTGCACTAAAATCGATGCCTCAATCAATAATGCTTTCAACTTCTCAGAACTTTGCTGACATTTTCCGAACCATTCAAACTTAACATCTTTTTGCAACAACTTGGTCATAGGAGTAGCAATCATCAAAAATCCTTTGACAAAACATCGGTAATAACCGACTAAGCCCAAAAAGCTTCTAACTTCAGATACATTTATAATAGCTCGATTTTAGCTAAATCAAAATAGTGATTTTGAAACCATAAATCCAAGGTCGAAAAATTATTTTAATATTATTTTTGGTGCTTACAGCATGTGATTATATATGTGTGAAAATTTTTGAGCTAATTTTATCGTTTAATAACTCAATTTGAGAAAAAGGACTAAATCGCGTAAAATGAAAAAAAGGCATTGTATATGTTAAATGTGTTTAATTAATATGAAACTTAAATATGTTAGTCCTTATGTGGTTATTTGACCTTTGTTTAATAGGAGAGACAAATATAGTCATCCATTATGTGATTTTTAATGATATAAGATAAGGTTAAAATGGTAATTGGTTAATTAATGTTATATTAAATAAAACAAAGTGAAATTATCATCATATTTAGTTCATCCTAGCCGAAATTAAAAGAGAAAGAAGATGAAAATGTGGTTTTAGGGTTCAGCCATTATTTTTCTTGATCAAGGTACGTTTTGAGCTTGGTTTTTGATGATTTCTATGTTTTTGTGATCGTTGCTTTGTGTTCTAGCTAGCCCATGTCTTAATTTTTGAATTTGTTGACAATTTTGTGAAGTGCCATTGATGAATGCTTGAGCTTTTTGATAGATGATGATGAAAATTGAATAATCGTTGATAGATTTTAATGTTTTGTAAAGTGATTTTTGACAAAAATGTCAAATAAGGATTAAATTGTGAAATTTGCAAATTGAAGGGTTGAAATGTGAAATAAATGAAAGTTTAAGGCTGCTAGGGACCTATATGAAATTCAGCTAGGCTTGGGTTTAAATAAATTTCATCAAATTTTGTGTATTTGTGAAATAAGGACTAAATTGAATAAATGTCCAACTTTAGGGGCTAAAGTGTAAAAATGCCCAAATAGGTATTTTTGGATGAAATTGAATGAATAGGTGATTAAACAAGTTAATTTTGAATTTATATAGATTAGGAAAGAAAGAAATCAGATTTAGATATGGGGAAATCGAAAGTTATCGGGTAATTCATCTGATTCGTCAATTCCGAATACAAGGTAAGTTCATATGTGATAATTTCATTATAATTGTATGTTATATGCTTTGGTATTGCATAAAATGTGATTGAGAGACTACGGATAATGTTTGAGTTGTGAATACGACTATACTGATGTGTTCGATGATGAAATCAACAAGTGAAACTTCCCGGTTGAACCTTAGGAATAGTTAGGATACTAATGGCATGTCATTAGGTTAATGTATTGGCTTCGGGCCATGATATCGGCACTTCAGGTGTGAATAATTGTAACACCCCGAATTTGGGCCTAGAAGTATTGGGCCTTGAGTGCGGGTCCGTAAGGAGGTTGTATATAGGTATTTAATTGTGCAATGAAATAACACAATTAAATGTTTGCCTTAGTGGTTAATGGCTTTGAGAAGTGTTGGAGAAATCTTGGGTTCAAACTTGGGCATTAACAAAAATTTTGGTATTAAGTGAAAAAAACCTGGATGCTTGGATGAGGGCCTTTTAAATTATTGTGGTAAATAAATGACACAAGGAAGCATGTAGTCTAGTGGTTGTGCCGTCATTAAGGTTGTATGGGAGCCTGGGTTCAAGTCTTGGCTCTTGCAATTTATTTTGGTTTTTTTAAGGGAACCTGGACTTTGGCCTTTAGACCTTATAATTAATTGGGGATAAAATATGACACAAAAAGCCTTGTGGCTTAGTGGCAAGTAGCGTGTGGAGCATCTGACGGGAGGCATGGGTTCGGATCCCATGGCAAGCAAGGAGCATTTATTTTGCTAACAGGGGGCGGCAAGAGTTGGTGTTGAATTTAAACTCTAATGTTGGAGGATCCCACATCGGAAGCTAACATAAGAGTGGATGCTGGTCGGCTTTAAATAGAGGAACCATGAGGAGAGTAAAGGTACCTTTCTTGGTGATCCCTTTCACAGTATGGCGTGTTTCGTTTGGGTTGGCCATCGGCTAAGAGTACTTTGAGCTTGGATTAACTCCAGTCGCCAATCAGGTGTGTATTTCTCGCTACTCTAGTTGTAGGATGGCTACTTCGGGCCGCGATGGGCCGAAAGGGGCCATGTGGGCTCAATGGGCCTACGAGCCTAATTGGATAAGTTGTTTGATTGTGTAGTAAATATTGGACTAGGCTGGGTGAATCTCATATTTGTGGCTAGATTTGGGGTAAAAGGGCCACACGAGCTTGCGGGCCCATTTGGGCCGAGAATGGGCTTTAGGCCTATTCATATTGTTATCCCTGTTTAGAATACTTTAGTTTACCAAATTACTGAAATGCCCTCAAATTGTAAAATTACCAAAGTACCCTCGATTTAGAGAATTACCGTTTTACCCTCGATTTACAAAATTACTATTTTACCCTCGATTTATAAAATTACCGTTTTACCCTTGATTTACAGAATTACTGTTTTACCCTCGATTTACAAAATTACTAAAATACCCTTGGTTTACAAAATTACCAAAATACCCACGATCAAGAAATTACCAAAATACCCTAGTCGTAGAAATTGCTAAAATACCCCGGTTTGTAAAATTACCGAAATACCCTCAATTTGTAAAATTACCAAAATACCCCTAGTTTGTAAAATTACCAAAATACCCTTTGGTTTGTGAAATTACCAAATACCCTCAATTTGTAAAATTACCAAAATACCCCGATTTACAAAGTTACGAAATACCCTTGACTTTCTAAAATTATGGAAATACCATTGGTTTACAAAATTACTGAAATACCCTTGGTTTGTAGATTTACCAAAACACCCTTGTAGGATGAAATGACTAAAATTGTAACACCCCAAACCCGGCCCAAGCGTTATGGCCAAATCTGATGTGCCACATTGGAGTTAAAAAATCCGTGTTTCGTTTTAGTGTTTTAAAAGCCATATATTTTGCTGAGTTAACAAAGTGTATGGAAGTGGGCACCGTGTAGGTATCCGAGATAGAGGAGGTGAGCCATGAAGGTCGCTAAGTACCAAGCTCTTTAATTGGATCCAATCCTAGACATGCCCACAACCATAGCCACACTTTGTCATATCGAGTTTAAATTTGTTTAAGTGAACGACTTTGATAAATCGATTAATCGTGGTGTTGAACTCTTTTGGAAACAAGTATCATTTTGAAAACACGTCCTAAGTCTAGCCCATTTGAATAATTATCAACCAGGTTTAAAGTTATTAAAGTTAAAATAATCCCGAAAAGAAATAAAAGAAAAGTTAAAATGGCCTTATTACAACCCCCAAAAAATAATAATAAATAATATTTAATAAAATTTAAAGAAAACCAACGCTATTTAAAAGTCCAAAGACAATCACCGTGGCCATTCGAATCCTCCTACCAAGTCCCCACATCAAGGCTCACCGCAAGGTTAAGGAAAGGGGTGAGTTTGGAAACTCAGTGCAACAAGCCCTTTCGAGCCCAAAACAATAATCACTGTTGGGTCTAAGCCCAAATCCAATCTCAAACATATATTGGGCCATAGCCCTTTTCATATTTCATATTTCATAACACCGGGTCAAGCCTTTTCAAGTTTCATATTATCGGGCGAAGCCTTTATCAGAAAGCGGTATGGCCCATAGGCCCATTTTTATATCACATGTAATGTCAAATGAAAGAATGCAACCCATTTGGGAGACTACTCAACCCACCATCCGCTACTCTCCACCGTACCAACCAACACACCATGTGGGGATTAACTCGACCCACCCCGCCATAACTCTCCACCGGCAAAGATAGCGCTTTATCATATAACCGAGGCCTAGCCTCTTTTAATAATCAGGGCAAAAGCCCTTTTAATAATCGGGCATGAGCCCTTTAATAATCGGGGCATAAGCCCTTTAATAATCGGGCATAAGCCCTTTTGATAATCGGGGCATAAGCCCTTTTGATAATCGGGGCATAAGCCCTTTAATAATCGGGCATAAGCCCTTTAATAAGCGGGGCATAAGCCCTTTGCACTTCCTCCATCCATATAAATTCCCAACCCAATGCATTTATGAACATCTCATGTGCATATCATACATATCATGTGCATATCATACATGTCATGTGCATATCATACATATCATGTTTATCAAAATCCCATGCATTAAGTTCATATATAAACCCTAGGGGTATAATGGTCATTTTCATATTATAAGGGTAATCTTGTAATTTTACAAAAAATTAGGGTTTCCATGCTCATTAACATTTATAAACAATTCATGGGTGCAAACAGTGATTCTGGCCCGTTTTTAGCGAAATCGAGTTGTTGGGCCAAAAACCCCTAATGGGCTCTACTTAGCCAATTTCGTCATCTAGGCCCATTTAGCCTATATTCCATAATGGTTTTATCAGTCTCGATGCGCAATTTAACTAGTTTTCATATTCTACCAATTTTACCCAAATGGGCCCGAAAGCCTGTTGGGCCCTATTGTAACCCCTCGAGGCCTAACTTACCGTGAATGCCAAAAATCATGTTCTTACCGTTTCCAATGTTCTCGATCATCCTCTCAACGAATCTAACTAACTAATGAGCATTCGCTTGCTCACGAGTCCTCGAAATGCCAGAATTTCGGCATTTCGGCTTTTCGGCATTTATCGCTTTAAGCTATGAAAGGGTTCGTTTACACACCTGATTTGCGATATTCCTTGACGAGATCTCCTATGCGATTTCTCCTATAATCAACCACTTATAGATTAGACCATGTTAATATTAAACCAAATCGAAAACTACCTATTATCATCACTTACACATTCGCCACCATCCACAATGGCCCTTGGGTTCATACCTTTGCCAAGTTGATGACTAGATTTAGTCACTCCGATGATCCAAGTTTTTCACACACTCCTCGATCGGTAGCCTTTAATCCTCACTAGCACCAACAAACCAAATAACACAAAAACCCTTTTAGCCTTAGTCGACAGAGGGTTTTCACTTTTCTTAAACCACAAGATACAAATGGAAAGAAGGTTCAATACTTACCAAGAGATCTACTCGTTGAAGAACGCTCCAAATACCTTCCTACCCCATATCCGTTAGAATCCAACTTAAACGTGCGAGAAAATAGATCTAAATATTAATTCCGAATCACTAAAATATGAAGCTTTGACTTTTCAAAGAAATATTAATCTAAGCTATTACGAGGTTAGTACACACATTACGGGTTGAAGTTGAAACGCTTCCAAAATCAATCGCCTACGATAACCACCACTTGTCACTCAAACTTAACTAATCCAATATCAATATATGTAAATCCTAAGCACATCACCATACGGAACATAAGGGCATATTCGTCATTTTACCATACTGGGTATTTTGGTAGTTTTACAAATTGAGGGTATTGCGGTAATTTCACAAACCAAGGGTATTTTAGTAATTTTGTAAATCGAGGTAAAACAGTAATTTTGTAAATCGAGGGTAAAATAGTAATTCTATAAATCGAGGGTAAAATGGTAATTCTATAAATCGAGGGTAAAACGGTAATTCTGTAAATCGAGGGTAAAACAATAATTATGTAAATCGGGGGTAAAATGGTAATTATGTAAATTAGGGGTAAAACGGTAATTCTATAAATCGAGGGTAAAATAATAATTACAAACCGAGGGTAAAACAGTAATTCGTAAATCGAGAGTACTTTGGTAATTTTACAAGTCGAGGGCATTTCAAGAATTGGTAAACTAAAGTATTCTAAACATGGATAACAATACGAATGGGCCTAAAGCCTATTCTCGGCCTAAATGGGCCCACACGCTCGTGTGGCCCTTTTAGCCCAAACCTAGCCACAGATATGCGATTCACCTAGCCTAGTCCAATATTTACTACACAATTAAACAACTTATCCAATTGGGCAGAGGTCTGTTGGGCCCATTATGGCTCCTTTCTACCATCGTGACCAAGTAGCCATCCTACTGCCTAGAGTATTGAGAAATACACACCGATAGGAGACTGGAGTTAATCCACGCTCCGAGCACTCTTAGCCGACGCCCAACCCAAACGAGCACGCCATACAATGAAAGGGATCACCAAGAAAGGTACATTTACTCTCTTCATGGTTCCTCTATTTAAAGCCGACTTCTCAACCACTCTTATATTAGCTTCCGATGTGGGATCCTCCAACATTAGAGTTTAAATTCAACACCAACTCTTGCCGCCTGTTAGCAAAATAAATGCTCCTTGCTTGCCATGGGATTCAACACATGCCTCCCCTTAAATGCTCCACAAGCTACTTGCCACTAAGCCACAAGGCTTTTGTGTCATATTTTATCCCCAATTAATTATAAGGTCTAAAGGCCAAAGTCCAGTTCCCTTTAAAAACCCAAAATAAATTGCAAGAGCCAAGGCTTGAACCCAGTGCTCCCATACAACCTTAATGACACCACAACCACTAGACTACAAGCTTTCTTGTGTCATTTATTTAACACAATAATTTAAAACCCTCATCCAAGCATCCGTGTTTTTTCACTTAATACCAAAATTTTTGCTAAAGCCCAAGTTTGAACCCAAGATTTCTCCAACACCGCTCAAAGCCATTAACCACTAATAGCAAACATTTAATTGTTTCATTTCATTGCACAATTAAATACCTATATAAAACCTCTTTACGGACCCACACTCAAGGCCCAATACTTCTAGGCCCAAATTCGGGGTGTTACAAAAATACCCCTATTAGGTAAAAAGGCCGTAAAGCCCTTGTAGGGTAAAGTGACCGTAATACCCCTGTATGGTAAAATGACGAATATGCCCTTATGTTCCATATGACTGATGTACTTAGGATTTACATATATTGATATTGGATTAGTTAAGTTTGAGTGACAGGTGGTGGTTATCGTAGGCGATTGATTTTGGAAATGTTTCAACTTCAACCCGTAACAGGTGTGTACTAACCCTCGTAATAGCTTAGATTAATATTTGCTGAGAAGCCGAAATGCTAAAATACCAGTATTTCGGGAACTTGTAATGTTGCGTTTGGGTATAGATGCGATAAATACGATAAGATTGGTGTTTGGATCGATGGAACAGGTAAGAACTCAATTTTGTGCACGATGGTAAGTTGGGCCTCAATGGGCTGAAATTGGGCCCAATGGGCTTTCGGACCCATTTGGGTAGAATTGATAGAAAATAGAATTTGGAAAATTTGCACGTTAACATGGTTAGTATTGTTGTAAAATTTGGGTTAAGTAGGCTAAATCAGCATTCATAGAGCCCATTAGGGGTTTTGGGCCCAAAAGCCCGAATTTGATAAAGTGGATTAAAGATCATTGTTTAAACACCCGGAAACATTGATAATTGTAATGAACATGGAAAACCCTGATATTTGGTAAAATTACAAAAATACCCTTATAATGTGAACAATGACTGTTTTGCCCTTGTGGGCAAGTGACTGACTTGGACTGTGTGGTTGACAGATTTGATTGTGAATATATGTTGGTGATATGAATGACTTGACTGTGATTGTTTAATTCAAATATGGGCATGACATTCTGCATACATGACATGTTGCATTGGGTTGGGTTTTTATATGGATGGAGGAAGTGCAAAATTGCCCCAGTTTACCGAAAAGGGCTTATGCCCCAGTTTATTGAAAAGGGCTTTGCCCAAGTTTACAGAAAAGGGCTTTGCCCCAGTTATTAAAGAGGCTAGGCCTCTAGATATATGATAAAGCAGCTATGCTGCCAGTGGTGTGTTGGTTGGGTGGGTTGAGTTATTCTCACATGGTGTGTTGGTTGGTACGGTGGAGAGTAGCGGATGGTGGGTTGAGTAGTCTCCCCAAATGGGCTTGCATACATTCATTGGTATTTCATGTGATATTGAAATGGGCTTGCATACATCCATTGACATTACATGTGATATTGAAATGGGCCTAAGGGCCATACCGTTTACAGTAAAGGCTTCGGCCCAATGATATGATTTATGAAAAGGCTTCGGCCCAGTAACCGTTAAACGAAAGGCTTCGGCCCAGTATATGTCAAGACTAAATAGGGCTTTGGCCCAGATTGTACTGATACTGTGTTTTCACTGTTTGTTTGTTATTGGGATTACACACTGAGTTTTCGTAAACTCACCCTGTTTCTAACTGTGTAGGTAATCCCTAAGCTTAGATGGTTTGGAGCTGCGAAGGACTCGGAGATGGCCACACTACTATTTCTGTTTCTTTTAATTGCAATAAGTAGCCGATTTATTTCTTTATAAGTTTTATCTTATTAATATTATTGTTTGGTTTTGGGTTGTAATAAGGCCATTTTAATTATTTTTCTGGGATTATTTTATTTTTAATAACTTTAACTGCTTTGTTAATAAATGGGCTAGACTTAGGACGTGTTTTCAAAATGATAATTTTTTCAAAATAACACTACGCATACGATTATTCGATTTATCAAAGATTTCAACTTAAATAAATTACAACTCGATTTAACCAAGTGTGGCAATGGTTGTGGGCATGTCTAGGATTGGATCCATTAGAAGAGCTTGGTACTTAAGCGACCTTCATGGCTCACCTCCTCATTACGGATTCCTACCGGTGCCCAGCTCCCATTCACTTTGTTAGCTTAACAAAAGTCGGTTTTTAAAGCACTAAAATGAAACATGGGTTTTTAACTTCAATGTGGCACATCAGATTCGTCCATAACGTCTGGGTCGGGTTTAGGGTGTTGCAATAATACCTTTATTTGACTACGGGCCATGATATAGGTACTTATCGATTGAGATCTTAAGTATTCGACTTTTATTCCAAATTGTTAAATGGGTAAATAATGACGTAGTTGAGAAAGAGGTTAGTACGAGGTGGTACAAGTACGTACGAAACCTATTCGAGTATTACATTGAGAATGTTCAATGAGATGGTATTGTATCATGTTTTGAGACATAAGAAAGGTTTGTGGTTAATGTGATCTTGATTTGGTAATGTGTAAATAGTTTAATTACATTTATTAAATGAATTAAAATAATCACTTACGAACTTACTAAGCTATGAAGCTTACTGTGTGATATTTGTCTATGTTTTATAGATAATCAAAGCTAGCTTGGACTCGAGGCTCGTTAGGAATCGTTATCACACTATCGATCATTTTGTTGGTACTTTTGAAGCCTTGTATATGTAACAGCCAAATTTTTCAGTGGTGTCGAAAATAGTGATTCGAGATCACTAAATCCGACAAGTTTAGAAATTTTAATAAATAACAATTATGGGCCAAACGTGAATTTAAAAGAATTTTTGAATTAGTGAATTTTGTGATTTTAAAAGAATTAATCAGGTAAATTGGGTTGAAAACGAGGTATCGAGACCTCAAATTTATAAACTGAGCCATAAATATTTTTATAAATATTTATGGAGTGTTATTGAGTTAGTATTAAGTTTCGTTAGAAAATTTTAACGTTTGGTTAGTCAGTTAATTAAAAAGGACTGAATTAAAAATAGTGCAAAATTTGGTAAAGTGATTAAATAGTTTAATGGGCTAATAAGGAGGGATTTAAAAGGCAATTAGACCCAAATTGTATGGGTTGGACGGTTTGGGCAAGAAATCAGCAAAAAGACAAGGAGAAACAAGGGCAAAATTGGAAATTTTGTAAATTAAGCATATAAAACAAGACAAAATTGAAAAATCTAGAGATATCACCACTTTTCTTCAGTAAAAACGCCATGGGAGGTCTGAAAGTTGCTGGTTTTTCATACTTTGACATATGTGAGTTCAATTCTTGCCCTTTTCTTTGAGATTTTTATGTTGTTGTGACTTTTACAATTAGGTCCAAGTGTTTAATTCATTAGTTTTTGATTTTATGGACAAAATTGAAAGCTACCATTGATAAGTGTTGGCTATTTATGATAAACTAAAATGGATTTGAAGCTTTGATTTTGTTGTTTGATGATTTTATCATGTAATTTCAATAGAAATTGATTTTAGGACCTAATTGTGAAAAAAAGTTGTGAATTAAGGTTTAGTGTTAAAATTCTGATTTTCAAAGGTTGTGTAATAGTTTAGAATGATGGACTAAAATGTTAATTGAGAAAAATTAGCTTAATTGATGGGCTAATTGAACAAGGACTGAATTGTATAACCTATGAAATTTAGAGGAAAAATTGTAATAAACATCTTGAACTAAAACACTTTTGGGCAGCAGCAGTAGGTTAACTTTGAAAAATCACCATAAATTGTAGAAATCAAATTAGAGAATTAAAAAAATATGGAATTAAATCTTATTGAGTCTAGTTTTTCATAGAAGAAACGATGTAAGCAATTGAATTCTAAATTATGAGATATAATGAATTTTGTGAAAAAGTTCAGAATGAATTCGGGTTCCCCTGTTATAACTTTGGAAAATCACAAAAAGTTTGAGAAACATAATTAGAGGCTCAAATTTATATTTTTATAATCTTTAATGAGTCTATTTTCAGGATAAATCAACAGGAACATTATCCGAGTTCTGTACTGTGAGATAATTAATTTTTAGTGAAGAGAGGTCAGAACTGTCGGATAGTAAAATCGGGGAAACTTTAATGAATAAACTGTACTAATTGGCTAAACCAAAAATTCTAAAAATTTTATAGTGGAAGGATATCTGAGTATAGTTTCATGGAAAATTTACAGATCTTAATTTGGACCTCTTTAGCTCGAATTATAAATAATTGAGTGACTATGACTCGTGTGGACAGCTTGATGTGAGCATTTATAAGTAAAATATGAAATCGTACTTACAAGAATGTTATATACATTAAGGATGTGGACAGAGAGGAGGAGGAGGAAAAATATATGAATATTCTGTTTGTATGGGTTTACTTTAAAAATGGCTAATTTGCATGTTTTAGGTTCAAGAACTAAATTGAATAAGAGTAAAACTTTGGGGGTAATTTTGTAAAAATGTCAAAATTGACCAAATTGAAGAAAACGAATTGTTTTAGTGATTAAATTAATAAATTGGATGAAATTATTAATTTAGATCAAGATCGGATTAGAAGTTCAAGTTAAGGAAAAACACAAGACTGAGTGCGTTCGTGACGTGGCCAGTGATGAATTGACGGATGAATTGACAATAAGACCATGGTTAACCCGTGGCAAAGTTATGATACGTAGGTATGGTATCAACCATACTGAGCTTGATAAGTAGGTATGGCATCGATCATACTGAGCTATGATACGTAGGCATGGCATCGACCATACTTAGCTATGATACGTAGGTATGGCATAATCCATACTGAACTATGATACGTAGGTATGGCATCGTCCATACTAAGTTATGACATGTAGGTATGGCATCGTCCATACTGAGTTATGAAACGTAGGTATGGTATTTTCCATACTGAGTTATGAAATGTAGGTATGGTATTTTCCATACCGAGTATGAAATGTAGGTATGGTATTTCAATAAGGAAAACCATACTGAGTTGTGAATCGTGGCATTGAGCAAACGACGGACTCAAATTCGTAAGACATTCTCTAATTTGACAAAGATTGGTAAGTGAAATATGAAATTAGTATTGGTAGATTTATGGTTATTATTGATATTGATCTGAAAGAAGTGTACCCATTGATATTTAAATGATTCAAGGGGTAAAGTTCTAATGAGATAATATGAGCTTGAAATGAATTATTACCGGTATATACCTGAAATATATGGAAATGATGGTACGTGAAATATTGATATAATGAAATGAATGATAAATGATTATAAAGAAAAACATCAAAAGAATGATATGTATCATGATATGTAAAAACGTGATTATTTTTAATATGTTGTTACAAGGTAAATTATGTATGTTGAGACGAGCAATAAACTCAAGTGTGATATGATAAGAAAATAAGTTTATCTATGTTGAATTTATATGAATATGTTCAAGTATGCTAACAAGTGTTGCTATTGATGCTTAGACAAGTGCCAAGCTATTGGTTAAATGGTAATATGTTTATTTTTGTATGATGTGTTGAAAGGGTAAGTGCTCAAATGAAAATATACTTGTGCTCGTGAGAGAGTGGCAAGTTTTAAGTTATGTAATATCTTATGAAATGACTTATCATGTGACTAATTGAAAAGAGTTATGTTCAAATGCACTAGCTTGTGGGTATGATGGCATGGTATGCTTATGACCGGTCTGTTATACATAAAGAATGAGTGTGGAAAGTAAAGAAACTCGGAAAAGTTAAAATTATTTAAGATCTTATTAAGCTAGAGATGATATGTATAAATAATGCTGTGGATTTATTTACCTTGTGAATTGATGAATATAACTTTGTGAATATTGTGTGAACCACACGACCTGGCCACACAGCCTGTGACCCCTGCAGTATTGAAAAATTTTAAATATTTTCGAAAAATTTTCTAAGTTCTCGGTTAAGTCTCGATATATATATTCTGGGCCTCGATGGCTCACATAAGGGACACTATGATTAAATTTGATTGATTTCAGGTATGAATGTCATGTGAAGCAAAATTTCTGTTAAATGATCTGTAAATTTTGGTAATACCCCAAATCCCTATTCCGGTGACGAATACGGGTTAAGGGTGTTACAGTATATATGGTATATGACATGTATAGGCTAGTGTCATTATGGTACATTTTGTGTAATGGAACTATAGCCATGTTATTTGGCTTGTATTTGGTAAAGTTGTGGGATATGAATTTTGCTTATAGAATGTGTTTATATATGCTATGTGATGTGAATGTTATGCCTTGTGAATTTGGCATAGTATGGTATGAGATTAAGGTATTGAACTAGTGTTATTTTGAGATTTGAGTTAGGTATTTTGAAGGATGAATAAATGTATATTGAAATTAGGTGGAATGGATGAATTTGGCATATGAAATCAATATCATTGGAGTAGTAAATGTGTGTTGAATTGGCTTGTGTTATTATGGCATGAATTGTGCATGAGATGATGATGTTTTGGATGCCTATAAATATATTGAAATGGTATAAAAATGTCTTGCTGTAGGAAGGCATGAGGAGGATAAGAAATGTGGCTTTAACCAAGCCTATTTTCACTCCACACGGCCGAGCACACGAGTGTGTGGCTTGACCGTGTCTGATATATGGCCTTGATACATAATCCTGTGTCCCCTGGGGTACCCTTTCAAATTAAGTCAGCATACCATACAAGTTTGGCACGACCTAGACACACAAGCGTGTCTACTAGCCGTGTGTGGCACACGGGCTGGCACATGGGCATGTGGCTCGTTGTGAGACCCAAGTTAATAACCCCTCTAGTTTTCCCACGGCCATGGCACATGGGCATGTCTCCGGCCGTGTGGTGCAAATCAGTATGTATGCCCTATTTTCACAAGGCCTGTGACACGGGAGTGTCTGGTTGTCGTGTGAGCCACACGGCCTATTCACACAGGCGTGTGACCCTTGAATGCTTGAAAATTTTATAAGTTTCCCAAAGTTTGCAAATGTTATCAGTTTAGTCTCGAACCATTTTTAAGCATGTTTTAAGGTAATGCCCCGTAACCCTATTCCGGCGACAGATACGAGTTTGGGGTGTTACAACATTCCTCGACGGTTTCCAATCAACAATAGCCAAAATCTTACTTGTATCAACTCGAAAACCATCAATGGAAACAATTTGTCCCAAAAATCTGACTTCTCGGAGCCAAAACTCACTTTTACTAAATTTAGCAAACAACTGCTTTTCTCTCAAAGTCTATAACACAGTTCTTAAGTGACTCGCATGCTCGGACTTTGTAATACCCCTATCCTGTAACCGTCGCCGAAATAGGTTAGGGGCATTACCAGACAGACAGAACATTACATATCAATACAGAATCACAGATATCACATAATATTAATGCATAAGCAAAACAACAATTCATCTCTTATGGAGGTCTCCAAGACCTAAGACATACTCTTAGAAGAGGTTGGAACTAAACTGAACACATTCAGAATTTTTAGAACTTAGAAAATTTTTTCCAATTTTGTTAAGGTCACACGCCCGTGTGACCAGGCTGTATGCCTTACACGGGCACCAGACATGCCCATGTGATCCAGCCGTGCCAAAACAGAGTATATATACTAACTTTTACACACGGTCGTGTGCCATGGCCGTGTGATACTTAGTAGACTACTGACTTAAGCCCACGGTCTTATGACACGCCCCTGTGTCTTAACCATGTGATCTTAAGAGGTTACTGCTTTGTATACACGGCCACAATGCACGCCCGTGTTTCCTAACTGTGTGGCATAATGCAGGCTTGGTTTAAGCCAACTTGCCACCCCTTTTTGGGTCATTCCTACAAGCAATATTAAAAAAATTTATACCAAAATTTTTAGTTAATTCCATGCTTAAAACATGCTTCATTAGAATTAAATCATCATCATTCAATAACCTATTCAAATCCATACCAAAACACATTAAAAATATTATTACAATAACATGCCAAAATGCTCATTTCGTAGCTCATCTATGGCACCTTCTAACTCATGCTTAAACTTACCATTTCCTAGCCAACTCTCATGGCATAACATATATACATATTAAAGCTTAAATACATAGACATTCTAGCCTATACATGGCATACTTAAAAATATTTACACTTTTAAAAGTACCAAAATGAGTTCGATAGTATGGTGACAATTCCTCGACTATTCCCGAGCCTTCAGTAGCTCCGATAACTGTAAAACAGACAGAAATCACACCAAGTAAGCTACAAAGAGCTTAGTAAGCCAAATACAACTAGTCTAACTATTAAAGCATATAAAATAAAACTCAATAGCAAGAACTCATGGCCATTTCACAGAAAAGTTCATGAGCCTAACCATGCTCATTTGCTTGTATACATGTCATGTTTCATCTTCAATAATTTCGTACATACTTCACATTCATTATTTCACAAAAATAGAGTCTTTCATATTCAGAAATTTAGTAGGATACAAACTTACCTGTATAGATTATACATTTCATATATTCATTCCCATATCTCGTACTCTATCATTAGACGGTTCAAAAATGATACAGATACTCATAAACGAGTACAATGCCGACGTCCCGGATGTGGTCTTACATGTAATTCAGTATCGATTCCTTTGTCCCAGACAGTGTCTTACAGGAAATCAGATACGATGCCGATGTCCCAGATATGGTCTTACACGAAATCAGATACGATGCCGATGTCCCAGACATGGTCTTACACGTAATCAGATACGATGTCGATGTCCCAGACATGGTCTTACACGTAATCAGATACGATGCCATGTCCCAGACATGGTCTTACACGTAATCAGATACTATGCCGATATCCCAGACATGGTCTTACATGTAATCAGATATGATGCCGATATCCAAGACATGGTCTTACACGAAATCAGATACGATGCTGATGTCCTAGACACGGTCTTACACGTAAATCTCAAATTGAGGTCTATGTCCCAGACACGGTCTTACACGTTATCTCAGATCGATGTCAACGTTCCTTTAGAAACATATATAGCTTTTCAGGTACTAGCATATTATTAGAATTTACTCGGAATTCATTCATTAGGCTCTCTCAGCCGTCCAATACAGATTATAACTAGTATATACAACATTCAATCAATTTAACACGTAATTGTATTTTGACTTACCTCGTACAAATTTCAGACGGAAACGAGTGACTATTCGACTATTTTGGACTTCCCTCGATCTAAGTCTGATTTCCTTTGTTCTTGATCTAATACAATTCAAATTCAACCATTCAATCATTCATTTCATTCAATTCAATCCATGAACACATATTTAGGGCACTTTGCATTTTAACCCTTACATTTTCACACTTTGACAATTTAGTCCGTTTTTCACATAATCACAAATATGAAAAATTCACCAAGACTAGAGCTTGGCCGAATATACATAGCTTCCATACAAGTCCAAATAACATATTTAATTCACAATTTAGTCCTTCAAAACCTCATTTTCACAAATTAGCCCAAATAGCTTTATTCCATCAAAAATTCAAGAACAAAGCATGATAATCTCACATATATCTTTCATAATCCATATAAAAACATTACCAAGCTCATATAATCATCAATGGCACATTTAATAATCGTCAACAAAAATAGAAATTCAGACATGGGTTTTGAAAACGATCACAGAAACGTAGAAATTATCAAAAACAGACAAAAAATCATACCTTAATCAAGGATTAAGCTAACCGAAACCTAAAATGGCTTTCTTCTTTTTATTTTCTTTGATTTTCGGTTATAATATGTGTTTATGAACACATGCATGCAATTTGTTTTCTTTAATTCATGTTAAAGCATGAATTACCATTGTATCCCTCATTAAAAAAATATCAATTACATAAAACAAGGACATTTATGGCCACTCAGAAATTCAATGGAGTAATTTCCACATAAGGCCATAATAATCCAAAGCCATGCCAACTAAACACATTGAATATATGGCATGCAAATTTTATCATTTACGCGATTAAATCCTTTATCAATTAAGCGCAGATATAAATTCACATATCACAGACACAAAAAATAATATTAAAATATTTTTCAGAATTAGTTACTTGGTCTCGAAATCACTGTTCCGACTAGGGTCTAAATTGGACTGTTACAAACTTGTCTAGAGAATAAATCAGAATATTATCGATGAACACAACTAAAAACTTATTTAAATATGGTTGGAAGATTCTATTCATCAAGTCCATAAAAACAGTAGGTGCATTAGTTAGTCTGAAAGATATAACATGAAATTATTAGTGCCCATACCTTGTCCTGAAAGCAGTTTTCGGCACATCTGCCTCTCAACTGATCGAATAAGTCATCATTCCTTGGTAAAGGATACTTGTTGTTCTTTATGAATAATACGAGAGCACCCTAGGGAGAAAAACTCGGTCTCACAAAACCTTTATCTGTCAACTCTTGCAACTGAGCTTTCAATTCTTTCAATTTAGTCAGGGCTATTCTATACAAAGCAATAGATATCGGCGAGGTCCCTGGTGCTAAATTAATGCCAAACTCGACTTCCCTAACTAGTGGTAACCTAGGCAACTCTTCTGGAAACACATTCGGATATTCACAAACTATCAGCACTGACTAAATTTTCAATTCAGATACTTTTGTACAACACATAGGCAAGATAAGCCTCACAACCTTTCCTTAGATATTTTTGGGCAGATCAATTGGGATCCATTTACCATATGAAAACACAATTCAAACTTGTCAGGAGTCATCACACTATCACAGTTCATTTATGGCATGTATTGCTACACTCTTACACACGCTATGTTAGTCCAAGAATAGACTAAACCGTAGCTCTGAAACCACTAAATGTAACACCTATTACCCGTATTCTAAGCCGAAACAAGGTATGAGGCATTACCGAACTTATACCCAAGTAATCAAACAAAACTGAGACGTAAATTTCCATCCAAATTTAAAACAATTTATATACAATCATATCGCCTCTATAACAAACCCACGAGGCCCAAAACATGCATTGGAAGCAGTTCGAGACTAAACCAAGAACTTTGGAAATTTCCGCAACACTTAGAAAATTTTTCATGTTTTAAGAGCCACACACCCGTATGGCTTGGGACACACCCGTGTGGGCAGGTCGTGTGGTCACCCACGTCCGTATCCCTATAAAACCCTTAACCCGGATTCGTAGCTAGAATGGAGTTACGAGGCATTGCCAAACATAAAACAATTCAGAACAGACTTTCATTACAAAGTTAATCATCTAGTAAAAAAAAAAATTTTTTAACAAGCAACTAACATGCTTCAATTCTATAATTCATATAATTTCCAATATTATATTTAATCAATACAACAAAGAATCATGAAATTCGAATGTTAAAATTCGTAACCAAGTATATGTCGTTCCACATACCAATCATATATGTATACTATAGCAATTATGGCACTCAATTAATTTAAATATAAAATATCTTATTATCTTACTAATTTTATACACATACTAAGTAGTAAACAAACATACATCATTTCATCTTATAAATATGATATATTTCATTATAGCATTTGTTTACTTAAATACAACATTTGCATATCATAAATACATATAAGTAATAATCCACTTAGCATATGCCAAAATATATCATCAACTTAACCAATTAAACCACTCAAATAGATTATCCAAAATGTTCAAATAATGTGCCATTTGAAAAAGATACATAATCTTATTCATCTCATGTCTATTCGGCAACCAAGATCTACTTGTGCATATTAATCGATTTTCAAATAATTATCAAATCCATATAGTCATACCTATCATTATTTTATAACATAAGCATACTCCAATGTACCACATATAATTGACATACATTTTACTAATTAATGCATTACATATTATAACTCAAACACAAACATCATTTACTCCATAACCAAAACACCACCTTATATCCTTATACACATATACTTTGAGTTAATAAAAATGTCATACCCTTTCATCTTGTGCAAAAATATATACATATATATATACAGGTACCAAATCACCAAGTTGACCATAACCCTTTCATATATTTTCACCAAATAACCGAGTACACAAGTACATTATACTAACTTTTAAAACAATTCATGTTAGAATTTATACTTCACAAAATAAATCAATAACCAAATATAAACATATATCCCATACACAAATCTTATCTACCATGTAATAAACATATCGAAATAAACTTTTCTATATTCGAATATAACCTATCATCCTTTAATACCAAATCATGAATAACACCTTAACCAACTTAACAACCAAATTCACTTATACTTTTATCTATCCATATGTCATATATCCAAAATCACCTACCAACTTTAATGCACAAAATAGATATCACAAATACCATTCATTCAGGACACATAGCATAATAACCAAAATGAACTTAAGTCATAATCAAACAATACCGAATTCAAGCATAGAAGTTAGGCCATTTTCGCATGGCTTAAATTATACAAAACCAAAATCCAATACTTCAAATTACAATCTAGTCTATACATGCCATAGATTCAAAAATTCACTTATAAAGATACCGAAGACAGTCGGTAGTATGATAAGCTTCTCTAACAATTCCTGAGCTTATAAATTGAATCCAAAATCTATGAAACAAGGTTAAACATGAACACACACCGAGTAAGCATTCATAGCTTAGTAAGTCATAAGCAAGTAAACATCTAAATGACATAATCGAATCGTTTAAACTAAACCAATTTTTTCTATCATAATTACTTTAAATCTTAAGCTTACAATTTCATGTATTTTATATATACTTTCACATATAAACTATTCATGGCCGAATGTACATATACATATTTTAATAAACTATCATTCGATTTCCAAGCCAAAATATCTTTATCATAGCTAGTACATATACACTTATGTGCATATATTCATAAATCAAAGGATAACAATCACATACATATTTATATTATATGGCCGAATACACACACATATATATAAGCAAAATATCTTTCAATTTCAAAGCTAAATATTATTATGTGAACACGTATACATATACTCGTGAATCAAAATATAACATCATATGCATATACATAGAAAAGCCCGAATATACTTCATAAGGCACACATGTTCACATTAGTATCTTACTTACCTGATTTCAAGTAGGTAATAATCTAATTCGTACCTGATCATTTGATCTCATTTTGCACATTCGATCACAACCTGTCATTGCCTGATGAACCATTTGGAATGGATAGGACACTCAGATAATCACACATATCGTACAATTCCAACGTCCCAGACGTGGTCTTACATGTAATCACATGTCGATGCCACTATCCCAGATAGGGTCTTACTCGTACACATATATTGGAGTTACGTATCGATCCCAACGTATAAAACGTGGTCTGACTCGCACACATATATCGAAATCCTATGTCATGACATATGTATCCTAGCTATTCCTAAAGTTCATATGGGGCTTTCGGACATCGTAACTCGGTCGAAACGAATTCATAATCATGGATACAAAACTTGAACACATTCAGCTATTAGGTATATATGTTCACATATTTAATTTCAGCATGTATAATTTGCATTTAATTAAAATTAAGTACGTCTATTTGCTTATAAACTTACCTCAGACGATTTAAAATAGAACTGATGACTAGTCGACGACTTTAGTTTTCTCCAGCTCCAAATCCGATTTCTTTGGTTCTTAATCTAAACATATTCAAATTAAACTTGTTCAAACATATTTTCTTTCAATTTAGTGCAAAAACACATAAATGGAAAAATTACCATTATACCCTTGATATTTTATAGTTTTTACAATTCAGTCCCTATTGCACAAAACACAAAATACGTAAAATTTCACTACACCCATGTTAGGCCGAATGTTCCTAGTGTTCATACAAGTCCATATATTTCATTTATTTCACATTTTAGTCCCTCAATTTATTATTTTTGCAATTTAGTCCTAATTACTCAAAATCATCAAAAACTCCAATACAAAACATGTTAACCCAAAACATATGTTTCAGATTTCATCATCAAATAACAAAAATCTCAAGCTTTCAACAATGGCATAGCTCAAAATATTCAGAAAATCAAAAATTCATGCATGGGTCTTGTAGATAACTTAGCAACGATCTCAAAAACGTAAAAATTATAAAAAAAAATTTGGCTAACTACATACCTTAATCAAGATCAACCATGGCCGAACAACCCAAGCTTTTTATTTTTCTTTCTTATTTTGATATTCGATGATGAAAGAATAATATAAGCTATGGCCATTAATTTTTATGTTATATATTATTACTTATTAATCAAATTACAACCTTTATATTAAAATATAAAACCATTATAATTCATGGTTTCTACCGTCCATCACTTATTCAATGGCATAATTGCAACATAAATGCTCAAAATTATAAAGATACATTCAATTTGGTCATCGCACATTAAACTATCAAATTTTCATTTTACGCGATTAAGCCCTTTTTTTAAATCAGACACTCAAACAACAAAATTGAATCACGAAAATTTCACACACACAAATTCACACATAACAAACGTAGAAAATAATTTTTAAATATTTTTCTGAGTTGGATTCGTGGTCCTGAAACCACCATTCTGATTAGGGTCTAAATTGGGCTATTACAACTCTCCCCCTTAGGGATTTTAGTCCTCGAAAATCTTACCGGTGAATAGGTTCGATTAACGTTCTTTCATTGCATCCTCTGGCTCCTACGTCGCTTCCTCCACTTCGTGTTTATGCCACAATACCTCAACTAATGAAATTTTCTTATTTCACAACTCTTTAACCTCACGAGTCAGAATGCGAATCGGTTCTTCCTCTTATGTCATATCGGACCTAATCTCAATCTCAGACGGACTAATCACATGTGAGGGATCCAATCGATATCTACGAAGCATCAAAATATAGAATACATTGTGGATCTTTTCTAGCTCAGGTGGCAACAACAGTCTGTAAGCAACCGGCTCGATACGTTCTATAATTTCATATGGCCCAATAAATCTTGGACTCAATTTGCCTCTACGATCGAATTTGAGTATTTTTTTTCCACGATGAGACATTCAAAAATACTTTGTCTCTGATCTGAAACTCTATATCTTTTTTTTTTAAGTTTGCATATGATTTCTGATGATCTAACGCTATTTTCAGGCTTTCACGGATCACTTTTACTTTCTACTCAGTCTCTCTGATCAAATCGACCCCGTGTATCTTATTTTCATTGAGCTCAGTCTAATACAATGGTGTACGACATTTGTGTCCGTACAAAGCCTCATAAGGTTCCAT
This sequence comes from Gossypium arboreum, assembly GCF_025698485.1. Taxonomy (NCBI): domain Eukaryota; kingdom Viridiplantae; phylum Streptophyta; class Magnoliopsida; order Malvales; family Malvaceae; genus Gossypium; species Gossypium arboreum. The sequence continues at coordinate 78,313,793 of NC_069077.1, read as the reverse complement.
TTTGATACTCGATTGGAAGCTATTATTATACGCAAATTCAATCAGAGGTTAATATCATTCCCACGTACCTTCGAACTAGAGAATACAACATCTCAACATATCCTCAAGTATCTGAATGATTCGCTCGGACTAACCATCTACTTGTGGATGGAAAGCTGTGCTAAAATGTAATTTTGTACCTAGGGCATCTTGCAGTTTCTTCCAAAACCGCGATGTAAACCTCGGATCTCTATCGAAACAATAGAAATAGGCACACCATGTAATCTCAAAATTTGAGAAACATATAACTCAGCAAGTGACGAATTGGAACAAAATGAGCCGATTTAGTCAATCTATCCACAATAACCCAGATTGCATCTTTCTTGCTCGGTGTCGACGGTAAACCGAATACAAAATCCATTGGGACTTTGTCCCATTTCCACTCAGGTATCATAATCATCTGAAGCAATCCAGAAGGTACCTGATGCTCGGCTTTTACCTATTGACAGACTAAACATTTCGAAACAAAGTTGGCAATGTCTCGTTTCATACTATGCCACCAGTAAAGCTGTTTCAGATCATTGTACAACATCGTACTACCCGGGTGAACAGATAACCGACTGATATGAGCTTCATTCAAAATCATCTGAATTAACTCTGAATTTCTCAAGACACACATTCAATTTCTGAACCTCAAACATCTCTTAGCATTAACTCTGAACTCTGAATCAACATTCGAATCACATTGAGCTCATTTTGCTAACAAATCATCATCAACTTTCTGAGCATCACAAATTTGTTAAACAAATAACAGTATTGCTTTTAATTTAGCTATTATCGAACCATCATCAGACATGGCCATATGCGCATTCATTACACACAAAGTAAACAACGATTTTCTGCTTAGAGCATTAACAACAACATTATCCTTTCCCGGATGATAGTCAATCACAAACTCATAGTCTTTTAGCAATTCTAACCATCGACGTTGTCTCAAATTCAGATCTTTCTGAGTCATCAAATATTTCAGGCTTTTGTGATCAGAATAAACATGACATTTCTCACTGAACGGATAGGAACACCATATATTCATTACAAATACAATTACTTTCAATTCTAGATCGTGCATCAGGTAATTCTTTTCATGTGGCTTTAATCATATAGATTCACATGATATCTCTGTATACTCTAATATTAAAATATACTTCAAACCGTTCATGGACACATGACTGAAGATTATAAAATTTTTCTTCAAATTAAACTGAACCAGTATTGATGTTTCGGTTAATAATATCTTCGTGCAAAAAGGGAAGCTTCAACAATCAAACTAACTTTAATTTACCACAACATTTCTTAGATAGAATTGTACCAATAAACATAATTCTTTATCAAATCCTCAAGAATACAAATTCTTCTTCCAGACTATTCCTCAGATCACACATGTACATTCAAAATTTATTACCAGTTCGGTGAATAGATTTAAACACATATAACCCAATCTTCTTTTAAATCAAATAATTCAGATCAAACTAAACCACTGGATCAGTCTTTTCGAAGAAATTATTTCTTCCCTTTAAAAGAATAACTCAGACATATCATTATACAGAAGCGACAGTCATCAAATAAAAATCATAATATCATAATGAGACTGACGTCTTACCCAAAATAATAGATAATATCCTAGTTGTTAATAAAGTATCTGAACCCAGAAGAAAATCAGATATGATTTGAACAGCAACCCATGCAGAAACACAACTTTTATAACTCTAATAACAGTACTATAGTGCTTCCCAAATTTTCAGAACAAAAATTATAATTACAACAGATATAGCCATTTCCGTTAAATAAATATCCCATATAGAACGATATCCCATTTTCGTTAAATAAATATCCCATATAGAGCGATATCAACCCCGATAATATCCCAGAAAATGTCCAGAAAGAACAATGTCATTCATAAATACTGGAGTCCACAGTAACAAAAGCAATATAATCTGTACATGTTTTCAATATAACAATATCTAGTAGTAACAGAGTATTACCATTATACAGATTTTACCGTCGATTTTAATATCCACACAATGGAATAAATATCAAAGAAAGACAGAGCAATGTCGAACATAACCCAAACAGATCAACGATGCTTTCGTTTATAAACATGTTTAGCTAATATTCTCTTACTATAAGAATTCCTTCTGACATTAAATAATTAGATATATTTCTGAAAATAAATGTACACGTAGAATGCCCAGAAGAAGTCATAGTAACTGCCCGACTAAAACTACTGCACTCAACTAGCAATACAATTCAAACATTATTCAACTGTCGAATTCTATCATCATTAAGTTCATATTATCCCATGAATAACAGGAATAAATCCAGAGATCCTTCTAGTTAATACTTTCTTTAGATAACATACCTGAATAGGTCTGTGACAGCCCAAAATTGACCCTAGTCGAAATGTGGTTTCGGGACCACAAAACCGAGGCATAAAAATAATTTAATGTTCATTTTGATGCTTATGATATGTGTTAATTCGTGTGTGACATTTTTGATGTTTGATTTAGAGTTATAAATGTGAATTTCACTAGAAAGGACCTAGTAGAAAACTTTGAAAGTATGATGGGGAAATGTGTGATGACTAATTAAAGCATGCATGCAAAACAATGGCCTTGCATGTCAAATATCCCTCTTTTATAAGAGGTGGCCGGCCATGACAAGGAGGATGGGCAAAACATGTCATAGACATGTTTTGTTGGTGCATTAGGGAGAAACATTAAACTAAGGGTATGGGTAATAAAAAATGAAAAAAAAATTGTGTGTGAAGGCTTCTCCCTCCCCATTGCCGTGTATTGAAGAAAAGAAAAGAAAAAATTGTTCATCCATTTCATTCTCTCTTGACCGAAAATACTAAAGAGGAAGGAAGGAATTTTTGCTTCATGTTTGGTTTGGAAGGGATTAGGAAGAGATTTGGCTATACTTGCATCAAGATTAAGGTATGTTTGAGGTTACGCCATGAGATTCATGCATGTTTTTAGTTGCTAGCTTGATGTTCTTATTAGCCCATGGTTCAAATCTTTGCTATGTCATGGGAATGATATTCGGCCAAAGTGGATGTGGTGTTAATGCCATTGCATGCTAAATATCAAGCTTGATAATGATACATGTGATGGGGGATTGAGGACTCTTAGATTTTCTTTTAGCATTTTTGAATGAGATGCTAAGTTCTTTGCTAACCATGACCAAATTGAAACGGTATGGTGTTGTGGTGTATTCGGCCATGGTATATCCATAAGTATGTTTCATGCATGTTGCATGGTAGGTAAGATTTGAGCTTTGGATATGTGTTTATATTTGGATATAAGCAACTTGAGATTCGCCCTTGCACCTACATGAATATATGTTTGCACATGATGTATTGGTATGACATATATACTATTTCAAGGTGTATATTTGCTTGTGATGATGTTTCGTTATGAAGTAAATGAGAGATGTGTATTGAGCTACAATATGTAATGCGTTAGTTAGTAAAATGTATGCTGTTTTTTTGTGTGGTATTAAGTGTATAATTGGCCTCAACATGGATATGCATATTCGCCACATGAGGGGAGTTGGTGTGCATGCATTCGGTTAGAGGCAAGCATATTGATGCCTATTCTTGGCTTGGAAAATTCGGCTAAGGAGAGTACTAACTAATGTGTTGAATTGATTCGTGATTTCGTGCACATGTGACTCTAATGTCTAATGTATATAAGGGCTAAGTACCTTGAGCTTCACTTTGATGTTTGAATGAATTGTATTGAATTGCTTGTTGTGATTAAAAATGTGCATGACCTTTGTGTATTTGAGCTAAAGGATGGCCATATGACCATTTAAACTCCTTGTCATATTCAGCCATAAGCTATCATAATGAGATTTTAATAAGTTAAATTTGTGTGAATTAGCTCAAGAGCTTAGAGGACCACAGTTGGATAAGGGAAAGGAAAAAGTGATCGAATAGCCGTCGAAATCGCTCGACAACATCCGAGGTAAGTCTTGAGTAATGACCCTACTTGAATTATATTGAAATCATGCTCCTTGTGTGTGGCTATTGAGCCGAAATTGTAAAGGTTTGATAAATATTTTGTGTTTGAGCCTTAGTAACAAAAATGAAATATGGATGTGTCGTGATTATTGATATATGTGTACATGAGCATTTGAATGATACCGGGCTAAGTCCCAAGGCATTTATGCTAGTGATTATATCCGGCTAAGACCAAGGCATTCGTATGAAGTTGTTATATCCGGTTAAGACCAAGGCAATTGTGCAAGTTACTAAATCCGGGTTAAGACCAAGGCAATTGTGCTTGTGGTTATATCCGGTTAAACTCAAGGTACGTGACTCGGAAATGAGCAATCTTGCTGTAAAATTTCAGTTTATACACTTGTGAAAATACCAGCAATGAGGTATGTTCGTATGTGCTTGAATTAGTTGAGTCCTTACAAGTAAGTATTCGCTCGCTTGATAAACGAGCTACCGGCCTTTGGCTAAGTTGTTCTTTTGTGTATGAACATAAGGGTCGGTAATGTGAAGTAAGTATGATTATGAGAATGTGTATTAATAAAGCGATTCATTTAGTTATGTAAATGTAATACTTTAGTCAAAGCTGATTTCATTACTTGAGACTTACTAAGCATTAAAATGCTTACCCCGTTGCTTTGGCTCTTTGTTTTATAGATTTTGCTCGTTAGCTATCGGATTCGGGATCATCGAAGTCGAAGTCATCCACACTATCAAAGCCCCATTTTGGTACAATTTTGGTTGAACTTTGAAATGGCATGTATAGGACTACCCTTTTGTTGTAGGTCATGTACCTTTCGGTTTTGTGTAAACTTGGATAGCCATGCGAAAATGGCTTATATACGTTTTTAGCATAGTACTATAATCGTTTGTATGTTGATCATTATGAGGTATGGAATGGTTTTGAAACGATTAGCCATTGGAATGGTTAATCATGATCACACTTTGTGCTATGTATGCAAAAAGGGCCAATTGAATCATGGAAATCATGAAATAGGTAAAGCCTACCTTAAAGGCAGATGCTGACAGCAGCAGTGATGTGGATGTGAAAAATCACTAAAAATAGTAGGAATGGTATTAAATAGTGAATAAATTATTCAAATGAACCTTGATGAATCTACTTTCATATGGAAGAAACAAAACGGCCATATGAGTTATATGTTAAGAGATATTTAAGTTCTTGTGAAACAGGGCCAGAACGGTTTCTGGATCCCCTGTTTCGACTTTGGAAATTCATTGTAAATTAACCAGAGATAATTAGGAGTCATGCCATATATGTATAGATTCCTCTCTGAGTCTAGTTTCTATAGAAACAAATGGAATCAGTATTGAAGCCCTGTACAGGGAGATATCCAATTTGTAATGCATGAAGGTCAGAGTAGTCGAACCCTGGATTAGGGGAGACTTTAACTAATAAACTGTACTAATTGGCCCGACCAAAAATTCTAGAAAAAAATATGTTGACGGACTTATGAGTCTAGTTTCAGGGAAAAATTACAAAACTGATTTTCGAGCTTTAAAACTCAAGATATGATTTTTAAGGAAACAGTGATGCAGTAACCAGCTAGTCTGGAAAAATTTTTTTTTTATGGACTGTGAAAACAATTAAGTTAAGTCTGTGTGCACCTTGTGTTCGATTCCGGTAACGGACTCGGGTACGGGGTGTTACAAGGTCATTTATTCGGAGTTAACTTCTTCTGTAACACTGATTTTATACCATCTGAATAGTTTTCAGAACTATTCAATATCTCTTTTAACACTCTCTTTATTTGCTGATCCAGTCACCTTTCTGACCTCATTACTAATCTTCTGAACACGAACTTCTGTAACTCCACACTCATGGACTTATTCAATCCAAATCTTACAGATTTCACAGTAACATTTCACTAATAAGGGGGTGAGGGTAGTAAAGCCTCAAATTTAACTTACACATAAATGCACATAACGCACACTATCACAAATAGTCAATTCATTAATAATCTCACATTATCCAGACATTAAATAAACATTTGCTTTTAATCACTTTTGTTCTTAGCACTAAATTCATATACCAACTCAAATTACCAATTCACAATCAAAACATTTCATATAGCAATCATAACTCAAATATCATAATCTATATGCTCATATAATTATAACAATTGTCAACATCAATATATCATACTCTTTGATCCATACCTTTATGAGTTTCAACTCATCATCAACACATTTTCATTCAAACATTTGAGTACACATTCCGTACTATCAAAAGCTCGGTTGAAAGACTTATCTGTCTCAACAAAACACTTTTCGTCAGAGTCAGGAGATGTCACACTATTGCAGGTTAACTATGGCATGTACAGCTAGACTCACATACGCTATGGTAGTCTTAGAGCCAACTAAACCATACCTCTGATACCAATAAAATGTAACACCTTTAACCTGTATCCATCACTGGAATGGGGTTACGAGGAATTACCGAACATAAAAAAATTCAGAACAGACTTTCATTACAAAGTTAATCATCTAGTAAAAAAAAAATTTTTAACAAGCAACTAACATTCTTCAATTCTATAATTCATATAATATCCAATACTATATTTAATCAATACAACAAAGAATCATGAAATTCGGATGTTAAAATTCGTAGCCAAGTATATGTCATTCCACATACCAATCATATATGTATACTACAGCAATTATGGCACTCAATTAATTTAAATATAAAATATCTTATTTTCTTACTAATTTTATACAAAACAAATTAGTAAACAAACATACGTCATTTCATCTTATAAAATTGATATCTTCCATTATAGCATTTGTTTACTTAAATACAACATTTGCATATCATAAATACATATAAGTAATAATCCACTTAGCATATGCCAAAATATATCATCAACTTAACCAATTAAACCACTCAAATAGATTATCCAAAATGTTCAAATAATGTGCCATTTGAAAAGGATACATAATCTTATTCATCTCATGTCTATTCGGCAACCAAGATCTACTTGTGCATATTAATCGATTTTCAAATAATTATCAAATCCATATAGTCATACCTATCATTATTTTATAACATAAGCATACTCCAATGTACCACATATAATTGACATACATTTTACTAATTAATGCATTAAATATTATAACTCAAACACAAACATCATTTACTCCATAACCAAAACACCACCTTATATCGTTATACACATATACTTTGAGTTAATAAAAATGTCATACCCTTTCATCTTGTGCAAAAATATATACATATACATATATATATACAGGTACCAAATCACCAAGTTGACCATAACCCTTTCATACATTTTCACCAAATAACTGAGTACACAAGTACATTATACTAACTTTTAAAACAATTCATGTTACAATTTATACTTCACAAAAATAAATCAATAACCAAATATAAACATATATCCCATACACATATCTTATCTACCATGTAATAAACATATCAAAATAAACTTTTTCTATATTCGAATATAACCTATCATCCTTTAATACCACATCATGAATAACACCTTAACCAAATTAACAACCAAATTTAATTATACTTTTATCTATCCATATGTCATATATCCAAAATCACCAACCAACTTTAATGCACAAAATAGATATTACAAATACCATTCGTTCAGGACACATAGCATAATAACCAAAATGAACTTAAGTCATAATCAAACAATACTGAATTCAAGCATAGAAGTTAGGCCATTTTCGCATGGCTTAAATTATACAAAACCAAAATCCAACATTTCAAATTACAATCTAGCCTATACATGCCATAGATTCAAAAATTCACTTATAAAGATACCGAAGACAGTCGGTAGTATGATAAGCTTCTCTAACGATTCCCAAGCTTATAAATTGAATCCAAAATCTATGAAACAAGGTTAAACATGAACACACACCGAGTAAGCATTCATAGCTTAGTAAGTCATAAGCAAGTAAACATCTAAATGACATAATCGAATCGTTTAAACTAAACCAATTTTTTCTATCATAATTACTTTAAATCCTAAGCTTACAATTTCATGTATTTTATATTTACTTTCACATATAAACTATTCATGGCCGAATGTACATATACATATTTTAATAAACTATCATTCGATTTCCAAGCCAAAATATCTTTATCATGGCTAGTACATATACACTTATGTGCATATATTCATAAATCAAAGGATAACAATCACATACATATTTATATTATATGGCCGAATACACACACATATATATAAGCAAAATATCTTTCAATTTCAAAGCTAAATATTATTATGTGAACACGTATACATATACTCGTGAATCAAAATATAACATCATATGCATATACATAGAAAAGCCCGAATATACTTCATAAGGCACACATGTTCACATTAGTATCTTACTTACCTGATTTCAAGTAGGTAATAATCTAATTCATACCTGATCATTTTATCTCATTTTGCACATTCGATCACAACCTGTCATTGCCTGATGAACCATTTGGAATGGATAGGACACTCGGATAATCACATATTGTATAATGCCAACGTCCCAGACGTGGTCTTACATGTAATCACATGTCGATGCCACTATCCCAGATAGGGTCTTACTCGCACACATATATTGGAGTTACATATCAATCCCAACGTCTAAAACGTGGTCTGACTCGCACACATATATCGAAATCCTATGTCATGACATATGTATCCTAGCTATTCCTAAGGTTCATATGGGGCTTTTAGACGTCGTAACTCGGTCGAAACGAATTCATAATCATGGATACAAAACTTGAACACATTCAGCTAGTAGGTATATATGTTCACATATTTAATTTCAGCATGTATAATTTTCATTTAATTAAAATTAAGTACGTCTATTTGCTTATAAACTTACCTCAAACAATTTAAAATGTAATTGACGACTAGTCGACGACTTTAGTTTTCTCCCGCTCCAAATCTGATTTCTTTGGTTCTTAATCTAAACATATTCAAATTAAACTTGTTCAAACATATTTTCATTCAATTTAGTACAAAAACACATAAATGGAAAAATTAACATTTTACGCCTGACATTTTACACTTTTTACAATTCAGTCCCTATTGTACAAAACACAAAATACGTAAAATTTCACTACACCCATGTTAGGCCGAATGTTCCTAGTGTTCATACAGGTCCATATATTTCATTTATTTCACATTTTAGCCCCTCAATTTATTATTTTTGCAATTTAGTCCTAATTACTCAAAATTATCAAAAACTCCAATACAAAACATGTTAACCCAAAACATATGTTTCAGATTTCATCATCAAATAACAAAAATCACAAGCTTTCAACAATGGCATAGCTCAAAATATTCACAAAATCAAAAATTCATGCATGGGTCTTGTAGATAACTTAGCAACGATCTCAAAAACGTAAAAATTATAAAAAAAATTAGGCTAAATACATACCTTAATCAAGATCAACCATGGCCGAACAACCCAAGCTTTTTCTTTTTCTTTCTTATTTTGATATTCGATGATGAAAGAATAATATAAGATATGGCCATTAATTTTTATTTTATATATTACTACTTATTAATCAAATTAAAACCTTTATATTAAAATATAAAACCATTATAATTCATGGTTTCTACCGTCCATCACTTATTCAATGGCATAATTGCAACATAAATGCTCAAAATTATAAAGACACATTCAATTTGGTCGTCACACATTAAACTATCAAATTTTCATTTTATGAGATTAAGCCCTTTTATTAAATCGGACACTCAAACAACAAAATTAAATCACGAAAATTTCACACACACAAATTCAAACATAACAAACGTATAAAATAATTTTTAAATATATTTTTGAGTCAGATTCGTGGTCCTGAAACTGACCGTTCTGATTAGGGTCTAAATTGGGCTGTTACAACTCTCCCCCTTAGGGATTTTCATCCTCGAAAATCTTACCGGTGAATAGGTTCAGTTAACGCTCTTTCATTGCATCCTCTGGCTCCCACGTTGCTTCCTCCACTTCGTGTTTATGCCACAGTACCTCAACAAATGAAATTTTCTTATTTCACAACTCTTTAACCTCACAAGTTAGATTGCGAATCGGTTCTTCCTCATATGTCATATTGGACCTAATTTCAATCTCAGACGGACTAATCACATGTGAGGGATCCGATCGATATCTACGAAGCATCAAAATATGGAATACATTCTGGATCTTTTCTAGCTCAGGTGGCAACAACAATCTGTAAGAAACCGGCTCGATACGTTCTATAATCTCATATGGCCCAATAAATCTCGGACTCAATTTGCCTCTACGATCGAATCTGAGTATTTTTTTCCATGATGAGACTTTCAAAAATACTTTTTCTCCGGTCTAAAACTCTATATCTTTTTTCTTTTTAAGTTCGCATATGATTTTTGACGATCTAACGCTATTTTCAGGCTTTCACGGATCACTTTTACTTTCTACTCAGTCTCTCTGATCAAATCGACCCCGTGTATCTTATTTTCACTGAGCTCAGTCTAATACAATGGTGTACGACATTTGTGTCCGTACAAAGCCTCATAAGGTGCCATTTTGATACTCAATTGGAAGCTATTATTATACGCAAATTCAATCAGAGGTTAATATCATTCGCACGTACCTTCGAACTAGAGAATACAACATCTCAACATATCCTCAAGTATCTGAATGATTCGCTCAGACTAACCATCTACTTGTGGATGGAAAGCTATGCTAAAATGTAATTTTGTACATAGGGCATCTTGCAGTTTCTTACAAAACCGCGATGTAAACCTCGTATCTCTATCCGAAACTATAGAAATAGGCACACCGTGTAATCTCAAAATTTGAGAAACATATAACTCAGCTAGTGAGTAAACTATACGAATTGGAACAAAATGAGCCAATTTAGTCAATCTATCCACAATAACCCAGATTGCATCTTTCTTGCTCAGTGTCGACGGTAAACCGAATACAAAATCCATTGGGACTTTGTCCCATTTCCACTCAGGTATCATAATCAGCTGAAGCAATCCAGAAGGTACCTGATGCTCGGCTTTTACCTGCTGACAGACTAAACATTTCGAAACAAAGTTGGCAATGTCTCGTTTCATACCATGCCACCAGTAAAGCTGTTTCAGATCATTGTACAACATCGTACTACCTGGGTGAACAGATAACCGACTGCTATGAGCTTCATTCAAAATCATCTGAATTAACTTTGAATTTCTCAGGACACACATTCAATTTCTGAACCTCAAACATCTCTCAGCATTAACTCTGAACTCTGAATCAACATTCGAATCACATTGAGCTCATTTTGCTAACAAATCATCATCAATTTTGTGAGCATCACAAATTTGTTAAACAAATAACGGTATTGCTTTTAATTTAGCTATTATCGAACCATCATCAGACATGGCCATATGCGCATTCATTACACACAAAGTAAACAGCGATTTTCTACTTAGAGCATTAACAACAACATTAGCCTTTCCCAAATGATAGTCAATCACAAACTCGTAGTCTTTTAGCAATTCTAACCATCGGCGTTGTCTCAAATTCAGATCTTTCTGAGTCATCAAATATTTCAGGCTTTTGTGATCAGAATAAACATAACGGATAGTAACACCATATTTTCATTGCAAATACAATTACTTTCAATTCTAGATCGTGCATCAGGTAATTCTTTTCATGTGGCTTTAATCATATAGATTCATATGATATCTCTGTATACTCTAATATTAGTGTGACAGCCCTAGTGTGACGCTAGTCGGGAAGTGGTTTCGGGACCACAAAACCGAGTCATAAAAATAATTAATTGCTATATTCTATGCTTATTATGTGTGTACATGAGTATGTGGAAGTTTCATTCTCTAATTTTGCCAATTGCATGAGAAATTATTAAATAGGGATCAATATGAGACATAGTGAAATATGATAGGCTAATTTTAAATGGCTTATTAGTGCATGTTAACACAAAGGTGGACTTGCATGTCAAGTTGCCCAATTTCTTTATAGTGGCGGCCAAGATGGAATGTTGATGGGCAATACATATGTTTAATTAGATATTATAATAAGAAATTGGGTTATTGGAAATAAAATAATGTTAGTAAAGAAGGAAAAAGAAAAAATGCTCATCTCTCTTCTCCATTGTCGTGACTTGAGAAGAAGAAGGAGTGTTCATGTTTTCTTTCTTTTGCAATTGCCGTAACTAGAGGAAGGGAAGAAGGAAGATTCGCCAAGGTGGTCCTCTAGATTAAGGTATGTTCAAGGGTATCTTTGGAAGTATATACAACCTTTGGGTGATGAGTCTAAATTCTATCTATCTCATGGTTGGATTTGGGGTTGATGGAGAGTTAGAATTTGGCTAAGGAGCCTAAAATTTTGGTTGATACCTTGATGCTATTAGCATGCTAGTTATATGGATGTGTTAAGTTGCTTGGGATGTTAGCATGAAAGTTGGAATTGTTAAGCTAATTTGTTGGAAGTGCCGAATTTAGGACTAAGAAGAGAATGAGTATTCGGCTAACATAGTGAAAAGGTAGGTGTTGCCGATTGTTAGATTTAGACCATGGGAGTGGCTATAATGGGCATTAAGATGTAGAACTTAAGAAATGTAGTTATATGTGAATTTACATGATGTTACAAATAGATGTGAAAATATATGCTAGATTAGGAAAATTTGATTAAGTGTTCATGAGATGAAATTAGGTGTTTAAAAGATGTTATAGTTGACATTGTATATATATACATACATTCGGCCATCTAATTGAGTATGAATGTGGTGTTAAATCTAATTGTGATGCCCATTTGGAAGTATATATATATATATATAAATATACATAAGTATGCCCGTTCGTGATGTTACCTTTAATTATGTGTATAATCGACTAAATGGGTAATTAGTGAGGATGGTTGCCGAATATACAAACATACATATGCATGTGTAATTGAATTATGAATGTTTAGCAAGATGGTTAAACTAGTTGATTTATTGATTAAGCTCAAGGAGTTAAAGGAGGAGAATCAAGCAAGGGAAAGACGAAGGTCATCGAGTAGCCGACTTGGAACTATTTTACCCAACACAAGGTAGGTCACTAAGCATATATTTTGTATTGATTTTAATAGACATAATGTCTATGTAATTATGCCGAAAGGAAGGATAAATTTATATACATGTATGTATGTGGTGATGAAAGTATTGAATAAAAAGAAAAGAGGTGAGATGTATTGAGTTGTTGATTTTGGCACTAAGTGTGCGGGTATAAACATTTATGATCATGAGATTGGCACTAAGTGTGCGGGTTTAAAATTTGTACAGCACTAAGTGTGCGAGTTTGATTATATAGCACTAAGTGTGCGAGTTGATTATATAGCACTAAGTGTGCGGACTCACTATATGCTTTTGAATCACTATTGACACTGAGTGTGCGACATTATTGAGTTGATCACGGACAGCGGATCGGGTAAGTACCTTGAGTTCATGGCTAATAGGCGCTATGTTTATATTTGGAGTTGAGCTTGGTAAGTTTTGAACCTATGTGACAATTTTAATTGAAGTCACGTATATAAGAATTATCGTGGAATAAGTGAAAGGTCATTTAGTTGTATGATTGTAACGAAAACAAAATGATGTATAAAAATGCCTCAAATATCCTATTGATTAGTATATGGAATGTGAATGTGTAACTTGGTATGAGATTGAATCGAAAGGTCTAAGGAACTATGGTATAGTTCAGTTTGTATGGAGTAATTAGCCTCGTTCCATTTTGTTTCCTCTTGTGATAATGTTATTAATGGATGGTAGTGCATTGCTTATGACTTACTGAGTTATATACTCATTCGGTGTTTGCTTGTCACCTATTTTAGGTTCCTTGGACTCGTCTTTTTGTGTGCTCGGACCGTCATCTAAGTCATCACACCAGATTGCAACTTTTTGGGGTATCTTCTTCTTAGTTGGTCTAGGAGAACATTTCGGCATGTATAGGCTATTATGTTTTGTTGAACTTTGGTATGTAAACTTTAGCCATGCGAAAATGGCATAAATATTAAGTTGAATTTTGGTCCTATGATACTTCGTCATAAGTCTTAGTAAAATTGGTTTGATAATGTTGTCATGGCTGATTATTCTCGTGTTAAATTCATGATATGTATGATGAATTATTAGTTAGATTAAGGAAAAATCACAAAATAGGCATAGTTTGCTTTAGTAATGAGATCTTTGGTAGTAGCGATGATGTGAGATTGAAAAAATCACTAAAAATAGTAGGAATAGAATTAAATAAGGAATAAATTATGTAATCGAAGCTTGATGAGTCTATTTTCATATGGAAGAAACGAAATGACCATATGAGTTGTATGTTAGGAGATAATTAAACTCTTGTGAAACAGGGCCAGAGCAAATTCTAGATCCCCTATTCCGAATTTAGAAATTCACCATAAATTAATCAGAGACAATTAGAAGTCATGCCTTATATGTATAGATTCCCTTTTGAGTCTAGTTTCATTAGAAACAATCGGCATAAGCATTGAAGCTCTGTAAAGGGAAATATCTAAGTTGTAATGCATGAAGGTCAGAGTAGTCAAACCCTGAAACAGGGGTGATTTAACTAATAAACTGTACCAATTGGCCCAACCAAAAATTCTACAAAAATTCTACCATATAGATATAGGAGTCTAGTTCCGGGAAAAGTTTACGGAACTGGATTTCAAGTTTCAGAACTCAAGATATGATTTTTGAAGTGACTAGTACGCAGATTGGCAGCTTGTCTGGGAAATTTTTAATAAGTGGTTTGAAGTCTGTTAACATCTCGTGTTCGACTCCGGCGACGGTCTCGGGTTCGGGGTGTTACAATTAGAATATACTTCAAACCGTTCATGGACACATGAGTGAAGATTATAAACTTTTTCTTCAAATTAAACTGAACCAGTATTGATGTTTCGGTTAATAATATCTTCGTGCAAAAAGGGAAGCTTCAACAATCAAACTAACTTTAATTTACCACAATATTTCTCAGATAGAATTGTTCCAATAAACATAATTCTGTATCAAATCCTCAAGAATACAAATTCTTCTTCCAGACTATTCCTTAGATCACACATGTACATTCAAAATTTATTACCAGTCCGGTGAATAGATTTAAACACGTATAACCCAATCTTCTTTTAAATCAAATAATTCAGATCAAACTAAACCACTGGATCAGTCTTTTCGAAGAAATTATTTCTTCTCTTTTAAAGAATAACTCAGACATATCATTATACAAAAGCGACAGTCATCAAATAGAAATCATAATATCATAATGAGACTGACGTCTTACTCAAAATAATAGATAATATCCCAGTTGTTAATAAAGTATCTGAACCCAGAAGAAAATCAGATATGATTTGAACAGCAACCCATGCAGAAACACAACTTTTATAACTCTAATAACAGTACTATAGTGCTTCCCAAATTTTTAGAACAAAACTTATAATTATAACAGATATAGCCACTTCCGTTAAATAAATATCCCATATAGAGCGATATCAACCTCGATAATATCCCAGAAAATGTCCAGAAAGAACAATGTCATTCATAAATACTGGAGTCCACAGTAACAAAAGCAATATAATTTGTACATGTTTTCAACATAACAATATCTAGTAGTAACAGAGTATTACCATTATACAGATTTTACCATCGATTTTAATATCCACACAATGGAATAAATATCAGAGAAAGACAGAGCAATGTCGAACATAACCCAAACAGATCGACGATGCTTTCGTTTATAAACATGTTTAGCTAATATTCTCTTACTGTAAGAATTCCTTCTGACATTAAGCAATTAGATATATTTCTGAAAATAAATGTACACGTAGAATGCCCAGAAGAAGTCACAGTAACTGCCCGACTAAAACTACTGTACCCAACCATCAATACAATTCAAACATTATTCAACTGTCGAATTCTATCATCATTAAGTTCATATTATCCTATCAATAACAGAAATAAATCCAGAGATGCTTCTAGTTAATACTTTCTTTAGATAACATACCTGAATAGGTCATTTATTCTGAGTTAACTTCTTCTGTAACACTGATTTTATACAATCTGAATAGTTTTCAAAACTATTCAATATCTCTTTTAATACTGTCTTTATTTGCTGATTCATTCACCTTTCTGACCTCATTACTAATCTTCTGAACACGAACTTCTGTAACACCACACTCATGGACTTATTCAATCTAAATCTTACATATTTCACAGTAACATTTCACTAATAAGGGGGTGAGGGTAGTAAAGCCTCAAATTTAACTTACACATAAATGCACATAACGCACACTATCACAAATAGTCGATTCATTAATAATCTTACATTATCCAGACATTTAATAAACATTTACTTTTAATCACTTTTGTTCGTAGCACTAAATTCATATACCAACTCAAATTACCAATTCACAATCAAAACATTTCAGATAGCAATCATAACTCAAATATCATAATCTATATGCTCATATAATTATAACATTTGTCAACATCAATATATCATACTCTTTGATCCATACCTTTATGAGTTTCAACTCATCATCAACACATTTTCATTCAAACATTTGAGTACACATTCCGTACTATCAAAAGCTTGGTTGAAAGACTTATCTGTCTCAACAAAACAATTTTCGTCAGAGTCAGGAGATATCACACTATTGCAGGTTAACTATGGCATGTACAGCTAGACTCACATACGCTATGGTAGTCCTAGAGCTGACTAAACCATACCTCTGATACCAATAAAATGGAACACCCTTAACCTGTATCTATCTCTGGAATGGGGTTACGAGGCATTACCGAACATAAAACACTTCAGAACAGACTTTCATTACAAAGTTAATCATCTAGTAAAAAAAAAATTTTTAACAAGCAACTAACATGCTTCAATTCAATAATTCATATAATTTCCAATATTATATTTAATCAATACAACAAAGAATCAAAAAAATCGGATGTTAAAATTCATAACCAAGTATATGTCATTCCACATACCAATCATATATGTATACTACAGCAATTATGGCACTCAATTAATTTAAATATAAAATATCTTATTTTCTTACTAATTTTATACACAAACAAATTAGTAAACAAACATACGTCATTCCATATTATAAAATTGATCTCTTCCATTATAGCATTTGTTTACTTAAATACAACATTTGCATATCATAAATACATATAAGTAATAATCCACTTAGCATATGCCAAAATATATCATCAACTTAACCAATTAAACCACTCAAATAGATTATCCAAAATGTTCAAATAATGTGCCATTTGAAAAGATACATAATCTTATTCATCTCATGTCTATTCGGTAACCAAGATCTACTTGTGCATATTAATCGATTTTCAAATAATTATCAAATCCATATAGTTATACCTATCATTATTTTATAACATAAGCATACTCTAATGTACCACATATAATTGACATACATTTTACTAATTAATGCATTACATATTATAACTCAAACACAAACATCATTTACTCCATAACCAAAACACCACCTTATATACTTATACACATATACTTTGAGTTAATAAATATGTCATACCATTTCATCTTGTGCAAAAATATATACATATACATATATATATACAGTACCAAATCACCAAGTTGACCATAACCCTTTCATATATTTTCACCAAATAACCGAGTACACAAGTACATTATACTAACTTTTAAAACAATTCATGTTACCATTTATACTTCACAAAAATAAATCAATAACCAAATATAAACATATATCCCATACACAAATCTTATCTACCATGTAATAAACAAAACAAAATAAACGTTTTCTATATTCGAATATAACCTATCATCCTTTAATACCAAATCATAAATAACACCTTAACCAAATTAACAATCAAATTCACTTATACTTTATTCTATCTATATGTCATAATTGAATCGACCAAATGCACACATCCAAAATCACCAACCAACTTCAATGCACAAAATAGATATCACAAATACCATTCATTGAAGACACATAGCATAATAACCAAAATGAACTAAAGTCATAATCAAACAAAACCGACTTCAAGCATAGAGGTTAGGCCATTTTCGCATGGCTTAAATTGTACAAAACCAATATCCAACATTTCAAACTACAATCTAGCCTATACATGCAATAGATTCGAAAATTCACTTATAAAGATACCGAAGACAGTCAGTAGTGTGATAAGCAAGTAAACATCTAAATTACATAATCAAATCATTTAAACTAAACCAAATTTTTCTATCATAATTACTTTAAATCTTAAGCTCACAATTTCATTTATTTTATATATACTTTCATATATGAACTGTTCATGGCCGAATATACATATACATATTTTAATAAACTATCATTCGATTTCCAAGCCAAAATATCTTTACCATAGCTAGTACATATACACTTATGTGCATATATTCATAAATCAAAGGACAATTACATACATATTTATATTATATGGCGAATACACACATATATATAAGCAAAATATCTTTCAATTTCAAAGCTAAATATTATTATGTGAACACTTATACATGTACTCGTGAATCAAAGTATAACATCATATGCATATACATAGAAAAGGCCGAATATACTTCACAAGGCACACATGTTCACATTAGTAACTTACTTACCTAATTTCAAGTAGGTAATAATCCAATTCATACCTGATCATTTTAGCTCATTTTGCACATTTGATCACAATCTGTCGTTGCCCAATGAACCATTTGGAATTGGATAGGACACTCGTATAATCACACATATCGTACAATGCCAATGTCCCAGGCGCGGTCTTACATGTAATCACATATCGATGCCACTATCCCAGACAGGGTCTTACTCGCACACATATATCAGAGTCACATATCGATGCCAAAGTATAAAATGTGGTCTTACTCACACATATATATCGAAATCCTATGTCCTGACTTATGTATCCTAGCTATTCCTAAGGTTCATATGGGGCTTTTGGACGTCGTAACTCAGTCAAAACGAATTCATAATCATGGATACCAAACTTGAACACATTCGGCTATTAAGGATATATATTCACATATTTAATTTCAGCATGTATAATTTGCATTTAATTAAAATTAAGTACGGCTGTTTGCTTATAAACTTACCTCGGATGATGTAAAATAGAACGGGACGACTAGTCGATGACTTTAGTTTTCTCCGGATCTAAATCAGATTTCTTTGGTTCTTAATCTAAACATATTCAAATTAAACTTGTTCCAACATATTTTCATTCAATTTAGTACAAAAAACATAAATGGGAAAATTACCATTTTACCCCTGACATTTTACAGTTTTTACAATTCAGTCCCTATTGCACAAAACACAAAATACGTAAAATTTCACTACACCCATGTTAGGCCAAATACTCCTAGTGTTCATACAAGTCCATATATTTCATTTATTTCACATTTTAGTCCCTCAATTTATTATTTTTGCAATTTAGTCCTAATTACTCAAAATCATCAAAAACTCCAATACAAAACATGTTAACCCAAAACATTTATTTCATATTTCATCATCAAACAACAAAAATTACAAGCTTTCAACAATGGCATAACTCAAAATATTCACCAAAATCAAAAATTCAAGCATGGGTCTTATAGATAACTTAGCAACGATTTCAAAAACGTAAAAATTATCAAAAACCGGGCTAACTACATACCTTAATCAAGATTAACCATGGCCGAACAACCCAAGCATTTTCTTTTGATTTATTATTTTGATATTCAATGATGAAAGGATAATACAAGCCATGGCAATTAATTTTTATGTTGTAACGCCCCAAAAATTGGGCTTAGAAGAGTTGGACTTTGAGTCTGGGATTCGGATAGAAGAAAACCTGAATATTGAGAAGTTTTAAATATTACTAGTGTTTAAAAAATATATATATATTGATAAAATATTTATGTTATTACTAATCTTTTAATTTTTATGAAAATTATTATCATTATAATTATTAGATACAAATATATTTATAAAATTATTGTTGTTAATTTAGTGTTTAAATTAAATTATTATTAGAAAATTTTCTTGTATCTATTTTTATTGATTTATGGAAATTATAATTATTATTAGGAAAAATATATATATTATCGTATTTGAAATTTACATTATTATGGTTATTATTATTATTATTTTAGTTTTTAAATACATTTAGAAGTATTTAAAGTATGGGAAAAATTCGATCCAAGGCTCTAGTAAAAATAATTAATTTTGTTTCTTTGGGGGATCTGGGCATTAAGGTTTATTAATAAGTTGGGCTAAAATGGGACATAAAGAGGAGTCAGGCCTAGTGGTTAAGCGTGTTAAACAAGAGGAAAGGAGCAGGGTTCGATTCCTGCGTGTGCAACTAATGGGTTTTATTTTAGAAAACCAAGGTTGTCGCAGTAAGCCTTATTAATTGTTCAAAGCTAATTCATGTCGAAGCAAGTATCTGCCCAATGGCAAAGCACGCTAGGAGGCGTGGGAAGTGCCTGGTACAAGGCGTATGCCGCATAAATTGGGTTTTTAGTATACTGAGTTATGTTGGAATAGGCCTTAAAGGAAGTTACGAATGAAGTTTGACACAAGGAGAGCCTGTGGCGCAGATGACAAGCAACGATGTGTGTGTTAAAGAGGTCATGAGTTCGAGATGTACAAAGAGCAAAAATTTCCTTTTTATTTCATAAGTAACCTGAGCTTCAGCAGTAAGGTTTATAATTAATTGTAACCATATATTACTAAAGGAGATGCGTGATGCAGTGGCCAGTAGCTCAGGTGTGGGCGCATGGGCAGACGAGGTATGGAGTTCGAGCCTCATCTCGCGTAGGAGTGGCTGGGTTTTTGCTGCACGCATGGGGAAGGAGTTGAGTCGACTAGGACTCCTAGCAGTATCAGGTCAAGCGGTGCAAGCGGTGGATAAGGTCGCTCGATCGGTTGGGGAGTTTGAATGATATTCAAACTCCAAACTTGGCCAAAAATCAAGGAGCAAATTAGAGAATTGAAATTTAAAAAGAATTCCTATGCCGAAATGCACTCAATCGGCCATAGCTAAAGACTGCCGAATATTTTAGGCCTTTAGGATTCATTTTTTTTCCTTCTTCTATTTTTTATTCTTTTCTATCCTTCTCTCATCTCTTCCCCTCTTCTCTTTTCTTTCTCCTCTTAATTCTCATCCTATCTTTTTGTCGAACCTAAATCCTTCATAGTCTTCTTCTTTTCTCTCTTAAATCCTCAACAAACTGGTTAGCCGAATTTCCATTGAAGCCAAACCTCGTATCTTTTCTTTCAAAACCGAAATCTTACTACTTTGAGGTACTACAAAAGCCGAACCCTTGGTTGAGTATTTTTCTCTTCTTGTGCGGTAGTTGGATCTATAATCGATTGGGAGTAGTGTCATAACAATATAGGTAAACGCTCGAATCTTTCTTTCGTTATTCATGAATTAAGGTAAAAGCCAAAAAACCCCTATATGCAAAGGGTGCCTGTTGGTTGTACTCAAAAGGTTTAGTGATGATATCTGATTTGTTTTCCTATAGTGTGGATTAAAGGCTACTAATCGAAGGCTTGGATATTTGGAACGACCAGAAATAGATCTAGTCCATTTTTTTCGGCAAAGGTAAGAACACTAGTGCCTAAAGTGTTAATGGTCGATTTCTAGTAAGGAGTTTTGCAGATAAGTTGCTATGGATTCATAGTTAACGTATTAGTAATTGATTGTAGGCAGTTCGTGTGTGGAACTCGTCAGCGTTTCGTCACAAACAGGTGTGTAAACGACACCCACTCATAGACTAGATCGGTAAAAGCCGAAAAGTCGAAAAGCCGGCATTTATGAACTTACGAGCGTGCGAGCGTGCAAGCGCTTGTAAGGTGGTTTGGTTGTTAATTTTGATAATCGCAAGCAGTATGATTGCAGAGTGCGTAATTTCGCACTTCGGTATATTTGGGCTTAATGGGCGAAAATAGGTTAGTGGGCCAACGGCCCAATTCGATAAAACGCTTGGTAAGTGCTTACATTAATGTGTTAATGGTTAGAATATGTATGTAAACTCTAGAATAGTAAATTTTATTAAACTACCCTAAGTATGAAAATTACCGCTTTTACCCTTAGTGCTAAATGACCGTTATACCCCTAGGGTTAATTTTGACCGAAATACATGATATTCGATTACATTTGTTATATGCCATGACATGTATATCATTGCATGGGGTTGGGTTTTGTTATGGAGGAAGAACTCGTCCGGTGGTCGTGCCAAATATTCTGATATAAGCAGCTTTGCTACGGATTATAGTTAGTGCCGTAATCGGTGCTAACACTGTAAGTGTAGGGATGGCGTGGGTGATTTATTTCCCACAGGAAGTGTAGGGATGGACGGAGGCAAGTGTAGGGTTGGATGGGGTTATCATGCATTAATCATATGAGGCTATTTTGTTATGGGCCAATTGTATTGAAATGGGTCCAACTGTGCTGATATGGGCTAG
Organism: Gossypium arboreum; assembly: GCF_025698485.1. NCBI lineage: Eukaryota > Viridiplantae > Streptophyta > Magnoliopsida > Malvales > Malvaceae > Gossypium > Gossypium arboreum. The sequence goes on along the minus strand of NC_069077.1, from coordinate 78,291,241 downwards.
GCCCAGTATACTCTGTTACTGTAAGGGGCTATGGCCCAGATTAAAATAAGGCCGCTCTTTTTATTATTTTTAATATTTTGGGTTATTAAATTGGTTAGCTCTAGGGCGTGTTTTATAAAATTACTTATTTTTAAAATATCACGATAACCGAGCAAAGCTTCCGCAACGTAAATGTTTTCAAAGGAAATAAATATTTTAAATAGACTTAAACCTAATTTGTTGTTCGTGGACAAGTAATAAGCTTAAAGTGTGGCAATGGATGTATGCATGTCTAGGATTGGATCATGGAAGAGCTAGGTACTTAAGCAGTCTAATTGACTCACCTCCTCTTTTCTTGAATCCTACCTGGTGCGTAGTATCCATTCACTTTAAGCCATGACAAAGAAGGTTTGATTTTTTTTCGATACTCAACTGTTTTTTTAAATAACATGTTTCTGCCACTACAAAGGTTTACAAGTTTTCAAAGTTTCCCATAAGATTTTACAAGGTTGTTAACAATGCTTTGATTATTACAATGAATCACATGTTGGAAAAAAAAAATAAGGCTAAGGTTTTATTCAAGTTTAAACGGTAAAAGTTTCTAAACATCAAGAAGGGTTTTTCATGAAAACATGGTTTTCGAAAAACACTTCAATGTGACACGCCGGATTCGGTCGTAACGTTTGGGCCGGGTTTGGGGTGTTACATATGTTATATATTATTATTACTTATTAATCAAATTACAAATATAAACTTTATATTAAAATATAAAACCATTATAATTCATGGTTTCTACCGTCCATCACTTATTCAATGGCGTAATTGCAACATAAATGCTCCAAATTATAAAGACACATTCAATTTGGTCATCGCACATTAAACTATCAAATATTCATTTTACGCGATTAAGCCCTTGTATTAAATCAGACACTCAAACAACAAAATTAAATCATGAAAATTTCACACACACAAATTCAGACATAAAAAACATAGAAAATAATTTTTAAATTTTTTTTGACTCAGAATTTTGGTTCCAAAACCATTGTTTCTATTAGGGTCTAAATTGGGCTGTTACAATCCCTAACCCTTTAACTCTCTGTTTGTCACCCAAGAACAAATTGAAATCACACGACCAAGTCACACGCCCGTGTGTTAGGCCATGTGGTCAAATTAAAATTTATGGTTTTTCATAAAATAGGTGCAAAATTCAGACACCCATGGCACACACCCATGCCTAAGGCCGTGTCATCCACACGGTTGAGACACACGCCCGTGTCTCTGCTCATGTGCTCAATTTTGAGCATTCTGTTTTTCAACAATTAGGGTACAGGGGACACACGGCCAGAACACATGCCCATGGGGCAAGCCATGTGTCACACACGGCCTAGACACATGCTCGTGTGTCTACCCATGTGGACAAAAACAAGGCTTGTAACAGACCGGTTTTGACCCTAGTCGGAACAGTGGTTTCGGGACCATATATCCGAGTCAAAGAAATGTTTAAATATTATATTCTATGTTTATGGTGTGTGAATTAGCATGTGTAAAAGTCTCGTATAAAAATTCGAATGTTTGTGTGCTTAATTTAATAAAAAGGACCTAATCGCGTAAAATGTAAAAGTTGTGTGCTAGATGTTAAAAGTGTCTATTTGACTTGCTTCTATAATTGAGAGGTCCTTATGAGGTTATTATGCCATTTACATGTATAATGGACATTTGTAGCCTTATTATATGTGAATTTAAAATGGTTTATTAAAGGGGTATTTTGGTCATTAGCATATTAAACATATATTAAATAAAATAAAACATGTTAATGGATGAATCATTCATCCTTATTGCCGAAAATCACAAGAAAAAGAAAATAGAAAAGCTTACCTAGGGTTCAGCCTTGGTTTCCTTTGATGTAGATCAAGAAAAGAGAAATTCATACTTAGACTGAGGGAAGTCGAAGATTATAGAGTAAACAGTCCGATTCGATAATTCCGAGTACGAGGTAAGTTCGTACGTAAAATATGATGTTACAAGTATATTTTGATGTTTTGATTATACATGGATTGCATATATATTTGGTTGGATGAATACGACGATAAATCAATTGTATTTGGCACTAAGTGTGCGATTCAAACTAGCTTCGGCTATATAAGGCACTAAGTGTGCGCTACCGAGATAGCTTCGGTTAATTGAAATGGCACTAAGTGTGCGGAGTTATTATAGCTTCGGCTAACCTTTAAGGCACTAAGTGTGCGAATGATTATAGCATGAAAAATCTTTGGAAAGTTTAAAATATCCTAACGAGAGGTGAGAATGAAAATGAATAAATACGAGAAGGTTCAGGTACGTATAATACATATGTAGTAGATGGCATTATGTATATAAAGTTCATTGAATTGGTATAAACATGAAGATGGTATTGGTATAAAATTGATAGATGAATTGAGAATGTATAAATACTTATGTATTGATGTTTTATATTTTATACATTGTTAATAATTTTTAGTACAAGCTTACTAAGCTTTTGAAAGCTTACTTTGTGTGTATTTGCATTGTTTTATAGATATCGAAGCTACCGTGACCTCAGGGATCGTCAAGGATCATCCTCACACTATCGAACCTCATTCTGGTACTTTGAAAATGTATATATTAAAGTATGGCATGTATAGGGTAGAAATGTTTAGATTATGTTTTATGATTGTATATATTTAGCCATTTGATGTGGCTTGATATGGATGTGATTATGATACAATTTTGGTATGTGAAATGTGATGCAAAATGTTCTATTTGATGTGTTCATAAATGGCTTAGAAAAATGGTAAGTTTGGAAATTTTTGGTATGAGATTTGGTCATGAGTTTAAAGATTATGAAGCCATATGTTTTGATATGATTTGGTCTTATGTTTTGGCACAATTGAGTTGAGTTTATAAGCATGAAAAATGATTGATAATGTTATGGAATAAATGTTGTATCGATTGTTATGGATTTTGGCTAAAATGGTTTTGCAATTATGTTTGGTTTGGTGCTTGTAGGTTTGACCCAATTGGGGTGGCAAGTTGGCTATACAAATGGCCTATTTTTGTCCACACGGGTAGAGCCATGGCCGTATGTCTCAGCCATCTGTGACACACGGCTAGGTTGCACGGTCGTGTGTCCCCTGCGGTACCCTACAGTTGTAAGTCAGGTTCGAGCATGGCCAAGGCACATGGGCGTGTGGCTAGCTGTGTGGCTCAAGTCAGAATCGACCATGGCCAAGGCACATAGGCGTGTCTTATGGCTGTGTGAGCAAGTCAGTATGTATGCCCTATTTTGACATGGCCTAGACACACTGGCGTGTCTAATGCCGTGTAAGGCACATGGCCTGATTACACGGGCGTGTGAGCTGTACTTTTTTGAAAAATGTTTAAGTTTTGGGAAATTTTTGTATGTCTTCGATTTAGTCCCGGCTCTTTTTTGATGCATGTTTTAGGTCTTGAAGACCTTTATAAGGGACTCTATATTGATGATTGATTTTTAATGCTTCGATGTTTATGAAATGAAAGTTAAATGTTCCAATTCATCTAGTAATACCTTTAACCTTAGTCCGGCAACAGATACAGGTTAAGGGTGTTACAAGGCTATTTACCATGTCATTTTGTCACCCTTCCATGCACACACCTATAATGCAAAACATAACACCAATCCAAGCAATTATATTCAACCAATTCAGCCAAAAACAAGACATCTACACATCATTCACATGCCACCATATATCACATACATACATCACGTAAATCAACTTAAACCATGCAAATTTCCACATCCATGAAAACATCATCATATGCATATATATATATATATGCTTAAACCAATATTAGCCAATACTGTACGACCATTTACAAAATGAATTATCAACCAATATAGGCCAACACATTAGGCCGATTCAATTATGACACATAAAATGTAACACCCCAAACTCGGCCCAGACGTTATGGCTGAATCCGGCGCGTCACATTGAAGTGTTTTAGCGAAAACCTTGTTTTCATTGAAAACACTTCCTTAAAATGAAAAACCTTAATTACATTGTAAAATCTCTTTTCAGTTGCGAAAGCTTTATTTAGAATATATGATTTTATGAAAACTCATTATTTAAATATGGAGTTGTGGAAACGTAGTATTTAAAAACAGTTATGGTTTAGGAAACCACATTCTACTTCTAATAAATTTAAAGCATAAAAAAATGATAATAATCCTAATTTGAAATATTAGCCAGAGGAAAGACCTTGTTACAACCCAAATCAAATAGAAATAATTTAAAATCAATATATTAAAAAATACATAAAGACTAAGTCTTTTTATGCTAGTTGGCCACCTCCGAGTCCCTCTATCTGTCGAACCGCCTACTGAGGATCACCTGAAAAGTTTATAAGGAGAGGGTGAGTTTCGAAAACCAATATGTACAACCCCCAACAAGAATAAAGCAATCATTAGTCATTTTGGGCCAGAGCCCAATTCAATAACGGTGATCTTTGGGCCTTAGCCCAAATTAGCCTCAGTTAGGCCAAAGGCCACATCGCAATAATATCACAACAATATCATACATGCAATACAATGCAGTGCAATCCCATCCCAATAATCCATCCGCTACACACCAGCTCCATCCCCTGACACATCATGTGGGGATATAAATATCGACCCATCCAACCAATACACATCCATGGTAGCCCAGTTGCGGAACTACTTTCATTTATATATTGGGCTTAAAAGCTGCCGGTGGATCCACGATTATCAAGCAACCATGCGATCCTCATATACTTCCTCCATTCCAAAATACCCAACCCATATGCAACCTAAGCAAAATATCATATGTATCCAGCAGATATGCATGTCACATCCATAAAACTTACATTCAACACCTAGGGGTATTTTGGTCATTTTCGCCCTTAAGGGCATTTTGGTAATTTTTCCTTTTATTACGGTTTTCACTTACCTTGGCCCGTTAACAAATCCCGTGAGCTAAGATGAACGAATACTATGCATCAGGTAGGATTCCAGAGAAGAGGAGGTGAGTCATTAAGACCGCTTAAGTACCAAGCTCTCCCTAGATCCAATCCTAGACATGCATATACCCATTGCCACACCATAACCTTATGACTCGTCCACGGTCAAAATTAATTAATTAAGTTTTATGTAGTCATCATATACTAGGCCCAAAACCCCTTACAAAGCCCAGTCAAGTTCACATACTTGTATATGGCCCACTAGGCCCAATCACATTTATATGGCCCATTAGGCCCAAATCACATTTATATGGACCATCAGGCCCAATTCACATTTATAGTCATGCTCACATACGATTTTTCATCACATAACATCAATTATCAATTTTTGCCTATTATGGGTCCAACAGCCCATTTGGCCCATTAAGCCTATTCTGGCCCGGTAGGCCAAATCACAGCCCAAGCCCATGGAATCGCTCATGGGGCCTCAGAAAACCTATCGATTTCCATCTCACGAGTGTTCGCGCACTTGCAAGACTGCCATAGTCAAACTTTTGGCTTTTCGGCATTTCAGTTTTTTGGTATTTCGGCTTTTGCCGATCTACTTGTGTGTGCAGTGTGTGTACACACCTTCGACTTTATATCAAGTTATCATAGGGTAGAAGTACACACCTTATCACCTGCAGTACTAAGTATTCATAATTGCTCGAACCTATATTCAACATTATACTCCATTAGTCACATTCCATTAATTCAAAATAAATCCACTACTTACCGAAGAACCACCTATACTTGCCTTGACTAGATTGATCGACTGCGATCTGCCTATGTAACTCAAAATCTGATGTAGTCCCCCTTCCGCATCCAGGCGAAAAGTCCCTAACGGCTGACACCTTACATCACTTAAACTTAGGAGCCTCTATCCCAACCTCTCTGCTAGAACCCCATTTTTCCATCAACTATCACACTTTTGAATGAGAGGGAAAAAAAAGAGAAATAAATGGAGAAACCGTAGGTTAAAGAAAGTTTTGGAAAGAATAAAGAAGAACCGGCTTTTAAGAGTGTAGAAACGAAAGAACTTAGAAATATTTAATAAAAGCCAAAGAAGATCTAATTCACTTACCGATTGCGAGATTGCTTGCCAACAAGAAATCAAACCCCCAAAGTGTATGAATCGGCTTTTAAACGAAAAGAAACAGTTGGCTAAGTTGAAGAGGGAAGAGGTTGATTCGGTTAAAATAGGGAAGAAAAGATCAAGAGTTTGGCTTAAAGAAAAGAGGAGGTGATATGTGACTGAAGCACACAAAAACAACAAATGCCCTTACTTGCCTATACGACACACATACTATACTAAAATAAATAAATAAATAATACACCTATACTCCTCAATCGACTTAAACTTGTCAAGATAATTTCCCTTCAAATTCTCCAATTTTATCACCATCATATCTTCCCTTAATCCTTATCTTAATCCCCTTGATTTTAGCCAAAAATTCTAATTTGAATTGCATTCAAATTGCTTCTACTGTACAACACTTGAGTAGCAAAATTAAATTCTTCCTTTTTTGTGCGCCTCTACTCGAACTCCAGACCTCAAAGTTACTCTACCTCCCCACACGCTGCTGCCAACTGCACCACATCCTTTCTTGTGCTACCATTCCGTCACAATTAACTATAAGGCTTATATGCCTAAGCCTCAGTTTTCTTAAAGAATAAATATTTAAACTTTGCCAGGCCTAGGATTCGAACCTGCTCCATCTCATAACCATATCTTGCTTCACGCCACTGCACCACAGGCGCTCTTGTACCATATTCCATCCCTAACTATTTTTAAGGCCTATTAACCCGCAACCTGGTTATCCTAAAAATATTTGCTACCATTCAGCTTCGAACCCCTGATCTCTTGGTTGCGCTATACGTCCCTTGCCACCAAGCCACAAGCTCTTTTGTGTCAATTCTTGTAACACCCCGTACCCGAGTCCGTTACCGGAGTCGAACACAAGGTGCACACAAACTTGACTTAATCATTTTCACTGTCCATTTAAAAATTTCCAGACAAGCTGGTTACTGCATCACTGTCACCTTAAAAATCATATCTTGAGTTCCAAAACTCGAAAACCAGTTTCGTAATTTTTCCCTGAAACTAGACTCATACATGCATCTACAAATTTTTTTCTAGGATTTTTGGTCGGGCCAATTAGTACAGTTTATTAGTTTAAGTCTCCCCTGTTACAGGGTGCGACTACACTGACCTTCATGCATTACGACCTGGATATCTCCCTGTACAGGGCTTCAATACTGATTCCGTTTCTTTCTATAGAAACTAGACTCAAATAGCAATCTATACATATATGGCATGACTCCTAATTATCTCTGGTTAATTTACAATGAATTTCCAAAGTCAGAACAGGGAATCCAGAAACCGTTCTGGCCCTGTTTCACGAAAACCTAAATATCTCTTAACATACAACTCATATGACCGTTTCGTTTCTTCCATATGAAAGTAGATTCATCAAGGTTAATTTACATAATTTATTCACTATTTAATTTCATTCCTACTATTTTTAGGGATTTTTCACATCCACATCACTGCAGCTGTCAACCTCTGTCCTTAAGGTAGATTTTACCTACTTCATAATTTCCTTGATTCAACTAGCCCTTTTAGCATACATGGCACAAAGATGATCACGATTAACCATTCCAAGGGCTAATCGATTCCAAACATTTCCACATCTCTTAATGGACAACATACAAAATGATTATGATACCATGCCAAAGTGTATACAAGCCATTTTCGCATGGCTATCCAAATTTATACAAAATCAAAGGGTCTATGACCAACAAACGAAAGAGTAGTCCTATACATTAACCAAAATATCCTCTCACTATTAGTCTATTCTATACATGCCATAAGATATTCCAAAACATAGCAGTACCAAACAGTGGATAGTGATAGTGTGACTAGTTCTTGACGATCCCCGAGCACAGTAGCCGCAATGAGACCTATAAGGCGGAGGAAACAGAGTAAGCAGAGTAAGCATTACAATGCTTAGTAAGTTTTAAGCAATGTCAACAGATAACAATCGAATTATAACATAGTTTTTCGTATTTTTATTTCACTCTTCCTTCGGGCATACCATCCCTTTACCGAATATGCACATCTTATCATATACAATAGGCAGATAAACTGTCACATAAAAGTGAGCTCATGTGACATAGATATATCGTATGATTTCACATAACCTCTCACACTAATCCGATGTCACATAATCATAGGAATAGTCCCATAGGTTGCTCTCGTATGCATCATATATAAACTTGGAGTACATACCTGTTTAACCTTTCGCATTGCGTATATTTATAAGCAATTCTTATTACAAAGTCTTACCCGGACATAATCTCCACACGTAGTCATCGGGTCGTACCCGGACATAATCTCCACACGTAGTCATCGGGTCTCACCCGGAACATATTTCCAAGTTTCATGTACACTTAATCACATGTTACAACATTCACATTAGCCATTCGGCTTTACCACATATATATATACACTTTCACATTCATCACGTCGGCCATTAGGCCTTATCACATATATATACATTTTCACATTCATCACATCGGCCATTAGGCCTTATCACATATATATACACTTTCACATTCATCATAGGCCTTATCACATATATATACACTTTCACATTCATCACGTCGGCCATTAGGCCTTATCACATATATATATACATTTTCACATTCATCACATCGGCCATTGGGCCTTATCACATATATATACATTTTCACATTCATCACATCGGCCATTAGGCCTTATCACATATATATACACTTTCACATTCATCACATCGGCCATTAGGCCTTATCACATATATATACACTTTCACATTCATCACATCGGCCATTAGGCCTTATCACATATATATACATTTTCACATTCATCACGGCCATTAGGCCTTATCACATATATACACTTTCACATTCATCACGTCGGCCATTAGGCCTTATCACATATATATACATTTTCACATTCATCACGTCGGCCATTAGGCCTTATCACATATATATACATTTTCACATTCATCACGTCGGCCATTAGGCCTTATCACATATATATATACATTTTCACATTCATCACATCGGCCATTAGGCCTTATCACATATATATACATTTTCACATTCATCACATCGGCCATTAGGCCTTATCACATATATTATTATGTACAGACTTGGTCTTGGCCGAATCTACATCAATCATTTTCCAACGAATAATTCAATTTCACGCCATACTATCATTTCATATTCGAATACTCATAAACTTACAATTTCACAAATTTTGATATCAAAGATCCATCTAACACTCATGTATCATTTTACAATATCACAATTTAGAATTCAAGTATGGGATCAATCAATAGCTTATGAGCAACTAAAACAAGTTTTTATCCATGTTTACAACAAAATCACATATTCGCTACGAGCTGTTTTCCTGAGCAATGGTCACTAAACTATTTATACCCGGAGCTACAAGACTCCAAATCACTTGTCGTTAATTTTCTCAGAATATAGACTCATATATCTTCCATCCATGAAATTTTCAGAATTTTTGGTTTGGCCAATCAATACCAGATTTTTCTTAAAGTTTCCCCTGTTTCACTGTTTGACTAATCTGACCACTCTTCGCTACGAATCAAAATTTTCATTGTACAGAATTCATAATGTGTTCTATTTGATTCCATTTGAAACTAGACTCGTTAAGGAGTCTAAGCATATAAATCTTATCTTATAACCGTTTTTGTACAAATTATAATGATTTTCCAAAAACAGAACAGGGGATTTCGGAGTCATTCCGACACTGTCACGCACAACTTTAAATATCTCTTTATAGGAAATTTCTTTGCTTCCACGGTCTCTTTTATAAGAAACTAGACCAACTAAGCTTTGATTACATATTTTATTCAGCCTATAATTCCACACCAACAATTTATAGTGATTTTCTAAAATCACATTACTGCTGCTGTCCAAGCAAATTATTACTATTTGCTCTTAAACTTCCAAGTCCAAACACTTATGAACTTACCATTTGGGTTTAAGACATATCATGGCCACATCATATCTTATTAAATCAACTCATTATGTCCTATTATGATTGAATTTACTCAACGTTTAATCACTTAAAACTTACCTCGAAGTGGTCGACGACTAGATATCCACGGCTATTCGTTTACTTTCTCTTTTCCCTTATCCGACTTTGATCCTCTAGGCTCTTGAGCTAAATCAAACAATTTACTTCCCAATCAAACACAATCACACGGCATCCATATACATTTTAGAACCATTCTTAACATATTTACTACTCAAGCATGTAACTTAACAACTTAACCATTAGTTGCCGAACCACAAACAAAACATATTCATACGTCAATATCTCAAACCTTACCATAACAACCAATATGCAAGATATCACATATACATAACTTAGCTTATGAGAACATATGTATTACTTCATAAACACATCTTTAAGCATTCTTTTATTCCATCAACTCAAAACACATTCATCCCTCTCAATAACTAAACTCAAATTCGGCAATGGCCTCCAATATAGTGACTGGTTCTTCTCAACTAGCACCTAGTGTACACACATGATCATTTGTTTGATTCAAGCACCTATCCACCAAAACTTCATCCAAATTTACAAGAACAACAACCACATTCTTTGTTATCTACCATGACCGAAACCCATATTCATTCACCAAATATTAAAAATTTATCATCAATTTGACATATAAGGACATAACCAAATGTTTCTTGCAACACAAAACTCAAAAATTAACACATGGGTCATGTTATGAGCACCAAAACAAACTCAACTTCACAAAAATTCCAAAAGAATCACATGATGTCATACCTTAATCTAACAACCACCATAGCCGTTTTTCTCAAGCTCTTCCCCTTCCTTCCTTTCCTCTATTCAGCCAAGGATGTTCAAGAATGAACATTTTTTTCATTTTTTTGTTTTCTTTCCTTCAACTCACGGTAAAAGGGGGGGTTCACTCACACACATTTTTTTTTTCATTCTTTATTACCCATACTTATTTGTTTATTTCTTTTCTCCCATGATGTACCAACATAACATGTCTAGGACATGTTTTGCCCATGATTCCTTGTCATGGCCGGCCACTAGAACTTGGGGGAATTTGACATGCAAGTCCTCCCTTGACTACATGCACTATTAGGTCCTTACAGATTAGCCTATCACTTTTCAAAAGTGTCACACAAGTCCTACTAATCGAATTCACATGCAATCGGCTAAATCAAGCTTGAAATTTTCACACATTCATAATTACATATTCTTAGACAATAAATATTACGTTCAAACATTTGGTGACTCGGTTTAGCGGTCCCAAACCACTTCCGACTAGGGTCAATTTTAATGTCACAACTCTCCCCACTTAAGAAATTTTCGTCCCGAAAATTTCTCTTGATGCATAGTTTAGAATAACGTCCTCTTATTGAATTATATTCATATAAACATTAGCTCATCGATAACAATTGTAATTCATTATTGATTTCATAAGCAATAATCACTTAATTTAATTCACAATTGCATTTCAAACACATATCAAGCACATATTAACATGTATAATTCACATCATCAACCCACATTTTCATCCATGTATAAGCTGTAACCTGGCCGAAAATACACATATACTCAAACATCCCAATAAATATCCTTTATAACTCCATCGTATCTCAATATTCAACTTAACTTATTTCCAATGAAAATTCAACTTCCACACACGAACATTTAATTCATTCAAGACATACTGAACATACCTCATTGCTGGAATTTTTTGCAAGCGTATTAACGAAATTTTTACAGCAAGATTGCTCGTTTCCGAATCACGTACCTTCGGAATTTAACCTGATATAGCGACTCGCTCGATTGCCTTTGGGACATAGCCCGGTTATAGTGATTCGCACAATTGCCTTCGAATTAGCCGGATTTAGTCACTTAGCACAAAAGCCTTGGGACTTAGCGAATACCATTGAATAACCAAGCACATATATCAACAAATCAATACACATTCTTATTACATTCTCATTACCAAAGCTCAAACACAATACACTTATCATATTTACAATTTCGCTCAATAGCCACACACAAAGAGCATGATTTCAATTTGCTTAACACATGATCTAATCAAATCATAATCTAAGTTCCATTACTCAAAACTTACTTGATTACCAACCCTTATGTTCATACACAAAAGATCAACTTAGCCAAGGGCCGGTAGCTCGTTTATCAACTGAGCGAATACTTACTTGTAAGGGCTCAACTAATTCAAGCACATATAGCTCTTACAATGCCATATCCTAGGTATGGTCTTACATATTCTCATATATCGAGCCGATGCCATGTCCCAGGCATGGTCTTACACATTATCTCAAATCAATGCCTTCGTCCCAGACGAGGTCTTACATGAATTCCACTTCACACACTTAGTGCCCATCGACCGATCTCGCACTCATAGTGCTCGGTTAAAGGATTTACACACACAGTGCCTCTAATCATTCACACACATAGTGCTCTTATTCATTCGTTATTACACATTGAAATGACTTACCCAAGTCTATAAACATCACGTATGTACACTTTTAAACATATCGTCTCATATAAATTTGAATTCGTATAGTAATGAACACTTAAACTTTGCTCAATTTACCAAGCACGAAGCCTACTAGGCACGAAGGTCCGAATACACGTCACCAAACATGATTGCTCTTGGGACCTAGCCGGATACATCACTAGCACGAATGCTCTTCGGAACTTAGTCCGGATACATCACTAGCACGAATGCTCTTCGGAATTTAGCCCAGATATATCATTAGCACGAATGCTCTTCGGAACTTAGCCCGGATATATCATTAGCACGAATGCTCTTCGGAACTTAGTTCGGATACATCATTAGCACGAATGCTCTTCGGAACTTAGTCCGGATACATCATTCTCAATTCTCATGTACATATACACATATAGCAATACTCATTAGTATATCATTTACATTACTTGAATACAAACACAACATGCTTATCGACCATTCAACTTCCAGTTCCATAGCCACATACAAAAACCACATTTATAGTCATAACACTCTTTCAAAATTGCATCACTTATACCCTTAATTCAATCCGAATCGAAATTCAAATACGAGTACATGATACGTACCTAATCAACTTAATAATTTAGGCATATCTAAGTGAAGTTATATCGCAAATTCTCATAGTCAGAAGCTTGCTACATTTCGATCGGGATCAAGATTCATTACAATACAAACAACCACCTTTTAATAGTCAAAATCATCACACTATCATTTTATCACTTTATGGCATGTATAAATAGACTCACGCGTGCTACGTTAGTCCTAGAATCGACTAAACCGTAGCTCTGATACCAATAAAATTGTAACACCCCGTGCCGAGTCCGTTCGAGTCGAACACAAGGTGCACACAAACTTGACTTAATCATTTTCACTGTCCATTTAAAAATTTCCAGACAAGCTGGTTACTGCATCACTATCGCCTTAAAAATCATATCTTGAGTTCCAAAACTCAAAAACCAGTTTTGTAATTTTTCCCTGAAAATAGACTCATATATGCATCTACAAATTTTTTTCTAGAATTTTTGGTCGAGCCAATTAGTACAGTTTATTAGTTAAAGTCTCCCCTGTTACAGGGTGCGACTACACTGACCTTCATGCATTACGACCTGGATATCTCCCTGTACAGGGCTTCAATACTGATGCCGTTTGTTTCTATAGAAACTAGACTCAAAGAGGAATCTATACATATATGGCATGACTCCTAATTATCTCTGGTTAATTTACAATGAATTTCCAAAGTCATAACAAGGAATCCAGAAACCGTTCTGGCCCTGTTTCACGAAAACCTAAATATCTCTTAACATACAACTCATATGACCGTTTTGTTTCTTCCATATGAAAGTAGATTCATCAAGGTTCATTTACATAATTTATTCACTATTTAATTTCATTCCTACTATTTTTAGGGATTTTTCACATCCACATCACTGCAGCTGTCAACCTCTGTCCTTAAGGTAGATTTTACCTACTTCATAATTTCCTTGATTCAACTAGCCCTTTTAGCATACATGGCACAAAGATGATCACGATTAACCATTCCAAGGGCTAATCGATTCCAAACATTTTCACATCTCTTAATGGACAACATACAAAATGATTATGATACCATGCCAAAGTGTATACAAGCCATTTTCGCATGGCTATCCAAATTTATACAAAATCAAAGGGTCTATGACCAACAAACGAAAGAGTAGTCCTATACATTAACCAAAATATCCTCTCACTATTAGTCTATTCTATACATGCCATAAGATATTCCAAAACATAGCAGTACCAAACAGTGGATAGTGATAGTGTGACTAGTTCTTGACGATCCCGAGCCACGTAGCTTCGCAATGAGACCTATAAGGCGAGGAAGCAGAGTAAGCAGAGTAAGCATTACAATGCTTAGTAAGTTTTAAGCAGTGTCAACAGATAACAATCGAATTATAACATAGTTGTTCGTATTTTTATTTCACTCTTCCTTCGGGCATACCATCCCTTTACCGAATATGCACATCTTATCATATACAATAGGCAGATAAACTGTCACATAAAAGTGAGCTCATGTGACATAGATATATCGTATGATTTCACATAACCTCTCACACTAATCCGATGTCACATAATCATAGGAATAGTCCCATAGGTTGCTCTCGTATGCATCATATATAAACTTGGAGTACATACCTGTTTAACCTTTCGCATTGCGTATATTTATAAGCAATTCTTATTACAAAGTCTTACCCGGACATAATCTCCACACGTAGTCATCGGGTCGTACCCGGACATAATCTCCACACGTAGTCATCGGGTCTCACCCGGAACATATTTCCAAGTTTCATGTACACTTAATCACATGTTACAACATTCACATTAGCCATTCGGCTTTACCACATATATATATACACTTTCACATTCATCACGTCGGCCATTAGGCCTTATCACATATATATACATTTTCACATTCATCACATCGGCCATTAGGCCTTATCACATATATATATACACTTTCACATTCATCACAGGCCTTATCACATATATATACACTTTCACATTCATCACGTCGGCCATTAGGCCTTATCACATATATATATACATTTTCACATTCATCACATCGGCCATTGGGCCTTATCACATATATATACATTTTCACATTCATCACATCGGCCATTAGGCCTTATCACATATATATACACTTTCACATTCATCACATCGGCCATTAGGCCTTATCACATATATATAAATTTTCACATTCATCACATCGGCCATTAGGCCTTATCACATATATATACATTTTCACATTCATCACGGCCATTAGGCCTTATCACATATATACACTTTCACATTCATCACGTCGGCCATTAGGCCTTATCACATATATATACATTTTCACATTCATCACGTCGGCCATTAGGCCTTATCACATATATATACATTTTCACATTCATCACGTCGGCCATTAGGCCTTATCACATATATATATACATTTTCACATTCATCACGTCGGCCATTAGGCCTTATCACATATATATACACTTTCACATTCATCACGTCGGCCATTAGGCCTTATCACATATATATACATTTTCACATTCATCACATCGGCCATTAGGCCTTATCACATATATTATTATGTACAGACTTGGTCTTGGCCGAATCTACATCAATCATTTTCCAACGAATAATTCAATTTCACGCCATACTATCATTTCATATTCGAATACTCATAAACTTACAATTTCACAAATTTTGATATCAAAGATCCATCTAACACTCATGTATCATTTTACAATATCACAATTTAGAATTCAAGTATGGGATTAATCAATAGCTTATGAGCAACTAAAACAAGTTTTTATCCATGTTTACAACAAAATCACATATTCGCTACGAGCTGTTTTCCTGAGCAATGGTCACTAAATTATTTATACCCGAAGCTACAAGACTCCAAATCGCTTGCCGTTAATTTTATCAGGATATAGACTCATATATCTTCCATCCATGAAATTTTCAGAATTTTTGGTTTGTCCAATCAATACCAGATTTTTCTTAAAGTTTCCCCTGTTTCACTGTTTGACTAATCTGACCACTCTTCGCTACGAATCAAATTTTTCATTGTACAGAATTCATAATGTGTTCTATTTGATTCCATTTGAAACTAGACTCATTAAGGAGTCTAAGCATATAAATCTTATCTTATAACCATTTTTGTACAAAATATAATGATTTTCCAAAAACAGAATAGGGGATTTCGGAGTCATTCCGACACTGTCCCGCACAACTTTAAATATCTCTTTATAGGAAATTTCTTTGCTTCCACGGTCTCTTTTATAAGAAACTAGACCAACTAAGCTTTGATTACATATTTTATTCAGCCTATAATTCCACACCAACAATTTATAGTGATTTTCTAAAATCACATTACTGCTGCTGTCCAAGCAAATTATTACTATTTGCTCTTAAACTTCCAAGTCCAAGCACTTATGAACTTACCATTTGGGTTTAAGACATATCATGGCCACATCATATCTTATTAAATCAACTCATTATGTCCTATTATGATTGAATTTACTCAACGTTTAATCACTTAAAACTTACCTCGAAGTGGTCGACGACTAGATATCCACGGCTATTCGTTTACTTCTCTTTTCCTTATCCGACTTTGATCCTCTAGGCTCTTGAGCTAAATCAAACAATTTACTTCCCAATCAAACACAATCACACGGCATCCATATACATTTTAGAACCATTCTTAACATATTTACTACTCAAGCATGTAACTTAACAACTTAACCATTAGTTGCCGAACCACAAACAAAACATATTCATACGTCAATATCTCAAACCTTACCATAACAACCAATATGCAAGATATCACATATACATAACTTAGCTTATGAGAACATATGTATTACTTCATAAACACATCTTTAAGCATTCTTTTATTCCATCAACTCAAAACACATTCATCCCTCTCAATAACTAAACTCAAATTCGCAATGGCCTCCAATATAGTGACCGATTCTTCTCAACTAGCACCTAGTGTACACACATGATCATTTGTTTGATTCAAGCACCTATCCACCAAAACTTCATCCAAATTTACAAGAACAACAACCACATTCTTTGTTATCTACCATGACCGAAACCCATATTCATTCACCAAATATCAAAATTTATCATCAATTTGACATATAAGGACATAACCAAATGTTTCTTGCAACACAAAACTCAAAAATTAACACATGGGTCATGTTATGAGCACCAAAACAAACTCAACTTCACAAAAATTCCAAAAGAATCACATGATGTCATACCTTAATCTAACAACCACCATAGCCGATTTTCTCAAGCTCTTCCCCTTCCTTCCTTTCCTCTATTCGGCCAAGGATGTTCAAGAATGAACATTTTTTTCATTTTTTTGTTTTCTTTCCTTCAACTCACGGCAAAAGGGGGGGTTCACTCACACACTTTTTTTTTTTCATTCTTTATTACCCATACTTATTTGTTTATTTCTTTTCTCCCATGATGTACCAACATAACATGTCTAGGACATGTTTTGCCCATGATTCCTTGTCATGGTCGGCCACTAGAACTTGGGGGGGGGGAAATTTGACATGCAAGTCCTCCCCTTTGACTACATGCACTATTAGGTCCTTACAGATTAGCCTATCACTTTTCAAAAGTGTCACACAAGTCCTACTAACTGAATTCACATGCAATCGGCTAAATCGAAGCTTGAAATTTTCACACATTCATATACGTATTCTTAGACAATAAATTTCAAAAATTTCGGTGACACGGTTTAGCGGTCCCGAAACCACTTCCCGACTAGGGTCAATTTTGGGCTGTCACAATTCTCCTCCCCAATTAATTATAAACTCTTTCTGCTGACCTCCAGGTGTGTAAAAAAAAACCTACAACTTCTGCTCATGCTACAACTTGAACCCAGCACCTCTCCTTACTCCTAACGCCATCATGCCACTGGGCCAAACGCATCCTTGTGTTAAATTCCCACCTAACATATTTATAAAGCTTGAACGCTAGCTTCCCTACTAATCTTATGCGGAATAAAAAATTTTGCCAAGGCCAAGACCTGAACCCTGGACCTCCTGCTTACTACCCACGCCTTTTGCCACTAGGCCACATGCTTCCTTGTGTCAAATTTTACCAGGCCTTATTAATAAGCCTTCCACCTAATGTTCAGGTTTCTTTAGAAAAAAATACAAAATTTTGCTAAAGCCCTGGATCGAACCCAGGACTTTTTCCACGCTACCAACCCTTCCTAAATAATTTAACAATTAAACTAAACACACAATTATAAAATATTTAAACACCTTTCTTTTATTCAAGCTTCCTTCTAACCGATCCCAAACTCAATGCCCATTACTTCTAGGCCCAAAATCAGGGTGTTACATAAAAAAATAACCAATTCCCTATACATGCCATAACTCAAAATTTCAAATTCATTGGTACCCAAAATAATCAGTTGATAGTGTGGTAGAGTCTCCGACAATCCCTGAATCTGAGCTAGCTTGGTGACACTATAAGACAAGGGAAAAGAAAGAGGAGTAAGCTTTAAAGCTTAGTAAGTTCCCATGCAAATAATAGGCATCATAAACACACATTTAACATACATTTAACATGATGATAATTGGCATAAATGTGATTAAGATCTTATAACCATAACTTACTCAATCATAACCTTACCAAGAGTTCATCACATAACGAGCTCATCTCATTTGAGTTTTACGTACATACCTGAGTCATCTCGAATTAGATTTACATATAATTCATATTTGACATACTCATTAAATTACCTGTTGAACCACTTGGAATACTAAAGGATACTCAGGAGTCTCGTACACACGATACCATACCAATGTTATATCCCAGAAATGGTCTTACATGTAATCTCATATCGATGCCAATAGCCTAGCTATGGTCTCACACGAAATCTTATATCGACGCCATATCCCAGATATCGTCTTACACGTAGTCTTAGTAACCCTAATGTCATGACATTTGGATCCTATCTATTCCTAAGGTTCAACTAGGATTTCACGCTTGTCGTAACTTTGTCGAACACGCTCAATGGCCAATCATAACTCATACAATAGTAAAGCATTTAAAACAAATTTAAAACAATGCATTATTTACATAAGAACTTACCTCGGTACAAAATAGTATAAATAGGACCTACTCATCAAACACCTTATTTTTCCCCCAATCTAGGTCCGAACCATGTTTCTCTTGATCTATAATAGTAAATTTAACAAATTTATTATTCAAATTACTCAATTCAATTCAAAAATAATATTATGGAAAAATTACATTTTTGCCCCTAAACTTTGACATTTTTACACTTTGGTCCCTAGGCTTGTAAATTGAAATAGATTCAATTTCTTCATTACCTAACCCTAGCCGAATTATAATGGTGTAAAAGCCCACATTTTCATTTAATCACACTTTTACTACCCATTTTGTGACTTTTTACAAATAGGTCCTTTTTGACATTTTCATCAAAAATCACCTAGCAGACGTTGTTTATCTTACATATAACATACATTTTCTACCATTAGACATCAAAATGTACAAATATTCTTCATGGGTAAAATTTAGACTTTGAATTTGTTTCAAATTAGTCCTTGAAATAGTTAGATTAGGTTACAAGGATCTCAAAAACATAAAAATCATTAAAAACGGGGCTAGAACGGACTTATAATCGAGCTTGGAAGATGAACAAACCCTAGCTATGGTTCCCTCTTGAGAATTTCAGCGATGGGAAGAAGATGGACAAAATTTGGCTTTTAATTTGATTTTTAATTCATTTATTAGCTAAATGACCAAAATGGCCCTAACTTAAAACATGAAATTTCTCTTACCTCATGTCTATTTTTGTCCAAATTAAAGTAAAATAGGATAATTACCATCTAAGGACCTTTAATTTAAAATTTCATAACAATTAGACACCTCTAGCATGTAGAACTCAACTTTTGTACTTTTTACAAGTTAGTCCTTTTTGCTAAATTGAGTACTCAAACGTCAAAATTTTTTAATGAAATTTTCACAAAATCATTTCGTAAAAATTTAGACCATGAAAATGTAATAAAAACAAGTTTTTCTAGTCGAATTGGTGGTCTTGAAACCACTATTCCAACTAGGCCCAAAATCGGGCTGTTACAGATTTTGTTAGATACTACCACACAATATTGCTAAGTGTGTCCTTGATGTGCAAAGCTCTAGGCCTTGCGAAGAGGACACTGTAATTTTCAAGCATAAAAGTTAGGATGACTAGTAGAGGGATGGTTGGATTGCAATGACAAAAGTAAATAAAATATCATGGCTAGGCCATGGGATCAATCGGAGGTTATACTCCTAAGACAATAGTTGAAAGATGCTACAACATAATGATAAAAATGAGTAAGACCATAGGTGAAAGATGTTATAGCATCATGATAAAAATAAGTAAGATCATAGCTGAAAAACACTATGGCATCAAGTGAAACACGTTAGAATGGCTAAATAAGACTAAAACAATGGTTGAAAGACGCTATGGCATCCTTTGCCATAGTCCACCGGATAGTCCACCAGGGCAATAATTACGGGATAGTCTACTGGGAAAATAAATACGGGATAGTCCATCTGAACGATAACCACGGGGCAATTCGCCAAGATAGAAGGTGTGGTAACATCCACTAAGAAAATTAGCTTGGAAAGAAAGAGTGAAAGACTATAACTCGGTTATGGCAGCATGAAGACTGGGGTAGCAAGGTGAGCTCGAGAATTTTTGAAGTGTAGATTCTTGGCTCAATAATGGAGGTTGGAAAAGATCGTCGAATGGAGTGGATTCTAAGGTAGATTGAACTAGAGAATGTACTTCACCGAGGATCGTGACTTAAAGGTTCACGAACAAAAGGGGCAACTAAGGGAAGTTATGTCCATCGAGGTTATGTGAGGCTAAGTTGCCTGGGCTAGCACAAGAAGGCGCCCGTCAAGGACTAATTTGGGTGAGTAGTCCACCAGGAAATAGGGAGATAAAAATTTTGAAACCAAGGAAATAAAGGTCGGAAAACCAAATACTGACATGGGGTTCCCATCTAAAGTGGTGAGGGAAAGAAATTTGGATGAGGTGCATTCAGAGCCGTGTTCCTAGAGAAACTTTACTCTAAAGGGAATTGGTGTATACTATAGATAGAGAAGAAGTCAATCAGCTGTGGGCTGCAAGGAAAGAAGAGAAGGCAAAGGCCTCATGAATACAATTTCTTAAATGCGAGGATTGACCAGGGAGTGGAAAAATTCTTTTAAAACTTCAATGTCTTAACTTTGAATTTTGATATATGTCCGTTATGCAGAATCTCACTAAGTTCTCCTGAACTTATAAGTTTTCTGCTTGAATGCAGGTTACTTAAATATTTAGAAATCGATAGGGACCAAGCCAGACTTCATTAAAGGTTAGGCGAATGCGACACCTATGCATGTATATAGAAGGGCACCCGTAGACGCTTTATCTCAGGGTTTTAATTTTCATTTTACATTTTTGAGTCTTGGTCAAGAAATTTTGTAATTTATCAATGAAAATGAAGCTTTAAGGTTTTTGTTACTAGTGAATATAAGTTGACAATGTATGTAAATTAAATCAAAAAAGATTTTTCTTTAAGTCATTTAGGTTATTGTGACATCCAATACTCGGACTTGGCAACCGGGTTGGGTAGAGGGTGTTATAGATTCAATCAATTTTTCATTCTATTTTGAATTAATAAAATTCCCTTTGAGTTTTAATTTTCAAGAATTTATCTTTTGTTTTCTTTTAGAAGAAGTTTTAGTAATTTTCTAGATTGCGGGTATCGGCTTCAAGATTTTTCTAACCAGGAATACTTTCTTTGAGGAGAGATTTGAGTCGTTTGAAAGGATTGTGGATTCATCTTGTTTTCAAGACTCCTTAGGACATCTACACATCACTTCCCTTCTTTTTCCATCTTTCTTCTTTATTTCCTTCTAGTTGTTGTTCTATTATTGTTTAGGTCTTTCTAATAGTTGATTTATTTAATTCTAAGCCATAAAACATGAAGAAATGACTTTCTTCCATCGTAGTCCATCAAGAATATTTTAAAAATAAGATTTGTTTTCTTTGCTTATTGTTTCGAATTCTTTTGTTACAAACAATTTTTAGGCTTGCTTAATTCCTCTTTCAAACAAATTGTTTTGTTATCTTGTTTCCAAATATGGTTGAGGGCTTCCTTGAAGTTCAAGAACGTTTTCTTTTGACTCAAAAAACCCTAGTTTAATCATTATTGGACTCTTTTCTAGTCGCCCCTCACTTTCTTTGTTTTGAGGTTTCTTTTTCATTCAATTTTTTTTTCAATTGCTAATTTGTTTTGTTTCTTTTGTTTAGATCTCAATTTGATAGCTTCTTCTCCATTAAGAACAACCCAAAACATATCAACTACTTGGATCTTTGTTGTTCTTGGTTTGTCGAACTACTTTCTCTTTGTTTCTTTTGATTTCATTAGATTTTAATCATTTTTCTTTCAAATATGTTCAGATCAATTGTTTTCTCTTAATTGGCAACCTTGAATTGGTCCAAATTCATCAAAAACATGTACTCTCTTCCAAACTGTTTACTTGTTCTTTCTTACTTAATTATTAAGTTCTTATTTGCTGCCTTTTCTTTATTTTAAATTGGTTAGTTTGTCTGTCAGGTTGAGAAAAAATTCAAATTTCCTCATTTGTCTAGAGTCCTAGATCAAATCACCAACTCAAACAAACTTAGGGTCCTGTTTTGTACGTGTCCTTATCATCAAATAGCAAAATGGAGTCAACATGATCTAGGGTGGGTGAAACTCAACGTGGATGTTGCTGTGAGTGATCCGCCGCCCAGAAGCTCAACTGGAGGGGTCTTTCACGACAGCCAAGTGCAATAAATCTCAAGTTGGAGAAAACATTTGGCGTTTGCTCGGTTTTTCATTCGGAAATTTTCGATGGACTGACCTTGTCCGTAGCTAAGGGAATGAACAAGATAGTTGTAGAGTGACGTGGTCAACATATTAAACTATGCAGATTTTCCTGATCCGAAAATGTCGCTGGTGAAAGAAAATTCAGTTACTGGGGAACCAACTGTAGGAATTTCGTTTGAAGAATTAGAGAAGCTAATTTGGTGGCTGACCGTATAACCTAAATGACGCAGCACGAGCGCAGTTCGAAGAACCCCCTGCTGCGGTTTTACGCGTCTTAGCTATGGATATTGTGCATAGGTTTTGATATAGCTTTGCTAGTTTGCTGGCCTTTTTGTAATATATAGATATTATGTTCAAATTTTTAATTTATTTTCCTGTCTAGTGTAAATTTTAGTGATAAAAACCTAGAATTGTTTTAGGCAGGTCATCATCTTTGACCCACCAACCCCTTCCTATATATTTTAATAGTTTCCTATCATTTTCCAGAACTTTGAGGGCGATTCAGGATATTTTATATTATCTCATTCATTTGACCACCTATTTTCGTTTTCACTTTCAATTGCAAATCAAAGCCAGAGGGTTTCAAGCTTTAAATATAGCCATGGATTTGGGTAGAAGAGAAATAGAAGAAATCGACGAAGAATTAGGCAGAAAGGATAAGGCAGAGGAAGGGCAAGACGAAGTGGGCTTGAGTCCAGGTTCGCTGTTATTTCTTGAACCCGGAACTAACTGCTGTATTATAGCCGTGATTGGATGCAAGACCAATATTGATCCTGAGATCGTCAAAGAGGGACTAAAGCAAACTCTGGTCCACCATTCACGTTTCTCCAGCAAGTTGCAGGTAAGAATCTAACATACTCTTTTCAAATCTATCTTCTCTTCTTAGTTTATTAGTGCTTGGTTTCTCACTTTCTCCGGATCATTCGCTAGCTATAATCATTATTGGAAAGTACTATCATCATATGGCGGAACTCAAATAAAAAGTAATCTAAACTGAGAATTTATAATTTGTTGAATAAGTACTTATATTTTTTCACCTAAATACACTCTTATTTTAAGTCAAAGGTTGACTTATGTTAAGGGTTTATTTAGATATAAATTAAAAGTTAAACTTACTAAAGTAGAAGTTATAAAGTTAAAAGATTGTTTAATTCCATAAAAAGTACTTGCTTTTATTTAAATAAATTGGTACCATTTAACGGGTTTTATCCTAATTTAAATTCAAGTGAAATTATAAAGTTAACATAAATATAAATTAAAATGTTTTCTAATAATTAGAATATAACAATAATGTTGCAAATGAAAAAGGTAACGGAAGTGTTAGTGTCAAAAGCTGCGAATTAAAGGCCATGATCGCACAAAGTATTACATGGAGGTCAAGTGATTAAATGAGACTCATTTGACCCACTTGAACTAGCTCCATTCATTGAACACATAGAGAATTTCATCTACTTGAAACCTTGGTGACCAAATGAAACACTTCACTAAAACTAAAGTTACCAGGTTAAGTATTGTAAATCTTAAGGGATAAAGATTTATAGAGTTTAAATCACTTAGGACTATCATCTTGTAGATAGACACTAATATCAACCGTTGATGTAATTCAATCTGTGTCGTTGGACTTAGGGGAGCTCAACTATAAATAGAGACATTGCTCCTCATTTGTAATCATCTAATTGATAGTTAAAGAATATATTTGAGAGCACTTACTTAAACACCTTGTGTGCATTTCTTTCTTGTGGCTTTTTAGTTCGTTCATTGCTCCGTCACTTTGAATTGCTTCTGCTATATTTTGGTGCCTTAGATAATTTTCGTAAAATTCTCATCTTTCGAGAGTTAGGTTAACTTAGGAAGATTAGAGGTAAATAAATCACCTATGATCATGTAGTTTGCCAAACTTAAGTTCTAGCTTGTAACAGTTGGTATCTAAGTTATGGTTCGAAGGCGCTGGCTAAGATGTCGAAAGGAGTAGATGAGTAGGTTGACCCTGCGGAGACTCATGGGAGGGGTAAGAAAGCTAGAAGCTCGAGGTGTAACACCCTTACCCGTATTCGACGTCGGAACAGGGTACGAGGCATTACCGAACTTAAACACAAGCATACAAACATTTTCGAGCCATAAATTTTCATACAAATTAAAACTTTTTACAATTAATCATAAAGTCCCTATTACGAACCTACAAGGTCCAAAACATGCATTGGAGGTGGTTCGAGACTAAACCGAGAAATCTAGAAATTTTTACAGCACTTAGAAAATTTTTCCACTAAACAGGGGTCACACACCCGAGTGGATATGGGACACGCCCATGTGGGTAGACCGTGTGGTCACATACGCCTATGTCCAAACCCTATGTAACTCTCTATTTGTCACCCAATAACAAATTGAAGTCACACGGCCAGGGCATACGCCTATGTCCCAAGGTCGTGTCCTTCACACGGTTGAGACACACGCCCATGTCTCTGCCCGTGTGCTCAATTTTGAACATTCTGTTTTGCAACAAATTTAGGTGCAAGGGACACACACCCATGGGGCTGATCGTGTGTCACACCGGACTAGACACATGCCCGTGTGTCTACTCGTGTGGACAAAAACAAGGCTATTTACCAAGCCAATTTGCCACCCTCACTTGCACATATCTACTCAACATCACATGGCACAAACTCAAGCAAGAAGAGCAACCAAATAATCACAACCAAGACAATAACATGTCATTCTCATACCATTTTTAAACATGTTTAAAACATCAACCTTTCCACATCAAATTATGCAAGTTTCCACATTCACAGATGACATTAATACAAATATACTCATAATGAGCATTAGCCAACTTACAAGGCTATATACAAAATGAACCATGAACCATTATAAGCCAACACATATGACCAAAAGACCAAGTCCCTATACATGCCATTTCCACATTCACAGATGACATTAATACAAATATACTCATAATGAGCATTAGCCAACTTACAAGGCTATATACAAAATGAACCATGAACCATTATAAGCCAACACATATGACCAAAAGACCAAGTCCCTATACATGCCATAAACTCTAAATACTTGAATTCATCAATACCCAATATGATAGCTTTATAGTGTGATAGGATCTTCGGCGATCTCCAACCCAAGCTAGCTTGACGGCACTCTAAAACATGGGAAAGGAAGGGGGTAAGCTATATAGCTTAGTAAGTCCGTATAAACTTAATAAGCAACTCTTACCAATTGTTTACCAAGTCCAACAATATAAACACAAGATAATATAAATTACTATAAAGCTCACAGTTATAGCTTATTCAGTCACATTGTTTGCTCTATCAATTTGCAAGCATAATTTAACATGTCTTGACATTAGCCTAACAACCATAATCTCTCTATTACAACAGATTATCACAATTAACCAATCATTTCAAACCTCATAATAAACATACACATTAATTATGAGTATTTACATTTCAAACATGTATTTTAACATCTTTCCATTGTTTAAAACTCATATCTTCCCGTAATCATTTTAGTAGGTGATTATGCCAATCTTTCCTTTTTCTCATATCCAATACATCACAATTTGTGTGAATAAAACGTGCTATATCATAACTCAATTTGGCTCGAAAGCCAATTACATGATCGTTTTATTCTATATCATAACTCAATTTGGATCGAAAGCCAATTACACGATCACCAACCGAATTTACCATGTACTTCATGCATCACAAGTATGGACCAATAATCACAAGGCTTTCACAAAAACATTCTCGTGAAAACCATGAACTCAAATTTCATGAAATCACTGCGTATAAACTTTATGTACATACCTATACTAATTTGTAATACTTATATACTCTTTCTCTTCTTTGACTTACTCGTGGAATTTCTCGTTGAACCACTTGGAATCCTAAAGGATACTCGATAATCTTGTACACACAGTACTGTATCAATGCCATATCCCAGATATGGTCTTACATGAAATCTTATATCGATGTCAATAGCCCAGCTATGGTCTTACACACAATCTCATATCAATGTCATATCCCAGATATGGTCTTACGCGTAATCTTAGTAACCTTAATGTCATGATAGTTGTATCCTATCTATTCCTAAGGTTCAATCGAGACTTTCGCTGTATCAAATCTCTATCAGTCATTTCCGTAGTATCGTATTCAATAGCATTCACATTTCATTTCAATAATATGACATTTGCTGCAATTATATCAATTAAGCATTTATACATATATAATTTAATGCTTATTAAACATACAAACTTACCTCGACATAAAAATGGCGAAAAGGACCTAACTGTCAAATAAGCGTTTTTCCCCTATTCTAATTCTGAACCTCGTTTTTCTTGATCTATAATATCACATTGAACTTATTTAACATTATACTATTCAAGTCAGCCCAAAATCACATTATGGCAAAAATTACATTTTTGCCTCTAAAGTTTTACATTTTACAATTTAGTCCCTAAGCTCGTAAAATGAAATGAACTCAATTTCTTCAATACCCATGCCTAGCCGAACCTTATACATGCTTATAGTAGCCCACATTTTTCTTTTATTTGTGATTTAACACCCATTTTACAACATTTTACAAATAGGTCATTTTTAGGCATTTTCATCGAAAATCACTTAGCAAAAGTCATTTATCTAACAACTAACATGCATTTTCTACCATTAAACATCAAAATACATACATGTTCAACATGGATCAAACCCTAGACCTTTAACCATTTCTCAAATTAGTACTAGAAATAGGTAGATCATGTTACAAGGATTTCAAAAACATAAAAATCATTAAAAACGGGGCTAGAACGAACTTATAATCGAGCTTGGAAGCTTGAAAACCCTAGTCATGGTTTCCTCTTGTAAATTTCGGCCATGGGAGGAAGATGGACAAAAATTGGCTTTTATTTTGGCTTTTTAATTCATTTAATTACCAAATTACTAAATTATCCTTAATGAAAAACTTTAGAAAACATACCTAACCATGTCCATTTTTGTCCACCAACTTAACCAATGGTCTAATTACCATTTAAGGACCTCTAATTTAAAATTTCATAACAATTAGACACCTTTAACCTATAGAACTCACATTTTGCATTTATTACAATTTAGTCCTTTTGTTTAAATTGAGCGCCCAAACATCAAAAATTTTGAACGAAATTTTCACGAAATCATTCCATAAAACTGTAAAGCATAAAAATATAATAAAAATTTTTTTTTGTGGATTCGTGGTCCCAAAACCACTATTCTGACTAGACCCAAAATTGAGTTGTTACACGAGGGATATGCTGTCAGTTATGGAATGTAAGATTGCCAAACTTGAGGGCTCCATGGGATATGTGAGGGGACCCTTGAGGAGTTGATGGACGTACCATAGAGTTGGAATTAAGGTAAGGTTATCTCAAGGAATAAGTGGTAGAGACCCTCAGTGTTAATGTGGATGTGATGCAATGGGTATTCAATACTACTATGGGTGAGTTGATTGAGAAGGATAATGCTCTCGAGGCCATTGTGGCAGCCTTGAAAAAACAAATTATAGAGCATAAGGGGGAGTTTGCTATCTGCAAAGTTGCTTTGGGTAATAGGGTGTTAGCTGTGGCGCCTAAGCCTAAAGTAGATGTCTCGAAGCCAAAAGAATTTAATAGGAAGAACTCTACAATCAATGTGGACAACTTCTTGTTGAGAATGGACCAGTACTACCCTGCTAAAGGCATCATGGATGATATTACTAAGGTAAATGTTGCTACTATGTATTTTTTTTATATCACTTTGTTATGGTGGCAGCATAAGTCCACAGATGAGAAATGAGGTGGAGCTACCATTGGGACTTGGAAGGAGTTCCAAAGTGAATTCAAGGGGCAGTTTTACCTAGAATATATTGAGGATAAAGCTTAGCCTAAGTTGCACTAGCTTACGCAACACGGCACAATTAGTGAGTATGTGCGGGAGTTTAGTTAATTGTTTCTCAAAATTTTTTATTTGGGTGAGAAAGGGGCATTTTTCTCTTTCATGGATGGGTTGAAGCCTTAGGCAAAGTTAGAATTGCAATGTCGAGGGGTTTGGAATGACGGAAATGTGCAAGTGTACACAATCGCAACAAGTAATAAAGTGACAAGTAAATGTCGAGTTATCGTATCCACAGTGACTGTGAAAAGAATTATTTATGAATGCAATTTAAATACTTTGATGAAGAAAAATATTTTGATTTGAGGAGATGATTAAAAACTAAGATTTTTAACTAAGTAAAAAAATAAAGAGAAAATAAAAGTTCCAATGCATGATTTCAAAAGATGATTTTAATCAAGATGACATAATTGTGTTAGATTAATTACATTTCTTAACTTAGAATTATTAAACTCATGTTCATGTTGTTACAAATAAATTCACGGCAACTCGGTAATTTACTTGTAACACCCCAAACTCGGCCCAGGCGTTATGGCCAGATCCGACATGCCACATCGAAGCATTCAAAATATTTTATATTGTTGATCCGAAAAACTTACTTAGTGTTTTAAAAGATAATTTCATTATAGGTTAAAGTTAATGGAAGCGTGCACCGGTAGGAAACCGAAAAGAGGTGGTGAGTCCATCGGATCGCTTAAATCTGAAGCTCCTTCAATCCAATCCTAGAATGCGCACCGCCATTGCCACACCTTAACGTCATGGATATTTCTAGAAACCGATTTGATTAAGTCATTTTAGGAAAAATGATTAATTTTGGAAAATACTTTCATTGCGGAAGCTTTGCTTGTTGTCGTGTTATTTTGAAATCAATTGTTGTTTTTGAAAACGCGCCTAAAGCTATCCAATTTCAACAGTTAAAATAAGTAATACCTATCTTAGTAATACATATTAAAACCATCAAAAATAATTAAGCGGGCTTATTATATTTAAAAACCCAAAACTTCAAACTTAAATAAAAGGATGTCCAGTTCACCAGAAGAAAATCAAACTTTCAGAACGGGTGGCCACTCCGAATTCCCTCATAGCTTCAAGCCCACTATGGTTGGGGATTACTGCGTGGATGAAAATAAAAGGGTGAGTTTGGGAAACTCGGTGTGTAAAATAACCCAACCATAGTCTAAATCAGCTTAACCCACGAAATGAATAAGTTGGCCTTAGCCTGCAATGTAAATTTAGAATAAAGCCCATAGGCCCATAATGAGCGAACATATATTACATGTTTATGCGAAACCCAACCCAGATTCATCCATAACACCCCATACCACCTTACACCA
This sequence comes from Gossypium arboreum, assembly GCF_025698485.1. Classification (NCBI taxonomy): domain Eukaryota; kingdom Viridiplantae; phylum Streptophyta; class Magnoliopsida; order Malvales; family Malvaceae; genus Gossypium; species Gossypium arboreum. Next base: position 78,260,942 of record NC_069077.1, on the reverse strand, counting down.
TGTGGGAGACTACTCGACCCACCCAACCACTACACACCACGTAAATCGCAGCGGGGCTACCAGATATTGTGACGTAGTCACCAGATACAGATATTGTGGTAGAGCCACCAGAACAGATATATGTGGCAGAGCCACCAGATCAGATAATTGTGGCATAGCCACCAGAGAGTATATATGTGGCGAGCCACCAGATCGAATAATTGTGGCATAGCCACCAGGACGCTTCCTCCATAATATAACCCATGTCCCCATGCAATGATATATAATCATGGCATACATCATACGTAATCGATCGTCATACTTTTCGGTCAAAATTAACCCTAGGGGTATAACGGTAATTTTGCACCTAGGGGTATAATAAAGAATCTTCCATACATAGGGTATTATAGTAATTTAGCTGCTTTTAGGGTTTTCATGCATATCCTAACTATTTACGCACTATCGAACACTTATCGCAAGATACTTATCGAATTGGGCCGTTGGCCCATAAACCCGATCTTTGGCCCATTAAGCCCAAATTATCAAAATGTACGAAATCGCGCGTATTGCAGTTTATTACTTTAGATTACCAAATATACAAACCCAACTATCTTACGAGCATTCGCACACTTGCAAATTCCCAAAATACCGACTTTTCGGCATTTCAGCTTTTCGGCTTTTGCCAATCTAGTCTATGAGAGGGTGTCAGTTACACACCTGTTTGCGACGATATGCTGACGAGATCCACACACGAACCGCCTACAATTGGATTACTAACACGTTAATCTAACTATTCAATACAAACTACGTATTAACCCCTTACAATATTCGGCCAACCACACCTACAGATCAGAGTAAGCTTATAAAAAAACAATAAGCAACTCATTAACAAATTTTTGTCAATGTTTACCACATAATCATAATTTCACTGCAAGCTGTCTTCCTGAGCAACAGTCACTAAATTATTTATAACTGGAACTACGAAACTCTAAATCAAGTGCCGTTAATTTTCCCTGAAAATAGACTCATATATCTTCTATCCATAAAATTTTCAGAATTTTTGGTTTGGCAAATCAATACCAGATTTTTCTTAAAGTTTCCCATGTTTCACTGTTTGACTAATCTGACCAATCTTCATTACGAATCAAATTTCTCATTTTACAGAATTCAAAATATGTTCTCGTTTATTCCATTTGAAACTAGACTCATTAATCTTTAATTACATAATTTATGCAGCTTCTAACTCATCTCCCACAATTTATGGTGATTTTCTAAAGTCACGTTACTGCTGCTGTCCCAAGCAGATTTATTACCAAATCACTCTTTCACACCTAACTTGCATGCTTATTATTTAAACATGTATATCACCAATCAATTATCACATATCTATGATTTTACTTAAGTATAATCTCCATTTCATCATTTTAAAGCACAACATGTTAGCCGATTTTTCCCCTTAGCATCTACGGCACATGCATGCTCATTTGTTTGGCTCAACTTCACCTATCTTCCATTTTTCATCAAAAGAACATGAAACAACAACCATTTCCTTCATTTTAATTCATGACTAAATGCTCACAACACAACTAAAAACCAAAATATGCTTCAAGAGTTAAGGTAGAATCAAGAAGAACTCATGAACATCAAGATAGAAGCAAACTACCATGAACTTACCTTCAATTTTCTTCCCCAAGTGACCGAACATTCAAGAGCTTTCTCCTCTCCTTTCTCTTCTCTAACTTTAGGCTATGATGAACAAAGATGGACAAAACTTTGTTCTTTTCACCCCTTTTTTTTTAATAAAATTTCATATTTCATCCATTTAATTCTTTAATACAAAAGACATGAAATGCCCATCATGGAACATTTACCTAAACCATTATCATGGAACATTTACCTAACCCATTATCATGGAATATTTACCTAATCCATTATCATGGAACATTTACCTAACCCATTATCAATTTGTACCATGAATTATGGATATCAAGTGCTCATATTGTCTACAACAATACAACAACATGATGGCTGGCGACTTCATGTAAAATAAGAGGTTTGTCATGCAAATCCTCCTATTTTGCACTCCTATTTATTTGGCCACTTCAATTTTAGCCTATAGCATTTTCAAACATTTTCATATAGGTTCTATTTCATAATTTCACCCCATTTTTCTTATGGAACAAAAATTAACTAAAATTGTCGGGTTCTATCTTAAGCTTGGGCCTTCTAGAGGCCCACTAACATAATTAAACCTATACCAACATTCACAGAATTCTCGAAAATTAGGGCGTTACATTACTAACTTATGAACATACTTACCTACCAAATCCATTTATCTCTTGGCTCTATCTCTATGTCAATTCAACCGATTAAACAAATTTTAATAAGCAAATGTGTTAATGCACATACATACTTATGAAATTAAAATAATCTCTTGTACATATCTCTATGCCAATTCAAACAATTAATTCAATCTCATAAGCACATCAAAGATTACGTGAGGTAACAATGTATTTATACCTTGAAACAGTTTAATCACAATAATCTTACAAGTTATGCAAGGCTAATGTATCGTTAGATACCATTGCTAATTTAATCCTCAACTATCTTAGATGGCTAAACATGCACTGATTAAGTATTGTGTCAATTAATTAAAATTTCAATCCATTTAAATAATTAATTCATTAGTTACCTTACAATTGTAATGCAAGAATAACTTAGTCATGGGTTTACTTAATCAAACATCTTACCGAGACCTATAACAACACAAACACAATTTTAATAACTCAACTAGATGAAATGTAATCAACCTAACACGAATTAAATTCAAGCCATATTAATTAAATTAACCATATCAACATTACAAATATTCATAGACATGTTCATCATAACAACAACAAAATTAAAAGGATAGGAACCAAGAATCAAATGTGGTGTTTCTCCGAGGCTTGACTAGTTTGCTTCGCTTTTCCTTCTCCACTTGTTCTTGTTGAACTGAGGCTTCCACAAACACTTGAATGCTGTTCCAAATGGTGGTTGAATGACTCTTTTTCAAGAGGTGAAATTGGTGAGGGGATGAGGAAGGAAATGAAAAACAATGAAGAGAGAAAAGTAAGAGAGAAGTGAAGAATGAATGGTTTTGAGATGTGTTTGATGTGAGTAGCCAAGAAGGGTATTTATAGGTTGAGAAGGCTGCTAAAAATGGCCAAAATCAGCAGCCAAAGATTCCCCCCATGGCCATCCACACATGTGGCATTTTTGAAGATTTCAAACATGTTATTTTCAAGTAGGGGCAAATCTTGAAAAGCGTAAATAGTGGAGGGGTTTGAATGAAAATTGAAGGAGTCTTCAAGATCCATTTTGCAAGCCAAATAATTTTCCAAACAAGCTGATTGGATCAGATGTGGGATGGTTTTGGGCTGCCCAGTGTTCGGTTGGATTGGTTTTCCCTGTTCAGCTCAACTGGGCCCCTTTCCATAATTAATTAAAAATAATTTATTTAACGCAATTAAATTGGATTAAAATTAAAATTAATTATATTATGAATTAATATTCATAATTTGGACCGTCTTCGACTGAAAATATAATTCTACTTGATGCTTCAAAATTGCTTATCGGTTTTATGCTTCTAGTAGTGTCTGCTGAGCCGTTTTTCGCCCTTTGTCCGAATCTGTCGAGAAAAATCAAAATTAATTTAACTAAGTACAATTTAATTATTTTATAATAATTATATATTTTTTTGACAAGAATTTTATTGAAATTGCATGAATTTGAGCTAGAAAGGGCATGAAAAAGTGTATATTTTTGTGTTTCCAAGGTCAAAGAACTTTCCAAAGCAATGATTGTTATGAAGTTTGTAATCGAGCTAGTTCTGAAGAAGACAAGTTTGAGTCTTCCAAGCCCAAAGAGAAGGCCAATGGTGGGGGAGATGAAGAAGGAAAGCTTGAGAATAGCAATGGAAATGGTGGTAATGAAAAACCATATAATGGAAGTGGAAGCCCAACAAAAAACCAAATGAGCCGATGAGATGCTTCCTTTGTGACGGTCATTATATCTTAAAGATGTTGGGAAAAATTCAGTTCAAAAATGATTTTCTTACACAATGAAAAATAAAAATTTTGAAAACTGAGTTGGTTTGTGGTATTTATAGCAGTTAACCCTTTATCGAAATTGCACTTATGTAAACCCCTCACCTAAATTCAACGCCGGAATAGGGTTACAGAGCATTACCGAACTTATAACACATATAATCATAATTTTCTCATGCATTCAATCAATTCATAAAATCATCATTCAATCTCAATCAATTTGTCCCTTATAATAGCCTACAGGCCTTAAACATGCTTTAGGAGCGGTTTGGGGCTAAACAGATAACTTATAAAACTTTCACGAAACTTTGAAAATTTTACTCAAAACAGAGGACACACGCCTGTGTGGGCAGGCCGTGTGTCTCACATGGTTACTAGACACGCTCGTGTCATCGGCCGTGTGAAAACAGGGGGTACATACTGACTTGGGTCACATATCCAACTGCACCCTTGTGTGTCTAGCTCGTGTGCCCTTCGAAGTGGCCACACACGCCCATGTGTCAGGCTGTACGCTAGGCCGTGCCAAACCTGTAGGGTATACTGACTTATGCAACATGGCCAAGTCACATGCCCGTGTGCTAGGCCGTGTGCCAAATAGGGGGTATACTGACTTGTACCACACGGCCAGTCACACGCCCGTGTGTAAGACCATGTGGAGTATATAGACTTTATTTTAATATCAACACCATGTGAGACACGACCGTGTAACTTCACCGTGTGTCACACAAGGCTGAGACACACGCCCGTATCTCTGCCCATGTAGACAAAAGTAGGCTATTTGCAAAGCCATTTTGCCACCCTATATTTACATACCTGCACAAGCATAAATTGCAACATTTTATAACTCATTAGGCAATCAATCCACAACATTTCATACACATTTTATACCAATTCGACATAGTATTCAAATACCTAAGTAATATCATGCATTTTCCATTCATATGGCTACTACATATCAAGACAACATTTGCATATTCCTATTTCTTTTACTGCTTGCCAAAACATACTATATTTGAATACTTAACACAACCAAAACATTATACCAAGTTAAGCCAAATCACATGGCTTTAACTTATACCACAACATGGACCAAAATCTCTATCTCAAGTAACCATAACTATCATCTTTATAACTAGCCTATACATGCCATATTTACAAATATCCATGAGTTCAAAGGTACCAATCGGCAACTGGAAAGTGTGGTGCGTAACTCTGACTTATCTGAATCGAGCAAGCTATCGAACCTCTATAAAACATGGAAAAGAAACAAAGTAATTTTTAATAGCTTAATAAGCTTGTATAATTCAGAATTTAACTTACTATTTATACATAACCAAACAATTAAACAAAGTATATCAAATTCACTTGTCAAATGCCTATACACAAGCATTCATCAACAAGTTAGTCACATAAGTGCATGTAGTCATCCAATATCTCAATTTAATACTCAATACATTGTATCATATCAAATTCAAATTTATCATGTACATCATATGTAACATTTCACTCTCAATCATATAAACAGTAATTCATTCGATAACAGTAACTCATCCGTGTAACACATAGCTTTTTCACATAACCAATAACAAAATTTATGCCCGTTGAACCTATTAGAATATCGAGGGATACTTGGGTGATATACATTACATATATAAATTAGTAATTCGTCAATTCATTATCATTTCCGCTCTTTTGAGCTATGATCAGTAAGCTCTTCCTGAGTTGATGGATAGTAAACTCTAATGAGCTGAAACGGTAAGCTCCGACGAGCTGAAAACAGTAAGCTCTTATGAGCTGATATATCGGTTAGCTCATACGAGCTGCAGTGAGTTCGCAACACATGCAAGATCTCAACTTAAACGGTAACCCTAGTGACATGTCACTCGTATCCTACGAATTCCTACGGTTCAAACAGGGCTCGGTAACCATCAGACTATATCAATAAGGCATTTGTATTTCAAGTAGATCAATTACTCAATTATATACATTTATTTCAAATAATTACAAATATTTAAAAGTTCGATTTTAATTATACGAACTTACCTCGAGTTGCTCAAATGGAAATTATCGACTATTCGTCCACTTTTCCTTTTTCCCAATATAATCCCAATTTCGACTTATCTTGATCTATATATTATCAAAATCATCTTATTTAATCAACTATTTATTCAATTTAGTCCAAAACACAAATTAGGGCTATTTTACACATTTACCCCTAAACTTTCACATTTTTACAATTTAGTCCTTATCACATAAAATTGCAAATTCATGCAATTTAGTACAAAACCATGCTTAGCCGAATTTAATACATGTTACTAGCAGCCCATATTTTCAATTTATTCACACTTTTAACCTTCATATTTCACATTTTCACAAATTAATCCCTTATCATTTTACAAAAACTATTAATCTAACATTAAACCTTCCAATCTATCATAATTCATCAAATTACTCAAGCATTCAACAATGAAAACGTGATAAATATTTAATAATTTTGAAATCTAAGGTACGGGCTAGCTAGAATACGAAGCAACGATCTCAAAAACGTAAAAATCATTAAAAACTGAGCTAAAACCATACCTTAATCTAGCTTTCAAAGTGACCGAATAGAAAACCTAAAGAATGACTTTCCTTTCTTTCAAATTTTCGGCAACCAAGAGAAGAAAGATGAATAAAATGGCTTTGTTTTATTTAATATAACCTTATTAAACATATTACCAAATTAACCTTATTAATATAATTTAAAAATCACTCAATGCTTGTCCATCTTTGTCCACTCACAATTAAAATGGTCTAATTACCACTTAAGGACCTTAACTTTAAGGTTCTATAGTTATTAGATACTTTTAGGTAATAGAACTCCACTTTTACACTTTAGCGATTTAGTCCTTTTTCTCGAATTAACCATTCAAACAGTAAAATTTCTTTACAAAACTTTCACACAATAATTCTATCATACTATAAACTTTAATAAAATAATAAAATAAATATTTTAACTTTAGATTTGTGGTTCCAAAATCACTGTTCTGATTAGACTAAAAACGGGTTGTTACAACCTATTTTTTCGGCTAGAAGGATCCTTGTCGTCCTGGCTTTCAACTAAACAACCTCTTCTTCTATTCTTGTACTATGAACTACTTCAAGTGTGAGCTAGAACGGTTCAAATCAAGCACAAAACTAGAAATAGTTTTCTTTTTTTTTTTTACTTTTAGTGTGAATGTAAAATCTCTCTCAATAGAAATCGGTAGAATTTTTATTCTAGAAAATAGAATTTATATTTAAAGAATAAAATTCTCACTATTTTCAAACAGAATAGCAATATCTAAAAGTTGTATATGTAGTCTTATTGTTGCCATCTTTTTATAGGGAGAATAGGTGAAACCCTAATTGAATTGTAGAAGTATATTTAAAATAGAAAAGCAAACTCCTAGTCTAACTAGGGTTTGTCATCCCTAGCATTATCATGAGGGGCTTTTGGGCCTTTCCTATATTGGGTCCAACTACAAGTACTTCCTAGACTTTTAGCACATATTTTATAATTCCATTCAACCTAATATTTATTTTTCTATTTCCCAAAATAAACACCTTGAGATTAATTAATTTTTCAAATAAATAATTTTCTTAACCCAATTCTAATTCCATTAAAATAATGACTTTACTGTAAAAGAATCTATGAGAAAATTTCTTTAATATTTTTACATTTAACGAATTCACTATGACCAAATGATTTATTTCTATTTTTGAACTTCATTTAATTCGAAAATTATCAATTCATTTCCTCGTCATTTTCACTTTCATTTTGGAGAAAACGACATTCATTTCCAAATGTTTCTCATTTTTCCACTTTTATCATTTCTATCCATTTCCACTCATTTGATTCAACATGCAATTCATTTCTAGTTTAAATGAGCTACAGAAAAATTGGACATATGTGATTAGAGCTCAAAAGATTTATAATTAAGTTCTAGCTTTTTGCTTATTAATTATAAACTGATTTAGTCACAAAGTCATTCCACTATAGTATCGTGACTGAGCTCTCCCAAATGACATACCATTGTGAAAGCAATTCTATTAATGCTCGTCCAATGACCTTGTCATAAGTATGTTATCCTTATAGGGTATCCCTAATCTCTTTAGGATCAATTTGTTCTCCTAATATGATCCTATTTTATCTCATGGTAACCACTACATCTTCCTTCATGAAAAGTCAATTACTATCAAATAGTAATCAAGTCATTCATCACAGAGAAAAATGACCCATGGTCAAGTTTACTTTTTATCAATCATGTAATGCAAATGAGAGAATATCATGTACCCATATCTCAGGCTATGAATTCCACTATTGTGAACGATGCTACATAATGCAGAAGTCATATACCCAATGCACCAACTTTCAATTCCTTATCTATTTTAACTCAGGCTTTTACTTACATCAAAGTATACATGTCACACATACATAGTTCGTCATTCACTAGAATTAAAGTATGCCACACTTTGAACGTCAAAAGTGAATAAATCCATTCATGATCTTTTCTTCTTGGGTCCAGTCCGATGTACTGTCAGTCTAGTCAGACGCATCTGTATCTCTATCTTTTGCGAGTCATCTGCTTTGATGCCTAAGACAAGGCATCTCTGCAATTGGGCTTGATAAACAACATATTAGTCTTTCAATAGGTTTGTTCATTTCTGATTAGACTAAGGACATATTTAGGTTTTTTCACTAATACAATTTATTTTTCTATATTACCATCTGACCACGTAATACCGCTTAGTATTTATTTAAACATTAGACAAGCAATAAGTCAATATTTGCTTCTTTTTCGCTTTGCATGCAAAAACCACATGAGGAAAATTATACAAAGAAAATTAATGTAATCCATGAATTGTTTTATTAACCAATCTATACGAAAAAAATTACAAGTTTCCAAACGAATATACTACACTCAAGGCACCAAATCCAACAAAGGGATTGTCTAAAACATCCATGTTTTCTTCTATTGAAAGGGATGATGATCTAGAACAAGCACAGTTGAAGCTTGTTTCGGTCTTGAGTTCTGTCAAATCCAAGAAGGTCAGAGAGAATTAAAAGAAGCCAATAAAGTGTTTCTTATGTTGTGGTCCATATAGGATGCGGCATTATCCAAAGCGATTTAAGTTATTCACGATAAATAAAGAGATGAAGCTAAGCCATAGAGTAAGGCTTTAAAGCTTGTTTCAATGATACTCAATTCTGCAAAAGCAAAGAGGGATCGTAAACAAAAAGGGTTGATGTTTGTGGAAATCAACATTGCAGGCTGAATGAGTGCTCTTGTTGATACGGGGGCGTCAGACTTATTCATACCAGAGAAAGTTGTGGGTAAAGTTGGTCTCTCAGTTGGCAAATCAACTAAGAAGATCAAGACTGTTAATTTGAAAGAGGTCCTAACTGTGGGAGTAGCATGATCGGTGCTAGATGTGCAAATGTCTGAATTGGAAATACTATAGCAGAAATATAATTAATTAAAGTAGTGATGTCTGCAAGTATATGGGTCAAATTATAATATAGTTTTTTTACAACGAAACACTTGAAAGCATTTCGAGGATCGTACCCAAGGGATTACGATTGGAGAAATTTAATATTAAATTAATTATAGAAAATAATTACTAATCTAATTGAGTCATGAATTAACAGTGCTGATGCAAAAATAAAATATTAATTCAACTACTTAAATTAACTAACCAAAAATAACCTAATAGAATTTAATTAACCTAAGATATCCTAATTGAATTTCCTATTCCTAGTGTCAACCATGTGAGCTTCTAGCCAATGATCGATTGAATCCCTAATTATCAATTAAGTTTCTAATTAGCTTCAACTGAGTTATTTACCACCCTTAGCTAAGAATATCATTTCAGTCTTACCTGTTTAGATATTCTACTATGGGCATCACTCCCTAGTATACTAAATACCCTTGAATAAACACCCAATTTTAGACAATTAGTTTCTTAATCAGTAAATGAATTCAATAACCGAAACATGTAAGATATAAAATATGCACAAGATTTTATTCCAATATTCATACAAATGTTAGTTCATCAAGCTAATGAAATATAAATCATGGAATAAAAGAATAAAAGGAAAGAGAATGCTTATTGATAAATAATAAAACTGTTTATCTAAGTCTAACCTACGTCTAATCCCTTCTTAGGTAACTTTAAGGCGACTTATATAAGTTAGATTTGTGTTATGTGGTACCTACATATCCTTGATACACTTTAATTAATACAATTTAATATTAAATGACTAGGGTTTAATTAAGGAAATAACCAAAAATTTCTGTCCAAGGAACAGTCACCTCTTTCCATAAATTTTTCGCGTAGTCGCGATGTCAAGAAGGCCTATTTCACAACGTTGTCCCCATTTCAGCCTTAGAAGCTTTGAAGTTCTATGTCATGATGTCCCATGCGTGTGTCACGACATGGTCATCTTCCTTTGTATTCTTGGGCCTAAATTGGCATTCTACACACTCAAATAGCCTGGTAGTCATTCTTGGTGCCCAAGTTGGCCTAACGGGTCATCAAACTACTAAAAAGTGCATAAAAATCATTATTTTGCAACAAAATGAATCTAATCTAATAAAATTGAAAATATAAAAAATAAACATAAAATAGCTAGAAAACAAGCTCGTTAAGTGTCGAAAAGACTCTAATTTGCCACAACAAATTATAGAAGATCAAACTCCCCCATACTTAACTTGTTGCTTGTCCTTAAGCAGCAAAACAAAGAAACAAAAAAACAAAAAGAAAACAAGATGACTAAACAGTGCTTGAGCATGCTTCATACACGAGATTAATTTGGAAAATTATAAATGAGTCAATGTGATGAAACATGTACCTCTAGCACGATATATAATTGATTCCCGATTTTAAATATCAAACACTTTAGTTCACTAGGTTACGAAGTAAAAAATTCGAGAATGTCAAGTATTTTATTCCATCTAAACAAATACACAATAGACATTTATGTTTGAAGAATACAAGTGGTCAGAATTGTCAACATTCAGTTCAATTTTAATCCATGATTTGTATCAGTTAGGTCACATAGGACTTTTCAGTATGTAATGTTCTTTGACTTAGGCTGGTTTATAATTGAAAAGTTGACTCTACAAAATGGGTTAAGCACGAAAATAGATTGGCACATTATATTGACCCCTATGCTACCCCAATTATATCCCTTAGCTCACCACCTTATATTCACTTCTCTCACATTCCTTTTCTAGCCATTTCCTAAGGTACAATATAGTATTAATGAGTACAATCCTCTTAACGAGTCTTTTGTGAAAAAAATGAGTATTTTTCTTCTTTTTCTATTTTTTATCTTTCTTTCTCTTCCTTTTTACTCATCTTGCTTCTTTTTTTTTTCCGTTCGTGGTTTTCTCACTTGGCTTTTAGCCTTCACAACGCTTTTTTTCGCTTGAATTTTTTCTTCATTAACACACAATTTTGCAAGAATCTTATACTCACTATAGTATAATATTCCTTAGTTTTCACTTTCAATTATTTTCATTTTGAAACGTTCGTGATGTGTCTACCTAACCCTTAATATTAGTGGCCCAACGTCTAACTTCTTGCTGGTGCTAAAAAGAAAAGGATCAAGAGATTGTATATTCGGCTTATGGTTTCATTCGAGGTTCATCCAGAAAATGGAATTAGGCTCAAAATAAGGTACTTGGGAAGTAATACATAGGGTCAACCTTTTTTTCTCTAGTGTTTACCAAAATGCCTTAGGTCATCCCTAAGTGTTTCAATTCATGAATTCAATTAATTGTATTTTAACATTCTAACAATCTATAATTCAAACAAAAATATATATTTTTCTATTTACTTATTTTTTATTTGGTATACTTAACACACTTTTACCTATTTACAATTTAATAAAGTGAACAAATTAGTTTAGCATTAAATAAATTAAAATCAATTACTATCAAGCTTAATTTACAACTTATACACAAAATCCTATTTACATGCTCCTAACCAATCACTTGTATTCCTACAAGCTCGAGCACAAATAAACACACAAAAATTAAAACTAACTACTAAAATACATAAAACAAGTAACAAAAATTTTGAAATTTTAAAACATTTTTAAAAGTTCTATGTTAATCGATTGGTTGATACTCACTTATTATCATAAGATAGATTAATAAGGAAATTAAATAATTAAAATAAATAGCAAGAAAATAAATAAACGACTTAAATTAATAAAATCAATTAGGAAGATTAAATCATTCCAGGGTTTGCAATTAACTTTGGATTAGGATTTTAGGGAGGATTAGTTATTTATTAACCAATTATTACCTCTTGACCTCTAACTAAATAATCGATTGGTTGATAGTCACTTATCTCTCGACCTCAGTTTCTCAACCAAGATAAACCATGATTTACTCGGTTAGACTTATCTTCCGATCCCATCTAACCTATGATTATATCCTAAGGTTGTCAAGCCTAGGTTTTAGGAACACATAATATATACCAACTAATCCTCTCGTAAAACCCGAAATCCTTCGTTAATTACGTCCCATCCAATCATTAATCTCCCCTAAAGGATTTAGCTACTCATATTATTCATAATCTTAATCTCAATTCAAATAAGCATGTAATTAACATGAATAAATCAGAAGAGAAAAGAGGTTAGAATAATCCTAGGATTGATGCCGAGTGAAGAATAGAGTAGTAAATCTCTCGATCAGAATAAGGAATAATGCCGTTTCGAAAGGCAAATAAGTAAAATACTTCAATATTATAAAATAACTCCTGGATCAAAATCAATTCCAAGAGGAAAAAACAAAGAGTTTCTAAAAAAGATGAATAAAAACTAAGTTTAATCCTACTCCTAAACTACAAGGGTTTTGAAGCCATCTAAGATGACTTAGTTACATCAAACCTTTAAGGTCTTATTTATAGGAGTGCTAGCAGCCCAAATTAGGTCTTTGTCACATCCTAGCTCTTCATATAAAGTCAATTGTGGAGATGAAAATAACCCTGGAAGACTTGGGTAGAACATCGACCTATGTTAGGCCATAGGCCTTGCATGGTGCGATACGACAGGTGCTCCATGCCTTGTATGGTTCGTTTCATTTGTTAATGGCTAGGGAAGCTTGTTCATCACTCGTCTCTTTCCCTACGTCAATTGGGCCTATAAATTATCCTACATACTCAGTTTAACATATTAGCACTACTTAAGGCCCATGTCGGGCTAATAGGTCACAATATGCATAAAATATATTAAAAAACACTTATTTTACTAATATTTAATCCTAACTACTAAATTGCCTAGAAAACAAGCTCCTTAAGTACAGAAATAACCTGAAATAACTATTACATTTTACGGTAGGTTAATGATTCTATTTTATCTCATGGTAACAATTATATATTCCTTCAGGTAAAGTCAATTACTATCAAATAGTAATCAAGCCATTCATCACAAAGACAAGCGACCTATATCTCGGGCCACATTTATTTTTCATCAACCATGTAATAACGATGAGAGGATATTATTTACCCATATCTCAGGCTATGGATTTCAATATTATGAATGACGTAACATATTGCAGAAGTCGTATACCCAACGCACCATTCCTTATCTATTTGAACTCAGGCTTTTACTTATATCAAAGTATACAAGTCCCACATACATAGTCTTTCATCCACTCAAGATTAAGTATGTTACACTTTGAAAGTCACAAGTGAAGAAGTTAACAAATGGATTCAAGATCTATTCTTCTTGGGTCTAGTACTATGTACTGTCAGTCTAACCAATCATATCTATGTCTCTATCTTTTAGGAATCATCTGCTCTGATGCCAAAGACAAGGCATCTCCCCAATTAGACTTGATAGCCAAAATAGTAGCTTGTTAATCGGTTTGCACATTTTCGATTAGACTAATATACTTTGTCTTTTCATATTATGACCTGATCACATAATACCGCTTAGTAGTAGTTTAAACATTGTCAACCAATGAGTTAATATTTGCTTGGCATGCAAAAACCACATGAGGACATTATGAAAAGTATAGTAATGTAATCTATGAATTATTTTATTAACCAATCTGTTAAAAAAAATTACAAGTTTACAAACGTATATACTACACTCATGGTACCAGATCCAACAAGAACTACTCGACAGAAAGACTAGTTGAAAACTTGTCGACACATTGCGGCAGTTCCAAAATAAGTCAAACTAGTGTCATTTCAAGGATGTGATGAAGGCATCGCACGAGTGGGTTTCGGAGAATGTCATGTGTTGTGGATCAAAGACCTTGATGAATGCACACAAAGTGTTTCATTGTGGTCAGCTGATTTAGGGCTTATTTAACCCATTTGAACTTGCTTGATTCATAGAACACCCATCTACGTGAAGCCTTTGGTGATCGACTCAAACAATATAGTAAAACTAAAGTTACCAAGATAATTATTGTAAATCCAAAGGGATAAAGATCTATAGAGTTTAAATCTCTTAGGACGTTCATCTTATAAATAGTCATTAATTTCAATCGTTGGTGTAATTTAATCTCTACCGTTGGATCTAAGGGAGCTCAACTATAAATAGAGGCACTCCCCCTCATTTTTAATCACCTTAATGATATTTAAAGAATATATTTGAAATCGCATACTCAAACACCTTGTGTGCATTCCTTTATTATGGCTTTTTAGTTCTTTCATTGCTCATTCTCTTTGAGTTGCTTCCACTATCTGCAGGAATTCTCATATTTTGAGAGTTAGGGTGACTTAAGTGGATTTGAAGCATGAAAATCATCTAAGGCCACACAATTTTCCAAACTTAAGTTCTAGCCCCGTGATAGTATGCTACAATAGCCACTACGGCTTGGCACTACAAAAACAATGAAAACAAAATAAAAAATAACACCAAGAATTTTTTTTACATAGTTCGATTTCCCTACGTCTGTGGAGCCTAACTTAGTGATTAATTGCACTATCTTTTTTCATTAATATAAAAAGTGATTCACACTATATTACTCTCAAAGTATAAAGATCTCACTTTTGTACCTACAGACTCGAACACTCACTTCCAAATCCTCCCTTTAAGAACTTAGGCAGTAAAAATTCAACAATGTTTATAGTAATAGTTTGCACTCACTCAAAAAGTAGTTCCACTATTAACAAATTAGAATGCACTTAATAAGCTCTCATACAATACCTAGACAAGCCTTCAAGCATATATTCAACTTTCGACTTGCTAACATGGAATAAAGGGGAATATAATGTAACTCCTTGAAAATAGCTATTTCAATATTGAAAATTCAAGCACAGTGAAATGAAGATAAACTTTCCAAAATCAGCAACAGTATCTCAATCAAATCTTCACATTCTAAACACATAATTGATTCACATTAGTCCAATCCAACCTTCTAATGCCAAGGATTGATTTCCATAGATGGACAATAGTATCTTCAATAAAACAACACATTAGCAAGTCCAAAGATTTTCATCATTAAATTCCCAAACAAAATAAGGCAAGTATTTACATAAACAGATCATAGTATCTTCAATAAAACAACACATTAACAACTCCAAAAAATTTCCTCATTAAATTGTCAAACCAAATAAGGTAAGTATTTACACCACCTCAGTGGCAGTCTACAATTGGCATTGTCGAGTGCCACTCAGCAACTCTCAGCTCATCTTACCTCAATAATCTCCCCCTTTGGAAATTTGTTGAGAAAAATCAAACAATATAGAAAGCTAACTACTACAATCAATAGTAGTTTCCCCTCAGCACAAACCTCACTCTTTTTAGCTCAACTTAGTGCATAGTATAATAATTTTAACTATCAATTCTATGTCTATAATTCGCACCACAATCAAAATACTAAATTAAAATTTAGTAAGCAACACATAAGGTAAAGTGCAACAAAGTAAACATGCACCATAGATTAATATCATAGTTCCAAATCAATTTGTTCTATATGGTTTACTTGTTCTATCTGCTCAACACCTTATTCACCTTCTTGCTCTATTGGCTCTACACGAACATGCTTACTAGCCACTTGAAAGAAAACTTAAGTTTAGGAACTATTCGCTCGTATCTCTCAGTGATTTTCACAATCTTTGGCTTTTGCAATGTTGAAAAATTGAATATGGAAATGTTAAGAGGCTTCTAGCATGTACCTTCTCAGTATGACTTACCACCTACGAAATACCAGTTGTGCCATAACAAACTCAATCATCTCCACTACTTTTCTTATCAACATAACAACTTTTGTACTCACTAAATCCCCCTATGTGTTTAGGACCCAATTTTTCGTTGCAAATGCAAACAAGGAAACATATACAATGGAAAATGAAGAAGTTATAATTCTTCCTTTCTCAAGCCATAAAATGATAGATCTTATTGGTAATTGCAATAGTAGTGGCATCCAAGCTGTCATCTCGTTCAACCATGTTTCTATTTTAGCACTGAAGCACTCTCTATATTAGCTCTCGATTGAACTCATACCAATGTCCTCTGACATACACCTTCTGATAAATTTTGCTTCTTGAACAAATGACTGAAAGCATCAAATTGGCAAAGAACTCAAACACAATCTCCATTACATATGGCTTCACAAATGAAACAATGCCAAGTAAACCATTGTTTGTCGTGAAAGTGTTAATGCATTTCTTAAAAAAAACTTTTATTTTCAATATTTTGATCCTTAATGAAACACTTTGTCCTTAATCCCATGAATTTGTTGGAGTAATTAAGGATCAGGAATGTTAAATCCTTCTTGGCCAAAACTATTTCCTCCTCTGCTTTTGCCTTTTCAACTACTTCAAAAAGCATTGCTGGAATACCACTATTCTTTAACTTTTTATTTCTTCGAATGGCAGACTTTGTTATCACAAGCTTCTTAGACTTAGCCTTTGATGACATAATTTATTTTAAAGGAACATTTTTATAAAAGCTTGAATCTGAGTAGGAACTTAAATTAAAACTAGTGAATGACTAGTTAGACAAGTCAATAACCTCCTCTCTCAAACTCTCATTTTCCTTATTTCTTTTCCAGAATGGCTTGGTGGCAATAGAAGCGTTCTATTTTTCCTTATCTTTTGACTCATCCATGGCTTCCAACTCTCAGTTAGCCACAAACCTTATCTTTCCCCTTAAGGGGTAGAGGATGTGGCCACAAGTTTAGTTACTTTTGTGACCACAACTTCATCAGAAATCTCCTTTAGAACACTAACATTAGTAACATTCTCATAAATAAGAGCCTTAAGTTTCATTATGTTAGTCTCAAACTCATATTTATCACCATGACTAATAGAGGGATTAACATAAACATTCAAGGCATTATTTACAAGAGTTTCATCAATGACAGGATCAACGTCACCTTGAGAACTATTGCATTAATCAATGACTCCATCTTTCCTTTCAACATAGGTTGATGCTCTAGAATTGGTCGATTAGTAAGAAACTCATTGATATCTGCTATGACATCCTAAGAAAAGGTATCTCCACTCTCATCATTTTCCTTCAATTGGCTCTCTTGCGCATCTAGAGGGCCAACGGTAATGGGCTACCGCCTTCATTGATTTTCCTTCCTTATGTCTCTCTGGTTGAAATTTTTATGTACCTTCCCTTTTAACTCTAAGTCTTTTCTAAGCCTAGTCAAATTCCTCTTGAGAAGTAATTTTTGTTTATTCCATTATTAATTTGATAAGACAACATAGATGAATAATGAAGAGGGAATAACAACTTTAGTAATAACAACTTATAGAAAATGTGAATTGGATAGGGTCACTACACAACCCCTTCAAAGACCCTTTTTGGAATTACAATAAAGTCAATTTCCAATCTATTAATGTAAAACACATAATTTTCGCGACTCCTTTAAAATAAAAGTTTCCCTCAAGGATTAGGTGAGAGAAATAAATAAAAATATGTTTTCCTAAAAAAAATTTTAATTCGAAAATGACATCAAGCTTTAGTGTTTGGATGCCTTTCAAAAAATTATTTGGGTCAGCTAGACTTGACACACACAAATAAAGGACCTCAAATGCTTAAACCTAGCTGCACCCAATGGTTTAGTAAACAAATCAGATAGTTGATCTTATGTAGAATCGAACTTAAGTTCAACAACACCATTCTCAATAAATTCTCTTATGAAACGATGCCTTATGTTAATATGTTTTGTCATTGAATATTGTATTGGATTCTTAGAAATACTAATGGCACTTGTGTTATCATAGAGAGTAGTATTCATATCTAAATCAACACTAAAATCCTTCATCAATTTTCTTCATCCAGTTTAATTGAGCATAGATACTCCTTGCAACAATGTAATCAAATTCTATAGTAAACAAAGAGATTGAAGCTTTCTTATTACTTTACCATGACACCAAGTTCAAACCAAGGAATAAACAACTACCTAATGCACTCTTCCTATCATCAATGTTGCCTGCCTAGTTAGCGTCACTATAGCAAACTAGACTCATCTTGCTATCTTTTCTTTGATAAGTAGTTCTATGGACATAACGAATTATCCTTTTCACAACCTTCGCATAGGGCTCTCTTGGAGTTGCTTGGTATCTAGCACATACTCTCACACTTAATGATAGATTAGGACTATTAGCAATAAGGTATAATAGGCTACCAATCATGAACTTGTAAGTGGTATTTAAAGTGGCCACTCCCTTCTCATCATTGTAAAACTTCTCACCAATAGCCATAGGTGTTCTAGTTGCTTTAACATTCTACACCATAAACTTTTTAACTAGATTCTTTGCATACTTCTCTTATGAAAGAAAAGCACCATCCTTCATTTGCTTAATCTAGAAACCAAGGAATTAGCTCAATTAAAAAACCATACTCATATCAATTTCACATGCATAAGCTTAACAAAGTTGTCTTTAGTTGCTATTGAAATGGCTTAAAATATGTTGTCATCGAATTAAATTTGAGCCAAGGGAGTTAACCCTCTCTATCTTTTAATGATCAATGTTTTGTCCATTAACCCCCTTACAAAACCTTGAACAATAATGAATTGATTCAACCTTTCATACCATGCACGAGGTGCCTATTTGAGACCATACAAGGTTTACTCAATTTGTACACAGTCTAGATGTGTAGGGTCTTCAAAACCATTTGGTTGTCCCACATAGACCTCCTTATTCAAGTAACTATGTAAGAAGGTACTCTTGACTTCTATCTAATACAATTTGATGTCTAGATAAGTGGCTACAACAAGCAACATCCTAATGGCTTCAAGTTTTGCCACTAGTTCAAAAGTTTCATCAAAATCCACTCCTACTTGTGTATACCCCTATGCAACCAAACATACTTTATTTCTCATTATGTTCCCAAACTCATCAGTTTTATTGTTGAAGATCCACTTAGTGCCAATAATATTACAATCTACAGGTGGTATCAACTCAAGTTTCCAAACTTCATTCCTTTCAAAATGTCGAAGCTCATCTTGAATGGTTTGGATCTATTTCGAATCCTTCAATGCTTCTTCAACTCGCTTAGGCTCAAACTGAGATTTATAACACACAAACCTTATCATGTCTCAATAATTCTGTTTAGGCTTCCCTCTTGTTCAAAAACAATCAAGAATGTCACCAATGATATCACTTGTAGAGTGATTTTTTCTAACTCTAGAAGAGGGTTGATGCTGATCAAATTCATCATAATAATCTTTTGTCTCAGTTTCATCTTCATCTTTTTTACTCTCATTAACATGTCTGTCATCCATCTGTTTACTTAGGATTGCAGAGGATCATTTTCTACTTATTTCTTCCCCAAGATCCTTAATCATCTATCAAAACATTTATGGACTCCATCTCCTTTTGTGTTATCTTATTGTAAACTCTATAGGCTTTACTGTTTATAGCTTATTAGTCAAACTTCCTTTGATGCTTTTGATCCTTCAAACTGAAGCAGATATTTCTAAAAGCATGAAAGTATTTCACACTTGGTTTTATGTCCTTCTACAACCCACAAGGGGGGACCTGAGTTTTGGGCTTTAGGTGCACCCTATTAATCACATAGGTAGTTGGGTTGATAGCTTCTGGCTAGAACTTGCGAGCAACAACTTTACTATTTAGCATCACTCTAACCATGTTTTGCATTGACCTTTTCTTTCTTTCTACAAATCCATTCTGCTGTGGAGTTTTTCGAGCAAAAACTCATGCTTGACCTCTTCTTCCTCACAATAATCTGCAAAATTCTCATTGTTAGACTTTCTTTCATGTTCACTTTTTATCCTTCTAACCATTCCAATAACACAACCCCTTTCATTCATTAAGGTTTTTCACAACTTCTAAAATGTTTCAAAAGTGTTAGACTTGTCTCTAAGGAATATCACCTATGTGAATCTCGAATAATATTCTACAGAGGCTTTAGGAACATCACCACTCAATTTAAGACTATCTTTGGTAGCCTTGAATTGGATCAATTATCGAATTCTTTGTAATACATGACCAAGCTTCTCGTGCCATGGTACTAATTCAAAGGCACTTGCCTTGTCGACTTCATAAGCTGTAAAACCTTGTAGCGATTATCAAAGGTCCTGACCCCTTCCATAATCTTCTCTTTTGTCTTTGAATGGATTTCACAACCATCTTTGGTGTAGTTAACCAACATATATTGGTCACACAATAAACTTAAATTGACAAGATTGGCTTTCAAACCATCTACCAATAACACATTGGCTAACCTAGGAAAACCTAGAGCATCTAGACTACCTATTCCAAGTATATTGCCCTTCTTTCTATAAAAAAAAAAGGTGACTTTCCCACCAAGCCATTCTTCAATAATGTGTGGTGTTGGAAAAACTCGATTTGAAAATGGTTTTCTTGCATAGTGAAAAATAAAAATTTCAAAAATCGAGTTGATTTGTGATATTTATAGTAATAAACCTTTTACCAAAATCACACTTCTGTTTTCGACTAGACTGATCCTTATCTTCCTTGGCTTTCAATCGAACAACCTTCTCTGCTATTCTTATACCATGATCTGCTTTGAGTGTAGGCTCGAACGATTTGAATCAAGCACAGAACTAGAAAGAGTTTTATATAATTTTAATGTAAAAATGAAAATCTATTCTCAAATGAAAATTAGCAAAATTATTATTCTAAAAAATAGATTTAATATTTAGAGAATAAAACTCTCACTATTTTCAGATAGAGTAATAATATCATAAAGTTGTGTATTTAGCCCTACCGATGCCATCTATTTATAGGGAGAAGAAGTAAAACCCTTGTTGAATTGTACAAGTTAATTTTAACTAGAAAAATGAACTCATTGTCTAACTATGAGTAGAAAGGAGACAACCCTAGTTAATAATACTAGGTTTTGTCATTCCCCCTTTAACATGAAGGGTTTTGGGCCTTTCTCATAATGGGTCCAATTACAAATACTTCCTAGAATTTTAACCCTATATTTTATAATTTGATCCAACCCAATATTTGATTTTCTATTTCACAAAATAAACATCTCAATTTATTTTTAATTAAATAATCTTCTCAACCCAATTTTAATTTCGTTGAAATCATGATGACTTTATCGTAAAAAAATCCAAGGGAAATATATTTAATATTTCTACATTCAACTAGTTCGCTACGACCAAATGATTTATTTCCATTTTTTAACTTCATTTAATTCAGAAAATGTAAATTCATTTCCATGTCATTTTTCATTTTGGAGAAAAGCACATTGATTTCCAAATGTTTTTCCCATTTCTCAATTTTATCATTTCTATCCATTTATGTTTAATTGATTCAATATGCAATTCATTTCTAGTTTCAATGGGCTAGCGGAGGGACCGATTGGACATATGCAATTAGGGCTCAAATGATTTATAATTAAGTTCCACTTTTCACTTATTAATAATAAACTTATTTAGTCACGAAGTCATTCCACTATAGTATCATGACTAAGCTCTACCCAATGACATACCATTACGAAAGAAACTCGATCAATGCTCATCCAATGACCTTTTCATAAGTGTGTTACCCTCATAGGATATCATTAATCTCTTTGGGATAGTATTTGTTCTCCTAATATGATCCTATTTTATCTCATGGTAACTATTATGTTTTCCTTCATGAAAATCAATTACTAACAAATAGTAATTAGTTCATTTATCATAAAGACGAGTGACTTGTGGGAATGTTTACTTTTCATCAACCATGTAATGGTAATGAGAGGATATCATTTACCCACGTTTTGAGTTATGAATTTCATTATTGTGAATGACGCCACATATCGAAGAAGTCATATACTTAACACATCAGCTTTTGGTTCTTTATCTATTTGAAGTCAGGTTTTTACTTACATCAAAGTATATGAGTCGTAGATATATAGTCTATCATCCAATTACGAAATAGGTAAGCCACACTATAACGTCAGAAGTGAATAAATCCATAAATGAATTTAAGATCTATTCTTCTTGGGTCTAGATTGATATACTATCAGTCCAGTTAGCACTTTTGCTAGAACTGAACATTTCCACCTCAAATCATGTAACATCTTAAAACACTTTGGTCGAATATGCCTTGGCATATCACAATAATGACAAACAATTCTAGTATAAACATGTACCTTTTTATTAGTCTTGATCATTATAACCTTGGTTGAGCATTCACTAACTTCATTTTGCTTGGATGCTTTCACAAACATAGCTGGACTCTCCATAACAACTTTCCTTTTTATCAAAAATCCTAGTCCACCTCTTCTAGGTTGTGTTTTACCAACAGAAATCCAGTTTTTTACTCCTAACATTGAACTTTTCAAGAAAAAATTATGTGTTAGCCAACTCCTTTTTAATGTTAACTACATGATCCAACTCATTGGTTAACAAAGATTCCTTACCCTCAACATGCTTGATCAACTTCATATTTTCCTTCTTTATTTGAGTATTCTCCTGTGACAACTAAGTGTTAAATTATAACACCCCTAACCTGTATCTGTCGCTAGATTAGGGTTACGAGACATTATTGATCAAACGCAACTCAAAACAGACAATTAAACAATTTATATTTAGTAAATCAATCACATGAATACTCTCATCTTATTTAAAATTTAAAATTATTGATTTGAAATACATATCATATACCAAGCATATATCAACCAACTCACTTATTATCTGAGTATCAAAACAATTTTATAACTAATTGTTTAACAACAAATTGTGTACTTTAACAACAAATTGTGCATGCTCCATAAATTACCAACAATCAACTCATATAGTTGTTTAATAACTTTGGTATTTGAAATTATGATTATGAATCAAACAAGTTACCTTATTTAATTAATCAAGTATCATTACACTCAAATAATTCATGTCATATCTGTACATATTAATAACCCAAAATCATAAACAAAACCAACATTACTGAAAGTTATATATAAAGCCCATTTCGTTTTCTTATCTATACAGCTAACACAATTCATTTGTACATATTCATAAGCTTACAAATAACTACTAATTTATATAGCCATACACATATACATATCAACCATAATATAAGCACATATATATACATGTAAAAACATATAAGAGCTCAACTAACATATCATGATAAAAAACCAAAGCACACAAATCCTTTAGTCATTAATCCAATCTCCTTATATAAATCTAAGCCTCAATATGTCCGACTTGCTATAACAACAAATCAAATATCATACATATCATTAATATAGTCCATAAGTGAACACCGAATTTACCCTATGCATATATCTTGATTTTTACCTAGCTAATACTGGATATATCTTAGTTCGATTAACAAACATTACATACCATATGACCAAAACACATAACAAACTTCACAACATCATATATATATAATAGACTCTCAATATAAGCTCAAACCAAGACCAAATATACATCATAACCAATTCATTCTTACCACATTCGAAATCATCAACCAACCTTAATACACAAACACATATCACAAATTCTAATCATCCATGGCACATAACATAATAATCAAAATGGACTTAAACCATAATTAAACCAAAACGGACTTAAACCATAATTAAACCAAAACCGAACTCAAGCATAGACGTTAAGCCATTTTCCCATGGCTCAAATTATACATAGTCCAAAATACAACATTTCAAAACATAATCCAGCCTATACATGCCATAGATTTGAAAGTTCACATATAAAGATACCAAAGACAGTCGATAGTGTGATAGACTTTGCTGACGATCCCCGAACTCGTAACTCGACTCCAAAATCTATAAAACAAAGGCAAACACAAACACATACAATAAGCTTACATAGCTTAGTAAGTCATAAGCAAATAAACAACCCAATGATATAATCAACTCAATTAAACTAAACCAAATTATATTATCATTACCACAATTAGTCTCAAACTTACAAATTTCATAAATAATACATTTTCATACACAAATGCTACCTTGGTCGAATGCTTATATAATTAAAGTAAAAAATTATCATTCAACTTTCAAAACCAAAATGTCATTATATAACCAAATATACATACACATATATGCCCAAGCTCAATAATCATAATATAACATCATGTACATATATTACTTATGAGGCCGAATATACATGGTCATTTACACACATATTCAAGAATCAATTCCATAATTTTCATATCATTTATTCACAAAGCCGAATACACTTACCATGTTCACATACATTCTTCTTTTACTTCATACAAGACTTACAAAAAATATCAAATAACTTACTTACCTTATTTCAATTAGAAAATAAACTAATTCATACCTGGTCATTTTAGCTCAATTTACACATTCGGTCACACTTATCGTTGCCCGATGAACCATTCGGAATTGGGTAGGACACTCGGATGATCACACACATCGTACAATGCCAACGTCCCAGGCATGGTCTTACATGTAATCACATATCGATGTCACTATCCCAGACAGGGTCTTACTCGCACATATATATCAATGTCATGGTCTTACTCGGATATCACATATCAGAATCCTATGTCATGGCATATGTATCCTAGCTATTCCTAAGGTTCATACGGGACTTTCGGATGTCGTATCTCAGTCGAATCGAACTCACAAACATAGTTTCCAAGCTTGTATACATTCGGCTATTATAAATATATGTTCACACATTTGATTCCAACATATATAAATTGCATTTAATTAAAATTAACAATGTCTATTTGCTTATAAACTTACCTTGGACAATGAAAAACGGAACGGAACGACTAGTCGATAACTTTAGTTTTCCCCCGATCCAAATCTGATTTTCTCTTTTCTTGATCTAAATTAATATAAATTAAACTTATTTAACCAAATATTCAATCAAATTCATCCAAAAACACATAAATGGGAAAATTACCATTTTACCCTTGATATTTTACACCTTTTACAATTTAGTCCAAATTGCACAAAACACAAAACATGTAAAATTTGCACACACCATGCTTAGCCCGAATACTCCTAGTGTTCATACAAGTCCACACATTTCATTTATTTCACATTTTAGTCCCTTAATTTATTATTTTTGCAATTTAGTTCTAATTACACAAAATCATAAAAAATTCCAATACAAAACATGTTAATCTATCACATATCTTTTATTCTCTACCATCAAACAAAAAAAATCATAAGCTTTCAACAATAGCATAACTCAAAATATTCACCAAAATAAAAAATTCAAGCATGGGTCTTGTAGATAACTTAGCAACGATCTCAAAAACGTAAAAATTATCAAAACCTGAGCTAGAACTCACCTTGAATCAAGTTATCAACAAAAGCTGAACCTATGGAAGCTTTCTTTCTTTTTCTTTTCTTTTTATTCGGTCATGAAAAAGTATGGACACTTATGGCTTTATTTTTTTATGTTATATGATATATTATAACTTATATTAACTTCATGTTTAATTTACATGTTTAACCTTAATAAATTTATAACAAAACCATATAATATATGCCTAATACCGTCCATTCATTTAATCAATGGGTTAATTGCAACATAAATCCTCCACATTAAAAGAACAACCACTATTCGGCCCTTTTAAAAAGATAACCACCAAATTTTCATTTTACGCGATTAAATTCTTTTATTTAATCGGATACTCAAACGACAATTAAACACATATAAATTCACACATAATAAACAGAAAATATAATTTTAAAATATTTTTCTAACTCAGATTCGTGGTCTCAAAACTACCGTTCCGATTAGGGTCTAGATCAGGCTGTTACATAAACTCACACACTTGTTCCCATTTACTTAACATAGTCTTCTAAATGATCAAGACCTCTCCATCAAAATCTCCATTAGAATCATCATCTGTCTCAACCATAGAACCAGAATGTACACTGTAAAGGGAACAAAATTATTGACTTGATCCTGATCATACTCAAAATTGCAAGAACTATCTTTGTCACTTCATGATGCACACAATGTCTTCTTTTTCTTCTTAAGAGTGTTAGCACACTCAACCAAAATATGACCATAACCAATACATTTATGACATTGGATGCCCTTATTCTTTTTTTTCTCAGTCTCATATTTGATAACAACATATTTTCTCTTATTCTTAGTAATGCTTTTTGATTTTTCAAACTTGAACCTCCTAGCTTTGTTAAAGTTCTGAGTAAACAATGCAATCTGCTCTTGAAATTCTTCTACTGTAGAAGCATCGATTGCCACTTCATCAACAACTTGGAGAGTAATGCTCCTTTCTCCCTTAAACTTAACTCTTTTAGATTCAGCCAGGTTCAACTCAAAAGTTTTTAGGGACCCTGTCAACTCATCTATCTTTAATCTCTCTAGATCATTGGCCTTATCAATGGCAGTCACTTAGATGGAAAATATTTTATGCAATGACCTTAATACCTTTCACACCATTTTAAAGTTTGAATACCCTTCTCCAAGAGAATAATCCTGATTAGACAAGTCACACAAGTTAGCATAAAATTCACCAATTATCTCAAAATATTACATCCTCAATGTCTCAAATTTGGTGCTTAACATCTGCATCTTAGATTGCTTGATAGTATTAGTTCCCCCATGAGTAGTTTGGAAAATTTCCCAATCTTCCTTTTCCACAGTTCACTTGGATATACGTTTGAACTCTTATATATCAATACCATAGAATATAGCATACACGGCCTTAAAGTTTGCAATGACAACTCTCTCTTATTGGGTAGTCCATTCAACCTAAAGCTTTGGAACCTTTCTCGTATTCAAATCAAAAGTAAGAGCTTGCCAACTAGTGAGTATAGAACGCCATGCTCTCACTTTAACAGATTTAATATAGGCTTTCATTCTAGCATTCCAATAGGGATAGTTACCATTCTCAATTATAGAGGAATGAGCAATTGAAAAACCTTCCATTATTAGTAAAAAGCAACATTAGGATCCAACACTAGATACATTAATTGTTTGCACTGACATCAATTATTTCTACCTTAAGTTTCTTTCTCGTTAAAACTGAAAACTACAATGAAGTGCTACACTATAGTGGCCACCACAACTTGGCATTGTGAAAACTATGCAAACAAAATAAGAAATAACACCTAGAATTTATTTACGCAGTTTCATTTTCCTACGTTTGCGAAGCCTAGCTCAATAAGTAATTTCACTATATTTGTTCACAAATACAAAAACTGATTCACACTCTATCGATCCCTAAGTATAGACATCTCACCTTTGTACCTAAGAGCTAGAACACTCACCTCCAAATCCTCCCCCTGAGAACTTGGGCAGTAAAAATTTAACAATGTTTATAGTAATAGTTTGCACTCTATTACAAATTAGCTCCACTATGAACAAATTAGAATGCACTCAATAAGCTCTTATATGAAACCTAGACAAGCCTCAAAGCATATGTTTAATTTTTTACTTACTAACATAGAATCTAGGTGAATACAAAGTAACTACTTAAAATTAGCTATTACATAATTAATAATAAAAACACAATCAATCGAATATAATCTCTCC
Organism: Gossypium arboreum; assembly: GCF_025698485.1. NCBI lineage: Eukaryota > Viridiplantae > Streptophyta > Magnoliopsida > Malvales > Malvaceae > Gossypium > Gossypium arboreum. The sequence continues at coordinate 78,232,924 of NC_069077.1, read as the reverse complement.
AAAATCAACAACACTATCGCTACAAATCTCTACATTCCAAGGACTTAATTGGTTCACATGAATCCAATCCAACCTTCAAATGTCGATGAATAGTTTCCATAGATGGACCATAGTATCTTCAGTAAAACATCACATTAACAGGTCTAAGGATTTTATTTATTAAATTGCCAAACCAAATAAAGCAAGTATTTATAGCACCTTAGTGGCAGCCTGCAACTGGCACTGCCGGTTGCAACTCAACACCTCTTAGGTCATATTGCCTCAACAAGTAGTAAAGTATTTTTCAAATGCTAAATTAGTAGTATAGTTGACCCTCTCATAACAGTCTTATTTGTCTATTAAGATTTTGTTTGTTATATAGCGGTGGTTATTATACACCTTTAATAGCAGGTTGGTATAGATGGATAATTGTTTTAAACCTACCTAAAAGTTCATATATGAATTTCCATCAAATGAAGAAAATTATAATTATGTTCAAAAAGGAAAGAAAGTCGGAGTCAAATCAATAAAATTGAAAGATGTATAGCAGGTGTATGCATTATAGCTTTTATGCATATTTTGTTCTACATTCTTTCAAATGACTAATTATGAAGTTCATAAATCTAATAAGTTAAATTAATCAGTATAAATTTATGTTGTTTCAAATTCATAGTAGAATGTTTAATCGAGAACTTAATCTTGATATATATAATTTCACTCGTTAAAGTTTATTTAATTTAATAAAATGTTATTAGTAGATTTTTCATGTGAAATTTAAACATTTTATTGAAACGATATTTTAGTTAAGATCATTTTTATTAATAAAATATAATTAATATACTTGCTTATAGTAAATATCTATAACTTCACTTAAAATTCTAGACAACATGTTGTTATAGAGAACTAATTGATAAAGAATGTATTCCTTAACTATGGTTGTTGCTTTCATAAGTGAAAAATTGTTATAAAAAGTTAAAATAATACATAAAAATTGAATCGACTAGAAACTTAATTGTTATAGTGAAATGATGTTATAGCATGCGACTATTATAAAGATGGCTCACCGTATAACCAATAAAAGATATTTTACCAAATCAAAATGTTTTTTACATTGTGCTTTTATGCATATTAGTTCTTAATAGTATATGGGTTACTCATAATTTTACATGCTTATTTGTTTATTTATTAAATAGTATAATTTTATTTCATGTAAACAATAAAGTAATACTATTCAAATTGTTTAACAAAGTTAAACTTATTAATTATTTTTATAATTAAAATATTATAATAATAACTTTAAAGCATAATTAAACTTCAATGAAATTAGTAATGAAAGTAAAAGAATTTGTGATTACTTAGTTACTAATTGAATAAAAGTACCTAAATATTAAATTTTAATACATCTATTTTCTAGTGATAAGATTTAATTTTATATGATTGAAATACCAATAAACTCTAACCGAAAATTGATGACCTGAATTATAATAGAAGTTTATTTTAACATCGATATAAAGTGTACAAATTATATTTAATAAAATAATAATATATTAAAATGTCAATTTAGTAAAATAGTAACTAACAAAAGATGTTTTCAAGGTGAAATCAGAATTTTTGTTGGTGACAAGATAAAATTAGATTAAATGTTGCCCTAAAATAGATTAAATTGAATTAATAATTTTGACAGGGCGAAAATTAATAATTTTGAAATTTAACAAAAGCAGTAAAAATATTAAATTGATTTATTTAAGTTTAATAGGGCTAAAACTGTAATTGAATCATTTAACCAAGGTATCAAGGCCCTGCATATTTCTGTTCAACATTTTTTTCCGAATATTTTTTATTATAAAACTGTAATTTCTGCCTAATTTAAAAAATAATTCCTTACGTAGAACGTGACTTGTACAGGCCGAGCTTGTCGGGTGAAGCTGATAGCTCGACCTTGGGACACATGTTTGATGTAAATCGTGTTCCAAAATTAGTTTTAGTGATAATTTCGTTATATCTTTCCGTACATTAACATGTTCCAAGAAACATGATTAAAAGGTAATTAATGGTGTTAAAAGGAAATGGCTTAAGACAGAAGTGGATTTGGACAACCATGTTATAGTCCAACAAGTAGACACACAAATTGAATCTCCAAGCCAATTTATTGAAGATTACATCTCCAATCTCACCACAATTCCTGTTGACTCCTCCAAACCGTTATGGGAGCTTCGCATTCTCAACCTCAAAACTCCGGAGGCAGAGGCTGTTGCCATCTTGAGGATCCACCATTCAATCGGTGATGGGATGTCTCTCATTTCAAGTCTGTTTGCTTGTTGCCGAAAGTCTTCGGACCCTGGAGCCTTGCCTACTATTCCAATGCAAAAGCAAACCGATCGTCCTAGAAACCGGCGTGGTGATTTGTGGCTATTGTTGTCAGTTTGGTCAGTTTTAAGGTTAACCTTGAACACCTTGGTGAATATTTCGCTGTTTATGGCAACTATTTTATTTATGAAAGACACAAAGACTCCTCTAAAAGGATTGTCTGGCGTCGAGCATAACCCCAAGAGGATTGTCCACCAGACTGTGAGTTTGGACGACATAAAACTAGTGAAGAATGCCATGGCCGTGGTACCTTTCACTCAATTTATACTTTTGTAAGTAGATATTACATATATTTTTCTTGAAGATCATAGGCTTATTACCTTTTCCTTTTTTCTTTTTTCACTTACTGTACTAGACCGTTAACGATGTCATTTTGGGAGTAACGCAAGCTGGTCTCTCGCGATAGCTAAATCGAAAATATGGTGAGCTTTTTCCTCTGACAATATAGTTTCATATGAATGGTAAACATGGACAAAAGGATTCTTGATTTGTAGTTTACAATAATTTGGGTTGATTTGTGATTTATTAAAATTTGGGCAGTTGAAGTTGATAAGTCCAAGTCCAACAATCTTCCCAGACATTTCCGCTTAAGAGCAACTGTTCTTGTGAATATTAGACAAGCTATTGGGATCCAGGTGACTATTTTTCTCTAGTTGTGAGTATACTTTCTTCTGGTTCTTCTTTTAATATGCATTAGAATGGGCAGGCAATCGCTGATATGATGAAGAATAAGTCAAAGGCCAAGTGGGGTAACAAATTGGGATTCATATGCTTCCCTTTCACCATTGCATTGCGACTTGATCCTTTAGATTACATTCGTCAAGCTAAAGCCATCGCTGATCGGAAAAAGCTCTCCCTCCTAGCTTTATGCACATATTTAATCAACAATTGCGTTGTCAAGTTATTTGGATCAAAGATATCGTCATGTTTGGCATATAGAATATTTTTCAACACTACAATGTCAATATCAAACGTGGTTGGACCAGTAGAAGAAATAAGCTTTTTTGGTCATCCAATTGCTTTCATTGCTCCCACTGTTTATGGCCATCCACAGGTATATCGATCTATAACTCTTGCATATATACTGTCATTTATTACTCTTTGTTTTCTTCCTGCTTAAATTGTTGAACCTATTTTGGATTTTAATTTATTTCAGGCTTTGACAGTTCATTTTCAGAGCTACATTAATAAGATGAGCATTGTTGTAACAGTTGATCCAAATGTGATTCCTGACCCTCACCGTCTTTGCGACGATTTTTCAGAATCTCTCAAGCTGTTTAAGGACGCCATCATATTAAACAACAGTGTAATTGCTAATTCAATTTAGGACCTAGGAAACAATGAAGTTTAATTATAGCCTTTTGCCGCAATATCGAACTTATTTTTCTTTCCAACTCAAAAATTCTAATAAAATTGGGAAAAAATAACGATTTAATTTTTTAAAAGTAAATCAATTAATTTGACTTATATTTATGTAAAAGGAGCTCCTATATACCTAAAAATTGTGTTTAGATTTTATATAATTACATAAAATTTTTATTGATAAAACTTTTGTTTTTCTTTCAATTTGTTCTCTCTCATTATGTAATTAATGTAAAAATATATTTATCATAATTAATAAATATAAAAAAACTTTTCCAAAATGTAAATAATGTTCTTTGTATAATATAATTAATATATACGTGATTTCTCTTAATTACAATTAATATAAAATGCTTCTAATTAAAATGTAATTTATTAAACTTTATTTTTATTGACATTAGTGAAGAAAAATTAACCTTGGTCACTAAAACTAAGGAATTAATTTATAACCACATCATATACCATAAAATCATCATATAAAAACTATAAAAGATATGTGTATATGATGAATATTTCATATAATTATCTTTACTATAATAAAATGCTTAATCAAGTTTAGTGTCGGAAGTTAAGTGACACCAACTTAATAAAAATACGAAATACTTAAAATTATTATTTTAATATATATAAATAATTATATAATTTAAATTTTTATAAAGAAAATTAGAAGTTACTATGTAAATAAAATAAAATAAAATTACTCATGATTCTTGTAACTTTTAATTATTGCGAAAAATAACTATCCACCCTTTTTAAATATTACTATTTCTTAAAATGTAAAATTTATATATGAATTAAATTCTAATTTTTAATTATGTGCTTTATTTTTTTGGAAATAGTCATGTTCAATGTCAAATTACTTGTCTAAGCCCAAATGCAAGTTCAAAATATAGGATGATTTTGTGAAAAGTATAAGGTTCAAAAATGAACTTAAACAAAATAAAATAGGACTGTTTAAAATATGAATAGGATTCGCTCCAACATTAATGACTCATGCATGACTTGTTTTCTATTTTGTAATTAATATATGTTTTATTTTATTTTTCTATAGTATATAATTTATTTAAAGTTAGATTAAATATATAATGCTATAAGGTTTAAAAGATAAGTTATATATGTTTAAATTTTAATAAAAGAAATTCACCTATAAACAATGAAAGAAAATATTTAATTAATAAATAATAAATTTAAAATTTAAAAGAATTAAAAATAATATGGGTGAGCTTGAAAAGATTTGGGTTAATCATTTCTAAATATGGGTAAGTTTAGGCAAAATTTAAAGCTCACATTTTAATTAGGATTGGGTCTTTATAAGAATAAAGTGTGCTAATATCATTACATAGTCTTAACCTGATCTGACCCAACCTGACCTGACCCGACCTGTAAACACTTTTATAAATGTGTATGCATATTCTCACTAGTGTATATATAGATATGTATGCATACCAAATAACTTTAAAATTTAAAATTATAACTCATTTTAAAAAAAAAATAACAGTTATACATTCTATTTATATATAATATAAAACCATCAACAAAATGTAGTAAATAGTGTCAATTTAGTCCATTCAATTTTATATTAAAAGGCCAATAAGGAAAATCTTGATATTTGAAGTAATTGGTAGGATAATCTTGATATTTTAAATATTTTTATATTATATTAATATTGAAGAAATGTATCAACAAGTGGTTGAGTATTGTAAATACCCAAATTTACCCGCCCAAAACCATTAACTAGCCTAAACAACTATATATATATATATATATATATATATATATAAAACCAAATAATTAAATGTCCACTGTCCAATTTACACAGCCCAAAGTTAAAACCTAGTTACAAGCCCAATCCTACAATTACAAAACCCCAAAAAAATAGAGCCCGATAGGCCCAATCCTTTCAAAGTTTTTGGAAACCCTAACCCTAGCCCCATCTGCTTTGTGCCGCAGCAGCCTCCAGCGCTACCATCACTCGCGCCTCCACGTTGACACGCCTGTACCACCTCCGTACACGCCACCTAGTTCCTCCGTACCTGCGAACCAATGCAAACACAATAGCAAAAAGAAAAAACGGGACAAAAAGATTGTATTTTTCTTATTTGGCTATAAAGCTATTTTTCATTTTGGATTGTAATTCTTCTACACACATAGAAATACACACGCATATTGAAAGAAAGAAAAATCAATTCGAAATCAGTTTTAAGGGGATTTTAGATCGTTTTCTTCTTTAATTTTCGTTTCTTTTTTCTTGAATATTTTTACACGAAAATTGAAAAAAGAGAAAGCAATCTTAGATCAATTTTTAAAGGGCAATTTTAGATGTCGATTGTTTTTAAAAAAATTCCGATTCTATTTCTCTGGTTTTGATCCATTGAAAATATAAAAGGGAAAGACGAAAAGGGTTTGCATACCTGCCTCTTTAGAGTCAACCTTGTCGACGCTCACTCCTCCGGCTCAAAAGCAAACGGATCCCTAAGTCCGATTAATGCTGCGGCGGTGATGATGACACAATAGGTACTGGTCAGAGGGGCTTAGGAGAGTTTTTTAAAAGAGTTTAGGGTTTTGTTTTGATAGAATGATCTGTTAATTGATTCCTAGGGCAGATTTTAGCCTTTATATATGTTTAAAAATGGTGTTGTTTTACGCTAGGAATATTGGCTTTGAAACGGCATCGTTTCATGACTTGATCCGATGACCCGGCCCGAATTCTCCTTAGATCCACGCGTCTCATGGGGAGGGGATAATTGCGGGTGTAGTCCTTTCACATTTCTGTTGCGTTTTAATGCAGTTTGTCTTTGCTTTTAATTTCTCTCCTCATTTTCAATATTGTTTCAAATTAGCCCATGATTAAACACTGCGTTTTGTGACTTGAAATATTTACATTTTTAATACTTATATGTTTGCGCGCATTGCGCTTTAGTCCCTTTATTATTATTATTACCTTTTTTTATTTTAATGGTTTATTTTATTTATTAAGTATATCTTTTATCTTAATCTTATTTTAATTGAGTATTTTAATCTATATAATTCATTATTTTTAAAATTCACTTGGCATTCATTTTTTAATTGTTTGTATATATTTTGAATTACTTTGATAATTATATTTTGTTTTTTATAAAATTAATATTTTAAAGTTTCCTTTTATGCCATATCATTTTAAATTTTTTTATAATCATTAGTTTAAATTATCCTTACATTAATATATATATATACATAGTCTATGTAAAATTAGTTGTATTTTGTGAATATTATTAATCTCATGTTATTTTATATATACATAAATTCTTTTTAAATCTATTATATATATATATATATATATATTTAAAAACCTATCATGCAAATAATTCATTCTTTAAGAACATATTTTATTTAAAGCCTTACATATTTAATTACTTTTGTTATTGTATGTGCAATGTCAACTTTAAAGAGATGTATTAATTCTCAATATATTTTGTACGTTATTTGATTCAAATTTCTTCTTTTATAATATATATTTTAATAATTATTTATATATTTGAAGTTTTTTTATATACATGTAAATTATTTTAAATTCTAGCATATGTTATTTGTTCATCAATTCATCATTTTAAAATTGTTTTGTATCATCTGGCTCTTAATTTTATTTGGTTTGGTTCACTATGTGTTGATTATTTTATATTATGCCATATACATTATTGTTACATATAATTTATTAGTTTTTGGTGTTGTTATCTCAATTTTTCACCATCCATGCTTGAAAATTTCGTTACATTTTTCTTAGCTTAGTTATATTTAATTGTTTGTTTTGTTAGTAGGTTAAATAAGGTTATATTATCCTCATTCGTCAAGTATTGTACTTTATTTGTGCATGTTATCCCATGTTTATTATTTCCTTTTTTTTGTTTGCAAACGTTGCTTTGTAATTTCTGACTTTTTTTTGTAAAATCGATTATTTTATTTTTTTTCAAGTCAAATTAAGGCATTTTGTGCTAGTTTACAAATCATTTATTTAAATTTTTTTAAAACAAGACAATGTTCAATATTTAGAAATTCGAAAAATTGTGCCCTACAATGTTGGGTTTCGATTTCTCGTTGGACTGAATATCTGGACATCCTTTTGTAATTTTTAACCTAAGAGTTATTGGAAGTCAACAATCAATCGAGTTTTCAAAGGAATGAAGAATCGTGTCCAATCGTGCTGGATGTGATGCTATATACCTTTGAAACGAGAGAATTTTAACAACCAGCTTGAGCCACTCAAATGCTTTAGAAGGAACCATACTTCAAAATTTTTTTTTAAAAACCCTAGATATAAGGACAGCACTTAATCAATTTGATACCAGTTTTTGGGCGTAGTGAGGGTGCTAACCCTTCTCATATGTAACCGGCTCCCGAACCCATTTTTAAATTTACGTGGAGCAAATTTGATTTGAATGGAACAAAATATTTTAGTAGGTGATCCAATCACACCTAAACAAAGAGATTGGTGGCGACTCCACAGCTCGTTTTAAAAGTCGATCTATATTTTTTTTTCAAAACACCAAAATAAAAAATGGTTTCGACAAGTACAATGGTAAAACACATTATAATCTCAAGAGAAGAACGTAAAATCGAATCTTGGACACAATATTATTAGGAGGAGCAACCACAAATCTTGAATATGAATCGTAAAATGAACATGTATAATATAAAAATTTATTTAAGAAATGTAATTATTAATTATTAAATATATTTACTTAATATTTCCTTTTACAATTCATTCTTTTCCGTTTCACCTTTTAAAATTATCATAGTGACTATTTTTCTCAATTACAACTTTTTATATTCCTTCTTATGTTAGTCAATAGTTTATTCAGTTCACTTGTTTTATTTTCAAAATGTTCGCAGTAATTAAAAAAATTTAATATTTTACATTATAATACATTCATATATATGGACTTTTTCTTTTATTTTATTTAATACATTTATTTTGATTAGTCATGTTTTAAGTACGAATCATTTTATAGCTTTATTATTTACCAAGTTATTTTTAGTTGTTTTAATTTATTTGGATACTTTTTCAATTATATAAAAGTTAAATTTTATAAAATTTATTTGAATTAATTGTGTTTTGAACGTCATATTTATCATTTTATTTTCAAAACTTTTGGGTGTTACATTTTATAGCTTTCAATTTCCATGGAAGTTCCACTTTTTATGCATATATAGTCTTCTTGGTTTTTTGAATGATCAATTAACTCCTAAACCTTTTTATCATCTCCTTGACAATATTTTTCTCTTGTTTTCGATATTTATAAATTCTATAAAATTGCATATGTATTCCAAGATTTTCTTCATTCACTATATCAACAAATGTCTTTTAAAAATTAATTCGTTATTGGTGTATATATGAAGGTCATGAGGAAACAAAGGTTTTGGTCATTCTTTATTATCACTTAACAAACTTAATTAAAAATAATCTCAACTAGATTATCAACATTTGTTAGTATTATGCAAACTGAGCTCTTCGATATTATGTTATTTGGTGACATTTTGTATAGCTTGAAGTCGATAAGTTTAAAAGTCTTGCTATGATAACGAAGTATAACAAACAAAATTAACATCCAAAAGCAACTGACTACATCTCAATCTCTCTTGCGAACTCTAAAGCCTACTAACAAACATAGAAATCAATAAAATTGACCGATCAAATTGAGCTAATTTAAACAAAGCAGGTTCCAAGGAGGGGTACATCTTTGGGAATTGACCTAATGAATTAGAAATGCTAAAAATTTAAGATTGTTTTTCTTGCCATGCCAATTATGTAATTTATTTATTTTTTCTTTTTTTTCCCTAATGGTTTGATTGTTTTAATTCTTTTTGGATTGCTTTTCAATTATTTGGAAGTTGTATTTTATAATATTTATTTTATCTAATTATGTTTTGGTTTACCACTTGTACCGAAATAAGCTTGTCAAGACCTAAAATATAGTCACCTATATTAATCCAAAACATTATCAATTCATTTCAGGATATTATGAAACTCTAAAAACATGTTAATATCCTCATACAAGTCTATTAAACACATTCAAATACATGGTGGCTATTATGGTCATACCATTTTCAAATCAAACATTAAGTTCACTAAATTTGGCATGCAAGTAATACTTAAAACATGGTATAAACATTACAATAATTTCATGCCTACCATCATATGAATAGAAGTATACTACAGACCTCCATACATATATAAACATACTCAATTACAAGTTTCTAACATTTTAAATGTCAAAACATCAAAATGGACTCCAAATTAAATTATGATACTAGGTACATGTAATTATCGATTTTAGACGATGTCGGAAAATATGGTTTTGGAACCTAATTCCATAAATTGAGTCTGTAAAATTATGAATAGAAAGATTTACACATTTAGAATGAAAATAAATTAATAGACAATCAAGTAATTAAATCGAGAAAATTATTAGTTATAGTACAAGGACTAAATTACAAAATTTCAATCATTATTAAGTTTTAATTTAGAAAATATTTGAGGACCCAATTAGGAATTAACCAAAGGACTTAATGGTTATTTAACCATTCATATAATATGGATAGTGGAATGTGGTGATTATTTACCCACTTTTAATTAATGAACGCTAATTATTAAAGTAAAGATCACTAATAGTTAAAATTTAGGTTAATTATGTCTTAATCTAAGTATATATACTAGTGACTGGGGGAGGAAAAAAAACACTCGTCTTTATTCATCTTAAATCGTCCATAGCCATTGGAAGAAAAAGAAAATTACAAGCTTTCTTAGCTACTATTGAGTATGCCTCATATTTTAGTTAAATTTGAGAGATAATCTTCCAATTAAACTCTGTTTATTTGTGTCAGTCGAAATCTGATTAGTCTAGATTAGTTTATTATTATTTGACGTATGAATTCAGACTATAAATAGACTCTTTTACAACCTTAGAAAATACACCCATTAAAAGATTAGAACTCATAACACTTTTGGAGAATTTTGTCTTTACGTTTTGAGGGTTCTTTGTTTTCGGGTTTCGGGGTTTAGTTTTTATCTTCATCTTTTGTACTCTTCGTTCTTTTTCCATTATAGTAAAATTATATTTCTCTGCGGTTTTTTTATCCTCTTTGGAGGGCTTTTTCTACATTAAATTTGTGAGTTCAATTTCTCAAATTCTTTTGCTATTTTTACTTTCTCGTTACTTAATTGAGTCGATCAACAATAAGTGGTATCAGAGCTAGTTCAATTTTGTAGATAAACTCGTTCAGAAATGGCAGAGACAAGGTTTGACATTGTGAAGTTCGATGGTATCACAAATTTCAATTTGTGGCAAGTTTGAATGATGGCAATTCTAGTTTAGACCGACCTAAAAATGGTCGTTATCGGGAAAAAGCCTGAGAATCTAGATCAAACAGAATGGGAAGAGCTTGATGAAAATCCCCTGTCTGCAATCCAATTGTGCCTCGTGAATAGGGTATTGCAGGAGGTATTGATGGAGAAAACCTCATCCACCTTGTAGAAAAGGTTAGAAACTCTTTATGCGACTAAGTCTTTAGCTAACCATTTAGTGTTGAAACAACTTCTATTTACGTTTCGCATGAACAAAGGTAAGCTTATTAGATATCATATTAGTCAATTTATTACACTTTTGAATGATTTAAAGAATGTGAAGGTTAATATTGACGATGAAGATCAAGCTATGCTATTATTTTACTCTTTACTCTCTCCATACATATAATAGCCCGTTTTCAGTGAAATCAGAACTGTGATTTTGTAACAGACCACAAATTCGAAGTCAAAATATTTATTTTATTATTTTAATAAGGTCTACAGCGTGATAGATTAATTATGTGAAATTTTCATTAAGAAATTTTATCGTTTAAATGCTTAATTTGGTAAAAAGGACTAAATCGCCTAACGCGTAAAGTTGAGTTCTATTGTTTAAAAGTATTAAATAGCTATGTTTTATTAATATGGAAGTCCTTATTATGCAATTAGTCCATTTATAGACATTCTTGGACATTGTTTAAGTGATTTATAAGTTATAATTATAAGGTTAAAATGGTAATTGATGTTTAAAATGATAATTATAATAAAATAAAATGTGTATTTTGCATTCAACTTCTTCAAAAAGAGAAAACCATCCAAATTCTTGAAGGAAAAAGAAGGCTAGGGTTTGTCATTTCTTTTCTCTATCAATTGGGTATGTATTTGACTCTATGTTTAATGATTTTTTACGTTTTTGAAATCGTTGCTTCGTATTCTAGCTAGCTCGTACCTTAATTTATGAATTTTTTTATAATTTTGTAAAGTGCCATTGTTGATTACTTGAGTTCTTTGATGTTTAGTGAAAGATTATGAAGTTTTAATGATAGATATACGAGTTTTGTAAAGTGATTTTTGACAAAAATGTCAAATAGGGATTAAATTGTGAAATTGTAAAATGTGGTGGTCAAAAGTGCAATTTAATGAAAGAAATGGGTTGCTAGAAGTCCTTATGAAATTCGGCTACCATGGGATTTTGGTTTAATTGTGTAATTTTCCATTTTTATGTATTAAGGACCAAATTGCAAAATAGTCAAAAGTCTAGGGGTAAATTTGTAATTTAGTCAAAATAAATGTTTTAGGCTAAATTGAATTAAATGAAAGTTTGAATGAGTTAATTTGATGTATTATAAATCAAGATAAGCAAATACTGAAACTAGATCGGGGAAAACAAAAAGTGGACGAATAGCCGATAGTTTTACCCGAAGATATGAGGTAAGTTTGTATAATTAAAATCGAACTTTTATATATTTGTAATTATTGAAATGAATGTGTATGATGGTAATATTTGAAATATAAATGCCTTATTGATATAATGTATTTGTTACTAAGTCCCGTTTGAACTGTATAGATCCATTGGATACGAGTGACATGTTACAGGAATTACCATTTTGGTCGAGCTCCTGCATTTTTTGTGGACTCACCACAGCTCGTATGAGCTTACCATATATCAGCTTGTAAGAGTTTACTGTTTTCAGCTCACTGGAGCTTACCTTTTGCTGTTTTCAGCTCACTAGAGCTTACCTTTTTAGCTCGTATGAGCTTACTATTCAACTCGATAGAGCTTACCGTTTCAACTTATTAGAGCTTACTGTTCATCAGCTCAGGAGGAGCTTACTGAACATGGCTTGAAAGAGCATATATGAAAAAGAATTGATGGATTATTGACATTGTTCACTCGTGTATCCTTTGAAGTTCTAATAGGTTCAACGGGTCTAAATACTGTTAATACAGATAAGATACAGGTTATAAATGTTATTAATGTTATATGTATGATATGTGAATTTGGAATGATACTAAGCATTGTATCAATGGATGGTTACATGTATTTTTATAATGACTAATGTAACACCCCTTACCCGAGACCGTCACCGGAGTCGAGCATGAGGCGTTACCAGACTTAGCTTACTAATTTGGGGCATAAAAATTTGCTTTTAAAATTAATATAGTTTCATTCATTCATTATGTCCCTCCCTAAAACATGAAATTAAAATGGTTCAGGAACAAACTGGAATCAATAAAAATTTTCCGATCACTTAAACAAATCAAAACAATTTATTTTATCTTTCATAAATAAATAGTCCATCTACGTCATAGTCACTAAATAAATCATAACTCGAGTTAAGAAACTCAAAATTCATATCCATAAATTTTATCTGAAACTATACTCGTATATCTTCTTACTAATATTTATTTTCAGAATTTTTGGTCTAGCCAATTAGTACAGTTTATTAGTTAAAGTTTTCCCTGTTTCAGTGTTCAGCTACTCTGACCTCTGTTCACTACAAATTAATCTTCTCCCTATACAGAATTCAAATAACCATGCCTTTTATTTATATTAAAAGTAGACTCAATGAAGAATCTATACATATAAAGTATAACTCCTAATTATTTTTTTATAATTTTCAGTGAATTTCTAAATTCAAAATAGGGGATTCAGAAATCACTCTGACCTTGTCTCACCAAAATTTAAATATCTCATAAAATAAAACTCCTTTATTTACTCTATTTCTTTCATATGAAAATAGACTCAATAATATTTAATTCTATATCTCATTCACTATCTAAATCCATTTCTACTATTTTTAGTGATTTTTCAAATTCACGTCATTATTGCTGTCCGATACTGTTTTAAAGCTAATTTCACCTTTTCATGAATTCCATGGAATAACTAGCATTTAGGCATACATAACACCAAACATGTCCTTGATTAGCGATTCCAATACCTAATCATTATCAAGCATTTACATACCATTCATTAGCCATATCACAAGATCATACACACAAAATGGCTACGATGCTATACATGCCACACTCAAAATGAAGCGTCTAGCTATACCAAAATAAACCTTGTGATAGTGTGCCCGGACCTCCGACATACTTTACGATCCCCGAGTTAGTTTGACAGAACTATAAAAAGAAGGAAAATAAAGGGGGTAAGCATTAAGATTATTAAGTTTGCATGCAAATAAATAACAACATTCATAAGAATTATCTTACTACTTGGCATGATACTACTTAATGTAACTTCATTAATTGTCATAGACATATTTTAAACTTCTTCACTTACTCAGTTACTTAAATACTTACTTACTTAATCAAATTTATTAATACATTTTACTTACCTTTTTTCTTATCAAGCATACATGAACATTATATACTTACCCTTTTTAGTATAACTCATCTTACCTTACCTTACCTTGATATTCTCTTTAAATTTTCTCGTTGCACCACTTGGAATACTAGGGATACACAGGTACCTTACCATTGCCATAACTTGTCATGGTCTTACGTGGTATCCTTTTGAAACTTACCATTGCCATGACTCGACATGGTCTTACATTGTATCCTTGCCTTATGAACTCACCAATGCCATGCCTTGGCTTGGTCTTACATTGGACCTTTGCCTTATAGAAACTTATCAATGCCATGTATTAAAATGTTCTTACATGATATCCTTTCCATAGAAACCTTACCAACTACCATGCCTTGGCATGGTCTTACATGGTATCCTTAAACACTAATGTCATGACATTTGTATCCTACACATTCCTAAGGTTCAACCGGGATCTTCTGAAATTACTTCTCCGTCAATTCATGCTTGAGTCTTCTTTGAATAATTTCATAAAATAAATATACACATGTTGGAAATTAACAAAATTAACATAAAATAATAGAATATTGCATTTATTTACTGTAAACTTACCTCAAAACAAAATACGATCAATTATATCGATTTAGTCCACTATCTTTTTCTTTCCCTGGTCTAACTCCGGATTTCGTTCTTTTTGATCTATAATAACAAATTTAACTTATTTAATACTCACATTTATTAAAACAGTCCTTGACTCAAATTTTGGCAAAATTACATTTTTTCCCCTAAACTTTTACATATTTACACTTTTTCCCCAAGGCTCGGAAATTAACCTTTATCCTATTTTCTTATGTTTTATGATGTGTTGGCCATTTTTTCCTTCTATGGCAACATCAAATTCTCACTCTAACATGTACTTATGAACATTAGGTATTTTTACCAATTATGTCATTTTTCTCGTTTTCACGTAAAATCGCTTAGCAAAAGTTGTTTAACACAATTTCAAGCTTGATATTCTACCATAAAACATCAAAATATATTTTTCCAAATATAAACTCTAGGTTAAATTATTGCTAGAATAAGCTTAATCAAGTTTTTGGGACTCTAAAAACGTAAAGAACATTAAAAATGGGGCTAAAACGGACTTACAATCGAGCTTGGAAGCTTGAAAAACCCTATCTATGTCTTCCTCATGTAAAATTCGGCCAAGGGATTGAAGATGGACAAAAATTGGCTTTTTAATTTTGTTTTTAATTCATTTTAATAATTAAATGACCAAAATGCCCTTAACTAAAAACTATGGTGTTTTATCTTCCTTTAGGTATTTTTATCCAAACTAGTATAATGATCTAATTGATATCCAAGGACCTCCACTTTAAAAACCCATTACTCACAAGTACTTAGTACCTTTGTGAACTAGAACACACATTTTACAACTTTTGCAATTTAGTCCTATATATCAAATTGGACCCTCTATCGATAAAATTCTAAACAAAATTTTCACACAATCATGCAATCATGCCATAGACCTTAAAATGATAATAAAATAAATTTTTCTACCTCAAATTTGTGGTTTCGTAACCATTATTCGTTTAGGCCCTATATCGGGATGTTACAACTAACATGTGATGAATACTTGTGATTAGGTGTTTGTAAATTGAATTGGTTACACTTTAAGTATTACTTTGATTATGTATAAATGGTAAGTTCAGTTCTGAATTATAGGGACTTACTAAGCTATAAAGCTTACTCTATTTCTTTTTCTATGTTTTATTGAGGCTCGTTAGCTCTCTCGTTTCAGACAAGTTAGAGTTGCACATCACACTATCTAATTTCCGATTGGTACTTTTGAACATGTGGATAATTGTAAATATGGCATGTATAAGCAAGTTTAAAATATGATAACTAAGTTACTTGATATCATGGTTTTGGTATATTTTGTATATGAGTTAAGCCATGAGATTTGACTTATTTTGGTATCGTATTTGGTTGTGTATAAGTGTTCAATTATGGTATGTTATGACAAGGTAATGATGGAATGAAATTTTGCAAGTAAAGTTTTGATATGTAGTTATTAAATGAATGGATTATGCATGATGTTAAATAGGTATTTGGGCATGTAATTGTTCAGTTTTGATATGGAAAATTATGTGTATTGAAATGGTTATTTTGGTTTCCTATTGAGTTGTAAAAATGTGATTATCTATGTTTTCGAATGCTTGAGTTTATAATGTGGAAAAATGGCTTCGCAAATAGCCTATTTTTGTCCACACGGGCATGTGTCTCAGCCGTGTGTGACATATGGTCATGCTGCACAGCCATCTGCCCCCTAGGGTACCCTTTCGAATTAAGTCAGTATACCCTACAGGTTTGGCATGGCTTAGAGACACGAGCGTGTCTATTGGCCGTGCGAGACATACGGGCTGGTACATGGGTGTGTGGTCTGCCGTGTGACTCAAGTCATAACCTCTCTAGTTTTCACACAGCCTGGCACACGAGCGTGTCCTCGGCCGTGTGACATAAGTCAGTATGTATGCCCTATTTTCACACAGTTTAAGACACGGGCGTGTCTACTAGCCATGTGAGGCACATGGTCTGTTCATACGGGCGTGTAATACTTGAAATGTTGGTTTCCAAAATTTTAATATGTTACCAATTTAGTCCTGAATGCATGTTTTAAGCTTTGTATGCTCAATTTAAGTATATATTGAATGTGAACGAATGATAGTTACTAAAATGAGATGATGATTGATAAATGATTGTTCTAAAATGAGTTACAAGTCTGGTAATGCCTCTTAACCTATTTCGGCGACGGTTATAGGTTACGGGTGTTACATTTGCTTGTATCAGAGCTACGGTTTAGTTGATTCTAGGACTAACGTAGCGTATGTGAGTCTAGCTATACATGCTATATATATAAAACTGTGATAGTGTGATGACTTCTGACATTTTCGAATGTGTTTTTATATAGTAATGGATCCCGAATGAGTTGTAGCGGATGACGTAGAAACTAATGCGCCAGCTCTCGCTCAAGGGACAGTGTCTATTGAATCTAGACCTGTGACAAGTAGTCATGGGGGTGAGGCTAAAAAAGCCTTCTTTCAAATATTAAACTAGTGGTTCACACAGTACATTCGTATGAACCCAGCTGTTCAGTAACCTCGATCCCCACCTGTTCCCCAACTGATCCTTGTAGTTCCTCAAGGTATTGATTCTCTACGATTAAATAAACCACCTGTTGATAAGATATGGAAACATGGAGCTGAGGAACTCAGAGCCACTGTTAGTAATGATCCTGAGAGAGCTAAGTTCTAGCTTGAGAACACGATTCGGGTATTCGACAAATTATCCTACACACCTGAAGAATGTTTAAAATGTGTAGTATCACTATTGAGAGACACCGCGTATCAGTGGTGGAATACCTTGATATCCGTAGTTCTGTAAGAAAAAATTACTTGGGATTTCTTTCAGGTTGAATTTAGAAAGACATACATCAGTCAAAGATTCATCGATCAGAAAAGAAAAGAATTCCTTGAATTGAAGCAGGGTCGTATGTCAGTCATAAAATATGAAAGAGAGTTTGTACAACTTAGCAAATATGCCCATGAATGTGTCTCTTCTGAAGCTATAATCTGTAAAATATTTGAGGACGGATTGAATGAAGAAATCAGAATGTTAGTCAGGATTCTTAAATTGAAAGAGTTTGTTTTTTTGTTTGATCGAGCTTGTAAAATCGAAGAGCTTTGCGAAGAGAAAAGAAAAGCCGATTCTGCGGCTAGAGATTCTAGAAAGATATTTGCGGGCAAATCACATTAGTCAGAATTAAAGAAATTTAGGGACTATCATCCTCGTTCTACGACTTCTGCGGGGATTTTGATTAGAGACAAAAATGAACGACAATTCAATTCTAAACCTCAGGCGACATCCGTTGCCAGTGTGGGAAGTGTTAGAAATACTAGACCATAATCTAAACATTGCAATAAGAGACATTATGGTGAATGTAGATTGGTGAGTGGAGCTTGCTTTAAATGTGGATCTCTTGATTATTTTCTCTAGGACTGTCCAGAAAAGTTTAATGTTGAAAGAGAACAACCAGTGAGAGTTAGTAACACGGATTCTAGAGGGAGACCACCCCAAAATACTGTAAATATGAGTGGTAATCGAGGTGCTACAAGAGATTCGACTGTGAGATCTGAGGCACGAGTACCTGCTAGAGCTTATGCTATACGTGCACAGGAGGAGGCATCATCGCCAGACGTTATTACCGGTACTTTTTCTCTTTTTGATACTGATATAGTTACGTCGATAGATCTTGGATCAACTCATTCATATATCTGTACTAATTTAGTGTTTAAAAAGAGTTTACATGTCGAGTATACAATGTTTGTAATTAAAGTATCGAACTCCTTAGGCAAATCTGTTTTAGTCGATAAAATTTGTAAGAATTGTCCTCTAATGATCTGGGGTTCCTGTTTTTGAGCTGACTTGATGCTTCTACCGTTCGATGGATTTAAGGTGATTCTGGGTATGGATTGGCTGACTATGCATGATGCAGTTGTGAATTGTAGACAGAAGACTATCGAATTGAAATGTCAAAATGGTTAGATTCTTTGGATTATGTCTGATGATTCGAATGAATTGCCTATTGTGATATCATCTGTATTAGCTTAAAAATATTTGAAAAAGGGTTATGATGCATATCTTGCATATGTATTGGATACAAAAGTGTATGAATCAAAGATTGAATCTATACCTATTTTTTGTGAGTTTTTGGATGTATTTTCAGAAGAATTACCAGGTTTACCTCCGATCAGAGAAGTTGAATTTGGCATTGAATTAGTACCGGGAACAACACCAATATTGATAGCTCTATATAGAATGGCTCCAACAGAATTAAAAGAGTTGAAAGCTTAGTTGCAAGAATTGACAGACAGAGGTTTTGTTCAACCAAGTTATTCTTCTTGGGGTGCACTGATATTGTTTGTGAAAAAGAAAGATGGCTCAATGAGAATGTGTATTGACTATAGACAGTTGAATAAAGTGACTATAAAGAACAATACCCTCTGTTGCGGATTGATGATTTATTTGATAAGTTAGATGTGTCGAAAACTGCGTTCAGAATGAGGTATGGACATTATGAATTCCTTGTTATGCCTTTCGATTTAACTA
Source organism: Gossypium arboreum (assembly GCF_025698485.1). Lineage (NCBI taxonomy): Eukaryota > Viridiplantae > Streptophyta > Magnoliopsida > Malvales > Malvaceae > Gossypium > Gossypium arboreum. The sequence continues at coordinate 78,213,419 of NC_069077.1, read as the reverse complement.
ATGCTTTTGCCATTTTTATGGACTTGATGAACTGGATATTTAGACCATATTTAGATAGATTTGTTTTTGTATTTACTGATGACATTCTGATCTATTCACGAGATGAATCTAAGCATATCGAACATTTGAGAATTGTGTTACAAACTTTATGTGATAAGCAATTATTTGCAAAGTTCAGTAAATGTGAGTTTTGGCTCAAAGAGGTTGGATTTCTGGGGCACATTGTTTCAGCTGAAGGTATTAGAGTTGATCCGAACAAGATTTCTGCTATTGTTGATTGGAAACCTCCAAGAAGTGTATCTGAAGTCTGTAGTTTTCTAGGCTTAGCAGGTTATTTCGTGAAAGGATTCTCAATAATTGTGGCACCGATGACATGACTGTTATAAAAAGATGTGAAGTTTGAATGGTCGGAAAAGTGTCAACAGAGTTTCAAATAGTTGAAAGCACTGTTAACAGAGGTACTAGTTTTGGATCAACCTGAATCAGGTAAAGAGTTCGTGATTTATAGTGATGCATCGTTAAATGGATTGGGTTGTGTTTTGATGCAAGATGAAAAAGTTATAGCTTATGCTTCTCGACAGTTGATACTGTATGAAAAGAACTATCTGACGCATGATTTAGAGTTGGCTGCAATAGTATTTGCATTGAAGATTTGACGACATTACTTATGCGGTGAAAAATGCCACATTTATATAGATCACAAGAGCTTGAAATATCTGATGACACAGAAAGATTTGAATTTACGACAACGAAGATGGCTTGAGTTATTGAAAGATTATGATTTTGTAATTAATTATCACCCGGGAAAAGTTAATGTTGTTGCTGATGCACTGAGTCAAAAATCATTGTTTGCATTACGAGCAATGAACACCCAGTTGAAGATTTGTGATGATGAGTTTATTTTAGCCGAAATAAAAGCTAAACCGGTATTTCTTCAACAAATCTGTGAAGCTCAAAAAGATGACTGTGAATTGCAAGCTAAACGAATTCAATGTGAGTTTATTTCTGATTCAGAATTTCATATTGGAACTAATGACTGTTTAATGTTTCGAAATAGGATTGGTGTACCGAAAGATATAGAACTTATTCAGAAAATTCTACATGAAGCACACAGTAGTCATTTTCCTGTTCATCCGGGTAGTACCAAGATGTATAACTATTTGAAATAGTTGTACTGGTGGTCGGGTATGAAACGGGATATATCAGAGCTTATATCGAAATGTCTGATTTGTCAGTAAGTAAAAGCTGAACATCAAGTACCATCGGGTTTACTATAGCCTGTAATGATTCCCGAGTGGAAATGGGATAGAGTTTCAATGGATTTTGTGTCGGGGTTGCCTCAAACTTCGAAAAAGAAAGATGTTGTCTGGGTTGTTTTTGATCGACTAATGAAATCTGCTCATTTCGTACTAGTACATACAGATTACTCACTTGATAAATTGGCAGAATTGTACATTTCTGAGATTGTTTGATTACACGGTGTGCCACTATCTATTATTTCTGATAGAGATCCGAGATTTACGTTGTGATTCTGGAAGAAATTGCAAGAGGCTCTGGGAACAAAGTTGAATTTTAATACTACTTTTTATCCTCAAACTGATGGTCAAACCGAGAGAGTTATTCAGATTCTCGAAGACATGTTGAGATGTTGTATTTTAGAGTTTGAGAGGAGTCGGGAAAAATACTTACCGTTGATTGAATTTGTATACAACAACAATTTCCAAATGAGTATAAAGATGGCACCGTCCGAAGCATCATATGGCCACAAATGTCGAAATTTGCTATATTGGAATGAATTGAATGAGAAAAAGATTCACGGGGCTGAACTGATCAGAGAAACTGAAGAAAAAGTGAAAACAATTCGTGATAGTTTAAAAGTAGCTTTAGATCAACAGAAATCATACGTAGATTTGAAACATAGAGAAATTGAGTTTCAAGCTAGGGACCGAGTATTTCTAAAAGTGTCACCATGGAAAAAGGTTCTTTGATTCAGTCGTAAAGGAAAGTTAAGCCCGCGATTCATCGAGCCGCATGAGATTGTTGAAAGAATAGGACCTGTAGCATATCGACTAGCTTTACCGTCAGAACTTGAAAAGATCCATAATGTTTTTCATGTTTCTATGCTACGTCGTTACAGATCCGATCTGTCACATGTGATCTTTCCGAAAGATGTTGAAATTCAACCCGATATGTCATATAACGAAGAACCGATTCAGATTTTAGCTCGTGAAATCAAAGAATTGAGAAATAAGCGCATAGCCTTGGTAAAGATTCTTTGGCATAAACACAGGATTGAGGAAGCTACTTGGGAACCTGAGGAAGCTATGCGAAAATAGTACCTTAACCTTTTCACCGGTAAGATTTTTGGGGACGAAAATCCCTCAGGGGGAGAGTTGTAACAGCCCGTTTTTAGGTCAAATCAGAACAATGGTTTCAGGACCACAAATTCGTAGTCAAAATATTTATTTTATTATTTTAATAAAGTCTACAGCATGATAGATTAATTATGTAAAATTTTCGTTAAGAAATTTTACCGTTTAAATGTTTAATTTGGTAAAAAGAACTAAATAGTGTAACATGTAAAAGTTGAGTTCTATTGTTTAAAAGTAATAAATAGCTATGGTTTATTAATATGGAAGTCCTTATTATGTAACTAGTTAATTTATAATTTAAGTGGACATTCTTGGACATTGTTTAAGTGATTTATAAGTTATAATTATAAGGATAAAATGGTAATTGATGTTTAAAATGATAAATAAAATAAAATAAAATAAAATGTGTATTTTACATTCATCTTCTTCAAAAGAAAACCAACTGAATTCTTGAAGAAAAAAGAAGGCTAGGGTTTAGTATTTGTTTTCTCTATTAATTGGGTATGTATTTGACTCCGTTTTTAATGATTTTTACATTTTTGAGATTGTTGCTTCGTATTCTAGCTAGTTCGTGCCTTAATTTTTGAATTTTTTAATGATTTTGTAAAGTGTCATTGTTGAATACTTGAGTTTTTTGATGTTTAGTGTTAGATTATGAAGGTTTAATGATAGATATACAAGTTTTGTAAAGTGATTTTTGACAAAAATGTCAAATAGGGATTAAATTGTGAAATTGTAAAATGTGGTGGTTAAAAGTGTGATTTAATGAAAGAAATGGGTTGCTAGAAGTCCCTATAAAATTCGACTACCATGGGATTTTGGTTTAATTGTGTAATTTTTCATTTTTATGTATTAATGACCAAATTGCAAAGTAGTCAAAAGTTTAGGGGTAAATTTGTAATTTAGTCAAAATGAATGTTTTAGGCTAAATTGAATTAAATGAAAGTTTGAATTAGTTAATTTGATATATTATAGATCAAGATAAGAAAATACCAGAACTAGATCGGGGAAAACGAAAAGTGGACGAATAGCCGATAGTTTTATCCGAGGATACGAAGTAAGTTCGTATAATTAGAATCGAGCTTTTATATATTTGTAATTATTGAAATGAATGTGTATGATGCTAATATTTGAAATATAAATGCCTTATTGATATAATGTATTTGTTACTGAGTCCCGTTTGAATGTATAGATTCATTGGATACGAGTGACATGTTACAGGAGTTACTGTTTTAGTCGAGCTCCTGCATCTGTTGCAGACTCACCATAGCTCGTATGAGCTTACCGATATATCAGCTCCTAAGAGTTCACTGTTTTCAGCCCACTAGAGCTTACCGTTTCAGCTTGTATAAGCTTACTGTTCAGCTCAATAGAGCTTACTATTCAGCTTGATAGAGCTTACCGTTTTAGCTCACTAGAGCTTATTGTTCATCAGCTCAGGAGGAGCTTACCGATCATGGCTTGAAAGAGCCTATATGAAAAAGAATTGACGGATTATTGACATTGTTCACTCGTGTATCCTTTGAAGTTGTAATATGTTCAATAGGCCTAAATACTATTTATACAGATAAAATATAGGTTAATAATGTTATTAATGCTATATGCATGATATGTGAATTTGGAATGATACTAAGAATTGTATTAATGGATGGTTACATGTATTTTTATAATGACTAACATGTGATGAATACTTATGATTAGGTGTTTGTAAATTGAATTGGTTGCACTTTAAGTATTGCTTTGATTATGTATACATAGAAAGTTTAATTCTGAATTATACGGACTTACTAAGATATAAGCTTGCTCTGTTTCTTTTTCTATGTTTTATAGAGGCTCGTTAGCTCTTTCGCTTTAGACAAGTCAGAGTTGCACATTACACTATCCAATTTTTGATTTGTACTTTTGAACTTGTGGATAATTGTAGATATGGCACGTATAGGTAAGTTCAAAAGATGATAACTAATTTTGTTGATATGATGGTTTTGGTATATTTTGTATATGAGTTAAGCCATGTGATTTGGTCTTTTAGTATCATATTTGGTTGTGAATAAGTGTTCAATTATATATGTTTTGGCAAGGTAATGATGGGATGAAATTATGCAAGTAAAGTTTTGATATGTAGTTGTTAAATGAATGGATTATGCATGATGTTAAATAGGTATTTGGGCATGTAATTATTAGGTTTTGATATGAAAAATTATGTGTATTGAAATGGTTATTTTGGCTGCCTATTGAATTGTAAAAATGTGATTATCTATGTTTGTGAATGCTTGTGTTTATAGGGTGGCAAAATGACTTCGCAAATAGCCTATTTTTTTCCACATGGGCAGAGACACGGACGTGTGTCTCAGTTGTGTGCAACACATAGTCACGCTGCATAGCCGTGTATCCCCTGGGATACCCTTTCGAATTAAGTCAGTATACCCTACAGGTTTGGCATGGCCTAGACACACAGGCGTGTCTATTAGCCGTTGTATGGCCAGCCGTGTGACTCAAGTCAATAACCCCTCCAGTTTTCGCACAGCCTGGCACACGGGCGTGTCCTCGGCCGTGTGACATAAGTCAGTATGTATGCCCTGTTTTCAGATGGTTATAAGACACGGGCGTGTCTGCTAGCTGTGTGAGGCACACGGTCTATTTACACGAGCCTGTGATACTTGAAATATTGAATTGTTCTAAGTTTCCAAAATTTTAATATGTTACCAATTTAGTTCCGAATAAATGTTTTAAGCTTCGTATGCTCAATTTAAGTATATATTGAATGTGATTGAATGATAGTTACTAAAATGGGATGATGATTGATAAATAATTATTCTGAAATGAGTTACAAGTCCAGTAATGCCTCTTAACCTATTCTGGCAACAGTTACGGGTTAGGGATGTTACAGGTTTCGGGACCACAAGTCTGATGAGTACATTATTTTTTATTATTTTAATGTCTATGGGATGTTGTAAGGTCATATTAAAATTTTGTTAAGAAAATTTGATGTTTGCAAGCTTAATTACGTGAAAAGAACTAAATCATAAAAAGTACAAAAGTAAAGTTCTATTAGTTAAAAGGGTCTATTAGGTATGGAATTTTAACTTGTATGGACTTAATGGATAATTATACCATTTGTAATGTTAGTGGACAAAGATGGGTATGAAATTTGCGTTTTAAATGGTTATAAGTAAAGGTTAATATGGTAATTAATTAATTAAACTAAAAGTAAATAAAAGAAAAAAAATACATTCATCTTCTCTAAATTATATTTCCACTTAAATTAGAAGTATAAAAGGCCATAGCTAGGGGTCATCCATTCGGTGAACTACATCCCTTGCATGTGAGTGTAATTTTGTCCCGTTTTTAATGATTTTTATGTTTTCAGGATTGTTGTAGCTTGATCTAGCTAGCCCGAGGATCAATTTTCAAAACTGTTAAAGTTTTAGGGTTTTTCCATGAATGTTTTTGCATGAGTTTTGATGTTTAATGAAAGATTTTGAGTCATTGTTGATAAATAAACTAGTTCTGTAAAGTGATTTTGGATGAAATTGTCATTTAGGGACTTATTTGTAAAAATGATGAATGTTCATGGTAAATTTGTGAAATGATGATTTGTATAGATTGGTATAGTCCCTAAAAAAATCGGGTAGCTTGAGAAAAGGATGAAAATGATTAGATTTCAATTTATGAACTTAAGGACTAACTATAAAAAGTTAAAATATTAGGGGCAAAATAGTAATTTTACAAAAATATGAAATATGGATTGAATTGAATAATAGAAGAATTAAATGAATTGAATTTGTCTATTTAGATCAAGCTGACTATGTGGATTAGTTAATCTCGTTTCTACGCCCTTGTCATCGAGGTAAGTTCGTAAGAATAAGTATCATTTTTAATGCTAATTTCAATTATATGTTATGTTACTTGTTGTGTAATTGAATGATAAATATCCAACGATGTCATGATGTTATCGAGTCTCAGTTGAACCTTAGGAATTTGTAGGATATAAATGACATGTCATTAGGGATTCTATGTTTCAGGTGTTAGTCTTGAATGTCCTATTGATGGCTGAAGTCCTACATTTGTTGTAGATACTCCACAGCTTGTGTGAGCAGCATCGTGTAGCTTACATTCCGACCCACAGCTCGCGTGAGCAACGATGTAAAGGAAATTTTATGGTTATATGTTAAGCACACTTCGTGTGAGCTTTCCTGAGTATCCAATTATATTCTAAATGGTTCAATGGGCATGAAAATGAAAGGAATGGTAAGTGTTCAAATGAACTATATCATGTAATTATGAAAAGGGTTGAAATGTTAAGCTTCAATGGAAGTATGCTTAAGTTAATGAATATGATGAATTTAAATGAAGTATGTTTATGCATAATGGCTTACCTTATGTTAAATTCATGTGAATTATGTTTGAATGCACTAACATGTGTTGTTGATGGTGTTTAGGATTGTGCCAAGCTTGTAGTTGGATTATATTATGCTCAATCTCAATTTTATGTATATAAATGGTAAGTTATGCTCATGTTTTACGAACTTACTAAGCATTATGTGCTTACGTAGTTTTCTTTCCTATGTTTTATAGATAATCAGAAGCTTGATCGATTTGGAAGCTTGTTGGATATCTATCACACTATCCAACATAAATTTCGGTAGTTTTTTTTATGTTTTTTCCAAGGTTATAATGGCATGTATAGGTGGATTTGTTATAATAATTAGTTCAAAGTTAGTTGATAAATTTGGCATGTATAAGTTGTTTTAGTTGGAATACTTTTGGTACTTTTGGTGTCTTATTAGTATTGTTAATGTGAAAATGATTTGATGCATATTTGAATGGCCAAAATGGTATGTGCAATGAGTTAAATTCAATATGGTCAAGATATGGTAAGTTTTGGAAATGGTATTGAACTATGTGTGTATGATTAAAATGCGGTAAAGTGCACATGTTTAGGTAAGTTTGTATGTTTGAATTTGAGGTCCCTTATATGGCATATTGGTTGAATGATTTTGGACTATTGGATTGGTTATTTCATGTTGGTTTTGGTCATGTTTTGATGCTTTGATTAGGTGTTCTAAAGGTCTTTATATGATTGCTTGAGTTGGAGATGGAAATAGGTTGTTTTGGGCCAAATTCATGTCCACACGGCTTGAGACATGATCGCATGATTTCGTGATAGGTTTTAAATATTTATAATAACTCGTCCTTGAACTAACTATTATTGCGATGTAGGCAAGTGTACCTATCGAACAGTAGTATAGCTTTAGCAAGATCGGATTGTCGAACCCAAAGGAACTAAAAGTACTAGTAATGATTGTCTTTTTATTATCTAGCCTAAGAATAAAGAGGTTTTGTTTTAATTAACTAATTATCTAAACTAAGAACTCACAAAGAAAAGAATTAGGGAATTGCTTTTTGGGGAAAATCAATTGACTTAAGACAATACCTAAGGAAAAATCCACCTAGACTTTACTTGTTATTCTGGCTCCAAATCGGACGATTTATTCATTCAACTTGTTCCGTAGAAATCCCTAAGTTATGTTATTATCCCTATTCAAGACTAATAACGTCTAATCCTTAGATTGAATAACCGAGATTTTTCTCTAATTAACACTCTAGGGTTGCATTAACTCAATCTATGGATCCCCTTATTAGGTTTCACCCTAATCTGGCAAAATCTTATCACCCTATGTCTAGGCGCGCAATCAACTCCGCTTAATTATGACAAATGTACTCTTAGACAGGGTCTATTCCTCCTCTGAATAAGAGCTTGTCTTGAATCAGTATCCTGGGATATCAAAATAAGAATTAAGAACACATAATTAAGAACAATTTAAATATTTATCATACGATTCAGAAAATAATAACAAGGTTCGTCTTAGGTTTCATTCCCCTTAGGTATTTAGGGTTTTTAGTTCATAACTAAATAAGAAAACATCTCAGAAGAACAAAGAATACAAAACATAAAGAAAACCCAAAACTCCTGAAGGGAAATTGAAGAGAGATCTTCAGTCTTGATGATGAATCCGGCTTCTGAGATTGATCAATCAGCTTCCTTGGAGTAATTCCTTACTCCCTATTCTCCGTCTCCTTTTTTTCCTTCTCTAGGGTGTATTTATAGGCTTTGGAATGCCATTAGCCTTTGAATTGGACTCAACTTGGGCTCGACAGGGACACGCCCGTGTTCGATTACTTCAGGCCATGTTCGAGCCTGCCAAATTGACACGGCCGTGTGGTCTGCCCGTGTGAGGAGGTCCAGACCGTGTTGATTTCGTACTTTGGCCCATTTTCTCCGTTTTTGGCTCGTTTCTCGTTCCTTTCGCTCTCCTATGCTCTCCTAAGTATAAAATATGAAATTAAAACATTAGGAGCATCGAATTCACCAATTCTAATGGGAAATCATCCATAAAATGCATTAAACAAGGGGTAAAAATATGTATAATTTACGGTTTATCAAATACCCCCACATTTAAACATTTGCTTGTCCTTAAGCAAAATTCTCAACTCATAATCGAAATAAATTCTTTTCAACTTATAATTTCTATCGATAATATCTCACATTAATCCATAAGTAATCATACATCGAGAATTCAACTAAAAGAACATAAAAGTTCCAAACATTCCAAGTTGAGCATTTTATTCATGTAAACATAGGTGTCTCCCCTCATCTAAGTAATTATCTTTGATTTAAAATATCACAGAGTTTTACATCCTCACTAAAGATTCACTCAAATCACTCGAGGTGTTTAAGGACAATAAATGAAGCACTCAATAGTCAATAATGAAAAGTCATTACCATAGGCTTGCATGAAAATCAAATCTCCACCACTATAATTTGAGATGATACATCAATCAAAAGGTCTTTAGAGGGTTGTAATGAGGGTTGGTTAGGGGATGTGGTCACAAGTTAAAAGAAAGGGTTAGAATCGAGGTTGAATTGAAAAATTGCCTAACTAGAAAAAGAGTTAATCTTCACTTGCGTACAACAAAGCTTCTTCTCAGAATATGGAATTACTAATAAATATACATAGTGTTTTTTTTTTAAGAATAAGTTAAATAACATAGACTAGCTATTAAGAACAAAACATATCTAAGCTATCCATTCAACTCAAATCTCGACAAAAATAGGGATTAATTTAGGGGATTTCAACAATAATAGGTTAAGGGTTAATATTAAGGGTAATACAAAGAATGGTTCGTTGGCTCAAGGGGGTTTACTAGGGATTAATCGTGGAGGTAGGCTTTTCATGGCATGAGTGGGTTAATCCTAAGTGCCTTAATCATTTTGACATATCAAATCAAATGGTGTGGTCTCGACATGCATAATCAAGCAAGTTCTAGAATAATAGTTCCATACTGACGCACTCAAAGCAATAATAAAAGTGAGCATAAAAGAATTAATAGATGCTCAAAAGGCTCAAAAATATCACAAAAAAATGGCTTTTTGATGTTAAAAACTTGTGAATTCCAATTCAAAGTAATACCTAAACTTTGGGGAAATAGCCTAAGATTTTAAGTTCTTAAAAATCAACTCATCATGCTTGATTCTCTAATGTCTTAAAGTTTAAACAATCAATGCATAATTGCCAATGTTTTAATTCAAGATATATCAATCAAAATCATAAATTAATTAAAATTTATCCTAAATATGATATGAAAGCTTTTCAAGAGAACAAGACAGCCATTCAGGGATTTTTCTGATAATGAAATAAATACCCCCATACTTAAGATGTACATTGCCCTCAATGTACAAAGATAGATATTAGAGTATAAAAATAACATAGGGAGAGAAGTGAAACTTCCTGTATGATGAATTCCTCGAACTGGAGTTCTGGAGAGTAATCAGTTCGAGAGTGGAGGAGGATACTCCGGCGGTCGTAGAGGTTCATTAGGCCATAAGTCTTGCACCAAAAGGATATTATCTCTAGTGATAGCTATGGTCATGGGCGAGCAGGACATGGCAGTCGTGGAGAACCTTTCCTGGTGCAGTTTTAGTTCCTATGTGATGATGAGCTTAAGAGCTCTATATAACTGTGATAAAATCAGGAACTTTTTAGGGGATATTAGGAAGAATAATTACTCAATAAGAAATAACCGAACTTAATAATTAAAAATAAAATTTCTAAAATCTAATAAAAATAAAAAGTAGTTTTAATAAAAATTAAAAACATAAAATAATAAATAAATGTTTTTAAACATCTTCATCGCTGGATGGTTCGCGAGGTGGGACTGGCGATGAGATGTGGAGGTGCTGAAAAATCTACTGTAGAGTAGCATCAATGTTGTCAAATCGTTGAAAACACTATTGCTCGAATCGAGTGAGGCGCTCAAAGATGTCAGCGTATGAAGCAGCCGCATGAACTGGACGAGAGGGTGGTGGTGGCTGTGTCGATGGGTCCTCCTGCTGTGAGGGGACATCATCAGGAATGTCCTCGTAGGCCTCCTCCTCGGTAGATTGGGCCAGACGATTCTGGGGAGGGTAGGTTCCTCGGCGCCTCTCGATCATCCTCATGCTAAGCATGCTCGAGATGCCTTGTGGAGACATCTGGCCGATGAGGGTGAGGGATGATTCTTGGGCCGCGGTGTTGAGGAGCCCGAAGTGTCGTGCCAGCCGAGACATGTAGGGACCGATGGAGATGACCCCCTTCCTATGTCGCTCTGTCTGGTGCTGAATCGCGAGGGCGATGAAATAGGCAAGGTTGATGACGTGCCGTGCGACATGCACCATAAGAAGTAGGCGTCGTGGGTGTTGACGACGCTAGTGCTCTCTCGCCTCCCCGTAATCGTGTGAGCTAAAATAACATGTAAGTACCTCAGGGATGGTGGGAGAACTGATGCCTTGGAGCGGCTAGGATTGTAGGAGGCCTCGCCAGGGGCCAAAGTGTGCCAGCACTTCGAGGGGGAGAAGTGTATTTGGCGACTGAGAGCATGTAGTTCATTCTCCTCCTTGAACTCCTCCGTATATAGGCCCAGTGCAGCACCGAACTCTGGGACGCTTAGCTGGCGGATTAATCTGCCTAGGCGAAATTGGACCGTGTCGGGATTATTGTAGTTCATCATTATAGTCTGGAGATGGAATGTTGAGCTTAGTTCCATTGTGAGCTCAAGGTATGTTGGCTCGATGATCCCAAAGATCAGCTCCCAAGGGTTGGTGGTTAGGAGCACTCGAATCGAATCAACCAACTGAACTTGTTCTACAGCAGCCCAGTCGATACAGCGGTTCGCAATTAAAGGTCGAGCCTGAAGTATTTGGAATAGTTCTTCTTGGGGCCCTCAGGGAAACTGTAGGAGAGGGTGGTGAATTTTCGTGGTTGGACCACGGAAGAGGATGCTCCCTTCCTCTTCTTTGAAGCAGGTACGGTGGTTTTCATTTCTCTTGAAGACGACATTGTGTTCCTGCAAGTGGAAACATCAATTGGTCTTTTTGATGAGTGGACAATTTATAATATATAAAAGGAATGCGACTAAATTCGAAAAGGAAAATGCATAAATATATTCAGCCACAATTACTAATTAAAACAATAAGTTCAATGACCCATTTCTTTGTGGCATGAGCATGGTGATATAAGTAAAAATGGCAAGGAATGGAATGCAAAATACTATATGAATGAAAAGAGATGTCAACACAATATGCATGATTTATTTCAACTATCCTAGCCATGAATATTCACTTCTAACTAATTAATGAAGTGTAGGAATCATGTAATGAGTAAGATTTTAAACATGAGAGAGATGATAACTTATTTGATAAATGAAATTTATGTGATTATCAATATGGAAATAACATGAAAAATATAGATTAATATGATAAATAGCATTATAAATCAGTGAAATAAAAGAAAAATGAGTAAACAAACGCTAAGAGAAGATATTGGGCGTCGAGAATGGAGTTGTAGGCAGCGCACGGGCGTGGCAGGGAGGCCGTGTGAACTTGTAGCGACTAGGATTGGGGTTTTTGAATAGGGAAGAAAGTGAATAGTGTAGGGTATTTATAGATTTTGGGCCATACAGCCATGGCACATGCCTGTGTTCCCCAATTTTTTCCCATGTGTTTTGCGTTTTTCCTATATGGGCGCGTCTGAAATTCGTCCCACGCCCGTGTACCTCAGGTGTATGGGTTCACATGGCCGTGTCGCACAACCGTGTCTAGCTTCGTTCGCTTCTCCCACGCTCGTGTGTGCAAGCCCTACGGCCGTGTCAATCTAATAGGTTAGACCATGGGTGTTAGACATAGGTGTGTCACACGCCCGTACTGTTTTAACAGGTTCACCCATGGTTCTTCCACATGGGCGTGTACACGCCCATGTTGTTTTGGTAGGCTCGACCACGGCCATGTCACACGGCCGTGGCATTTTATCGCAGCCTATGTTTGGGGAAATCTTTGCCCTGTTTTCACATGGCCCTAAGCACGCCCGTGCTCGTGGCCATGTCCCTGTGGAAAACCTGTATTCAAGAGCTTCGTTAGTAAGTTAGATGTTGAAGATTAAATTTTTAAAGAAGTTAATACAGTTAGTGCTCGGGTTGCCTCTCGAGAAGCTCTTATTTATAGTCTAAGCTCGACTTACCTCTCTGTTGAATGATCATGGTGGTTTGAGGAGTTTATACTCCTCATTCCTACTATCAATCTGAAAATGAGGTTTTAAACGGGTATTGTTTACCTTAAAAGTGCCGAACTTGGGATGACTCACCTCCACCGTACCAAATGGAAAAATACTGAGTACCGTAAGAGGGATTTCCTCATTCGGTGTGGTAGTGACAATGTGGGGATCTGGGACATCTAATAAGACTTTATCACTAACCTTAAGTTGATTTGGAGAGGTATCGGGCTTGTTCTGGCGTAGTTTTGGTTTATCGTGTGTTCTCGGCTTATGTGTTCCCTATTCATCTAGCTCCTCTATTTGCAGCCTTTGTTCTTCATGAATAGAACGCCTACTGTTGTTTGAGAGTGGCTCATGTACTTCCTTCAGACTTATCTCCTGCAAAGTGGGTTGTATCATGTGGTCAGCTTCAATAGAATGGTTTAGACGATCACCTTCAATTTCCGATGTGTTGTCAGAATTGCGAGCTTGAAAGGTGAGTGTTTCGTCTCCTACGCGAAGCGTGAGCTCATCTCTGCCAACATCAATAATTGTTTTAGCAGTTGCTAAAAAGGGCCTTCCTAGGATTAAAGGAGTATTGTTATCCTCTTTTATGTCTAAAACAATGAAGTCAATGGGGAATATAAATTTATCGATTTTGACTAGCACATCTTCAATAGTACCCCTAGGAAATCTTATAGTTTTATCTGCTAATTGAATGGTCATCCTAATCTATTTGGGTTTCTCGAGACCTAGTTGCTTGAATATTTTAAAAGGCATGATGTTGATACTAGCCCCTAAATCAGCCAATGCATTATTAACATCTAAACTACTAATTAAGCAAGGAATCGTAAAACTCTCTGGATCTTTTAGTTTGTTTGGTAGCTTATTTTTCAAAATAGCTGAGCATACTGCGTTTAGCTCCACATGTGATGCCTTGTCCAACTTCCACTTATTTACAAAAAGCTCTTTTAAAAATTTCATTGCGTTTGGCATCTGCGATAGAGCTTCAATAAACGGTAAGTTAATATGTAATTTTTTTAAGAGTTTAAAGAATTTACCAAATTGTTCATCAGAGCGATCTTTCCTTGTCACGTTGGGGAATGGTACACGAGGTTTATATTCGACATTCAGTGATTTGTTTGTATTTTGATCTACCTCACCTTGACCTTTGCTTAGCACATTTTCTTGCCGCGGTTCTGGTTCAGGTTCAACAACTCCTTCTTTGTGACAGCCCTAAAGTGACCCTAGTCGGAAAACGGTTTCGGGACCGCTAAACTGAGTCACCAAATTATTTGAATATGATATTTATTGTCTAAAATATGTGAATATGAATGTGTGAAAGTTTTAAGCTTCGATTTAGTCGATTGCATGTGAATTCAGCTAATAGGACTTATGTGTGACACTTTTGAAATGTGATAGGTTAATCTATAAGGATCTATTAGTGCATGTAATAAAAGGGTGGACTTGCATGTCAATTTCCCCCTTAATTTAGTAGTGGCCGGCCATGACAAGGAAGGAGGACAAAATGTTATGGGCAAAACATGTCATAAACATGTTATGTTAGTGATTTATGTTAGGAAAAATAAAATAAGGAGTATGGGTAATAAAATAATAATGGAAAGGTAAATGATGATGAAAAAAATTGTCTCATCCATGTTCCCCCCCCCCCATTGCCGTGAATTGAAGAAAGAAAACAAAAAAAAAGTGTGTTCATTCTTGAACATCTTTGGCCGAATAGAGGAAAGAAAGGAAGGGGAAGAGCTTGAGAAAATCGGCTATGGTGGTTTGCTAGACTAAGGTATGTTTGATGTTGTCCTCGAGATTCATGCATGTTTTTAGTTGTTAGTTTGAGTTCTACCTAGCCCATGGTTTAAATCTTTGTTATGAGATGGAGATGATATTCGGCCATGGGTGTTGTCTTCTTGGTTGATGTTTGATGTTGTGGTGATGAGGCATGAAGATGAGTTAAGTTTCGGCTAAGGTGGATTTGTCTTGATGTCATTTGCATGCTAAGTGTGAAGCTTTGTAATGATACATGTGATGGTGATTGATGACTCTTGGATTTTCTTTTTGGCATTTTTGAGTTAGACATTAAGTTCTTTGAGTAACCCATGACCAAAATTGAATGGTATGGTGTCTTGATGCATTCGGCCATGGTAGAAAATAGATGTGAAATGGTAGTAAGGTGAAGTGCAAAATGTTAGTGTTTGATTTACTAGTGTATATAGTTGTACTAGCCGAGTTTTGAAATTGAAAAAAGGGCTTGAGCACCATGTGTGGTATTGAGATTGTTTGAGTAAATTCATAGTCATTTATATGATGAATTCGGTCGTAGATATACATGCTTGAATAAGATGCACGCATGAATGAATAGATGGATTGGTGTTGCATGTGTTCGGTTATAGGTAAGCATGATGATGGATCCATCTTGACTTGGATAATCGGCTCAAGGAGAAATTGCTAAAGTGCTTAGTAATTGATATTAGGTTAATGATGTGTGTTTTCGGTCATAAAGGTGCACATGAGGAAATGTTAGATTAATTGTATTAAATTAATCGATGTGATTAAAAATGCGTATGACCATTTTGTATTTGAGGTAAAAGTGGCCATATGGCCTATCAAACTCCTTGTCATATTCGGTGTCGGACACGAGGGTCGGACGAGACAAATCCTCTTAAAGTACCGACCAATTTGGCATTTCTGGACAGGCTGGAAAACTGCGTCACCGTCGCCTTAAAAATCATATCTCGAGTTCCAAATCTCGGAAACTGGTTTCGTAAATTTTCCCTGAATTTAGACTCATATACCCATCCATGGATTTATTTTTAGAATTTTTGGTTGGGCCAATTGGTACAGTTTATTAGTTAAAGTCACCCATGTTACAGGGATCGACTGCTCTGACCTCCGCGCGTTACAACTTGAATATCTTTCTGTACAGGGCTTTAATACTGGCGTCGTTTGTTTCTAATGAAACTAGACTCAAAATGGAATCTGTACATATAATGCATGACTCCTAATTCTTTCTGGATAATGTATGGTAAATTTTCAAAGTCACGACATGGGACCCAGAAATCGTTCTGGCCCTGTCTCACGAGAACTTTAATATCTCCCAGTATACTGCTCATATGGTCGTTTCGTTTCGTCCATATAAAAATAGATTCATCAAGGATCAGTTCCATAATTTACTCACTATTTAATTCTACTTCTACTATTTTTAGTGATTTTTCCATCTCATCTCACTGCTGCTGTCCGCAACAGTTACTGCAGTAGACTATGCCAATTTCATGAATTTTTCCTTGGCCTTAATCATCCATCATACATGACACAAATTATGGCCACCTTAACAAAATTTGAGTTTCTAAGACTCGTGGCTATAGGTTCTAGCATCCCACTCGACGACCACATAGGCCATTTTCACATGGCTTAAAGTTTACAACCCACAATTCGACAAAATATAATAGCCTATACATGCCAAATGTTCTTCAACAACAAAAACAATACCACAAGATTTCAGCCGGTGTGATGACTTCAACGACGGTTCCGATCACGCAACAATACGAGTCCAAGAGACCTAAAATGGGTGACAAGAAAACACCGAGTGAGTTTACAACTCAGTAAGTCATAAGCATTCGTCAATCCACTGATAAAGTTACTACTACATGTACAACAAATGAGGCTAGGTACTCGTCCATATCGAATCTATACCATAATACCTCGGACCTTTCGGTCCAATCTCGTACCAATTCATACATCCACATTTCATATTCTACACAACAAGATAATCAAGCATTTTTACACATTAACTCATTTTCCAGCACAACCATACAATTTCAATCATCACATAGATTTAAGGCTTACCAAATTCAACCCCAAGCATGAACGTATTACCTATTCGTCATGAGCTCAAGGTACTTACCCGATCCGCTGTCCATACTCACTCGATGGAGACACACCCTCCATATAATTGTTCGATTGGAGATATTTATATATATATAGAGAGTACGCACACAGTGCTTAATACTCGATTTCGCACACTTAGTGCCATGCGATTTAAGCCCGCACACATAGTGCCATGCCCTTCGAGCTCGCACACTTAGTGCCATATATTTCCAGCATGCACACTTAGTGCCATATATTTCCAGCACGCACACTTAGTGCCATTCTCGTCACCGTACACACGTATTGCCCAAGACACTTAGTGCCGAAAGCAAACTTTCTACACATTTCACTATTTCTTTTACATTCAACAATTGTCATCACTCCATACACATACATTTTCATTTATATATACATATCATCCCATTAAACACAATTGCATAAATTTTACAATCATTTAAGCAATATCAAATACGTGCTTAATGACTTACCTCGTGTTGGGTAAAATAGTTCCAAGTCGGCTACTCGATGACCTTCGTCTTTCCCTTGCTTGATTCTCCTTCTTTAACTCCTTGAGCTTAATCAATAAATCACTAGTTTAACCATCTTGCTAAACATTCATAATTCAACTACACATGCATATGTATGCTTGTATATTCGCAACCATTCTTACTAATCGCCCATTTGGTCGATTATACACCTAACCGAATATGCACCAAAAACTTGATTCAACATTACCTACATACTCACTTTAATGGCGAATATATATATATGTACAATGTCAACTAACATCTTTTAATCACCTAATTTCATCTCATGAACATTTAATCAAATTTTCCCAATCTAGCATATATTTTCACATCCATTTGTAACATCATGTACAAACACATATACACATATCAAAACACAAATTTTACCTATCATGCAACAAGCATAAATCGCACTTATGAGCATGCCATGGCGAATACATCCCACACCATCCCCTTTCAATTTTTGGTCATGGTTAAACAAAGAAAACTCCATGTCTTACTCAAGAATGCTAAAAGAAATTTCAAGAGTAGTCAATCCATCATTACATGTATCATCAACAAGCTTCACATTTAGCATGCAATGGCTTTAACACAATATCAACCTTGGCCAAATACCATTTCCATGGCATAACAAGGATTTGAACCATGGGCTAACATGAACATCAAGTTAGCAACTAAAACATGCATGAATCTCATGACACAACCTCAAACATACCTTAATCTTGACACAAGTATGACCAAATCTCCTTCTAGTTCTCTTCTAAACCAAGCATGAAGCAAAATCCTTCCTTTTTCCCTTAGTATTTTCAGCCAAGATTTTGAGAATGGATGAACAAATTTTTTTCCTTTCTTTTTCCTCTACTCACGGCAACAAAGGGGGGGCATCCATGCTCATTTTTTTTCATTTCTTTATTTTTTTCTACATAATCCACTAACTAAACATGTTGGAAACATGTTCCCTTGCCCATATTCTTGTCATGGCCGGCCACTCACCTTAGGAAGTGGGTTATTTGACATGCAAGGACAACTATTTTCCCACATGTATTAATAGGCCACCTTATAATTGCCTAGCACATTTCTAAATTTTCTCACATAAGTCCTATTTGATAAAAATTCACTTACTATTAACAAAATCCAAACACGAAATTTTCACACATGCATATATACATATAATGAGCATCAATTATGATGGTTAATTATTATTATGACTCGGTTTGGTGGTCCCGAAACCACTTTCCGACTAGGGTCGATTTAGGGATGTCACAACTCTCCCCCACTTAGAAATTTTCGTCCCGAAAATCTTACCGTAAATAGGCTCGGGTATCGCTCTTTCATAGAGTCCTCAAGTTCCCAAGTGGCTTCTTCCATTCCGTGTTTATGCCACAACACCTTCACTAACGGGATTTTCCTATTGCGCAACTCTTTTACTTCACGCCTCATAATGCGAACCGGTTCCTCTTCATAGCTCAAATTAGGCTGAATCTCAATCTCGGATGGAGCAATTACGTGCGATGGATCGACCTATATCGTCAAGCATCGAGACATGAAAACGTTGTGAATCCTTTCGAGCTCGGGGCAAAATTAATCGATATCGATGGCCCAACTCGTTTGGGTACTTCATATGGCCCGATAAACCTCGGACTCAATTTGCCCTTACGACCAAATCTAAGCACCTTCTTCCAAGGTGAAACTTTGAGAAAGACCTTGTCTCCAACCCGATATTCAATATCTTTTCTTTTCAAATCCGCATACGACTTTTGGCGATCCGGCGACTTTCAAACTTTCACGAATTACTCGAACTTTTGCTCGGCATCCTTAACCAAATCAACCTCAAGAATTTACCTTCACTAAGTTCAGTCAGAATAATGGGGTACGGCATTTACGATCGTATAAAGCCTCGTAAGGCGCCATCTTAATACTTGATTGAAAGCTATTGTTGTAGGCGAATTCAATCAAAGGTAAATACCGCTTCCATGAACCACTAAACTCAAGGATGCAACATCTCAACATATCCTCGAGTATTTGAATTATCCGTTCGGATTGACCATCGGTTTGGGGATGAAAAGTCGTGCTAAAATGCAGCTTGGTACCCAAAGCATCTTGCAATTTCTTCCAAAATCGCGACGTAAATCTTGGGTCTCTATCCGACACGATAGAAATAGGCACCCGTGTAATCTCACAACCGAGAAACGTACAATTCCGCTAATTTGTCCATTGAAAAATCCGACGCACGGGATAAAGTGAGTGACTTAGTTAGTCTATCGACAACGACCCAAATCGCATCCTTCTTACTCACCGACAATGGCGGTCCGGATACAAAGTCCATTGTGACTCGATCCCATTTCCATTCGGGTATCATGATCGGTGAAGTAATCCCGATGGCACTTGATGTTCCGCTTTCACTTGTTGACATATCGACACCTTGAAACAAATTCGAAATGTCTCGTTTCATACCGGCCACCAAAATTGGCGTTTGGTCATTGTACATTTTAGTACTACCCGGTGGATTGACATTCGACTACAATGGGCTTCATTTAGAATTATCGAAATAAGTTCAATTCTTTGGAACACAGACGACTTCGAACCTCAAACAATCGTCATCATCAATTTGAAACTCGATTCCTTGTTCGTAACACACTCACCCGCTTTGCAAGCAACTCCTCTTCAACTTTTCGAGCTTCCCGAATTTGATGAGCCAACAATGGTTTGGCCTTTAATTCGCTACTAACACATTGTCGGGTAGAATAGACAAGTGTACATTCATCGTCAGTAAAGCAAACAAAGTGATTTCGACTTAAGGCATCCGCAACCACATTGGCCTTTCCGGGTGATAATCAATAACGAGTTCATAATCTTTTAACAACTCGAGCCATCGTCTTTGTCGCAGATTTAAGTCTCTTTGAGTCATCAAATATTTGAGACTTTTGTGATCCGAATACACTTGGCACTTCTCACCAAATAAGTAATGTCGCCATATCTTTAAAGGCGAATACGATGGCGACCAATTCGAGGTCATGGGTTGGATAATTTTTCTCATGTGGCTTTAATTGTCTCGACGATAGGCCACAACTCGACCTTCTTGCATCAATACGCAACCTAACCCAAGTAGAGAGGCATCACTATAGATGACAAACTCTTTGCCGATTCGGTCAGTACTAGAACTGGAGCTTTCGTCAAATGGGTTTTCAATTGGTGAAACTTTTTCGACACTTTTCCGTCCATTCAAATTTGACATCTTTTCAAGCGGTTTTGTCATGGGTGTGGCTATCATCGAGAATCCTTTCACAAACCGTCGGTAGTAACCGCAAGCCCCAAAAGCTCCTAACTTCGGTAACATTCCTTGGAGGTTTCCAATTGACTATGGCGAAATTTTGTTCAGTCCACCACGACACCGATGCGGACACACGTGCCCCAAAAAGCTAACCTCTTTCAACCAAAATTCACATTTCTTGAACTTTGCGTATAACTCGCTTATCTCGTAAGATTTGCAACACTAGCCTCGGTGTTCAAGATGTTCGGTTTCATCTTCGAATAGACCAAAATGTCATCGATAAATACAACTACGAACCGATCCAAGTATGGCCTGAAAATTCTATTCATTAAATCCATAAACACCGCAGGGCATTAGTGAGCCCAAACGGCATCACCAAGAATTCAGAGTGACCGTACCTCGTTCTAAAAGCGGTTTTGGGTATGTCCGATTCTCGGACCTCAACCGATAGTACCCGACCTCAAATCTATCTTTGAAAACACCGAGGCTCCCTTTAATTGATCAAACAAATCGTCAATTCGTGGCAATGGATATTTATTCTTTATCGTCACTTTATTGAGTTGACGATAGTCGATGCACAACCTCATGGTTCCGTCCTTCTTCTTCACAAACAATACAAAGCGCCCCATGGAGAAAAACTCGTCGAGCGAAACCTCTATCCGTCAATTCTTGCAATTGAACCTTCAATTCCTTTAATTCCGTTAATGCCATACGATACGGGGCTATTGAAATCGGCGTAGTACCGGTACAACTTCGATGTCGAATTCCACTTCTCGACCGGTGGCAATCCGGTAACTCCTCAGAAAAACATCCGAATACTCACAAACCATCGGTACCGATTCGAGTTTCCTTTCCGTCTCTTTACTCCCAAACACATACGCAAGGTATGTTTCACACCCTTTTCACATATCTTGACGGTCATAGAAGATATTATTGCTGGCACTCCTTTTAAATCGAGAGACTCGACTCGGACTACCTCATTATTTGCACTCCTCAAATTAATGGTTTTCCTTTGCGTCCACCATTGCATCATGTACGGTCACCAATCCATACCAAGAATAACATCGAATTCATGAAATGGTAGAAGCATCGGATCGGTAGGAAAACAGATTCTCGAATTATTAGGGGCATCTCTTGCACACTTTATCAACAAGCACGTATTGACCCAAAGGGTTTGACACTGAATTACGAACTTAGTAGACTCAACGGTAGAGTCTTCTTTGGATGCTAAGGTTTCACATACATATGAGTGAGTAGAGCGGGGTCAATCAATGCAATCACAATAGTATCAAAGAGAGTAAAAGTACCAAAGTGATAACGTCGGGGAGGATGCCTCCTCTCGTATGCGGATGGCATATGCTCTAGCAGAGCACGGGTCTCGGATCGGGCGGCCAGTATTAGAGGCTCCTCTCGATTACCACCCCTACCTCCAGAGATTCTCGGGGCCTACCTCCACCGTCGTTCCACTAGGTCTTGCACCTTGCGTCTTATTCCTCTCATCTAGCTCGTGCAATCTCTAATGAAGTGGTCCTTGAACCGCATCCATAACAGCCCTATTAATGACTTACCCCAACATTCACCTAGGTGTCGTCTTCCACATTGGGGGCATTCAGTCTCTCTTGACGATTATTGCCCACACTAGCTACTGAAGTAGCTCGAGTCCGTCAATGGTCGGGCTCTAATGGAAATTCCCGATCGTCCTCGACTTCTTGGTGTCCTCCCCGAACCTCTTTACAGCCGAGAACGGAGCTTTACTCGTCGATCTTTTACGGTAATCTCTTGCTTCAAATTCAGCCTTCTTCTTCTCCTCCCAAGTTCTTCCGCCTTGCAGGCTCGTTCGACTAGTGTCACGAACTCCTTTATCTCCAAAATTCCCACTAGTAACTTTAACTCTTCATTCAATCCTTCTTCAAATCTTTTGCACATCGCAACCTCATCAGCCACACACTCCGAGCATACCGACTAAGTCTTACGAACTCATGTTCAGATTCAGATCTGATCATCCGCCTTGCTTGAGTTCCAAGAATTCCTTACGCTTCGATCGATGAACCGTTGACTAATGTATTTCTTTGAAATTGGATTGGAAGAAATCCCAAGTAACTCGTTCATTTGGGACTATGGAAATTAAAGTCCTCCACCAATAGTAAGTGAGTCTCATAACAAGGATATAGCACACTTAAGACATTCGTCGGTGTGCATGACGATTCATCTAACACTCTAATGGTGTTATCGAGCGAACTCGGCCTTTTAAGCATCATCAAGAACTATGGCCTTGAACTCCTCGCCCCACGCTTCCTAATCAAGTCCACGGTGGTTTACTCAGCCTCACAGGATCGAGAATCGGAGGCATTGCGGGCTCTTGGGGTGGAGTATTTAAATTCGGGAATGGTTGGACAGCCGGGTTGGTTCGGGCATATTCGCGACCCACTCATTCATCATAGTGAAGAAGGCTTGTTTCGCCCTTCATTTTGATTATTCGCGGATGACCGAGGCTCAACAGCGGTGTCCCTTGCGCAGAGCAGCCGCTACACTTTCAACGTCATCCGCCAAGGGTCTCTCTACCGGGTTCCATCGCTAATCAAAACAAAAATTTCAACCGTCAAGTCATCACATTATTAAGCACTATCAATTTGGCATGTATAGCTAGACTCACACGCGCTATGGTAGTCCTAGAACCGACTAAATCATAGCTCTGATACCAATAAAATTGTAACACCCTAACTCGTGACCGACGCCGATTGTCGGACACGAGGGGTTAACGAGACAAATCCTCTTAAAGTACCGACCAATTTGGCATTTCTGGACAGGCTGGAAAACTGCGTCACCGTCGCCTTAAAATCATATCTCGAGTTCCAAAACTCGGAAACTGGTTTCGTAAATTTTCCTGAATTTAGACTCATATACCCATCCATGGATTTATTTTTAGAATTTTGGTTGGGCCAATTGGTACAGTTTATTAGTTAAAGTCACCCATGTTACAGGGATCGACTGCTCTGACCTCCGCACGTTACAACTTGAATATCTTTCTGTACAGGGCTTTAATACTGGTGCCGTTTGTTTCTAATGAAACTAGACTCAAAATGGAATCTGTAAATATAAGGCATGACTCCTAATTATTTCTGGATAATTTATGGTAAATTTTCAAAGTCGCGACAGGGGACCCAGAAACCGTTCTGGCCCTGTCTCACGAGAACCTTAATATTTCTCAGTATACCGCTCATATGGTCGTTTCGTTTCATCCATATAAAAATAGATTCATCAAGGTTCAGTTCCATAATTTACTCACTATTTAATTCTACTTCTACTATTTTTAGTGATTTTTCCATCTCATCTCACTGCTGCTGTCCGCAACAGTTACTGCAGTAGACTATGCCAATTTCATGAATTTTTCCTTGGCCTTAATCATCCATCATACATGACACAAATTATGGCCACCTTAACAAAATTTGAGTTTCTAAGACTCGTGGCTATAGGTTCTAGCATCCCACTCGACGACCACATAGGCCATTTTCACATGGCTTAAAGTTTACAACCCACAATTCGACAAAATATAATAGCCTATACATGCCAAATGTTCTTCAACAACAAAAACAATACCACAAGATTTCAGCGGTGTGATGACTTCAACGACGGTTCCGAGCACGCAACAATACGAGTCCAAGAGACCTAAAATGGGTGACAAGAAAACACCGAGTGAGTTTACAACTCAGTAAGTCATAAGCATTCGTCAATCCACCGATAAAGTTACTACTACATGTACAACAAATGAGGCTAGGTACTCGTCCATATCGAATCTATACCATAATACCTCGGACCTTTCGATCCAATCTCGCACCAATTCATACATCCACATTTCATATTCTACACAACAAGATAATCAAGCATTTTACACATTAACTCATTTTCCAGCACAACCATACAATTTCAATCATCACATAGATTTAAGGCTTACCAAATTCAACCCCAAGCATGAACGTATTACCTATTCGTCATGAGCTCAAGGTACTTACCGATCCGCTGTCCATACTCACTCGATGGAGACACACCCTCCATATAATTGTTCGATTGGAGATATTTATATATATATAGAGAGTACGCACACAGTGCTTAATACTCGATTTCGCACACTTAGTGCCATGCGATTTAAGCCCGCACACATAGTGCCATGCCCTTCGAGCTCGCACACTTAGTGCCATATATTTCCAGCATGCACACTTAGTGCCATATATTTCCAGCACGCACACTTAGTGCCATTCTCGTCACCGCACACACGTATTGCCCGACACTTAGTGCCGAAAGCAAACTTTCTACACATTTCACTATTTCTTTTACATTCAACAATTGTCATCACTCCATACACATACATTTTCATTTATATATACATATCATCCCATTAAACACAATTGCATAAATTTTACAATCATTTAAGCAATATCAAATACGTGCTTAATGACTTACCTCGTGTTGGGTAAAATAGTTCCAAGTCGGCTACTCGATGACCTTCGTCTTTCCCTTGCTTGATTCTCCTTCTTTAACTCCTTGAGCTTAATCAATAAATCACTAGTTTAACCATCTTGCTAAACATTCATAATTCAACTACACATGCATATGTATGCTTGTATATTCGCAACCATTCTTACTAATCGCCCATTTGGTCGATTATACACCTAACCGAATATGCACCAAAAACTTGATTCAACATTACCTACATACTCACTTTAATGGCGAATATATATATATGTACAATGTCAACTAACATCTTTTAATCACCTAATTTCATCTCATGAACATTTAATCAAATTTTCCCAATCTAGCATATATTTTCACATCCATTTGTAACATCATGTACAAACACATATACACATATCAAAACACAAATTTTACCTATCATGCAACAAGCATAAATCGCACTTATGAGCATGCCATGGCCGAATACATCCCACACCATCCCCTTTCAATTTTTGGTCATGGTTAAACAAAGAAAACTCCATGTCTTACTCAAGAATGCTAAAAGAAATTTCAAGAGTAGTCAATCCATCATTACATGTATCATCAACAAGCTTCACATTTAGCATGCAATGGCTTTAACACAATATCAACCTTGGCCAAATACCATTTCCATGGCATAACAAGGATTTGAACCATGGGCTAACATGAACATCAAGTTAGCAACTAAAACATGCATGAATCTCATGACACAACCTCAAACATACCTTAATCTTGACACAAGTATGACCAAATCTCCTTCTAGTTCTCTTCTAAACCAAGCATGAAGCAAAAATCCTTCCTTTTTCCCTTAGTATTTTCAGCCAAGATTTTGAGAATGGATGAACAATTTTTTCCTTTCTTTTTCCTCTACTCACGGCAACAAATGGGGGGCATCCATGCTCATTTTTTTTCATTTCTTTATTTTTTTCTACATAATCCACTAACTAAACATGTTGGAAACATGTTCCCTTGCCCATATTCTTGTCATGGCCGCCACTCACCTTAGGAAGTGGGTTATTTGACATGCAAGGACAACTATTTTCCCACATGTATTAATAGGCCACCTTACAATTGCCTAGCACATTTCTAAATTTTCTCACATAAGTCCTATTTGATAAAAATTCACTTACTATTAACAAAATCCAAACACGAAATTTTCACACATGCATATATACATATAATGAGCATCAATTATGATGGTTAATTATTATTATGACTCGGTTTGGTGGTCCCGAAACCACTTTCCGACTAGGGTCGATTTAGGGATGTCACACATGCTGT
This sequence comes from Gossypium arboreum, assembly GCF_025698485.1. Classification (NCBI taxonomy): domain Eukaryota; kingdom Viridiplantae; phylum Streptophyta; class Magnoliopsida; order Malvales; family Malvaceae; genus Gossypium; species Gossypium arboreum. The sequence continues at coordinate 78,187,033 of NC_069077.1, read as the reverse complement.
TTGTATGCGGCTAGTGAGCCGAAAATGGGATTGCTTAATACGTGACTTGTGTTTGAACTCTAATTATGAAAATGAAATATAGATGTGTCATGACTTATTGATATGTGCATGAATATTTGGATGATAACCGGCTAAGTCCGAAGGCATTTGCGCTAGTGACTAGTTCGGGCTAAGTCCCAAAGGCATTTGTGCGAGTTACTATATCCGGCTAAGTCTCAAGGCATTTGTGCGAGTTACTATATCCGGCTATGTCCCGAAGGCATTCGAGCAAGTAGCTATATCCGGTTAAATCCCGAAGGTACTTGGCTTGGGAATGAGCGACCTTGCTGTAATAGTTTCAATTAATACGCTCGTAAAATCCTAGCGATGAGGTATGTTTCGTATATGCATTGAATTAGTTGATCCCTTACATATAGTATTCGCTCAGTCAATAAATGAGCTACCGGCCTTTGGCTAAGTTGATCTTTTGTGTATGAATATAAGGGTTGGTAATGTAAAGTAAGTATGATATTGAGAATTTGTGCATATGAAATTATCCGTTTAGCCATATGAATGCTACGCTTTAGTTGTGTCTAATTTCATGGCTCAAAACTTACTATGCATTTAATGCTTACTCCATTTCTTTGAATCTCTGTTTTATAGATTTTGGTTCGTCAGCTATCGGACTCGGGATTGTCGAAGTCGAAGTCGTCCACATTATCAAAGCCCCTTTTGGTACACTTTTGGTTGACCTTTGAAATGGCATGTATAGGACTACCCTTTTTGATGTTGGTCATGTACCTTTCGGTATTGTACAAATTTAGATAGCCATGCGAAAATGGCTTATATACATATTTTGAGCATAATGTTATAATCATCTTGTATGTATATGGTTATTGAGAGGTGTGGATATGCTTGGCAATGATTGGCCATTGGAATGGTTAATCACAATCATGTTTTGTGCTATATATGCTAAAGGGTTAGTTAAATCATGGAAACTATGTAATAGGTAAAGTCTACCCTAAAGGCAGATGCTGACAGCAGCAGTGGTGTCAATTTGAAAAATCACTAAAAATAGTAGGAATGGAGTTAAATAGTGAATAAATTATGTAATCGAACCTTGATGAATCTACTTTCATATGGAAGAAACGAAACGGTCATATGAGTGGATTTTAAGAGATATTTAAGTTTTTGTGGAACAGGGCCAGAGCGATTTTTGGATCCCCTGATATGACTTTGGAAATTCATTATAAATTAACCAGAGATAATTAGAAGTCATTCCATATATGTATAGATTCATTTTCAAGTCTAGTTTCTAAAGAAACAAACGGCATCAGTATTGAAGCCCTGTATAGGGAGATATCCAAGTCGTAATGCATGAAGGTCAGAATAGTCGAACCCTGTAATAGGGGAGACTTTAAATAATAAACTGTACTAATTGGCTTGACCAAAAATTCTAGAAAAAAATTTTTAGATGGATATATGAGTCTAGTTTCAGGAAAAATTTACGGAACTGGTTTTCGAGTTTTGGAACTTGAGATATGATTTTTAAGGTGACAGTGACGCAGTTAGCCAGCTCGTCTGGAAATTTAAAATGGACTGTGCAAATAAGTGAATTAAGTCTGTTAACCCCTCGTGTCCGACTCCGACAACGGTCTCGGGTACGGGGTGTTACAATCAAATTGGTATCAGAGCTACGGTTTAGTCGATTCTAGGACTACCGTAATACGTTTGGGTCTAGCTATACATGCCATTTTGTGATTATTTGATAGTGTGGTGATTTCTGACATTTGCAAATGTGTTTATTTATAGTAATGGATCCCGATCCCGACCGAAGCGGTGGTGATGATCTTGAGAGTGTAGCGCTGCTCCCGCACAAGGACAAGGTCTTGCGGACTCTCAACCTATTGCTAGCAATCCGAATGATGAGGCTAGGCAAGCTTTTATAGCGTGATGAATGATTGGTTCAACCAATACATTCGAACTAATACTACTGTTCCACAACCTCCATTCCGACTAATGCCACCCCACACCTACAATACCTCCAAAATCGACCAAATAAGGTCAAATAAACCCCCAGTTGACAGAATCCGAAAACACGGGGCTACTGAATTTAAAGCTATGGACAGCGATGATGCCGAGCAAGCTGAATTTTGGTTGGACAACACTATTCGGGTACTCGATGAGCTATCTTGCACACCCGATGAGTGCCTAAAGTGTACTATCTCCTTGCTACGTGATTCTGCCTACTATTGGTGGAATACATTGACTTCTGTTGTGCCCAGAGAGCAAGTAACTTGGGAGTTCTTCCAAACCGAGTTTCGAAAGAAGTATATCAGTCAGAGATTTATTGACCAAAAACAGAAGGAATTTCTTGAACTCAAACAAGGTCCCATGTCGGTTACCGACTATGAACGAAAATTTGTGAGGCTTAGCCGGTACACACGAGAATGCATTTCTTCAGAAGCCGTGATGTGTAAACGTTTCGAGGATGGACTGAACGATGATATAAAGCTGTATGTTGGCATTTTAGAAATCCGAGAATTTGTGGTACTTGTCGAGCGAGCTTGCAAAGCCGAGGAGCTCAGCAAGGAGAAAAGGAAAGCTGATGTGGGAGCAAAGGAGTTTCGCAAGAGATCTTCGAGAAAGCCCTTTCAACAGTCATCGAAGAAATTTAGAGATGACCTAGGCCGATCAAGAGACACTTCGGGCTTTTCTAGACGAGATCGTGATCGACCCCCTGTGGGTACACGAGTCACTTCGATTGCCAGTGTTGGAAATAATCGTCGAGACAGAACGAAGTGCCAATATTGTGGTAAATGGCATTCGGGGAGTTGTAGATTCCATGACCGATCCTGTTACAAGTGCAGATCAGTTGACCACTTTATTAAAGTGTAACACCCCGAACCCGAGACCATCGCCGGTGTCGGACACGAGGGGTTAACAAGCCAAGTTCACTTGTTTTGCCCATCCATTTAACATTTTCAATCAGTTGGAAAAGCTGCGCCATCGTCAGCCTTTAAAACTCATATCTCGAAGTTTCAAAACTTGGAAACCGGTTTCGTAAATTTTCCCTAATTTAGACTCATATATCCATCCATGGATTTATTTCTAGAATTTTTGGTTGGACCAATTGGTACAGTTTATTAGTTAAAGTCACCCATGTTACAGGGATCGACTGCTCTAACCTTCGGGTGTACAGATGGTACACTTTAAGCACTCATCGGGTGTACAGGATAGCTCATCAAGCACCCGGATAGTGTTATCTAACCAAAATTCAGCTCGCTTCGGCATCATCATCATCCGTAGCCTTAAATTCTGTGGCCCCATGTTTTGAATCCTATCGATTGGGGGCTTACTTGACCTTATTTGGTCGATCCACCGGAGGTATTGTAGGTGCGGGGTTGCATTTGTCGGGAATGGAGGTTGTGGAACAGCCGTGTTGGTTCGAATGTATTGATTAAACCATTCGTTCATCACACTATAAAAGGCTTGCCTAGCCTCGTCATTAGGATTGCTGGCCATAGGTTGAGAGTCCGCCGGCGCTGTCCCTTGCGCGAGCAGCGCCACACTCGCACATCATCAGCTATTGCTCGGTTGGGATCGGATCCATTGCTATAAACAAACACAAAGTCAAATTGTCGTAAATCACCACACTATCGATTCATCATTTAATGGCATGTATAGCTAGACCCCAAACACATCACGGTAGTCCTAGAATCGACTAAACCGTGGCTCGATACCAATAAAGTTGTAACACCCGAACCCGAGACCATCGCCGTGTCGGACACGAGGGTTAACAAGCCAAGTTCACTTGTTTTGCCCATCCATTTAACATTTTCAGTCAGGCTGGAAAACTGCGCCACTGTCGTCTTAAAAATCATATCTCGAGTTTCAAAACTCGGAAACTGGTTTCGTAAATTTTCCCTGAATTTAGACTCATATATCCATCCATGGATTTATTTCTAGAATTTTTGGTTGGGCCAATTGGTACAGTTTATTAGTTAAAGTCACCCATGTTACAGGGATCGACTGCTCTGACCTTCGCGCGGTATAACTTGAATATCTCTCTGTACAGGGCTTTAATGCTGGTTTCATCTGGTTCTAATTAAACTAGACTCAAAATGGAATCTGTAAATATAAGGTATGTCTCCTAATTATTTTTGGATAATTTATAGTAAATTTTTAAAGTTTCGACAGGAACCCAGAAACCGTTCTGGCCCTGTCTCACAATAGCTTTAATATCTCTTAACATGTAACTCCTATGACCATTTCGTTTCTTCCATATGAAAATAGACTCATCAAGGTTCATTTACATAGCTCATTCACCATTTAATTCCATTCCTACGAATTTTGGTGATTTTTCACATTCACGTCACTGCAGCTGGAAGCATCTGTTTTAAGGTAGGTCTTACCTATTTGGTAGTCTCCATGAACCAACTAGTCTTGCCATACATAGGTTCATATATGATCATTTTAACCATGCCAATGGCTGATCATATGACCAACATTCCCATTTCCAAGCCATAGCCACATCATGACACCAAATATATACATACACACCACAATTAGTCTAAGTTCATGCTTCCTTTTTGAGCCATTTTCGCATGGCCGTATATATATACATCGCAACATATTTAACCAACAAGGGTAGTCCTATACATGCCATTTCAAGTTCAACCAAAAATTTATACCAAAATGGAGGCTTGATAGTGTGGATGACTTCGACTTCAACGGTCCCAAATCCGATTGCTTCGAGCGAAATCTAGAAAACTGAGAGCCAAAGTAACGGGGTAAGCATTTTTATGCTTAGTAAGTCTCAAGGAATATAATCAACTCTAATTACAGCAATACATTCACATAGCCAAATGCATCATTTCATTAATACACATTCTTACTTCACACTTCATCATTATATAATTTCACAAAGTATCAATCAATTCAATAACTGAAATTCATTAGTCGATTGAGCGAATGTTGCTCAAACATGTCGACTTTCCAATGCACATATAACGTACCTTATCCTTTGGGCTTTTCGAGTGTACTAATTGAATTCATTACAGCAACCAACACTCACCTCCAGCCCAAGATTCTTCGGAATATAACCGGATATAATCACGTGCACAAATGCCTTCGGGTCTTAGCCCGGATAGAATAACTCGCACGAATGCCTTCGGGTCTTAGCCCGGATATAGCCACTAGCACAATTGCCTTCGGGTCTTAACCCGGATATAATTTCCAGCATAATTGTCTTCGGGGCTTAGCCCGGATATTATTCAATTTCTCATACACACATACATCAATAATCATTGGACATACATATTTCATTTTCGTTACTAAGGCTCAAACGCACATATATTCACAAGCATATTCGCCTTCGGGTCTTAGCCCGGGTATCATTCAATTTCTCATACACACATAAATCAATAATCATACATATCCATACTCCATCTCACATAATTCAAGTAAGGTCGCTTCTTGAGGACTTACCTCGGATGTTGTCGAACGGCTTTTTCGGCTATTCGATCACCTTTTCCTTCCCCTTGTCCAATTGTGGCCCTCTTAGCTCTTGAGCTAATTCAAACAAATTCAATTTATTAAAACTTCATTGTGCTTGCTTATGGCCGAATATGACAAGGAGTTTTAAATGGTCATATGGCCACTCTTTAGCTTGAATACACAATGGTCATGCACATTTTATACTACATCAAGCAATTCAATACAATTTATTTGAGCATCAAGGAAAAGCTAAGGCCTTCAATAGGCTACCCAAGGCCGAATATTCATGTACATGTTGAGGTCAATTTTGCACTTAATACCTCACAAAAACAGCATGCAATTTACTAGTTAATGCTTTGCACATTGTGGCCCAAAACTTATAATATGGCATCAAGCACTTATATGTGTGCTAGGCCGAATTGTGCTTGCAATTTCACAAGCATTTTTTCCACATCTTCTTCCTTAAACCAATATATTCATCACTTACTTCATAGCCAAAACATCATGTGCAAACATATATATACAATATGAGCATGGTCAATTTCAAGATGTCCATAGCCATCCAAAATACAAATTTTAACTAACATGCAAGAAGCATGAACCATGTTCATGAATGCATCATGGCGAATATGAAAATCATGCTCCATTCAACTTCAATCATGGTTAAACACAAAAGAAAACTCAAAATCTTACTCAAGAGTAGACAATCCATCATTGCATGCATCATCATCAAGCTTCACACTTAGCATGCAATGGCTTTATCACCATAACAACTTTGGCCAAATACCATTTCCATGGCATAACAAAGATTTGAGCCATGGCTAACATGCACATCAAGTTAGCAACCAAAACATGCATGAAACTCCTAACACAACCTCATACATACCTTAATCTTGATGCCAATTTAGCCAAATCACCTTCTAGATCTCTTCTAAACCAAGCATGAAGCAAAAATCCTCTTTCTTCCCCTTATGATTTTCGGCCAAAAAGGATGAGAAAGGATGAACACAACAAAAATTTTTTCTTTCCTCTTTCTCAACTCACGGCAAGGGGGGAATTACCACACTCACACACATTTTTTTTTTCATTTTTTTATCACCCATACACCTTTGTTTATTATTTCACCCTAATGCACCAACAAAACATGTTTCATGACATGTTTAGCCCATCCTCCCTTGTCATGGCCGGCCACCACCTATAAAAGGGGGAATTTGACATGCAAGTCCTTTATTTTGCATGCATGCTTTAATTAGTCATCACACATTTCCCCATCATACTTTCAAAGTTCGCTACTAGGTCCTTTCTAGTGAAATTCACCTTTATAACACTAAACCAATCATCAAAAATGTCATACATGAATACACACATATTATAGGCATCGAAATAAATTTTAAATTATTTTTATGCCTCGGTTTTGTGGTCCCGAGACCACCTTCCGACTAGGGTCAATTTTGGCTGTCACAACTCTCCCCACTTAAGAAATTTTCGTCCCAGAAAATCTTACCGTAAATAGGCTTGGATATCGCTCTTTCATAGAGTTCTCGGTCTCCCAAGTAGCTTCTTCTATCCCGTGCTTGAGCCATAACACTTTCACTAGCGGAACCCGCTTGTTTCGCAACTCTTTCACTTCTCGTGATAGGATACGAATCGGTTCTTCCTCATAACTCATATTAGCTTGAATTTCAATTTCGATGGACTAATCACGTGCGATGGATCGGATCTATAGCGTCAAGCATCGAAACGTGAAAGACATCGTGAACCTTTTGAGTTCGGGGCAAAATCAAACGATATGCCACCGGACCCACTCGCTCGATATCTTATATGGCCCAATGAACCTCGGCTCAACTTGCCCTTACGGTAGAACACAGTATCTTTTTCCAAGGCGATACCTTGAGAAACACTTTATCACCCACCGATACTCGATATCCTTACGTTTCAGATCCGCGTCGACTTCGGCGATCGGAGGCTATCTTTAGACTTTCACAGATTACTTTCACTTCATTCAGCATCCCTAATCAAATCCACCGAAAATCTTGCTTTCACCGAGCTCGGTCCAAAACAATGGTGTACGGCATTTACGACCGCATAAGGCCTCGTAGGGTGCCATCTTAATACTTGATTGAAAGTCGTTGTTGTAAGCGAATTCAATCAACGGCAAATACCGCTCCCATGAACCACTAAACTCGAGGACGCAACATCTTAACATATCCTCAAGTATCCGAATTATCCGCCGGATTGACCATCGGTTTGGGGGTGAAAAGCGGTGCTGAAATGCAACTTGGTACCCAAAGCTTCTTGCAACTTTTTCCAAAATCGCGAGGTAAATCTCGGATCTCTATCCGACACGTGGAAATAGGCACCCGTGTAATCTCACAATCGAGAAACGTACAATTCCGCTAATTTGTCCATTGAAAAGTCTCATGCGACGAGGGGACAAAGTGGGCCGACTTAGTCAATCGATCTACCACGACCCAAACCGCATCCTTCTTACTTGTCGACAATGGCGGTCCGGATACAAAGTCCATTGTGACTCGATCCCATTTCCACTCGGGTATCGTGATTGGTCAAGTAATCACGAAGGCACCGATGTTCCGCTTTCACTTGTTGACATATTAAACATCTCAAACAAAGTCGGAGATGTCTCGCTTCATACCATGCCACCAAAACCGACATTTCAAATCATTGTACATCTTCGTACTCCCGGGTGGATTGCCATTCGGCTACAATGGGCTTCATTCAGAATTATCGAAATGAGTTCAATTCTTTGGGACACACAGACGACTTTTGAACCTCAAACAATCATCATCGTCGATTTGAAACTCCGAGTCCTTGTTCGAACACACGCAGCCCGCTTTTGCAACCAACTCGTCGTCGACTTTCTCGAGCTTCTCGAATTTGGTGTGTCAATAATGGTTTGGCTTTCAATTCAGCTACTAACACCTTGTCGGATCGGACGGACAAGTGCACATTCATCGCCGCAAAGTGAATAACGATTTACGACTCAAGGCATCCGCAACCACATTCGCCTTTCCGGTGATAGTCAATGATCAGCTCATAATCCTTTAATGACTCAAGCCAACGTCTTTGTCGCAGATTTAAGTCTCTTTGGGTCATCAAATATTTGAGACTTTTGTGATCCGAGTATACATGGCACCTTTCACCAAATAAGTAATGTCGCCAAATCTTTAAGGCGAATACGATGGCGCCAATTCGAGATCATGAGTCGGATAATTTTTCTCATGTGGCTTTAATTGCCTCGACGATAGGCCACAACTCGACCTTCTTGCATTAATACGCAACCTAACCCAAGTAGAGAGGCGTCGCTATAGATGACAAACTCCTTGCGGACTCGGGTTGCACTAGAATTGGGGCTTCGATCAAATAAGTTTTCATTGATCGAAGCTTTTTGGCATTTCTCCGTCCATTCGAACTTAACGTCCTTTTGGAGAAGTAACCGTCATCGGCGTGGCTATCGTTGAGAAGCCTTTACAAATCGTCGGTAATAATAAGCAAGCCCCAAAAACTCCGAACCTCGAATATTTCTGAGGCTTCCAATTAAGTATGGCTGAAATTTTATTGAATTCGACTCGAATACCGATCTGATACCACATGACCCAAGAAGCTAACCTCTCTTAACCGTAACTCACACTTCTTGAACTTAGCATATAATTGCTTATCCGTAAAATTTGCAAAGACTAACCGCAGTGTTCAAGATGTTCGGTCTCATTTCTTGAATAAACCAAGATGTCATCAATGAACACGACTACGAATCGATCCAAATATGGTCTAAAGATCCGATTCATTAAATCCATAAATACCGTTAGGGCATTAGTGAGCCCAAACGGCATCACTAGGAACTCATAGTGACCATATCTCGCTCAAGGCGTCTTGGGCACGTCCCAATCTCGGATTCGCAATTGATAGTAGCCCGATCTCAAATCTATTTTCGAGAACACCGAGGCTCCTTGATTGATCGAACAAGTCATCAATACGTGGCAACGGATATTTGTTCTTTATCGTCGCTTTATTAAGTCGACGATAGTCGATGCACTGTACCGCATGGTTCCATCCTTCTTCTTCACGAACAATCTTGGCGCACCCTAAGGCGAAAAACTCAGGCGAGCAAAACCTCTATCCACCAATTCTTGCAACCGAGCTTTCAACTCCTTTAATTCCGTTGGTGCCATACGATACGGAGCTATCGAAATTGGAGTGGTACGGTACCAATTCGATGCCAAATTCTATTTCCGAACAGTGGTAAACCCGCAATTCTTGGGAAAACATCCGGTATTCACAAACCACGAGTGCTGATTCGGGTTTCTTTTTGATTCCTTGTCATCGAGCACGTACGCAAGGTACGCTTCGCACCCTTTTCTTACATATTTCTGGGCCAACATCGCTGATATTACAGCTGGCAACCCCTTTAGGTCCGTAGACTCAACCCGAATTATTTCATTATTCGGGCACCTCAATTCGATAGTCTTGCTCTTGCAATTTACAACCGCATCGTGCATGGTCAACCAATCCAAACCAAGAATAACATCGAACTCATCGAACGGCAAAAGCATCAAGTCCGCCGGAAAACAAGAACCTCGGAACACTAGGGGACTTTTCTTGCACACTTTGTTGACAAGCACGTAATGACCCAAGGGGTTTGACACCGAATTACAAACTCGAAGAGACTCAATGGGCAAAGTCTTATGGATGCTAAGGTTTCACATATATATGAATGAGTAGAACCGTGGTCAATCAAAGCAATCACATTTGTATTGAAAAGAGTGAAAGTACCGGTAATAACATCCGGAGAGGCAAGCATCCTCGGCGGCGCAGATGGCATAAGTCCTAGCAGAGCACGAGCCTCGAGATCCGATGGTAGCATCTCTAGATCCTCTCGACCGCCAACGACATTGCCCATATTTCTAGGTGGCCTACCTGCGTGCGATGGTAGCACCCGGGTTTGCACTCGACTTACATTCTGTTCATGCATCCTCGGGCAATCCTTCATAAAGTGGTCGGCCGATCCACACTTATAGCAGAGCGATCTCAAACCAACAGCTCCCGAATGCCATTTGCCACAATGTGGACACTCCGCCTCTCTCGGCGATCATTTCCACCACCGGTGATCGAGGTGACTCGTGTGGTCACAGGGGTCGATCGCGTCCTCGTCTAGAAAAGCCCAAACGCCTCTAGACCGGCTCAGCATCATCTCAAATCTCTTCGATGCTTGTTGAAGAGACTTTCCGAGGACCTCTTTTGAATTCTCCAGTTCCCACATCAGCTTTTTGTTTCTCCTTTCTAAGCTCTTGACTTTACAAGCTCGCTCAACAAGTACTACGAACTCTCGTATCTCGAGAATGCCAACAAACATCCTTATATCATCATTCAGCCCATCCTCAAGCGTTTACATAATAGCTTCGGACGAAATGCATTCTCGCAGATCGGCTAAGCCTCACAAACTTTCGCTCGTAGTCGGTAACGGACATAGAACCTTGCTTAAGATCAAGAAATTCCTCCGCTTTTGGTCGATGAATCTCGATCGATATACTTTTTTGAACTCGGTTTGAAAGAATTCCCAAGTCACTTGCTCTCTAGGCACCACAAGTCGAGTACTCCACCAATAGTAGGCGGACTCGCGTAGCAAGGAGATGGTACACTTTAAGCACTCATCGGTGTACAGGATATCTCATCAAGCACCGGATAGTGTTATCTAACCAAAATTCAGCTCGCTTCGGCATCATCATCATCCGTAGCCTTAAATTTCATGGCCCCATGTTTTCGAATCCTATCGATTGGGGCTTACTTGACCTTATTTGGTCAGTCACCGGAGGTATTGTAGGTGCGGGGTTGCATTTGTCGGGAATGGAGGTTGTGGAACAGTAGTGTTGGTTCGAATGTATTGATTAAACCATTCGTTCATCACACTATAAAAGGCTTGCCTAGCCTCGTCATTAGGATTGCTGGCCATAGGTTGAGAGTCCGTCCGTTGTCCCCTTGCGGGAGCAGGTGCCACACTCGCACATCATCAGCTATTGCTCAGTTGGGATCGGGATCCATTGCTATAAACAAACACAAAGTCAAATTGTCAGAAATCACCACACTATCGATTCATCATTTAATGGCATGTATAGCTAGACCCCAAACACATCACGGTAGTCCTAGAATCGACTAAACCGTGGCTCTGATACCAATAAAGTTGTAACACCCGAACCCGAGACCATCGCCGGTGTCGGACACGAGGGGTTAACAAGCCAAGTTCACTTGTTTTGCCCATCCATTTAACATTTTCAGTCAGGCTGGAAAACTGCGCCACTGTCGTCTTAAAAATCATATCTCGAGTTTCAAAACTCGGAAACTGGTTTCGTAAATTTTCCCTGAATTTAGACTCATATATCCATCCATGGATTTATTTATAGAATTTTTGGTTGGGCCAATTGGTACAGTTTATTAGTTAAAGTCACCCATGTTACAGGGATCGACTGCTCTGACCTTCGCGCGGTATAACTTGAATATCTCTCTGTACAGGGCTTTAATGCTGGTTTCATCTGGTTCTAATTAAACTAGACTCAAAATGGAATCTGTAAATATAAGGTATGTCTCCTAATTATTTTTGGATAATTTATAGTAAATTTTTAAAGTTTCGACAGGGAACCCAGAAACCGTTCTGGCCCTGTCTCACAATAGCTTTAATATCTCTTAACATGTAACTCCTATGACCATTTCGTTTCTTCCATATGAAAATAGACTCATCAAGGTTCATTTACATAGCTCATTCACCATTTAATTCCATTCCTACGAATTTTGGTGATTTTTCACATTCACGTCACTGCAGCTGGAAGCATCTGTTTTTAAGGTAGGTCTTACCTATTTGGTAGTCTCCATGAACCAACTAGTCTTGCCATACATAGGTTCATATATGATCATTTTAACCATGCCAATGGCTGATCATATGACCAACATTCCCATTTCCAAGCCATAGCCACATCATGACACCAAATATATACATACACACCACAATTAGTCTAAGTTCATGCTTCCTTTTTCGAGCCATTTTCGCATGGCCGTACATATATACATCGCAACATATTTAACCAACAAGGGGTAGTCCTATACATGCCATTTCAAGTTCAACCAAAAATTTATACCAAAATGGAGGCTTGATAGTGTGGATGACTTCGACTTCAACGGTCCCAAATCCGATTGCTTCGAGCGAAATCTAGAAAACTGAGAGCCAAAGCAACGGGTAAGCATTTTATGCTTAGTAAGTCTCAAGGAATATAATCAACTCTAATTACAGCAATACATTCACATAGCCAAATGCATCATTTCATTAATACACATTCTTACTTCACACTTCATCATTATATAATTTCACAAAGTATCAATCAATTCAATAACTGAAATTCATTAGTCGATTGAGCGAATGTTGCTCAAACATGTCGACTTTCCAATGCACATATAACGTACCTTATCCTTTGGGCTTTTCGAGTGTACTAATTGAATTCATTACAGCAACCAACACTCACCTCCAGCCCAAGATTCTTGAATATAACCGGATATAATCACGTGCACAAATGCCTTGGTCTTAGCCCGGATAGAATAACTCGCATCGAATGCCTTGGTCTTAGCCGGATATAGCCACTAGCACAATTGCCTTGGTCTTAACCGGATATAATTTCCAGCATAATTGTCTTGGGCTTAGCCGGATATTATTCAATTTCTCATACACACATACATCAATAATCATTGGACATACATATTTCATTTTCGTTACTAAGGCTCAAACGCACATATATTCACAAGCATATTCGCCTTGGTCTTAGCAGGGTATCATTCAATTTCTCATACACACATAAATCAATAATCATACATATCCATACTCCATCTCACATAATTCAAGTAAGGTCGCTTCTTGAGGACTTACCTCGGATGTTGTCGAACGGCTTTTTCGGCTATTCGATCACCTTTTCCTTCCCCTTGTCCAATTGTGGCCCTCTTAGCTCTTGAGCTAATTCAAACAAATTCAATTTATTAAAACTTCATTGTGCTTGCTTATGGCCGAATATGACAAGGAGTTTTAAATGGTCATATGGCCACTCTTTAGCTTGAATACACAATGGTCATGCACATTTTATACTACATCAAGCAATTCAATACAATTTATTTGAGCATCAAGGAAAAGCTAAGGCCTTCAATAGGCTACCCAAGGCCGAATATTCATGTACATGTTGAGGTCAATTTTGCACTTAATACCTCACAAAAACAGCATGCAATTTACTAGTTAATGCTTTGCACATTGTGGCCCAAAACTTATAATATGGCATCAAGCACTTATATGTGTGCTAGGCCGAATTGTGCTTGCAATTTCACAAGCATTTTTTCCACATCTTCTTCCTTAAACCAATATATTCATCACTTACTTCATAGCCAAAACATCATGTGCAAACATATATATACAATATGAGCATGGCCGAATTTCAAGATGTCCATAGCCATCCAAAAATACAAATTTTAACTAACATGCAAGAAGCATGAACCATGTTCATGAATGCATCATGGCCGAATATGAAAATCATGCTCCATTCAACTTCAATCATGGTTAAACACAAAAAGAAAACTCAAAATCTTACTCAAGAGTAGACAATCCATCATTGCATGCATCATCATCAAGCTTCACACTTAGCATGCAATGGCTTTATCACCATAACAACTTTGGCCAAATACCATTTCCATGGCATAACAAAGATTTGAGCCATGGCTAACATGCACATCAAGTTAGCAACCAAAACATGCATGAAACTCCTAACACAACCTCATACATACCTTAATCTTGATGCCAATTTAGCCAAATCACCTTCTAGATCTCTTCTAAACCAAGCATGAAGCAAAAATCCTCTTTCTTCCCCTTATGATTTTCGGCCAAAAGGATGAGAAAGGATGAACACAACAAAATTTTTCTTTCCTCTTTCTCAACTCACGGCAAGGGGGAATTACCACACTCACACACATTTTTTTTTCATTTTTTATCACCCATACACCTTTGTTTATTATTTCACCCTAATGCACCAACAAAACATGTTTCATGACATGTTTAGCCCATCCTCCTTGTCATGGCAGGCCACCACCTATAAAAGGGGAATTTGACATGCAAGTCCTTTATTTTGCATGCATGCTTTAATTAGTCATCACACATTTCCCCATCATACTTTCAAAGTTCGCTACTAGGTCCTTTCTAGTGAAATTCACCTTTATAACACTAAACCAATCATCAAAAAATGTCATACATGAATACACACATATTATAGGCATCGAAATAAATTTTAAATTATTTTTATGCCTCGGTTTTGTGGTCCCGAGACCACCTTCCGACTAGGGTCAATTTTGGGCTGTCACATAAAGATTGCCCAAGGTTGTCTGAATAGAATGTAAACCAGAGTGGGAAACCGGGTGCTACCACTGCTCGAGGTAGACCATCTAGAAACATGGGAAATCCTAGTGGTGGTCAGAGAGGATCTAGAGATGCTACAACCAGATCTGAGGCTCGTGCTTATGCTAGAGCTTATGCTATACGCGCACGCGAGGATACTTCCTCGCCAGATGTTATTACCGGTACTTTTACTCTCTTTGATACTAATGTGATTGCTTTGATTGACCTGGTTCTACTCATTCTTATATATGTGAAACCTTAGCATCCAAAGAAGACTTTACCTATTGAGTCTCTCGAGTTCGTAATTCGGTGTCAAATCCCTTGGGTCGTTACGTGCTTGTCGACAAAGTGTGTAAGAAATGTCCCTAGTAATTCGAGGTTCTGCTTTTCGGCGGACTTGATGCTTTTGCCGTTTGATGAATTTGATGTTATCCTCGGTTTAGATTGGTTGACCGTGCATGATGCGGTTGTGAATTACAAAAGCAAGACTATTGATTTGAGGTGCGCAAATAACGAGATAATCTGAGTTGAGTCTACGGACTTAAAGGGTTGCCACCGTAATATCATCAATGTTGGCCCGTAAATATGTAAGAAAGGGTGCGAAGCATACCTTGCGTATGTACTTGATGACAAAGAGTTAGAAAAGAAACCCGACTGCGTCTGGGTGGTTTGTGAATACCGGATTTTTTCCGAGGAATTACCGGGTTTACCACCTGTTCGGGAGGTAGAGTTTGGTATTGAGCTTGTACTTGGGACTACGCCGATTTCGATAGCTCCGTATCATATGGCACCAACCGAGTTAAAAGAGTTGAAAGCTTAGTTGCAAGAATTAACGGATAGAGGTTTCGCTCGACCAAGTTTCTCACCTTGGGGTGCACCAGTATTGTTTGTGAAAAAGAAGGACGGAACCATGAGGTTGTGCATCGACTATCGTCAGCTGAATAAGGTGACAATAAAGAATAAATATTCGATGCCACGTATTGACGATTTGTTTGATCAACTAAAGGGAGCCTCAGTGTTTTCAAAGATAGATTTGAGATCGGGTTATTATCAGTTGCGAATTCGAGATTCGAATATACCCAAAACTACTTTCAGAACGAGATACGGTCACTACGAGTTCTTAGTGATGCCGTTTGGGCTCACTAATGCCCCTGCGGTATTTATGGATTTGATGAATCGGATCTTTAGACCGTATTTGGATCAATTTGTAGTTGTGTTTATTGATGACATCTTGGTTTACTCAAGAGATGAAACCGAGCATGCTGAGCACCTGGGATTAGTGTTGCAGATTTTACAAGATAAGCAATTATATGCTAAGTTCATGAAGTGTGAGTTCGGTTAAAGAGGTTAGCTTCTTGGGTCATGTGGTATCCATAGCGGGTATTCGAGTTGACCGAGCAAGATTTCACCATACTTAAGCGGGAGCCTCGAGAAATATTAATGAGGTTCGAGTTTTTGGGACTTGCGGTTACTACCGACGGTTTGTAAAGGTTTCTCGATGATAGCCACACCAATGACGAAGCTACTTCAAAAAGATGTTAAGTTCAAATGGACGGAAAAATGTCAGAAAAGTTTTGACCAACTGAAAACTTATTTGACTGAAGCTCCAATTCTAGTGCAACCCGAATCAGGCAAAGAGTTTGTCATTTATAGTGATGCCTCCCTACTTGGGTTGGGTTGCGTATTGATGCAAGAAGGTCGAGTTGTGGCCTATGCGTCGAGACAATTAAAGCCACATGAGAAAAATTATCCGACCCATGATCTCGAATTAGCTGCCATCGTGTTCGCCTTGAAAATATGACGACATTATTTATTTGGTGAGAAGTGCCATGTATATTCGGATCACAAAAGTCTCAAATATTTGATGACTCAAAGAGACTTAAATCTACGACAAAGACGTTGGCTCGAGTTGTTAAAAGATTATGAGCTTGTCATTGACTATCACCCGGCCTTAAGTCGTAAATCACTGTTTGCCTTACGAGCGATGAAAGCACACTTGTCTGTTCTATCCGACAATGTGTTAGTGGCAGAATTAAAGGCCAAACCATTGTTGATTCATCAAATTTGTGAAGATCAGAAAGTCGATGATGAATTGGTTGCAAAACGGGCTGAATGTGTTCCGAATATGGAATCAGAGTTTCAAATTGATGATGACGATTGTTTGAGGTTCAGAAGTCGGTTGTGTGTTCCAAGAAATTCAGAACTCATTTCGATGATTCTGAATGAAGCTCATTGTAGCCGAATCTCAATTCACGCAGGGAGTACGAAAATGTACAACGATCTGAGACGTCAGTTTTGGTGGCATGGTATGAAACGAGACATTTCCGATTTTGTTTCGAAGTGTTTAATATGTCAGCAAGTGAAGGCGGAACATCAAGTGCCTACGGGTTTACTCCAGCCGATCATGGTACCTGAATGGAAATGGGATCGAGTCACGATGGATTTTGTGTCTGGGTTGCCATTGTCAACAAGTAAGAAAGATGCGATTTGGGTTGTTGTTGATAGACTGACTAAGTCGGCTCATTTTATCCCCGTACGTACGGATTTTTCATTGGATAAACTAGCTGAATTGTATGCTTCTCAGATTGTGAGATTACACGGGGTACCGATTTCTATTGTGTTGGATAGAGATCCGAGATTCACCTCGCGATTTTGGAAGAAATTGCAAGAAGCTTTGGGTACCAAGTTGCATTTTAGCACCGCTTTTCATCCACAAACCGATGGTCAATCCGAGCGGATAATTCGAGATACTTGAGGATATGTTGAGATGTTGCATCCTCGAGTTTAGTGGTTCATGGAGCGGTATTTACCTTTGATTGAATTCGCCACAACAATAGTTTTCAATCAAGTATTAAGATGGCACCTTACGAGGCTTTGTACGGCGTAAATGCCGTGACGCCATTGTTTTGGACCGAGCTCGGTGAAAGTAAAATTTTCGGAGTGGATTTGATTAAGGATGCTGAACAAAAAGTAAAAATAATTCGTGAAAGTCTAAAGGCAGCATCAGATCGTCAGAAGTCGTATGCGGATTTAAAACGAAGAGATATTGAATATCAGGTGGGAGATAAAGTGTTTCTTAAAGTTTCGCCTTGGAAAAAGATACTCAGATTTGGCCGTAAGGGCAAGTTGAGTCCGAGATTCATTGGGCCATACGAAATCTCCGAACGAGTTGTTCCAGTTGCGTATAGATTGATTTTGCCCCCTGAACTTGAAAAGATTCACGACGTCTTTCATGTTTCGATGCTTCGACGTTATAGATCTGATCCGTCACACGTAATTAATCCATCAGAGGTTGAAATTCAATCCGACATGAGTTATGAAGAAGAGCCGATTTGTATCCTAGCTCGTGAAGTGAAAGAGTTACGAAACAAAAAGGTTCCTTTAGTAAAAGTGTTATGGCTCAAACACGGGATAGAAGAAGCTACTTGGGAACCTGAGAACTCTATGAAAGAGTGATACCCAAACCTATTTACCGGTAAGATTTTCGGGGACGAAAATTTCTTAAGTGGGGGAGAGTTGTGACAGCCCTAAAGTGACCCTAGTCGGAAAGCGATTTCGGGACCGCTAAACCGAGTCACCAAATTATTTGAATATG
Organism: Gossypium arboreum; assembly: GCF_025698485.1. Classification (NCBI taxonomy): domain Eukaryota; kingdom Viridiplantae; phylum Streptophyta; class Magnoliopsida; order Malvales; family Malvaceae; genus Gossypium; species Gossypium arboreum. Next base: position 78,168,536 of record NC_069077.1, on the reverse strand, counting down.
ATATTTATTGTCTAAAATATGTGAATATGAATGTGTGAAAGTTTTAAGCTTCGATTTAGTCGATTGCATGTGAATTCAACTAATAGGACTTATGTGTGACACTTTTGAAATGTGATAGGTTAATCTATAAGGATCTATTAGTGCATGTAATAAAAGGGTGGACTTGCATGTCAATTTCCCCCTTAATTTAGTAGTGGCCGGCCATGACAAGGAAGGTGGACAAAATGTTATGGGCAAAACATGTCATAAACATGTTATGTTAGTGATTTATGTTAGGAAAAATAAAATAAGGAGCATGGGTAATAAAATAATAATGGAAAGGTAAATGATGATGAAAAAAATTGTCTCATCCATGTTCCCCCCCCATTGCCGTGAATTGAAGAAAGAAAACAAAAAAAAAAGTGTGTTCATTCTTGAACATCTTTGGCCGAATAGAGGAAAGAAAGGAAGGGGAAGAGCTTGAGAAAATCGGCTATGGTGGTTTGCTAGACTAAGGTATGTTTGATATTGTCCTTGAGATTCATGCATGTTTTTAGTTGTTAGTTTGAGTTCTACCTAGCCCATGGTTTAAATCTTTGCTATGAGATGGAGATGATATTCGCCATGGGTGTTGTCTTCTTGGTTGATGTTTGATGTTGTGGTGATGAGGCATGAAGATGAGTTAAGTTTCGCTAAGGTGGATTTGTGTTGATGTCATTTGCATGCTAAGTGTGAAGCTTTGTAATGATACATGTGATGGTGATTGATGACTCTTGGATTTTCTTTTTGGCATTTTGTGTTAGACATTAAGTTCTTTGTGTAACCCATGACCAAAATTGAATGGTATGGTGTCTTGATGCATTCGCCATGGTAGAAAATAGATGTGAAATGGTAGTAAGGTGAAGTGCAAAATGTTAGTGTTTGATTTACTAGTGTATATAGTTGTACTAGCGAGTTTTGAAATTGAAAAAGGGCTTCAAACACCATGTGTGGTATTGAGATTGTTTGAGTAAATTCATAGTCATTTATATGATGAATTGGTTGTAGATATACATGCTTGAATAAGATGCACGCATGAATGAATAGATGCATTGGTGTTGCATGTGTTCGGTTATAGGTAAGCATGATGATGAATCTATCTTGACTTGGATAATCGGCTTAAGAAGAAATTGCTAAAGTGCTTAGTAATTGATATTAGGTTAATGATGTGTGTTTTCGGTCATAAAGGTGCACATGAGGAAATGTTAGATTAATTGTATTAAATTAATCAATGTGATTAAAAATGTGTATGACCATTTTGTATTTAAGGTAAAAGTGGCCATATGGCCTATCAAACTCCTTGTCATATTCGGCCATAAGCTAGCATAATGAGACTTTAATAAGTTAAATTTGTTTGAATTAGCTCAAGAGCTTAGAGGACCAAAGTTGGATAAGGGAAAGGAAAAGTGATCGAATAGTCTGCCAAATCGTTCGACAACATCCGGTAAGTTTTCGAGTAACGAGACTTAGTTTACGATTTGATTAAGTCATGACGTATGAGCATAACCATTATACGATGATATGATGATTCTACTTGAATTATATGTTGAGTTAATTAGTCTATACGTATGACGGGTAGCCGTATGTGCATAGAGATCGTGCCATAAAGCAAACTAAACCATGTTGTTTGTATGCGGCTAGTGAGCGAAAATGGGATTGCTTAATCGTGACTTGTGTTTGAACTCTAATTATGAAAATAAAATATAGATGTGTCATGACTTATTGATATGTGCATGAATATTTGGATGATAACCGGGCTAAGTCCCGAAGGCATTTGCGCTAGTGACTAGTTCCGTGCTAAGTCCCAAGGCATTTGTCCGAGTTACTATATCCGGCTAAGTCCCAAGGCATTTGTGCGAGTTACTATATCCGGGCTAAGTCCGAAGGCATTTGTGCGAAGTTACTATATCGGGCTATGTCCCGAAGGCATTCGAGCAAGTAGCTATATCCGGTTAAATCCGAAGGTACTTGGCTTGGGAATGAGGGACCTTGCTGTAATAGTTTCAATTAATACGCTCGTAAAATCCCAATGATGAGGTATGTTTCAGATATGCATTGAATTAGGTGATCCTTACAAATAGTATTCGCTAAGTCGATAAATGAGCTCTAGGCCTTTGGCTAAGTTGATCTTTGTGTATGAATATAAGGGTTGGTAATGTGAAGTAAGTATGATATTGAGAATTTGTGCATATGAAATTATCCGTTTAGCCATATGAATGCTACGCTTTAGTTGTGTCTAATTTCATGGCTCAAAACTTACTAAGCATTTAATGCTTACTCCGTTTCTTTGAATCTCTGTTTTATAGATTTTCGTTCGTCAGCCATCGGACTCGGGATTGTCGAAGTCGAAGTCGTCCACACTATCAAAGCCCCTTTTGGTACACTTTTGGTTGAACTTTGAAATGGCATGTATAGGACTACCCTTTTTGATGTTGGTCATGTACCTTTCGGTATTGTACAAATTTGGATAGCCATGCGAAAATGGCTTATATACATATTTTGAGCATAATGTTATAATCATCTTGTATGTATATGGTTATTGAGAGGTGTGGATATGCTTGGCAATGATTGGCCATTGGAATGGTTAATCACAATCATGTTTTGTGCTATATATGCTAAAGGGTTAGTTAAATCATGGAAACTATGTAATAGGTAAAGTCTACCCTAAAGGCGTATGTCGACAAAGAAGAAGTGGTGTGAATTTGAAAAATCACTAAAAATAGTAGGAATGGAGTTAAATAGTGAATAAATTATGTAATCGAACCTTGATGAATCTACTTTCATATGGAAGAAACGAAACGGTCATATGAGTCGAATTTTAAGAGATATTTAAGTAATGGACAGAAGTGCCTGAATGTAGCCTTAGCTACCTGACAGAAAATGCACCGAGGTGCCTCATATCACAGAATCATATGCCGCTCTCAATGGGGATACTCAAAGAGCTAAGAGAGTATACGAACACAACTCAGGATACCCAGCACCCGGACCCTAGCATGTATCAAATATTAAATGAGCTCATAACACACATGACTATCCTAGTGACATGTCACTTGTATTCTCAACTATTCCTAAGGTTCAAATGAGATTTTAGACTTCTAGACTTTACTGAACGTACTCGCATAATGGTTTCTTTCACATGGCCAACGTCTCGGAATCATATAGCAAAGCATCAAAACATATTATATTATCAACATAGCCAAATAAGCATATTAAGCATACATATATAAATAAATCATTTAATAACAATAATTAATGTATTTATTTGCATATGTACTTACCCCGGTACAAAATATTAGAAATAGATCCTAAACCTCGTAAACCTTGTTCTTTCCCCGATCAAGGCTCACATCTCGATTCTCTTGATCTATAATACCAAAATTAGCTCATTTAATAAATACATTACTCAAAACGATCCAAAATTCATATTTGGGTAAAATTACTATTTTACCCCTATACTTTCATGTATTTGCAATTTAGTCCCTAGGCTCGAATAATACAATGTATGGGATTTCTTAGTTACCCAAGCCTACCCGAACATTTTTCATGTTCATAACAGCCCACATTTTCCTTTCTTTCACATTTTTCTACTGTCTTCTACAACTTTTACAAAATAGTCGTTAAAGCCCTTTTCATGAAAATCTACTTAGTAAAAGTTGCTTACCATCCTTTAAACTATCATATCCTTCCATAAATCATCAAACATAAGCTTCTCATGCATGGGTAAATTTCTAAACATGAACCCTAGCATGAAATATGGGTAGAAAAAGAAAGAGAAAGTTACCAGGATTTCAAAAATACGAAAAACATTAAAAATAGGGCTTGGGAGGACTTACTATAGAGCTTGGAAAGCTTGAAAACCCTAGCTATGGAGACCCTAAAATTTCGGCAGCAACATGGAGAAAATGAGCTGATTTTTTACTTAATTTTCCCTTTTTATTTCATTAATATACCAAATGACCAAAATGCCCATAATGTCTTTCCTTCAAAATTTTCCATTCAAGCCTATTTTTGTCCAAAAACTTAGAAATTGGGCAAATTTCTCTTTAAGATCTCCGAATTAATAGTCCAAAGCAATTTCATACAAATTACTTCTAAAACAAAAATTTTGCAACTTATTCAATTTCATTCCTAATTTCCAATTGAACACCTTATACTTAGAATTTCTTCATGAAACTTTAACACATGCATATATTCATATTCTAAACCTCACAACAATCATAAAATCAATATTTTAACGTCAGATTTGTGGTCCCGAAACCACTATTTTTACTAGGCCCTATTTTGGGATGTTATACTTTGAGTAGAAAATCTTTGTTTGCTTTGCGACCGATGAATACGCAGTTAACATTGTCTGATGATGGTTCAATTTTGGTTGAATTAAAAGCTAAACCATCATTTCTTTAGCAAATTTATGAATCTCAGAAATGTGACAATGAATTGCAAGCTAAAAGAGTGTTGTACGAATCAACTACTAATTGAGAGTGTCAGATCGAATCTGATGATTGTTTAATGTTCCAAGGTAGAATTTGTGTACCAAAGAATCTCGAGCTTATTTAGAAAATTCTATATGAAGCAAACAATGGTTATTTATCTGTTCACTCGGGGAGTACAAAAATGTATAATGGTTTGAAACAATTGTACTGGTGGTCAAGCAAGAAACAAGAAACAAGACATTTCAGAGTTTGTATCTAAATGTTTAGTTTATCAACAAGTTAAAGCCAAACATCAAGTGCCCTTGGGACTACTACAACATGTGATGATACCAGAGTGAAAATGAGATAGAGCTACGGTGGATTTCGTATCAGGATTACCTCTGCTCTAAAAAAGAAAGCTGCTATTTAGGTTGTCGTTGATCGACTAACAAATCGTCACATTTCATTTCGGTACATACAGATTTTTCGCTTCATAGATTAGCTGAGTTGTACATCTCTGAGATCGTTAGATTGCATGGGGTGCCAATTTCTATTATTTCATATAGAGATCCAAAGTTTACATCATGATTTTGGAAGAAATTGCAAGAAGCTTTGGGTACACGGTTGCACTTTAATTCTGCTTTTCATCCGTAAACTGACGGTCAGTCTGAGAGAATAATTCAAGTTCTCAAAGATATGTTTCACTGTTGTGTGTTAGAGTTTGAAGGCAACTAGGAGAAATATCTACCATTGGTTGAATTCGCGTATAACAACAGTTTTCAATCGAGTATAAAGATGGCACCGTATGAAGCATTGTATGGTCACAAATACCGAACTCTATTATACTAGACCGAGGTTAGTGAGAAAAAGATTCACAGGGTTGATTTGGTTAGAGAGATTGAAGATAAAGTGAAAGTAATTCGCGACAGTTTAAAAATAGCTTTAGATCAACAAAAATCTTATGTGGATTTGAAATGTAAAGATATAGAATTTCAAGTTGGTGACAAAATAGTTTTGAAAGTGCCTCCATGGAAGAAGTTTCTTCAATTTGGTTGCAAAGGCAAATTGAGTTCGTGATTTATCGGGCCGTATTTGATTATCGAAAGAATAGGACCTGTGGCATATCAGCTAGCTTTACTATCAGAGTTAGAAAAGATTCACAATGTGTTTCATGTTTTGATGTTGGATCGATATAGATCAGATCCATCGGACGTAATTTCTCTGACAAAGATTGAAATTCAACCTGATATGACATATAACGAAGAGCCAATTAGAATTGTAGCTCGAAAGGTTAAAGAGTTGAGAAATAAGAACTTAGCTTTAGTTAAGGTTCTCTGGCAATGTCACGGTATCAAATAAGCTATCGGGGAACCCAAGGAAGCTATGAGAAAATAGTACCCTAACCTCTTTTCAAGTAAGATTTTTAGGGACAAAAATTCCTAAGGGGGAGAGTTGTAACAACCCGTTTTTAGCCAAATCTTAAAAGTGGTTTTGGGACCACAACTATGAGGTCAAAATAATTATTTTATTTTTATTTTAATATCTACATCATGATTGTATGATTGTGTGAAAGTTTCTTTAAGAAATTTTATCGTTTGAATGTTTAATTTGATAAAAAGGATTAAATCGCGTAAAGTATAAAACTTGAGTTCTATTGGCTAAAGGTATCTAATAGCTATGGAATCTTAAATTAGAGGTCCTTATGTTGTAATTAAACCATGGTTAATTTGAGTGGACAAAGATGGACATGATTAAATGGATTTTAATGAATTATAACAAAGGTTAATATAGTAAATTAATAAATAACTTAACTAAAATAAGGAATAACATAAAAATATCATCATTTTCTTTTCATCACCACTGAATTTAGCAAGGAAGAAGCCATGGTTATAGCTTGAAGGTTTTAGTCACTTCTCTAACTTAACTAAAATAAGGAATAACATAAAAATAACATAGAAAATGTATGCTTGTTGTTAAATAAACAACATTTGCAAAGTGATTTTTAATAAAATTGTCAATTAGGGATTTAATTGTGAAATGTGTACAATTCATGGTGAAATGTGTGAAGTAATGAAAACTTTGGGTTGCTAGCGACTTAATTGAAATTTGGCTAGCATGGATATAAGTTGAATTTCATGAATTTGTGTTTTTATGAGCTAAGGACTAAATTGTAAAAATGTTGAAATATTAGAGGCAAAAGTGTAAGGTTGCCGTAATGTGTATTTTGGACTAAATTTAATAGAATCATAAGTTAATTTTGATTACATTTAGATGAAGAAAAGTGAAATTCAGATTTAGATCGGGGAAAAATAAGGTTTTGGACTAGTCAATCCGTTCCGTCGTTTTAGCAATCGAGGTAAGTTCCTATGTTGATAAGCATTATTATAATTGTATTTTAAATGCTTTAATGTTGAATAAATTGTGTATACAACCTTACGGATATGTTCGACGAAGATTCGGCATTGAGAAATCCCGGTTGAACCCTAAGAATAGATTAGGATACGAATGACATGTCATTAGGGTTATGTGATTTGGGTGCTGGTCCGTACGTTCTACTGGTGGCTAAGATACTCGGCATGTGTTGTGAGTTCTCGTCAACTTGTGTGAGCAGCACCATGTGGTTTCATCATGACCGTCAGCTTGTGTGAGCAGACCCATTGATAGCTTGAGAGTGAGCATTATATGTGATATGAGATTGAGATAGCTTCGGCTATGTATTGGCATTTAAGATGTGAGATTCCAAAGTATTCGATAGTATTCTGAATGGTTCAATGGGTATATCAAAGATATGAAATGGTGAGAAATATATATGTAACAGTACAGGTATGTACGGGAACTATATAAGCATTTAATCTATGGAAGTTGTGAATTCATGGTTAATTGTGTGATTGAATATATGTTAACATTGTGATTAAATGTTTTGTAGTATGTTATGTTCATACTCTGGAATTGTAAATGAATGGTGAGCTTTGCTTATTATTTCATATGAGCTTACTAAGCTTTATAGCATACATTGTTTATTTTTCCATGTTTTATAGTGAAATCAAATCTAGCTCGGATTTGGGAATCGTTAGAGATCTCATCACACTATCAAGCTATCACTTTGATACTTTTGAATCTATTTTTTTGGATATATGGCATGTATAGGAGCTTTTGTCATTTTGGTATATGTTAGTAGTGGATTTAGCCATTTGTGTTGGCTTGTAAAAGTGAAGTGTTTTGTTTTGTATATAGCCATGAGAGTTGGCTTATTTTGGCATATTTGGTGATGTGTATATATATGTGCATATGGCTTTAGTTATGTGGTTGTTGATGGATATGTGATGCTTATTGATAATCTACAATTAGGGATACTAAATGGTTGAGATTTGAATTTGGTATGTTTGTGAGTTTAGGTAAAATAATGCATGTTTGAAAGTGACCATATTGATGATTTAAGAATGTGAATTGTTGGTATTGAAATGACATGAACTATGATTGGTCGAGGCTGATTGAATGCCTATTTATGCCATATTATGTGCCAATTTGGTTTGTAACACCCCAAACCAGGCCCAGACGTTATGGCCGTATCCGACGTGTTACATTAAAGTGTTTTAGCAAAAACCTTGTTTTCATTGAAAACCCTTCTTAAAATAAAAGAACATCTTAAAAAAAAAACTCCTTTCTATCTCTTGTTTGAAACATAAGATTTGATGAAAACATGTCACTTAAAAATTTAGTTGCAGAAACGTAGAAAAGACATACTATAGTTTAAGAAACCATGTTCAACTTCTTATAATTACAATGAAAATAACAATAATAATTCAAGTAATAATAACATAATGGAAACCTTTTTACAATCTGATCAGAACCCAAAGTCCCTCCAAACCTCGAACCTTCTACTAAGCATCACCTGAATATAAAATAAAAGAGGGGTGAGTTTTCGCAAACTCTGTATGTACAACCCTTGGAAAAAAACAAGCATTCAAAAACAAACATCATTCATCAATCATGCAATGCAATCCCATCCAAATTATCCATCCCCTATACACTAGCTCTGTCCCCCATCACACAATGTGGGGATATGAATATCGACCCACCCAGCCTACACACCATGGTAGCCCGGTTGCGGAACTACCTTTATTTACATATTGGGCTTTAAAAGTCGTCGCAGAATCCACGATTGTCAAGCAACCATGTGATCCTCATATACTTCCTCCGTTCCACAATTACCTCCCATATGCAACCTAAGCAGAATATCATATGTATGCATGTCACATCCATAAAACTTACATTCTAAACATAGGGAAATTTTGGTCATTTTCGCCCTTAGGGGCATTTCGGTAATTTTCCCATAATTACAGTTTTCACTTACCTTGGCACGTTAACGAGTCCCGTGAGCTAAGATGAATGAACTTTACACACCAGGTGGGATTCCAGAGAAGAGGAGGTGAGTCATTAAGACCGCTTAAGTACCAAGATCTCCCTATATCCAATCCTAGACATGCATATACCTGTTGCCACACCTTAACCTTTTAACTTGTCCACGGTCGCAATATATTAATTAAGTCTTATGTGGATATCATATACTAGGCCTAAAACCCCTTACAAAGCCCAAACAATTTCACATACCTGTATCTGGCCCATTAAGCCCAATCATATTCATATGGCCCATTAGGCCCAAATCACCTATATATGGCCCATTAGGCCCAAATCACATTTATATGGCCCGTTAGGCCTAGTTACATTCATAATCATGCTCACATACAAGTTCCTATCACATAGCATCAACATTCAGTTTTTGCTTATTGTGGGGCAAACAGCCCATTGGGCCCATTTAGCCCATTCCGGCCCATATGGACAAATCACAACCCAACTCCACGGAATCGCCCGTGGGCCTTAGGTAACCTATCGGTCTCCCCCTTATGAGTGTTCATGCACTCGCAAGACTACCGTAGCCAAACTTTCGACTTTTCGGCATTTCGGCTTTTGCTGATACATAATGTGTGTGCAGTGTATGTACACACCTGGTAAGCAAGCGTGATGCGATATCCTTAGGCCGAACCTACAATCAATATCACTCAAAGATTAATCTTACATACTCATCGAATACTTTACCAAAAGCAAGAATCTCACCTTAACCTTACCTTCCGTGATAAGTATAACAACCCTTTCACTAACCACGATCAACTCCTAGATCTGCACCAATCGTAACTATTAAAACCAGAATAATAGGTGACTCATATCTAACACAAGTCCCCTTACCTTACTATGGCTATTCAGCCAACCTTAGCCAATGGATGAGGAATACTTACCAAAACCGTAAACAACTAAAGAGTAATTTGCCTGAGAGCTAAGACCTGAGATTCGATACTAAATCCCTACCAAATTTGATTGAAAGAGTGAGGGACAATAATCGATACCTAGCAAAGAAAATTGATTGGAAGAGCAACACTTACACTAGATTCAGTCAAAGAGTATTCAGCCCTTGGGAGATTTGGCTTTTTGGCTTTTCAAACTTAGTATGGTGAATAAGGTTTATTTGGTACAAATTAAAGAAGAAGAGTAGAAGAAGAAATCGGCTAAGTGAAACAAAGAAAATTGTGTAGAGAATAATAGAAATCAGCAAGAAGAAAAGAAAGAAAAACAAATGGGTTTTCGGCTTTTGGAGAAAGGGGTTTCTGGCAATAAGGTGAAGCAGAATTTCGACAGTAGCCTGGCAACCTATATTCGGCCCCTATTTATAGCTCTTATACCTGAATTTTCCATGCCCAATTCCCAATTCAGCTCTATCTCTTCTCCCTTCTCATCTCTCGGTTTTCTCCCTGATAACCCCTTGATCTTTTCCTTAATTTTCTCTTCTGAACACTCCCCTTGGAGTCCATCTTCACGCCACTTCTATCCTTCTGGAAGGCCAAAATTGAACTTCTAAAAATACTAAGCTAGGATTCGAACCTTGGATCTCCTTGCTAGCTACTAACGCCACCTTCCTACTCCCTAAGTGGCGTCCCTTAGCCACTCCTCCACAAGGCTTTGTGATGTTGTTTTTCCCCTATTTTTATTTCAAAGCCCAACCACTTTCCAACCCTGATTCTTTTAATAATTAAACTATAATTTCATTAATTCCTAGGCTTGAACTCAAACCTTAATTAAGACCTACTATAATTATCACATGGCTAGGAACATAAAACACAATTTTTATCAAAATCAAAACAAAGAAAGTTCGAGATTTCAGGATTTTTGGGGCGTTACAACTCTACCCCCTAAAAGAAATTTCGTCCTCGAAATTTCCAACTACTAACACAGACTACCACACCACACTTTCGCTCCGCACTCTAATTCCAACTTAGGTAAATAGCACACTATGGGTAAGTACGTACCATTTTTTTCCTTTGGAGCGTCTCCATCCTCTTGACGACGTTCTGCACAGGACAAAGCTAGACAAGCTCCCATCCTCCTCCAACACTCACCTACATGACCTTTCCTACAATCAGCACAAAGTGGCCCCTCTGGATTAACAGCAGGGGGCTCTACTCTATCTGGCCCATTAACTCTGGCCCTAGCCCTAGGCATCTGTCCAACACCAGGAGTCTCATCCTCTCTTTTACTTTTACCCCTTTCTTTTCCACGATTTAAGCGTTCAGTATGCTTTACCTCCTCCACTATATTTGCCTTCTCCACCAACTTCGAGAAAACTCACTCCCTTTATGGAGCTATCAGTACCCTGAGGCTATCTCGAAGTCCATCCTCAAACCTAACGCAACGCTTATACTCCGCTGCCACCATTACTCTTGCATACCTACTAAGGCGTAGAAACTCCGTCTCATACTCTGCCACCGATTTGTTTCCTTGGGTCAGGTTCAGGAACTCTTTCCTTCTAGAATCCACATTGCTTGCACCCACATACTTCCCTTGGAAAGCAGCTTTGAAAAACTCCCAAGTGACCCGTTCCGATTGGGTGCCCTCTTTCACTGTCAACCACCACTAGTAGGCTTCTTCCCTTAATAGTGACACAGCTCCTTTCAGCTTTTGTTCCGTGAGTAGTCCAAATCCTCCATTATTCTTTTAGTGGCCTCCAACCAATATTCAGCCACGTTAGGAGCCACGCCAGCCACGCCTTTAAATATCTATGCCTCGTTCGATCGAAATCGCTCCGGAATGGACCCCCGATTTCAGCTGCCATTATTGGGCCAAGTGACCCTTTCCAAAATTCTCAGCATTGCCTGCGACAATGCATCTTCTCCTCCGGCCCGATCATACTATCCATTCCCAGCCACAGGTGAGGCCGGAGCCTCTTCTACTCCAACATCGGGCATATGGCCCGATGTCGACGATTCACCCCTAACATTCAGTGGCCTCGGCCACGGCCCCTTGCACCTCTTCTAGCACTCATCATCAATTTGTGTATTATATGGATAAAAAATTTTATGAAGTTTTAGTTAGTTTAATAATTAACCTGATGTTTTATGGAAGTAATTTAAGAGAAGATTGTTTTCGAAAATCTTCTATAGTTTTAGGATCCTACAGACTTCAATTCCATTCTAACATAATCATCTAAAGTAGCTCTCTAACTATCTACTATATAACAATTTAAACAGGCTTAAGAACAACAATACTTACTTGGTTCGACGTCGGAGACTCGGTGTGCCGCTTAGCAAGACTTCCCTTTTTCCAAAACATTGTGATTCAAAATATTTTTTTAAGACACAAAAAAATCCTAGTAATAAGGCCCAATTCACAGCCTGCGTTTTGCAACCTGGGCTCTGATACCACTAAAAATAACACCCCAAACCCGGTCCAGATGTTATGGTCGTATCCGGCGTGTTATATTGAAGTGGCTTAGCGAAAACCGTGTTTTCATTGAAAACCCTTCTTAAAATAAAAGAACATTTTAAAAATAAACTTCTTTCTATCACTTGGTTGAAACATAAGATTTGATGAAAACATGAAACTTAAAAGTTTAGTTGCATAAACGTAGAAAAGACATACTATAGTTTAAGAAACCATGTTCAACTTCTTATAATTACAATGGAAATAACAATAATAATTCAAGTAACAATAACATAATGGAAACCTTATTACAATCTGATCTGAACAAACTTAAAAAGAAATAAAAACTTAAATGCTTAAAAAACCAAGTCCGAATTATCTTGCTAGACGGCTACCGAAAGCCCTCCAAACATCGACCCTTCTATTGAGCATCACCTGAAAAAAATAAAAGAGGGGGTTAGTTTTGCCAAACGCAGTGTGTACAACCCTCGGTAAAAACAAGCATTCAAAAAAAACATCATTCATCAATCATGCAATGCAATCCCATCCAAATTATCCATCCGCTACACACCAACTCCATCCCCCGTCACACCATGTGGGGATATGAATATCGACGCATCTAGCCCATACACCATGGTAGCCCAGTTGCGGAACTACCTTCATTTACATATTGGGCTTTAAAAGCCATCGGTGAATCCACGATTGTCAAGCAAACCATGCGATCCTCATATACTTCCTCTGTTCCATAATTCCCACCCATATGCAACCTAAGCAGAATATCAAATGTATGCATGTCACATGCATAAAACTTACATTCTACGTATGGGGGTATTTTGGTCATTTTCGCCCTTAGGGGTATTTCGGTAATTTTCCCATAATTATGGTTTTCACTTATCTTGGCCCGTTAACGAGTCTCGTGAGCTAAGATGAACGAACACTATGCACCAGGTAGGATTCCAGAGAAGAGGAGGTGAGTCATTAAGACCGCTTAAGTACCAAGATCTCTTTAGATCCAATCCTAAACATGCATATACCCGTTGCCACACCTTAACCCTTTGACTTGTCCACGGTCGTAATATATTAATTAAGTCTTATGTGGATATCATATACTAGGCCCAAAACCCCTTAAAAATCCTAAACAATTTCACATACCTGTATCTGGCCCATTAAGCCCAATTATATTTATATGGCCCATTAGGCCCAAATCACTTATATATAAACCATTAGGCCCAAACCACATTTATATGGCCCGTTGGCCCAGTCACATTCATAATCATGCGTACATACAAGTTCCTATCACATAGCATCAACATTCAATTTTTGCCTATTATGGGCCCAACAGCCCATCGGGCCTATTTAGCCCATTTCGGCCCATATGGCCAAATCACAACCCAAGTCCACGGAATCGTCCGTGGGCCTCAGGTAACCAATCAGTCTCCCCTTACAGTGTTCGCAAGACTCGAAGACTATCAGAGCTAAACTTTCGCTTTTCAAAGATTTTGGCTTTTGCCGATACATAATGTGTGTGTAGTGTATGTACACACATGGTAAGCAAGCGTGATGCAATATCCTTAGGCCAAACCTACAATCGATATCACTCAAAGATTAATCTTACATACCTATCAAATACTCTACCAAAAGCCAGAATCTCACATTAACCTTACCTTGCGCGATAAGTATAACAACCACTTCACTAACCACGATCAACACCTAGATCTACACCAATCGTAACTATTAAAACCGGAATAATAGATGACTCGTATCCAACACAAGTCCACTTACCTTGCCATGGCTATTCGGGCAGCCTTAGCCAATGGATGAGGAATACTTACCAAAACTGCAAACACCTAAAGAGTAATTCGGCAGAGAGCTAAGATCTGAGATCCGATACTAATTCCCTACCAAAGTTGATTGAAAGAGTGAGCGACAATAATCGATAACTAGCAAAGAAAGCCGATCGGAAGAGCAACACTTACACTAGATTCGATCAAAGAGTATTCAGCCTTTGGGAGATTCAGCTTTTCGGCTTTTGAAACTTAGTATGGTGAATAAGGTTTATTTGGTACAGATTAAAGAAGAAGAGTAGAAGAAGAAATCGGCTAAGTGAAACAAAGAAAATTGTGTGGAGAAGAATAGAAATCAACCGGAAGAAAAGAAAGAAAAACAAATGGGTTTTTGGCTTTTTGGATCTTGAAAAGAAAAAGGGTTTTCGGCTTTTGGAGAATGGGGTTTCTGGCAACAAGGTGAATAAAAATTTCAGGAGTAGCCTGCAAACCCTATATTCGGCCCCTATTTATAGCCTTTAAAGCTAAATTTTCCATGCCCAATTCCCAATTCGGCTCCATCTCTTCTCCCTTCTCATCTCTTCGATTTTCTCCCCTATAACCCCTTAATCTTTTCCTTGATTTTCTCTTCTGAACACTCCCCTTAGAGTCCATATTCACGCCACTTCCATCCTTTTAGAAGGCCAAAATTAAACTTCCAAAAATACTAAGCTAGGATTCGAACCTTGGATCTCTTTGCTAGCTACTAACACCACCTCCCTACTCCCTAAGTGGCGTCACTTAGCCACTCTTCCACAAGGATTTTTGATGTTATTTTTCCCCTGTTTTTATTTAAAAGCCCAACCACTTGCCAACCCTGATTTTTTGAATAATTAAACTATAATTTCATTTATTCTTAGGTTCTAACTCAAACCTTACTTAAGACCTACTATAATTATCACATGGCTAAGAACATAAAACATATTTTTTTATCAAAATCGAAAACAAAAAAAGTTTGAGATTTCGGGATTTTTTTGGGTTTCGAGATTTTTAAGGCGTTACAACTCTACCCCCTAAAAGAAATTTCATCATAAAAAATTCCAAATACTAACACAGACTACCACACCACACTTCCACTGCGCACTCTAATTCCAACTTAGGTAAATGGTACACTATGGGTAAGTACGTACCATAATTCGCCTCTGGAGCATCTCCATCTGCTTGACGACGTGCTGCATAGACCAAAACTGGCTGCCTCGCCTCAGCATGATCAGCACCTCTGCCTCATGCTCCATGACCCAAACTGTTTCCACCCCTGGCCTGATCACGGCCTCTCGGCGGTAGCTGACCACCTCTCGGTGGCTGTACACCACCTTGGTCCACTACTGGCACCTGAGCTGACATTCTAGGGCAATTCCTGGTCCTATATTCCATAGATTCACAAGCTAGAAAAGCTCCTGTCCTCTTCCAACATCCGCCTGCATGACCTTTCCCACAATCAGCACAAAGTGGCACACCCCTAGATTAACAGCAGGGGCTCTCCTCTATCTGTCCCATTAACTTTGGCGCTAGCCCTAGGCATTTGTCTAAGACCAGGAGTCTCAACCTCCCTTTTGCTCTTACCCCTTTCTTTTTCTCAATTTAAACGCTCAGTACGCTTTACCTCCTCCTCTATCTTTGCCTTCTCCACCAACTCTGAGAAAACTCACTCCTTTTGTGGGGTTATCAGTACCTTGAGGCTATCTTTAAGTCCATCCTCAAACCTAATGCAATGCTCATACTCCATTGCCACTATTACTCTTGCATACCTACTAAGGCATAGAAACTCCGCCTCATACTCTACCACCGATTTGTTTCCTTGGGTCAGGTTCAGGAACTCCTTCCTTCTAGAATCCACATAGCTTGCACCCACATACTTCCCTTGGAAAGCAACTTTGAAAAAAAGTGACCCGCTCCAGTTGGGTGCCCTCTTTCACTGTCAACCACCACTGGTAGGCTTCTTCCCTTAATAGTGACACAACTCCCTTCAGCTTTTATTCTAGCGAGCTGTCCAAATCCTCCGTTATTCTTTCAGTGGCCTCTAACCAATATTCAGCCATGTTAGGAGCCACGCCAGCCACGTCTTTAAAGATCTTAGCCCCATTCATTCGAAGTCGCTCCGAAATTGACCCTCGATTTTCGCTGCCATTATTGGGCCCAGCGACCCTTTCCAAAATTCTCAGCATTACCTGCGACAATGCATCTTCTCCCGCAGCCCGATCATACTGTCCATTCCCAGCCACAGGTGAGGCCGGAGCCTCTTCTACTCCAACATCGGGCATATGGCCCGATGACAACGATTCAGCCCTAACACTTCCGCGGCCTCGGCCACGATCCCTTGCACCTCTTCTAGCACTCATCATCGATTCGTGTATTATATGGATTAAAAATTTTATGAAGTTTTAGTTAGTTTAATAATTAACCCGATGTTTTATGGAAGTAATTTAAGAGAAGATTGTTTTCGAAAATCCTCTATAGTTTTAGGATCCTACGGACTTTAGTTCCATTTTAACATAATCATCTAAAGTAGCTCTCTAACTATCTACTGTATAACAATTTAAATAGGCTTAAGAACAACAATACTTACTTGGTTCGACGTCTGAGACTTGGTGTGCCGCTTAGCAAGACTTCTCTTTTTCCAAAACATTGTGATTCAAAATATATTTTTTAAGACATAAAAAAAAGCTAGTAATAAGGCCCAATTCATAGCCTGAGTTTTGTAACCTGGGCTCTGATACCACTAAAAGTAACACCCTAAACTCGGTCCAGATGTTATGGTCGTATTCGGCGTGTTACATTGAAGTGTTTTAGCAAAATTCGTGTTTTCATTGAAAACCCTTCTTAAAATAAAAGAACATCTTAAAAATAAACTCATTCCTATCACTTGTTTGAAACATAAGATTTGATGAAGACATGTCACTTAAAAATTTTGTTGCGGAAACGTAGAAAAGACAAGCTATAGTTTAAGAAACCATGTTCAACTTCTTATAATTACAATGAAAATAACAATAATAATTCCAATTATAATAACATAATGGAAACCTTATTACAATCAGATCTGAACACACTTAAAAAGAAATAAAAACTTAAATGCTTAAAAACCAAGTTTGAATTATCTTGCTAGCCGGCCACCCAAAGTCCCTCCAAACATCGAACCTTCTACTGAACATCAACTGAAAATAAAATAAAAGAGGGAGGGTGAGCTTTCGCAAACTCAGTGTGTACAACCTCGGCAAAAACAAGCATTTAAAAAAAACATTATTCATCATTCATGCAATGCAATCCCATCCAAATTATCCATCTGCTACACACCAGCTCCATCTCCCGTCACACCATGTGGGGATATGAATATCGACCCACCCAGCCCACACATCATGGTAGCCCGATTGCGAAACTACCTTTATTTACATATTGGGCTTTAAAAGCCGTTGATGAATCCACGATTGTCAAGCAAACCATGGAATCCTCATATACTTCCTCCGTTCCATAATTCCCACCCATATGCAACCTAAGTAGAATATCATATGTATGTATGTCACATCCATAAAACTTACATTCTACACCTAGGGGTATTCTGGTCATTTTTGCCGTTAGGGGCATTTCGGTAATTTTCCAATAATTACGGTTTCACTTACCATGGCCCGTTAATGACTCCCGTGAGCTAAGATGAATGAAAACTATGCACCAGGTAGGATTCCAGAGAAGAGGAGGTGAGTCATTAAGACCGCTTAAGTACCAAGATCTCCCTAAATCCAATCCTAGACATGCATATACCCGTTGCCAAACTTTAACCCTTTGACTTGTTCACGGTCGCAATATATTAATTAAGTCTTATGTGGATATCATATACTAGGCCCAAAACCCCTTACAAATCCCAAACAATTTCACATACCTTTATCTGGCCCATTAAGCCCAATCATATTCATATGGCCCATTAGGCCCAAATCACTTATATATGGTCCATTAGGCCCAAATCACATTTATATGGCCTGTTAGGCCCAGTCATATTCATAATCATGCTCACATACAAGTTCCTATCACATAGCATCAACATTCAATTTTTGCCTATTATGGGCCCAACAACCCATTGGGCCCATTTAGCCCATTCCGGGCCATATGGCCGAATCACAACCCAAGTCCACGAAATCACCCGTGGGCCTCAGGCAACCTATCGGTCTCCCCTTTACGAGTGTTCCCGAACTCACAGGACTACCGTAGCCAAACTTTTAGCTTTTCGACATTTCAGCTTTTTCGGCATTTCAGCTTTTGCCGATACATAATGTGTGTGCAGTGTATGTACACACCTGGTAAGCAAGCGTGATGCGATCTCCTTAGTCCAAACCTACAATCGATATCACTCAAAGATTAACCTTACATACTTATCGAATACTTTACCAAAAGTCAATTCTCACCTTAACCTTACCGTGCGTGATAAGTATAACAACCCCTTCACTCACAACGATCAACTCCTAGATCTGTACCAATCGTAACTATTAAAACCAGAATAATAGGTGACTCGTATCCAATACAAGTCCCCTTGCCTTACTATGGCTATTCGGCCAACCTTAGCCAATGGATGAGGAGTACTTACCAAAACTGGAAACACCTAAACAACAATTCAGCAGAGAGCTAAGATTCTAGATCCGTTACTAATTCCCTACCAAAATTGATTCAAAGAGTGATGGACAATAATCGATACATAGCAAAGAAAACCGATTGGAAGAGCAACACTTACACTAGATTCAGTTAAAGAGTATTCAGCCCTTGGGAGATTCAGCTTTTCGGCTTTTGAAATTTAGTATGGTGAATAAGGTTTATTTGGTACAGATTAAAAAAGAAGAGTAGAAGAAGAAATCGGCTAACTGAAACAAATAAAATTGTGTAGAGAAGAATAGAAATCGGTAGGAAGAAAAGAAAGAAAAACAAATGGGTTTTCGGCTTTTTGGATCTTGAAAAGAAAAAGTGTTTTTGGCTTTTGGAGAAAGGGGTTTCTGGTAAGAAGGTGAAGAAGAATTTCGGCAATAGCCTGGAAACCCTATATTCGGCCCCTATTTATAGCCTTTATAGCTGAATTTTCCATGCCCAATTCCCAATTCGGCTCCATCTCTTCTCCCTTCTCATCTCCTCATTTTTCTCCCTGATAACCCCTTGATCTTTTCCTTGATTTTCTATTCTGAACACTCCCTTTGGAGTCCATCTTCACACCACTTCCATCCTTTTAGAAGGCCAAAATTAGACTTCTAAAAATACTAAGCTAGGATTCAAACCTCGGATCTCCTTGCTAGCTACTAACGCCACCGCCGTACTCCCTAAGTGGGGTCACTTAGCCACTCCTCTACAAGGCTTTTTGATGCTATTTTTCCTCTATTTTTACTTAAAAGCCAACCACTTTGCAACCCTAATTCTTTTAATAATTAAACTATAATTTCATTTATTCCTAGGTTCGAACTCAAACCTTAATTAACACCTACTATAATTATCACATGGCTAGGAACATAAAACATAATTTTTATCAAAATCGAAAACAAAGAAAGTTTGAGATTTCAGGATTTTTTTGGGTTTCGAGATTTTTGGGGCGTTACAAGTCTACCCCCTAAAAGAAATTTCGTCCTTGAAATTTCCAACTACTAACACAGACTACCACACCACACTTCCGCTGTGCACTCTAATTCCAACTTAGGTAAATGGCACACTATGGGTAAGTACGTACCATTATTTTCCTCTGGAGCGTCTCCATCCTCTTGGCGACGTGCTGTATAAACCAAAACTGGCTGCCTTGCCTTAGTATGATCAGCACCTCTGCCTGGTGCTCCACGACCCAAACTGTTTCCACCTTTGGCCTGATCACGGCCTCTCGGCGGTAGCTAACCACCCCTCGGTGGCTGTACACCACCTCGGTCCACTACTGGAACTTGAGCTGACATTCTAGGGAAATTCCTGATCCTATGTTCCAAATATTCACAAGCTAGACAAGCTCCCGTCCTCTTCCAACACTCGTCTACATAACCTTTCCCACAATCAGAACAAAGTGGCACCCTTGGATTAATAGCAGTGGGCCCTGCTCTATCTAGCCCATTAACTCTGGCCTTAGCCCTGGGCATCTGTACAACACCAGGAGTCCTAGCGTCCCTTTTACTCTTACCCCTTTCTTTTTCTTTATTTAAGTGCTCAGTACGCTTTACCTCCTCCGCTATCTTTGCCTTCTCCACCAACTCCGAGAAAACTCACTCTCTTTGTGGAGCTATCACTACCCTAAGGCTATCTCTAAGTCCATCCTCAAACCTAACTGTAACACCCCATACCCAAGACCGTTGCCGGAGTCGAACACGAGGTATTTACGGACTTATTTCATTGATTCTCACAGTCCAAAAAAATTTTTCTAGACAAGCTGGCTAACTGCGTCACTTTTAACTTAAAAATCATATCTTGAGTTCCAAAACTCAAAAACCAGTTTCGTAAATTTTACCTGAAACTAGACTCATATATCCATCTACAAATTTGTTTCTAGAATTTTTGGTCAAGCCAATTAGTACAGTTTATTAGTTAAAGTCTCCCCTGTTTCAGGGTTTGAATGCTCTGACCTTCATGCATTACGACTTATATATCTTCCTGTACAGGGCTTCATTACTTATGCCGTTTGTTTCTAACGAAACAAAGACTCAAAAAGGAATCTATACATATATGGCATGACCTCTAATTATCTCTGGTTAATTTATAGTGAATTTCCAAATTCAGATCAGGGGATCCAGAAATCGCTCTGGCCCTGTTCCACAAAGACTTAAATATCTCCTAAAATACGACTCATATGATCGTTTCGTCTCTTCCATATGAAACTAGATTCATCAAGGTTCGATTACATAATTTACTCACTATTTAATTCCATTTCTACTATTTTTAGTGATTTTTCAAATCCACACCACTGCTGCTGTCAGCATCTGTTTTTCAGGTGAACTTTACCTATTTCATGGTTTTCCATGAATCAACTAGAATTTGTCATACAAAGCACCAAAATGATCATGATTAACCATTCCAATGGCTAATCGTTGCCAAACATTCCATACCTCTCAATGAACAACATACAAAACGATTTTTAATACTATGCTCAAAGTATATATAAGCCATTTTCGCATGGCTATCCAAATTTATACAAAACCAAAGGGTACATGACCAACAACAAAAGGGTAGTCCTATACATGCCATTTTCAGAGTTCAACCAAAAGTGTACCAACAGGGCTTTGATAGTGTGGATGACTTCGACTTCAACAATCCCGAGTCCGATAGTTGACGAACCAAAATCTATAAAATAGAGAATCAAAGAAACGGAATAAGCATTTAATGCTTCGTAAGTTTTGAGCAATGAAATCATGCACAACTGAGGTATAGCATTCATACGACTAAACGAATAATTTCATATACACATATTCTCACAATCATACCTACTTCACATTTCCAACCCTTATATCCATACATAAGGAATCAACTTGACTAAAAGCCGGAAGCTTGTTAATCGATTGAGCGAATACTATTTAGAAGGAATCAAATATCTCAATGCACATACAAAACATACCTCATCGTTGGGATTTCACGAGCGTATTAATTGAAATTATTACAGCAAGATCGCTCATTCCCAAACCCAAGTATCTTCGGGATTTAGCCGAATATAACCACTCGACAAGGCCGCGGGTCTTAGCCCAGGATATGGTCACTAGCACAAATGTCTTCGGTTTTAGCCAGGATATAGCAACTCCACAAATGCCTTGGGACTTAGCCTGTAATTAGTAACTCGCACCAATGCCTTCGGACTTGGCCCTAATTAGTATCTCGCACAATTGCCTTGGGACTTAGCCCGGATGTAGTAACTTCGCACAAATGCCTTCGGACTTAGCCCTAATTAATCACTAGCACAAATGTCTTGGACTTGACCCGTTAGCATCCGGATATTCATGCACATATCAAGTAAATCATGACACATCTTTATTTCATTTTCATAACTAGAATTCAAACACAAATCAATTATTAAGCATTCCCATTTTCTACTCAATAGCCACATACTAACAAGATGATTCGCTTGCTTCATGACATGATTTCTATGCACATACTGGCTACCCATCATACGTGATAGACTAATTAACTCAACATATAATTCAAGTAGAATCATTATATCACCGTATATTTGTTATGCTTACACGTCATGACTTAATCAAATCAGTAAACTAAGTTTCATTACTCGAAAACTTACCTCGGATGTTGTCGAACGATTTCGACTGACTATTCGATCACTTTTTCCTTTCCCTTATCCAACTTTGGTCCTCTAAGCTCTTGAGCTAATTCAAACAAATTTAACTTATTAAAGTCTCATTATGCTAGCTTATGGGCGAATATGACAATGAATTTGATAGGTCATATGGCCACCTTTAGCTCAAATACAAAATGGTCATACGCATTTTTAATCACATTAAGCAATTTAATACCATTAATCTAACATTTCCTCATGTGCAACTTTATGACCGAATACACATATCATTAACTCAATATCAATTAACTAAGCACTTAAACAAATTCTCTTTAACTATACACACATTCTAAGCAATGACAAAGACAATTTAGCAAACCTTAAATTCAACTTATAACAATATATATATACTCAATATTCAAAGCATTTAACATCACTTCACCATAATTTT
The DNA here is from genome assembly GCF_025698485.1 of Gossypium arboreum. Classification (NCBI taxonomy): domain Eukaryota; kingdom Viridiplantae; phylum Streptophyta; class Magnoliopsida; order Malvales; family Malvaceae; genus Gossypium; species Gossypium arboreum. The sequence goes on along the minus strand of NC_069077.1, from coordinate 78,145,871 downwards.
TTACATCATGGCCGAATGTTCCTTTGAACCATTCACCCTTACAAGGCACAAATTTCACCATCAAAACTAACAAGCTTATAATCCCATGATTTGAAACCTCCAACAACACCAATTTAAAATACTTCATGGGTTTAAGGTAGAACCAAGAAAGAAACTCATAAATATCGAGATATAAGCACTACCATTGTTCATCTAGATTTAGCATGAAACAACATCCATCACCTTTATAATTACCATAGCCGAAAACCTTACTCATTCCAAAATCCAAATCTCAACTTGGGTCACAAAAATAACTTGATATCTCATCAACACAACATCAACACCAAGCAATAATGATACATCCATGGCCGAGTGTGATCTCCATCACATGGCAAGATTTAGACCATGGGCTAGGTAGAATTCAAGCTAACAACTAAAACATGCATGCATATCATGGAACATCATCAAACATACCTTAGTATAATGAACCACCATAGCCGATTTTCTCCAAGCTCTTTCCCTTCTTTTTCTTTTTTCTATTTGGCCAAGTTGAACAACATGAGAACTCTTTCTTTCCTTTTTTTTTTTTCTTCAAGTCACGGCAATGGGGGGAAACAACCACACACATTTTTTTTTGTTTCTCCTCCTACTAACACTAATGTTTTATTGCCCATGTTCTTTATTTTATTATTCCTAACATAAAGCATTAACCCAACATGTTTATGACATGTTTTAGCCATAACATTTTGTCCATCCTCATGCTCATGGCCGGCCACTACTAATTAGGGGGGAAAATTGACATGCAAGTCCACCCTTTTGATTACATGCACTAATAGGCCACTTACATTTGCCTAGCACATTTCTAAATTTTCTCACATAAGTCCTATTAACCAAATTCACATGCAATTAACTAAATCAAGCTTAAAACTTTCACACATTCATATTCACATATTTTAGACAATAATTATCACATTCAAATAATTTGGTGATTCGGTTTAGCGGTCCCAAACCGCTTTCGACTAGGGTCACTTTAGGCGCCACAACTCTCCCCACTTAAAAATTTTTGTCCCAAAATCTTACCGCAAATAGTTTTGGGTATCGTTCTTTCATGGCGTTCTCGGTTTCCCAAGTAGCTTCTTCGATCCGTGTTTGAGCCATAACACCTTTACTAACGGAACCCTTTTGTTTCGCAACTCTTTCACTTCATGAGCTAGGATACGAATCGGTTCTTCTTCATAACTGATATCGGCTTGAATTTCAACCTCGGAGGGACTTATTATGTGCGAAGGATCAGATCTATAACGTCGAAGCATTGAAACATGAGAAACGTTGTGGATCCTTTCAAGTTCAGGGGGTAAAAGCAACCTATATGCAACTGGACCAACTCATTCGGAGATTTCATATGGCCCGATGAACCTCGGACTCAATTTGCCCTTACGCCCAAATCTGAGTATCTTTTTCCAAGGTGAAACTTTAAGAAACACTTTATCTCCCACCTGATACTCAATGTCCTTTCGTTTCAAATCCGCGACGACTTCTCGATGATCCGATGTCGCCTTGGACTTTGACGAATTATTTTACTTTCTCGTCAAAGATCTTTAATCAAATCAACTCCAAAATTTTACTTTCACCGAGCTTGGTCCAAAACAATGGTGTACGGCATTTACTAATCGCATAAAGCCTCATAAGGTGCCATCTTAATACTTGATTGAAAACTATTGTTGTGTTTAATTCAATCAAAGGTAAATACCGCTCCCATGAACCACTAAACTCAAGGATGCAGATCTCAACATATCCTCGAGTATCTCAATTATCCGCCGGATTGACCATCGTCGTAAAGCAAAGTGATTTTCGCTTAAGGCGTCCGCAACCACATTAGCCTTTCCGGGTGATAATCAATGACAAGCTCATAATCTTTCAACAACTCAAGCCAACGCCTTTGTTGCGATTCAAGTCTCGTTGAGTCATCAAATATTTGAGACTTTTGTGATCCGAATATACATGGCACTTCTCACCAAATAAATAATGTCGCCATATTTTCAAGGCGAACACGATGGCAGCTAGTTCGAGATCATGGGTCGGATAATTTTTCTCGTGTGGCTTCAATTGTCTCGACGCATAGGCCACAACTCGACCTTCTTGCATTAATACGCAACCCAATCCAAGTAGGGAGGCATCACTATAAATGACAAACTCTTTGCCCGATTCGGCCGCACTAGAATTGAGCTTCACCAAATAAGTTTTCATTGATCAAAACTTTTCGACATTTTTCCGTCCATTCAACTTAACATCTTTTGAAGTAGCCTCGTCATTGGTGTGGCTATCATCGAGAAACCTTTACAAACCGTCAAGAGTAACCTAAGCAAGTCCCAAAAGCTCGAACCTCAAGAATATTTCTGAGGCTTTCGCTAATATGGCTGAAATTTTGTTCAGATCAACTCGAATACTCGATGCAGACACCACATGACCCAAGAAGCTAACCTCTCTTAACCAGAACTCACACTTACTGAACTTAGCATATAATTGCTTATCCCGTAAAGTTTGCAACACTAATCCCAGGTGTTCAGCATGATCGGTTTCATCTCTTGAGTAGACCAAGATGCATCGATAAATACAACTACAAACCGATCCAAATACGGTCTAAAGATCCGATTCATCAAATCCATAAATACCGCAGGGGCATTAGTGAGCCCAAACGACATCACTAAGAATTCGTAGTGACCGTATCTCGTTCTGAAAGCGGTTTTGGGTATATCCGAATCTCGAATTTGCAACTGATAATAACCCGATCTCAAATCTATCTTTGAAAACACCGAGGCTCCCTTTAGTTGATCAAACAAATCGTCAATACGCAGTAACGGATATTTATTCTTTATTGTCACTTTATTCAGCTGACGATAGTCGATGCACAACCTCATGGTTCCGTCCTTCTTCTTCACAAACAATACTGGTGCACCCCAAGGTGAGAAACTTGGTCGAGCGAAACCCCTATCCGTCAACTCTTGCAACTAAGCTTTCAACTCTTTTAACTTGGTTGGTGCCATACGATACGGAGCTATCGAAATCGGTGTAGTCCCAGGTACAAGCTCAATACCAAACTCTACCTCCGAGCAGTGGTAAACCCGTAATTCTTCGGGAAAACATCCGCTATTCACAAACCATCGCACAGATTCAGCTTCTTTTCTAACTCTTTGTCATCAAGTACATACGCAAGGTATGCTTCACACCCCTTTCTTACATATTTCTGAGCCAACATCGATGATATTACAGCTGGCAACCTATTCAAGTCAGTAGACTCAACTAGGATTACCTCGTTATTTACACACCTTAAATCGATGGTTTTTCTTTTGCAATTTACAATTGCATCATGTACGGTCAACCAATCCATACCGAGGATAACATCGAATTCGTCAAACGGTAAAAGCATCAAATCGGCTGGAAAACAGGAACCTTGGATTACTAGGGGACATTTCTTGCACACTTTGTCGACAAGCACGTAACGACCCAAAGTATTTGACACCGAATTACAAACTCAAGAGACTCAACAGTAGAGTCTTCTTTGGATGCTAAGGTTTCACATATATAAGAATGAGTAGAACCGTGGTCAATCAAAGCAATCACATTAGCATCAAAGAGAGTAAAAGTACCGTAATAACATCCGGCGAGGAAGCATCCTCGGCGCGCCAGATAGCGTAAGCTCTAGCAGAGCACGAGCTTCAGATCCGGTTGTAGCATCTCTAGATCCTCTCGACCTCCACTAGCATTGCCCGTATTTCTAGATGGTCTACCCCGAGTAGTAGTAGCACCGGGTTTCCCACTCGATTTACGTTCTGCTCGCATAATCTCGGGCAATCTTTAATAAAGTGGTCACCGATCCGACTTGTAACAGAGCGGTCATGGAATCTACAACTCCCCAATGCCATTTACCACAATATTGACACTCCGCTTACGTCTCGACGATCATTTCCAACATCGGCGATCAAGTGACTCGTGTACTCATTGTGGGTCGATCACGATCTCGCCTAGAAAACCCGAAGTGTATCTAGACCGGCCTAAGTCATCTCTAAATTTCTTCGATGATGTTGGAAGGGCTTCCCAAGACCTCTTACGAAACTCCTTTGCTCCCACCTCACTTTTCTTTTCTCCATATCGAGCTCCTCGGCTTTGTAAGCTCGCTTGACAAGCACCACAAATTCTGATTTCTAAAATGCCAACATACGACTTTATATCATCATTCACCCATCTTCAAACGTTTACACATCATGCCTTCAAGAAATGCATTCTCGCATGCGACTGGCTAAGCCTCACAAATTTTCGTTCAGTAGTCTCAGAACCGACATGGAACCTTGTTTAAGTTCAAGAAATTCCTTTCGCTTTTGATCCGTGAATCTCGATCGATATACTTTTTTCAAACTCGATTTGGAAAACTCCCAAGTCACTTGCTCTCTAGGCACAATAGAAGTCAACGATTCCACCAATAGTAGGCGTAATCACGTAGCAAAGAGATAGTACACTTTAGGCACTCATCGGTGTGCAAGATAGCTCATCGAAAATTCAATAGTGTTGTCCAACCAAAATTCAACTTGCTCGGCATCATCCTCGTCTGTAGCTTTAAATTCAAGAGCCGTGTTTTCGATTCTCATCAACTGGGGCTTATTTGACCTTATTTGGTCATTGTTCGGAGGTATTGTAGGTCTTGGGTGGTATTAGTCAGAATGGAGGTTGTGGAACAACAGTATTAGTTCGAATGTATTGGTTGAACCAATCATTCATCACGCTATAAAAAGCTTGTCTAGCTTCATCATTCGGATTACTAGCAATAGGTTGAGAGTCCCCGCATTTGTCCCTTGCGCGGAGCAAAGCGTTACACTCTCAAGATCATCACCACCTTCGGTTGGGATCGGATCCATTACTATAAAGAAACACATTTTCAATTGTCGTAAATCACCACACTATCAAATAATCACATAATGGCATGTATAGCTAGACCCAAACGTATTACGGTAGTCCTAGAATCGACTAAACCGTAGCTCTGATACCAATAAAATTGTAACACCCCATACTCGAGACCATTTCCGGAGTCGAACACGAGGTATTTACGAACTTATTTCATTGATTCTCACAGTCCAAAAAATTTTCCGCATAAGTCGGCTAATCGCGTCACTTTTAACTTAAAAATCATTTCTTGAGTTCCAAAACTCAAAAACCAGTTTCGTAAATTTTACCTGAAACTAGACTCATATATCCATCTACAAATTTTTTTCTAGAATTTTTGGATTAGGCTATTAGTATAGTTTACTAGTTAAATTCTCCCCTGTTTCAGGGTTCGACTGCTCTGACCTTCATGCATTACGACTTATATATCTTCTTGTACAGGGCTTCATTACTTATGCCGTTTGTTTCTAACGAAACAAAGACTCAAAAAGGAATCTATACATATATGGCATGACCTCTAATTATCTCTGGTTAATTTATAGTGAATTTCCAAAGTCAGATCAGGGGATCCAGAAATCGCTCTGTCCCTATTCCACGAAGACTTAAATATCTCCTAAAATACGACTCATATGATCGTTTCGTTTCTTCCATATGAAACTAGATTCATCAAGGTTCGATTACATAATTTATTCACTATTTAATTCCATTCCTACTATTTTTAGTGATTTTTCAAATCCACACCACTGCTGCTGTCAGCATCCTGTTTTCAGGTGAACTTTACCTATTTCATGGTTTTCCATGAATCAACTAGAATTTGTCATACAAAGCACCAAAATGATCATGATTAACCATTCCAATGGCTAATCGTTGCCAAACATTCCATACCTCTCAATGAACAACATACAAAACGATTTTTAATGCTATGCTCAAAGTATATATAAGCCATTTTCGCATGGCTATCCAAATTTATACAAAACCAAAGGGTACATGACCAACAACAAAAAGGGTAGTCCTATACATGCCATTTTCACAGTTCAACCAAAAGTGTACCAAAAGGGCTTTGATAGTGTGGATGACTTCAACTTCAACAATCCCGAGTCCGATAGCTGACGAACCAAAATCTATAAAACAGAGAATCAAAGAAACAGAATAAGCATTTAATGCTTAGTAAGTTTTGAGCAATGAAATCATGCACAACTGAGGTATATCATTCATACGACTAAACGAATAATTTCATATACACATATTCTCACAATCATACCTACTTCACATTTCCAACCCTTATATCCATACATAAGGAATCAACTTGACTAAAAGCCGGAAGCTTGTTAATCGATTGAGCGAATACTATTTAGAAGGAATCAAATATCTCAATGCACATACGAAACATACCTCATCGTTGGGATTTTACGAGCGTATTAATTGAAATTATTACAGCAAGATCGCTCATTCCAAAAACCAAGTATCTTCGAGATTTAGCTGGATATAACCACTCGCACAAGGCCGTCGGGTCTTAGCCTGGATATGGTCACTAGCACAAATGTCTTCGGGTCTTAGCCCGGATATAGCAACTCGCACAAATGCCTTCGGGACTTAGCTCGGAATTAGTAACTCGCACCAATACCTTCGGGACTTGGCCCGGAATTAGTATCTCGCATAATTGCCTTCGGGACTTAGCCCGGATGTAGTAACTCGCACAAATGCCTTCGGGACTTAGCCCTAATTAATCACTAGCACAAATGTCTTGGGACTTGACCCGTTAGCATCCGGATATTCATGCACATATCAAGAATCATGACACATCTTTATTTCATTTTCATAACTAGAATTCAAACACAAATCAATTATTAAGCATTCCCATTTTCTACTAATAGCCACATACTGAACAGCATGATTCGCTTGCTTCATGACATGATTTCTATGCACATACGGCTACCCATCATACGTATAGACTAATTAACTCAACATATAATTCAAGTAGAATCATTATATCACCGTATATTTGTTATGCTTACACGTCATGACTTCATCAAATCGTAAACTAAGTTTCATTACTCGAAAACTTACCTCAGATGTTGTCGAACGATTTCGACGGTTATTCGATCACTTTTTCCTTTTCCTTATCCAACTTTGGTCCTTTAAGCTCTTGAGCTAATTCAAACAAATTTAACTTATTAAAGTCTCATTATGCTAGCTTATGGCCAAATATGACAATGAATTTGATAGGTCATATGGCCACCTTTAGCTCAAATACAAAATGGTCATACGCATTTTTAATCACACTAAGCAATTTAATACCATTAATCTAACATTTCCTCATGTGCAACTTTATGACCGAATACACATATCATTAACTCAATATCAATTAACTAAGCACTTAAACAAATTCTCTTTAACTATACACACATTCTAAGAATGACAAAGACAATTTAGCAAACCTTAAATTCAACTTATAACAATATATATATACTCAATATTCAAAGCATTTAACATCACTTCACCATAATTTTTTTTACATCATGGCCGAATGTTCCTTTGAACCATTCACCCTTACAAGGCACAAATTTCACCATCAAAACTAACAAGCTTATAATCCCATGACCGAAACCTCCAACAACACCAATTTAAAATACTTCATGGGTTTAAGGTAGAACCAAGAAAGAAACTCATAAATATCGATATATAAGCACTACCATTGTTCATCTAGATTTAGCATGAAACAACATCCATCACCCTTATAATTACCATAGCCGAAAACCTTACTCATTCCAAAATCCAAATCTCAACTTGGGTCACAAAAATAACTTGATATCTCATCAACACAACATCAACACCAAGCAATAATGATACATCCATGGCTGAGTGTAATCTCCATCACATGGCAAGATTTAGACCATGGGCTAGGTAGAACTCAAGCTAACAGCTAATGTAACGCCCCCACGCCCGAGACCGTCGCTGGAGTCGAGTATGAGGTGTTACTAAGCTTAGTTTAACATTTTTAGAACTTTGGATTATTTGTTTCTACATTCACAGCTTTTAAGCTACTTGCGTCACAGTCACAAGAAAAATCATATCTCGAGTTACGAAACTCAAAATCAAGATCCGTAAATTTTCCCTGAATCTAGACTCATATACCTATCTACGAATTTGTTTATAAAATTTTTAGTTGGGCCAACTAGTACAGTTTATTAGTTAAAGTTACCCCTGTTTCAGGACTTGGCTGGTCTGACCTCTGTTTACTACGAACCACATTTCTCTCTGTAAAAAAATTCATATGACTATGAGGTTTGTTTCTCCTAAAACTAGACTCAATAAGGATTCTTAGGATATAAAATACACCAACTAATTATATCTTTACAATTTATGGTGAATTTCTAAAGTAGGAACAGGGGATTCAGAAACTGCTATGACCCTGTTTCACTAAAATTCAAATATCTTCTAACATATACTTCCTTTACTTATTTAATTTGTTTCATGTGAAACTAGACATAATAATCTTCAATTTTATATGTAATCCATCACCAAATTCAATTTCTATGATTTTTAGTAAATTTTCAGACTCCTCGTTGTTGCATGAAGATTCTGCTTATGGCAAATTTCATCCCTCTTATGAGTTTTTATGCACTAAGTATCTTAATAATTTTCCTTAACATCAAACATAATCTAAACTTACCATTTTCATAATTTATCATTATCAAATATTTTCTCAACCATTCTGTCACCATATCATAAGATCATTTACACAAAATAAGTATATTGCTATACATGCCATACTTAAATTTACAAGCCATTTACCAAAAATCTTCCTGATAGTGTGGTGAGCCTTCGACCTATCCCGACTCTAACCGGCTTGTCCAAAACTACAATGAGTAAGAAGGAGGAGTAAGCATAAATGCTTAGTAAGTTCATAAGCAAATAATAAGTAACATAACAAACAGTTATACCAATCAACATTAGCATACATCACTAAAACACATATCACATTTCGATCATTTTCATCATCTTATTACCTTATAGTGGTTGTATCAATACTCAACCCGAGGGTTAAATACATACCGTCCAAAATATCCATTTCACATCACTCACCAATACGTCTCTTTACATCTCGAATATTCCTCCATTGAGTAGAACTTTACCCGTTGAACACATCGAATATAATTCGGATACATGGATAACTTGCACATAAGTGCCATATATACAATCAAGCAATCATGTAACCCGCCCATGTTTAACTCAGACTCAACTCAACGAGCTTGGGCGTTCGATCCATAAGTGAACTCGGACTCAACTCAACGAGCTCGGATGCCTAGTTACATTTCACGAACTCGGACTCAACTCAACGAGTTCGGATGCTCAACCATCCTAGTGACATGTCACTTGTATCCTAATCTATTCCTAAGGTTCAAACGGATTTTTCTAACACTTATCCTTGCCGCCTTCCGTAGAATGCCAAATCAATACTCAGTAACAATTATATTTAACAAGTAGTTCACATAATTTACATATTATTTGAAATTAACCATTATGCTACATTATTTACACATGAACTTACCTTGGTACCAAAATACAAAGATTTTGCAATTTAGTCCACAATCTTTTCTTTTCCTCGATTGAGGTCGATTCCACGTCTTTCTTGATCTAAAATAACTTATTTAGCTTATTTAATACTCACATTATCAAATTAATCCTTAACTCAAACTTTGGAAAAATTACAATTTTACCCCTAAACTTTTGCATATTTACATTTTTGCCCCTAGGCTCGGGATTAAACTTTATTCCTTATTCTTATGTTTTACAACATGCTGATCACTTTTCTCTTCTATGGCAACATCAAATTCTCACTCTAACATGTACTTGTGACTATTAGGTATTTTTACCGATTAAGCCCTTTTACTCGTTTTTGCTTAAAGTCGAGTAGTACAAGTTGTCTAACATAATTTAAAACTTCATATTCTATCATAAAACATCAAAGTACACAAATTTCACCTATGGGTATTTTTCCAAATATAAACCCTAGGTTAAATTATTGCTAACATAAGCTTTATCGAGTTACCGTGATCTCAAAACGTAAAAATCATTAAAAACGGGCTTGGAATCACTTACTATGGAGCTTGGAAGCTTGAAACAAACCCTAGCTATGGAGAACCCTTGAAATTTCGGCCTAATGAAGAAGATGGACAAAAATTGGCTTTTAATTTTGTTTTTAATTCATTTTAATAACTAAATGACCAAAATACCCTTACTACTAAACTTTCCAAAAATTCCTTCCATATCCTAATTTTGTCCATGAACTTAAAATTGGTCAAATTGCTATTTAAGACCTCCTCATTAATATTCCAAAACAATTTCATACTAAAAACTTCTAGAATGCAAGTTTTGCAACTTATTCGATTTAGTCCCTACTTTCAATTTAAGCACTTTAGGCATAGAGTTTCATCACGAAATTTTCACACAATCATTCAATCATATCATAATCATCAAAAAAATTATAAAATAATTTTTTCTATCTCGGGTTTGTGGCCATGAAACCACTATTCCGATTAGGCCCTAATTCGGGATATTACAACTCTCCCCCCTTTAAGGATTTTCGTCCTCGAAAATCTTACCTGTAAACAGATGTGGGTATTGATTTCTCATAGTTTCTTCGGATTCCCATGTAGCTTCTTCTACTCCATGCCTTTTCCACAACACCTTCACAAGTGCAACATTTTTATTCCTTCGTTGTTTGACCTCTCGAGCTAAAATCTTAATCGGTTTTTCTTCGTAGGTCATATCTGGTTGTAGTTCAATTTCTGTCAGTGAAACTACATGTGAAGGATCCGAACGATACCGACGTAACATAGATACGTGGAACACATCATGAATCTTCTCTAATTCATGTGGTAATGTTAGCCGATATGCTACCGGTCCAACTTTTTCAATTACTTCATACGGCCCAATAAAACGCGGACTTAATTTGCCCTTCCGTCCAAATCTAAGGACTTTCTTCCACGGAGACACCTTTAAAAATACTTTATCACCAAATTGAAATTCAATGTCCTTTCGTTTTAGATCTACATAAGATTTCTGTCTATCTGAAGCAGCTTTCAAACAATCTCGAATTACTTTCACCTTTTCTTCAGTTTCTTTTATTAGATCAACTCCATAAATCTGATTTTCCTTGAGTTCAGTCCAATACAATGGTGTTTGACACTTACGACCATATAATGCTTCATAAGGTGCCATTTTCAAGCTCGTCTGATAACTATTGTTGTAAGCAAATTCTACCAACGACAAATATCTTTCCCAACTTCCTTGAAATTCCAATACACAACATCTGAGCATGTCTTCAAGAATCTGAATTACTCTCTTTGATTGTCCATCGGTTTGTGGATGAAAAGCAAGATCGAATTTAACTGCACCTAACGCGCCTTGCAACTTTTGCCAAAACCGCGAGGTAAACCTTGGATCTCTATCTGAAATAATCGATAATGGTATTCCGTAATCTAACAATTTCTTTAATATACGATTCAGCCAACTTGTTAAGAGAATAATTCAGACGCATCGGGATAAAATGAGCCGACTTAGTTAATCATCAACTATTACCCAGATGGCATCTTTCTTTCCCGAGTCAATGGCAATCCTGAAACAAAATCCATAGTAATCGATCCCATTTCCATTCAGAACCATAATAGGTGGAGTAATCCTCAAGGTACTTGGTGTTCACTTTCACCGTTGACAAATTAAGCATTTGGACACAAACTCGATATATCTCTTTTCATTCCATTCCACCAATACATTTTCTTCAAGTCATTATACATTTTCGTACTACCCGGATGAATCGAGAAATAACCACTATGTGCTTCCAGTAGGATCTTTTGAATCAATTCCTCATTCTTCTACACAAATCCGATCTTTAAACATTAAGCACCCATCGAACCAATTTTGAAATCGACTCAGATCAACTTCACAATCGTTTTCTCTTGGCTTGCAAATCTTGATCATCTTTCCGAGCTTTAGAAATCTCTTGCAAAAACATTGGTTTTGCTCTTAACTCGCTAGAATCGAACCATCATCCGACACTTTCAACCGAGTGTTCATAACTCTCAAAGCAAACAACAACTTTTCGCTCAAAGCACCAAAGAACCACATTCGCTTTCCGGATGATAATCAATAACAAGCTCGTAATCTTTCAATAATTCCAACCATCTTCATTGTCTTAAATTCAAGTCTTTTGTGACATCAAGTACTTAAGACTTTTATGGTCGGTATATACCCGCACTTTTCACCATACAAATAATGTCGCCAAATTTTCAAAGCAAACACCACCGCCGCCAATTCCAAATCGTGAGTAGGATAATTCCTCTCATGAGGTTTTAATCGCCTCAAGCATATGCCACCACTTTTCCTTCTTGCATGAGCACACACCCCAAACCATTTAGAGAAGCATCACTATACACCACAAATTCTTTACGATTCGGCTGTACTAACACCGGTGCCTCTGTTAATAACTTTTTCAATTCTTCAAAACTCGTTGACATTCTTCCGTCCATTCAAATTTAACATCCTTTCGAGTAATCTAGTTATAGGAGCAGCAATTATAGAAAATCCATTTGCAAACCGCCGATAATACCCAACTAGCCCCAAGAAACTTCTAACTTCGTTACATTTTTCGGTGGTTTCAATCAACAATGGCTGAAATTTTACTAGGATCAACCCGTAAACCATCACCAAACAATATGACCCAAAATCCAACTTCCCGAGCCAAAATTCACTTTTACTAAACTTAACATACAAATTGTTTATTTCTCAAAGTTTGCAAAACTATCCTCAAATGCTCAAGATGCTCGTCTCATCTTTTGAATAAATTAAAATATCATCTATAAACACCACAACAAATTTGTCCAAGTATGGCGAAATATGCGATTCATTAAATCCATAAACACAAAGAGAGCATTTGTCAATCCGAATGGCATAACTAAAATTCATAATGACCATACCTTGTTCTAAAAGCGCTTTTAGGTACATCCGACTCCTTTACCCGCAGCTTGGTAATACCGGATCTCAAGTCAATCTTTGAAAACCATGTCGCTCCTTTTAGCTGATCAAACAAATCATCAATTCTAAGAACGGATACTTGTTTTGATTGTCACCTTGTTTAACCGCCGATAATCAACACATAATCTCATAGAACCACCCTTCTTTTTCACAAATAACACGGAGCACCCCAAGGTGAAAAACTCGGTCTCACAAAACCTTTATCACCAACTCTTGCAATCGCGACTTTAATTCCTTCAACTCTGCTGGTGCCATTCTATACGGAGCAATCGAAATCGAGTCGTTCCTTAGATCAAATTAATACCAAATTCTACTTCCCTAACTAGAGGCAAACCGGTAATTCTTCCGAAATACGTCCGCAAATTCACACACAACCCAAGATCGATTCAACTTTCTTTTCAACTTCTTTTGTATTAATTACATACGCCAAATAAGCTTCATAACCCTTTCTCGAGATATCTTTGAGCCGACATTGAAGAAATCACACTAGGCAATGCCTCGATTTATCCGATTCAACTGCAGAGTTTCACCATTTCCACACTTTAATTCTATAATCTTTTCTTTGCAATCTATTTTAGCATCATGCAATGTCAACCAATCCATACCCAAAATAACATCAAACTCATCAAACGACAACAAAATCAAGTCACGGAAAGTAATGATCCCGAATCATTAAAGGACATTTCTTACATACTTTATCGACAAATACACTTTTGCCTAACGGATTCGACACTCTAATCATAAATTTCGTGTTCTCAACGGTATATTCATACTAGACACCAATTTCATGCACACATATGAATGAGTAGAACCGAGATCAATCAAAGCAATAACATTAACATTATAGAGGGAAAATGTACCGATAATCACATCAGGTGAGGAAGCATCTTCACGCGCTTTAATAGCATAAGTTCTAGCCGGAGTCCTTCCTTCAGTCTAACGGTGCATCCTCGGCTTCATTCTCACCGCTTGCTTCGCCCCACTTTTCTTGGATATCTTCCTCTTGAATCCACCCCACTTGTTTTGTATTCTCAAATTTTTCTTTTTCACTCTATCTGGCGTCTCTAATAAAATGATCTCGAGAACCACATCGAAAACATTCATTTGCTCTACACGGACCAAAATGATTTCTACCACACCACGGCACTCGTGTTTAACAAATCTCGAGTTCCCTACTTTGGTCAGCCAAGTAGTCCGGGATTTAGGACCCACATTTTGCTTCTTATAATTCCCATATGATTGCCCAAATGAAGCTTGGGAACGAGGATTCATATTCCTTGACTTTCCGTGTTATCGTGAAAATGAACCGCTCATCGGTCCTTTCTTCCAATTTCTAGTCTCATTTCTACCTTTTTCTTTTCTTTAAGTAATTCTTGACCTTACAAGCTCGATCAACCAATACTACCATTTCTTTTAATTCAAGAATTCCAACAAATACCTTGATGTCTTCGTTGAGCCCGTCTTCAAATCGCTTCGGCACATCTTGGCCTCTGAGGAACATACTCTCGCATACTTACTTAATCGAACAAACTCTCTTTCATATTCAGAATCGTCATATTACCTTGCTTCACTCAAGAAATTCTTTACGCTTCGATCAATAAATCTTCCACTAATATATTTCTTCCAAACTCTTCTTGAAAGAATTCCTGTGTTACCCTCTCTTTCGGTACCACCAAATCAAAGTCTTCCACCAATTATAGGTGAATCTCTCAACAAAGATGTAGCACATTTCAAACATTCTTCGTGTACAAGATAATTCATCAAATACCGGATAGAAATTTCAAGCCGAACTCGCTTTCTCGCATCATCATCAATATTTGCTCTAAATTCTTCAGCCCTTGTTTACTTAATTCTATCAACGGGGTTCTGTGAAATTTTATCATATCCACTCCTTGAGGCATTGGAGGCATAGGTTGAGGAATTGGGGAGGTGGGGAGGTCGACATTTGGGTTCGCACGAACGAACTCAATGTACCATGCACTCATCATTTGGAGAAAGGCTTCCGACCTCTTTCTCCTCCTCCCCGACCAACAAGAGGAGGTGGATTTTCAATCGGCACTGCTCCTTCAAATGAGCTGGATCATTACTCTCTACTTCATCTGCCACAATTGGATCGGGATCCATTTACTATAAAAAAATCATTTAAAAAGGTCAGAAGTCATCACACTATCACAATTTATACATATGGCATGTATAGCAAAATCCGTACATACAACACGTAGTACGAGAACCGACTAAACCTGCTCTGATACCACTAAATGTAACGCCCCCACGCCCGAGACCGTCGCTGGAGTCGAGTATGAGCTGTTACTAAGCTTAGTTTAACATTTTTAGAACTTTGGATTATTTGTTTCTACATTCACAGCTTTTAAGCTACTTGCGTCACAGTCACAAGAAAAATCATATCTCGAGTTACGAAACTCAAAATCAAGATCCGTAAATTTTCCCTAAATCTAGACTCATATACCTATCTACTAATTTTTTTATAAAATTTTTGGTTGGGCCAATTAGTACAGTTTATTAGTTAAAGTTAACCCTGTTTCAGGACTTGGCTGGTTTGACCTCTGTTTACTACGAACCACATTACCCTCTGTAAAAAAATTCATATGACTATGAGGTTTGTTTCTCCTAAAACTAGACTCAATAAGGATTCTTAGGATATAAAATACACCAACTAATTATATCTTTACAATTTATGGTGAATTTCTTAAGTAGGAACAGGGGATTCAGAAACTACTATGACCCTGTTTCACTAAAATTCAAATATCTTCCTAACATATACTTCCTTTACTTATTTCATTTGTTTCATGTGAAACTAGACATAATAATCTTCAATTTTATATGTAATCCATCACCAAATTCAATTGCTATGATTTTTAGTAAATTTTCGGACTCCGTCGTTGTTCTTTGCAGATTCTGCTTATGGCAAATTTCATCCCTCTTATGAGTTTTTATGCACTAAGTATCTTAATAATTTTCCTTAACATCAACTTACCATTTTCATAATTTATCATTATCAAATATTTTCTCAACCATTCTGTCACCATATCATAAGATCATTTACACAAAATAAGTATATTGCTATACATGCCATACTTAAATTTACAAGCCATTTACCAAAAATCTTAGGATAGTGTGTCGAGCCTTCGACCTATCCCGACTCTCGAACGGCTTGTCCAAAACTACAATGAGTAAGAAGGAGGAGTAAGCATAAATGCTTAGTAAGTTCATAAGCAAATAATAAGTAACATAACAAACAGTTATACCAATCAACATTAGCATACATCACTAAAACACATATCACATTTCGATCATTTTCATCATCTTATTACCTTATAGTGGTTGTATCAATACTCAACCCGAGGGTTAAATACATACCGTCCAAAATATCCATTTCACATCACTCACCAATACGTCTCTTTACATCTCGAATATTCCTCCATTGAGTAGAACTTTACCCGTTGAACACATCGGAATATAATTCGGATACATGGATAACTTGCACATAAGTGCCATATATACAATCAAGCAATCATGTAACCCGCCCATAAGTTTAACTCGGACTCAACTCAACGAGCTCAAGCGTCAGATCCATAAGTGAACTCGGACTCAACTCAACGAGCTCGGATGCCTAGTTACATTTCACGAACTCGGACTCAACTCAACGAGTTCGGATGCTCAACCATCCTAGTGACATGTCACTTGTATCCTAATCTATTCCTAAGGTTCAAACGGGATTTTCTCTAACACTTATCCTTGCCGTCTTCCGTAGAATGCGAAATCAATACTCAGTAACAATTATATTTAACAAGTAGTTCACATAATTTACATATTATTTGAAATTAACCACAAAGCATACATTTCATAATAAAATTCAGCTTAACATATAATTAACATCAATAACTTAAAATAACCATTATGCTACATTATTTACACATGAACTTACCTTGGTACCAAAATACAAAGATTTTGCAATTTAGTCCACAATCTTTTCTTTTCCTCGATTGAGGTCGATTCTACGTCTTTCTTGATCTAAAATAACACATTTAGCTTATTTAATACTCACATTATCAAATTAATCCTTAACTCAAACTTTGGAAAAATTACAATTTTACCCCTAAACTTTTGCATATTTACATTTTTGCCCCTAGGCTCGGGATTAAACTTTATTCCTTATTCTTATGTTTTACAACATGCTGATCACTTTTCTCTTCTATGGCAACATCAAATTCTCACTCTAACATGTACTTGTGACTATTAGGTATTTTTACCGATTAAACCCTTTTACTCGTTTTTGCTTAAAATCGAGTAGTACAAGTTGTCTAACATAATTTAAAACTTCATATTCTATCATAAAACATCAAAATACACAAATTTCACCTATGGGTATTTTTCCAAATATAAACCCTAGGTTAAATTATTGCTAACATAAGCTTTATCGAGTTACCGGGATCTCAAAAACGTAAAAATCATTAAAAACGGGGCTTGGAATCACTTACTATGGAGCTTGGAAGCTTGAAACAAACCCTAGCTATGGAGAACCCTTGAAATTTCGGCCTAATGAAGAAGATGGAAAAATTGGCTTTTAATTTTGTTTTTAATTCATTTTAATAACTAAATGACCAAAATACCCTTACTACTAAACTTTCCAAAAATTCCTTCCATGTCCTAATTTTGTCCATGAACTTAAAATTGGTCAAATTGCTATTTAAGACCTCCTCATTAATATTCCAAAACAATATCATACTAAAAACTTCTAGAATGCAAGTTTTGCAACTTATTCGATTTAGTCCCTACTTTCAATTTAAGCACTTTAGGCATAGAATTTCATCACGAAATTTTCACACAATCATTCAATCATATCATAATCATCAAAAAAATTATAAAATAATTATTTCTATCTCGGATTTGTGGTCACGAAACCACTATTCTGATTAGGCCCTAATTCGGGATATTACAGCTAAAACATGCATGCATCTCATGGAACATCATCAAACATACCTTAGTCTAATGAACCACCATAGCCGATTTTCTCCAAGCTCTTTCCCTTCTTTTTCTTTCTTCTATTCGGCCAAGTTGAACAACATGAGAACTCTTTCTTTCTTTTTTTTTTCTTCAAGTCACAGCAATGGGGGGAAACAACCACACACATTTTTTTTTTGTTTCTCCTCCTACTAACACTAATATTTTATTGCCCATGTTCTTTATTTTATTATTCCTAACATAAAGCATTAACCCAACATGTTTATGACATGTTTTAGCCATAACATTTTGGCCATCCTCATGCTCATGGCCGGCCACTACTAATTAGGGGGGGAAAATTGACATGCAAGTCCACCCTTTTGATTACATGGACTAATAGGCCACTTACATTTGCCTAGCACATTTCTAAATTTTCTCACATAAGTCCTATTAACTAAATTCACATGCAATTAACTAAATCGAAGCTTAAAACTTTCACACATTCATATTCACATATTTTAGACAATAATTATCACATTCAAATAATTTGGTGACTCGGTTTAGCGGTCTCGAAACCGCTTTCTGACTAGGGTCACTTTAGGGCTGTCACACTAACACAACGCTCATACACCATTGCCACCATTACTCTTGCATACCTACTAAGGCGTAGAAACTCCGCCTCATACTCTACCACCGATTTGTTTCCTTGGGTTAGGTTCAGGAACTCCTTCCTTCTAGAATCCACATAGCTTGCACCCACATGCTTCTCTTGGAAAGCAACTTTGAAAAACTCCCAAGTGACCCGCTCCGGTTGGGTGCCCTCTTTCACTATCAACCACCACTGGTAGGCTTCTTCCCTTAATAGTGACACAGCTCCTTTCAGCTTTTGTTCCGATGAGGAGTCCAAATCCTCCATTATTCTTTCGTAGCCTCCAACCAATATTCAACCATGTTAGGAGCCACACCAGCCACGCCTTTAAAGTTCTCAGCCCCGTTTGATCGAAGTCGCTCCGGAATTGACCCCGATTTTCGTTGCCATTATTAAGCCCAGCGACCCTTTCCAAAACTCTTAGCATTGCCTACGACAATGCATCTTCTCCCGCGGCCTGATCATACTGTCCATTTCCTACCACAGGTGAGGCCGGAGCCTCTTCTACTCCAACATTGGGCATATGGCCCGATGTCGACGATTTAGCCCTAACACTTCCACTACATCGGTCACGGTCACTTGCACCTCTTCTAGCACTCATCATCGATTCGTGTGTTATCTGGATTAAATATTTTATGAAGTTTTAGTTAGTTTAATAATTAACCCGATATTTTGTGGAAGTAATTTAAGAGAAGATTGTTTTCAAAAATCCTCTACAGTTTCAAGATCCTACGGGCTTCAGTTCCATTCTAACATAATCATCCAAAATAGCTCTCTAACTATCTATTGTATAACAATTTAAACAAGCCTAAGTACAAGAATACTTACTTTGTTTGACGTTGGAGACTCGGAGTGCCGCTTAGCAAGACTTCCCTTTTTCCAAAACATTGTGATTGAAAATATATTTTTTTAAGACATAAAAAAACCAAGTAATAAGGCCCAGTTCATAGCCTGAGTTTTGCAACCTAGGCTCTAACACCACTAAATGTAACACCCCAAACCTGACCCAGATGTTATGGCCGTATCCGACGTGTTACATTGAAGTGTTTTAACAAAAACCGTGTTTTCATTGAAAACCATTCTTAAAATAAAAGAACATCTTAAAAATAAACTCCTTTCTATCACTTGTTTGAATAATAAAATTTGATGAAAACATGTCACTTAAAAATTTAGTTGCGGAAACATAGAAAAGACATACTATAGTTTAAGAAACCATGTTCAACTTCTTATAATTACAATGAAAATAACAATAATAATTCAAGTAATAATAACATAATGGAAACCTTATTACAATCTGATCTGAACACACTTAAAAAGAAATAAAAACTTAAATGCTTAAAAAACCAAGTTCTAATTATCTTGCTAGTCGGCCACCCAAAGTCACTCCAAACATCGAACCTTCTACTGAGCATCACCTGAAAATAAAATAAAAGAGGGGGGTGAGTTTTTGCAAACTTAGTGTGTACAACCCTCGTAAAAAACAAGTATTCAAAAAAAACATTATTCATCAATCATGCAATACAATCCCATCCAAATTATCCATCCTCTACACACCAGCTCTGTCTCCCGTCACACCATGTAGGGATATGAATATCAACCCACCCAGCCTACACACCATGGTTGCCTGGTTGCGGAACTACCTTCATTTACATATTGGGCTTTAAATCAAGCAAACCATGCGATCCTCATATACTTCCTTCGTTCCATAATTCCCACCCATATGCAACCTAACCAGAATATCATATGTATGCATGTCACATCCATAAAACTTACATTCTACACCTAGGGGTATTTTGGTCATTTTCGCCTTTAGGGGCATTTCGATAATTTTCCCATAATTACGGTTTTCACTTACCTTGGCCCGTTAACGAGTCCCATGAGCTAACATGAACAAACACTATGCACCAGGTAGCATTCCAGATAAGAAGAGGTGAGTCATTAAGACGGCTTAAGTACCAAGATCTCCTTCGATCCAACCCTAGACATACATAAACCCGTTGCCACACCTTAACCCTTTGACTTGTCCACGGTCGCAATATTATTAATTAAGTCTTATGTGGATATCATATACTAGGCCCAAAACCCCTTACAAATCATAAACAATTTCACATACCTTTATCTGGCCCATTAAGCCCAATCATATTCATATGGCCCATTAGGCCCAAATCACCTGTATATGGTCCATTAGGCCCAAATCACATTTATATGGCCCATTAGGCCCAAATCACATTTATATGGCCCATTAGGCCCAGTCACATTCATAATCATGCTCACATACAAGTTCCGATCACATAGTGTCAACATTCAGTTTTTGCCTATTATGGGACCAACAGCCCATCGGGCCCATTCAGCCCATTTAGCCCATTCTGACCCATATGGCCAAATCACAACCCAAGTCCACGGAAACGCCTGTGGACCTTAGGCAACCTATCAGTCTCCCCTTACGAGTGCTCGCGCACTCGCAAGACTACCATAGCCAAACTTTTGGCTTTGGCATTTCAGCTTTTGCCGATACATAATGTGTGTGCAGTGTATGTACACACCTAGTAAGCAAGCGTCATGCCATCTCCTTAGGCCAAACCTACAATCGATATCACTCAAAGATTAATCTTACATACTTATCAAATGCTTTACCAAAAGCCAGAATCTCACCTTAACCTTACCTTGCGCGATAAGTATAACAATCCCTTCACTAACCATGATCAACTCCTAGATCTGCACCAACCGTAACTATTAAAACCAAAATAATAGGTGAATCGTATCCAACACAAGTCCCCTTACCTTACTATGGCTATTCGGCCAACCTTAGCCAATGGATGAGGAGTAATTACAAAATCGCAAACACCTAGAGAACAATTCGGCAGAGAGCTAAGATCTGGGATCTGATACTAATTTCCTACCAAAGTTGATTGAAAGAGTGAGGGACAATAATAGATACCTAGCAAAGAAAACTGATTGGAAGAGCAACACTTACACTAGATTCGGTCAAAGAGTATCTAGCCCTTGGGAGATTCAGCTTTTTGGCTTTTCAAACTTAGTATGGTAAATAAGGTTTATTTGGTACAGATTAAAGAAGGAGACTAGAAGAAGAAATCGGCTAAGTGAAACAAAGAAAATTTTGTAGAGAAGAATAGAAATTGGTAGGAAGAAAAGAAAGAAAAACAAATGGGTTTTCGGCTTTTTGGATCTTGAAAAGAAAAAGGGTTTTTGGCTTTTGGAGAAAGGGGTTTCTGGCAACAAGGTGAAGAAAAATTTCGGTAGTAGCTTGGCAACCCTGTATTCGGCCCCTATTTATAGCCCTTATAGCTGAATTTTCCTTGCCCAATTCCCAATCTGGCTCCATCACTTCTCCCTTCTCATCTTCTCGTTTTTCTCCCTAATAACCCATTGATCTTTTCCTTAATTTTCTCTTCTGAACACTCCCCTTGGAGTCCATCTTTACGCCACTCCATCCTTCTAGAAGGCCAAAATTAAACTTCCAAAAATACTAAGCTAGGATTCGAACCTTGGATCTGCTTCCTAGCTACTGACGCCATCTCCCTACTTTCTAAGTGGCGTCACTTAGCCACTCCTCCGTAAGGCTTTTTGATGCTATTTTTCCTCTATTTTTATTTAAAAGCCCAACCACTTGCCAACCCTGATTCTTTTAATAATTAAACTATAATTTCATTTATTCCTAGGTTCGAACTCAAACCTTAATTAAGACCTACTATAATTATCACATGGCTAGGAATATAAAACACAATTTTTATCAAAACCGAAAACAAAGAAAGTTCGAGATTTCAGGATTTTTTGGGGTTTCAAGATTTTTGCGGCACTATATGGTTGGTGTAGGTGTGTGCTATTTGGGTGAGCAAAATGGCTTGGTAAATTGCCTATTTTTGTCCACACAGGCAGACATGATTAGGTGACATAGCCGTGTGTCCCTTAGTGTTTAAATATAAATCAAGTCAGTATGCTCCACACGGCCCAACACACGGGTGTGTTACTTGGCTGTGTGGCATAAGTTAGTATACCCTATAGGTTTGGCACGGCCTAGCACATGGCCTAGCTCATGGGCGTGTGAGGCCATTTCAAAGGGCACACGAGCTAGTCAGACGGGCGTGTGGTTCGCCGTGTGACCCAAGTTAGAGAGTTAGATGGGATAGGACATGACCATGTGATCCCATTCTGAATGTCCACACGGCCTGTGACACAGGCGTGTCTTTGGCGGTGTGAGACACACAGCTGGGCCATAGAGACGTGTGTCCCCTATATTTTACAAAATTTTCTTAATTTTTCTAGAAATTTCATAAGTTATCGATTTAGTCCCGAACCACCCCGAATACATGTTTTGGGCCTCGTAGGCTGGTATTAATGGAAATGTGAAAGATGTTGAATGATGATTACATGAAATTTGAAATTGTATGTGAAATGTATATCTAATTGTATAATAAGTCTAGTAATGCTCAGTATGTAACACCCTCAATCTGTATCCGTCACCAGATTAAGGTTACGAGGCATTATCGATCCCTACACAGCTTAATAGAATCAAACATTACTATATGGAAAAAAATAACTTTAATACTATATATAAGTAATACACATTTTATTATACCACTATGAATCATTAAATAAACACAAAATATATCTCATAGTACACCGCATTTGCATGCTAGATATCATACATAATTAACTCTTACATAATCAAGTACATCTGCTCATACCATTGGTGAATACATTTATTTTACTCATGACTATCCAAATATAAGCATTAACTTAACATTTTTTTACTAAACAAATGGCCAAAATTTCAATTATCAAATATATATATACATTCACAAAAATCGACTAATCCATTACATAATATATGCCAATAAAACACTTATAAAATAATTTAGTACTATAGCGGAATATACATTATAATTAACTTTACCCGCTTTTACCGAATCATATAATAAACATGATAAACATATAATCCTTGAATTAAATTTATTAATTTGAACTAATTCATAATGCAAATCATATGTTCAAAATAAGCAAATTCTAAGCCACAATCGAAATATACATATGTATATATATCCATTATGAAAAACTTACCGAAATGATCAATTATAACTATTCATACCATTACTACAAAACTGTGAGCTTATACCAAGCACACTATATTTATAGCATACATATTACTAACTAATGCATTACATTTTATAACTAAATAACATCCATAGTTTACTCCATTACCAAAACCCATAACCAAACACGTATATATAAATATGTATATACACCTTGAGATAGTTATATATATCATACAAATACATCATGTGCATAAATATATTTATATGTACAAATGTCGAATCCTCAATCAAGTATTTTCCTTACCTAATTTCAACAATTCAAATCATAATCATTTACCTAATACATATATCCCACTTTTTAATCATGTAATTCGCTCAACAAAAACATATAACCATAATTTCACTTTAAACCAAATATACCATACACATACTTTGGCATAACCTCTTTATCATTAGCACATATATCAACCATGATTTACATATATAAACACATATTGATCAAAACATCAAAACCACAACCAAACATACTCGTAGGTTGTTCAAACCTTGAAACTGATTCTAACAAAATAAACAAGCCATTTTCGCATTGCTTATATATATACACATAAAACAAAAATCCAGCATTTCAAACTATAATCTGGCCTATACATGCCATAAGTTCAAAATCCAGCTTATAATGTACCAAAATAGTCGATAGTGTGATAAGCTTCGCTGACGATCCCCGAGCTCGTAACTAGATCTCAAATCTATAAAATAGAGGCAAACATAATACACAGTAATCTATTAAAGCTTAGTAAGTCATAAGCAAATAAATAACTCAATATCAGTATCAACTCAATTTAATCAAACTAGTTTATAACATCATGATTACATTTATTTTCAAGCTCAAAAATTAATATAACTTATACTTCCATATACAATTTTACCTTGGCGAATATATATGTATCTCTTATTCAAGTATCATTAAATTTCAAAACCATGGTACCATTGTATGATCTAATATACATAGATTCATATACACATATTCATAAGACCGAATGTAATCACTTATATATGTTTGCATATAAATCACCATTATAATATCACTATACAAACCTTTGGCTGAATACACATTTCATATATATATACATACCTTATTTACAACACAAATAAAGTAACCAACTTGCCTTATCTCAAATAAGAAATAGGTTATTACACACTTGATCACCTTTACGCGTTTTACACATTTAATCACAACTTATCGTTGCATAGTGAACCATTCGAAATTGAATAGGATACTCGGATAATCACATGTATAGTACAATGCCAACGTACCAGACATGGACTTACACGAATTAAATATGATGCCGATGTCCTAGACATGGTCTTACTCGTAATTGCGTATGTAACATCTCGAATTAGGGCCTAGTCGGAACAGTTGTTTTGAGACTACAAATCAAAATTAGAAATAAATTTTTATGATTATTATATGGCCTATGACATGTTTATATGCTTGTGTAAAAATTTCATGAAGAAATTTTATGTCTAAGGTGCTCGATTGGACTTTAAGGACTAAATTGAATAAATTGTAAAACTTCAATTCTAGAAGTTTTAAGCATGAAATTGAATTGAGTTATAATTTAGAGGTCTTTAAAGATTAATTTGACCAAGTTCTAAAAATTTGGACAAAAATGGACATGGTTAGGTAAAATTTCAAATAAAGGCATTAAGGGCATTTTAGTCATTTTGTAAATAAATGAATAAAAAGGGGAAATTAGGCCAAAATTGCTCATCTTCTTCCCCATCCAGCCGAATGTTAGAAGAATTCATGGCTAGGGTTTATGTTCAAGCTCCCAAGCTCATTTGTATGTGATCCCGAGCCCCGTTTTTAATGCTATTTACATTTTTGAAGTCCCGGTAACTCAATTTAGCTATTGCCACCATTATTTTAAGGTAGGGTTTCTGTTTAAAAATTTACCCACGGATGACATGCATGTTTTTTGATGTTTAATGGTAGAATATGAATGCTCGGTGTGTAATAAACGACTTTTACTAAGGGATTTTTAGTGAAATTGTCAGAAAGGATTGTTTTGTAAAAGTTACAAAATTTGTCATAAAAGTGTGATTTAGTGGAAATTAGGGGGTGATATAGTTATGAAAATGGTTCGTCTAGGCTTAAAGTACAAAGAAATTGAATGAAAATCATTTTAAGTGCCTTGGGGCAAAAGTGAAAATATGCAAAAGTTTAGGGGTCAAAATGCAAATTTGTAAAAATATGATTTTTGGACCCATATGAATAATGTGACTAATTAGTAAGCTAAATGTGATATTATAGATCAAGGAAAATGAGATTCGGGCATAGATTGGAAATGAATGAGATTAAGGACTAAATCGGAATATATAGCCGTGCTCGCATTTGAGGTAAGCTCGTATGTCAATAATAATGCAATAATATCATTGTTTATGCTTGAACTCAAATTGATTTGTGAAAATTATGTGGTGAATATTTATATAGTTGATATGATGATTGTATAATGTGACAAATGCTTAAATGTAATTATTATGAGCAATGCCGTGTTTATTTCATGAATATAAGAATGGTGAATTTGTAAGCATGAATGATATTATGGTCATTATCCACAACATTATGAGCAAGTACGATAGAGATGCTATGTGCAATGAGAAGAACCCTGTTTGAACCTTAGGAATAGTTTAGGATACAAGTGACATGTCACTAGGAATTTAGAAATCCGAGCTTGTTTAGCAGTCCAAGTTTGTGATATATGTGAGAATTTGAACTTGTTGAGTGGTCCAAGTTCATGATATGTGAGGCATCTGAGCTCATTGAGTGGTCTGATTTCATTATGGATGTGTGCATCCGAGTTCGTTGAGTGGTCCGAGTTCATAATGGATGCGATACATGTAACATCCGAGCTCATTGATAGGTCTGAGTTCATTATGGATGTGTTACATGTTATAAGGTAGCTTTGGCTATGTATGTTTATGTGGCACTTATGTGCAAGTTTCCATGTCTCCAATAGTATTGCAAGTGTTCAACGGGTATTATAATGAATGATGCGATGAAAGTCCCGAGATAAACATCTAGACTTCACTTGTTATTTGACTAAACTAAGAGTGCACAGAGACAACACCAAAGGAAAAATCCACCTAGACTTCACTTGTTATTTGACCCTGAACCAGACAATTTATTCATTTGACTTGATCTGTAGAAATCCCTAAGTTATATTATTAACTCTCTCGAGACTAATAATGTCTAACCCTAGGTTGATTAACTGAAATCTCTTTCTAATTAATGCGTTATGTTGCATTTACTCGATCTATGGATCCCCTTATTAGGTTTCACCCTAATCTGGCGAAATCTTATCACCCTATCTTTAGGCGTGCAATCAACTCTGCTTAATTACGAAAACTTTACTCTTAGACAGGGTCTATTCCTCCTCTGAATAAGAGCATTAACTTGAATCAATATTATAGAATATTAAAACAAGAATTAAGAACACATAATTAAGAACAAGTCAAATATTTATCATACAATTCAGATAATAATAACAAGATCTGTCTTAGGTTTCATTCCCCTTAGGTATTTAGGGGGTTTAGTTCATAATTATAGAAGAAAACATCTCATAAGAATAATGAATACAAAACATAAAGAAAACCCAAAACCCTTGAATGGAAATTGAAGGGAGATCTTCAATCTTGATGATCAGTCCCGCTTCTGAGATCGGCTTCCCTTGAGTAATTCCTTGCCTCCTACTCTGCGTCCCACCTCCTAAGTGCCTCCTTAAGTGTTTAAATAGGCTTTAGAATGCCTAAGAGCCTTTAAAATTGCCCTTTTCCAAATAGGGTTATACTTGGGCTCGGCAGGGACACGCCCGTGTGACATGCCCGTGTGCGATTACTCCAGCCCGTGGTCAAGGCTGTTGAATAGGCAGAGGCCTGTAGTCTACCCGTGTTAGTCTTGCTTCGATCCTGCCAAAGAGACACGGCCGTGTGACATGCCCGTGTGAGGAAGTCCGGGCCGTGTTGATTTCCCATATGGGTCCATTTTCTCCGTTTTCGACCCGTTTCTCGCTCTTTTTACTCTTTTATGCCTACCTAAGTATAAAACATGAAATTAAAGAATTAGGAGCATCGAATTCACCAAATCTAAGGAGAAATCATCCATAAATGTGTTAAGCATGGGATAAAAATTTGTATAAATTACGGTTTATCAAATACCCCCACACGTAAGCGTTTGCTTGTCCTCAAGCAAAATTCTCAATTCAAAATCAAAATAAATTCTTCTCAATTTATAATCCCTATCAATAATATCTCAAAATAATCCATAAGTATTCACACATTGAAAATTCAACTAAAAGTACATCAAAGTTTCAAACATTCCAAGTTGAGCATTTTATCATGAAAACATAGGTGTTTATCATGCTAGAGTAGTAGAACGATTCCTTAAAAAACTTTTCTCTCGATTTGGTACACCTAGAGCAATTATCAGTGATAGGGGTACTCATTTTTGTAATGCCCAATTTGACAAGACCCTTAAGAAATACGAAGTTTATAACAGAACAGCTACACCTTATCACCCTCAAACTAGTGGCCAAGTCGAAGTAGCGAACCAAGAGCTTAAACTTATCCTAGAAAAGTTAGTAGAATTAAACAGGAAGGATTGGGCGATGAAAGTAGATGATGCTTTATGGGCTTATAGAACTGCTTTTAAGACTCCCATAGGAACATCACCTTACAGACTTGTTTATGGGAAAAGTTGTCATCTACCGTTTGAGTTAGAACACAAGGCATTTTAGGCTATAAAATTTCTAAACCTTGACCCCAAACTTGCATGTGAGAATAGGTTGATGCAGTTGAACGAGTTAGATGAGTGGCGAGCCAATGCATATGAAAATTCGTGCCTATACAAGGAAGCGACGAAGCACTGCCACGACACTCGTTTAAAGCAACGAAGGTAATTTGAAGTTGGAGATCTTGTCCTGTTATATAACTCGAGGCTCAAATTGTTTCCTGGAAAGCTTAAATCACGATGGTCAGGTCCTTTCATAGTTCAAATTGTGTTTCCATATGGCACAGTAGAGGTAAGTCATCCATCACAAGGCACTTTTAAGGTAAATGGACATCGTCTCAAAATTTATAACGGTGAGAATTTCAAAGACGATAAAGAGGAGCTACGGCTCCACAAAGTTACCTGAATATACCCACAAGGTAGAGTCGAGCTTAGACTATGAACAAGTGCTACTTTGGAGGCAACCTGAGCACTAACGATGTCAACTTCTTTCAATTTTAGTCTTTAACATTTAATTTACTAACTGAGTCACTGAACACAGGATTTCCAGAACTACACGGCCAGGCACACGGGCTTGTCGTAGGCCGTGCACATACCACGGGAGGAAACACGGTCGTACTATATGGTCGTGTGAAAATAGAGCAAAAACATTTCCCCAACACGGGATCTGATAAGTTGCCACGGACGTGCGACATAGCCGTGGGCAATCCTACCAAATTAACTTGGGCATGAGACACGACAGTGCCCACCGACCGTGGTCGAGCCTGTCAAAGTAACACAGGCGTACGCCTGCATACACAGGCGTGGGAGAAGTGAACAAAGATTGACACGGCCGTGCAACATGGCCATGTACACCAATGCACCTAATTTTGAAAACCATGAAATGCACGGGCTGAAATGAGGGCACACGGGCGTGCCCCATGGCCGTGTGCCCCAATTTCTTTATAAACACCTATTATTTACTTTATTTTTATCGTTTTTTTAAAACTACTTTTTTTTTTCTTTTAATACTATTTTATCTTGAGATTTTATAATTTTTATTCTGCTATTTCTTTACGAGTAGTTATGCTTCTTTATAGTTCCTAACAAGTTCCTAATTCTATCACAATTATAAGGAGCTCCGAAGCTTACTATTACTTAGGAACTTGCAACTCTAGTGGAAAAGGTTCTCCACGACTGCCAAGTCCTACCCGACCACCACCACCGGAGTATCCTCCTCCACCCTAATCTGTACCTTAGTCGATTATTTTCCATAACTCTAATTCAAGGAGTCCATTCATAACTTAGGAAGTTTCATTTGTCTCCCTATCTTATGATCTTATATTTACATTTTCCACTATATCTATCTTTGTACATTGATGACAATGTACATCCTAAGTGTGGGGGGGTTATTTATTTCACGATCCAAAAAAAATCATTGATTTTGTCTTATTCTCATGTAATCTTCTCATGTTATGATTAGAATGAATTTTGATTAATTTATAATTTTTATTGATATGTCTTGAATTAAAACATAGGCATTCATGCATTGCTTGTTTAAACTTTAAGACATTAGAGAATTAAGCATGATAAGTTGATTTTTGAGTATTAAATGTTCTAGGTTGTTTCCCGAAGTTTAGGTGTTATTTTGAATAGAAATTCACAGGTTTAAACATCAAAAAGACATAATTTTTGTAAGATCATGAGCCTTTAAAGCATTTATTATTTCTATCATGCTCACTTTTATTGTTGCTTTGAGTGTGTCAATATTGAATTGTTATTCTAGAACTTGCTTGATTATGCATGTCAAGACCACACCATTTGATTTGATATGTCAAGATGATAAAGACACTTAGGTTTAACTCACTCACTCCACACAAGCCTACCTTCATAATTAACCCTTAGTGAACCCCTTTGAGCCTAACAAGCCACTAATTGATTTACCCTCAATATTAACCCATAACCCATTATTATTGAAATCCCCTAATTTGATCCTTATTTTTGTCGAGATTTGATTTGAATTAATTGCTTAGCTATGTTTTATTCTTCGTTGCAATAATTAAGTTCTACGTTATTTGACTTGTTCTTAAAATATATATATACTTGCATACATATTAGTAGTAATTCGTCATTTTTGAGCTTGAGTGTTAATTCCATATTCTGAGAAGAATCTCACTTGTATTCAATTGATATTTAGTTATTTTTCTAGTTAGGTGATTTCTTTAATTCAATCTCAATTCTAACCTTTTCTTAAAGCTTGTGACTACACCCCCTAACTAAAGCCATGTTACAACACTCTAAATACCTTTTTGATTGATGTATCATCTCAATATCTAGTCGTGGAGATTTGATTTTCATGCAAGCCTATGGCAATAACTTTTCATACTAAATAATGAGTGCTTTATTTGATGTCGTTAAACACCTTGAGTGATTTGAGTGAATCTTTACTGAGGATGTTAAACTCTGTGATATTTTGATCAAAGTTGATTACTTAGATGAGGGGGGACACCTATGTTTTCATGATAAAATGCTCAACTTGGAATGTTTGAAACTTTGATGTACTTTTAGTTGAATTTTCAATGTATGGATTATTTTGAGATATTATTGATAGGGATTATAAATTGAGAAGAATTTATTTTGATTGTGAGTTGAGGATTTTGCTTGAGGACATGCAAACGCTTAAGTGTGGGGGTATTTGATAAACCATAATTTATACATGTTTTTCACCCATGCTTAGCACATTTATGGATGGCTTATCCTTACATTTGGTGAATTCGATGCTCCTAATTCTTTAATTTCATGTTTTATACTTAGGTGAGCATAGGAGAGTAAAAAGAGCGAGAAACAGGCCGAAAACGGAGAAAATGGTCTCACATGGGAAATCAACACGGCCTGGACTTCCTCACACGGGTGTGTCACACAGGAGTGTCACACGGGAGTGTCCCTTTGGCAGGATCGAAGCACGACTTACACTGGTAGACTACACACTCGTGCCTATTCAACAGCCTTGACCATGGGCTGAAGTAATCGCACCCGGGCGTGTCCCTACCGAGCCCAAGTATAACCCTATTCAAAAAAAGGTCATTTTTTAGGGCTCTTAGGCATTCTAAAGCCTATTTAAACACCTGAGGAGGCACTTAGGAAGGGGGACGCAAGTAGGAGGCAAGGAATTACTCAAGGGAAGCCGATTGGTCCATCTCAGAAGCTGGGTTTATCATCAAGACTAAAGATCTCCTTTCAATTTCCATTTAGAGTTTTTAGGTTTTCTTTATGTTTTGTATTCATTATTCTTTTGAGATGTTTTCTTCTATAATTATGAACTAAACCCCCTAAATACCTAAGGGGAATGAAACCTAAGACGGATCTTGTTATTATTATCTGAATTGTATGATAAATATTTAACTTGTTCTTAATTATGTGTTCTTAATTCTTGTTTTAATATTCCATGATATTGATTCGATTTAATGCTCTTATTCAGAGGAGGAATGGACCCTGTCTAAGAGTATATTTGTCATAATTAACCGAAGTTGATTGCACGCCTAGAGATAGGGTGATAAGATTTTGGCAGATTAGGGTGAAACCTAATAAGGGGATCTATAGATCGAGTTAATGCAACACTAGGTGTTAATTAGAAAGAGATCTCAATTAATCAACCTAGGGTTAGACGTTATTAGTCTTGAGAGAGATAATAATATAACTTAGGGATTTCTACGGATCAAGTCAAATGAATAAATCATCTGATTCAGAGTCAAATAACAAGTGAAGTCTAGGTGGATTTTTCCTTGGGTATTGTCTTAATCAATCAAATTTTCCAAAAGCTTTTCCCCAATTTCTCTCTGTGCACTCTTAGTTTAGTTAATTAGTTTTGATAAACAAATCCCTTAATTTTTAGGCTAGATAATGAAAAGAAAGTAATTACTAGTACTCTTAGTTTCTTTGGGTTCGACAATTCGGTCTTGCTAAAGCTATACTACTGTTCGATAGTTAGTTAGTTTCAGGAATGATTAATTATAAATATTTAAAACCTATCGCGAATATCACATACCAAGTTTTTGGTATTGTTGCTGGGGAACTAGGATATTAGGAACACTTGATTTTTATTACTTTAGCCATTTTACTTTTATTGCAATTTAAAATTTTATTTTATTTTCTTCTTACAGGTTTTTCTAGCTTATGACCAGAAGAAACCTGTCAGGACCACAACTTTTTGAAGGTGAGATCGGCCGCACAGTTTGCAGAAACTGAAGAAAAATAAGGCGAATACACAGAGGAAAAGTAAAAGGACGATATTTCAACCACAACTGAGGAGATGGCTGAAAACTAGGAAAATTTGCTACCTCCTGCGATTACTGTTAATCAGAATCCTGCTCCACGTACTATGTATGATTATGCTAAACCTTCTTTAACAGGAACTGAATCGAGCATAGTTAGACCTGCTGTAGCTACAAATACTTTTGAATTGAAACCTAACACAATTCAAATGATACAACAATTTGTTCAGTTTGATGGTTTGTAGGACAAAGATCCCAACGCTTACATGGTAAACTTTTTGGAACTATGTGATACATTTAAAATTAATGGCATTTCTGATGATGCCATTCGCCTTAGGTTATTCCCTTTTTCATTGAGAAACAAAGCTAAACATTGGTTGAATTCGTTACCATGAGGGTCAATCACTACTTGGGAACAAATGACTGAAAAGTTTTTATTAAACTCTTTTTCGCCGGCTAAAACAACTAAATTACGTAATGATATCTCTTTTTTTGTAGAGATAGATTTACAAACACTCTACGATGCATGGGAGAGATATAAGAAGCTCTTTCACAGATGCCAAACGCAGTCAAATTCTTAAAGGAGCTTTTAACAAATAAGTGGAAGTTGGATGAGGCGTCGCATGTGGAACTAAATGCGGTTTGCTCAGCCATACTACAGAATAAGCTGGCCAACAAATTAAAAGATCCAGGGCGTTTTACGATTCCCTGTTTAATTGGTAGCCTAAATGTAAATAATGCTTTGGCTAATTTAGGGGCTAGTATCAATGTCATGCCTTACAAAATGTTTAAACAACTAGGTCTTGGGAAACCCAAACAAACTAGGATGAGTATTCAATTAGCCAATAAAACAATCAAATTTCTAAGGGGATTCTTGAAGATGGACTCGTTAAAATTGACAAATTTATATTCCAAGTTGATTTCGTTGTTCTAGACACAGAAGAGGATAGTAAAGTTCCTTTAATTTTAGGGAGGCCCTTTTTAACAACTGCTAGAATAATAATTGATGTTGGCACAGGTGAACTCACACTTCATGTGGGAGACGAAACAATCACCTTTCAAGCTCGTAATTTGAGTAACACATTGAAAATTGAAGGTAGTTGTATAAATCATTCTACTAAAACTGACCATGTGGTGCAACCTACTTTGCAGGAAATAAGTTCGAAGAACCAACACGCGCCATTTTCAAGCAGCAACAAAGGACCTAACTATGAAGAACGAAGGCTACAAATCGAGGAACTAGATGAATGGCAGACACAAAAATCGAGAACACCCGATAAACTGAAACCGAGCCAGGACGAGCTCAATACATCATCAAATCAATTTAAGGTTTGAGACAAAGTACTACTAGATGCAGCAGATCCTCCCATTACCACTTTTGAACCTAATGAAGAAATTCCTCTCACAGTACTCAGTATTTTCCCGTATGGTACAGTCGAGGTAATTCATCCCAAATTTGGCACTTTTAAGGTAAACAATACACGTCTTAAACCTTATAGTGATAAAGTTGATAGCAGGGATGAGGAGTGTAAACTCCTCGAGCCACCATGATCACACACCAGAGAGGTAAGTTGAGCTTAGACTATAAATAAGCGCTTCTCGGGAGGCAACCCGAGCACTAACAGTATTGATTTCATTAAATTCTAGTTTTTCACATCTAACCTACAAACTGAGTCTTGGAACATAGGGTTTTCCCATCCACACAGGCATGCCTTAGGCTGTGCACACACCACAGGAGGAGACACGGTCGTGCGATATAGCTGTATGAAAACAAGGCAAAAAATTTTCCCCAACATGGGATGCGATAAGTCACCTTGGTCGTGTGATAAGGCCATGGTCGAAAATGCCAAACTAACACGGGAGTACGACACACTCGGGTTTTGAAACCATGGGCGAACCTATCAATTTTGTACGGGTGCTTGACACGCCCGTGCCCAGCCCCCGTGTTCGACACTGTCAAACTAACACGGGCGTGGGGTATCATACACAGGCATGGGAGAAGCGAAAGAAGCAAGACACGGCCGTGCGACACGGCAGAGTACACCCACACACCCAAGAAACATGGGTGTGGGGCGAATGTCAGATGCGCCTAAATTTAAAAATCGCGAAACACACGAGCAAAAATTAGGTCACACGGGTGTGCCTCACAGCCGTGTGCCCCAAAATCTATATAAACCCCTCACTATTCATCATCTCCCTCCCAAAAAATCCCTAACCCTAGCCATTGCAACTCTATTTGCCTTACCTGCCACGCCCGTGCGCTGCCTACAACAATGTTTCCAACGACCCAAGCTTCTCCCTTTTACGTTTGTTTACTCTTTTCTCTCTATTTTCTTTAAATATTTTGCCTATTTCATGATTTCTTTGATCCATTTGACTATCTTAAGTGAATATTCATAGTAGAATAATAATACTCATGCTTGTCATTAAAGAATATTGCCATTTTTCATACTACATTCATCCATTTTTCTCGTTTCAATGGATTTTATGCTTACCCACATGCACTCATGCATTAGATATTCCCGTAGCATTATTCTCATAGTCCTATTTTAATAACTTAATATATTTGCTTTAGTTGTTTTAGTTTTGTTTACTTCATCTAGTACGTGAGTCTCAAGAAATATTCCTATTTAGTTTTTTTTCCTTGCTATTCTTGGAACATAATGGTTGAACTTCGACTTTTCAATGCAGATATACAATGTCATCCTCACGCGGTAAGAAGACCGCTATCCCCACCTTGAAGAAGAGGAAAGGAGTAGCGTCATTATCGGGCCCTACGGCTGAGATCCGTTACCCTTTCCTTGAGTTCCCTTTGGGACCCCAGGAGGAGCTATTTTAGACATTACGAGCTTGAACCGTAGGTGTGGGCCGCTGCATTGACTCGGTCGCACTTGAACAGATTCTATTGGATGACACAGTCTGAGCCCTCCTGACGACTGACCCATAGGGGCTCTCCTTCGAGATCGTCGAGTCGACGTATCTCGAGTTCACATTGGAACTCTACTTGACGTTCCATCTTCAGCCCGTCATGACCAACTTCGACGATCCTGAACGGTTCAGTTCTGCCTTGGTGGTCTAGTGCGGCAGTTGAGCATACCCGAGTCTGGGATTGCACTAGGGCTGTACACAGAGGAGTTCATGGACGACAATGAACTTAACACCCTCCACCGCCACATCCACTACTCTCCCTCAAAGTGCTGGAAGGACCTCGTCCCTGCCTCAGCCACCTACGATACTAGCTGCTCCAAGGCATCGGCTCTCCCTCCATCCTTATGGTACCTACACGCCATCTTGGCTCACACTCTGACAGGTCGACAAGAGAGCACCGGCGTCGTCACCACCCCTGACGCCTATTTCTTATGGAGCATGGCGAACGGGCACGTCTTTGACTTCGCCTACTTCATCGCCCTTGCCATCCGCCATCAGACGGAGCTGCATCAGAGTGGGGTCATCTCTATCGGGCCCTATGTGACTCGATTGGCATGACTCTTTGGGCTCTTCAACATAGTGGCACAATCATCATCCCTCACTCTCATTGGCTTGATGTCCTCACCGAGCATCTCGAGCATGCTAAACATGAGGATGATCAGGAAACAACGTGGCACCTACCCTCCTCAGTACCACCTCGTCCAATCTATCGAAGAGGAGGACCCAGAGGACATTACTAATGATGTCCCTCCACGACATGAGGACCCCCCATCTCAAGCCACCACCCATCCATCGTCCAGTTCATGTGACGGCTTCATACTCTGACATCTCTGAGTGCCTTACACGATATGAGCAGCAATGTTTTCAGTGCTTTGATCACATTGATGCGACTCTACATCAGATTTGTCAGCACTTCCACATCTCATCGCCACTATCACCTCGCGAACCATCCGGCGATAACGATGTTTAAAAACTTTTTATTTATTATTTTTATTTTCACTTTTATCATTATTTATCTTATTCAAGTACATTTTATTTCATTTTCCTCTATTATTATTTTAATTTTAGTTTTTATATTTTTTATTGAATAATTTATAGTTTCGGCTATTTCATTACGAGTAATTATGCTTCCTTATATTCCCTAAAAAGTTATTGATTCTATCACAGTTATAAAGAGCTCCAGAGCTCATCATTGTATAGGAACTAAAAAATCCACTGGTAAAGGTTCTCTACGACTACCATGTCCTGCTCGACCACAACCATAGCCATTACCAGATATAATATTCTTTTGGCGCAAGGCTTATGGACTAATGAACCTCTACCACCACCGGAGTATCCTCCTCTACTCCCATCACTACCTTGGCCGATTATTTCCTATAACTCCAAATCAAGGAGTTCATTCATCATTCAGTAAGTTTCACTTCTCTCCCTATCTTATGATTATTTATCTCTATCTTTGTACATTGAGGGTAATGTACATCTTAAGTGTGGGGGGTCTTTTATATCATTATTAGAAATCCCGGAATTTTGTCTTATTCTCACTTGAATTACTCATATCACTATTAAAATGAATTCTAATTAATTTATGGTTTTTATTGATTTGTCTTGAATTAAAACATAGGCATTTATGCATTGATTGTTTAAACTGTAAGACGTTAGGAAATCAAGCATGATAAGTTGATTTTTGAAGAATTATAAACTTTTAGGTTGTTTCCCTAAGTTTAGGTATTATCGTGAGTTGAAATTCACAAGTTTAAACATCAAAAAGCCATAATTTTTGTGATATCTTGAGGCTTTAGAGCATATTTTGTTTCTTTCATGCTCACTTTTATTATGAGTGCATAAGTATTGATTTATTATTCTAGAACTTGCTTGATTATACATGTCAAGACCACACCTTTTGATTTGACACGTCAAGATGATAAAGGCACTTAGGTCTAACCCACTCACTCCACAAAATCCTACCTTCATAATTAACCCTTAGTGAACCCCTTTGAGCCTAACAAACCATTAATTTATTTACCCTCAATATTAACCCATAACCCATTATTTTGAAATCCCCTAATTTGATCCCTATTTTAGTCGAGATTTGATTTGAACTAATTGCTTAGCTATGTTTTGCTCTTCTATGTATTTTACTTGTTCTAAAAATATATATATATATACTTCAACACATATTAGTAGTAGTTCGTCATTTTTGAGCTTGAGTGTTAATTCCATATTCTGATAAGAAGCTCACTTGTATTCAACTGATGACTGGTTATTTTTCTAGCTAGGTAATTTTTCAATTCAATCTCGATTCCAACCTTTTCTTTTAGCTTGTGACCACACCCCCTAACCAAAGCCATATTACAACCCTCTAAAAGACCTTTTTCATTTATGTATCAGCTCAATTTATAATGGTGGAGATTTGATTTTCAAGCAAGCCTATGACAATAGCTTTTCATATTTACTAATGAGCGCACTAATTGATGTCCTTAAACACCTTGAGTGATTTGAGTGAATCTTTAGTGAGGATGTTAAACTCTATGATATTTTGATCAAAGGTAATCACTTAGATAAGGGGAGACACCTATGTTTTCGTGATAAAATGCTCAACTTGGAATGTTTGAAACTTTGACGTACTTTTAGTTGAATTTTCAATGTATGAATACATATGGATTATTTTGAGATATTATTGATAGGGATTATAAATTGAGAAGAATTTATTTTGATTGTGAGTTGAGGATTTTGCTTGAGGACAAGCAAACGCTTAAGTGTGGGGGTATTTGATAAACCGTAATTTATACATATTTTTATCCCATGCTTAACACATTTATGGATGATTTCTACGTAGATTTGGTGAATTCGATGCTCCTAATTCTTTAATTGCATGTTTTATACTTAGGTGAGCATAGGAGAGTAAAAAGAGCGAGAAACGAGCCAAAAACGGAGAAAATGGAGAAAATGGACCCACATGGGAAATCAACACAGCCTGGACTTCCTCACACGGGTGTGTCACACGGCCGTGTCTCTTTGGCAGGATCGAAGCATGACTTACATGGGTAGACTACACGCCCATGCCTATTCAACAGTCTTGACCACGGGCTGGAGTAGTCGCACATGGGCGTGTCCCTATCGAGCCCAATTATAACCCTATTTAGAAAAGGCCAATTGTGAGGGCTCTTAGGCATTATAAAGCCTATTTAAACACCAAATGAGGCACATAGGAGGGGGGCACAGAGTAGGAGGCAAGGAATTACTCAAGGGAAGCCGATTGGTCCATCTCAGAAGCCAGATTCATCATCAAAACTGAAGATCCCCCTTCAATTTCCATTCAGGGGTTTGGGATTTTCATTATGTTTTGTATTCATTATTCTTTTGGGATGTTTTCTTCTATAATTATGAACTAAACCCCCTAAATACCTAAGGGTAATGAAACCTAAGACGGATCTTGTTATTATTATCTGAATTGTATGATAAATATTTGTCTTGTTCTTAATTATGTGTTCTTAATTCTTTTTTTAATATTCTAGGATAATGATTCAAGTTAATGATCTTATTTAGAGGAGGAATAGACCCTGTTTAAGAGTAAATTTGTTATAATTAAGCGGAGTTGATTGTACACCTAGAGATAGGGTGATAAGATTTTGGCGAATTAGGGTGAAACCTAATATGGGAAACCTAATAAGGGGATCCATAGATAGAGTTAATGCAACACTAGGTGTTAATTAGAAAGAGATTTCAATTAATCAACCTAGGGTTAGACTTTATTCGTCTCGAGAGAGATAATAATATAACTTAGGGATTTCTAAGGATCAAGTCAAATGAATAAATCGTCTGATTCAGAGTTAACTTACAAGTGAAGTCTAGGTAGATTTTTCCTTGGGTATTATCTTAATCAATCGAATTTTCCCAAAAGCTTTTCCCCAATTTCTCTCTGTGCACTCTTAGTTTAGTTAATTAATTTAGATAAACAAATCCCTTAATTTTTAGGCTACATAATAAAAAGAAAGTAATTACTAGTACTCTTGGTTCCTTTGGGTTCGACAATCCGGTCTTGCTAAAGTTATACGACTGTTTGATAGGTACACTTGCCTTCATCGTGATAATAGTTAGTTTCAAGAACGCTTAATTATAATTTTTTAAAACCTGTAGTGAATTTCACGTATCAAGTTTTTGGCGTCGTTGCCAAGGAA
Organism: Gossypium arboreum; assembly: GCF_025698485.1. NCBI lineage: Eukaryota > Viridiplantae > Streptophyta > Magnoliopsida > Malvales > Malvaceae > Gossypium > Gossypium arboreum. The sequence continues at coordinate 78,106,110 of NC_069077.1, read as the reverse complement.
CTAGGATATTAAGAACACTCGATTTTTACTACTTTAGCCATTTTACTTTTATTGCAATTTAAATTTTTATTTTCTTCTCTAATTCTTCATTTATTTTCTTCTGACAGGTTTTTCTAGTTTATGACCAGAAGAAACCCATTAGGACCACTACTTTTTGACGATGAGATCGACCGCACAGTTCACAGAAATCGAAGAAAAATAAGGCGAAGCTTAAGATACACAGAGGAAGAGAAAGAGAACAATATTTCAACCACAACCGAGGAGATGGATGAAAACCAGGAAAATCTGCTACCTCATGCAATTGCTGCTAATTAGAATCCTGCTCCGCGCACTATGTATGATTATGCTAAACCTTGTTTAACAGGAACTAAATCGAGCATAGTTAGACCTGCTGTAGCTGCAAATACTTTTGAACAAAAACCTAACACAATTCAAATGATACAGCAATTTGTTAAGTTTGATGGTTTGCAGGACGAAGATCCCAACGCTCACTCGGCAAACTATTTGGAACTATGTGATACATTTAAAATTAATGGTGTTTCTGGTCACATCATTTGCCTTCAGTTATTCTCTTTTTCATTGAGAAACAAAGCTAAACAGTGGTTGAATTCATTACCACGAGGGTCAATCACTACTCGGGAACAAATGATGTAATAGCCCGATTTAGGGCCAAAATAGAACAGTGGTTTTGAAACCACGAATCCGAGGTTGAAAATTTTATGACTAGGTGTTTAATTTGATGTTTAGGACTAAACTGAAATAGGTGAAAAATTTGTGTTCTAGTTCATCAAGTACTTGATTGAAATGGGGGTTTTAAGTAGAGGTCCTTAAATGGAATTAGACCATTATACTTTATATGGACAAAAATGGGCATGAATAGGACAAAATTTTAAAGAAAGGCCTTAAGCGTATTTTTGTCATTTGGTAATTAAAACAAATAAAATGGGAAAAATGAGCCAAAATTTTGTCCATCCATCTTCTTCCTTGGCTGAACCTTGTATGTCCACCATAGATAGGGTTTTTTCCAAGCTTTCAAGCTCAATAGTAAGTGCATTCAAGCTCCGTTTTTAATGTTCTTTACATTTTTGAAATCCTCGTAGCTTGGTTTACCTATTTCTACCATTATTTCGAGTTAGGATTTATGTTTAAAAATTTACCCATGAATTATAGGCATGTATTTTAATGTTTGATGGTAGAATATGAATGTTTGAAATTAGGAGAACGATCTTTTCTAAGCGATTTTTAGCGAAAACAAGCAAAACGGCATAATCGGTAAAAATACCTATTGTTCATAACTATGTGTTAGAGTGAGAATTTGATGTTGCCATAGAAGGGAAAAATGACCAGGATGTCATAAAACATAAGACTAAGGGATGAAATTAAATTTCCGAGCCTAGGGGAAAAATTGTAATTTTGTAAAAGTTAGGGGGCAAAAACATATTTTTTCCATAATGTGATTTTTGGATTGAAATAGATAGTATAAGTGTTAAATGAGCTAAATGTGTTGTTATAGATCAAGAAAGGCGTGGAATTGACCTCGAACGGGGGAAGGAAAAGATTTTGGACTAAATTGCAAAATTTTCATATCTTGCACCGAGGTAAGTTTGTATGTAGAGAATACATTATCTTTATTTACGTTTTTATATTTCAGCATATTTTATATATTTTAGCTGATTTTGAACCATAATCGACTATTGGAAGAATGAAAATAAGTAATAGAGAGAAAAATCCCAGTTGAACCTTCGGAAAGATTGGATAATAAAGATGGTACGTAGCTAGGTCACATGTATGGTGCTGAGTGCACATCATGTGTAGAAGAGAGCTACGAGGTACTATATGGTAGCTAGGTCACATGTGTGATACGGGATGTATACCATGTAGACAAGAGAGCTACGGGAGAGGATAAATGTAGCTAGGTCACATGGGTGGTTCCAAGTGAAGGACACCATGTAGACAAGAGAGCTACGAGATAAACTGGCTAGGTCACATGGGTAGTACTAAGTATTTACCATGTGTACAAGAGAGCTGAGCTATATGAAATATGATGGGTGGAGCTATGTGCTGAAACTACCAAGTATCGAGGATTGATCCGAAGTGTTCAACGGGGTGATTTTATGGTGACATTGTAATCATAGACCAATACTTGTGATGTATGAAATGTGGTGAAAATGAATTGTGATATGCATGTTAAAATGAGGTTAATACAAAGAAAGTGTGAAAAAGTGAATTAGCGATAAAACTGTTTTGGACAGTTGCAGTAATGTGAATTTGAAAATTCACCAAAAATAGTAGGAATTTAATTAGGGGCTTAATGAGGTATGAAATTAAAACTTAATGAGTCTATTTTCATGCAAAAGAAACAGAGCAAGTAAAGGAATCCTATATTTTGAGATATTTATATTTTTGGGAGACTTGTTCAGAATGACTACGTGATCCCTTGTTCTGACTTTGAAAAATCATTAAACATTGTACAAAAATAATTATGAAATATAGTTTATATTTTAATTATTTATTGAGTCTAAATTTAAATTAAACAAATTTTATGGCTATATGACATTTGTACTGAGATAAAATCAATTCGTAGTGAACAGAGGTCACATCAGTCGAGCTGCAAAATAGGGGAAACTTTAACTAATAAAATGTACTAATTGGCTGGACCAAAAATTCTAGAAAAATTTTAGTAAGAAGTAATATGAGTCTAGTTTCATGAAAATTTTACGGATTTGAATTTCAAGTTTCGTAACTCGAGTTAGGATTTATTTACTGAACATGACACAGGAGAGTCAGCTTGACCAAATTGAAGTAAATAGTGAAATTAAAAATAGATATACTTGAGTTATTTTGTAAACATATTAGATTCCTTAATTATTATTTATATACTTACTTACTAGGCTATAAGCTTACTTTCTTTTCTTTCTTCTGTCTTATAGTGTTATCCAGCAAGCACAGGAGTTAGAGATCGTTGAAGATCTGCCCGCACTATCAGTACTTTTGGTATTAGAACTAAACATTTTGAATTATGGCATGTATAGTAGGCTTAGTTATTTTGTTACGAGTCATAATTGCCTAGGTATAAAATATTAGTTACAATATTTGACAAATTATTTTGTATAAAGCCATTGAAATTGGCTAATATTATTAAAGGCATATGTTATAATGATTCATGATCTAATTGGATGCCATATTTTTGTCACGGTTTTATTTAATTGTATGTATTATGATCTGGTAATACCTCATACCCTGTTCCAGCGACGGATACGAGTAACGGGTGTTACATTTAGTGGTATCAAAACTATGGTCTAGTCGGTTCTCGGACTAATTGCAATAGCCCAAAAGTAGGTCTAGTTGGAACAGAGGTTTCGGGACCACAAAATATGAGATAAAAATAATTACTTTATGATTATTTTGAGGTCTATGATATGATTTCATGATTGTGTGAAAATTTCGTGAAGAAATTCTATGCATAAAGTGCTCAATTTGAAGTTAGGGACTAAATTGAATAAGTTGCAAAACATGCATTCTAGAAGTTTCTAGTATAAATTTGCTTTGAAATATTAATTAGGAGGTCTTAAATAGAAATTTGACCAATTTCTAAGTGATGGAAAAAAATTGGACATGGATGGAATTTTTGAAAGTTTAGTAAGGAAAGGCATTTTGGTCATTTGGTAATTAAAAGAAATAAAAAGGGAAAATAAAGCCAAAATTTACTCATCCTTTTCATGGAGGCCGAAATTAGCATGGGGGAAACCATGGCTAGGGTTTTCAAGCTTTCCAAGCTCAATAGTAAGTCCGTTCTAGCCCCGTTTTTCAAGTTCTTTACGTTTGTGGAATCCCGGTAATTTGATTAAGCTTATTCTAGCAATAATTTAAGCTAGGGTTCATATTTGGAAAAATACCCATAGGTGAAATGTGTTTTGTAACACCCTGAATTTGGGCCTAGAAGTTTTGGGCCTTGAGTATGGGAGCGGTTGAAGGCAGCTTTTAATATTTTGTTGTGCATGTAAATTTTGTTAATGAAGGCTTATTTTAGTGGTTAAGTGTACTTGAGAAGTGTTGGAGAAGTCTTGGGTTCAAACCTGGACTCTAGTAAAAATTTAAGGTAGATCAAACCCTGGGTGTAGTAGGTAGGCCTTAAGAATATTGTTGGAGAAATTGTGACACAAAAAAGGAGTGTGGTGTAGTGGCAAGGTGACGCCACTTAGGGGACAAGGAAGTGACGCCATAGAGGAAGCAAGGGGTCCAAGGTTCAAGTCTTGGCTCTTGCAATATATTTTGGTTTTTCTTTTCAATAAATCTAGAAGCAAGTAGGTGCGCTTTAAAGTTTAATGTGTTGGATTTATGACACAAATGAGTTGGTGGCCTAGTGGTGATGGCGTGAGTTGGCTTATAGGAGGACTTTGGTTGAATCCTTGGCATGCAAAGGTTGATTATTTTGCTATGTTGGGATGGCAAGAGTTGGTGTTGAATTTAAACTCGATGATGGAGGATCCCACATCGGTAAGCTAACATAGGAGTGGATGCTGAAGTCGGCTTTAAATAGAGAGAACTATGAGGAGAGCAAAGGTACCTTTCTTGGTCGATCCCTTTCGCGTTATGGCGAGCTCGTTTGGGTTGGGCATCGGCTAGAAGTGCTTGGAGCGCGGATTAACTCCAGCCTCCTATCGTGTGTATTTATCACTACTCTTGTTGTTGGATTGCTACTTGGTGCGATGGGCGAAAGGGCCATATGGGCCCAATGGGCCCACGGGCCCAATTGGATAAGTTGTTTGATTGTGTAGTAAATATTAGACTAGGCTAGGTGAATCGAATATCGTGGCTAGGTTTGGGCTAAAAGGGCCACACGAGCGTGGGCCCATTTGGGCCGAGAATAGGCTTTAGGCCCATTCGTATTGTTATCCATGTTTAGAATACTTTAGTTTACCAATTCTTGAAATGCCCTCGACTTGTAAAATTACCAAAGTACTCCGATTTACGTAATTACTGCTTTTACCTCAATTTATGTAATTACCAAAATACCCTTGGTTTATAAAATCACCAAAATACCCTCGGTTTGTAAAATTACTAAAATACCCTTTGTTTATAAAATTACCAAAATACCCATGGTTTGAAAATTACTAAAATACCCTCGTAGGGTAAAATTCTTGAAATACCCTTGTAGGGTAAAATTACCATTTTGCCCCTAGGTGTTAAATGACTATTTTGCCCTTGTGGGCAAGTGACCGACTTGGACTGTGTGATATAGACAACTTTGGAGGAGCAGCGAGGCTTGGAGTATCGACTTGGATAAGCTTGAATCGTATTATTGGACCCGTGAAGGTAAGCAACTTATGGTCAATAAGGGTTCTTTGGTAGAATAAGGTAGGTGGATTTTGAGTTTGTTAAGCATAACTTGTATGCTAAAATGGTGATGAATAATTGTAGGACATCGTAAGGGATCTCAGAGTAATCGTCATGAAACAGTGTGTTTAACACCCTTCTTTAGTTCAATTCAAGAAAGTTTAAATGCCAAATTCCAAGATTTCATAGGCTTGTGAGTATGCGAATGCTCTCAAGACATAGAGTAATTATTAGATTTAGCACCGCAAAGTGGTAAGTAAGTTTGTGTGACGATCAACGCATTCGGAAAAGGGCCTCGATGGGCTAAAATCGGGCCCAATGGGCTTACTACCAATATGGGCAAGAGGTGGGCAAAGTAGCCTGTCAGTTAGATGGGAGAATCAAATTGCATAAACCGATAAAATTATGAATTAGCTTGTGTAGTAGCGTAGATCACTAAATTACCCCTAAAGAGCAAAATTATCAAATTACCCTAAAGAGCAAAATTACCAAATTACCCCTAAATAGCAAAATTACCAATATACCCCTAGGGTTTAAATTGGGTGAACTGCATGATTGATTACTACCGTATTTTGCATGATATGTATTTATTAATACCGCTGCATGGGATTGGGGTATTAATGGAGGAAGTTGAAAGTGGTTCAACCACGTCTTCGGAGGCTTTGCCTCAATCGACTGAATTTGAGTGCCGCTGTCGCAACAAAGGTGTGTAGGGCTGGGTGGGTTGAGATATTCCCCACATGGTGCGTAGGGTTGGTACGGGGCAGTGTAGCGGTTGGTGGGTTGAGTAGTCTCCCCAGATGGGCTTACATTCATTATTACTGTTGTTACTCATGTTATCGAACCGGGCCTATGGGCCACACTGTTATGTTAAAAGGGCTAAGGCCTTGCTATCAGATTCAAAAGGGCTTCGCCTACTATGTCAAGTTATCTGAATAGGGCTTAGGCCCAATGGGCTCGAGCTGATTTGGGCTTTGGATGGGTTTCAGATACACCGAGTTTTCCCAAACTCACCCCTTCCTCTTCCATCCTTGCGGTGAGCCCTAGAATTGGTGGACTTGAGTCAAGGGATTCAGAGTGGCCATGAAGATTGATTGACGATTTTAAATAAGTTTAGCCTTTAATTTGGATTATTTTATTTTTATTATGCTTAAAGTTGTAATAAGGCCGCTATTTTTAATTAATTTTATTTTGGGGATTATTAAACTGCTAGCACTAGGGTTCGCTTTTATAAAATCTACTTGTTTTTAAAAGATCACGATGACGCGCAAAGTTTCCATAAAGTAAATGTTTTCCCAAGAAAATAAATAATTTAAGCAAACGTTTTGCAACCTTAATCATTTTCTTAAGATGGTCATAATCAAACGATTTTCTCAAAATTATACAAGATGTTAGAGTGTGGCAATGGCGGTGTGCATGTCTAGGATTGGATCCAAGAGAGCTTGGTACTTAAGCAAATCAAGCGGACTCACCTCCTCTTTTTCCGGTTTCCTACCGGTGCATGACTTCCATTCACTTTAACCTTCTTTTAAAAGTATCTTTACAAAGACCAACTCACTTTTCCAAACTAAGTGTTTTGAACGCACCAATGTGGCGATCGATCCGGTCATAACATCCAGCCGGGTTTGGGGTGTTACATTTAGTGGTATCGAGCTCGGTTACAACAACTCTACTGTGGATCGGGTCCAAAATCTTTAAAAAAAAGTCTTTTCCTATAGGTTTTTCAAAAATGTTCAAAGTTTTTCTATTGAACGAGGTTAAATCAATAGTTTTAAAAAAAAAAGTGTTTTCAAATGAAATCTTTTATTTTGGTAGAAACAAAAACATGGGTTTTATGGATCGATAAAGAAGTGGCACATCGAATCCCCTGTACCAAGTCTGTAAGTATTTCGTTCCTCATATTACATCGTATTAAGATATTATTGTAGATAGAATCGAGACCATATCATGACATTATAACTAGGGCAACCCTAAAAACTCTAGAATCTGAGATCGTAGCTAGGCTATGATTACGTGAAAATAGAAACTTGAAAATACTATCTCGCATAAGACATGTGAATAAATAGTAAAATTTTTGAGATCTTTGTAGTTAATTGATATGTGTCTTGGTAATGTAGAGTATTGATATGGATTTTGAGGGTAAGAAAAGTCCGCCAACTTGGTAGCGGTAACTCGAGCTTGGTACCGAGGCAATGGTCGAGTTAGTAAGAAAAGTGGTAGAGGAAGTATTGGAGACCAAGGTTAAGGAAATTAGGGAAATGTTTCAAGCGGGTGCTTACGATGTAAGAAGAGAAAGGATTCTAGTTCTCGAAGACCAAGCTTCGCTCGTGAAACATGTTAAGGCACGACCAAACTTTCCAACCTGCAAAGACTGCAACGGGCGTCATACTGGTGAATGCCTTAGGAAGATGGGAGGATGCTTTAGATGTGGGTCCACGGAGCATCGAGCTCGGGATTGCCAAGTTTATCCTATTTAAGTGTGTGTTACGAATTGAATGCGTGCTTGATAAACGTTTCTTTATTTGGTTATTAGATGTTCTCGTCGTATTAAAATTATTTAGATCGAGTGCTAATGATAGCGTAGTGGGGTAGATGTTAGATGACTACCTGTTAAATGGAAATTTTGAGGACGAAATTTCTTTAAGGGAGGTAGAGTTGTAACACCTCAATTTGGGCCTAGAAGTTTTGGGCCTTGAGCATGGGAGCGATTGAAGGCGCTTTTAATATTTTGTTGTGCATGTAAATTTTGTTAATGAAGGCTTATTTTAGTGGTTAAGTGTCTTGAGAAGTGTTGGAGAAGTCTTGGGTTCAAACCGGACTCTAGTAAAAATTTAAGGTAGATCAAACCCAGGTGTAGTAGGTAGGCCTTAAGAATATTGTTGGAGAAATTGTGACACAAAAAGGAGTGTGGTGTAGTGGCAAGGTGATGCCACTTAGGGACAAGGAAGTGACGCCATAGAGGAAGCAAGGGTCCAAGGTTCAAGTCTTGGCTCTTGCAATATATTTTGGTTTTTCTTTTCAATAAATCTAGAAGCAAGTAGGTGCGCTTTAAAGTTTAATGTGTTGGATTTATGACACAAATGAGTTGGTGGCCTAGTGCCGATGGCGTGAGTTGGCTTATAGGAGGACTTTGGTTCAATCCTTGGCATGCAAAGGTTGATTATTTTGCTATGTTGGGATGGCAAGAGTTGGTGTTGAATTTAAACTCGATGATGGAGGGATCCCACATCGGTAAGCTAACATAGGAGTGGATGCTGTCGGCTTTAAATAGAGAGAACTATGAGGAGAGCAAAGGTACCTTTCTTGGGTGATCCCTTTCGCTATGGCGAGCTCGTTTGGGTTGGGCATCGGCTAGAAGTGCTTGGAGCGCGGATTAACTCCAGTCTCCTATCAGGTGTGTATTTATCACTACTCTTGTTGTTGGATTGCTACTTCGGGCTGCGATGGGCCGAAAGGGGCCATGTGGGCCCAATGGGCCTACGGGCCCAATTGGATAAGTTGTTTGATTGTGTAGTAAATATTAGACTAGGCTAGGTGAATCGAATATCTGTGGCTAGGTTTGGGCTAAAAGGGCCACACGAGCGTGTGGGCCCATTTGGGCCGAGAATAGGCTTTAGGCCCATTCGTATTGTTATCCATGTTTAGAATACTTTAGTTTACCAATTACTGAAATGCCCTCGACTTGTAAAATTACCAAAGTACTCCCGATTTACAGAATTACCGTTTTACCCTCAATTTACAGAATTACCAAAATACCCTTGGTTTATAAAATCACCAAAATACCCCTGGTTTGTAAAATTACTAAAATACCCTTTGTTTATAAAATTACCAAAATACCCATGGTTTGAAAAATTACTAAAATACCCCTGTAGGGTAAAATTACTGAAATACCCTTGTAGGGTAAAATTACCATTTTGCCCCTAGGGTGTTAAATGACTATTTTGCCCTTGTGGGCAAGTGACTGACTTGGACTGTGTGATATAGACAACTTTGGAGGAGCAGCGAGGCTTGGAGTATCGACTTGGATAAGCTTGAATCGTATTATTGGACCCTGTGAAGGTAAGCAACTTATGGTCAATAAGGGTTCTTTGGCCGAATAAGGTAGGGTGGATTTTGAGTTTGTTAAGCATAACTTGTATGCTAAAAATGGTGATGAATAATTGTAGGACATCGTAAGGGATCTCAGTAGCAGTCGTCGCGAAACAGGTGTGTACCGAACACCCTTCTTTAGTTCAATTCGGCAAAAGTCGAAATGCCAAATTAGGCATTTCATAGGCTTGTGAGTATGCGAATGCTCTCAAGACATAGAGTAATTATTAGATCTAGCATCGCAAAGTGGTAAGTAAGTTTGTGTGACGATCAACGCATACTCGGGAAAAGGGCCTCGATGGGCCAAAACTGGGCCCAATGGGCTTACTACCAATATGGGCAAGAGGTGGGCAAAGTAGCCTGTTAGTTAGATGGGAGAATCAAATTGCATAAAACCGATAAAATTTATGAATTAGCTTGTGTAGTAGTGTAGATCACGAAATTACCCCTAAAGAGCAAAATTATCAAATTACCCTAAAGAGCAAAATTACCAAATTACCCTAAATAGCAAAATTACCAATATACCCCTAGGGTTTAAATTGGTGAACTGCATGATTGATTACTACCGTATTTTGCATGATATGCATTTATTAATACATTGCATGGGATTGGGGTATTAATGGAGGAAGTATTGAAAGTGGTTCAACCACGTCTTGGAGGCTTTGCCTCAATCGACTGAATTTGAGTGCGTTCTTTGCAACAAATGGTGTGTAGGGTGGGTGGGTTGAGATATTCCCCACATGGTGTGTAGGGTTGGTGCAGGCGGTGTAGCGGTTGGTGGGTTGAGTAGTCTCCCTGATGGGCTTACATTCATTATTCTTGTTGTTACTCATGTTATTGAACCGGGCCTATGGGCCACTGTTGTTATGTTAAAAGGGCTAAGGCCTTGCTATGTGATTCGAAAAGGGCTTGACCTCTGTAATCGTTATCTGAATAGGGCTTAGGCCCAATGGGCTCGAGCTGATTTGGGCTTTGGATGGGTTTTCAGATACACCGAGTTTTCCCAAACTCACCCCTTCCTCTTCCATCCTTGCGGTGAGCCCTAGAATTGGTGGACTTGGAGTGGCGGGATTCAGAGTGGCCATGAAGATTGATTGACGATTTTAAATAAGTTTAGCCTTTAATTTGGATTATTTTATTTTATTATGCTTAAAGTTGTAATAAGGCCGCTATTTTAATTAATTTTATTTTGGGGATTATTAAACGGCTAGCACTAGGGTTCGTTTTATAAAATCTACTTGTTTTTAAAAGATCACGATGACGCGCAAAGTTTCCATAAAGTAAATGTTTTCCCAAGAAAATAAATAATTTAAGCAAACGTTTTGCAACCTTAATCATTTTCTTAAGATGGCCATAATCAAACGGTTTTCTCAAAATTATACAAGATGTTAGAGTGTGGCAATGGCGGTGTGCATGTCTAGGATTGGATCCAAGAGAGCTTGGTACTTAAGCATCCGACGGACTCACCTCCTCTTTTTCTGGTTTCCTACCGGTGCATGACTTCCATTCACTTTAACCTTCTTTTAAAAGTATCTTTTACAAGACCAACTCACTTTTCCAAACTAAGTGTTTTGAACGCACCAATGTGGCGCATCAGATCCGGTCATAACATCCAGGCCGGGTTTGGGGTGTTACATGTTTATTTTGCTGTTTTATGATAGCATATAAGGTTTTAAATTATGTTAGACAACTTGTGCTACTCGGTTTTGAGTGAAAACGAGTAAAAGGGTTTAATCGGTAAAATACCTAATAGTCATAAGTATATGTTAGAGTTGAGAATTTGATGTTGCCATAGAAGGGAAAAGTGATTAGCATATCATAAAACATAAGAATAAGGGATGAATTTTAATTCCCGAGCCTAGGGGAAAAAAGTGTAAATATGCAAAAGTTTAGGGGCAAAATTGTAATTTTTCCAAAGTTTGAGTTAAGGACTTTTTGAATAGTACATTAATTAAATAAGTAAAATATGATGTTTTAGATCCCGAAAATGAGATTTGAACCTAGAATGAGAGAAAAATCAAAATTGGGAAAGTTGGTAAAATGATCGTTTTAGTATCGAGGTAAGTTCATATGTGTAATAAGCATTAATTTATGCATGTTTCAATGTAAAATTGATATATTTATTATAATTTTCGAGGTGTTGAAAGTATGTAAGTTGGTATGATAATAATACAACAATAATGTCAGTAATTTATATTTGAAAGTTAAATTTAGTGAATTAATTAAATTATGTTAAATTAAATGATTATGGTGCCAAGTTTATGAATTGATTTAAAAATATGCCTATGGTACATGAAGTGCGTTGAATTATCATACATAAATGTGATTTCTATGATTATGGATATTATGGGAAATTGTAAGTTCATATGATTTTAATAAGGCAATGTGTAATTTAATGTTATTGCCTTGATATTAAATGAGATATAAGTTTATATGTAAGTAATACATCAATATTACTTGTATTATGATATTTTATAATAATATTGGAAATATGTTTGTGGATAATTACTTGATTGGTGAAATTGTTGGAAAAAGAGAGAAATCCGGTTGAACCTTGTAAAGATTGGATGATACAGATAGTATGTAGCTAGGTCACATGTATGGTGCTGAGTGCACATCATGTGTACAAGAGAGCTACAAGACATTATGATGTAGCTAGGTCGCATGGGTGATACTATGTGTACACCAGGTAGACAAGAGAACTACGGGATATATGTAGCTAGGTCGCATGCGTGGCTCTAGGTGAATCACACCATGTAGACAAGAGAGCTACAAAATAAATTGGCTAGGTCACATGGGTGGTACTGAGTGTTCACCATGTGTACAAGAGAGCTGAACTCTATGATCGGTGGAGCTATGTGCTAAAACCACCAAGTATCGAGGATTGATCCGAAGTGTTCAACGGGAGACTCTCTATGTATTGCTTTGTGAGTTTTGTGATGAATAAGTACATGAACTTGGTTATGTGAATGATGTGTTTATCAAGTAACCAGGATGTGGTAAGGTTATAAACAAGTAAGTTATACATGAGGATGATTTTATGGTGACCTTGTGATCATGGGCCTATACTTGTGATGTATGAAATGTGGTGAAAATGATTTGTGATATGTATGTTAAAATGAGGTTAATACAAAGAAAGTGTGAAAGAGTGAATTAGCAATAAAACTGTTTTGGACAGTAGCAGTGACGTGATTTTGAAAAATCACAAAATATAGTAGAAATTGAATTAGAGACTGAATGAGATTTTAAATTAAATCTTAATGAGTCTATTTTCATATAAAATAAACAGAGCAAGAAAAGGAGTTCTATATTTTGATATATTTATGTTTTTGTGAGACTGGTTCAAAATGATTACGTGATCCCCTATTCTAACTTTGGAAAATCACAAAAAAATTTGATAAAAATAATTAGAGGCTTAAAATTATATTTTTAAAATCCATAATGAGTCTATTTTCAATATAAATCAACAAGAACATTATCCAATTTCTGTATTGTGAGATAATTAATTTTTAGTTAAGAGAGGTCAAAACTGTCAGAATGTGAAATAGGAGAAATTTTAATGAATAAACTATACTAATTGGCTAAACAAAAAATTATTAAAATTTTATGGTGCAAAGATATGTGAGTCTAGTTTCAGGGGAAATTTACGGATCTTAATTTGGAGCTCTGTAGCTGAAATTATAAATAAGTAAGTGACTATGACTTGTTTGGACAGTTTGATGTGAGCATTTATTAGTAAATTGTGAAATCGTACTTATAAGAATGTTATATACATTAAGGATGTGGAATGGAGAGGAGGAGGATGAAAATAAATATATGTGGAATACATGGAAACTATGGTATATGAAATATTGATATAATGAAATAATTGATATGTGTTTATAAGAAAATGCAAAGAGAATGATATGTATCATGACATGTATATATATATATATATGACTATTCTCAATGTAATACTTGTAGGGTATGGAGTTGAATTAAAATGTTTTAGGCAAACATGTTATTTAGCATTTGAATTATGGTATTTTATAAATATATGATCTAGTTTTAAATATGAATGCTAGATTATTAAGTGAAGATATTTGGTAAAGATGATAATCTTGGTATAAATGTATAAGTGGTACTATAATAAACAAGGTAAAATGAGTATGAGAGACACATGTATGATGATATACAAATGCTATGTTTGTGGTTTAATTGAGAATATTTAATCATTAAATGAATACCATGTTATATACTTTTGATTTTGTATAAGTGTGTAAGAGATTAAGGTTAACCAAAGCTTGGAAAATAGCCTAGGTATATTCCACATAGGCAGAGACACGACCATATGTCTCAGTCGTGTATGGAACAAGACTTTGGGACACGGGCATGTGGAGCATTAAAGCATGAAATTTTCATGATTTTTGTAAGTTCTCGATTTAGTCCCGAACCCTTTCTAAAGTATGTTTTGGGCTTCGTAGACTCAAATAAGGGACTATGTGTAAGTGAATGAACGTTTTCAAATATGAATGAAATTTTATGGCTGTATTTTAGTTTAATGTTTGTATGTTTGTCCCAGAACGCCATTGCACCTTATCCCGCCTCAGTGCGGGTAAGGGTGTTACATTTAGTGGTATCAGAGCAGGTTTAATTGATTCTTGGACTAACATAGCAAGTGTGATAGTTTAGTTATACATGCCACAAATATGTGATAGTGTGATGTCTCCCGACACTAATGAGGACCATTTTGTTTAAAATGAAGTATTTTCCAACCGAGCTACATCTGACCATTTAATAGTAATATTGAAGTATTTGAATAAAGTGTAGCTATAATGTGTTAAACTCGGGAAGGTATGAATAAGAATTCGTGATAGATGTATATGTGAAATATGCCAGATGAAAGTTTATATAGTGATATATTTATTCATATTTGTTTGGCCTACATATGCTGTTGCATGCTTGACTAAATTAATTAGTAAATGTGATGACTAAAGTTATTCAAAATTCATAGAATGTATGAGTGAGTGCACTTGTTTGAAATGAGATAATTGGAAATTTTATGTAAGACAGATATGAATAATAAATTGTTTGAAGTGGATAGTATGATTATATTGATATATGTGGATAATGAAAAAAATGTGTCATATAGATATACGTCAGAATCGAGTTAGAGACTGTACGACCTCAACTCCTTACCGATGAGGTGTATATAACGGAAATTCATGAGAATCGTGTGTACTAAGTTCCTAAGTGTGGAATCAAAGTGTTCAGTGATAAAATAATTATAGATATGACCAGAGACTAAGAATGGTTGACAAGTGAAGGACAGGGTTAGAGAAATATCAGAGTTGACTGAGTTATCTTGGGATTCAAATTGATGACAGAGTGTTTCTGAAAGTATCGTCTTGAAAACAATTAGTTAGTAATGCTGGAAATTATGAGAAAGATACTAAACTTCACTTCGGTAAGATTTTCGAGGACGAAAACCTCTAAAAGGGGGGAGAGTTGTAATAGCCCAAAATTGGGTCTAGTTGGAACAGAGGTTTCGGGACCACAAAATTTGAGATAAAAATAATTATTTTATGATTATTTTGAGGTCTATGATATCATGGCATGATTGTGTGAAAATTTCGTGAAGAAATTCTATGCATAAAGTGCTCAATTTGAAGTTAGGGACTAAATTGAATAAGTTGCAAAACTTGCATTCTAGAAGTTTCTAGTATAAAATTGCTTTGAAATATTAATTAGGATGTCTTAAATAGAAATTTGACCAATTTCTAAGTGATGGAAAAAAATTGGACATGGATGGAATTTTTCAAAGTTTAGTAAGGAAAGGCATTTTGGTCATTTGGTAATTAAAAGAAATAAAAAGGGAAAATAAAGCCAAAATTTACTCATCCTTTTCATGGAGGCCGAAATTAGCATGGGGGAAACCATGGCTAGGGTTTTCAAGCTTTCCAAGCTCAATAGTAAGTCCGTTCTAGCCCCGTTTTTCAAGTTCTTTACGTTTGTGGAATCCCGGTAATTTGATTAAGCTTATTCTAGCAATAATTTAAGCTAGGGTTCATATTTGGAAAAATACCCATAGGTGAAATGTGTTTATTTTGCTGTATAATGATAGAATATAAGGTTTTAAATTATGTTAGACAACTTGTGCTACTCGGTTTTGAGTGAAAACGAGTAAAAGGGTTTAATCGGTAAAATACCTAATAGTCATAAGTATATGTTAGAGTTGAGAATTTGATGTTGCCATAGAAGGGAAAAGTGATTAGCATATCATAAAACATAAGAATAAGGGATGAATTTTAATTCCCGAGCCTAGGGGAAAAAAGTGTAAATATGCAAAAGTTTAGGGCCAAAATTGTAATTTTTCCAAAGTTTGAGTTAAGGACTTTTTTGAATAGTATATTAATTAAATAAGTAAAATATGATGTTTTAGATCCCAGAAAATGAGATTTGAACCTAGAATGAGAGAAAAATCGAAAATTGGGAAAGTTGGTAAAATGATCGTTTTAGTATCGAGGTAAGTTCATATGTATAATAAGCATTAATTTATGCATGTTTCAATGTAAAATTGATATATTTATTATAATTTTCGAGGTGTTGAAAGTATGTAAGTTGGTATGATAATAATCTGACAATAATGTTGTAATTTATATTTGAAAGTTAAATTTAGTGAATTAATTAAATTATGTTAAAATAAATGATTATGGTGCCAAGTTTATGAATTGATTTAAAAATATGCCTATGGTACATGAAGTACGTTGAATTATCATACATAAATGTGATTTCTATGATTATGGATATTATGGGAAATTGTAAGTTCATATGATTTTTAATAAGGCAATGTGTAATTTAATGTTATTGCCTTGATATTAAATGAGATATAAGTTTATATGTAAGTAATACATCAATATTACTTGTATTATGATATTTTATAATAATATTGGAAATATGTTTGTGGATAATTACTTGATTGGTGAAATTGTTGGAAAAGAGAGAAATCCAGTTGAACCTTCTGGAAAGATTGGATGATCTGATAGTATGTAGCTAGGTCACATGTATGGTGCTTGAGTGCACATCATGTGTACAAGAGAGCTACAAGACATTATGATGTAGCTAGGTCGCATGGGTGATACTATGTGTACACCAGGTAGGCAAGAGAACTACGGGATATATGTAGCTAGGTCGCATGCGTGGCTCTAGGTGAATCACACCATGTAGACAAGAGAGCTACGAAATAAATTGGCTAGGTCACATGGGTGGTACTGAGTGTTCACCATGTGTACAAGAGAGCTGAACTCTATGATCGGTGGAGCTATGTGCTAAAACCACCAAGTATCGAGGATTGATCCGAAGTGTTCAACGGGAGACTCTCTATGTATTGCTTTGTGAGTTTTGTGATGAATAAGTGCATGAACTTGGTTATGTGAATGATGTGTTTATTAAGTGACCAGGATATGGTAAGGTTATAAACAAGTAAGTTATACATGAGGATGATTTTATGGTGACCTTGTGATCATGGGCCTATACTTGTGATGTATGAAATGTGGTGAAAATGATTTGTGATATGTATGTTAAAATGAGGTTAATACAAAGAAAGTGTGAAAGAGTGAATTAGCAATAAAACTGTTTTGGACAGTAGCAGTGACGTGATTTTGAAAAATTACGAAAAATATTATAAATTGAATCAGAGACTGAATGGGATATTAAATTAAAGCTTAATGAGTCTATTTTCATATAAAAGAAACAGAGTAAGAAAATGAGTTCTATATTTTGATATATTTATGTTTTTGTGAGACTGGTTCAGAATGATTACGTGATCCCCTGTTCTGACTTTTGAAATTCACAAAAAAATTGGATAAAAATAATTAGAGGCTTAAAATTATATTTTTAAAATCCCTAATGAGTCTATTTTCAATATAAATCAACAAGAACATTATACGATCTCTATATTGTGAGATAATTAATTTTTAGTTAAGAGAGGTCAGAACTGTCAGAATGGGAAATAGGGGAAATTTTAATGAATATACTGTACTAATTGGCTAAACCAAAAACTACAAAAATTTTATGGTGAAAAGATATGTGAGTCTAGTTTCAGGGGAAATTTACGGATCTTAAGTTGGAGCTCTATAGCTCAAATTATATATAAGTAAGTGACTATGACATGTTTGGATAGTTTGATGTGAGCATTTATTAGTAAATTGTGAAATCGTACTTACAAGAATGATATATACATTAAGGATGTGGAATGGAGAGGAGGAGGAGGAAAATAAATATATGTGGAATACATGGAAGCTATGGTATATGAAATATTGATATAATGAAATAAATGATATGTGTTTATAAGAAAACAGAAAGAGAATGATATGTATCATGACATGTATATATATATGACTAGTCTCAATGTAATGCTTGTAGGTTATGGAGTTGAATTAAAATGTTTTAGGCAAACATGTTATTTGCGCATCTGAATTGTGGTATTTTATAAAGATATGATCTAGTTTTAAATATGAATGATGATGATTAAGCTGAAGATATTTGGTAAGATGATAATCTTGGTATAAATGTATAAGTGGTACTATAATAAACAAGGTAAAATGAGTATGAGAGACACATGTATGATGAAATACAAATGCTATGTTTGTGGTTTAATTGAGATTTTTTAATCATTAAATGAATACCATGTTATATGCTTTTGATTTTGTATAAGTGTAATATCTTGAATTAGGGCTTAATCGGAATAGTGGTTTCGTGACCACAAATCCGAGATAGAAATAATTATTTTATAATTATTTTGATGATTATGATATGATTGCATGATTGTGTGAAAATTTCATGATGAAATTCTATGCCTAAAGTGCTTAAATTGAAAGTAGGGACTAAATCGAATAGGTTGCAAAATTTGCATTCTAGAAGTTTTTAGTATGAAATTGCATTGAAATATTAATTAGGAGATCTTAAATAGCAATTTGACCAATTTTAAGTTCATGGACAAAATTAGGACATGGAAGGAATTTTTGGAAAGTTTAGTAGTAAGGGCATTTTGGTCATTTAGTTATTAAAATGAATTAAAAACAAAATTAAAAGCCAATTTTTGTCCATCTTCTTCATTTGGCCGAAATTTCAAGGGTTCTCCATAGTTAGGGTTTGTTTCAAGCTTCCAAGCTCTATAGTAAGTGATTCCGAGCCCCGTTTTTAATGTTCTTTACGTTTTTAGAATCTCGGTAGCTCGATTAAGCTTATGTTAGCAATAATTCAACCTAGGGTTTATATTTGGAAAAATAACCATAGGTGAAATTTTTGTATTTTGATGTTTTATGATAGAATATGGGGTTTTAAATTATGTTAGACAACTTGTGCTACTCAGTTTTGAGTGAAAACGAGTAAAAGGGCTTAATCGGCAAAAATACTTAATAGTCACAAGTATATGTTAGAGTAAGAATTTGATGTTGCCATAGAAGGGAAAAATGATCAGCATGTTATAAAACATAAGAAGAAGGAATAAAGTTTAATTCCCGAGCCTAGGGGAAAAAGTGTAATTATGCAAAAGTTTAGGGGCAAAAGTGTAATTTTTCCAAAGTTCGTATTAAATGCTGTTTTGATGAATGTATGTATTAAATAAGATTAATTTGGCATTATAGATCAAGAGAAACGAGATTCAAGTCGCGATCAAGGAAAAGAAAAGATTGTGGACTAAATTGCAAAATCTTTATATTTTGGTACCAAGGTAAGTTCATGTGTAAATAATGTAGCATAATTGTTATTTTTAAGTTATTGATGTTAATTATATGATACGCTGATTTTTAATCGTGAAATATTATGCTTTGTGGTTAATGTTGAGTAATATGCAAATTATGTTTACTACTTGATAAATATGAATTGCTACCGAGTATCGGTTCCGATATTCCATGGAAGACGACAAATGTGAGATCGAGGGAAAAAGTCCGTTTGAACCTTAGGAATAGATTAGGATACAAGTGACATGTCACTAGGATGGTTGAGCATCTGAACTCATTGAGTGGAGTCCGAATTCATTTATGGATGCGAATGTCCGAACTCGTTGAGTTGAGTCCGAGTTCGTGAGATGTAACTAGGCATCCGAACTCGTTGAGTTGAGTTCGAGTTCACTTATGGATGCGAACTCCCGAGCTCGTTGAGTTGAGTCCGAGTTCACTTAGGGGCGGGTTACATGATTTCTTGATTACATATGAGGCACTTATGTGCAAATTATCCGTGTATCAGAGTTGTATTCCGATGTGTTCAACGGGTGAAATTTCTAGTGAAATGGAAGAACACTTAAAGTGCAAGCGATGTTTTGGTAAGTGTTGTGAAATGGACACTTTGGACAGGTATGTTCTTAGCCCTCGGGTTGAAAATAGATACAACAACGATAAGGTGGTAAGATGATGAATGATGTTTAGAAATGTGATATATGTTTTGGTGATACCATGCTAAAGTTGTTTGGTATATTTGTATTGTTATGTTACTTGTTATTTACATATGAACTTACTAAGCATTTATGCTTACTCCTCCTCTTTATTTACTGTAGTTTTGAACAAGCCACTCGGGAATCGGGACGGTTCAAGGTTCGATCACACTATCCAAGGACTTTCATCCGGTAAATGGCTTGTAAAACTTAAGTATGGCATGTATAGCAATATACTTATTTTGTGTAAATAATTTTATGATATGGCCATGATTGGTTGAGAAAATGTTTGATATTGATAAGTCATGGTGATGGTTAAATTTAGATCATGTTTGATATCATGGAAGTTTAATAGGTTATCTAGTTCATAACAACTCATGAAAAGATGAAATTTGCCTTAAAATAGAATATTGTGCAAAGAATGACATGAATTTGAAAAATCACTAAAAATATTATAAATGGAATTAAATGATGAACAAGTTATGAAATTGAAGCATAATGAGTCTATTTTCATATGGATAAAAAAAAAGGCATATAAATTATACTTTATGAGATATTTGAAACCTTGTGAAACAGGGCCAGAGTGATTTTTGGATCCTCTGTTCTGACTTTAAAAATTCATAATAAATTTTAAAAAACTAATTAGAAGTTTTTATTTATATGTAAAGATTCCATATAGAGTCTAGTTTTAAGAGAAACAAGCCTCATAGTCATTGAAATTTTTTATAGAGAGATATCTGATTCGTAATACACAGAGGTCAGAGCAGTCGAACCCTGAAACAGGGGAGACTTTAACTAATAAACTGTACTAATTGGCACAACCAAAAATTCTAGAAACAAATTAGTAAATAGATATATGAGTCTAGATTTAGGGAAAATTTACGGATTTTGATTTTTAGTTTCGTAACTCGAGATATGATTTTTCTTGTAACTGTGACGCGGGTAGCTAGAAAGCTGTGAATGTAGAAACAAATGATTTGAAGTTCTTAATTTGATAAATTATGTTTGGTAACTCCTCAAGCTCGACTCCGGAGACGGTTTTAGGCATGGGGGCGTTACATTTGTTGGTATCAGAGCAAGTTTAGTCGGTTCTAGGACTACGTGTTGTATGTACGGATTTTGCTATACATGCCATATGTATGAATTGTGATAGTGTGACGACTTCTGACCTTTTTAAATGATTTTTATATAGTAAATGGATCCCAATCCAGCTGTGGCAGATGAAGTAGAGAGTAATACACCAGCTCCGACTAAAGGGGCAGCCACGATCGAAAACCCACCCCTCATCGTTGGTGGGGAGGAGGAGAAAGGGATCGGAAGCCTTTCTCCAAATGATGAGTGCATGGTACATCGAGTTCGCTCGCACGAACCCAAATGTACGACCTCCCCACCTCCCCAATTACTCAACCTATGCCTCCGATGCCTCGGGGAGTGGATATGATAAAATTTCACAGAACCCTGTTGGATGTAATTCGTAAACAAGGGGTTGAAGAATTTAGAGCAAATATTGATGATGATCTTTGAGAAAGCGAGTTCGCTTGAAAATTCTATCCGGTATTTGATGAATTATCTTGTACACCGAAGAATGTTTGAAATGTGCTACATCTTTGTTGAGAGATTCACCTATAATTGGTGGAAGACTTTGATTTTGGTGGTACCGAAGAGAGGGTAACACGGGAATTCTTTCAAGAAGAGTTTGGAAGAAATATATTAGTGAAAGATTTATTGATCATAAATGTAAAGATTTTCTTGAGCTGAAGCAAGGTAATATGACAGTCTCAGAATATGAAAGAGAGTTTGTTCAATTGAGTAAGTATGCCAGGGAATATGTTCCTACAGAAGCCAAGATGTGCCGACGATTTGAAGATAGGCTTACGAAGACATTAAGGT
Organism: Gossypium arboreum; assembly: GCF_025698485.1. Lineage (NCBI taxonomy): Eukaryota > Viridiplantae > Streptophyta > Magnoliopsida > Malvales > Malvaceae > Gossypium > Gossypium arboreum. Next base: position 78,084,383 of record NC_069077.1, on the reverse strand, counting down.
ATTTGTTGGGATCCTTGAACTAAAAGAAATGGTGGTACTTGTCGATCGAGCTTGCAAGGCTGAAGAATTACTGAAGGAAAAGAAAAAGGTAGAATCAAACACGAAATTGGAAGAAAAGACCAATGAGTAATGCACCCTCACAAAGAAACCGGAAAGTCAAGAAATATGAATCCTCGTTCCCAAGTTTCATTTGGGCAATCATATGGAAATTTTAAGAAGCGAAATGTGGGTCCTAAATCTCGGACTACTGCGGCTAGTGTGGGAAATATGAGATTTTTAAACCCGAGTGCCCGTGTGGTAGAAATCATTTTGGTCCATGCGAGCAAATGAATGTTTTCGATGTGGTTCTCCGGATCATTTTATTAAAGACCGCCAGAGAGAGTGAGAAAGAAAAATTTCAGAATGTAAAAGCTAGTGGTGCGACTCGGGGAAGGTATCCGAGAAAAGCTGGAAGTGAAACAAGCAGTAAGAATGTAGCCAGAGATGCAGCAATTATATCTGAAGGAAGAGCTTCGACTAGAACTTATGCTATTAAAGCACGTGAAGATGCTTCCTCACCCGATGTGATTACCAGTACATTTTCTCTTTATGATACTAATGTTATTGCTTTGATTGATCCCGGTTCTACTCATTCATATGTATGCATGAAACTAGTGTCTAGTATGAATATACCTGTTGAGAACACAGAATTTATGATTAGAGTGTCGAATCCACTAGGCAAATGTGTGATAGTTGATAAAGTATGCAAGAAATGCCCTTTAATGATTTTGATGTTGTTGTTGCCGTTTAATGAATTTGATGTTATTTTGGGTATGGATTAGTTGACATTGCATGATGCTATAGTAAATTGCAAAGAAAAGGTTATAGAATTAAAATGTGAAAGTGGTGAAATCTTGCGGGTTGAACCAGAAAAATCAGAGGCAAAATAAAGCCATTTCTAGCTTCATTTCTCCCCCAAAATTTCACCCATGACCTGTACTTGAAACAAACAACCAATACCAACCATTCCAAGCATTTAAAAATAGGCAAATTCATCATTTAACAAGGCATACCATTACATGCATAGGTGTTTATAAACTTACCTTGGATTAATTTAGGCAATAGCAACCTTTGATAACATATTCATAACATAACACATGTGTATATGTACATCATAATAATCTACTTAGTAATACCAAAATAAACCATTACTAGCCATTCCAATGGCTAGGTTACAAAATAACATTTCAAGCCACCATTGTAACACCCCAATCCCGTATCCGTCACCGGAATAGGTAAAGGGGCATTACCGGACTTGAAACTCATATCGGAACAGTAAATTTTTTTTTGAACATTCCTTTAGATAAGTACTAAAGACAGTCAGGGATACAATTTAAACTTCTATAAGTACACATTAAAAAAAAATACCATTTTCGCATGGCTTATATACATTAACCAAAATATTCTTCGGCCACTGGTCTATTCTATACATGCCATAAAATAATTCTAAACATAACAAGAACAACAAAGTGGATAGTGATAGTGTGACTAGTTCTTGACGATCCCCGAGCCTGTAGCTTCAAAATGAGATCTATAAAACAGAGAAAACAAAGTAAACGGAGTAAGCATTACAATGCTTAGTAAGTTTTAAGTAGTGTCAACAGATAACAATCAAATTATAACATAGTTGTTCGTATTTTTTATTTCACTCTTCCTTCGGGCCTACCATCCCTTTACCGAATATGCACATCTCATCATATACAATAGGCAGATAAACTTTCACATAAAAATGAGCTCATGTGACATGGATATATTGTATAATTTCACATAACCTCTCACACTGATCCGATGTCACATAATCATAGGAATAGTCTCATAGATTGCTCTTGTATGCATCACATAACTACCTTATGATTTAGTTCAAATCAAGCTCACATATAAACTTGGAGTACATACCTGTTTAACCTTTCGCATTGAATATATTTATAAGCAATTCTTATTACGAAGTCTTATAGCTTTAACCTCTACTCGAATTATCGGCGAGACCTTTAGCTCAGATGAAATCTCCACACGAAGTTATCGGGTCTTACCCGGACAAAATCTCCACACGTAGTCATCGGACCCGGACATAATCTCCACACGTAGTCATCGGGTCTTACCCGGACATAATCTCTACACGTAGTCATCGGGTCTTACCCGGAATATATTTCCATGTTTCATGTACATTTAATCACATGTTACAACATTCACATCAACTGTCATATTTGTAATTCATTTGCCTCATCAAATATCTAATAATACACACCTTTCACATTTGATCATTCGGCCACAATATACACACATCGCCTACATATTTCACACTAGCCATTCGGCTTTACCACATATACATATCTCATACATATTTCACATTAGCCATTCGGCTTTACCACATATACTTAACTCATACATATTTCACATTAGCCATTCGGCTTTACCATATATACATATCTCATACATATTTCACATTAGCCATTCGGCTTTACCACATATACATATCTCATACATATTTCACATTAGCCATTCGGCTTTACCACATATACTTATCTCATACATATTTCACATTAGCCATTCGGCTTTACCACATATACTTATCTCATACATATTTCACATTAGCCATTCGGCTTTACCACATATACTTATCTCATACATATTTCACATTAGCAATTCGGCTTTACCACATATACATATCTCATACATATTTCACATTAGCCATTCGGCTTTACCATATATACATATCTCATACATATTTCACATTAGCCATTCGGCTTTACCACATATACTTATCTCATACATATTTCACATTAGCAATTGGCTTTACCACATATACATATGTCATACATATTTCACATTAGCCATTCGACTTTACCATATATACATATCTCATACATATTTCACATTAGCCATTCGGCTTTACCACATATACATATCTCATACATATTTCACATTAGCCATTCTACTTTACCACATATACTTATCTCATACATATTTCACATTAGCCATTAGACTTTACCACATATACTTATCTCATACATATTTCACATTAGCCATTGGCTTTACCACATATACTTATCTCATACATATTTCACATTAGCAATTTGACTTTACCACATATACATATCTCATACATATTTCACATTAGCCATTCTACTTTACCACATATACATATCTCATACATATTTCACATTAGCCATTCAGCTTTACCACATATACATATCTCATACATATTTCACATTAGCCATTCGGCTTTACCACATATACTTATCTCATATATATTTCACATTAGCCATTCAGCTTTACCATATATACATATACATAACTCAAGTTAGCAACTAAAAACATGCATGAATCTCATGGCACAACCTCAAACATACCTTAATCTAGATACAAGTATGGCCAAACCTCCTCCTAATCCTCTTCCAAACCAAGCATGAAGCAAGAACTCCTTCCTTCTTCCTTAGAATTTTCGGCTCAAAGAAATGGAAAAGGATGAACAACAATTTTTTTTTCTTCAACTCAAGGCAAAAATGGGGGGTAACACTCACACATTCTTTCTTTCTTTTTTTTTTCTTTTCCATTTCTTTATTACCCATACTCATTAATTTATTTTTTTTCCTCCCATGATGCACCAACATAACATGTCTATGACATGTTTTGCCCATAATCCTTTGTCATGGCCGGCCACTATCAATTAGGGGGGGAAATTTGACATGCAAGTCCTCCCTTTTGATTACATGCATTATTAGGTCCTTATAGATTAGCCTATCACATTTCAAAAGTGTCACACAAGTCCTACTAACTGAATTCACATGCAATCGACTAAATCGAAGCTTGAAATTTTCACACATTCATAATTACATATTCTAGACAATAAATATTACGTTCAAACATTTCGGTGACTCAGTTTAGCGGTCTCAAAACCACTTCTCGACTAGGGTCAATTTTGGGCTGTCACAACTCTCCCCCACTTAAGAAATTTTCGTCCCCGAAAATCTTACCGGTAAATAGGTTTGGGTAACGCTCTTTCATAGAGTTCTCGGGTTCCCAAGTAGCTTCTTCCATCCCGTGTTTGAGCCATAACACTTTTACTAACGGAACCCTTTTGTTTCGCAACTCCTTCACTTCACGAGCTAGGATACGAATCGGTTCTTCTTCAGAACTCATATCGGCTTGAATTTCGACCTCTGATGGACTAATTATGTGCGATGGATCAGATCTATAACGTTGAAGCATCGAAACATGAAAGACGTCGTGAATCTTTTCAAGTTCAGGAGGCAAAATCAATCGATATGCAACTGGACCGACTCGTTCGGATACTTCATATGGCCCGATGAACCTCGGACTCAATTTGCCTTCTGACCAAATCGAGTATCTTTTCCAAAGCGAAACTTTAAGAAACACTTTATCTCCCACCTGATACTCAATGTCTTTTCGTTTCAGATCCGCGTACGACTTCTGACGATCGGAGGCTATCTTCAGATTTTCACGGATTACTTTTACTTTCTGTTCAGCATCTTTAATCAAATCCACTCTGAAAATTTTGCTTTCACCGAGCTCGGTCCAAAACAATGGTGTACGGCATTTATGCCCGTACAAAGCCTCGTAAGGTGCCATCTTAATACTTGATTGAAAACTATTGTTGTAGTCGAATGTCAATTCACCCGGGGAGTACGAAGATGTACAACGATTTGAAACGTCGGTTTTGGTGGCATGGTATTGAACGAGACATCTCCGATTTTGTTTCGAGATGTTTAATATGTCAACAAGTGAAAGCGGAACATCAAGTGCCTTCAGGATTACTTCAGCCGATCACGATACCCGAGTGGAAATGGGATCGAGTCACAATGGACTTTGTGTCCGGACTGCCATTGTCAGCAAGTAAGAAGGATGCGATTTGGGTTGTTGTTGATAGACTAACTAAGTAGGCTTACTTTATCCCCGTGCGTACGGATTTTTCATTGGATAAACTAGCTGAATTGTACGTTTCTCAGATTGTGAGATTACACGGGGTACCGATTTCTGTTGTGTCGAATAGAGATCCGAGATTCACCTCGCGATTTTGGAAGAAATTGAAAGAAGCTTTGGGTACCAAGCTGCATTTTAGCACCGCTTTTCATCCACAAACCGATGGTCAATCTGAGCGGGTAATTCAGATACTTGAGGATATGTTGAGATGTTGCGTCCTTGAGTTTAATGGTTCATGGGAACGATATTTACCTTTGATTGAATTCGCTTACAACAATAGTTTTCAATCAAGTATTAAGATGGCACCTTACGAGGCTTTGTATGGGCGTAAATGCCGTACACCATTGTTTTGGACCGAGCTCGGTGAAAGCAAAATTTTCGGAGTGGATTTGATTAAAGATGTTGAATGAAAGTAAAAGTAATCCGTGAAAATCAAGATAGCCTCCGATCGTCGAAGTAAGTCGACGCGGATCTCGAAACGAAAAGACATTGAGTATCGTGGGAGATAAAGTGTTTCTTAAAGTTTCGCTTGGAAAAAGATACTCGATTTGGCCGTAAAGGCAAATTGAGTCTGAGGTTCATCGGGCCATATGAAGTATCCGAACGAGTCGGTCCGGATTGCATATCGATTGATTTTGCCTCCGAACTTGAAAAGATTCACGACGTCTTTCATGTTTCGATGCTTCGACGTTATAGATCCGATCCATCGCATATAATTAGTCCATCGAGGTCGAAATTCAAACCGATATGAGTTATGAAGAAGAACCGATTCGTATCCTAGCTCGTGAAGTGAAGGAGTTGCGAAACAAAAGGGTTCCGTTAGTAAAAGTGTTATGGCTCAAACACGGATGGAAGAAGCTACTTGGGAACCCGAGAACTCTATGAAAGAGCGTTACCCAAACCTATTTACGGTAAGATTTTTGGGACGAAAATTTCTTAAGTGGGGAGAGTTGTGACAGCCCAAAATTGACCCTAGTCGGGAAGTGATTTCGAGACCGCTAAACCAAGTCACCGAAATGTTTGAACGTAATATTTATTGTCTAGAATATGTAATTATGAATGTGTGAAAATTTCAAGCTTCGATTTAGTCGATTGCATGTGAATTCAGTTAGTAGGACTTGTGTGACACTTTTGAAATGTGATAGGCTAATCTATAAGGACCTAATAGTGCATGTAATCAAAAGGGAGGACTTGCATGTCAAATTTCCCCCCCTTAATTTGTGACAGCCCAAAATTGACCCTAGTCGGAAGGTGGTCTCGGGACCACAAAACCGAGGCATAAAAATAATTTAAAATTTATTTCGATGCCTATAATATGTGTGTATTCATGTATGACATTTTTTGATGATTGGTTTAGTGTTATAAAGGTGAATTTCACTAGAAAGGACCTAGTAGTGAACTTTGAAAGTATGATGGGGAAATATGTGATGACTAATTAAAGCATGCATGCAAAATAAAGGACTTGCATGTCAAATTCCCCCTTTTATAGGTGGTGGCCGACCATGACAAGGGAGGATGGTCTAAACATGTCATGAAACATGTTTTGTTGGTGCATTAGGGTGAAATAATAAACAAAGGTGTATGGGTGATAAAAAAATGAAAAAAAAAAGTGTGTGAGTGTGGTAATCCCCCCCCCCTTGCCGTGAGTTGAGAAAGAGGGAAGAAAAAATTTGGTTGTGTTCATCCTTTCTCATCCTTTTTGGCCAAAAATCATAAGGGGAAGAAAGAGGATTTTTGCTTCATGCTTGGTTTAGAAGAGATCTAGAAGGTGATTTGACTAAATTGGCATCAAGATTAAGGTATGTATGAGGTTGTGTTAGGAGTTTCATGCATGTTTTGGTTGCTAACTTGATGTGCATGTTAGCCATGGCTCAAATCTTTGTTATGCCATGGAAATGGTATTTGGCCAAAGTTGTTATGGTGATAAAGCCATTGCATGCTAAGTGTGAAGCTTGATGATGATGCATGCAATGAAGGATTGTCTACTCTTGAGTAAGATTTTGAGTTTTCTTTTTGTGTTTAACCATGATTGAAGTTGAATGGAGCATGATTGTCATATTCGCCATGATGCATTCATGAGCATGGTTCATGCTTCTTGCATGTTAGTAAAATTTGTATTTTGGATGGCTATGGACACCTTGAAATTCGCCATGCTCATATTGTATATATATGTTTGCACATGATGTTTTGGCTATGAAGTAAGTGATGAATATATTGGTTTAAAGAAGAAGATGTGGAAGAATGCTTGTGAAATTGCAAGCACAATTCGCCTAGCACACATATAAGTGCTTGATGCTATATTATAAGTTTTAATACAATGTGCAAAGCATTAACTAGTAAAATGCATGCTGTTTTTGTGAGGTATTAAGTGCAAAATTGGCCTCAACATGTACATGAATATTCGGCCTTGGGTAGCCTATTGAAGGCCTTAGCTTTTCCTTGATGCTCAAATAAATTGTATTGAATTGCTTGATGTAGTATAAAATGTGCATGACCATTGTGTATTCAAGCTAAAGAGTGGCCATATGACCATTTAAACTCCTTGTCATATTCGCCATAAGCAAGCACAATGAGGTTTTAATAAATTGAATTTGTTTGAATTAGCTCAAGAGCTAAGAGGGCCACAATTGGACAAGGGAAGGAAAAGGTGATCGAGTAGCGAAAAAGCCGTTCAACAACATCCGAGGTAAGTCCTCAAGAAGTGACCTTACTTGAATTATGTGAGATGAAGTATGGATGTGTATGATTATTGATTTATGTGTATGAGAAATTGAATGATACCGGGCTAAGTCCCAAGGCTAATATGCTTGTGAATATATGTGCGTTTGAGCCTTAGAAACGAAAATGAAATATGTATGTCCAATGATTATTGATGTATGTGTACATGAGAAATTGAATGATATCCGGGCTAAGCCTCAAGACAATTATGCTGAAATTATATCCGGTTAAGACCAAGGCAATTGGGCTAGAGGCTATATCCGGGCTAAGACCCGAAGGCATTCGTGCGAGTTATTCTATCCGGGCTAAGACCCGATGGCATTTGTGCACGTGATTATATCCGGTTATATTCCGAAGAATCTTGGGCTGGAGGTGAGTGTTGGTTGCTGTAATGAATTCAATTAGTACACTCGAAAAGCCCAAAGGATAAGGTACGTTATATGTGCATTGGAAAGTCGACATGTTTGAGCAACATTCGCTCAATCGACTATTGAATTTCAGTTATTGAATTGATTGATACTTTGTGAAAGTATATAATGATGAAGTGTGAAGTAAGAATGTGTATTAATGAAATGATGCATTTGGCTATGTGAATGTATTGCTGTAACTAGAGTTGATTATATTCCTTGAGACTTACTAAGCATAAAAAAATGCTTACCCGTTACTTTGGCTCTCTGTTTTATAGATTTCGCCGATAGCAATCGGATTCGGGATCAATAAAGTCGAAGTCATCCACACTATCCACGCCTCTATTTTGGTATAAATTTTGGTTGAACTTTGAAATGGCATGTATAGGACTACCCTTGTTGGTTGAATATGTTGTGATGTATATATGTACGGCCATGCGAAAATGGCTCGTAAAAGTGAAGTATCGACTTAGACTAATTGTGGTTTGTATGTATATATTTGGTGTCATGATGTGGCTATGGCTTGAAATGGGAATGTTGGTCATATGATCAGCCATTGGCATGGTTAAAATGATCATATATGAACCTATGTATGGCAAGACTAGTTGGTTCATGGAGACTACCAAATAGGTAAGACCTACCTTAAAAACAGATGCTGCCAGCTGCAGTGACGTGAATGTGAAAAATCACCAAAATTTGTAGGAATGGAATTAAATAGTGAATAAGCTATGTAAATGAACCTTGATGAGTCTATTTTCATATGGAAGAAACGAAATGGTCATAGGAGTTATATGTTAAGAGATATTAAAGCTATTGTGATACAGGACCAGAACGGTTTCTGGGTTCCCTGTCGCAACTTTCAAAATTTACTATAAATTATCCAAAAATAATTAGGAGACACACCTTATATTTACAGATTCCATTTTGAGTCTAGTTTCATTAGAAACAAACGGCACCAGCATTAAAGCCCTGTACAGAGAGATATTCAAGTTATACCGCGCAAAGGTCAGAGCAGTCGATCCCTGTAACATGAGTGACTTTAACTAATAAACTGTACCAATTGGCCCAACCAAAAATTCTAGAAATAAATCCATGGATGGATATATGAGTCTAAATTTAGGGAAAATTTACGAAACCAGTTTCCGAGTTTTGAAACTCAAGATATGATTTTTAAGGCGACAGTGATGCAGTTTTCCAGCCTGACTGGAAATGTCAAATGGATGGGCAAAACAAGTGAACTTGGCTTGTTAACCCCTCGTGTCCGACACCGGCGATGGTCTCGGGTTCGGGGTGTTACAATTTTATTGGTATCAGAGCCACGGTTTAGTCGATTCTAGGACTACCGTGATGTGTTTGGGGTCTAGCTATACATGCCATTAAATGATGAATCGATAGTGTGGTGATTTCTGACAATTTGACTTTGTGTTTGTTTATAGCAATGGATCCCGATCCCAACCGAGCGATAGCTGATGATGTGGAGAGTGTGGCGCCTGCTCGCGCAAGGGACAGCGCCGGCGGACTCTCAACCTATGGCCAGCAATCCTAATGACGAGGCTAGGCAAGCCTTTTATAGTGTGATGAACGAATGGTTTAATCAATACATTCGAACCAACACTACTGTTCCACAACCTCCATTCCCGAAAAATGCAACCCCGCACCTACAATACCTCCGATGATGACCAAATAAGGTCAAGTAAGCCCCAATCGATAGGATTCGAAAACATGGGGCCACTGAATTTAAGGCTACGGATGATGATGATGCCGAGCGAGCTGAATTTTGGTTAGATAACACTATCCGGGTGCTTGATGAGCTATCCTGTACACCCGATGAGTGCTTAAAGTGTACCATCTCCTTGCTACGCGAGTCCGCCTACTATTGGTGGAGTACTCGACTTCTGTGGTGCCTAGAGAGCAAGTGACTTGGGAATTCTTTCAAACCGAGTTCCGAAAAAAGTATATCAGTCAGAGATTCATCGACCAAAAGCGAAGGGAATTCCTTGATCTTAAGCAAGGTTCGATGTCAGTTACCGACTACGAACGAAAATTTGTGAGGCTTAGCCAGATGCAGCGAGAATGCATTTCGTCTGAAACTATTATGTAAACGCGCTCGAGGATAGGCTGAATGATGATATAAGGATGTTTGTTGGCATCCTCGAGATACGAGAGTTCGTAGTACTTGTTGAGCGAGCTTGTAAAGTCAAGAGCTTAGAAAGGAGAAACAAAAGCTGATGTGGGAACCGGAGAATTCGAAGAGGTCCTCGGAAAGTCTCTTCAACAAGCATCGAAGAGATTTCGAGATGATGTGAGCCGGTCTAGAGGCGTTTGGGCTTTTCTAGACGAGGACGCGATCGACCCCTGTGACCACACGAGTCACCTCGATCACCGGTGGTGGAAATGATCGCCGAGAGAGGGCGGAGGGTCCACATTGTGGCAAATGGCATTCGGGGAGCTGTTGGTTTCGTGATCGCTCCTGCTATAAGTGTGGATCGGCCGACCACTTTATGAAGGATTGCCCGAGGATGCATGAATGAATGTAAGTCGAGTGCAAACCCGGGTGCTACCATCGCCGAGGTAGGCCACCTAGAAATATGGGCAATGTCATTGGCGGTCGAGAGGATCTAGAGATGCTACCATCGATCCGAGGCTCGTGCTCTGCTAGGACTTATGCCATACGCGCACGCGAGGATGCTGCCTCTCCAGATGTTATTACCGGTACTTTCACTCTTTTCAATACAAATGTGATTGCTTTGATTGACCCTGGTTCTACTCATTCATATATATGTGAAACCTTAGCATCCAAAGTAAGACTTTGCCCATTGAGTCTCATCGAGTTTGTAATTCGGGTGTCAAACCCCTTGGGTCATTACGTGCTTGTCAACAAAGTGTGCAAGAAAAGTCCCCTAGTGTTCCGAGGTTCTTGTTTTCCGGCGGACTTGATGCTTTTGCCGTTCGATGAGTTCGACGTTATTCTTGGTTTGGATTGGTTGACCATGCACGATGCGGTTGTAAATTGCAAGAGCAAGACTATCGATTTGAGGTGCGCGAATAATGAAATAATTCGGGTTGAGTCTACGGACTTAAAGGGGTTGCCAGTTGTAATATCAGCGATGTTGGCCCAGAAATATGTAAGAAAAGGGTGCGAAGCGTACCTTGCATACGTGCTCGATGACAAGGAATCAGAAAAGAAACCCGAATCTGTGCCCGTGGTTTGTGAATACCCGGATGTTTTCCCCGAAGAATTGCCGGGTTTACCACCTGTTCGGGAAATAGAATTTGGCATCGAATTGGTACCTGGTACCACTCTAATTTCGATAGCTCCGTATCGTATGGCACCAACGGAATTAAAGGAGTTGAAAGCTCAGTTGCAAGAATTGGTGGATAGAGGTTTTGCTCGCCTGAGTTTTTCGCCTTGGGGTGCGCCAAGATTGTTCGTGAAGAAGAAGGATGGAACCATGCGGTCGTAGATCGACTATCGTCAGCTTAATAAAGCGACGATAAAGAACAAATATCCGTTGCCACGTATTGATGACTTGTTCGATCAACTGAAGGGAGCCTCGGTGTTCTCGAAAATAGATTTGAGATCGGGCTATTATCAATTGCGAATCCGAGATTCGGACTACCCAAGACTGCCTTCAGAACGAGATATGGTCAATATGAGTTCCTAGTGATGCCGTTTGGGCTCACTAATGCCCTTGCGGTATTTATGGATTTAATGAATCGAATCTTTAGACCATATTTGGATCGATTCGTAGTCGTGTTCATTGATGACATCTTGGTCTAATCAAGAAATGAGACCGAACATGCTGAACACTGCGGTTAGTCTGCAAATTTTACGGGATAAGCAATTATATGCTAAGTTCAAGAAGTGTGAGTTCGGTTAAGAGAGGTTAGCTTCTTGGGTCATGTGGTATTCGATCGGGTATTCGAGTCGACCGAATAAAATTTCAGCCATACTTAATTGGAAGCCTCGAGAAATATTACCGAGGTTCGAGCTTTTTGCGGCTTGCGGTTATTCTTGACGATTTGTAAAGGCTTTCAACGATAGCCACGCCGATGACGGCTACTCCAAAAGGATGTTAAGTTGAATGGACGGAGAAATGCCAAAAAGTTTCGATCAATGAAAACTTATTTGATTGAAGCCCCAATTCTAGTGCAACCCGAGTCCGCAAGGAGTTTGTCATCTATAGCGACGCCTCTCTACTTGGGTTAGGTTGCGTATTAATGCAAGAAGGTCGAGTTGTGGCCTATGCGTCGAGGCAATTAAAGCCACATGAGAAAAATTATCCGACTCATGATCTCGAATTGGCCGCCATCGTATTCGCCTTAAAGATTTGGCGACATTACTTATTTGGTGAAAGGTGCCATGTATACTCGGATCACAAAAGTCTCAAATATTTGATGACCCAAAGAGACTTAAATCTGCGACAAAGACGTTGGCTCGAGTGTTAAAGGATTATGAGTGATCATTGACTATCACCCGGAAAGGCGAATGTGGTTGCGGATGCCTTGAGTCGTAAATCGTTATTCACTTTACGAGCGATGAATGTGCACTTGTCTGTCCGATCCGACAGTGTGTTAGTGGCTGAATTGAAAGCCAAACCATTATTGACACACCAAATTCGAGAAGCTCAGAAAGTCGACGACGAGTTGGTTGCAAAACGGGCTGCGTGTGTTCCAAACAAGGACTCGGAGTTTCAAATCGACGATGACAATTGTTTGAGGTTCAAAAGTCGTCTGTGTGTTCCAAAGAATTTGAACTCATTTCGATAATTTGAATGAAGCCCATTGTAGCCGAATGGCAATCCACCCGGAGTACGAAGATGTACAATGATTTGAAACGTCGGTTTTGGTGGCATGGTATGAAGCGAGACATCTCCGACTTTGTTTGAGATGTTTAATATGTCAACGAGTGAAAGCGGAACATCGGTGCCTTGAGGATTACTTGGACAATCACGATACCGAGTGGAAATGGGATCGAGTCACAATGGACTTTGTATCCGATTTGTCATTGTCGCAAGTAAGAAGGATGCGGTTTGGGTCGTGGTGGATCGATTGACTAAGTCGGCCCACTTTGTCCCCTCGACGCACGGATTTTCAATGGACAAATTAGCGGAATTGTACGTTTCTCAGTTGTGAGATTACACGGGTGCCTATTTCCATCGTGTCGGATAGAGATCCGAGATTTACCTCGCGATTTTGGAAAAAGTTGCAAGAAGCTTTGGGTACCAAGTTGCATTTCAGCACCGCCTTTCACCCCCAAACCGATGGTCAATCCGAGCGGATAATTCAGATACTTGAGGATATGTTAAGATGTTGCGTCCTCGAGTTTAGTGGTTCATGGGACCGGTATTTGCCGTTGATTGAATTCGCTTACAACAACAGCTTTCAATCAAGTATTAAGATGGCACCCTACGAGGCCTTGTACGGTCGTAAATGCCGTACACCATTGTTTTGGACTGAGCTCGGTGAAAGCAAGATTTTCGGGGTGGATTTGATTAGGGATGCTGAACAGAAAGTGAAAGTAATCCGTGAAAGTCTAAAGATAGCCTCCGATCGCCGTAAGTCGACGCGGATCTGAAGCGTAAGGATATCGGTATCGTGGGTGATAAAGTGTTTCTCAAGGTATCGCCTTGGAAAAAGATACTCGAGTTCGGCAGTAAGGGCAAGTTGAGCCCGAGGTTCATTGGGCCATATGAGATATCAGAGCGAGTCGGTCCAGTGGCATATCGTTTGATTTTGCCCCCTGAACTCAAAAAGGTTCACGATGTCTTTCACATTTCGATGCTTCGACGCTATAGATCTGATCCATCGCACGTGATTAGTCCATCAGAAATTGAAATTCAAGCTAATATGAGTTATGAGGAAGAACCGATTCGTATCCTATCACGAGAAGTGAAAGAGTTGCGAAACAAGCGGGTTCCGCTAGTGAAAGTGTTATGGCTCAAGCACGGGATAGAAGAAGCTACTTGGGAGACCGAGAACTCTATGAAAGAGCGATATCCAAGCCTATTTACGGTAAGATTTTCGGGACGAAAATTTCTTAAGTGGGGAGAGTTGTGACAGCCCAAAATTGACCCTAGTCGGAAGGTGGTCTCGGGACCACAAAACCGAGGCATAAAAATAATTTAAAATTTATTTCGATGCCTATAATATGTGTGTATTCATGTATGACATTTTTTGATGATTGGTTTAGTGTTATAAAGGTGAATTTCACTAGAAAGGACCTAGTAGTGAACTTTGAAAGTATGATGGGGAAATATGTGATGACTAATTAAAGCATGCATGCAAAATAAAGGACTTGCATGTCAAATTCCCCTTTATAGGTGGTGGCCGGCCATGACAAGGAGGATGGGCTAAACATGTCATGAAACATGTTTTGTTGGTGCATTAGGGTGAAATAATAAACAAAGGTGTATGGGTGATAAAAAAATAAAAAAAAAATGTGTGTGAGTGTGGTAATCCCCCCCCCCCTGCTGTGAGTTGAGAAAGAGGGAAGAAAAAATTTGGTTGTGTTCATCCTTTCTCATCCTTTTTGGCCGAAAATCATAAGGGGAAGAAAGAGGATTTTTGCTTCATGCTTGGTTTAGAAGAGATCTAGAAGGTGATTTGACTAAATTGGCATCAAGATTAAGGTATGTATGAGGTTGTATTAGGAGTTTCATGCATGTTTTGGTTGCTAACTTGATGTGCATGTTAGCCATGGCTCAAATCTTTGTTATGCCATGGAAATGGTATTTGGCCAAAGTTGTTATGGTGATAAAGCCATTGCATGCTAAGTGTGAAGCTTGATGATGATGCATGCAATGAAGGATTGTCTACTCTTGAGTAAGATTTTGAGTTTTCTTTTTGTGTTTAACCATGATTGAAGTTGAATGGAGCATGATTGTCATATTCGGCCATGATGCATTCATGAGCATGGTTCATGCTTCTTGCATGTTAGTAAAATTTGTATTTTGGATGGCTATGGACACCTTGAAATTCGCCATGCTCATATTGTATATATATGTTTGCACATGATGTTTTGGCTATGAAGTAAGTGATGAATATATTGGTTTAAAGAAGAAGATGTGGAAGAATGCTTGTGAAATTGCAAGCACAATTCGCCTAGCACACATATAAGTGCTTGATGCTATATTATAAGTTTTAATACAATGTGCAAAGCATTAACTAGTAAAATGCATGCTGTTTTTGTGAGGTATTAAGTGCAAAATTGGCCTCAACATGTACATGAATATTCGGCCTTGGGTAGCCTATTGAAGGCCTTAGCTTTTCCTTGATGCTCAAATAAATTGTATTGAATTGCTTGATGTAGTATAAAATGTGCATGGCCATTGTGTATTCAAGCTAAAGAGTGGCCATATGACCATTTAAACTCCTTGTCATATTCGGCCATAAGCTAGCACAATGAGGTTTTAATAAATTGAATTTGTTTGAATTAGCTCAAGAGCTAAGAGGGCCACAATTGGACAAGGGGAAGGAAAAGGTGATCGAGTAGCCGAAAAAGCCGTTCAACAACATCCGAGGTAAGTCCTCAAGAAGTGACCTTACTTGAATTATGTGAGATGAAGTATGGATGTGTATGATTATTGATTTATGTGTGTATGAGAAATTGAATGATACCCAGGCTAAGTCCCGGCGAATATGCTTGTGAATATATGTGCGTTTGAGCCTTAGTAACGAAAATGAAATATGTATGTCCAATGATTATTGATGTATGTGTACATGAGAAATTGAATGATATCCGGCTAAGCCCAAGACAATTATGCTGGAAATTATATCCGGTTAAGACCGAAGGCAATTGGGCTAGAGGCTATATCCGGGCTAAGACCAAGGCATTCGTATGCGAGTTATTCTATCCGGCTAAGACCGAAGGCATTTGTGCACGTGATTATATCCGGTTATATTCAAGAATCTTGGGCTGGAGGTGAGTGTTGGTTGCTGTAATGAATTCAATTAGTACACTCGAAAAGCCCAAAGGATAAGGTACGTTATATGTGCATTGGAAAGTCGACATGTTTGAGCAACATTCGCTCAATCGACTAATGAATTTCAGTTATTGAATTGATTGATACTTTGTGAAAGTATATAATGATGAAGTGTGAAGTAAGAATGTGTATTAATGAAATGATGCATTTGGCTATGTGAATGTATTGCTGTAATTAGAGTTGATTATATTCCTTGAGACTTACTAAGCATAAAAAAATGCTTACCCCGTTACTTTGGCTCTCTGTTTTATAGATTTCGCTCGATAGCAATCGGATTCGGGATCAATAAAGTCGAAGTCATCCACACTATCCACGCCTCTATTTTGGTATAAATTTTGGTTGAACTTTGAAATGGCATGTATAGGACTACCCCTTGTTGGTTGAATATGTTGTGATGTATATATGTACGGCCATGCGAAAATGGCTCGTAAAAGTGAAGTATCGACTTAGACTAATTGTGGTTTGTATGTATATATTTGGTGTCATGATGTGGCTATGGCTTGGAAATGGGAATGTTGGTCATATGATCAGCCATTGGCATGGTTAAAATGATCATATATGAACCTATGTATGGCAAGACTAGTTGGTTCATGGAGACTACCAAATAGGTAAGACCTACCTTAAAAACAGATGCTGCCAGCTGCAGTGACGTGAATGTGAAAAATCACCAAATTTCGTAGGAATGGAATTAAATAGTGAATAAGCTATGTAAATGAACCTTGATGAGTCTATTTTCATATGGAAGAAACGAAATGGTCATAGGAGTTATATGTTAAGAGATATTAAAGCTATTGTGAGACAGGGCCAGAACGGTTTCTGGGTTCCCTGTCGCAACTTTAAAAATTTACTATAAATTATCCAAAAATAATTAGGAGACACACCTTATATGTACAGATTCCATTTTGAGTCTAGTTTCATTAGAAACAAACGGTACCAGCATTAAAGCCCTGTACAGAGAGATATTCAAGTTATACCGCGCAAAGGTCAGAGCAGTCGATCCCTGTAACATGAGTGACTTTAACTAATAAACTGTACCAATTGGCCCGACCAAAAATTCTAGAAATAAATCCATGGATGGATATATGAGTCTAAATTCAGGGAAAATTTACGAAACCAGTTTCCGAGTTTTGAAACTCGAGATATGATTTTTAAGGCGACAGTGACGCAGTTTTCCAGCCTGCCTGGAAATGTCAAATGGATGGGCAAAACAAGTGAACTTGGCTTGTTAACCCCTCGTGTCCGACACCGGCGATGGTCTCGGGTTCGGGGTGTTACATAATTGATAGTGGCCGGCCATGACAAAGGATTATGGGCAAAACATGTCATAGACATGTTATATTGGTGCATCATGGGAGGAAAAAAAATAAATTAATGAGTATGGGTAATAAAGAAATGGAAAAGAAAAAAAAAAAGAAAGAAAGAATGTGTGAGTGTTACCCCCCATTTTTGCCGTGAGTTGAAGAAAAAAAGAAAAAAAAAATTGTTGTTCATCCTTTTTCATTTCTTTGAGCCAAAAATTCTAAGGAAGAAGGAAGGAGGTCTTGCTTCATGCTTGGTTTGGAAGAGGATTAGGAGGAGGTTTGGCCATACTTGTATCTAGATTAAGGTATGTTTGAGGTTGTGCCATGAGATTCATGCATGTTTTTAGTTGCTAGCTTGAGTTCTAATTAGCCCATGGTTCAAATCTTTGCTATGTCATGGGGATGATATTCGGCCAAGGTGGATTTTGTGTTAATGCCATTGCATGCTAAATATGAAGCTTGTTAATGATATATGTGATGGTGGGTTGATGACTCTTGGATTTTCTTTTTAGCATTTTTGAGTGAGACATTAAGTTCTTTGTTTAACCATGACCAAAATTGAAATGGTATGGTGTTGTGATGTATTCGCCATGGTATATCCATAAGTATGATTTATGCTTATTGCATGGTAGGTAAGATTTGTGTTTTGGATATATGTTTATATTTGGTTATAAACAACTTGAGATTCGCCCTTGCACCTATATGTATATATGTTTGCACATGATGTATTGGTATGACATATATACTATCTCAAGGTATATATTTACTTATGATGATGTTTGGTTATGAAGTAAATGATAGATGCGTATTGAGCTACAATATGTAATGCATTAGTTAGTAAAATGTATGCCATTTATGTGTGGTATTAAATATGTAATTGGCCTCAACATCAACATGCATATTCGCCACATGAGATGGATTGGTGTGCATGCATTCGGTTAGAGGCAAGCATATTGATGCCTTTATCTTGGTTAGGACAATCGGCTAAAAAGGAGTGTGGGTTAATATCTTGAGTTGATGCATGATTTCACATGTATGTGACTTTAATGTCTAATGTATAAATGTGGGATAAGTGCCTTGTGTTCCTCTTTTTGATGCTCAAATGATTAAGTCGATTTATTTATTTAATTAAGCTTAAGAGCAAAGGGGATCTAAATCCGATAAAGGGAAGGAAAAAGTGGTCGAATAGCCATCGAAATCGTTCGACAACATCCGAGGTAAGTTCTTGAGTAATAGAGCTTAAATTATGATTTGATTAGATCATGTTTTAAGCAAATCAAATCATGCTCTTTGTGTGTGGATATTGAGCCGAAATTTGCAAGTGTGATAAGTGTCTTGTGTTTGAGTTTTGCTAATGAAAATGAAATACGAATGTGTCATGATTTAGTGTTAAATGTGCATGGTTATTGAATGATGTCCGGCTAAGTCCCGAAGGCTTTGTGCTAAGTGACCATATCCGGACTAAGATCCAAGGCATTTGTGCGAGTTCCCAAATCCGGGTTAAGTCCCGAAGGCATTTGTGCGAGCTATTATAACCGGCTATGTCCCAAGGCTTTTGAGCGAAGTCGCTATATCCGGATAAAATCCAAGGTACGTGATTCGGGAATGAGCAATCTTGCTGTAAAATTTCAGTTAATACGCATGCAAAATTCCAGCAATGAGGTATGTTTCAGTATGTGCTTTGAATTAGTTGAGCCCTTACAATAAGTATTCGCCGTTGATAAACGAGCTACCGCCTTTGGCTAAGTTGATCTTTTGTGTATGAACATAAGGGTTGGTAATGTGAAGTAAGTATGATATTGAGAATGTGTGCATATGAAATTATCCGTTTAGCTATATGAATGCTATGCTTTTGTTGTGCTGGAATCCCTTGCTCAAAACTTACTAAGCAAGCAAATTGCTTACTCCGTTTCTTTGTTCTCTGTTTTATAGATTTTAGCTCGTCAGCTATCGGACTCGGGATTTTTGGAAGTCTAAGTCTCCCACACTATCAAAGCCCCCTTTTGGTACAAATTTTGGTTGAACATTGAAATGGCATGTATAGGACTACTCTTTTGTTTGTTGGTGTTAGACCCTTTGATTTTGTATAAATTTGGATAGCCATGCGAAAATGGCTGATATACACTTTGGCATGGTATCATAATCATTTTGTATGTTGTTCATTAAGAGATGTGGAAATGTTTGGAATCGATTAGCCCATGGAATGGTTAACCGTGATCATCTTTTGTGCCATGTATGCAAAAAGGGCTAGTTGAATCAAGGAAATTATGAAGTAGGTAAAATCTACCTTAAAGACAGAGGTTGACAGCTGCAGAGATGTGGATGTGAAAAATCACTAAAAATAGTAGGAATGGAATTAAATAGTGAATAAATTGTTTAAATGAACCTTGATGAATCTATTTTCATAGGAAAGTAATGAAACGATCATATGAACAGTATGTTAAGAGATATTGAAGTTTTCGCAAGACAGGACCAGAACGGTTTCTGGATTCCCTGTTCCGACTTTGGAAATTCATTTTAAATTAACCAGAGATAATTAGGAGTCATGCCATATATCTGTAGATTCATCTTTGAGTTTAGTTTCTATAGAAACAAACGGCACCAGTATTGAAGCCCTGTACAGGGAGATATCCAAGTTGTAATGCACGAAGGTCAGTATAGTCGATCCCTGTAACATGAGAGAATTTAACTAATAAACTGTACTAATTGGCCCGACCAAAAATTCTAGAAAACAATTTTTAGATACATATATGAGTATAGTTTCAGGGAAAAATCACGAAACTGATTTTCGAGTTGTGGAACTCAAGATATGATTTTTAAGGTGATAGTGACACAGTTAGCCAGCTGGCTGGAAATTTTTAAATGGACTGTGAAAATAAATATATTTATGTCTGTTAGCACTTCGTGTTCGACTCCGCTGACGGACTCGGGTACGGGGTGTTACATATTTCACATTAGCCATTCGGCTTTACCACATATACATATCTCATACATATTTCACATTAGCCATTCGGCTTTACCACATATACTTATCTCATACATATTTCACATTAGCCATTTGGCTTTACCACATATACATATCTCATACATATTTCACATTAGCCATTCGGCTTTACCAGATATACATATCTCATAAGCCATTCGGCTTTACCACATATACATATCTCATACATATTTCACATTAGCCATTCGGCTTTACCACATATACTTATCTCATACATCAATTTCGCAATGACTTATAAGCAACTCAAATAGTTTCATCAATGTTTACAACAAATTCACATATTCACTACAAGCTGTTTTCCTGAGCAATAGTCACTAAATTATTTATAACTGGAGCTAAAAAACTCAAAATCAATTGCCGTTAATTTTCCCTGAATATAGACTCATATATCTTCCATCCATAAAATTTTCAGAATTTTAGGTTTGGCCAATCAATACCAGATTTTTCTTAAAGTTTCCCCTGTTTCACTGTTTGACTAATCTGACCACTCTTCACTTCGAATCAAATTTCTCATTGTACAGAATTCAAAATGTGTTCTATTGGATTTCATTTGAAACTAGACTCATTAAGGAGTCTAAGCATATAAATTTTATCTTATAACCATTTTTTTACAAATTATAATGATTTTATAAAAACCGAATAGGGGATTTCGGTGTCATTCTGACACCATCTCACTCAACTTTAAATATCTCTTTATAGAAAATTTCTTTGCTCACACGGTCTCTTTTATAAGAACCTAGACTAATTAAGCTTTGATTACATATTTTATTCAGCCTATAATTCCACACCATCAATTTATGGTGATTTTCTAAAATCACGTTACTGCTGCTGTCCTAAGCAAAATATTACAATTTGCTCTTAAATTTCCAAGTCCAAACACTTATGAACTCACCATTTGAGTCTAAAACATATCATGGACACATCATATATTATTAAATAAACTCATTGTGTCCTATTATGATTGAATTTACTCAACGTTTAATCACTTAAAACTTACCTCGGAAGTGGTCGACGACTAGATATCCACGGCTATTCGTTTACTTTCTCTTTTCCCTTATCCGACTTTGATCCTCTAAGCTCTTGAGCTAAATCAAACAATTTACTTCCCAATCAAACACAATCACATGGCATCCATATACATTTTAGAACCATTCTTAACATATTTACTACTCATTTACAAACAAAATACTCATATCACATTTATAAAACTACCTTTCATAAACACTATGTATAAATATGCATTTCTTCACTATTTACTAAGTCAAGCCAAACCACATGATTCATTAATCGTTAATATATATATATATATACAGCATTAACAACTTCACTTAAGCTTAAGTATAAAATTTGGTCTTACCAAATTTTGCACATTTTACCAAAATAATAACTACCAATTTTACACGTAAGTGCCGAATCAAATCATACCATAGTTACAATATCACTTGACTAATGAAATATCCAAAATATCAATCTATCATTTACCAAATTCATAAACCACATATAAGGCACATTTTAAACTCAAGCATGTAACTTAACAACTTAACCATTAGTTGCCTAACCACAAACAAAACATATCATAGGCATGTAAAAACATATTTTACCAGTTGATAGTCAAATATAAATATACAACCCTTTACCATTTCCAAAATACATATGCATGGCCAACCTTTTAACCGTATATTATGTCATAAAAATTATTCTTTAATAGTTCAACCAATTTCACAATTTAAATCAAAACTAATTGCATCATTTATAACCGTACCTAAATGAACATCAAATAGTATACAAAACATATTCATACGTTAATATCTCAAACCTTACCTTAACAACTAATATGCAAGATATCACATATTCGTAACTTAGCTTATGAAAGCATATGTATTATATCATAAACACATCTTTTACCAATTACCTTACTTAAGCCAAATTTTATAATCAACCACAAAAAAAAATATATACCCCAAATCATACTTCCAAAATGAGCTACTTCCATGGCCGATTATATTTCATCATTAACATATCTCATTTTCGAATCATATAATCAACATCACAAACACATCACCAAAACACAAATCATACCTATCATATAACAAGCATAACAAAATAAACCAACCATGTCAAATATAACCATAATTTGATCAAACCTTGAAACCGAACTTAACAAAATAAACAAGCCATTGAATGATTAG
Organism: Gossypium arboreum; assembly: GCF_025698485.1. NCBI lineage: Eukaryota > Viridiplantae > Streptophyta > Magnoliopsida > Malvales > Malvaceae > Gossypium > Gossypium arboreum. Next base: position 78,061,799 of record NC_069077.1, on the reverse strand, counting down.
AACTTGAACTAACCACCTTCTTTATACATAATTTTCCAAGAATTTCAAGTTACTTACCTCTTCCAAACCTCCTCCAAGCCGAACATGAAGCAAGAGAACTCCTCTCTTCTTCCTTTGATTTTTCGGTCAAGAAGAACAAAGAGGATGAAGCCTTTTTTTTTTTTTTTTCTTCTAGGTACGGCAAAGGGGGGGAGCAAGGATGAAACAACTTTGGTTTCTCCTCCCACTCCCCTCATATTTTATTGTTCTTCCCACAACATGTTATCACAAATTGTTTATATTATGTTTTACCCATCCCATTTTGTCTATCCTCAATGTCATGGCCGGCCACTACTAATTAAGTGGGGGAATTGACATGCAAGTCCACCCTTTGATTTCATGCACTAATTGATCCTTATAGATTAACCTATCACATTTCAAAAGTGTCACACATAAGTCCTATTAACTAAATTCACATGCAATTAACAAAATTCAAATATGAAATTTTCACACATGCATATATACATATAATAAGCATCAATTATGACGGTTAATTATTTTTATGACTCGGTTTTGTGGTCCGAAACCACTTCCCGACTAGGGTCACATTAGGGTGTCACAACTCTTCCCTTTAGGGATTTTCGTCCCAAAATCTTACCGCAAATAGGATAGGGTAACTTTCTCTCGTTGAGTCCTCTAGATCCCACCTAGTTTCCTCAACTTCGAACTCACGCTTCAGTGCTTTAACTAAACAAACTTTCTTAGTTTGATCATAATAATTCACAGAGATCCACAAAATTGACACTTACTCACTTACTTTTCATTTCGGTAATAACACACATAGGTATAACACAATTTACTCATCGGTCTGAACCCACTAGGTATAGGCTCGAACCCCATGCACAGGTTCTAGCCTACTTAACCCAAAGTCCGAATAGACTCGATAGCCATCAACTAATTAGGATATTAGCCTATTATACACTTCACCGGTCCCAAATCTACTAGGCATAAGGCCTGAATAACTCAAATATCCAAAATTATCACCATTCATCAGAAATTCTTACCAACTTTCAAATGTCGAAACTTAGTCAAAATAATTTCTTGAACATGATTAACAAAATAGTGTTTATTCACAATAGCACATATAACTGCATATACCGAGAATCTCATATTCGTAATGTATATATATATATCACGTACCTTGTCAATTTAATGTCTCGAACTTATTTCATTACCAATTTAGCACAATGTTGTATAATCTCCGACTCTAATTAGTTCACCAGTGTTTAGTCCGTTTAACGAATTTTCTCTTTAGGTCTTACTTACTATTACAAATCAATGCCATCGTCTCACACGAGGTCATACATGAAACACACTTCGCATACACAGTGCCTACTGACTGATTTCGCACACATAGCGCTCGATTAAAGAACTCGCACACATAGTGTCTCGATTACCAATCTCGCACACATAGTGCTCAGTTGAAGAACTCGCACTCTCATGCCTCTAATCATTTGCACACATAGTGCCCCTATTCATTTGTTGTTACACATTGAAATGACTTAACCAAGTCTATAAACATCATGTACGTATGCTTTTAAACATATCCTTTCATTTAAATTTGAATTCGTATAGTAATGAACACTTAAACTTTGCTCAAATTATCGGCACGAAGCCTTCTAGGCACGAAGGCCCGAATACACATCACCAGCATGATTGCTCTTCAGGACCTAGCCCGGTTATAACACCAGTACGAATGCTCTTCGGGACTTAACCCTGATATAACTCTAGCACAAATGCTCTTTGAGACTTAGCCCACATATAACACCAGCACAAATGCTCTTTGGGACTTAGCCCGGATACATCACTAGCACGAATGCTCTTCGGGACTTAGCCCGGATATAACACCAGCACAAATGCTCTTCGGGACTTAGCCCGGATACATCACTAGCACGAATGCTCTTCGGGACTTAGCCCGAATATAACACCAGCACAAATGCTCTTCGGGACTTAGCCCGGATATATATAACTCTCGATTCTCATGTATATATATATATAACAATGCACATTAGCATATCATTTACATTACTTGAATACAAACACAACATGCTTATCGACCATTCATCTTTCAGTTCCATAGCCACATACAAAGATCACATTTATAGTCATAACACTCTTTCAAAATTGCATCACTTATACCCTTATAATTCAATCCAAATCAAAATTCAAATACAAGTACATGATACGTACCTGATCAACTTAATAATTTAAGCATATCCAAGTGAAGTTATATCGCAAATTCTCATAGTCAGAAGCTTGCTACAGCTCGATCGGGATCAAGATTCATTACAATACAACAAACACATTTTAATAGTAAAAAATCATCACACTATCACTTTATCACTTTATGGCATGTATAAATAGACTCACGCGTGCTACGTTAGTCCTAGAATAGACTAAACTGTAGCTCTGATACCAATAAAATGTAACACCCCAATCCCGTATCCGTCGTCGGAATAGGAAAAGGGGCATTACCGGACTTGAAACTCATATCAGAACAGTAATTTTTTTTGAACATTCCTTTAGATAAGTACTAAAGACAGTCAGGGATACAATTTAAACTTCTATAAGTACACATTAAAAAAAAATGCCATTTTCGCATGGCTTATATACATTAACCAAAATATTCTTCTACCCTTTGGTCTATTCTATACATGCCATAAAATAATTCTAAACATAACAAAGAATAAGCAAAGTGGATAGTGATAGTGTGACTAGTTGTTGACGATCCCCGAGCCCTGTAGCTTCAAAATGAGATCTATAAAATAGAGAAAACAAAGTAAACGGAGTAAGCATTACAATGCTTAGTAAGTTCTAAGCAGTGTCAACAGAGAACAATCAAATTATAACATAGTTGGTCGTATTTTTTATTTCACTCTTCCTTCGGGCCTACCATCCCTTTACCGAATATGCACATCTCATCATATACAATAGGCAGATAAACTTTCACATAAAAGTAAGCTCATGTGACATGGATATATTGTATAATTTCACATAACCTCTCACACTGATCCGATGTCACATAATCATAGGAATAGTCTCATAGATTGCTCTCGTATGCATCACATAACTACCTTATGATTTAGTTCAAATCAAGCTCACATATAAACTTGGAGTACATACCTGTTTAACCTTCCGCATTGAATATATTTATAAGCAATTCTTATTACGAAGTCTTATAGCTTTAACCTCTACTCGAATTATCGGCGAGACCTTTAGCTCAGATGAAATCTCCACACGAAGTTATCGAGTCTTACCCGGACAAAATCTCCACACGTAGTCATCGGGTCTTACCTGGACATAATCTCCACACGTAGTCATCGGGTCTTACCCGGACATAATCTCCACACGTAGTCATCGGGTCTTACCCGGAATATATTTCCAAGTTTCATGTACATTTAATCACATGTTACAACATTCACATCGACTGTCATATTTGTAATTCATTTGCCTCATCAAATATCTAATAATACACACCTTTCACATTTGGTCATTCGGCCACAATATACACACATCGCCTACATATTTCACACTAGCCATTCGGCTTTACCACATATACATATCTCATACATATTTCACATTAGCCATTCGGCTTTACCACATATACATATCTCATACATATTTCACATTAGCCATTCGGCTTTACCACATATACTTATCTCATACATATTTCACATTAGCCATTCGGCTTTACCACATATACTTATCTCATACATATTTCACATTAGCCATTCGGCTTTACCACATATACATATCTCATACATATTTCACATTAGCCATTCGGCTTTTCCACATATACATATCTCATACATATTTCACATTAGCCATTCGGCTTTACCACATATACTTATCTCATACATATTTCACATTAGCCATTCGGCTTTACCACATATACTTATCTCATACATCAATTTCATAACAGACTTATAAGCAACTCAAATAGTTTCATCAATGTTTACAACAAACTCACATATTCACTACAAGCTGTTTTCCTGAGCAATAGTCACTAAATTATTTATAACTGGAGCTAAAAAACTCAGAATCAATTGCCGTTAATTTTCCCTAAATATAGACTCATATATCTTCCATCCATAAAATTTTCAGAATTTTAACTTTGGCCAATCAATACCAGATTTTTCTTAAAGTTTCCCCTGTTTCACTGTTTGACTAATCTGACCACTCTTCACTACGAATCAAATTTCTCATTGTACAGAATTCAAAATGTGTTCTATTTGATTTCATTTGAAACTAGACTCATTAAGGAGTCTAAGAATATAAATTTTATCTTATAAAAATTTTTGTACAAATTATAATGATTTTCTAAAAACCGAACAGGGGATTTCGGAGTCATTCTGACACCGTCTCACTCAACTTTAAATATCTCTTTATACGAAATTTCTTTGCTCACACGGTCTCTTTTATAAGAAACTAGACTAATTAAGCTTTGATTACATATTTTATTCAGCCTATAATTCCACACCATCAATTTATGGTGATTTTCTAAAATCACGTTACTGCTGCTGTCCTAAGCAAAATATTACAATTTACTCTTAAATTTCCAAGTCCAAACACTTATGAACTCACCATTTGAGTCTAAAACATATCATGGCCACATCATATCTTATTAAATCAACTCATTGTGTCCTATTATGATTGAATTTACTCAACGTTTAATCACTTAAAACTTACCTCGGAAGTGGTTGACGACTAGATATCCACGGCTATTCGTTTACTTTCTCTTTTCCCTTATCCAACTTTGATCCTCTAAGCTCTTGAGCTAAATCAAACAATTTACTTCCCAATCAAACACAATCACACGGCATCCATATACATTTTAGAACCATTCTTAACATATTTACTACTCATTTACAAACAAAATACTCATATCACATTTATAAAACTACCTTTCATAAACACTATGTATAAATATGCATTTCTTCACTATTTACTAAGTCAAGCCAAACTACATGATTCATTAATCGTTAATATATATATATATATATATATACAGCATTAACAACTTCACTTAAGCTTAAGTATAAAATTTGGTCTTACCAAATTTTGCACATTTTACCAAAATAATAACTACATATTTTACACGTAAGTGCCGAATCAAATCATACCATAGTTACAATATCACTTGACTAATGAAATATCCAAAATATCAATCTATCATTTACCAAATTCATAAACCACATATAAGGCACATTTTAAACTCAAGCATGTAACTTAACAACTTAACCCTTAGTTGCCTAACCACAAACAAAACATATCATAGGCATGTAAAAACATATTTTACCAGTTGATAGTCAAATATAAATATACAACCCTTTACCATTTCCAAAATACATATGCATGGCCAACCTTTTAACCATATATTCGGTCATAAAACTTATTCTTTAATAGTTCAACCAATTTCACAATTTAAATCAAAACTAATTGCATCATTTATAACCGTACCTAAATGAACATCAAATAGTATACAAAACATATTCATACGTTAATATCTCAAACCTTACCTTAACAACTAATATGCAAGATATCACATATTCGTAACTTAGCTTATGAAAGTATATGTATTATATCATAAACACATCTTTTACCAATTACCTTACTTAAGCCAAATTTTATAATCAACCACAAAAGAAAAAATATACCACAAATCATACTTCCAAAATGAGCTATTCCATGGCCGATTATATTTCATCATTAACATATCTCATTTTCGAATCATATAATCAACATCACAAACACATCACCAAAACACAAATCATACATATCATATAACAAGCATAACAAAATAAACCAACCATGTCAAATATAACCATAATTTGATCAAACCTTGAAATCGAACTTAACAAAATAAACAAGCCATTGAATGATTAGAACTTGAACTAACCACCTTCTTTATACATAATTTTCCAAGAATTTCAAGGTACTTACCTCTTCCAAACCTCCTCAAAGCCGAACATGAAGCAAGAGAACTCCTCTCTTCTTCCTTTGATTTTTCGGTCAAGAAGAACAAAGAGGATGAAGCCTTTTTCTTTTTTTTTCTTCTAGGTACGGCAAAAAGGGGGGGGAGCAAGGATGAAACAACTTTGGTTTCTCCTCCCACTCCCCTCATATTTTATTGTTCTTCCCACAACATGTTATCACAAATTGTTTATATTATGTTTTACCCATCCAATTTTGTCTATCCTCAATGTCATGGCCGGCCACTACTAATTAAGTGGGGGAATTGACGTGCAAGTCCACCCTTTTGATTTCATGCACTAATTGATCCTTATAGATTAACCTATCACATTTCAAAAGTGTCACACATAAGTTCTTTTAACTAAATTCACATGCAATTAACAAAATTCAAATATGAAATTTTCACACATGCATATATACATATAATAAGCATCAATTATGATGGTTAATTATTTTTATGACTCGGTTTTGTGGTCCCGAAACCACTTCCCGACTAGGGTCACATTAGGGGTGTCACAACCATTGGCCAAGTTGTCCTATACATGCCATTATACCAAAATGATTTTTCTAAGTATACCCAAAATGACTAGTTGATAGTGTGACAATGCTCCAACGATCTCCAACCTTCATGAACTTCCGAGCATTATAAAATAAGGGAAAATAAAATGGAGTAAGCATTACATGCTTAGTAAGTTCGTATAACGAAAACTAAACTTACCAATCCTATTTGTTAAATTTAAGCACACAATATCATGTTTTTTATCCATTTGCCTAACTTTCCTAAGCACATACATTCAATCAAACATGTTAGTAACCAAAATATTCATGTAACACCCTTAACCAAAATATTCATGTAACACCCTTAACCCGTATCCATCGTTGGAATAGGGTTACGAGGCATTACGAGTAATACACATCATTCACATACATTTATGCCTACATAATCAAAATCTATTCAACTCATTCACTTTGTCCATTATAAGGCTCTACGAGACCTTAAAACATGCTTAGAAGTGGTTTGAGACTAAATCGATAACATTTGAAAAGCTTGGGAAACATAGAAAATTTTCATGCATTTAAGGGTGACAAGTCCATGTGAAACAAGCCGTGTGCCTCACATGGCTACCAAACACGCACGTGTCACTGACCGTGTGAAAATAGAGCATACATACTGACTTGTACCGCACGACCGAGGACACACCCATGTGCCATGGCCATGGGAAAATTCGAGAGGTTACTGACTTGGGTCACACGGCCAGCCGCATGCCCATGTGCCAGCCCGTGTGCCACACATGGCCAGTAGACAACCCCGTGTGTCTAGACCATGTCAAACATGTAGGATAGACTGACTTAATTCGAAAGGGTACCCTAGGGGACACACGACCATGTAGCATGACCGTGTGTCGCACACGACTGAGACACCCACCCGTGTGGACAAAAATAGGTCATTTGAAAAGCCTAATTGCCACCCTTTTCTCATGCACATAAAATAACGAAATTGGTACCATTCTAATACATATATAGGCAGCCAAAACATCCTAATTCATACACCTATCATGTCATCTATACTCAACCATTTCAACTACTTAATTCCATAGCAAAAAACATACCAAATTAATGTGCCACAATCATCAATGTCCAATAACTTTGTAATGTATTTTCATACCTTTCCATCAACTAAATCATGCCTCCAAACAAATCAATTCATCATCTACAAAACATACCATAATATAACATTCCTCAAAAATTAATATACCAACTTACAACTATCCAAAATAGCCAACTCATAACTATACCAAAACAAGCCAACATATAAGGCATTATATACATCACATCTATATTTCTTACCAAACACAATTTAAGACAACTTAAATGGCCATACACACCAATATTTACAAGCTAAATCTCATGGCTAATATCATGACTCAAAACATACCAAAATGACACTAGCCTATACATGCCATATACCATATATATAGAGCTCCAAAAGTACCAACAAGCAGTCGATAGTGTGATGATGGTTCTCGATGATCCCCGATGTCCGAACTAGCTTCGATAATCTATAAAACATGGAACAAACAATAAAATTGAGCGTTAAAAGCTTAGCAAGCTTTAAAATCTTAGTAAGCCATATACAAATAAAGTCATCATATGAACATTTGCATAACAATTCAAATATGCTAAGCATAGCCAATCACATACACATTTACAAACTTTTCTCATTGAACACATATTCAGCATTTTAATCAAATTCATCAATTACTTCACTTTTCAATACTCGTATGTACCTCAGTCATTTCACTCATTCATATATTTTTTCTCGACTGGACTTTGCCTGTTGAACCATTCAAAATAGTTAAGGATACTTAGAGATCACATGAGCTCGAACAATGCCATATCCCATATATGGTCTTACATGTTATCACATATCGATGCCACTGTCCCAGACAGGGTCTTACACGAAATCGATTAACGATGCCAATGTCCTAGACATGGTCATACACATAATCACAATACAATGCCAATGTCCCAGACATGGTCTTACAAGTAATCACATCTCGGTAACTTAATGTCATGACATTCGTGTCCTATATTATTCTTAAGGTTCGTACGACACTTTTGGATGTTGTAACTCTGTCAATTCTTGCTCCTAATTGCTCATTCAACATTTATAACAATTCAATGATAAATAAACATATATAATTCAATTTAAAGACATTTATTTGCATATGAATTTACCTTGTAGATGGAATAGAGGGGCCAAATTCACTATTCAATAACTTTCGACTTTGCCCGATCTAAATCCGATTTCTTTCGTTCTTGATATTTATACATTCAAAATTAAATATTTTATTCATCAACACATTCAATTCAGTCCACAAATAATTGGGGATTTTTGCACTTTAGCCCCTAAAGTTTCACATTTATTACAATTTAGTCGTTATTTCACAAATACACAAAATTACACAAGTTCTTTCAAATACATGCTAGCCGAATTCTCCTAGTATATATATCATCTCATATTTATCATTTATTTACACATTTAACCACATATTTTCACATTTTCACAAATAAATCCGTATTAGACATTTTTGTCAAAAAATCACTTAATAAAACTTGATAATCTATCATTTACCTTCCATTTTTCATTTTCAACATTCAAAAACATCAAGCAATCATCAATGGAAAGTCACAAATTCATCAAGTAACTCAAAAATTATCGTACGGGCTAGCTAGAATACGAAACAACAATTACAAAAACATAGAAATCATCAAAAACTGATAAAAAAATGGACTTACAATTGTGAAATGAAGTAACAGAATATCACCAACCCTAAAATGGTGTTCTTCTTTGCTATACATGGTCAAAAAGATGAGCAACACTCATCTTTTAATTTTTGTTTTATTAATACTATGTTTAATATATCATTTACAACATTGACCTATAATAATAACTTATAACACTTATTATAAGCCCAAAAATGTTCATTTAAACACCCAATAGTCTAATTACAACTTAAGTACTTCTAATTTAACAAAACATAGCTATTAGGTACATTAACTAATAGCACACAAGTTTTACACTTTACGCGATTTAGTCCTTTTCATCAAATTGAACTATTAAACGATAAAATTATTTCATGAAATTTTCACACATATATAATCACATGCTATAAACAAAAAAAATAATATTAAAATAATTTTTTGACCTCAGATTTTTTGTTTCGAAACCACTTTTCTAATTTAGCTAAAAACTGGGCTGTTACAACTCTTCCCCTCAGGGATTTTTGTTCTCGAAAATCTTACCAGTGAATAGCTTTGGATATTGCTTTCTCATAGCATCCTCGGGTTCCCACGTATCTTCTTCAACCTAGTGTCGATGCCATAATACTTTCACTAACAATATTCTTTTATTTCTCAGCTCTTTGATCTCACGAGCTAGAATTTAGATCGGTTCTTTACTATAGATAAATCTGACTGAATCTCTACTTCAGTTGGGGAAATGACATGTGAAAGGTCAGATCGGTATCGTCGAAGCATCGATACATGAAATACATTATGAATCTTTTCTAACTCAGATGGCAATGCTAACCAATAAGCAACTGGTCCAACTCGCTCGACAATTTCATACGACCTGATGAATCGCAGACTCAATTTGCCTTTACAACCAAATCAAAGTATTTTCTTCCACAGAGATACTTTCAAAAACACTTTATCCCCGATCTGAAACTCGATATCTTTTCTTTTCAAATCTGCATATGATTTTTGATGATCTAACGCCGCTTTCAAACTATCACATATTACTTTCACTTTTTCTCCTATTTCTCTGATTAGATCAACCCCGTGAATCCTATTCTCACTTAGTTTAGTCTAGTACAAAGGTGTTCAACATTTCCAATCGTATAAAGCTTCGTATGGTGCAATTTTAATACTTGATTGAAAACTATTGTTATACAAAAATTCAATCAACGACAAATACTTTTCCCACATACCTTCGAACTCAACAATACAACATCTCAACATATCCTCGAGTATCTGAATAACTCGCTCGAATTGACCATCCATCTGCAGATGAAACGCGGTACTGAAATGTAACTTTGAACCCAGTGCGTCTTGTAATTTCTTCCAAAATCTCGACGTGAACCTCAGAACTCTATCCGAAACAATAGAAATAGGTACCCCATGTAATCAAACAATCTCTAAAATGTACAACTCAACAAGCTTGTCAAGCGAATGATCTGTAATAGCCCAGTTTACAGCCTAGTCAGAATAGTGGTTTCAGGACCACAAATTCGAGTCAAAAAAATTATTATAATACGTACCTATTATATGTGAATTAGTATGTGTGAAAATTTCGTATGAAAATTTTATCATTTGTGTGCTTAATTTGATAAAAATACCTAATCGCGTAAAATGCAAAAGTAAGGTTCCATATGTTAAAAGTGTTTATTTGTTATGCCTTTATAAAAGAGAGGTCCTTATTATATGTTAATGTTTTGAATGCTTATTAATGATGGAAAAAATAGTAAATGATAAATTAATGTATTTTAATTAAACAAAACATGAAATTAGCCATTATGTTCATCATCCTTGCCGAAATTTCAAAGAAAAAGAAAATAAAATTCAAGCTAGGGTTCAGCCGTTGATTTCTTTGATTTAGGTATGTGTTTTGTTTGATTTTTCATAATTTTTACGTTTTTGTGATCGTTACTCTGAATACTATCAAGCCCATGTCTGAATTTTGGGAATTGTTGATGATTTTGAGTTAAGCCATTGATGAAATTATGAGTTTTGTGATGTTAATGGATAGTAAATGAAAGATATGTATTGTGTTAACATATTTTGTCTTTGAATTTTTGATGAATTTGAGTAATTTGGACTAAAATGTAAAAATGAGATTTTGAGGGACTAAAATGTGAAATAAATGAAACATATGGGCTTATATGGATACCATGTATATTCGGCTAAGCAAGTGTGTATGGAAATTTGGTGTACTTTGTAATTTTATGAATTAAGGACTAAAATGTGAAAATGTGAAAATGTGAGGGCTAATTTGTAAAATGCCCTAAACATGTGTTTTTGGATGGAATTGAATGATTTTTTGAATAAAAGAGTTAAATTTGAATTTATATAGATCAAGAACCGAAGAAAACAAAATTAGATTGAGGGAAAATGAAAGTCGTTGAATAGTTGCTCGTTTCCGTTCATTTCTGTATAATGTAAATCGATATACAAATAAATGTGTTTGAATCGATTTATTTGTGCTTATATGCTATTGAAATGAAATGAATGGCTTGGAGAATGAATATGTGAAATTTTGAAAGCATCGACAATGTTTCGACGTCTGAAAAGCCCCGTAAGAACCATAGGAATAGTTAGGATACATATGTCATGACATAGGATCCGATATGTGATTTCGTGTAAGACCACGTCTGGGACGTTGGCATCGACTTCTGATTTACGTGTAAGACCATGTCTAGGATTGACATCATATTGATTTCGTGTAAGACCCTGTCTGGGACAGTGGCGTCAATATTTGATTACATGTAAGACCACGTCTGGGACATTGGCATTGTATGAGATTTCTGACCTATCCGAGTATCCTTATTGATTCTGAATGATTCAATGGGCATTATGAGAAATGAATGATTATATGAAATGTGTATCCGATTCAAGTACGTTTGAAACATTTATTATGATTGAGAATGAAAGGTAAGCAGATGTTTAAAGATTGACATATGAAATATGTATGAATTATATAAGTAAAAGATGTGTATTGTGTAAGTGAAATATGAACAAGTGAGTTATATGATACTCTTGGAAATGAGGTTATGATTGGCTTTGAATTACATGAATGGTTTGGTTTATAATTGTGCTATATGATAATTTTATTTATATATGGCTTACTAAGCTTTTGAAACCTTACTTTGTGTGTTTTTCAATTGTTTCATAGATATTGAAGCTACTAGGAGCTCGGGGATCGTTGAGGATTATCAGCACACTATCAACTCTATTTTGGTACCTTTTGAAAATGTGAATATTAAAGTATGGTATGTATAGGCTAGAAGTTTTTGAATATGTTTTGTAAAGTGTATATCATGCCATGTGATATGGCTAGATTATGGTTGAACTTATGGTTTGATTTTGATATATGATATGTGATGCAAATTATGTCTATGTGATATGCTCATGCATGGCGAAGTAAATTGGTCAATTTGCTAAGTTTTGGTGTGTGCTTATTTGAGGAATTGGTAAGTTTATGTTATGAAATTGAATGAGGTAAATTGAAATTATGAAAGATAAATTTTGTTATGATTTTGACTCATGATTTGGCATGATTTTGATATGATTATAATCATGAATTTGGTTGTTTATGTTATGGTATGAATGGTGTATGTTTTGGTGCATGAATTGGGTGGAAATTGGTATGAAATGTGTTCGGTTTTATGCTTGTAAGGATGGACCCAAAATGGGTGGCAAATTGGCCTTGTAAATGGCCTATTTTTGCCCACACGGGTAAGGACACAGGCATGTTTCTCAATCGTGTTACTTGAGGGCCATTTCGAAATGAGCCTGAGCAGACCACACGAACACACACACGGGCGTGTGCTAGGCCGTGTGGCCAAGTCAGTTTCGAGCATGGGCTAGACACACAGGCGTGTGACTGGTCGTGTGACCCAAGTCAGTAGCCTTCCTAATTTTTACACGGCTTGGCACACAGGCGTGTCATGTGGCCGTGTGGACAAGTCAGAATGTATTCCTTATTTTGACACGATCTAGATGCACAGGTGTGTCTAATGCCGTGTAAGGCACACGGCATGTTCACACGAGCGTGTGACCTGTATAACTTTGAAAAATTGTTTCAGTTTCAAAAAGTTCTGTATGTGTTCGGTTTAGTCCCGACCCCTTTCTAAAGTATGTTTAAGGGTTCGATGACCTATCTAAGGACTCTATGGTAATGTTTGATTATTATTGTGGATAATATTTTTGAATTATTTGTAAAATGTTCTGATTTGTCTAGTACCGCCTTTAACCCTAGTCCAGCGATAGATATGGGTTAGGGGTGTTACATAATCTCTACGTACCATAATGAAATGAGCTGATTTTGTCAATCAGTCAACAATAACCCAGATTGCATCTTTCTTTCTTGGAGATAGGGGCAAACCCAAAACAAAATCTATGGTCTCTCTATCCCAGTTCCACTCGAAAATCGTAATCGGCTGCAATAAACTAGATGGTACCTGATGCTCAGCTTTAACTTGCTGACAAATAAAACATTTAGAATTGAACTTTGAAATGTCACGATTCATACCATGCCACCAATAAAGTTGTTTCAGATTGTTATAAATTTTCGTCCTTCCTAGATGAACAGATAAACGACTACTATGTGCTTCGTTCAAAATCATTTGAATTTACTCTGACTTTTTTGGAGCACATATTCAGGCTTTGAATCTTAAACAATCATCTGAATCAACTTGAAACTTTGAATCAGGGTTCGAATCACAATGAGTTCGTTTTGCTAACATTTCATTATCAACTTTATAAGATTTGTAAATCTAGTGTATAAGCAAGAGTTTCACTTTCAACTCAGCTACAATTAAGCCGTCATCAAATAGAGCCAACTGAGTATTCATTGCACATAAAACAAACAAAGATTTTCGGCTTAAAGCATCAGCAGCAACATTTGTTTTTCCTGGATGATAGTCAATCACTAGCTCGTAATCTTTTAGTAATTCTAGCCATCTCCGCTGTCCGAAATTCAAATTTTTTTGAGTCATCGAATATTTTAAACTCTTTTGATCTGAATAAATATGACATTTCTCACCGAAAAAAAAATGACACCAGATCTTTAATGCAAATACAATGGCTGCTTACTCTAAATCTTGCGTCGGGTAATTCCTTTCATGTGGCTTCAACTATCTCGAGGCATAAGCTATGACTTTTCCTTCCTGCATCAAAACACAACCTAGACCATTCAATGATGCATCACTATAAATCACGAATTCTTTATCCGATTCTGGCTGTACTAATTCTGGAGCTTTAGTTAAAAGAACTTTCAGCTGATCAAAAATTTTCTGAAATTTCTTGGACCATTCAAACTTTACATATTTCTGAAGCAATCTCATCAATGGAGTTGCAATTATAAAAAAGTCTTTCACAAGTCATCTATAGTAGCCAGCTAGTCCCAGAAAATTGCGGACTTCGGATACATTTCTCAGAGGCTTCCAATCCGTTATTACAGAAGTCTTGCTCAGATCGACACGAATTCCCAATGCTGACACAATCTCCCCAGAAAAATAACCTCACGCAACCAGAATTCACATTTACTAAACTTTGCATATAAATACTTTATCACACAAAGTCTGCAATACAATTCTTAAATGTTCGGCATGCTCAGTTTCATCTCTTGAATAAATCAAAATATCACGTATGAACACAATAAAAAATCAATCTAGATACGATCTCAAAATATGGTTCATTAAATCGATAAAGATAGCAAGTGTATTCTTTAGTCCAAAAGGCATAATTAGAAATTCATAATGTTCGTACCTCGTTCTAAAAGCAGTATTTGGCACATCAGAGTCTCTAACTCGCAAGTGGTAATAACCCAATCTCAAATCTATCTTTGAAAACACTGTAGCCCCTTTTTAACTAATCAAATAAATCATCTATTCTGGGCAAAGGATATTTATTCTTGATCGTCACTTTGTTAAGTTGTCAGTAGTCTATACACATTCTCATCGTGGCATCTTTATTTTTCACAAACAATACGAGAGCACCCCAAGGTGAGAAACTCGGTCTTTCAAACCCTTTGTCGGTTAATTCTTGCAACTAAGCTTCTAATTCTTTTAACTCTGTTGGTGCCATTCTGTATGGAGCTATCGATATTGGAATTGTACGTAACATTAACTCAATACCAAACTCAACCTCTCAGATTGGTGGTAAACCCGGTAACTCTTTAGGGTATACATCCAGATATTCACATACAATTGACACTGATTCGATCTTCTTTTCAGTCACTCTCGTATCAATAACATAAGTAAAATAAGCTTCGCAACCCTTTCTCACATATTTCTGAGCCAACATCAATGAAATCACTACTAGTAAACCATTCAGATCATTTGACTCAATTCGGATAATCTCATTAGTTTGACATCTCAAATCTATCTTCTTTCATTTGCAATTCACAATAGTATCATGCAACGTTAGCCAATCTATACACAGAATTATATTAAATTCGTCAAATGGTAACAACATCAGATCAGTCGGAAAAAAAATATCCCGAATCATCAATGGACAGTTCTTGCACACTTTATCAACCAACACACACTTGCCTAAAGGGTTCGATACTTTAATTACAAATTCAGTAGACTCTACAGGCCAAGTCTTAATGGATACTAAATTCACGCATATATATGAATGAGTTGATCCTGAATCTATCAATGCAATAACTTTAGTAACATAAAGAGTAAAAGTACTGGCAATAACATCTAGAAATGACACTTCTTTACGAGCGCGAATAGCATAGGCTCGTGCAGGTGCTCTAGCATCAAATCTCGCAGCAGTGTCTCTTATTGTACCTCTACCACCACTCACATTTCCTATGTTTCTAAGTGGTTTACCTCTAGTTGCAGTGTTACTCGGTCTTGTATTTTGTACTATATCTTGCTCAGCCAACTCTGAACAATCATGGATAAAATGATCCAATGATCCACATTTAAAACAAGCCCTATCATTTAACCTACAATCACCGAGATGTCGTTTACCACAATGTTTACATCCAGGACGGTTAGGTCTCGCACTCCTAAAACTAGCTATCGAAGTAGTTGAGTTTTGACGCTCGATTGTTGTCTCACTCGATCTCTGTTTGAATGCCCCACTAATGTATTAGAACGATTAAGTTAGTCTCAAAATTTCTTCAATGCAAATTGATAAGATTTACTAGCTGATCTTTTTCTCGAATCTCTTGCTCCAAAATCAGCTTTTCTCTTTTGTTTGCTAAAATCCTCGGCTTTACAAGCCCTCTCAACTAAAACAACAAATTCTTTGATTTCTAGAATCCCAACTAGAAGTTTTATATTTTTATTCAACCCATCAACAAACCGCTTACACGTAATCTCTTTGGTAGAAACATATTCTCAAGTATATTTTTGCTCAATCGTACAAATTCTCTTTCGTACTCGGTCACAGTCATTTCACCTTCTTTCAATTCTAAAAACTCTTTATGTTTCTGATCAAGAAATCGCTGACTTATATACTTCTTTTAGAATTCAGGTGACTCCTTCCCTCGAAACTACAGATATCAAAGTTTTCCACCAATAGTATGCATTGTCTCTGAGCAAAGAGACAACAGAGTTGATACATTCATCTAGTGTATAGGATAATTCATCAAATACTCTAATTGTGTTCTGGATCATCATCAACTGTAGCTCAGAACTCTTCAACTCGTGTTTCTGAATCTTATCAACAGGTGGCTTACTCAATCGAATTGGATCTATCACTTGTGGCACAACTGGTACTTGTTAAGGAATAGATGGGGCTAGAGATTGTTGAGCAGCCAGATTTGTTCGAACGAGCTCTGTGGAAGAAGGCTTGCTTAGCCTCTCCCCCTTGGCTACTTGAAATAGGCCTAGAATCGGCCGGTGCTGCCCCTCGAGCGGGAGTGGGCACATTACTTTCAACATCCTCAGCTATTGCTCATTCAGGACCCATTTGCTATATAAAAACACATTTTAACTGTTAGGAATCATCACACTAACACAGTTTATATATATGGTATGTATAGCTAGACTTTTACATGCAAAGCCGTCCTAGAATCGACTAAATCATAACTCCGATGCCAATTAAATTGTAGAACCCCTAACCCATATTCGTCGCTAGAATACGGTTACAAGGCATTACTGGATAGTACACATCATTCACATACATTTATGCAAGCATAATTAATATCCATTCAACTCATTCACTTTGTCCCTTATAGGGCTCTACGAGACCATAAAACATGCTTAAAATTGGTTTGGGACTAAATCGATAACATTTGAAAAGTTTGGAAAACTTAAAAAATTTTCATGGATCTAATGGTCACACACCCGTGTGAAACAGGCCGTGTGCCTCACACAGTTACCAGACATGCTCGTGTCACAAGCCATGTGAAAATAGGGCATCCATACTGAGTTGTACCACACGACCGAGGACTCACCCGTGTGCCACGACCGTGGGAAAACTGGAAAGGTTACTGACTTAGGTCACACGGCCAGCCACACGCCCATGCGCCAGCCCGTGTGCTACACACGACCAGTAGACACGCCCGTGTGTCTAGACTGTGTCAAACCTGTAGGGTATACTAACTTAATTTGAAATGGTACCCCAGGGGACACACGACCGTGTAGTATGACCGTGTGTCGCACATAGCTGAGACACACACTCGTGTCTCTGCCCGTGTGGACAAAAATAGGCCATTTGAAAAGCCAACTTGCCATCCTTTTCTCATGCACACAAAATAACCAAATTGGTAGCATTTCAACACATATATAGGTAGCCAAAACATGCTAATTCATACACCTATCATGTCATCTATACTCAACCATTTCAACTACTTAATTCCATATTCCAAAAACATACCAAATCAATGTGCCACAATCATCAACCTCACATAACTTTGTAATGTATTTTCATCACCTTTCCATCAACTAAATCATGCCTCCCAAACATATCAATTCATCACCTACAAAACATACCATAATATACCATTCCTCAAGCATTAATACACCAACTTACATGTAACAGCCTGATTTTGACCCTAATCGGGACGGTGGTTTCTGGACCACAAATCCGAGTTAGAAAAATATTTTTAAATTATTTTCCATGTTTATTTTGTGTGAATTTATATCTGTGAAATTTTCATGATTTAATTTTATCGTTTGAGTGTCCAATTAAATAAAAGGACTTACTCGCGTAAAATGAAAATTTGATGGTTAATTGAAAAAGGGCCAAATTGTTGATGTCTTTTTAAAGGGAGGCATTTAAGTTGCAATAAGACCAACATAATAAATGTTGGACGGTTGTAGACAACCAATATAAAGAAATTATATTATATAATAAGGTTAGTTATGTAAATTAAATAATATGTAATATATAAGTTATAATATACCATGACTAAAATAAGCTTTCATACATTTTCTCTTTAACCGAAACTAAAGAAAAGGAAAATAAAGAACAAGAGCTAGGGTTCGGCCAATTTTAAGGCTCAATCAATATCAAGAACCAAAGAAATTAGATTTGGATCAGGGGAAAACGAAAGTTCTCAACCAATCGATCCGTACCGGTTTTTCATTATCCGAGGTAAGTTTATAAGCAAATAGACGTCCTTAACTTCAATTAAATCTAATATATATATATATATGCTGAAATGAAAAACATGATTTTATACATGTCATAGTCGAATATGACTATGCTTGGTTGCCATGTTTTCGAATTTGTTTCGATCGAGTTACGACATCCGAAAGCCCCGTATGAACCTTAGGAATAGTTAGGATACATATGTCATGACATACGATTCCAATATATGTGTGTGAATAAGACCATGGCATCGATATGCGATTCCGATATGTGTTTACGAGTAAGACCCTGTCTGGGACAATGTCATCGATATGTGGTTACATGTAAGACCACGTCTGGGACGTTGGCATTGTATGATTTATGTGATTATCCGTGTGTCCTATCCGATTCCGAATGGTTCATCGGGCATAGATAAGTGAAGAACAAATGTGTAAAATTAGCTAAGTGATCAGGTATGTACTAGTTTGGTATTTATTTGCAACAAGGTAAGTGAGTGTTATGATATTAGTTACAAGCATGTGTAACATGAATGAAAAGTATATGTATAAATAGCTCATGTGTATTGTGACAGCCCAAAATTGACCCTAGTCGGAATGTGGTTTCGGGACCACAAAACCGAGGCGTAAAAATAATTTAAAATTTATTTTGATGCCTATAATATGTGTGTATTCATGTGTGACATTTTTGATGGTTCGATTTAGTGTTATAAAGGTGAATTTCACTAGAAAGGACCTAGTAGTAAACTTTGAAAGTATGATGGGGAAATGTGTGATGACTAGTTGAAAATGCATGGAAAATTAAGGATTTGCATGTCAAATTCCCCAAAGATGGCATAGTGGCCGCCATGACAAGGTTTATGGGCAAAGAAAACATGTTGAAACATGTTTTGTTAATGCATGATGTATTAAATGATAAAAAAATTAATGATGTTGGATGAGAAATAAAAAATGTGTGTGAGTGTGGCATTCCCCCAATTGCCGTGCAAGTGAAAGAAGAACAAGAAAAAATTGTTCATCCTTGTTCTTTCCTTTTGGCCGAAAATACTAAGGGAGGAGATAGGAGTTTTGCTTCATGCTTGGTTTGGAAGAGAACAAGAAGGAGATTTGGCTATACTTGTATCAAGATTAAGGTATGTTTGAGGTTGTGTCATGAAGTTCATGCTTGTTTTGGTTGCTAACTTGATGTGCATGTTAGCCATGGTTCAAATCCTTGTTATGCCATGAAAATGGTATTTGGCCAAGGTTGATATTGTGTTAAAGCCATTGCATGCTAAATGTGAAGCTTGTTGATGATGCATGTAATGATGGATTGACTACTCTTGAAATTTCTTTTAGTATTCTTGAGTAGGGCATTGAAATCTTTGTTTAACCATGACCGAAGTTGAAAGGGTATGGTTGTGATGTATTCGCCATGGTGCATTCATGAGCATGATTTATGCTTGTTACTTGAATGGTAAAAATTTGTGTTTTAGATGGTTATGAACACCTTGAGATTCGCCATGCACCTATATGTGTATATGTTTGCACATGATGTTTTGGTTATGAAGTAAGTGATAAATATGTTTGCTTAAAGAAGAAAATGTTGAAGAATGGTTGTGAAATTGCAAGTACATTCGCCTAGTACACATATGATGTGAAAATCTTGGAATTTATTGTTGATTTGGTGCAAGTATGACTAAGTATAATCGGCCATATGAGTGCTTGATGCTATATTATAAGTATTGAGCTACAATATGTAAAGCATTAGCTAGTAAAATGTGTGCCATTCATGTGTGGTGTTAAACATGTAATTGGCCTCAACATCAACATGCATAATCGGCCATGAATAAGTGCCTAAGAGGTTGTGTTGTTCGGCCATGAGTAAGCATGTTGAAGGCTTTGTGTGTTAAGTCGATTCATGAATTCCGTACTTATGTGACTTTAATGTCTAGAGAATATATGTGGGCTAAGTGCCTTGAGTTCTTCTTTTAGATACTCAAATGATTGAATCAAATTATTTGTTAAATTAAGCTCAAGAGCAAAGGGGGACCAAATCCGATAAAGGGAAGGAAAAAGTAGTCGAATAGCCATCGGAATCGTTCGACAACATCCGAGGTAAGTTTTCGAGTATGGAAACTTAGATTTTGATTCGATTGAATGATGTAATAAGCAATCGAAATTCTGCCCTTGTATATGGCCATTGAGCCGAAATGATATTTTTGTTAAGTGAATTGTGCATAAAAGTTTTGTTGTGAAAATGAAACAAAGATGTGCATGAATGTTCGAGTGATATCCGGGCTAAGCCCAAGGCAATTGTGCGGTGTGATATCCGGGCTAAGCCCGAAGGCAATTGTGCAAGCTATGATATTCGGGCTAAGCCCGAAGGCAATTGTGCGAGTTGTGATATCCGGGTTAAGTCCCGAAGGCATTTGTGCGGGTTACCATAACCGGGCTATGTCCCGAAGGTGTTTTGAACGAGTAGCTATATCCGGATAAACTCGAAGGTATGTGATTCAAATTTATAAGCTGCTGGAAAATTTTCAGTTAATGCACTTGTGAAATTCCCAACAAGGTATGTTTTGTGTGCTTTGCACACTATGAGTAAGTGCATTGAATATTCGCTCCAATGGTAAACGAGCTATCGGCCTTAACTAAGCCGTTGTTTGTGTATGAAAATAAGAGTTGGGATTGTGAAGTAAGCATGTCTTTGAGAAATTGTGCATATGAATTATTGTTTAGCTACTTGAATGCTATGCTTTGGTTGTGTGTATATTATGGCTCTCAAACTTACTAAGCATAAATTGCTTACTCCGTTTCTTTGTTTCTCTGTTATAGATTTTGCTCGTTAGCGATCGGATTCGGGATCATAGAAGTTGAAGTCAACCACACTATCAAAGCCCTTTTGGTACTCCTTTAGTTGAGTTCGGATATGGCATGTATAGGACCACCCTCGGTTGTTTTAAGTACTTGTGATGTATATGTGTACGGCCATGCGAAAATGGTTCGTAAAAGTGGAGTATGGAATTTGACCATATGTGGTTTGTAATTATATTTGGTTTCATGATGTGATTATGGTTTGGAATGAGAGAGTTGGTCACATGATCAGCCATTGGAATGGCTAAATATGATCACATGTGGACCTAAGTATGACTAGACTATAGTTGGTCCATGGGAACTACAATATAGGTAAAGCCTACCTTAAAAACAGAGGCTGCCAGCTGCAGTGACGTGGATATGAAAAATCACCAAAATTTGTAGGAATGGTGTTAAATAGTGAATAAATTATGTGATCGAACCTTGACGAGTCTATTTTCATATGAAAGTAACGAAACGATCATATGATCAGTATACCGAGAGATATTAAAGTTCTCGTGAGACAGGGCCGGAACGGTTTCTGGGTCCCCTGTCGCGGCTTTGAAAATTTTCCATAAATTATCCAGAATGAATTAGTCGTCATACCTTATATGCGCAGATTCATTTTTGAGTCTATTTTCATTGGAAACAAACGGTATCAGTATTGAAACCCTGTACGGAGAGATATTAAAGTTGTAACGTGCGAAGGTCAGTGTAGTCGACCCCTGTAACATGGGCGACTTTAACTAATAAACTGTACCAATTGGCCTGACCAAAAATTCTAGAAATAAATCCATGGAAGGATATATGAGTCTAAATTCAGGGAAAATTTATGGAATCAGTTTCCGAGTTTTGAAACTCGAGATATGATTTTTAAGGCGACAGTGACGCAGTTTTCCAGCCTGTCTGGAAATGCCAAATTGGTCGGTACTTTAAGAGGATTTGTCTCGTTAACCCCTCGTGTCCGACACCGGCGATGGTCTCGGGTTCGGGGTGTTACAATTTTATTGGTATCAGAGCTACGGTTTAGTCGATTCTAGGACTACCGTGATATGTTTGGGGTCTAGCTATACATGCCATTAAATGATGAATTGATAGTGTGGTGATTTCTGACCATTTGACTTTGTGTTTGTGTATAGCAATGGATCCCGATCCCAACCGAGCAATAGCTGATGATGTGGAGAGTGTGGCGCCTGCTCCCGCTCAAGGGACAGCGCCGGCGGACTCTCAACCTATTGCCAGCAATCCGAATGATGAGGCTAAGCAAGCCTTTTATAGTGTGATGAATGATTGGTTTAACCAATACATTCGAACTAACACGGCTGTTCCACAACCTCCATTCCCGACTAATGCAACCCCGCACCTACAATACCTCCGTGAATCGACCAAGTAAGGTCAAGTAAGCCCCGATACCAGGATTCAAAACGTGGGGCCACTGAATTTAAAGCTACGGATGATGACGATGCCGAGCAAGCTGAATTTTGGATGGACAACACTATCCGGTGCTCGATGAGCTATCTTGCACACCGATGAATGCTTAAAGTGTACTATCTCCTTGCTACGCGATTTCGCCTACTATTGGTGGAGTACTCGACTTACATTGTGCCTAGAGAGCAAGTAACTTGGGAGTTCTTTCTAACCGAAGTTTGAAAGAAGTATATCATCGAGATTTATGGACCAAAACGAAAGGAATTCCTTGATCTTAAGCAAGGTTCCATGTCGATTCATCGACTACGGACAAAAATTTGCGAGGCTTAGCGACGCTGCTGAAAGTGCATTTCTTGAAGTCGTGATGTGTAAACGCTCAAGATGGATGAACGATGATATAAAGTCGTATGTTGGCATTTTGGAAATCCGAGAGTTTGTGGCTCTTGTCGAGCGGCGTGCAAAGCCGAGGAGCTCAAGATGGAGAAAAGAAAAGTGAAGTGGGAGCAAGGGAGTTTCAGAAGAGGTCTTGGGAAGCCCTTCCCATAGTCATCAAAGAAATTTAGAGATGGCTTAGGCCGGTCTAGAGACATTTCGGCTTTTCTAGACGAGACCGCGATCGACCCCCTATGGGCACGCGAGTCACTTCGATCGCTGTGGTTGGCAATGATCGTCGAGACAGAACGGAGTGCCAATATTGTGGCAAATGGCATTCTGGGAGTTGTAGATTCCATGACCGCTCTTGTTACAAGTGCGGATCAGTCGATCATTTCATTAAGGATTGCCCGAGCTTATCTGGACAAAACGTAAATCAAAGTGGGAACCCGGGTGCTACCACAACTCGAGGTAGGCCGTTTAGAAACACGGGCAATGCTAGTGGTGGTCAGAGAGGATCTAGAGATGCCACCATCAGATCTGAGGCTCGTGCTCCTGCTAGGACTTATGCCATATGCGCACGCGAGGATGCTGCCTCACCAGATGTTATTACCGGTATCCTCACTCTTTTCGATACTAATGTGATTGCTTTGATTGACCCTGGTTCTACTCATTCTTATATATGCGAAACCTTAGCATCCAGTAAGACTTTGCCCATTGAGTCTACTGAGTTTGTAATACGGGTATCAAACCCCTTGGGTCATTACGCGCTCGTCAACAAAGTGTGTAAGAAAAGTCCCCTAGTATTTTGAGGTTCTTGTTTTCCGGCGGACTTGATGCTTTTGCCATTTGACGAATTCGACGTTATTCTTGGTTTGGATTGGTTGACCATGCATGATGCGGTTGTAAATTGCAAAAGCAAGACTATTGATCTGAGGTGCACGAATAACGAGTTAATTCGGGTTGAGTCTACGGACTTAAAGGGATTGCCAGCTGTAATATCAGCAATGTTGGCTCAGAAATACGTAAGAAAGGGGTGTGAAGCATACCTTGCGTATGTTCTAGATGACAAGGAGTTAGAAAAGAAACTCGAATCTGTGCCAGTGGTTTGTGAATACCCGGATGTTTTCCCTGAAGAATTGCCGGGTTTACCACCTGTTCGGGAAATAGAGTTTGGCATCGAATTGGTACCTGGTACCATTCCAATTTCGATAGCTCCGTATCGTATGGCACCAACGGAAATTAAAGGAGTTGAAAGCTCAGTTGCAAGAATTGGTGGATAGAGGTGTTGCTCACCCGAGTTTTTCACCTTGGGGTGCGCCAGTGTTGTTTGTGAAAAAGAAGGATGGAACCATGAGGCTGTGCATCGACTATCGTCAGCTTAATAAAGCGACGATAAAGAACAAATACCCATTACCGCGTATCGATGACTTGTTCGATCAACTGAAGGGAGCCTCAGTGTTCTCGAAAATAGATTTGAGATCGGGCTATTATCAATTGCGAATTCGAGATTCGGATGTACCCAAGACTGCCTTCAGAACGAGATATGGTCACTACGAGTTCCTAGTGATGCCATTCGGGCTTACTAATGCCCCTGCGGTATTTATGGATTTAATGAATCGGATCTTCGGACCATACTTGGATCGGTTTGTAGTCGTGTTCATTGATGACATCTTGGTCTATTCAAGAAATGAGACCGAACATGCTGAACACCTGAGGTTAGTGCTGCAAATTCTACGGGATAAGCAATTATATGCTAAGTTCAGCAAGTGTGAGTTCTGGTTAAGAGAGGTTAGCTTCTTGGGGCATGTGATATCTGCATCGGGTATTCGAGTCGACCCGAACAAAATTTCAGCCATACTTAATTGGAAGCCTCCGAGAAATATTACTGAGGTTCGGAGCTTTTTGGGGCTTGCCGGTTATTACCGACGATTTGTATAAGGCTTCTCAAGGATAGCCACGCCGACGACGAAGCTACTCCAAAAGGATGTTAAGTTCGAATAGACGGAGAAATGTCAGAAAAGTTTCGATCAACTGAAGACTTATTTGACTAAAGCCCCAATTCTAGTGCAACCCGAATCTGGCAAAGAGTTTGTCATCTATAGTGACGCCTCCCTACTTGGGTTAGGTTGCGTATTGATACAAGAAGGTCGAGTTGTGACCTATGCGTCGAGGCAATTAAAGCCACATGAGAAAAATTATCCGACCCATGGTCTCGAATTGGCTGCCATCGTATTCGCCTTAAAGATATGGCGACATTACTTATTTGGTGAGAAGTGCCATGTGTATTCGGATCATAAAAGTCTCAAATATTTGATGACTCAAAGAGACTTAAATCTACGACAAAGACGTTGGCTCGAGCTGTTAAAGGATTATGAGCTGGTCATTGACTATCACCTGGGAGAGGCGAATGTGGTTGAGGATGCCTTAAGTCGTAAATCATTATTCGCTTTACGAGCGATGAATGTGCACTTGTCCGTTTGATCCGACAATGTGTCAGTAGCTGAATTGAAAGCCAAACCATTATTGATACATCAAATTCGTGAAGCTCAGAAAGTCGACGACGAGTTTGCTGCAAAACGGGCTGAGTGTGTTCCGAACAAGGACTCGGAGTTTCAAATCGATGATGACGATTGTTTGAGGTTCAGGAGTCATCTGTGTGTTCCAAAGAATTCAGAACTTATTTCGATAATACTGAACGAAGCCCATTGTAGCCGAATGGCGAACCACCCGGGGAGTACGAAGATGTACAACGATTTGAAATGTCGGTTTCGGTGGCATGGTATGAAACGAGACATCTCCGACTTTGTTTCGAGATGTTTAATATGTCAACAAGTGAAAGCGGAACATCAAGTGCCTTCAGGATTACTTCAGCCGATCACGATACCCGAGTGGAAGTGGGATACAAAGTCTATTGTGACTGCCATTGTCAGCAAGTAAGAAGGATGCGATTTGGGTCGTTGTAGATAGATTGACTAAGTCGGCTCACTTTGTCCCCGACGCACGGGTTTTCAATGGACAAACTAGCCGAATATGACGTTTCTCGATTGTGAGATTACACGGGTGCCTACTTCCATCGTGTCGGATAGAGATCCGAGATTTACCTCGCGATTTTGGAAGAAGTTGCAAGAAGCTTTGGGTACCAAGTTGCATTTCAAGACCGCCTTTCACCCTCAAACCAATGGTCAATCCGAGCGGATAATTCGGATACTTGAGGATATGTTAAGATGTTGCATCCTCGAGTTCAAGTGGTTCATGGGAACAGTGTTTGCCTTTGATTGAATTCGCTACAACAATAGTTTTCAATCAAGTATTAAGATGGCACCTACGAGGCTTTGTACGGTCGTAAATGCCGTACACCATTGTTTTGGACCGAGCTCGGTGAAAGCAAAATTTTCGGTGGATTTGATTAGAGATCTTTGAATGAAAGTGAAAGTAATCCGTGAAAGTCGAAGATAGCCTCCGATCGTCAGAAGTCGTACGTGGGTCTGAAGCGTAAAGACATCGAGCATCAGGGGGGAGATAAAGTGTTTCTCAAGGTTTCGCCTTGGAAAAAGATACTCAGATTCGGCCGTAAGGGCAAGTTGAGCCCGAGGTTCATTGGGCCATATGAGATATCCGAGCGAGTCGGTTCAGTTGCGTCTCGTTTGATATTGCCCCTTGAACTCGAAAAGATTTACGATGTCTTTCATGTTTCGATGCTTCGACGCTATAGATCTGATCCATCGCACGTGGTTAGTCCATCGGAGGTTGAAATTCAAGCCAATATGAGTTAAGAGAAAGAATCGGTTCGTATCCTATCACGTGAAGTGAAAGAGTTGCGAAACAAGCGGGTTCCGCTAGTGAAAGTGTTATGGCTCAAACACGGGATAGAAGAAGCTACTTGGGAAACCGAGAACTCTATGAAAGAGCGATACCCAACCCTATTTACGGTAAGATTTTCGGGACGAAAATTTCTTAAGTGGGGAGAGTTGTGACACCCAAAATTGACCCTAGTCGGAATGTGGTTTCGGGACCACAAAACCGAGGCATAAAAATAATTTAAAATTTATTTTGATGCCTATAATATGTGTGTATTCATGTGTGACATTTTGATGGTTTGATTTAGTGTTATAAAGGTGAATTTCACTAGAAAGGACCTAGTAGTAAACTTTGAAAGTATGATGGGGAAATGTGTGATGACTAGTTGAAAATGCATGCAAAATTAAGGGATTTGCATGTCAAATTCCCCAAAGATGGCATAGTGGCGGCCATGACATGGTTTATGGGCAAAGAAAACATGTTGAAACATGTTTTGTTAATGCATGATGCATTAAATGATAAAAAAATTAATGATGTTGGATGAGAAATAAAAAAATGTGTGTGAGTGTTGCATTCCCCCCCCCCATTGCCGTGCAAGTGAAAGACGAACAAGAAAAAAATTGTTCATCCTTGTTCTTTCCTTTTTGGCCGAAAATACTAAGGGAGGAGATAGGAGTTTTGCTTCATGCTTGGTTTGGAAGAGAACAAGAAGGAGATTTGGCTATACTTGTATCAAGATTAAGGTATGTTTGAGGTTGTGTCATGAAGTTCATGCTTGTTTTGGTTGCTAACTTGATGTGCATGTTAGCGATGGTTCAAATCCTTGTTATGCCATGAAAATGGTATTTGGCCAAGGTTGATATTGTGTTAAAGCCATTGCATGCTAAATGTGAAGCTTGTTGATGATGCATGTAATGATGGATTGACTACTCTTGAAATTTCTTTTTAGTATTCTTGAGTAGGGCATTGAAATCTTTGTTTAACCATGACTGAAGTTGAAAGGGTATGGTTGTGATGTATTCGCCATGGTGCATTCATGAGCATGATTTATGCTTGTTACTTGAATGGTAAAAATTTGTGTTTTAGATGGTTATGAACACCTTGAGATTCGCCATGCACCTATATGTGTATATGTTTGCACATGATGTTTTGGTTATGAAGTAAGTGATAAATATGTTTGCTTAAAGAAGAAAATGTTGAAGAATGGTTGTGAAATTGCAAGTACATTCGGCCTAGTACACATATGATGTGAAAATCTTGGAATTTATTGTTGATTTGGTGCAAGTATGACTATGTATAATCGGCCATATGAGTGCTTGATGCTATATTATAAGTATTGAGCTACAATATGTAAAGCATTAGCTAGTAAAATGTGTGCCATTCATGTGTGGTGTTAAACATGTAATTGGCCTCAACATCAACATGCATAATCGGCCATGAATGAGTGCCTAAGAGGTTGTGTTGTTCGGCCATGAGTAAGCATGTTGAAGGCTTTGTGTGTTAAGTTGATTCATGAATTCCGTACTTATGTGACTTTAATGTCTAGTGAATATATGTGGGCTAAGTGCCTTGAGTTCTTCTTTTCGATACTCAAATGATTGAATCAAATTATTTGTTAAATTAAGCTCAAGAGCAAAGGGAGACCAAATCCGATAAAGGGAAGGAAAAAGTAGTCGAATAGCCATCGGAATCGTTCGACAACATCCGAGGTAAGTTTTCGAGTATCGAAACTTAGATTTTGATTCGATTGAATGATGTAATAAGCAATCGAAATTCTGCCCTTGTATATGGCCATTGAACCGAAATGATATTTTTGTTAAGTGAATTGTGCATAAAAGTTTTGTTGTGAAAATGAAACAAAGATGTGCATGAATGTTCGAGTGATATCCGGGCTAAGCCCGAAGGCAATTGTGTGAATTGTGATATCCGGGCTAAGCCCGAAGGCAATTGTGCGAGCTATGATATCCGGGCTAAGCCCGAAGGCAATTGTGCGAGTTGTGATATCCGGGTTAAGTCCCGAAGGCATTTGTGCGGGTTACCATAACCGGGCTATGTCCCGAAGGTGTTTTGAACGAGTAGCTATATCCGGATAAACTCCGAAGGTATGTGATTCGAAATTTATAAGCTGCTGGAAAATTTTCAGTTAATGCACTTGTGAAATTCCCAACAAGGTATGTTTTGTGTGTGCTTTGCACACTATGAGTAAGTGCGTTGAATATTCGCTCCAATGATAAACGAGCTATCGGCCTTAACTAAGCCGTTGTTTGTGTATGAAAATAAGAGTTGGGATTGTGAAGTAAGCATGTCTTTGAGAAATTGCATATGAATTATTGTTTAGCTACTTGAATGCTATGCTTTGGTTGTGTGTATATTATGGCTCAAACTTACTAAGCATAAATTGCTTACTCCGTTTCTTTGTTTCTCTGTTATAGATTTTGCTCGTTAGCGATCGGATTCGGGATCATAGAAGTTGAAGTCAACCACACTATCAAAGCCCTTTTTGGTACTCCTTTAGTTGAGTTCGGATATGGAATGTATAGGACCACCCTCGGTTGTTTTAAGTACTTGTGATGTATATGTACGGCCATGCGAAAATGGTTCGTAAAAGTGGAGTATGGAATTTGACCATATGTGGTTTGTAATTATATTTGGTTTCATGATGTGATTATGGTTTGGAATGAGAGAGTTGGTCACATGAACTGCCATTGGAATGGCTAAATATGATCACATGTGGACCTAAGTATGACTAGACTATAGTTGGTCCATGGGAACTACAATATAGGTAAAGCCTACCTTAAAAACAGAGGCTGCCAGCTGCAGTGACGTGGATATGAAAAATCACCAAAATTTGTAGGAATGGTGTTAAATAGTGAATAAATAATGTGATTGAACCTTGACGAGTCTATTTTCATATGAAAGTAACGAAACGATCATATGATCAGTATACCGAGAGATATTAAAGTTCTCGTGAGACAGGACCGGAACGGTTTCTGGGTCCCCTGTCGCAGCTTTGAAAATTTTCCATAAATTATCCAGAATTAATTAGAGGTCATGCCTTATATTTGTAGATTCATTTTTGAGTCTAGTTTCATTGGAAACAAACGGTATCAGTATTGAAACCCTGTACAGAGAGATATTCAAGTTGTAACGCGTGAAGGTCAGTGTAGTCGACTCCTGTAACATGGGCGACTTTAACTAATAAACTGTACCAATTGGCCCAACCAAAAATTCTAGAAATAAATCCATGGAAGTATATATGAGTCTAAATTCAGGGAAAATTTACGGAATCAGTTTCCAAGTTTTGAAACTCGAGATATGATTTTTAAGGCGACAGTGACGCAGTTTTCCAGCCTGTCTGGAAATGCCAAATTGGTCGGTACTTTAAGAGGATTTGTCTCGTTAACCCCTCGTGTCCGACACCGGCGATGGTCTCGGGTTCGGGGTGTTACATGTATTCAGCCTTACGGGTAAGAAATATGATTCTTGTTGGTGTGAATTTATTTTTGCATATAAATATATTATGTTCTTGCATATTTGGTTACTTAGTTAATGTGTGTATATAAATTTTACCTTGATTTAAAAGCTTATTTGTACTAAGGTATGTATATTAGGTTTATATTGATAATTTGACTTTTGAAAATTGAACATTGACTTGATGAATTAATCTTGTGAACATTCGGCTAAGGTATGTGTTCAGATATATTATTATTGAATTTGAAAGTTGAGAATAAGCTTGATATTGATATTGTAATTTGATTGGTTAAAATAAGTTAATTATATTATCGGTTTGTTTGTTTGCTTATGACTTACTAAGCATAAATAGCTTATGGTGTGTATATTTGTCTTTGTTTTATAGATTTTGGAGTCAAGATACGAGCTCGGGGATCTTCGTCAAAGTTTATCACACCATCGACCGTTTTTGGTACAATATAAGTTTAAACTTGGATCTATGGCATGTATAAGCTAGCTTAGTTTTGGATAAGAGTAATGTGGTGTATATGTATATATAAGCCATGCGAAAATGGCTATGCTTTTACCTTTAAATTTTGGTGACATTATGTTCAGTTTAGGTTCACTTTAGTCCTATAGTTATGTGCCATATATGTATATTGTTTGTGTTAGGTACCACATGCTTGGAAAAGGTTTACTTGATATGTTTGAATTCGATTTCATATTGTTTGGTCAAATGTCCATTGAGCTTGGGTGTTGATAGACATAGTGTATGCTTCATGAATAGAATTCAGTTAAATGTGTGGTAAACATATTATATTAAGTGTGATATAAATTTTAGGTAAGTTGAATATATCATATATGTACATCATTAATAGGTTCAATTATGGTATAATGTATTGAAAATACATATAATTGCATGAGGTAGATTCGGTGGTTACTAGTGAATTATAACATTGTTAAGTTTGATGCTTATGGCAAGTATTGCATGTGTTTCATGAATATTTGGTCGATTGTTTTATTATGTATTCTATACTAAATGTGATTGTTATTTCAAGGTTGGTTGTGTATTATGTACATGTACATTATTAGCATATTTGGTCATGGTGCAATGTATTAAATATTTATATGTGATTACTTATTAAATTATATAATATGATTAAATGCTTAGACATAGTTCCTAAGAATTTGCTTTTAATGTTAAATCATGAATGACATTAAGTGAACAATAGTTCAGATGTCCAAATATTGATTACTACTTTGTTATTGAATACGTAACTTTAGGCATATATAATAAGTGTACTTTTAGTGGTGTGTGCATGAAATGGTTAAATTTACTAAGACCAAATGTATATATTTTAATGACTAGGTATGAGTAGTCTTTACTGATTAATACTTAAAAGAATTATATGGAAATTCATTACTATTAACGTGAGGTTGTTTCATTTTGTATTAAAGGGTAAAGCATGCAAGTTCAAATTGACTATTACCTAAGTCGCATATGTAGTGGTTTAAAATATGTATTATGGATTATTAAGTTCTAAAAATGTGCATGTGATTTGGTGGCTATATGAATAATCACATAACTGGTATTAGAAGTATGTTTGACCATGTTGGTGATAGTTAATATCGTTTATATAGATGTAGTGATGCAGTAAGCAACACGTTGAGTTTAGTTGCGACTTGTATATATGAGATGTATATCAATGTATGTCCTGAAATGTGAATTGATTTTATTTTTAATTATAAGTGTGTTTGACTTGAGTGAATATAAATAAATGTTTGGAATTAAACTATTGATCAATAATGCCTCATAATCCTAATCCGGCGACGGATACGGACTAAGGGTGTTACATTACAACTATCCAAAATAGCCAACTCATAACTATACCAAAAAAAGCCAACATTTAAGGCATTATATACATCACATATATATTTCTTACCAGACACAATTTAAGCAAACTTAAATGGCCATACACACCAACATTTACAAGGAAAATCTCATGGCTAATATCATGACTCAAAACATACCAAAATGACGCCAGCCTATACATGTCATATACCATATATACAGAGCTCCAAAAGTACCAACAAGTAGTCGGTAGTGTGATGATGGCTCCCGATGATCCCCGATGTCCAAGTTAGCTTTGATAATCTATAAAACATGGAAAGAACACACAAAGTAAGCTTTAAAAGCTTCGTAAGCCATATACAAGTAAAGTCATCATATGCTAAGTATAGCTAATCACATACACATTCACAAACCTTTCTCATTGAACACATATTCAACATTTTAATGAAATTCATCAATTACTTAACTTTTCAATACTCGTATGAATATCTACATACCTGAGTCATTTATCTCATTCATACATTCTTTCTCAACTTGACTTTTCCTGTTGAACCATTTGGAAGAAATCACATAAGCTCAAACAATGTCGTATCCTAGATATGGTCTTACATGTTATCACATATCGATGCCACTATCCCAGACAGGGTCTTACATGAAATCAATTAACGATGCCAGTGTCCTAGACATGGTTTTACACGTAATCACAATACAATGCCAATGTCCCAGACATGGTCTTACATGTAATCACATCTCGGTAACTTAATGCCATGACATTTGTATCCTATACTATTCCTAAGGTTTGTATGGGACTTTCGGATGTCGTAACTCTGCCAATTCTTGCTCCTAATTGATCGTTCAACATTTATAACAATTAAATGATAAATAAACACATATAATTCAATTTAAAGACATTTATTTGCATATGAACTTACCTCGTAGTCGAAATAGAGGGGCCATATCGACTATTCAATAACTTTCGACTTCCCCCGATCTTAATTTGATTTCTCTCATTCTTAATCTATATACATTCAAAATTAACTCTTTTATTCATCAACAAATTCAATTTAGTCCACAAACACATGTTTGGGAATTTTTGCACTTTAGCCCCTAAAGTTTCACATTTCTTACAATTTAGTCCTTATTTCACAAATACACATAATTAAACAATTTCTTTCAAATACATGCTAGTCAAATTCTCCTAGTATATATATCAACTTATATTTATCATTTATTTACACATTTAACCACATATTTTCACATTTTCATAAATAAATCCTTAAAAACACTTAATAAAACTTGATAATCTATCATTTATCTTCCATTTTAATTTTCAACATTCAAAAACATCAAACTATCATCAATGTAAACTCACAAATTCATCAACTAATTCAAAAAATAGGGTACGAGCTAGCTAGAATACGAAGCAACGATTACAAAAGCATAGAAATCATCAAAAACCGATCAAAAATGGACTTACAATTGAGAAATGAAGTGGCCGAATATCACCAACCCTAAAATGGTGTTCTTCTTTGCTATACACGGTCAAAAAGATAAATAACACTCATCTTTTAATTTTTGTTTTATTAATACTATGTTTAATATATCATTTAAAACGTTAACCTTTAATAATAATAACTTATAACACTTATTATAAGCCCAAAAATGTCCATTTAAACACCAATGGTCTAATTACAACTGAAGTACTTCTAATTTAACAAACCATAGCTATTAGGCACATTAACTAATAGCACACATGTTTTACACTTTACGCGATTTAGTCCTTTTCATCAAATTGAACTATTAAACGATAAAATTATTTCACGAAATTTTCACACATATATAATCACATGCTATAAACACAAAAAATAATATTAAAATAAAATTTTGACCACGAATTTATGGTTCTGAAACTACTGTTCTGATTTAGCTAAAAATCGAGCTGTTACACTTCATATCAATTAAGTAACATAGATGAACTCATGAAGCAATATTCTTTCAAGTTATTATCATTTCATCTCAAAATTTTCATGCCATGTCAAGAGTGTCATGTCCGTTGAATCATTGAATTCTGATGGATGCTTAAGTAGTACACTCAAAGTGTACGATTTAACAATCTGTCAATTTCATATTCAAGGGTACCTATTAGGGCACTTAACCAAGAAACATTCTCTCGAGCCACATATCGTATAACAGGATTACTAGTCCAGGCTAAATCCTTTATATAACGTAAGCTCAAAGGAGCTCGATTAGGATTACCAGTCCAGGCTTGGAACGACAGAAATGTGCAAGTGTACAAAATTGCAACAAGTAATAAAGTGACAAGTAAATGTTGAGTTATCGTACCCATAGGGACTGTGAAAAGAATTATTTATGAATGCTATTTAAAATACTTTGGTGAAGAAAAATATTTTTTTTGAAGAAGGTGATTAAAAACTAAGATTTTAAACTAAGTAAACTAAATAAATAAATCTAAAATGCACGATTTCAAAATACGATTTTAATCAAGATGACATAATTGTGTTAGATCAATTACATTTCTTAACTTAGAATTATTAAACTCATGTTTATATTGTCACGAATAAATTCACGGCAACTCGATAATTTGCTAACTTATGAACATACTCACCTACAAAAATCCATTTATCTCTTGACTATATCCCTATGTCAATTCAACCAATTAAACAAATCTTTAATAAGCAAATATGTTATTACACATACATACTTATTAAATTGAAATAATCTTTTGTACATATCCCTATGTCAATTCAAACGATTAATTAAATCTAATAAGCACATAAAAGACTATGCGAGGTAAAAAAGTATCCCTACTTTGAAACAGTTTAATCACAATAATCTTGCAAGCTATGCAAGGCAAATGTATCCCAGATACCATTACTAATTTAACCCTCAGCTACCTTAGATGATTAAACATGCACTGATTAAGTACTGTGTCCATTAATTACAATTTCAATCCGTTTAAATAATTAATTCATTAGCTACCTCACAATTGTAATGTAAGAATAACTTAGTCATGATTTTACTTAATCAAGCATCTTACCGAGGCTTATAACAACATAAACACAATTTTAACAATTTTAGAAAACGAAATGCAATCAACCTAACACGAATTAAATTCAAGCAAAATTGATTAAATTAACTAGTCCAACAACATAAATATTCATAGATATGTTTATCATAACAACAACAAAAATTTAAGAGATAGGGAACAAGAATCAAATCCGGTGTTTTTTCATGGCTTGACTAGTTACTCCATTCTTCCTTCTCCGTTGTCCTCGTAGACCAAGGCTGCTATGAACAGTTAATTGTTGTTCCAAATGGCTGATGAATGCCCGTTTTCCAAGAGGAGAATCGGTAAGAGAGCAAGGGAATTTGGAATGGAAAAGAAGAGAGAAAGTGGAAAGAAGAGAGAAAAGATATGAATGCTTGAGATGTGTTTCAAATGACCAACGTAAAGGGATTTTTATAGCTGAAGAGGGCTGCTAAAAATAGCTAAAATTATCAGCCAAAGAGCCCTCCCTTGTCCGACCACACATGTGGCAAGGTTGATAGTTTCAACTTTGCTAATTTAGGCTTGGGGCAAATCTATAAAGCCACCAATTGTGGGGGAGTTTGTTTGCAACTTGAACAAGTCTTGAAGGGCCTCTTTGCAAGCTAAACAATAAGCTGATTTGGTTCAGTATATGGGCGGTTTTGGGCTGTCCATTTCTTGGTTGGTTCAGTCCACTTGGTTAGGCTCAACTAGACCACTTTTTCATAATTAAGTAATAAGAATTTATTTAATCCAAATTAAATTGGATATAAATTAAAATAAATTATATCATGAATTAATACATAATTGGACCGACTTAGGCTGAAAATTAGTTCGCCTCGATACTTCAAATTGCTTCTCATTTTGAACTTCTAGCAGTGTTTGCTGAACCAATATTTGCCCTTTATGCAAATCTGTCGAAAATAATCAAAATTAATCAAAATTTATTATAAAATTAACTAAAATTCATTATGTTAATAGTTTAAGTACAAAATAATTATTTTATAATATTTATATATTTTTCGACAATAATTTTACCAAAACTGTATGAATTTGAGTTAAAAAGGGCATGAAAAGTGTGTATATTTTTGTGTTTCTAAGGCTAAACCCTAATCTTAACGTATGCTCGAGAGGCATTATATCAGGATTACCCATCCAGGCTAAATCCTT
Organism: Gossypium arboreum; assembly: GCF_025698485.1. Classification (NCBI taxonomy): domain Eukaryota; kingdom Viridiplantae; phylum Streptophyta; class Magnoliopsida; order Malvales; family Malvaceae; genus Gossypium; species Gossypium arboreum. The sequence continues at coordinate 78,024,994 of NC_069077.1, read as the reverse complement.
TATATATATCAAGGTCAATGGGATTACTAGTTCGAGCTAAATCCCGTCCGCAACAAATGCAAGACTTTATTAGTTTCAGAAAAGCGCATATAATCATCGGAATTCAACATTCAATCGGGACTTAACCCCTTTATCACCATTTCAAGCATGTATCAAGTTTTCCATCATAGTATACAAGTAAGGCACATCAATGTAAATCACATTACATACAAACACAACATTCAATTAACATAATTACATGTCAGATTAAGTTACACGAACTTACCTCGAGACTTGTAAACCTTTTCTTTTCCTCGATCTAACCTTGAATTAGTGTTTTCCGGATCTATATAAATGAATTTAAATATCAATTTCACACATTTCATATTTAAATGGACGTAATTTACGTCTTAGGAAAAATTACCATTTTTCCCCTAAATTTCCATAAATTCTGATTTTGTCCCTAGGCCCGAAAAATGAAACTTGTGCAAATTACTCCCTATTCCAAGCCTAACCAAAACCTGATTACAAATTTTCCAACACATGTATTCATAAACTTTTAGAATTTTTCATCAAATTTTACAGCTTTTCATTTTAGTCCTTAAATTATGTTTTCATCAAAATTTGCTTTGTAAAAGTTGTTTATCTATGAACAAACTTTCATTTTTTACCATAAATTTCTAATTTTTAGCATATTCATCCATGACCCAAATTTCATACCTTGATAACTTTTCAAATTAATCCTCTAAATAGAGAGATTAGACTATCCCGATTTCAAAATTATAAAAAACATTAAAAATGGGACTTGATTTCATACCTTTTCAAGCTTGGTAAGTCGTCTTCCTCTCTCCTCGGGTTTCCATGAAAATTTTGGGGAAGATGATATGGAATTAGATGATTATTTCTTTTTATTTAATTACCATCTTTTAATTTTAGTGATTTCCAATTTATCCCTTGCCTTTTCTAATTTTTCCATGGATGAGTCATTAAAATATCTACTAACTACTCTTCAATGGTCTAATTACCATTTAAGGACATTAAATTTTGAAGTCCATAGCTATTTGATACCTATAGTTACTAGAATCCAACTTTCGTATTTTATGTGATTAGTCCTTCTCGTAATTAAACACTTAATCGATAAAATTTTTGTGTCAAAATTTTCACACGTCATGCCTATTATAATACGGACCATATAATGAAATAAAAATAATCATATTTTTGGGTCAGATTTGTGGTCTCAAAACCACTGTTCCTATTTCACTAAAAAATAGATTGTTACAAATTCTCCTCTCTCTTCTTTCTTCTTCTCTATCCTTTCATTGGGTAGATCTGTCCCCCTCAGCACACATTTTTTTCTCCACTTTTTCAAGGTGGTTTTTTTGGTACATGTTCAGCTGGCTGAGAGTGACATGGTTAGAGTGCTGAGTCATCTTCTTGGAATTGCCATGGAAATTGTGTTAACAACCAATCTTGTCATTTGCCACAGTAATATTTCACTTCCCGTGTTTTCCTTTTACATCCTATTCATCCTTTTCTTCTACATGTACTTGTGTCCAACCACAACCACAACTTTTTGTTCCCCAAGTAATAAAAGTAATATATGACAACCATTATAGTGCAATCCAAGCTTTGTTATGTAATGTTCTAAAATTATCCTAAAAATGAAAATGTATTTCCTTAATTACAAACAATTAATTCAATCTAGATGCTTAAAATATAACTCTTTTCAAGAGTTATCACACCCTCAAACCTGGATTATTGCTTATCTTCAAGCAAATACTGTATGGATATGCATGAACGCAAGGAATTGCCAAAACAACTAGTCACCAATTATACTGCCAAATCATAATGAGCATATTGTGTACCTCTATTCTCAGTAGTCTTCTACTAAACAAAGAAAAATTGTATATAGTTCTTGTAAACATATTTAGCAAATGAAGTGTAGAAAATGTTTCCTAAAGGTAAAAGTTCTTAACTGTACCAACAATTAAAACTATATCAGATTTATTCTGAATATACTTAGGTTATCTGTCTCCTAAAGTTAGTTTGTTCTTATTCACTTTTATCCAATTTCAAACACAATATTTTTCTGGGGAATTCACATTGTCACATGATTATATACTTGACAACCTCAATGGAGCATACACTAGGCTGCTATGTATTATATATCATGTGACAATTTGAATATAAATCTCTCATGAAACAACAACTTTCAACTAAAAAGATGGATGAAGCAAACAACTATCTTCTTAGCAATTTAGCCTAAAAATTTAGTGGAGTGTCCCTAAAATATATACTTTTTTTTTAGAAAAACAAACACTCATATCAAAACTCATTTTTTTGACCAACAATATAATAGAACAAACAAAATATTACTGACCTACTCAACAGATTCAAACATTTCAGTATTCATATTATTTCACCACGACATAAATTATACACTATTACAATATCGAATTTAAGTCAAGAAGTCCTAAATTTATTCAAAGAATGCTACTATAGCCTAATTGCATTTGTATTCCATTTAATCTACTTTTAGAAATTCATTTTCAACAACTGTCCTATGCTAAACATTAAACAACTATCACAATATTTTCTAAGTGTACAAAGAATAGGTTATATCCTCATTGAACATCATTTATAACCATATACTCACATAATTAGGCAGTCTATACGCACAGCACACCCCCAAACCTAACGGATGCATTGTCTTCTATGCATGAGCATGAAAGAATTAAATGAATAAAAGCTACATAAATGCAATTTACAGATATGAACTAAAATGAATAAAAATTATCAAAATCAAAGCTTGGATGGAAAGAATGTTACTTTAATTGGGTTATGTAGATTTCCTTGCAACTTGCTTGTAATTTTGCGGCCTGTCCTAGTCACCACTATTAGCTTGAATGGTTTTACCAACAACCTTCTTGAATCTTTTTCTCTTAAGTTGGTTGATGTCACCTCTTCCTCATCATCACCGGTATCTAACTTTGTGAGTTCATCAATAAGTTGATGAACTACATGTTCCTAGGCAGTAATAATGGCCTTGGATTGTGGTGCAGGTGCAGTAGTCTGAGTGGTATCCGTTCCATCATTATTAAATTCAATGTGGATCTCTCTCTGGTGCTTGGTTGTGCGTGGGAGCAATAGTGTTCTTCATCTTCTACTTTTGGATTCAATAGTACTTCCTTAGGAAAAATAGGAAATAGTGGCATTGGGCGTGACAAATGACAATATCACATTAGACATATTCCAAAAATATGGCCATCACATCTTGAGCTTTGCTAAAGTCGATGACAAGAATTTTTTGATGTTTTTCGAACACACAAAATTGTTGTTTCAAACCGTCTATAGCTTCAATCATTCGCCGCTCAAAATTAGTGTGAGAAGTCTAGGGGATAATAGAAGTAATCCTAGGAGGAGAAGACGAAGGTGTGCCAGTTTGCCTTGGCATTTCCCCGTTGGCCAATTTATGTGTAACGGGCTTAGTAATAGCCCCTTTGCTTGAAAGGTGGACTTTATTTGGTGATAGGGGAACCTTGACTCTTTTGCATAGTGCAATTATTAGTGAGGTAAAATTTAAGGTTCCAGGATTCTTTTGGGCACAATGATGGATCCCACTAAAGATAATGTTTCCAACATTAATCTTTCAGCCCAACAGTATGGAGTGAAGAAAAAATTGTAACAACCCGATTTAGACCTTAGTCAGAATGGTGGTTCCGGGACGATGAATCCGAGTCAGAAAAATATTTAAAAATTATTTTCTATGTTTATTATGTGTGAATTTATATGTGTGAAATTTTCGTACTTTAATTTTGCCGTTTGAGTGCCCGATTAAATAAAAGGTCTTAATCGCGTAAAATGAAAATTTGATGGTTATTTGTATAAAGGCTGAATTGCTATTGTCTTAATAATTTGAAGTACCTAAGATGTAATTAGACCATGGGATTATGGTGTGTGCGGAAATGACCATAGAATATGTGTTATGTTTATTTATTATTAAATGGTAAAAATGTAAAATAGTTAATAATATATGTATAATAAAACATAAAAATTTATAATATGGTTTTATATTATCATGTTCTTGCCGAAATAACAACATAAGAAAAAAAGGAAAAAGAAACCTAGGTTCGACCACCTTCCAAGCTTGATTCAAGGTTCATTTTTACTCGATTTTTGATAATTTTTACATTTTTGAGATCGTTGCTAAGTTATCTACAAGACCCATGCCTGAATTTTTTATTTTGATGAATATTTTGAGTTATGCCATTGTTGAAAGCTTATGATTTTTTTTGTTTGATGATGAAATTGTAAGAGTATGCCCAAAGATCAATCACGAGATGGTTGTAATAACATACTTGATTTATCATGTTTATTGATATCAGGCATTGCCATTATTATTTCAGTTTCATTTCTGTGTACATAAATAAACTATTTTATAATAATGTCCTGAGAATAATATGATTATTCTTAAAAGATCCTTAGTTAAGTATTATTGTTGGCTAGGACAACAATAATGCATTAAGACTAACATGTAGTTGATTGATGATAAAGAGTTGTCATTGATATGGAGTGTCAAAATCAATACATGAATATGTGTGTTAGAGAACAACATATTGGTCTGACCTGCTATGAGTATGTTTCTTGGATTATTATGTAATTGTCACAACATTACTCATAGTGATTAATATGTATATGATCCTCATACTTGAGATCATCATTATCCCAACATCGTGAGTTGTATATTTTAATATAGTCAAACGAACATCATAACTGGTTGTTCTATAAAGACTAATGTTGGATATACCATAATCTATGTAGAAGGATATGGTTGATCAATATAGGATAAGTCCCTCCTACATAATGGGAGTAATATCTTAGGCCACTTGATTGAGTGAGACTAGAAATGCATGGCCATGCTCAAATAAGTTGATATGAGATGTCATACTTATTTGTGTATCATAGTTCACTTAAGGTATCAAGAAGCATGGGATGGACTATGCAATTGTGACTATTCCATGACTTGTGTCTATTCTAAAGATATAGGACTTAAGGATTAATGCAAGAAAGGTTAATCACAAAAGCTTATGTAGAATCATGACTTCTCGTAACTTAGGTAGCAATGATGCATTGCTATATGCCACTCATTGTTTGTAACATTAGAATCGTTCTAATATTACTGCTAACGTTACAAGAACCTATAGGGTCACACCCTATGGTTGAAATGAACGGAGTAAAACATAGTTGGTATTGTATTCTGATTGTCAGATGAATTAAATTAATTATAGAATTAATTTAATTGGGCAATCAAATTGTTGAACATACTATATGTACAAGGATGTTGTACACATAATCAGAACATTATTTCATTAGTATATGAATTTGGTTCGTATATAAGTTTGAATAAATATAGTTTACTGAAATCTTTATTATAATTAATGTAATTATAATTTTTGGTTAAACATTATTATATTTATTTTAATGATGACTATTATGTTCAGATTAATTTTAATGAATTAATATTCATTAAAAAATTAAAAGGGTGTTATATATGGCAAGGGTAAAAACCCTAAAGAGATAATCTATAAATAAGCCGGAAACTATGCAAAAGGGTCTAGCATCCGTCAAGTATAAAAATCACTAAAATAGTTTCTGAAATTTTTCTACCGTTCATTGTCAACTGGGTGGACTACGTAGAGGCCGACATCGGAAAGGTTACGGCTTGGTTCGATAGTGGTTCAGGATTCCCGTTGCCAAGGCATTGCTGTCTACTCAGATTGAAGTTTTGGTAATTTCGAAACCTTTTATCACCCCGATAGGTTCCTTACACATGGATCTATAGTTTGGATAATTGAAAAGTTTTTAATTATTTTATTTTTTCACTGCGCCCTGGAGGCACCAGCGTTCCAACAGTGGTATCAGAGCCACTTGTGTGATACGAACTCGGGTTTAAATACTTAGGTGATGCAATTGTATGAGATGCATGTTTTAATTTTATTATGTTTTTCTGTTTAAATCGTTTAAGCAGAATCTGATAACTGTTCCTTTCGATAAGTGATTAAATGTTAATAATGGTGTTATGGCCTATTCGGTTTTATGTTATTACTGTAAACCTTAATAAATCTGTTATGATGCAGCGGTGATTTTACAATTTCCAGTAAGTGTTTACTGGCCAGTGGAACCAAGGGTTGTTCCGATATGAAACCTCAAGGATTAAAATCCTAAAAACACGATTCTGTTGATAAAAGTTATCAAATTGTGTGGTTTCATTCGATTAGGGTATGCGGTTCGTACCGCATACCGCCGAGGCTTTGCCCCCGCACCCCTGGTCCATACCGTGGCGGCTCTACCCCAGCACCCCCGGGGATGGGGAACAGGCAGCTACGGTCGCGGGCCTTCCGCCCGCTCCCTTCGATCACCTAAGATCCCCATCATCCTCCCATATGTTTTATAATAAATAAAACTTAATGGGCCATAAAAAGGTTGAAAGGATATTTTAATATTTCACTTGACAAAAACATTGAATAATATATGCTATTTTTGAAATGCACGGTGTTTGAAATAGCCCGATGACCCATTTGATAAAAGGTTGTAAATTTATAAATATGGCCTGCGTGTCGTGCCTTACTACTATTCTTTTGTATTTCTCTTCTCATCTTACTCCCTTGTATGTAACACGAGTTTCTGAATTTGGTAATTTGTAAAAGTTGCTATGGACTAGACGAGAAGGAAGATGGGCCGACTAGTGTGGATCGACAGCTTGTGAAACGGGTTACACCTTTAGGTTCCCTTTTGGTTCTCCTATTGGCTTGGGTTGAACCACCATATTTTATGGGCTATAACTATTGCATTTATTTATTGCTTTACTTACTCATGTATGAGATTCTATGGATGTCTAAAGCATGCAAATTTGGTAATAATAAACCCCGTTAATTGATGAGATCAATTAAAAGATTAAATGGACTAAAGTAGACCATAATTGGTGAGATGTAACACTTTAATAAAATCCCTCTAGTAAAATATTAAGTCAACATGGCCTTCCAATGTATGCCCTCATTAAGGCTTCGATCAATACTATGTAGGTTTTGCCAAAGCAAAGTACTAGTATTTATCTTGGTTAAACGCGAAGAATAAACAAGTGATATTCGCTGGTTAAAAATTGGTTAATGACTTAACTAGGTTACTCTAATAGGATTAGAAACCTAGAGGCAAGTAATTTGGATAAATCATAAGATGATTACAACAAGAGTTGTTCACCAAATTGTAGGAGTTACATATGATGTAATTAACAAGTGTTGCTTACCTAAATAACCATAATCTTGAGAGCAAAGCCAAAGCTGACTTAAGAGGAGGTGAAATATAGATCCTTGAACCACTAGAAATACTTTCAAGAAAGTCTTTCCGAAATTAATATATGAGGGTTATTAATTTTGAAATAGAATAGTAGGAAACATCATCTAATAAAGTTCTTTTAATGATTGATATAAACTTGGTAAATTTATTCACACGCATATTTTATTGTTGTAGATATATTATGGCTGCAAACACTAATACACTCTCATTGCGATTGGTCCTTGAGAATGACAAATTGAATGTTTTGAACTTTCTTGACTGGTTCTGTAACTTGAGGATTGTCCTCAAACAAGAATGGAAATTATATGTCATTGAAAAATCACTTCCTGATGAACCACCTGCTAATGCCTCGAGGGTTGATAAAGATGCTTACAAGAAGCATCTCGATGATATGGTAGACGTTGGATGTCTTATGCTTGCCACTATGAATCCTGAGCTTCAAAAGCAACATGAGGATATGGTTGCTTATGATATGATCGAGCACTTGAAAGAACTATATCAAGGGCAAACAAGGCAAGAGAGGTTCGATATCTCTAAGGCCCTATTCCAATGTATGCTGGCTGAAGGAAGCCCAGTAGGACCTCATGTCCTTAAGATGATTGGTTATATTGAAAGCCTGTCCAAGCTTGGGTTTCCATTGGGCCAAGAGTTGGCCACTGATGTTATTCTGCAATCGTTGCCAGATAGCTACAGCCAGTTTGTCCTCAATTTCAATATGAATGAAATTGACAAGACTCTACCACAATTGCTTAGCATGTTACGAATTGCTGAAGGCAACATGAAAAAGGTTGGACCCAAGCCCATGCTGATGGTCCGTAACAATAAGGGCAAGGGAAAGGCCAAAGTCCCGAAAAAGCCTAAGGGCAAAGGTAAGCCCAATCTTGGAAAAGGAAAGGCTGCAATGAAACCTAAAGGTGGGGTGTCTAAGGAAGGAAACTGTTTTCATTGTGGTGTGACTGGACATTGGAAGTGGAACTGCCCTGTCTATCTTGAGGAAATCAAGAAGGCCAAAGCAAGCGGAACTTCTGCTTCAGGTATTTATGTTATTGATATTAATTTATCAACTACTACTTCTTGGGTATTAGATACTGGTTGTGGTTCTCATATTTGTACTTCTGTACAGGGACTACAAAGGAATAGGACTTTGGCTAGAGGAGATGTGGACCTGCGAGTTGGAAATGGAGCAAGAGTTGCTGCATTAGCTGTAGGATCATATACTTTATCTTTGCCTAGTGGACTTGGTTTAATTTTAGGGGATTGTTATTTTGTGCCCAGTTTGACTAAAAACATTATTTCATTTTCTTGTTTAGACAAAATTGGTTTTGAGATAATAATTAAGAATAATTGTTGTTCCTTTTATCTCAATAATGTTTTCTATGGTTCGGTACAATTGATTAATGGCCTCTATATTTTAGATCAAATGAATTCCATTTACAACATAAATACTAAAAGATCTAAAATAAATCACTCAAATCAAACTTATCTTTGGCATTATGGTTTGGACCACATAAGTGAGAAACGCATATCCAAACTCCATAAAGATAGTCTCTTGGATTCATTTGTTTTTGAACAATTTGAAGTATGTGAATCTTGCTTATTAGGAAAAATGACTAAATCTCCTTTTACTAGTAAAAGTGAACGAGCTAGTGATTTATTGGGCTTAATACATTCAGATGTATGTGGACCAATAAATACACAAGCCAGAGGTGGATTTCACTACTTCATTACTTTCATTGATGATTTCAGTAGATATGGGTATGTTTATCTCATGCGCCATAAGTCTGAGGCCCTTGAAAAGTTCAAGGAATTCAAAAATGAAGTACAAAATCAACTAGGCAAAACTATTAAGACACTTCGATCTGATCGAGGTGGAGAATATTTGAGCCTAGAGCTTGATGATCTTTTAAAGAAATGTGGGATTGTCTAACAACTTACTCCTCCTGGTACTCCTTAATTGAATGGAGTTTTTGAGAGAAGAAATCAAACTCTATTAGACATGGTTCGATCAATGATGAGTCATGTTGATCTACCGACTTTCTTTTGGGGACATGCACTTGAAACAGCTATTTTCACATTAAATCGTGTTCCATCTAAATCGGTTCAAAAGACGCCATATGAGATGTGGACTGGGAAACATCCCAGTATGTCTTTTATGAAAATTTGGGGCTGCAAAGCTTATGTTAAACGTCAGACGTCTACTAAGCTTGAACCCAAATCTGAAAGGTGTATCTTTGTGGGGTATCTGAAAGAAACCAAAGGATATTATTTCTTTAATCCCACTGAGAACAAAGTGTTTGTTGCTTGGACTGGTGTCTCCCTAGAGAGAGAATTTGTTTCTAGAAAAGGAAGTGGGAGAAAGATTGAACTTGAAAAAATTTGAGAATCACAAGATACCACTGAACCAGAGATAGAACAACAGCAAATTCCACAAGAAATTGAGGAACAAGTAACTGCTGTAGAAACATAACCACCACGTAGATCTTTAAGAGAATGCCATGCACCTGAGAGATATGGATTTCTCATTACAATGCATGGTGGCATTCTTCTTATAGATCAACATGAGCCTAGGACTTATCAAGAAGCGGCGGCGAGCCCAGATTTTGAGAAATGGCTCGAGGCCATGAGATCTGAGATGGATTCCATGTAAGAAAACCAAGTATGGACTTTGGTTGACCCACCTGAAGGGGTTAAACCTATAGGGTGCAAGTGGGTTTTCAAAAAGAAAACGGACATGGATGGTAATGTACAAACATGCAAGGGGCGATTAGTCGCTAAAGGTTTTCGTCAAATTCATGGTGTTGACTATGATGAAACTTTTTCTCATGTAGCTATGTTTAAATCCATCAAGATCTTGCTCGCTATAGCTGCATTTCATGATTATGAAATCTGGCAGATGGATGTCAAAACAGCTTTCCTTAACGGGAAACTTGAAGAGGATGTGTACATGACACAACCTGAAAGTTTTGTCAATCCAAAGGATACTGGAAAGATATGTAAGTTACAAAGATCCATTTATAGATTAAAGCAAGCTTTTCAAAGTTAAAATATTCGTTTTAACGATGTAATCAAAGAGTTTGGTTTCATCAAAAATGAAGTTGAGCCATGTGTTTACAAGAAAGTTAGTGGAAGCACAATCACATTCTTGGTACTGTATGTGGATGACATACTTATCATGGGCAATGACATACCTACCTTACAGTCTATTAAGACTTGGTTAGGAAGTTGTTTTTCTATGAAGGACTTGGGTGAAGCCACTTACATATTAGGAGTCAAGATCTATAGAGATAGATCAAGACGACTACTAGGTCTAAGTCAAGGTACATATATAGATAAAGTATTTTAAAGGTTCAATATGGAAGAATATAAGAGAGGATTCCTACCTATGAGACATGGTATTTCACTCTCGAAGGAAATGTGCCCTTCAACTCCACAAGAGAGAGAACGCATGAGTAAAATTCCATATGCTTCTGCTATTGGATCAATCATGTATGCCATGTTATGTACCCGTCCAGATGTCTCATATGCCTTAAGTATGACGAGCAGGTACCAAGTAGATCCCGGTGAAGGTCACTGGACCACAATCAAGAATATCCTTAAGTACTTAAGAAGAACTAAGGATACATTCCTAATATGTGGAGGTAAGAAAGAGTTAAGTGTAAAAGGTTACACTAATGTCAGCTTCCAAACTGACAAGGATGATTCTCGATCACAATCAAGTTTTGTGTTTTGCCTTAATGGTGGTGCTGTGAGCTAGAAGAGTTCAAAGTAAAGTACAGTAGCCAATTCTACAACAGAGGCCGATTATATTGCAGCTAGTGAGGCAACGAAAGAAGCTGTTTGGATCAAGAAGTTCATTACTAAACTAGGGGTT